>NC_088690.1:89654722-90998472 GCF_028017835.1 Emys orbicularis
GACTTTAAGCGAAACGATCTTAAGCAAATCCAATTTTCCCATAAGAATTAATGTAAATGCAGGGGGTTCCAGGGAAATGTTTTTCACCAGACAAAAGATATAGATATAGATACACACACACACACACACACACACACACACACACACAGTATAAATTTTAAACAAACAATTAAATAATGTACACAGCAATGATGATTGTGAAGCTTGGTTGAGGTGGTGAAGTCAGAGGGTGGGATATTTCCCAGGGAATGCCTTACTGCTAAATGATGGACTGGAACAGCTGAGCCCTCAAGGGTTAACCCATTGTTGTTAATGTAGCCTCACACTCTACAAGACAGCACAAATGGAGGGAGAGGAGACAGCACGGGAGACAGAGACACACACCTTGTGTGTGTGTGTGTGTGTGTGTGTGTGTGTGTGAGAGAGAGAGAAAGAAAGAGAGAGAGAGATGCGCATTGCCCCTTTAAGTACGCTGACCCCACTGTAAGTACACTGCCTTTTTAAGTAGATCAGCAAGTTGAGACCGCAGCTACTGCCAGCAAGCTCCCTCCGTCCTGAGTCCTCCTGTCGTGTCCCCCCCTTCCCCTGCTTACCTGAGATGGGGTAAGCGGGGGGGGGCAGGAACGGGGGGAGGGGGACACCCTGACATTAGCCCCCTCTTCCTCTCCCCCCCCTCGCACAGCAAGCAGGAGGCTCCTGGGAGCAGCTCCAAGGCAGAGGGCAGGAGAAGCACATGGCAGTGGGGGGAGGGACAGCTGAACTGCCAGCAATTGATAGCCTGCTGGGTGGCTGCCACACAGGGAACCTAGGGGAGCGGAGAGCTGATGGGGGGAGAGGGAGCTGCCGGTCTACCCTGGTTCCAAGCCCCCACCAGCTAGCTGCAACAGCCTGCTCTTTCTGCAAGCAGTGGACAAAGCAGGTAGCTGCCAAACAACATTATATAACAACGTTATATGGGAGCATTGCGCAACTTTAAACAAGCATGTTGTCTAATTGATCAGCAACGTAACAACAAAACAACGTTAACCGGGACAACTTTAAGTGAGGAGTTACTGTATGTGGCATATACAGAATACATACGAGTAGGGTATTGTGTGCAGCTTTTAGCAATGCTTGTTTGGATGACCTGGATAACTCACTTGTGCCATTTGTGATTAATGCAGTTGTCCCAGATTCCGTCAAGAAACTTTTTATGCCACTCCAGACCAACATGTAACATCCATCATGCACATCTGCACTCACACGTGTGCGCACGCACACACACATCTAACTGCTACAACTTTTTTTTTTGTGGTAGAATGAATTGTTCTCCTAGTCAGTGGGTTTAGGTGCACAGTCCACTCAGAGCTTTCAGGCTTCCTGCCTTAAGCCCAGTAGATGTCTTCATTTCATGCTGAGCTGAGTAATCCATTAGGCACACCATGAGGAACAAACTTGAATGATGCATTAAAATCTGTGCGTCAGAGGCAAGTGAGAAATTTAGTTATTTTGTTGGGAGCATGATTCATCTGAAACAAAGCATCCCATTCAGAGCTAGGACACTGTTTAATAAATTCAGTCTGGTTGTGTTTTATTTATTTTCCTATTGATGGGGGAATGATATGGGTTGAGTTAAACCCGAGGCTGTAATTTCATCAGAGTGAAAGAGGGGGTATAAAAGAAAGAGAGGCTACTGCTGTCCTATACTGCTCAGAGGAAAAACGGGAGACAGAACAGTCCATCCTCCTTTCATGGTTCACCAGTATGTCCACGATCATGGCCCAGTGTAGATCTCTCTCTCTCTCTTACACACACACACACACACACACACACACTCTCTCTCTCTCTCTCTCTCTCTCTCTCTCTCTCACTTTTCCATACATTTTATTATTATAAAACTGCCCATGTGTAACAGGGTACACTCACGGCTGGGATGTATCCTCGTGGCTGAGTTTGGGGATCATTTTTCATCCAGTCTGATGTCCCCCTTCCTTAGTTGCCCTAGATTCTATAAATCTGAGGAGCGTATGCAGGCAATGTCCCCAGAGCCTGTCTGGGGACCCAAGCGGGCAGCCAGAGTCCTAGTCCCGTCATCCATTATAGAGGTAGGAGAGTTAAGGGGACCTGCATGCTGTGCAAGACATGGTGGCATACCCCTCATCATGCTCAAGGCCCATGTCCATGCAGCCCATTGGGTTACAGTGACCTCACACTGGACCCTTTTTTAACCCACCAACTCCAATGGAACCAGACCTCTAGTATACTAGATGGAAGGTGAAAAACCTTGCACAAGGTTTGCCAGTTTTGCCATATGGGAAAATTGACCTTTCAGACCTCAAATAAAATTTGGTGATAAGCATAAACCCTGGCACCCTAAGAAAAAGGCAAAATGACTACAGGTTAGCAGTGGGCAGAAACAACCCTTCCTTCCTCCCCCTGCCTCTCCTTCGATGAGCCCATCAGTCTCCTTAGATTCCACTCATCCTGTGGAAGCAGGAGCAGGTAGGACAAGCTCAGAGGCCAGGGAAGGGAGACCAGTGGGAGCCCAAGTTACTCTGTCCCCTCTTCTCCCATACAAGTAGGGAGGCGGTGGGTGGCATCCATGTGCCCATTGATCCTATGCCCACCTATTACGTACCATGGGTTAACAGAGGAACATTTTAGTTTAATATTGTAAAGTGTTCATATTTGGGGATATAGTGTTTTTTAAATGTCTGAGTATGGTCACAGAGGGGGAGAAAAAGATTAGGGAAACTAAGAACTACAGATGATCATGTACATGCTTTCTGATGGGTGTTCTCATGGAATGTACCCTTTCTTTAACTGAGTGGAAGAAATTTTGTATCAAAAGCTGAGGGTAGTTTTGTTTCTTCAGGAGTTTGTTTCTTTCCATACCCACAAGATTACATGCAGTCACATCTCATTGAAAGGTTTAGTGCAACATTTCTTCTCTTTATAACTTCTTCAGACTCTAGAGTCTAAAGGGAAAAGTTTTTTTTTTTATGACTGTTCTGTTGAGGAGAGAAGATAATTTTTTTCCTCTAGAAAACCGGGATTGAAATAGATCTTTGTATTCGAATTATAATAGATCCCGTGGTTATCTTTCTGTGAAGTTACTAAATGATCTTTTGAAGGTAAGTCAGAAAGAGTGAGAGCAGAAGAGAGAGGGGAGAGACTTTTAAAGATTCTTCTGGACAGTGGAATATCCCAAGATCAGACCCTTTTTGTTTATGTCCTTTTCTTGGTTGGCAATAAAATGGGTTTAGGAAGCTAATAATAATAATAAAATATTAG
Source organism: Emys orbicularis (assembly GCF_028017835.1). Taxonomy (NCBI): domain Eukaryota; kingdom Metazoa; phylum Chordata; order Testudines; family Emydidae; genus Emys; species Emys orbicularis. Next base: position 89,657,996 of record NC_088690.1, read on the forward strand.
AAATGTAGGGCTGGATGGGTCTTCAAGAAGTTATCAAGTCAAGCCCCCTGTACTGAGTCAGGACCAAGTAAGCCTAGAACATCTCTGACCTCTTTTTAAAAACTCCCAACAATGGAGATTCCACAGAGCAGGGCTTTGGCTTCCTCAGCCATGAGATGCTGTTCCAGGAAGAAGGTCTGCTGGGAAGAGAAGGGGTTCACCTGACCAAGCAGGGGAACAGCATCTCATGGTCGAAGAAGCGGAAGCCCTCATGTCAACACCATCTGCGCAGTCATGGATTCAAATCCAGGATGTGCATCCCTCTCCGGGCCCTTACCCTCAACTGGGAAGATGGATGAGAACACCACCTGCATCCCATACTCCTTCACCTTCGCTTCCAGAGCCCTGAAGTCACCACTGATCTGCTCAGGGTCATACCTGAAAGTGTTGTTAGTGCCCACATGGATGAGCAGCATGCGGTAGTGGTCAGAAAGTGGATGAGCCTCGGCCTCTTTCCATAACATCTTGAATGCGGGCTCCAGGCAGGCAGCACACCTCCCAGGTCATCGTGTCAGGTCGTCAGATGGAGGCTTCTGTATCCCTAAGGTGGGAGGCCCCAACCACCAGCACCCTATACCTTCTCCTTTTGGGGGCAGTGGCCATGAGCTTCCTAGCTTTGGGGGCAGGTCACTGCTCCTCCACAGCCATTGTTATCACTTCCTGTTGCCAATACATACTGATTCTTCACCTCTATGAACAGGGGACCTGGGTGAGGGGTGGAGTACTGTCCACTGCCTGAAGTGGACATCTGTCAGTCTCCACCCTGTAGAGCAGCTGGTTCTCCTCCCTCCTGTTGTGCTGCTGTAGTTATCTGTGGTGGGCTAGCATCCTCCGTCCCCAATGTTTCCACATGCATCCTGTTGATTAATTCCTCTCCTTTAATATCTGTTTTATCTGAGAGGTCAGTTATACCTTTTACTAAGTGGAATAACATACTCAAGGGAGTATGGTTGTTCTTCTTCGAGTGATTGCTCCTGTGTATTCCACAGTAGGTGTGCGTGCTCGCCACGTGCACCGGTGCCAGAAGTTTTTCCCTTAGCAGCATCCATAGTGGGGGATCACCGCTGCGACCCCTGGAGTGGCGCCGACATATCGCGCCAAAAAGGGGGCTGCGTGCTCCCCCCCACCCTCAGTTCCTTCTTGCCGCCAGTGAAGGTAGACGGAACTTTGTGCTCCAGCCTTGGCTGCAGCGTTTATAGCCTTAGTAAAAAGCAACAGAGAGTCCTGTGGCACCTTTAAGACTAACAGATGTATTGGAGCATAAGCTTTCGTGGGTGAATGCTTGCATCCGACGAAGTGGGCATTCACCCACGAAAGCTTATGCTCCAATACATCTGTTAGTCTTAAAGGTGCCACCGGACTCTCTGTTGCTTTTTACAGATCCAGACTAACACGGCTCATCCCTCTGATACTTATAGCCTTAGTGGTGTCCAGTCTCAGTGAACTTTTTTGCTGAAAGACTCCCGGTCCCACCGTGGGACCTGAACTGTCGCGCCTCACGGGGCCACCCTTTGAGCCCCTGGCCACGTGCTCCAGGTCCCACTTATCGGAGAAAGTGGCGTTTTTGGTGGCTATCACCTAAGCCCACAGGGTGTCGGAGCTTAGGGCACTGACCTCTGAACCCCCGTACACTGTTTTCCATAAGGGGAAGGTCCAGCTTCGACCACACCCGGCCTTCCTGCCGAAGGTAGTCTCAGCGTTTCATATGGACCAGGACATTTTTCTGCCAGTCCTGTGTCCTAAGCCCCATTCCTCCAATGAGGAACGATGCCTACACATGCTAGATGTGCGTAGGGCGCTGGCCTTTTACTTAGACCAGACGAGGCCATTCCGGAAATCCCCTCAGCTTTTCATTGCTACGGCCGAGCGCATGAGAGGGCAACCGGTTTCCACCCAGCGGATCTCCCACTGGATCACCTCCTGCATACGCACGTGTTGTGACCTGGCTGGGGTTCCCCCACCTCCTATTGTCAAGGCGCACTCGACGAGAGCTCAGGCCTCATTGGTTGCCTATGTGGCTCATGTCCCTATTCAGGACATCTGCAGGGCTGCTACGTGGTCCTCTGTCCACACTTTTTCATCACACTATGCGATCGTCTCCCAAGCAAGGGATGACGCCGGGTTTGGTAGGGCGGTGCTCCGCCCGGGTAACCCTTAACACTTATCGTTTAGAACTCCTACCCACCTCCGTTAGGTATAGCTTGGAGTCACCTACTGTGGAATACACAGGAGCAATCACTCGAAGAAGAAAGGACAGTTACCTGTTCTGTAACTGGCGTTCTTCAAGATGTGTTGCTCCTGTCTATTCCACATCCCATCCTCCTTCCCCTCTGTCGGAGTTGTCTGGCAAGAAGGAACTGAGGGTTGGGGGAGCACGCAGCCCCCTTTATGGCGCGATATGTCGGCGCCACTCCAGGGGTCACAGCGGTGCTCCCCCACTACGGATGCTGCTAAGGGAAAAACTTCTGGCACCGGTGCACGTGGCGAGCACGCACACCTACTGTGGAATAGACAGGAACAACACATCTCGAAGAACGCCAGTTACGGAACAGGTAACTGTCCTTTACGAAATAGTTACACTTCTGAGATAATGAAGGTAGGTACTTGACCTCAAGTTTCATGCTTGACAATGCATATATGACACTGAGACATGTTTCATCTCATGATAAACACATACCCATGACTTACCCTTACTTAGGATATCTCTCATACACTGTGCAAAATAATTGAAATACAATGTTTCAGATGTTTTCCTTGGTGTAAGATGCTAACTACTTGTCATTTTATTGTCATAAACTACTTTGCTCTGCAAAAATAAGCATACCTCTACATTTTAGAAAAAATAAATACGGTGCATTAATTCATCTACGCTGTGTGAAACATGGGAGACCAAAATGTATCCTTTTGTTTCACTTCCTAACCATTGCTTGAACACATCAGAGGGATCAAAGAATCTGGAGCTTATCTTATTAATATCGTAGGTGACTTCCAGTACTATTGATACCCTTAGATCAGCGTTTCTCAAACTGTGGGTCAGGACCTCAAAGTGGGTCATAACCCCCTTTTAATGGGGTTGCTAGGGTGTCGTTAGACTTGCTAAGGCTTGGGGCTGAAGCCGATGCCCAAGCTGCACTGCCCAGGGCTGAAGCCAACGCCCGAGGGCTTCAGCCCTGGGCGGCGGGTTCAGGTTATAGTCCCCCTGCCTGGGGCCGTAGGACTTTGGCTTTGGCCCCCCACCCCACCCAGGGCGGCGGGGTTCGGACAGGCTCAGGCTTTGGTCGCCCCTCCTGGGGTTGTGTAGTAATTTTTGTTGTCAGAAGGGAGTCACGATGCAATGAAGTTTGAGAACCGCTCTCCACAGATGTTTATTCTCTGTTCTGAAAATAGTGTGAACAGTCTACATCATTAAAAGAAATAGAAAAGCATTTTGACAATTGTCATTGCTTTACTACAGACTTCTTAAAGAGTTAGTACTGAACATTCATTACAAAATTGGCAGCAAAGAAAACAGTTTTTAGTACTAATATTTTCATAGTATTTCATGGAAACTATATCAACTCCCTAACCCTCTGAGAGGTTGTTTCCAGTAAAGGAAGAAATTTTCTGGAATGTGATTTCCTAGCCTCTTTTATGTTTGATCCCTCTAATTGTTCTTACAATTACCAAGAGCTGGTATATATCATTAAAACAGTTGAACAACATATCTGAGCTAAAACAAACTACTTCCTGGATAATCTGGCTTCATACAAAAGTTAGTCTGGGGCTCAGGGGGGAAAAGTAGCAAACTTTGTAAAGTGGTGTTGCAGTTGCACTGCAGGTCACCAGCATGGTCCATCTGTGTTGTGTGTGTCAGTTGAGACTCGGGAATCACTGTTAGTAGTCCAATATGTGATATTTCTGTAGGTATTTTACTATTTAAACAGAAAATTACCTAGTCATTTTTAGCTTATAAATATGTCTTGTTTCCTTTCTAAGTTTTGCTAATTATCGATACGCATTTGAATTCAGCTTTCAGGAAGCACAAGGTGTTGTTTGCATTGCCAACCTCCCATAAGGGTTCTGTTAGAGAAAATCAGTTGATGTAGCCCTTTAGCTTAATAATGTTTCTGCATGTAGATTATACATTAAAAGTATAATTGCAACTGTTTTGCCTACTGTAACCCCACATTTTGTTAAACTGCCTGGAAATGCGTGATACAAATAACCTATCGTCTTTCTTTGGCAAAGCATGTAAATTATGATAGTTTTGTTTAACTTTGAAATTTATAGTATATGGAGAAGGAAAACTATACAAAATAGTAAATTAAATGATAGTAAAAATATACAACTTTGCATGAATGAAGGGTAAGTTTTAAATACGTAATAGTTCTCTAGCTTGGATAAAACAGTATATTTTGAGTATACTTGGACTGTGATTTTTTTGGTTAGTGTTTAGAACAGAATTTTTTGATAATATGTAAGACGTTCTGAAATACACTCAGACCCTTAGAAACAAGTAATTTAAATGGCCATGAAGACCATACTACCATCTTGCTCCTTGAGGCTATTTCCTCCCTACCCCACCCCACCCCACCCCCTGCCCCCAAGAGAGGGTGGAGAAGACATATTGGTGGACTAACCCTTAAATTGCCATTGTCAGTTATCAGAGTAGCAGCCGTGTTAGTCTGTATCCGCAAAAATAACAGGAGTACTTGTGGCACCTTAGAGACTAACAAATTTATTAGAGCATAAGCTTTCGTGGGCTACAACCCACTTCTTCGTCAGTTATGTATCTCTGCTGTGGATATGCAGAGGACTTTATTGTCTGGGGCCGATCAATATTTCACAAGGACTAGAAAAAAAGTGTTGGTATTTTCCCCCCCAACTTATAATGTTAGAAATTTAAAGAAACACAGTTCTATATTAAAATTTGTGGCCAGAGCTCAGGATTTGTAGTCAGGACTGTAAGAGTTTAAATGTGTCTCTGGCTCTGCCAATGGTTGGGAATAGCCTGGATTCAGCAATTGATGATGGATAGCAGTTGATGCAGCTACAGCAGTCCTGACCACTAAGTGTAGACAATGACAAGCCTGGGTAAACCTCGATTAGCTCAATCATTGCAATCAGTGTGAAGATTTTGAATAGCAGAGCAAGTATAAAATTAACCATTCTGATACTTTAGCATCCCTTTGAGATCAAGTCACTGAATGGCAGCTTTCTGATGATGAGCACACTGTGAACTGAAATTATTTTTATTCATTTTGGTCATGTTGTTTTGTACTGCTTTGTACTGGTAATTCAGCCTGTTTAAAATCCGTCTGTATCAGAAAATATAGCTACTTTCTGTTGTTGGAAGTAGTCCTGTTTTCCTGTGCCTTACATCTATAGAATATAGAGTTGAAAGTTAGTATTGCCTTATGATAGCAGTAGTTCATTTAAAGAGAGTTCAGTTATGCCTTTATCTAACTTTTAGCAATGCTAGGGGATGCAGTTGTCATCTCCTATCAATCTAAAGCTACTGTAATCGATGTGTGAAAATGCCGTTGCAAGTTTGCTAGAGCATATTGGCATGCAAATTGTAATATAAATGCTTTAGATGGCCCAGTGGCCTTATGGATAAGGCATTGGCTTCCTAAACCAGAGATTGTGGGTTCATGTCCCAGCTGAGGTGAAAAACTACTTTCTTTGGGGGGGAGGGCTAGCTCAGTGGTTTGAGCATTGGCCTGCTAAACCCAGGGTTGTGAGTTCAATCCATTTAGGGATCTGGGGCAAAAATCTGTCTGGGGATTGGTTATGCTTTGAGCAGTGGGTTGGACTAGATGACCTCCTTCCAACCCTATGATTCTATGAATTCTACCAGCTTTAGGAAAATTTAAAGCACATATGGTAGTCCATCATGCATATGTAAATTTGACATGGGCAAAGCATTGATTCTAATTTGAAATGTTGATATTTGTTTATATATCAAAAGTTCATTATTTTAGTCCTATCAAAGCCTTGGATTATAAAACGTTGAACTGTTTCATAATTCATATTCATGTCTCATATTCAGCTTGTATCATAACAAGACTAAATACAAAGGCTGATGCTTCTGTAACAATACACAACACAAGTAAACATGCCGGCTTCCAAGATAATCTTTATAAAGAGAAGGATATGTAATTAGCTGGGAGAAATATTACACAGATTATATTTTCAAGCATGTTTTTTTTAGCTTTTTAAGTGCCTTTATTCACTAGTAGTGAATGCTATCCAAAAATTAAGAATCCCTATTTGCCATGAATTCATTGTGTTGGTGAAAACACAAAGGGCCTGATTCTCATTTATGATAAGGCTGCTTTATACCACTCTGGCAGTATACAGTGGCCTTAAAGTATATTTCCATATTCACTGCCCCTTGCCAGTGTATCTTAGGCTTGGTCTACACTTACCCCCCAAGTCGAAGTAAGGTACGCAAATTCAGCTACGTGAATAATGTAGCTGAATTCGACATACCTTACTTCGAACTTACCGCGGTTCAGACGCGGTCCACACGCGGCAGGCAGGCTCCCCCGTCGACTCCGCGGTACTCCTCTCGTCTAGCTGGAGTACCGCAGTCGACGGCGAGCACTTCCTGGTTCGATTTATCGCGTCCACACCAGACGCGATAAATCGAACCCGGAACTTCGATCCCCAGCCGCCGAACTAGCGCGGCAGTGTAGACATACCCTTAGTCTGATCTGAAGAGCCTCCTTGAAACAACCAATGAGGTTGTCATTTATGGTGACGATTTTTAGTGATGTGAATTTTTTTTAATGTTGCCTTTTACTTGGGGAAAGAGAAGAGAAAGCAATGAAATAGATTAATAATATGTCTGCACATTTCACAACGCATGTTTCATTCTAACTGTGAAAAGGGACTGCCTTATTGGTTTATACGTCTCCAACACACTCCATCTGCCTCTTAAGTAATTATTTACCACTATGAGACTAGAAATGATGTTTTCACAATTCTTTTTACATTACATGCAGTACAGACAGTTCAGAAGAACTATGAAGAGTTATAAGCAATGTTTGTAAATGGCATTACCATGAGAATGTTCTGAATGCGGCTTAATTGAGATAAATGTGTAACAAGAGTCGCTCTATCATATGTTTGATTTTAGTCTTACTTCAGAATTTTATACTGTATTACAAAGTAAAGGTAAAGTAGATGGCTATTAGACATCTGATTGGTTCCCAAGTGGAACATAATCAAGTGAATATCTCTTGCACACAGACCAAGAAGCTACCACACACCTTTTGAACTGTATTGGCAAAAATGTGAAATTACTTCTCCTGACATTTACCTAGAGGCTAGATTCTGCATATACACCGGTGTCCCCAGTTTATTTTTAAAGGCAACCCCCCCCCCAAATAAGGAGTTGCCTTCACCTGAAAATGTGCCCATAGGAACAATTGCCTGAAAACTTTTGTGACACCATCACTGGCCAAATAGAAAGTCACTTACTCCGTCCAATAAAAATCCATTCTCTCAGATACTACACATCTGCCCAACATGGTGTTTGCCTTTACTGTGTATGGGGTCATGAAACTGGACAGTTCCATTGGAACATATTGGAAAGGCATGCCTCAGTTTACAACTTTGGAATTTGCTGTATAGTATATTATTATTATTTATTGTCCAATATCAGCAGTAAAGATGCTCCAGTGGGTAATGACTCTGTGTTGTGGTTCCTTGTCAGTTCTGGTGTTTACGATTGATGACATTGTTTTGCAATACCTGTGGTCACCAGAATGTAACAGATGCCACTTCACTCCAATGCGATTACCATTTATAACTTTTAGAAGGTAAGACAATGGAAGAAAAGGACTCAGTGATGGAAATCACTGTTCAGCCATGTACACGGAAGGATATCCCTTTCTGCTCTGTTGACATAGCCCCTCTCAAGTACAGCACCCTGAGCAGAAGGAGAGAACTAATGGTGGCTGGAGTACCACAGCAGGAGAAGTTAAGAACATCCCAGTCATGAAGGGTGTTTGGTATCATGTCAAATACAGGTATCTAAATCTGTACTAGGAGGTTGCTATTCACTCAGCCACTGCAATCCCCAACAAGTGTTTGAGGGCTGCTCTGCATATCCTAATACAGCATCCTCCCTCTAAGGTCCCTACAGGTCTCCCTGTTCATGGTCCTATTTGAGGAAGCATTTTGCACTTGACAGAGCTGAGAGTTGACTTCGGTAGCAGGCACAGCCCATGCTGAAGGCTGATACTTATAGTGTTTTGGTATAGGAAATTCTTGTATCTAAGTTTAGCAGGCACTTCTGTCCCGTGTGCGTTCATCTTTGCAGTCCTGGTGCTCGACAAGAGCAGAAATAGACATACCTCAGCCATACAAGGCCGTCTCAGCAGCTCACTGTCTGAAACCTGGCTTGTACCAAGACGTTGCCAAGACCTCCTGAGTGATATAAAAAAGGATGGTAAGTCACTTATTTTAAAATATGGTTTGGGTTGTTAATTTGTTTCTTTTTGACCAGAGTGCAGGCTACGAACCCAGTGATCAAAGTCCCATTGCCTTCACTGGGAGATACCTGGGTCTGGCTGCAGTCCTGGGCCCTGTTCTTCTCTTTGACTATCACACACTCTCTCTTTTGTTTCCTTTCAGGGACCAAATGAACCATACCAATTAGTCATATAAACAGTAACAACAACGGGTCCAGTTTCTGTCAGCATTTGGTTGGGGATAGATTCCTGGCTAAATAGCTTTGCACTCCTCACACACAACTACCACTAAGCCAGTGGTACTATGAGGCCATGGGTACTGGGGGTTGGCTGCTCTGTAAGTCTGAGTAAGTTCCTTTACATTTCTATGAGACATCTGACTTGAGCATTGTGTACATATTATATTAACTAGGGCACTCTTTTTCTTTCAGAATTAAGAACAGCATTCTTGAACCTGAGGAAGCTCCCTGAAGCACAGTAGGTAAATGTGTTACATTTCTGCCCCTCCCCCAGTCTAGCGAGGTTCTTATCTCCATGGTCTCTGAGTGCTAGCGTGTTCTAGCAAAGAAAGAAGTACCCGTCTCTGGTCAACTTTGTGCACTTGTATTTATTTTTGCTGTTATTGTGGGCAAGCTTGGTAGAAGAAGTGGGTTTTGCATTTTGCTCTGAGAGTAAAAGGTTCAGAGGTCATTCTCTATCTGAGATTTATATTGTACAATGTGGCATATGCTGTTTACAGTGTAATCTGATATTTTTTTCTGGACCCTGTTATGACATCTCATGCGCTGCAATATTTTTTGTTGTGTTGTTTGTTTGTTCATATGGCTTATTTTTATTATAACAAACATAGGTTTTATTAACTACATATTTTATATTGCTGTAAAAATAAAAACATATTTTTGATTGCTGTATATGTGTGTCTAAATAAAATTGCTTTTCATCTGCAAACCCACATTAGCAGCCCACTGAATATGGGAGAAAAGTAGAGAGGAGTAAGAGGTCGGGGCCTATGGCAGTTACCAGTTTATTCTTTACCTGCCTGGATATCTGTGTGTGTCAGGCAGTGTAAAGGGTGTTTTGTTTTAGGAACCAGTAAATGATGCAGATATAAGTGCTTGAGCACAATACATGACAATCTGTTACTTGTGCTGCTGGGTGTCGTGTGTGCAAGCTCTTAGCTATTTTCCTTGTGCTCCAATATGTGCTCCTAATTTCACACATTTGCTTATATACTCATTCTTCTTTGGATTTGTAGGTCCATGGAGGGCGACGTTGTGCCCCCCTTTCCACCAGCCACACCCAAACACGACAGGGGTTGTGACTGCCAGTGGTCTTTTTTCTTGAGCGAGGAACATCTTTTATTCTGGAGTTAACCACAGACTAGAACCATATATTCAAAATAGCATTGACATTCCTCAGAATTTTCTTTCTTCACCCAGTGTAGTTTTCATATTTTTACATAAGAGAACTGGTTGAACATGGTCACAAAAATGGTATTATGTCTTGCCAACATAGAATCTAATCCTGAACTCTTTATTCAAGTATACCTCAGCATTTAAGACTACTGTGAGTGAGAAGTTGAGAAGTGGGCACATGGTCAGTATAATAGCCCTAATGTGTGCCTTAGGCCAGTATAATGACCATGTGTGCCATCTGTTAATGAGATTAGACATCAGCTTGCCTTTCACAACAAGGAAAACCAAAACTGCTGTTCAGAAGCTTGGTCTTGTTAACTCACTTACAAAAACTCATTTTCAACAACAATATAAAATAAATTGCTAGAATTGTGCTTGCTTGGTGTGTGAACATTGGCATTCTTATTTAATTTCCAAATTCATTATATTTCCTCTTACAAATATTTTAACTGCAATTGCTCGTTAGTCTGTCTCATGATATTATGATCTAATATATAAGAAAACAAAATCTTTTAAACCACTTCTCCTGTATGCCAAGGAATCAGGTCAATATCTCTTCCATCATTTGAGGATTTTTTTAATACACATGTTCCTAATTAATTAAAACTTTTTTTGTACAAGACGGTAAATTAAAACAGGAGACTATTTCCAGAAACATGGTAGATATGCTGCAATCCATGAGAAAATCCAGCCAACAAATGGGAGTGGAGGGAGACTTTTCTGAGTGGAATTTTCAAAAGTACTCAGGGTTGGTCTCACTCTACACCCAATTAAATTAATGGTAAAACTCCCATTGATTTCATTGGAAGCAGAGATAGACCAACACAGAGTGCTTTTAAAAAGCCCACCCAAGGTTATTCCCCTAAGCATTTCTAAAAGCACACAAATGGGGGGTTGTCCTAGTTCAACATAAGCTCTGTGATACATTAATTGAACAATGACTTAAAAGTGAAACTAAGATTTTAGTTTTTACAAAACAACATCTGAGTGGCTTAACTTACTCATTAAACTATGTGTGCAATTAAATACCTGTGTGTGGCTATAGGGAAAAAAATCCTTTACAATATTATTTTATTAAACTAACCCTGTCATGTGACACAACCACTTATTAATATTAGTACATTAGATTATATGATTGATTTAGATAGGTACAGATATGTAACACTCACTGTTATACACATATGCATTATATATTTCTATATATACAACAATTTCTATGGCATTATTTTTTAGAAAAAAAATTGAGTTAATACCAACATAAGTTAAAGCACTGAAACCTGTTATATGTTTATGAAAACAAACTTTTGTCTGGTAGCCACTATTTGTCATTTTTCCCCCCCGACGTAAAACTGAGATGATAATACTTCAAATAATCATTCGGCAGCTTAATTAAATTTTCTTTCTGAGGTACTCTGATGCAAGGTATGATGTAAGTACTTATTCTTATTATTACCTGGCTAATTGATCTGAAATATCCATCTGTGCATGTCATATAAATGATGAAGAGTTGTCCCGGACCAGATTTTATTAGTTCACCTTGATTAATTCATAATTTTCAAATTGTCTGGTAATGAGTGGTTTTAATGACAGGGTGATAGGAAGTAGAAGAACTAAATTGGATGACATGGTTGAAGGGATTGGGGGTTGTTTGGAGAGGTTTTTGCTTTTCCACTTATCTGAGTTTGATTGGATTGTGAGGAAGAGGTGACAATCAGTTAGGAAGTCAATCTTGCACTCTACTCTACACAACTCTACCTGGGACTCAGCAGCAGTAACTGCACCGCTTGGATAACTGGCAGTTGGTGGTTACGAGATTGAAACACAGGTTTATATTGGAGATGCAGAAGTCTGGAAGGAAGATTATTTTTGGAATCTTTGGTTCTCTGGTTTCTGTGGTTTGAGCTTTGTGGAGCCTAGGCAGGGCATGCATCAGATATACGGCTTTGATTAGACAATTTAACACCATTGGTTTAATCTTTGGAGCAGAGGGTATCAGCAGTAAGGGTCCCAGTATTAATTCATACTGTTTAATGCAAGCTGTAGCTCATAAAGATGTTTCTACCGATGGTTCAGTCTTCAAAGAGGCCCTGACCTGGTAGGTATAACCAAACTTGCCCAGTGTTAAATCAGCTCTTTTCTGGCAGCTGCAACCCATAGAGGATTAGGCAGGTGCTGTGCCTGTGTTACTTGCAGCTGCCTTTAGCATCAGAAGGTATTTCATTTTAAAATCAGGTATTTAATTTGAATGTACTCACCTGGTTTGAGAGTTCCAAGATGAATATTACATGTGATTAGTAGAGTTCAGGTCACTGCAGAACTCCATGAGATCTGGTCATGATTTTGACCTCTACAGCACTGAGCTAGCCTTATTTTCTTATGTGACTCTGATGTCCTTGTGAACAATGTTTCATCAGAATTAACTTGTGATCTCAGAGCAGCCAGGGCCTATCCCTGTTGATTTCTGGTGCTCTGCATTCTGTATGAACATAATCTGGATCTTATATTTGGCCAAGACTTTTTTGACAAAACCAGTAAAGATTACACTTTGGTCATGGTCAGACTACAATGTACTGAAAGTCAAGATCATGTATTACTTGTTCCTATCAGGATGAAAGACTAGATTCGGTGGTTTTCCTATGGCCCCTTATGGTACTCACTTTGATTTCAAAACTCTTTAAGGGTGAATACTTTTCAACCAGTGATCCTGGTAGAACATGCTGCAATCTCTTGTTTGTTACCAGCAAATACAGTTGTTCTTATGCATCCTCTTCCTATATCTCTTTCACAAGATCACTATGTTCACAGATGGAAAGTATGGGACACAAATTGGAATGCCAATGCTGAAAATTGTGCATTCAGATAAATAGTTTGTGGCATAAAGAACTTTAAAAGTTCAAGAAAATCTTGTTCTCTTCCGCCACTGCATTTGTGAAGTCTCACCCATTAGAATAAATCTGCAGGTAATAAATCTGCATGTTAGTGATCTTGTCTTCGCTGCTTGTAAGCAGTCAGATATATTTTACCATTTGTGAGGAGTTTTCTATTGTGGTGACAAAACCTTATCTCAGAGGGACAAATGTGTTATCTTTTCTGGTTGATCTTAGACCAGAATCACACACTTAGTTTAACTGCTGTGACTGTTTCAATAAGTTTGTTAACTCTGAGACAGTAAAAACAGCATCCTAGAGAAACTATATGATATAAGAAAAGCCATTTCAAGTCTATACAGCAAGCAAAATAGATTATTAGTCATTGAAATGCCAGTTGAATGTCAGGATGTTTCCTTTAGTCAAGGGGCCATCAAGCACCATAATTTCAGCTGAGGACTCTGATAGGGTTTTCTCCAGAGCCTGTCAATTCTTAGGGTATGTCTACACTACGAGAGTAGTTCGATTTTAGTTAAATCGAATATGTGGAATCGATATTACAAAGTCGAACGTGTGTGTCCACACTAAGGACAGTAATTCGACTTTGTCAGTCCACACTAACGGGGCAAGCATCGACATTGGAAGCGGTGCACTGTGGGCAGCTATCCCACAGTTCCCGCAGTCCCCGCTGCCCATTGGAATTCTGGGTCGAGCCGCCATTGCCTTCTGGGTAAAAAAATTTGTCGAGGGTGCTTTTGGGTAACTGTCCTCATCCGTCCGTCACTACAGCCCTCCCTCCCTCCCTGAAAGCACCGGCGGGAAATCAGTTCGCGCACTTTTCTGGTCAGTGACAGCGCGGACGCCACAGCACTGCGAGCATGGATCCCGCTGCGACCATCGCTGCAGTTGTGGCCGTTGTCAACGCATCGCAGCTCATCATCGACCTTTCACTGAGGCAGATAGAGAGAAATCAGGCGAGGAGGCTACGGCAGCGGGGTGAGGACCTGAACTCCGAGAGTAGCACACACCTGTCTGAAACCACGACACCCAGTGCCGAGGACATCACGGTGGCAATGGGTCTTGTGGATACTGTGGAACGGCGATTCTGGGCCCGTGAAACAAGCACGGACTGGTGGGACCGCATAGTGCTTCAGGTCTGGGATGAATCCCAGTGGCTGCGAAACTTTCGCATGCGGAAGGGGATTTTCATGGAACTTTGTGAGTTGCTGTCCCCTGCCCTGAAGCGCAAGGACACCCGGATGCGAGCAGCCCTGACTGTCCAGAAGCGAGTGGCCATAGCCCTCTGGAAGCTTGCAACGCCGGACAGCTACCGGTCAGTCGCGAACCAGTTTGGTGTGGGCAAATCTACCGTTGGGGTTGTTGTCATGCAAGTAGCCAAGGCAATCGTGAAGGTACTGCTGTCAAAGGTAGTGACCCTGGGAAACGCGCAGGCCATCATAGATGGCTTCGCCGCGATGGGATTCCCAAACTGCGGTGGGGCTATAGATGGGACTCACATCCCTATCCTGGGACCGGACCACCAGGCCAGCCAGTACATCAACCGAAAGGGCTACTTTTCAATGGTGCTGCAAGCACTGGTGGACCATAAGGGACGTTTTACTAACATCAACGTTGGATGGCCGGGCAAGGTTCATGACGCTCGCGTCTTCAGGAACTCTGGTCTGTTTAGACGGCTGCAGGAAGGTATTTACTTCCCGGACCACAAAATAACTCTTGGGGATGTGGAGATGCCTACAGTGATCCTCGGGGACCCAGCATACCCGCTAATGCCCTGGCTCATGAAGCCCTATACTGGCGCCCTGGACACAGAAAAAGAACTCTTCAACTACCGGCTGAGCAAGTGCAGAATGGTGGTGGAGTGTGCTTTTGGCCGTCTCAAGGGGAGATGGAGAAGCTTACTGACTCGCTGTGATCTCAGCGAAACCAATATCCCCATTGTTATTGCAGCTTGCTGTGTGCTCCACAATCTCTGTGAGAGCAAGGGGGAGACCTTTATGGCAGGGTGGGAGGTTGAGGCAAATCGCCTGGCTGCTGATTACTCCCAGCCAGACAGCCGGGAGATTAGAAGAGCCCAGCGGGACGCACTGTGCATCCGGGAGGCTTTGAAAGACAGTTTCCAGACTGAGCAGGGTCACCAGTGAATTTTAAGTTTGTGGACTCAGAACCTGAACTTGCCACCGTTTCTTTACCCAGTTACCGTTGACTGTCCTCTCCAGTTACATACCCCCTTCACCTCCTTCCCAAAAAATAAAATCTGTTCTGTTTTGTTAATGAACACCGTTGTCTTTATTACTGTTTTCGCGGGAATGTTTTAAACCTGGGATGCAGACTGTGGCGGGGTGCGGGTTTAGTGTTGTGATGCAAATGATGCTTCTAAACTCCAGGAATGACAGGTTCCGCAGTGGTGGACTGGTTGTTTCAACAGAGCCTGCCAGACCTCCTGGGCGGGACAGCGTGTATGTGTCGGCTATGTGACTGTCTGGCAGGGGGAGGAGGGTTTACAGAACATGAAAACCACCTCCCAGATTGACCAGGGTCACTAGTCACTGCACTGGGTATGTGTCCTGATGCTGGACCTGACCCCGCCTCTGTACCCTGGTAAAGGTGACTGTCCTGTCCAATTACCATGCCCCTTCCCCTCGTTCAGACAGACTCTCCTCCAAAATAAAATCATGGAAACAGTAATTAACAGAAACAAATATTTTATTATGAACCAGACATGAAACGTGGGGGTTGAAACTTGCACGGAGGCTTCTGTGAGGTGTGTAGGAAAGGACTTTTAACATTTTGGGGAATGAGAGCCTTCTAGTGCTAGAGCAGTCTGCAGGGGTTGACTGAAAGTTTTAACGGCCCTTGCCGCCCCTCCTTCTTTGTACTTTGGGTGAGGGGGGTGTGGGACTTGGTGGCGGGGGAGGGCGGTTAGAGATAGACTGCAGCGGGGCTCTGTCCTCCTGCCTCCGGTCTTGCAGAACATCCACAAGGCGCCGGAGCGTGTCCGTTTGCTCCCTCATTAGTCCAAGCAGCTTTTCAGTAGCCTGCTGGTCCTCCTGATGCCACCTCTCCTCCCGTTCCATGACTGCTCGGTGCATTTGTGACAAGTTCTCCCTCCACTGTGTCTGCTGGGCTGCCTGGGCTCGGGAGCAGCTCATTAGTTCTGAGAACATGTCCTCCCGCGTCTTCTTCTTCCTCCTCCTAATCTGCGCTAGCCTCTGGGAGTGTGCTGACAGGCTGGGTTGGGAGACAGTCGCAGATGTGTCTGTGTGAATGGGAAAAATGGAGTGAATTCCTGAGACAGATAAATGAAGTTGTGTACAAAGAACCTAGTCTTTCTCTGTGAACAAGACCATGCACTGCACCTCTCACATGCGCACTCAGGACAAGGTCGAATTTTCGGCCCTCGCCTTCAGTGCCTGGGGTCTTGCAGTGGTCTTGCAGTTATCTGAGAAGCGTGGCAGGACACCTGAACTTCTGTAGCGTGCAATCATGGTAAGCCGTAGACTTCTGGCTGCTTAAAACTGTACTAGTAGCACTGGCCTCCTTTCACATTGAAAGCAATGCCAGTCTCTGCTGCCAGCAATCAGGACAGCATGAACTATGCCCCTGTCCCACCCCCTCGCGGCTGTCCCAGGGAAAGATCCCTGTATGCTGCCCCTCTCCCTCCACCGCGTGGCTGTAAAGCAGTCCCAATACTAACATTCCCCTCCCTAATTCAAAGCAGGGCGTCATGAGCGACATCACCCTGCTGAGGATCTCGGAGTCCCAGAGGGAAAGGATGCTTCGAGAAAGCCTTCAGAAACCAGGGCCGTTTGCCGCCATGCTCTGCAGGGCAATAATACCAGAGTATCTGATGGTGTCGTGGCGCGGTAACGTGTCCTACCACGGAGGGCCCAATAAGATCGCCCTACCCAGGAACCTGATGAACAGGCTGGAAATGTACCTTCATGAGACCTACGAGGAGTTCTCCTATGAGGATTTCGCCTCTATCCCCGGCCATATTGACCGGATTTTCGCGTAGGTGCACTGGGACTAAAGAGTGGAGCGTCTTGGGCAGCATAATCATGACTTACCGGACATTGTAAAAAAAATTTTAAATACTTGGGACTAAATTGTGAAGAGCCTAAGGCAGACAAATCATGAAAAACCCTTTGTTACTATTGTAAATATTCCAGTTTTTTTGCAGATAATTGTTTACATGTTTAAGCACTTTAGGAAACAGCCATTGTTAATATTATAAATATTTCAGTTCTTGTAAAAATAAATGTTTAGATATTTAAAGCACTTACTGCTTGATCCTTCCCCTGATTCTGTCTCCGGGGTAAGGGATGGGGACGGTTGGTAGGGGATCTCGGTAAGGGTGATGAAGAGCTCCTGGCTGTCGGGGAAATCAGCGGTGCAAGCGCTGTCGACTGCCTCGTCCTCCTCATCTCCTTCTTCATCTTCCCCGTCCGCTAACATGTCCGACGAGGAACCTGCCGCGGACAATATCCCATCCTCAGAGTCCACGGTCAGTGGTGGGGTAGTGGTGGCGGACGCACCTAGGATGGAATGCAGTGCCTCGTAGAAACGGGATGTGTGGGGATGGGATCCGGAGCGTCCGTTTGCCTCTTTGGTTTTTTGGTAGCCTTGTCTCAGCTCCTTGATTTTCACGCGGCACTGCGTTGCATCCCGGCTGTATCCTCTCTCTGCCATGGCTTTAGAGATCTTCTCGTAGATCTTTGCATTCCGTCTTTTGGAGCGCAGCTCTGAAAGCACGGACTTATCGCCCCACACAGTGATGAGATCCAAGACTTCCCGATCAGTCCATGCTGGGGCCCTCCTTCTATTAGATTGCACGGCCATCTCTGCTGGAGAACTCTGCATCGTTGCCAGTGCTGCTGAGCTCGCCACGCTGTCCAAACAGGGAATGAGATTCAAACTGCCCAGACAGGAAAAGGAATTCAAATTTTCCCGGGGCTTTTCCTGTGTGGCTGATCAGAGCATCCGAGCTCGGACTGCTGTCCAGAGCGTCAACAGAGTGGTGCACTGTGGGATAGCTCCCGGAGCTATTACCGTCGATTTCCATCCACACCTAGCCTAATTCGATATGGCCATTTCGAATTTAGCGCTACTCCTCTCGTTGGGGAGGAGTACAGAAGTCGAATTTAAGAGAGCTCTATGTCGAACTAAATAGCTTCGTGGTGTGGACGGGTGCAGGGTTAATTCGATGTAACGGCGCTAAATTCGACATAAATGTCTAGTGTAGACCAGGCCTTAGCCTTCATTGACTGGAGAAGCCACTGCTCAACAATATGAGACGCTTCCATCTCTCAAGAGCTAAATGCATATTATGCCTTTTCTCTCTCTAAGGGCAGAAACCTAAATCCACAATGTTACCTTGGTCTTCATCATGGCAGAGCAAATCACCATCACTAGACCTACAAGGCCAGGCTGGATTACCGTAATTTTGAAACATTCTTTTTTTGGGGGGGAAAACACTTCTGTGAGGTCACATGATAAATTGGTGAATAGTTTTGCATTATATATTTCTTAATGCTCTGGTCTACAAAGCTGTTCACCTAGGCCCTAATTTGTGTCAGTGCAAATACTTTAAATGTAAAGTGATGCTGAAATACATGTTTATAGTTTGAGTTGAGAATTCCTCTTCAGCATTGTGTCCTTGGACCACCTGTGATCAGCAGCAAGGTATTTGCAGGTCATGTACAGATCACTGGCTGGTCACCTGATGCTGGCTGTCCTTGGTTCTAGCTGTGCAGGATAGATCAGATGGGAGGGTGAGAGGAAATTAAAAGCAAATGTAGACAGTGAGATTCACTTTTTTCCCCCCAAAGCAGACAACCCTCTTAATGCCCAAAAGATAGCAACAAAACAAAACTACAAATATATCAATACTTTTGTTATATTTCCATTTAGGCAATTGTAGCTTCTACAGGGATGTTTTGTGATCTTAGATGGGAGAGAAGGTAGTCCACAAGGTAAACTCTCTAAGAACCTCCCATCTAGAAAGATAAATTCATGCTCTGTCACTTCCACGGTCTGTCACACAGCAGAAATAAAATACCTTTGACTGCAGTACCTAGCAGTGAGCGTCTGTTGTTCTTTCTCTTGCCTTTTCTGTTGGATCTACCCAAAAAACATGTTAAAATAGGCTGTTCAGATATATATTTTTAATACAAAGTGTGAGATACTTCCTATGGATGATCTACACAGTTCCTCTTGATACCCATGAAAGGTCCAAAACATAATATATTGAGTTTATTGGTATCCAACTGAGAAGTGGTACAGTATGCATAGGAAATGTGCTTTTGATATTTACAATTGCCATGATGTGTTGTGCTGTGAAGCAACTAATCTTGTACATTTCTCTGTGGTCCATCTATGGAGAATAAATAGTTGTTTTGAAGATTGTGTCTTCTTGACGTAGATATTTTTATGCTTTCAAAACAGCAGGTGAAAAGAGAGGAATGCTAGTGTGCTGAGTTCTGAGCTAGAGAACTGATATTTGATATTTAGCTGATACATGGAGCCATGGACTGGCTTCATTACTTTTGACTGCTGGCTGTATTTCTTTTCCTGGTTTAGTGTGGGATAGGAAATAAAACTATATAAACTATACAATGTCACTTCATTGAGAACAATGTGAACTTGATGAAAGGATGTTCTTCTGCTTCACCTGGAATTTCCACCAGTGCCTAGCCCTTTTGTTGCTGTCCTCTGTGGTATTTCAATTTGTCAATATTTCTGGCCTTGAGGTGCCCAAGAACAATATTCTAGGTGCTGTTATGGGACCAATAACCTCTCTTTTGTGGTTTGCATGTAGCCCAAAATAATATTCACCTCTTTTTTTTTTTTTGCATCAGAAGTTAGTATCTAATCTTTTTTCCATTATCACCCCTAAGTCTCTTATGGCATTACTGCTGTTCAGGCTCCACTCCTATGGCAGTGCAGGAATGGGCCCAATGCTATTGAGAAGCATAGGCATTGACTCTGGCTAGAGTTAGAGTTAGTATCCCAACGGAGACAGATGTGAATGAGCAATGTTGGCACTGTGGTGTTATCTCCCCTGTGCCTTGTTGACTTGGCATGTAGGGGAATCTCTTGCTAGACCCTTTCAGAGAATGCTGGAGTTACTACTCTAGTATGTGTTTTCAGAAGCTCTAAGATGATTTTTTGAGGAATCAGACAGAAATCCAGCTAGTGTTCCTGATGCAGCAGAAATCTCCCTCTCCCTCATTACCTCAATATAAACCATGGCTTAAAAGCCCAGAACTGATTGTTTTCCATTATTGATTTGATATTTTACAGGGATAATAGTTACCTCTTTTCAATTAGCGTTTATAAGAAAGTCAATTTTAGTTCAATTCATTAATCTTAGACTACAAGACAAAAGGATGTTACTTGAAGTACTGCTGCCTATATTATAAAATAACATGTGATATTTATATTACTTTATGACATTTAGTTAATCTTAGTAAGTTTTGTTATTGTAGGAAAGAATAAGGACAAAATCTTTAAACAACTTAAGGGTTTCTAGTTTTCAGAATATCCTGATTGAATGCTCCTTCTAAAGATATTCATAAGACTAATGGGACAGGTGTGGAAGTAAAATCATACATGCTTAAAGTACAGTGTTATTCAATATTGATCTTACTTAAATCAACATACAGTATTGCTGTAAAAAAATGGTTTCTAGCTAACAGTCCTAAATCTGAAGGGCATCATTTACTATTTTGTGACATGCTGGTGCTTGGCAAAAGTAGCTGCAGAAAGCATGTCAAATGCCATTGCTCAGAGTATTAAAGTTTTAACAAAATGTCAGAGAAAACTGAAACTGGTTAATCCACAGAAATCTGTCCATAAAGATTGCATTGTAAGGTTATTTCAGCATGAATTCTAATGACATATGAGAGCTTAAAATATACTGTATTGATATATCTTTATGATGAGATGTTTATATAACATAATTGCAACAGTACTATCATTTCTTGTTAATTTATTAGGATAATAAAAGATGTAATGTTTTTGTTACAGTGCAAAGAATGAGGCTTGCTCATAAACATTTGATGTTACCTGAACCATAACTATTTCTTCTTCTCCTGTGCACAATCTATGAAAACAGAAATAATGTATCTAGTTTGGTTTATGCAGAAGATTGGCAGTACTCTGTATGGAACCCTGCAGTGCTGATGTAGTCCTATTATCATAGGTTATTGCTCTGGGCACTGAAGTATGGGAGCCCAGAAATGAAAGGAGATGGAAGTATAATATAAAGTATGGAACTGACTTGCTGAACTAGGAGACATAACTTTATTCAAACTCCCGCATTGGGGAAAATGAAATGGAACCCACTTGGAACTTGGACTCAGAAAAGCTCTATTTATAGCCAAGTAGAACAAAAGTCCTGAATTATTTCAATGCATTGCAATTTGCATGGCTGATTATCATGACCCTACATCTTACAAGGAAGCAATTATGTGAAAAAAATGATTCCAGCTATGTTTGAGAGTCACAGTGAGATTGTGCTCTTCATATTCCTATATGAGTCCAATCTGTCTGTCTTTCTGTCTATGATACATTTTCATTTTCAGTTCACCTACTTTTGAGTAAAGGTGATTTATAATATCATAATATTGCCTTCTCAAAAATCATCCTGTATTTGGTTAACTATGATCTCTTTCACTTATGTAGCACAGTTAGTCATTTCTAGTTTACATTGTGTCAACAGTTATGCATGGGCTGAATATTCAGATGCTGTTACTGGAGTTCAGAAACATTTCTCTTTTACTGGCTTCTTGCCCAAAAGGTTGTGGGGTAGAAATGGGTATTTTCCAATTTTTGGATGTAAAGTAATTTTATGTTAAAAATACTAAAAGTATTGTATTTAGTTTTGAGAAATAAGAAATGGTAGGCCAGCTTTTTACGGATTGTTTCTCCTACTGCCAACTCATGGGTGTATCAAGCGGGGTGCCCCCGGGGTCGGTCCTGAGGCCGGTTTTGTTCAACATCTTCATTAATGATGTGGATGATGGGATGGATTGCACCCTCAGCAAGTTCGCGGATAACACTAAACTGGGAGGAGAGGTAGATACACTGAAGGGTAGGGATAGGGTCCAGAGTGACCTAGACAAATTGAAAGATTGGGCCAAAAGAAATCTGATGAGGTTCAACAAGGACAAGTGCAGAGTCCTGCACTTAGGATGGAAGAATCCCATGCACCGCTACAGGCTGGGGACTGACTGGCTAAGCAGCAGTTCTGCAGAAAAGGACCTGGGGATTACAGTGGATGAGAAGCTGAAGCTGAGTCAGCAGTGTGCCCTTGTTGCCAAGAAGACTAACAGCATATTGGGCTGCATTAGTAGGAGCATCGCCAGCAGATCGAGGGAAGTGATTATTCCCCTCTATTCGGCACTGGTGAGTATTGCATCCAGTTTTGGGCTCCCCTCACTACAGAAAGGATGTGGACAAATTGGAGAGAGTCCAGTGGCGGGCAATGAAAATGATTAGGGGGCCGGGGCACATGACTTATGAGGAGCGGCTGAGGGAACTGGGCTTATTTAGTCCGCAGAAGAGAAGAGTGAGGGGGGATTTGATAGCAGCCTTCAACTACCTGAAGGGGGGTTCCAAAGAGGATGGAGCTAGGCTGTTCTCAGTGGTGGCAGATGACAGAACAAGAAGCAATGGTCTTAAGTTGCAGTGCGGGAGGTTTAGGTTGGATATTAGGAAACACTATTTCACTAGGAGGGCGGTGAAGCACTGGAATGGGTTTCCTAGGGAGGTGGTGGAATCTCCATCCTTAGAGGTTTTTAAGGCCCGGCTTTACAAAGCCTTGGCTGGGATGATTTAGATGGGGTTGATCCTGCTTTGAGCAGGGGGTCGGACTAGATGACCTCCTGAGGTCTCTTCCAACCCTAATCTTCTATGTTTCTATAAATACTACATTACTATACTATAATTACTACATTACTACATTACTATATTCTATAATTACTACATTAGTAATTATTACATAGCAGTAATAATTGGAGATTTGCATTTAACTAACATATTCACAAGTATCCATTTTACAAAAGTGTTTGCCATTTCAATATTAATAAATAAATAAAATATTTTAAAAATTTCCAGCTACACGTTTCTCTAAAGCAGGGGTCGGCAACGTTTGGCACGCGGCTCGCCAGGGTAAGCACCCTGGTGGGCCAGGCCAGTTTATTTACCTGCTGACGTGGCAGGTTCAGCCGATCGCGGCCCCCACTGGCCGCAGTTCGCCGTCCCGGGCCAATGGGGGCAGCAGGAAGCGGCGCGGGCGAGCAATGTGCTGGCCACGGCTTCTTGCCGCCCCCATTGGCCCAGGACGGCGAACCGCGGCCAGTGGGGGCCGCGATCAGCCAAATCTGCCGCATCAGCAGGTAAATAAACTGGCCCGGCCCGCCAGGGTGCTTACCCTGGCGAGCCGTGTGCCAAACGTTGCCGATCCCTGCTCTAAAATTTTAAAAGCAGTTTTTTTTCTTGAAAGTCTCTCCATGTTAATTTTGGATTTGTACAGCTTGCTCATCTGAGCTGGATTCTGTTCCCCCAGTCGGACTCGCACATCACTTTTGTCCCCATCTCTAACATGTATGTGATATGTATTTTGATATCCAAACAACATCCTGAGAAGCTGAGCGCTTCACTGGTGTGCCTTAATTCTTACCCATTAGCAACTAATTGATTGAAAATACATTTGAATCCTAAGAGACTATACTCATGACAGTTTACTCTGGAGGAGAGTGTTTCCAGCATAGTTATAGGTTTGTGCTAAAAATCATTATCAGAAGTGTTTATCATATTGCAGAAAGAACCAGATTGCACATTACAGGCTTTAATTTCTTTAAGACATATGAATAGATTTTTGTGTGTTTCTGTAGTAACCATTAGGGTTCTGGGTCCATCCTGACTAGGAGAGTTGATGGCTTTAAGGACAGGCATGGATCACTAGCTCCAACATGCTGTGCAGTTCTCCCTGGATTTCAAACTCCCAGGTACTTAAACACACATCCTGGTCTGCCTAATGACACTACAAAGTCTCTGTGAGAGGGTGCTAACAGCAGCACCCTGATCACTGACATTGCTGCAGCCTGGATAAGGCTGCAGGCCCAGCTGAGGGAAACTATACATTTTTCTGGTGGAGGATTGTGGGGACCTCGGTGACAATCACTGGGCTAACAAGGTAATTGGGGAGAATGTAAGGGGAGGAAACAGGAAGCACAGGGCAGCTCAGGAGAAGGAACTCAGAGGATGAGCCTGGGCTGGGCAGCAGGGAAGCCTACCTTTGCAATAAGCCTGTATTGCACAAGTCTTGCTATGTAAAAGTGAAATAAATACACACCTTGAGATGTAAGACAAACAGCCCAGTGTGTGTTTGTGACTGAGAAACCAACTGAACTGGCCGGACAGTGAAGTTCACTGGGTAGTGATGGAGGCACCCTGTGACAGTCTCCTAAGTCCTGGACTGGAGTATGGGCTGCTCTATAAATTGTTTTTGTACCATTTTATCAGTTTGGAGACCAACACAATTAAAGATGGGGAAACCCCTATTGAGGATGTAGTTATACTAGTGTAAAGGTACTTATATTGGTATGGCTGATACCCACAAATTTATATTGTGGAAGTTATGAAAGGAATTGCTGACCCCATTAAAAGGGATCTACATTCAACTATTATATGCAAAAGAAATGGGCGGTCCGCCACATGCATTGAGGGATGAAGAAGAATACATTTCATACTGTGGGTTATTATTCTTTGCTACTCTGTAGGCAAAATAGAGTGTTACTGAGAAAAACCTGTGTCATGACCCACAGGTCTCAAACCCAGGTCTGCAGAACTCATGGAAGCAGCCACTCGCCAACCTGGCAGCTTGCTGACAGTTGCTTAACTGCTTGCCCAGCCCTAGAGTAAGGCTCCGCCCTCGAGGTCTGATTGGTGGAGTCCCAGAATGGCTGATTGGCCATTAGCCCTACTTAAGCCAGCAGCAGTAACAGGAAGCTGTCTGAACAACTATGCTCCACTCTGCTCTGGATTCTGTGCTTCTTGCTCCTGCTTCCCCAGCTTGATTTCCTGGTATCCTGACCCAGTGTGATTCCTGGAATCTGACTTGTGATCTCTGGTTTGTCTCCTTCCTCTGACCTGGCCTGACAATGGTTCCTGACTTGTGGTTCTGCTTTCCAGTTTGTCTTCTGCTTTTGATCTCCTGGTATTCTGACCCAGCCAACTCTTGACTGGCCTGACAGAGACAGCATGTTTCTCAAATCTGTCTAGGCATAAGGTATGATAGATAGAGACTAATAGGGAGTGTTTACACTTGAATTTTTAATCGTGTTTTAACGTGTTATTTAACACAATGCTAAATCCTTCTGTGTTTAGGACACGCATTTTTGTTCTAGGGTTACACAGAACACGGACAATTATGTGTATCTTTGAATATACATTTCTGTAGTGCCCGCGCTAGAATTTACAATCATATTGATTAACATAATTGAATACCCAATGATCCAAATGAATGCATACAAAGATACTCAGAAAGGGATGTGTGTAATAATTTGTAAGAAAGGAAGAATAACAGCAGGGGAAAGGAAGGAAAGATTAATTAAGGCTGGCCAATGGCTTAAACAATAAATTATGGGGGTGGGGAGAGTGATCCCATTTTTTGGTGAAGAATATCGTAGTGACTTTCATCATACACAGAAGAACCCCAAGAGTTTGGATTTAGGTGCATGGCACCACTTTATACTTGAGCATTTAGTGCATATTACTTTCCTTTTTGGGTTGCTGCTTTTCCACTGGTTTTCTGTGCATTAGTTTTGATAATTAAATCATTAGAATTTTAAATTTTTACTCCAAGCATAGTTCACCAAATACTTGGCAGTATCTGACATTTACAGAACTTGCACTTCGCCTGGTTTGAGGGACCAATATGGTATCTGCTTTTTTCCACAACTTTAATTCCAATATGATTTTGCAACTAATATTCCCACAATTTCCCAGCCTCATAGTTTAATGCACTCTGTCATTTGCAAAGATGGATTACAAGATCTCAGATAGTGTATATCATAAATCTCCAATTCAGATAACACTTACACATATGACCACTGAAACTGATGGGACTACCCTTATGTGATCCATCCAATGTGTGCTTTAAGGTCCAATGTTTTGTGACTTGTCAAGACAGAACCACTCTGGCAGACCAGTACAAAATGCTTCCAGGACCACTAAGCATTTTTGAGTGCTGGTCCTCCTGAGCCAGTGATCAACAAAGTAGATAAGTCTATCCCTCAGTCTCAGCAGTACCACTCACTGCCATCGAGCTGCCACAACCCCTAATACTACCATCTCCCTGAACCATCCACCAGAACCAGTATTTACAGTGGGTGGCTGTCTGCAACTGCCTGGAGAAGCATATCCTCTGGGGCTTGCATTTGTAACATAGTGTCCTGCTCCATGTCCCAGCCCATCTCTTCTTGTTAGAAACAACGATTCAGACCGTAAACATATGCAGAGTGGGTGTAGCTGTGAATACACTTGGCAATACATTTGAAATTGAAGTGGATGAAAAGTACAAGTCCCAGCTGTGGCAAAATGCTTTATGTAAAGGAAGAAAAGAAGAAAGCAAAGACTGAAAAAGAAAACCTTGAATATTTAGGAAGAGCCTTGCCAGGGTCCAGTAGGTAATTGTGGATTTAACACCACCTACAGAAAAAGTGAAGTATCCAACACTCACAAAGTAATGCAGCAGTAGTAGGAAAGAGAGAGGGTGGTTCCTGGAAAACTAGTAAAAGAAGACCAAATTATCACTCTGATAGTGACTATCTGAGAAAATAGTTCTAAATGGAAGAAGGAAGCAAAATTGCCATAAAAGCCCTTCCATTCTATACAAGGGAGCCCTCCCTCCAAAAATAAATTAAGGGGAGATTTTGAAAGGCATAAATGAGAGTTAAGCACTTTTTTCACATTGTCTTGGGATTTAGGTGTCTAACTGCCTTTTGTGACTTTGAAAATCCCTTGTCCAATAATGATTTTTCTATTAAATAATAGGAGAAAATAGCCAAATTGTCCAGCGTTATGTGCACATGTGGACACTAAGTGAACACACAGATAGATTGGCCTTGCTTGTGGATATGTATGGAACTTGGTACATACCCTAGAGAAAAACATGGGGCTGCAGTAACTTGTGAGAATGGCAATCTGATCCAACTGGACACAGGAGTCAAATGTAACATCTTCAGAAAAGTGGTGTTAAGTTAGGAAATTTACTTACTGATCAATTAAGAAATAAAGATAATAAGCTAATACCTTTTAATGAAAGTGACTTTGAAGCTATAGGGCAAATTGCAGCAATCATATATACTTTATATACTTAAATGTAAGTAATATGATATGAAAGGCTTCAACTAGCTACTGGTGATACTACATGTAATGTACAAGGCACAGAGATAAGTTTGAGTGATGCTTAGACCATAACATTACCTGGTTTGTTAACTAATTATATTCAAAATTGGTGTGGAGTAGGAAAATAAATTCTGAAAGCACTGCCACTTAGCAATGATTTTTAGAGCTCAAAATAAGTTACTCCTGGGGGAATTCTGCGCCATTGCACAATGCAGAATGTTGTAGAAATTAATGTTTTTTGCACATAATTTCCTTTCCCTAACAGAAATGGGCTGCAGCTGCTGGCTGCCACTAGGGGCCACTGGACCCAGCAAAGCCAAGCTCACACATAGAAGACACTGGGTGGCGGGGTGGGGGGTGGGAGAGAGTTCCTAGCAGCTGCATTTCCCTGCATGCCCTGAAGGAAGGAAATGGCGGCATGCAGGAAACTCCACTCAAGCCTGGGACCCAGCAACAAGCTGTATCTCCTTCTGGATCCCTGGGCGGTAGGGGGATGGGTGTCTGGCCTTGTGGGGGGGGGAGCACAGCTGGGCTTGGAGAGGGGGGATGGGTGTCTGGCCTGGGGGAGCATGGCTGGGCTCAGGGAGGGGGAGGCTGGTGTCTGGCCTGGGGTGGGGGATACAGCTGGGCTCTGGGGGGGTTGTCTGGCCTTGCAGGGGTGCCGCGGCTGGACTCGGGGGGGCGGGGAGGGGTTGTGGGTGTCTGGCCCCTGGCTGGGCTTGGGGTGGAGGGAGGAGGGAGAGAAACAGGAACTGGGTTGTCATATGGGTTTCTTTAACTCTCTACTCCTGGGGGAATTTTGTGTGTGTGTATTGTTACAGACATACTTGCTGACAGATATTTTGAAATAAATTACCAAAATAATTGAAACTGGCGTGATTATGTAGTGTTATTTTGACAAATAAAATTTGCAGAATTTTGCAGAGTTTTAAAATATCGTGTGCAAAATGTTTATTTTTTGGTGCAGAATTTTTAATTTTTTGATGCAGAATTCCCCCAGGAGTAGTAAGTTTGGTGTCATTGAATTAGTCTCAGAATAAAAGCTGCAGATGTTATCAACATTCACAGGAGTGAAGCTAAATCACAGGAATAGCGTGGATAAATACAATCAAATCCTGAATAGATCCAACATCATGCATTAGCTTTGAGGTTGCTAGATGCATGAAATACATGATGGATAAAGTCAAGGTAGAGTGCATGAGCATGTTCCCTGCAGAGTTCCCAAATCTACTGTTGATTGAAATTTGCTTTTGGACACTGATATCATTTCATTCACAAATATTCTTTTTCTGATGAAGGGAACAAATCCCTTGACTGGAAAAAAAAAATCTGGGGCAGGGGGAGAAGTTGACTAAGTAGTCAATAAGAAGCATAGATGTCTTTTTTTTTTTTTTTTTTGAATGTGTAGATAGATTGTCAGCACTAACTACTCCTCAAAATGGGGAATTAGCCAGAGATTAAGACCTTGTCTAAACTTCAGAGTGGCCCAATTCAGGCATTGGCTGCTAGCAGTTGGTCTAGCTGTAACAGTGTTAACCCGTCAGAGTAGACAAGAACCAGCTGGAATTTGTACCAGTTATGCTAATCAGGGTTTAGCCCTTCTTCATCAAGTCCTTGTGATCTAGTCTAGGTCTGTTTTATCCTTAGATAATTAAGAATTGTTAAATTAATTCCCATACTCCAGTGTTTCACAAACTTGGGATGCCGCTTGTTTAGGCCAATGGGAACTGCTGGAAGCGGCGGCCAGTACGTCCCTCGGCCCGCGCCGCTTCCAGCAGCTGCCATTGGCCTGGAGCAGCGGCCGTGATTGGCTGAACCTGCGGACGCGGCAAGTAAACAAACCGGCCCGGCCTACCAGAGGCTTTCCCTAAACAAGCGGCGTCCCAAGTTTGGGAAACACTGGCATACTCCATTGTAAGCCTTAAGAAAAGGGCAGTAATTTTTAAACACTCTCTGGAAAAAGCTGTAAACAAGGTAATGATAGCCTTGGAACTGGTTTGCTTTAAGGGTATACAATTTCAAGAATATGAAAAAAATTATACAATTATTTCCTCCATAAATGTCAAATATTGCCTATTTTCAGTATTTGGCAAATTACCTTTAGAGTAAAAATCTAAAATTCCAGTTATTTAATTATGAAAGCTAGTGCACAGAAGACCAACAGAAAGGAGAAATGGATTCAAAAGGAATGCATCCCTCGCTAAATACTCAAGTGTTAAGTAATGCTATGCACACAAAATAATCAAAAGTCTTGGGATTTTTTGCTGAATCTCCAATATCACCCAAAAAATTGACCCAATTTTCTTGCATATTTGATTCTTAAAAAATATCATGTTTCCCATTAATTTATTATTTAAACCATTGGCCAGCCTGATAACTTGTTCGGTGTTTTGCTATTAAAAGCATAAAAAAATCAATTACGATATCCAGTTCACTGTCATGTAGCACAAACATTTGGCTCATAGTGCATTCAAATGCATCAATTGTAAATTCTAATGTGGGCGCTACTCAAATCTTCCATGACACATAAATTTGTCCCTAATTACAGCTAAACCTAGAATAAACATTTGTGTCCTGTCTACATGTGTTTTTATATACTTTCTGCACCAATGTTGCTGCACAGAATGGAAACCAATCACTTCCATTCCTCTCTGTCATTTGCTGCGGCTGTCATTTGCTCTATTGTGTTGGGATCGACTCTGCTGCCCTCCCTGCAAAGGGTTCTTTTTAAAGTTTCTCTTGAATGCCCTTGTTTCTTCACCCCACTTGGCTTCCACTTGACAGCTTGCAAAGGGGTCAGCTCACTGCTAACTTATCCTTATGGCACAGCATGGCAGCACACTCTCCAGGGGAGTCTGCTGCTGCTTGTTGCTCTGCCTCTGCAGTGGCCGGCCTCTTCCTGCTCTGGCCAGGTCACTTCAAAGTATTTCACTTCTGGGGTAGTTAATAAACAAAAAAAAATCCGATTTAATGAGAGAGCAAGGAATGACTCACTATCAGGATCAGGCCCTCCCTTCTCTCAGGTAGGGACCTTCAGGCAGTGGCTGTTGGGAAGTTCCTGCCTTCCCTTGGCTCTTTCCTCAGGAGCTGAGGGTTGTAGGACTGTTCTCTTCCCTGGTCTGCCCTCAAGTGTGTTCTGCTTCTATTTTAAGTCCTCCTCCAGCTTGTGGCAGGACAGAGTTGGCTGAGCACAGAGCAGCTCCTTAACCCCTTCTTGTCCAGTGGGGGGTTTGTGTACCCCATCACATAGCTTTATGTGGGAGTCTGCATGTTGGCATCCAGAGTGCATGCCCCAAATATGGCAAGTGCTTCCTTCTGAATCTGGTGGAAATGAGCTTCTGGTTTGTGATTTCTCAGATGTTTATTAGTGATTAAGTCTTTCCAATCAATGTCCAGAATCTTTCCTAGGCACTTATTTTCGAAGGCCTCTCTGACGTTTTAGTAGATCTCCAGCTTTCGCAGCCATAAGTTCGCACTGAGATTACATTTGAATTGAAAATTCTCAGTTCTGTGTATCTTTGATTCCTATACATTGTTGAGTTTAGTAAATGTTGGGGATGCCTTTCCTATTCATGATACCACGTCTTTCTTGAGGTCTGTGTTGGCCAATATGGTGCTGCCCAGGGAAAGAACAGGTTAAAGAGTATTTAGATAAGTTACGTGTACTCAAGTCGACAGATCCTGATGAAATTCATCCTAGGGTACTTAAGGAACTAGCTGAAGCCATCTTGGAACCATTAACAATTATTTTTTATCACTCTTGGAGGATGGGTGAGATCTCAGAAGACTGGAGAAGGGAAAACATAGCACCTATCTTTAATAAGGGGGAAGAAAGAGGACCCGGGGAATTGTAGTCCAATTAGCAAAACTTCGATATCTAGAAAAATACTGGAACAAATTATTAAACAATAAATTTTGTAGGCACTGGAGGATATCACTACGGTTATACGGAATAGCCAGCATGGATTTGTTCTTGCCCGATCTTTAAATTACGTATTAATTATATTGATTACACTGCTCTACAGCCAAAATGCTTCTGAAATAAATGTAGTCAAACTTTACTAATTCTGGGTCACTGAGAACGAAAATGATGCTTAAAATTGTTGATTGGCTCTAGTTTTCAAGATATGCTATTGGGTCAGTATATACGACCCTTGACTTGGGAATGGCGGAGGATAAGTGAGTTATAAAGGGAAGGGATCTCAATTTAAACCAGAAATGACTAAAATACATCTTTGACTGGATCTATGAATAAATCTATGACTGGGTTTGGACAGTACTTGCTTTTTAGGCAAAACAATGAATGATGCAATCTGAAGCTGGTATTGCATCATACATGATATGAATTGCATCATGTTATTCCTAGAAGTCATGGATGATGCAATCATAACGAAGCTTACATCACTCTGCTGAACAAATTGCCCTATATCAGCTCTAGAAATCATACAGTGTCGTGCTCTCTTATTTGTCAGTGTTTGATTTTGCAAAGGGACACATTTCTGTTTAGCCAAAGTGAGCAGAGATGCCTCGTACTTGTGTGAACAGTGCAGATAACTTCTGCTATGTTTGTGGTGAAGTGACTTTTGCATCACAAAAGCGCAGTATAACCACGATGGTTAAGAAAGCCTATCACCTTTATTTTGGCTGCAAAATTGGAGATCAGGTGGGCCCCACACATATGCTGCAACACTTGTGCAACAAATCTTCGCCAGTGGTTGAACAGGAAAAGGAAATCTATGCCTTTTGCAGTGCCAATGATTTGGAGAGAGCCAACAGATCATACCAGCAATTGTTACTTCTGCATGGTGCCTCCAGTTGGGAAAGGAGTGTCAAAGAAGAAAAAGTGGACTGTGCATTATCCAAACATTCCATCAGCTATACGCCCAGTACCCCACGGAGAAGGACTGCCGATTCCTGATGCATCAGAATCATTCTCATTTGAGTCAGACGAGGAAGAGGAAGAGGATGAAACTTCTGGTCCTGTACCATCAATGACACAGGACCCACATTTTCTCCCATCCTCCTCCTCTGAACCACACCTCATAACACAAGGTGAACTGAATGACCTTGTCAGGGATTTGGAACTACCCAAGAGTAAGGCAGAGCTGTTGGGCTCCAGACTACAGCAGTGGAATCTCCTGGCAGGTGATGTTAGGGTTTCCATGTTCCGTGACCGTCAAAAGGAACTTGTCCCATTCTTCTTAATGGACGGTGATCTTGTAGCCTGCAACAACATCAATGGTGTGATGGCAGCCCTCAACATCGTTCACGATCCAGATGAGTGGAGACTGTTCATTGATTCATCAAAGACGAGTCTTAAAGCTGTTTTACTGCATAATGGCAATGTTTTGCCATCAATTCCAGTTGGTCATGCAGTCCATATGAAGGAAACCTATGACAACATGAAACAACTTTTGAGGTGCATAAACTATATGACCAACATCAGTGGCAGCTTTGTGGCGATTTGAAGGTTGTTGCTCTCTTGCTTGGTCTGCAGACTGGATACACAAAGTACTGCTGTTTTCTCTGCGAATGGGATAGTCGTGCAAGAGATTCCCACTACATCAAGAAAGATTGGCCACTCCGACAGTCATTGGAGCCTGGGAGGAAAAGTGTTCAGCATCCACCACTTGTTGAATCAAGGAAGATTTTGTTACCACCCTTACACATCAAGCTGGGTCTGATGAAGAACTTTGTCAAAGCCATTGACAAAACACAAGTAGCTTTCAAGTACCTCTGTGGAAAATTTCCAGGGTTAAGTGAAGCTATGATAAAGGAAGGTGTCTTTGTTGGTCCTCAGATTCGTGTACATTTTTTGCACTCTCATCTAGATTTTTTTCCACCGAACTGCGGAGCAGTGAGCGACGAGCACGGCGAGCGATTTCACCAGGACATTGTAACAATGGAGAAACGCTATCAGGGCAAATGGAGCCCATCAATGCTTGCAGACTATTGCTGGACAGTGACAAGAGATGCTCCATTTAATGAATACAAGAGACAAGCCAAGAAGCACCGAGTAGACACTGAATAGGACTAAACTATGTACATAATAGTTTTTTGCCTTTTGTTTCATAATAAATTTTATTTATATAACCCTTTTGCTGATTTTTAAAGTGTTACATAAACAGGACAGGTGAAATATTATCATGTAAAGCAACCTTAAACACATGAAAAGACCTAGGTTTACAATTTATGATTAAAACTCTACTATCTACACAATATACATAGACATAAAATGTAAAAACTTAAATATCTTAGAAACAGTAGCCAATCAGTTGTTTTAATTGTCATATTTTAATTCAGCACATCAAAATACATAATAAATAGCACATTTTATCTCTGAAGCAGACGACGTCTCAAAAATTGTAGACCAGTGTTACTTAAGAATCCCCAGTTATCACTTTGAGGATTGACAGGTTCTTGCCCCAAGATCAGGCCCAGTAGTATTTAAATTATTATATAGATGGGAACCCCGATGTGCACAGTTGGAACACTCATATTATAGGAACTGTTTTATATTTACAAATATAATTTATTAAATACATTTAGCACAGTCACAAACACCCCAGCTCAGTAAGGTAGATAGAGATACTACAGAATGTACATCTGCACATCCATATACTCACACATCCCTTGTAAAACTACCTGAAGTGTTAGCCATTGTCTTTCTCGTCACCATCACCTTCCCCATCATCACTAGTGACCATCATTCTGGCATCTCCCAAGGACTACATCTCTTTATCCTACTGTCCCTCGGCTGCGATGCCACTTTTATAATATGTTATGCTGACGGCGTTATGTTTGATGCATATTCAGTAGGGGATTTTTTTCCCTTTTTCCTTATTTGTATTTCCTGACCTTCATTCATTACCATGGCCCTTTTGTGGCTTGCTATCACGTTTGTTATTTCTGTCCTAACCAGTTCTTTCGGTTCTTTCCAAGTTCCAAGTTGTGGTGTACCTGGTAAGTTTAAAAGCATATGAACTTTGCCCCCTTTGCCAGCCTACTTCAACGCATCCTCTATGTTAAAGGTTGCAGCCATATATGGACCTTATGCTTTAGCTCATCACCATCTATCTAGGTGAAAGGTCCCAAACATATGTATGCTAACTCTGCCTTAGCTCAACATATGGGATGTGGCCTGTAAGTACCTTATGTTACAGCCAAAATATACTCTAATATAAACCTATTATAACAAAACAAATAAACCCAAAAGAAAATAAGAAACTTATAAGAAAATATATATAGGCAAGCAAGCAGGCTAGCCTTAGATGTATCTCATGTACCTGTTATGTATGTCAGTTCATTGCCAGGACACTTCTGTGGTTGACTCATGTACCTGTGGTCAGAACTTCCCCTTAAACTCTATTTTCAACTCCCCAAATAGGTGGGGGTTTTTGTTGGGCCATTTATCTGTGCAAAGTTTCTGTTCAAAGTTCCTAGGCCTCAAGCCTTATGCTAACTTGCTGAAGCTAATGTCTTATAGGATACAGGCCTGTAGGTTTCTTGAATTACTGCTGAATATAATGCAAAGCAGAATATAATACAAAGCAGTGAATATAATAAAGGCAAGCTAGCCCAGTAGGCTACAGTGTACAACTAGTTGAAAGACTGTATTCAAAGAGTAGTTCAAAACTGGGAGGACGCATCTAGTGTGGTTTCCCAGGGGTGAGTCCTGGACCTGGTACTATTCAGTATGCTTGTCAAATTTGCAGATGACACCAAGCTGGGAAGGGTTACAAGCACTTTGGAGGACAGGATTAGACTTCAAAACACCTTAACAAATTAGAGAATTCATCTCAAATCATCAAGATTAAATTCAATAAAGACAAGTGCAAAGCACTTCAGTTAGAAAGGAAAACTTGAATGCACAACTACAAAACAGGAAATAACTGTCTAGGTGATAGTACAGTTGAAAAGGATATGAGGGTTATAATGGATCAGAAATTGAATAAGGGGCGACAACTTGATGCAACTGCAAAAAAGGCTAATTTCATTCTGGAGTGTATTAACCGGAGTGTCATAGGGAAGACAAGAAAGGTAATTATCCCGCTCTACTTGGCACTGATGAAGCCTCAGCTGGAGTACTGTGTCCAAATCTGGATGCTACGCTTTAGGAAGGATGTGGACAACTTGGAGAGAGTCCAGAGGAGAACAACAAAAATGATAAAAGGTTTAGAAAACCCGACCTATGAGGAAAGGTTAAAAAATGGGGTGTGTTTAGTCTTGAGAAAAGAAGACTGAGGAACCTGACAACTGTCTTCAAATATGTTAAGGGCTGTTATAAAGAGGACGGTGATCAATTGTTCTCCATGTCAACTGAAAATAGGACAAGAAGTAATGGGCATAAGCTGCAACAAGGGAGATTTAGGTAAGATATGAGGAAAATCTTCCTCACTATAAGGGTAGCTAAGCTCTGGAATAGGTTTCCAAAGGAGGTTGTGGAATCCCCATCAATGGAAGTTTTAAAATACAAGTTGGATAAAGTCAAACACCTTTCAGGGGTAGTCTAAGCTTACTTGGGCCTGCCTCAGAGCAGGATGACTTTTTAAGGTCCCTTCCAGACTTGCATTTCCGTGGAGGAGTCTTTTCTCCAAACTTCACTGAACAGCTCTGTCAATTTTGTTGTTGGTATCAGCATTTCTGCTATAGTTTGGTCATCTTCCACTACTTTATTTTTCAGCTTTTATGATTGCAACCTGTACTTTTGACATCTCTATTGGACTGATGTTAATATCAAGTTGATCAGGTTCACATTTCATCAAAATTTGGTGCTGCAGTGGGGCTATTGAGAACATCATTGAAATGCTCTGCCTATCTGTTTTTTTGTTCTTTCTCCGTTGTAGTTATTTTTTTATCTTTGCTTTTTATTGGCTTGTGTCTTGTTTGGAAACTTACAAGTGTGTTGAATAATGTGTTAAAACGTGACTAAAAATTCAAGTATAGCTATACCCTATCACTTCTATCACAGCTTTTGCCAACACATTTTGGGTATATACTGACTCCACTGTGGAGTTTGTCATGGAGACGAACTGGGGTGGCTCCATGGAAAAATATGTCCAGAATTGAGCTTCATACAGTAGAAAGATGCCTGTAGCAGCCCCCAAAAAGTATAGATGCTCAAGACCAGAAGATGCAGCAATAATTCCTCCTTCATGGTTTTATATGCACACCATAGAGTGTATATAATAAGCTTTCTTTGTGAGTAAGCTCTGAGGTCTGCCTAAGTCTTTTTCAGTGTTGAGGGGAGGGAGAAGTTGCGGTGCGATGGTTCAACCAACTATGCTAGAAATCATTAGGATTGTGCTTTACAAATCCCAGCCTTCTCTAGCTTTTGAGACACCTTCAAAGGGCCCAATTTTCAGAAATTGCTGAGCTCCATACCTTTTGAAAACATTCTCCTTTAATGTGTCTCCAGTTGGGCACCCAAAATCACCCGTCTCAATTTTGAAAACGCAATTTACATATTGCAATGATTTGAAATCTACCAGCAATGGGAAGAGTTAAAAGACATGATTTTACAGATCCGGATGTATAATTGATGTTAGGTGAAATCACAAAGTGTGTTATTTCCTTAGCTAATAGCTCAGGGCCACTTTATAGTGGATAGTTAATTTCATTTGCTGGGTGGGAGTTGAACTAGGGTATCCAAATGCCATAGGTGTGCAATGAGTTAGGAAGAAAATGCCTTCAGCACATAGGTGGCATTTTCACAGTACAAATCACGCCCTGAAGTCTTTCTTGCCAGCATTTTTCAAACTTGGCTTTTGAAAAGACAGTTAAAAATAGATTTGTTAAAGGTGTAGTCTTTTAAAAAAACCTTCTTCAGACAATGATCAGATCATTTCTAATAAGTGGTTTTGTGAAGAACACCAAGATATATCTCTTTTTCCATGCACCATCCCATTCAAGGACCGCCATGTAACAGTGATCCTCATTCCAGCTGATGATACAGCACTCTTTTTAGATTCTTTTTTTTTCAGCATTGCTGCAGAAGAGCTCCATCTACAATATCACAGAGCTCTCTCTCATTGCATAAGGATGCTGCCTCTGCAGTTCTCCCAGGCCATATCATCCAAAGGAACAAGGGACTAAACTCTGTTCCAAACTCGTAGCCCTTGATTACATTGCCGTTAGACCACTGGGCTGGTCTTGGAGATAAAAGTGCATGGTATATAATTGTTACTGATGTATATTGTATTTACCAGCTACAATAGGTGTAACATTTAAGTTTCCTCCTCATTCTTGTCCCTCTTGCCTCCCCCACGTTCTCCAGCACTGGCTGAAATGAAGAGGAATTTTGCCTTTATGGAAGGTGGCAGCCCCGCTGGCTCAAAAGCATATTTTCATTAATCCTGCAACTGAGAGGAGATAAATAGTAGTGTCCCAAATGTTTACTGTGCTTAGAAGTTTGGAGGGTCAAAATTGGCCAAAAAGGCCTGTCTGTGGTCACTGGTACTCCTTCCTCACCCCACGCTGACTTCCCTCACTAACATGCAATGGCACAAACTCCAGGAGTTTGAAGCAGGTTGGGAGTGTACCAGTGTTGAGGAAATCTGTGCAAGAAAAAGCCAGACAGGTTTGACCTACACTGTCTTTTCCTTATCTGTTAGGAGTATGCAGAGCCATTCAGCTTTCTCATCTACACTAAACAACGTACAGTCTATTATTGCTACATTGTAGTGGATACTGTAACTAGGCCTGTGTTTGTCCCAGTCTAAGGAATAGTTCTTGCTGCACTCATTCATCATAAGTAGTATGCATACTCACTTTGATTTTAATAGAGCTGCTTGTGGAATAAGGGCATCTTGAGTGACGTGCTAGGATATGGTCCCAGATGTTTCCCAGAAAAGAGAAGAAAGAATATTAATAATACGTTGGCTACAAGTAGTAATTTCTCACCCTAAATGTTGTTTTAAGCAGGTTGCAGTTTCTTGAAGACAAGCTGCTCTTGTTTGCAGCTTAGAACTCCAGGTATTCCTTTCACATGCCAGACACCTTCTAGCCTGGGTCCAGTCCTTTCTTCCCCAGATCAGTCTTGGGTGTTTTCAGCAGTCATCTTGGGCAGAGATTCAGTAAAGAACCGACCCTGATTAACTCACTTCCCTGCCTTAAATAGGATTTACAAAGGAATCCTTTGTTTCCCAGTTTGATCCACATACCCTTTATGGACAAATACTAGCAGTCCAAGATTGAGTCCAGTACCAGGTGACATGATCACGTGACCCTGCAGTGTCAAAGCAGCTATAAGTCCTCAGGAAGACTTCGTAGAATTATAGAACTGGAAGGGACCTTGAGAGCTCATCTAGTCCAGTCCCCTGCACTCATGGCAGGACTAAGTATTATCTAGATCATCCTTGA
This sequence comes from Emys orbicularis, assembly GCF_028017835.1. Lineage (NCBI taxonomy): Eukaryota > Metazoa > Chordata > Testudines > Emydidae > Emys > Emys orbicularis. Next base: position 89,696,576 of record NC_088690.1, read on the forward strand.
CAGGTGTTTGTCCAACCTGCTCTTAAAAATCCCCAATGATGGAGATTCCACAACCTCCGTAGGCAATTTATTCCAGTACTTAACCAGCCTGACAGTTAGGAAGTTTTTCCTAATGTCCAACCTAAACCTCCCTTGCTGCAATTTAATGTAAATTTTGATTTGTGAATGGTGAAGGGAGAAAAAATATTCTTCTTAACCTCTGAGGATAGGACATATTTATTTACACACATTTGCCTCTTCGGTTTAAATTATATTTAGCTTGCAATAAAACTCAGCAACCTAATTACTTACTGAACCCACAAATAAGGCTGAAAATTAAATGCTTTCCCAAATGCCTTTCTCAGTCTATATTCTAAACTATCTCCTAGTTTAGGAATTATCTACTCTTTTTAATCTTTATTTCAAGACTCATTTTTCTGAATTCATCTGTTTTGCACTGTGGTTGTCATCCATGAGCTTAGATGCTCAAATGATCCTGGACTTTCCATATCTGAATTAATTTTCCCTCTTAATAGTGAGTTCTTCCCAACTTATCGTATTGATCAGAAATCAGCTATTTACTAATATTGTCATAACCATTCAAATAATTAAAAGTAATTAACCAATATGATAGCTATGGAGTCACTGTTTCTCTCTGATTCTTTCCCCAGCCTGAAAAAAGTCCACACAGCAGATTCTTAGTGGGTGTAAACTGTCATCGTTACACTGACAGTTGACACCAGCTGAGTATCTATCACTTCCTCCACAACTATTTCTTCCCCTTATATACAGTTTTTCAATGCAAGTTCTGATTTATTCCCTGGTTGTGAAATTTTGACACGTGTAATGCCTTTGATGAAAAGCACAGAAAACAGAAGTGCCAACTTTCTGATACATTTATATGTATAATGCATTTCTGTGTGTGTGTGTAATATGTATATATAATATAAGAATTATCCCACAGTTTACTAAATTGTGTAGTTTAGATCTGGTCAAAAATTTCTAAATCTGAAATTTTTCAATGAAAATAGGGACGTATATTTGTGCACATTTTGGGGGGGGAAAGATCTGTTTCGGTGTTGTTTTTGTTACATTTTTTTAACACCTCCAGTGTTCTTTTAATGGTTTGTTTGCTTTTGGCCTGTTGGTGTGAGCGATCATGGACCTTGAACCTGGCCGCTACCCAGCATCTCAGCTGAGCAATTGGAGAAAGGAACCAGCAAAGCACTAGCTCACAAAGGGCCCGACCCCCAAAGCTCCTCATCTGAGGGAAATGTCCAGGACCCCTGATTGGCTGGGGAGCACTATTTAAATCAGGAATAGGCCTAGGAAGTTGTTTGAGTAACGAGAGGAATCCCTGACTGGCTGCACTACGGACCCGTTCTGCTTCCCTGCCTTCATCCCCGCCTGCTCCTGACTCCTGTTCTCCTTATCCCAGACCCCCATCTCTTCCTATTTCCTGCTTTCCTCACTCCAGGTCCCTGCTCCTGTGCCTTACCCATGACTCTGTATCCGCTCTGACCCCTGGGTTGGCACCTTACTCTAACCTTTAGGTTTGACCACCCACACCCTGATCATTACAGTTTGCCCTTTTCAAAATGATGGTATTATATGAATTTCAAATCCTCAGCTGTTGACCCTTAGACAAACTAGGCATACTGCATATCCTACAGAAAATGTTAACAATTTAACAAAATGTTGCCATGTTCCTCATTAAATAAAGCACTTGTTTGTTGTACTCAAGTATTTGTAATGAACAAGGGCATGAAAGGATTTATTTTGGTAGAGAAGCAGCAGGTCTTGATCAGCACATTCCAGATTTCCAGTTTTTTTTATTTGATTTTAATTGAGATTATTGGTTTACTCAAAGGTATGTGATTTTTATCATATATTGTAGAAAGAAAGGGTGTGGACAAGTTGTCATGTATTTAACATTAAGAAATTCTAAACAGATCATATTTTCCTCAATTAATTTTATAGCTAGCAAGTCTTTCATAGATGTTGATCCGTTTTATAAAGGATGTCAAGGGGCTTTTAATCCATAGGAGGAGATCATCTACATACATAATAAGGCTGTCTGCCAGATTCTGTGGTGTGTCTGAACAAGAGCACAGGACAGGGAAGTGTGTAGTTCAAAGCTCACCTTTGCACTCCTCTGATCCTTCTACAGGGCTAGTGTAGAGCTTTGCAACCCGACTCAAACCCAAATGGACCCAAATACAAGTGTCGGGTTCAGGTCGGGTATGAAAACAACCCGGCTCTCTTGGGTGTTGTTTCTGATCACCTCCTCCTGCCCAGGGGTTTGGGGTGGCAGCAGCTCCATGCCCATCATCTGCTAGCCACTGACACCTCGCTGTGCGTGCTGAGGAGTGAGCATGCTGATGAGTCGCACCACCTCTCACTCTGCAGCATACGCAGTGCAGCAAGGCAATGCCACCATGCCAAATCCACTGGCAGGAGGAGGCCTGAGATGGGTTGCAAACATGGGGAGCTGGAAGTCCTACCCAGCTTAGCCCCAAGGGTGAGGTGGCTCTGACAGAGGTTTGGTGGGAGCAACCTGGGGCACAGAACTGGCTGCCCTTTGGGTGCACGTTGCCAGGGCAGCGAGCAGCAGCCAGGGGACCGGTGGGCGGGGAGAGAGATTGGGCCATGCGGCAATTAGATCCAGCAGCTCTGCAGAGGAAACAAAGGAAAGAAAATGGAGTCTGAGCCACTGGCTAGACCCTTGCAACCCAACAGGATTTGACTACAAGTGTTGGGTTTGGGTCAGGTATGAAAACAACCTGATGTGCTAGGTCTTGAGTCAGATCTGGCTGTGGTCTACTCTGGCTTGGGTCACGCTTTAAAATTACTCCAGAGCAGACCTCTAGGCTGGTCCCCAGCCCTGTGATAGATCAGCTGGCCATACTCCTTTCCTCCATCTCTGCCCTTTTTCCTTGTTATACCAGTGGTAAAAACAGCATAAGAGCCTGTATATTGGCTTATGCTATTAAAGGATCACCCACAGACCTTTTCTAAGCTTGCAGCAGCGTGTAAGGAACGTGTACCTACAAGCCATAGTGAAAGGCAAGCTGTGGCCATGCTCACTGCTGTGTGTAGCTACACATGGCAGTGAAAGGCTCCATTGGGGGGAGCTGCCAGAGCCTTTCCCCATCACTGCAGCTCCATCAGGGGGAGCTGCTGGAGCCTTTCCCGTTTCCTCATCCCTGCCCGAGCCTTTTCCTGCTGCCAGATTCTTTCACTGTAACAGGGAAAGGCTCCGGCACTGGGACATTACAGTGCTAAAAATAGCAGTGTAGAGGGAGGGAGGCACTGCTTGGGCGTGTAGGGTACATATGTTAGAGTTCAAGCGTGTAGGGCACTCTACTTGCCTACATTGCTATTTATACCCATGCTAGCTGGTTGTGCAGTGTCTGTACTCTACATGCCACCGTAAGTATAGACCTACCCATATACTACCCATTTATGACAGTGGTAAGGCCAGATTGTGCCAGCAGTATGGAGAGTGTGGCCCACGTGAAGTCCCACTGAAGTCCATGTTTTTCCAAGCATAGTGGGGACCAACCACCCTACCAGAATTTGGGTCTAAGATTGGGCAAGGGCAGAGTCAAGGCAGGCTTTCAACTATGTTATTTTAGAATGTATTTATATTGCCATTTTGAAGACTATCCTGCATTGTTAGCCCTTAGAGCATGGGATTGAACCCAGCTTTTCCAAGTCCTAGGCTAGCACCCTAATCGCTGCACCATCCTTTGTCTCTTTCCACAAGGGAACACAAGGACTGGTCTGTCTCTACTCTCCCTACAGGCTAATGTTGCCCCAAAGGGGCAGAGCCATTGCTCTTTCACACACCAGTCAGTAGAGCTGGCAGGCTGCACAAGGGGCTGGGGTAGGTGTGTAGCAGAGTGCATGTTGCCCTACCGCAATAGACAGCTCTGGGAGCTATTCGGCCACAGAGTCGCCCAGAGGATTCAGGGGGCCTGGGGCAAAGTGGGGGAGCGGACATACTCACCGGGCGGCGCTCCGAGTCTGCGGCGGCAGCGGGTCCTTCAGTCGCTCCGCGTCTTTGGCAGCACTGAAGGACCCGCCGCCGAAATGCGGCCAAAGACCCGGAGCGACTGAAGGGCCCCCCGCCACCAAAATGCTGCCAAAGACCCAGACCGCCGCCGGGTAAGTAAAAAGGCGCCTCTAGCCAGGAAAGGGTTTCTCGGCCAGGGGTTGCAGGGCCCCTGCAGGGCCCGGGGCCTGGGGCAAATTGCCCCACTTGCCACCCCCTCTGGGCGGCCCTGTTCGGCCACACTGAAGCTGAGTGGCTCCTGTTGCTTACTCTGGGGCAGTGCCACTCTTCACTGCCCTCATTTCCAGGCTGTGGCTCAGTGGTACTTAACAGGCTGGCTTGCCCCTCTAAGGGCCAGAGGGCTGGGGCACTGCCAGAGACAGGAGGAAAGACCTTGAGGGCAGAGACTAAGGCCAGTTGGGTAATTGCCTAATGTTGTTTTTCATTTTGGTTTGTTGATTTTGGAAAATAAATAAAGCCCTGCAAGACTGGTTGTGAATTTAGTTTGGGGCCTTGAAGAGGGGAGAGATTGGTGGTGGGCTGTTGCAGACAAAAATGTTATCTCATACAATATATTAATAAAACTTATAATCGTAAAAATCTGTCATCTTACAAAATAAACAAATCCCAGCAATTACCTCAATGCAACACAACCCTGACAGCAACATAAATATAACAATGATTTAATAAACCCATGGACAAAATTGCCGCCAGAATCCCGCTCCATCCCTGTCTCACTCACCTCCAAATGGCCAAGAAATGAAGATGAGGTTGGCAGCATGCCCCGAAGGGTAGAGAACTTTAGCTGATATGAAACAAGGGTGCAAAGCAATTTTTAGAGGCACAGGACCCAGCCTATTTGGTTGGGTGGGCTTCAGAGCTGAAGCTCCAGCGTAAGCCACAATTTCAAAGCACTGTCTACACCGCTATTTTTAGGGTGCTAGCATGAGTCTGTCAACCCGGGCTGGGAGACTGGCTTCTGTGGGTTGTGCATTCATACCCCTACAGAGCCCTCTCTGTTTCATGTGCTGATCCATTTTCCAAAAATAATCATTCTTCTGGTTGAGGAATTTGACAGACAAGTAAAGAGTGGCACTTTCTAGGCAGGGAGGCGTTGAAACTGATAATTACAGTGTAGTTGGTGATATGGTGTATCATGTAGATGAGCACTGGGTTGTATGTATATGTTGGGATGGAGGAGAGATTTGCTGCTATAAGAGGTTCTGGGCAGCAGAAGAGAGCAGAGAAGGGGTGGAGTTAGTAACAAGTTTGATTCACTGCATAATCTTCCAAGCAAATATAGCTGGGCAATTTAAAAAAAAAAAAAATTGGGACAGAATTTGCATCTTAATCAGTCTTTTCATTAGTGAAGCTGTGCAGATGTGTCCTTCTGAAAATATAGTGATTATAAAATGTTAATAGTGGTTTCATTGCTGCATTGTGTATTATACATTATTTTATTATTCATGTATTTAGCTGTTGGTGTATGACTTTTTTAAGAAAGGCATCTATTTGAAAGGCACAAGTGACGTGCAGTCCACATGGGGTTCTCAGCATAAAAATTTAGTGTTTTAACTCTTATATTTGAGGCTGATTACCTTTTATATATGTTAAAATATTGTTGTTGGTTCTTTTTAATGAACATTTACATGCAGATATCCTGCTTTTCCAGCCCACGAGGCAACTTTATGTAATATACATTTGCATATGGACATAGTTATGATACTAGAACTGGAAGAAAACAAAATAAAAGTCTCATGAGCAGGTTAAAACCCTACTGGTGGAATACAGCTCCTTAAAAACTTGGTATCACCAGGGCTTTATGGCAACTGCTTCAATTATAGGTACCGTCTCTAGCTGTGCATGCCAGGAATTAACTCTCAGGTGAACACCGATTGTCAGAAATGCATTCCAAAGGATTCTCTCAACATGAGGAAGGAGCTGTTGCTTGATTTCTGAATTGTGAAGATGATAGTTCCTGAATGGTACCATACAAGGGAAATCTGAGAATAGCAATACAGGACCAGCAAGGGTGGGAAAGGAAATATTAAATTTAAAGGATGCTCTGAAAACTATTTTAAAAGTTTTTTTCAGTTTTATGGTACCTGAAAACCAAAACTAAACCTGAATAATAATTGACTCTCTTAAGCCAGGGCTTCCACATGCCCGCCCGGCTGCCTTCGCCACCACTGGTACCACCCCGAGCATGCCTAAGAGCCCTGCAGCCCTCCTGGGTAATTCAAAAGGGCCCGGGGCCCGGGGCCCCTGGCCACCACTACTGCCCTTCTAAATTGCCCCTGGGCAATTGTCCCTTTGCCCCCCCACCCATTGGCGGGCCTGTTCACAACACAAAACATCTGATATGTTTGTATCCCCGTTTTTTCGAACTGGATCCTTACAGGAGGAATTGGGGATGTAGAAATTTACTCCACTATTTCAGTATCCTAGCAAAGCATCTGGGCCTCTAACTGCTAAGCAGTATGTTCCCTTCTGCAATAGTCACAGAGTTTCCAGGCCCTTGCCTTCGAGCAGTAAATGCAGGTAGAAAGAATTTGAGAAATCAGCAGGAGCAGTCTAATGATCACTCAAAATTCAGAGGCAAACCAACCTGTGTGAAGACTTCTGTGAAATTTACTGTAGCTTTGAAGAAATATTGGTTCTGTCCCAACATGAAGACAAATGTATCTAATCAAAATAGCTGTGTTCTGTTTTACACATTTAGTGTGTAAATAGTTCCATGTGGAAAGAGTACCAGTAATTCTCCTTGACAACATTATGAAAAGAAGAGAATTATCCAGACAAATGTCTAGGCTAAGAAAAAGTTTGCAAATATATATTATATGTAACAAAAGAAGTTTTATTGTAACGTGTGTTATTACAAGAAAATAATTTCTGGAAACTCATAGTTAAGGGTCCAGACCCTAACTCTAACCCATGTGCAGTTGTGGCTTTTTTCTTAACTAATTGATTATACCTATTTAAAGCCTTAACTCCTTAATGTAATGATTTTTGCAAGGCATGTTTTTCCCCTCCAGGAATAGTGTAGAACAGCATCCCTTTCCCCCCATAATCAAACGTATTCTTGCCCGGAATACTGCAGGTAAGGATGAGGTAATTTGTCATAACATTGCCTTGCAAGTAGTTGCAATTGAACAGATCTTAATGAATAATATTTTCCTAAATTGAACAAACAGCATGAACACCAATCAGCAGGGCTTCCTTTTACAGATTATGTTTTTCTCCTTGCGGCTTTGGATTTTTAATATAGCTATGGAATAATTAAGCAAAGTGGAGTATTAATGCAGTTTTGCTATTAATATATTAAGGTTGCCAGATGTTGTTCATTTTTTCCTTTCGTTTTTTAATGTATAGCACCATTAGAACTCTAGGCTATTGATGGGGTCATTGAGAACCTAGACATCGAGAACCAGTGTTTTTATGTACAAACAACATTTGAGCTGACGATCGTGTTGTCCTTCTTCCCTCATATGACTCCTTAATAGCACTTTTAATGGTCACCTTGGAAACTCACACTAGCAATTTTGGAACACCAGCAACATTTTAAGTAAGATAAGGGGAGCAGCGTCCAAAACACATTGATTCAAATTGATATGTCTTGTAAATTCCAGTAATTGTTTTAATGTGTGAAAAAAGTTGTTTTTAAATTAACCCCTCTATTTCCAGAGAATATATTTGTTTGGACATCAGTTTTCTGTGGAATAAATTTCAATTAGATATAGCCAAATTCTGGCCCTACTCACTATCAGGGATAAATTTTCAGAAAAGATAAGGACTGGCCTAAATGCAGTTTGCACTGACAAAGTGTATCCTCAGTGCAAAGCTAAGTAATTATACTCCTAGGTATCTGATTAACTCTTTCAATCAGATAGTTGGAGGCACATACACTCAAACGTGTCCAATTCAATTGTGGATGAAATTTTTGTGGGGGAAATTTGCTCCTTCAAAGGGGAGACTGCCCTTCGGAAAATGTGGCCTATAGTGTGGACGTGGGAACAATAGTCATGAGGCACAAAATCTGCAAAAATAGCTTAACGTGGGCTTCTAAATTCAGATTTAGTGGCCTTATACCAAGATGTCTCAGAGACATCCCAATACACTTTGTTCATGTACAGTACCTGGTTCATAGCTGAGAAATGGTGAGCACTGTGATATTCATGCATGACTGTTTGAACTATATTTCTGGTTGCATTATGTTTTTAAGAATATACATGTTGGCTATGGAGATACTCAATTTTCCATGCAGGGTACTGATGGGTGGTAATCTTCAAAAGATTCAGAAGCTTGGTTTGGATAAGCACCTGAATGTGCTGAAGCCTGTTCAACTCCATCTCTAATGTGATAGAGGAGAGTCAGGATTCAGTTGTAGTGAATATGCAGAGTATCGTTTACTAAGGACTCTGGATATAGACAGATCCTGTAAATGTCTGACTCTCTAACTCCAAGACTAAATAAATAGCCTGTGGTGTCTAAAGTCCATCACAAGGTCTCTCCAAGTCCTGACCTGGATTTAGCAGTTATGGGAAGGACTGTGACTACATAGCAATGAAAAAGCCCCGCAGCTCAAGCCCCGTGAGCCCGAATCGACTGGCACAGGCCAGCTGCAGGTTTTTCTTTGCTGAGTAGACCTACCCTGAAAGAACAGACCACTGCAGGGTGGAGTTACAGTGGAAAAGGGAAATGCCCGGGATGGGAGGAAGTCAGCCTGCCACACCCCCACCCAACCGCTAGGCAGCACTGGCAGTGAGTGTTTCTCTTCACTGAACAGCAGGGTTGAACTTACCACCTCAGGTACCTATGGATTTTCACCGCTTAGATTCACCTACATCTCAGGACTCAGCTGTGGCCTCCTCACTATTGGTGGTGATGACTTGCTAGTCTTCATGAATACATCCAGTCACAATGGACTCGTGAATCTGAAGATGCAGAAAATCAGGCTACAGATCTTGAAATGAAATAGAGAGTTGATTTTATACTGTACATGTTAGGTTATGTAATCCCTTAAGAAGCAAGTGAACAGAATGCAATGCAAATCCAGTGGAAATGTTAGTCAAACAAAATACATGTCCACCAGTTTAAGGGAGGATTTAATATAATGACCCAGTTAATCCTTAAGAAATAAATGATTCATTCACAGAGTTGGGTTCAGATGAAAATTTTGAATCTGACGTATGATATCATCTGTCACATACTCGGCACTGTGTGTGAATGTATCTGGTACACTCTGTATGTTGAAGGTTCAGGGTCTGGTGAGGAGGAGCAGAGTTTGGAGTGAAAAGGGCAATGTCTAGGCATTCTGAATCAGTCATAAGCATTTAAGCTTCTTTCTAGCTCAGTTTTAATTTAAAATTCTTTTCAGTTGTAGTATTTTTCAAGGAGAAAATGCTACTGCAAGACCTGATACAGAGCGCTTACTGCTATGGACATAACCTGGAAATAAGGACAGAACTAGGATTCTTAAACTAGTTATGGTGCCTCAAAATATTCAATCAAGGGCATTCTTTATCTTATTAAAGTGGTTTTCAAATGTATGATGTTTGTTATGCACCATCTGGGTTTATGCTTTTGGTCTCTCCATACAGCGGTCTTCATTTCTACGAGACAAGGTGAGTGAGGTAATATCTTTTATTGGACTAACTTCTGTTGGTCAGAGAGACATGCTTTCAAGCTACACAGAGCTCTTCTTCTCCATGTATCTCAAAAGCGTGTATCTCTCACCAACAGAAGTTGGTCCAATTAAAGAACCTCACCCACCTTGTGTCTGTAATATCCTGGGACTAACATGGCTACAATACTTCATTTTTAAGGACAGTGCTGATACTGTGAGCTATTGATTTAGAAGGTTAGAAGTAAAAAGAATCCAATTTATACTTGAGTCCTGAATAATAATAATAAGTGGTTCCTGAACATGAAAATTCAATTTTCGGAGATGATTTTATAACCTAGAAGGTATAAAAATAATGGAAATTGTAATAAGTTTATTTTAGCCCTAAATCTATTCTACCCTGTTTTGTGAAACTGGAATGATATTGATGTTCTTGATGAATTGGTTGATTGTCCAGATGCTGATAACTCAGAGATCTGCTTGGTATCTGTGAAACGCCAAATGGCACACTTCCATATCCAGCTAGTGGGTGTTTCATTTTCTCTGTTGATTTTTGCCTTTTAGACTCCACTCTGAAATTTGTATTTAGATTGAAGCAGTGGTGTTGATGACCTTCGTAGCAGGAAGGTATAACAGTGACCCCCTACATGGATTAATAGTTTCATTTAGTGCATTTCACAGTTTATTTATGGTGAAAGGTGTTATGTTTTGTTTTTTCTCCTGAACCTTAATTCTGCTGGGATGAGCAAAATGGACATTGTTTTTCTTTAAGTAAGTTTTCATGGCAAACCTTTAGGTGTTGAAGAGAATATTTATTCCTTCCATTTCACTTTTTTTTACCTGAGTGTGGAAGACAGTTATGAATGATGCTGTGACATTTCCTGTGCTTTGGAACTTCATCAACATTCTATGTAATAGTGAAGCATATTTATATTTTCATACTGGGCACTGCTATGAAAAGATTAAAGTCGCTATTTTTTTGTGAGTGTATATTTAGATATTGTTTAGAAACGGCTAGTATTTGATTGCATATGTCTTTTAGAAATTGAGATTTTCAGCAAAGTTGATTCAATCAGTGATGAAATAGGTACAAAATAGATCATGTATACATAAGAATTAATGAGATTGCTGTTACTATATTAAATCTTCACCGATTACTTACAACTGATAGAGATTCAAATTTAAATAGCAAATTGTTACCATCTAAATATCATTCTTCATAACAGAGATACGTAACAACTACATGCTTTGATACTGCAATTCACCTTTATGCCTTTGAAAATCTCCTTTTAAGAGTAGTAAACATGTATTTCTTACCACACCTACTTAGATGCTCAAACTGTGATTTATGAGGACACTCCAATATCTTTGACTCATAATTATTTAGCATCCTTGTAGTCCACCTAGTACACTTTTAAATTGTAATATTACTGAAATTGAATGTGTTGCTGTGAAAGAGTATTTAATAAAAATACGGCAACAACCTTCTTTTCTTATTCAACTGTTCCTCAGATATAAAGAAATTTTACTTTTTAGAACTCTGGTCAGTCCTGATGTGCTTGGCACAACCAACTGTGTGTTTGTGAATCATTTTTGTAGTTTTTTTGGAGGATTAATACGGAATTAAATGCAGTCTGACACTTGGCTGTAGGTTAGTAATATAAACTGATTTGTTTTGTGAATTTTCCAAATTGAAAACGCTGTTTAATATGATATGTTCTGTGTACATTTCACTATTCATTGCAGTAGAAAAAATAATGTGTATGAGGAAAACTAAAGTCTCATTCAAGGAAGAAAGGAACAATGCCTTAAGGAAAAGAATGAAGATTCTATTCTTTGTGTCTGAGAAGTTGGTGCCATTTTGTTCTGCTAAGATGAGACCATTCTTGACATCAACTCTTTCACAAAAGGAACGAGTCCAAAGATGTTCCAGATGCAGTTAATAAAAGAGCTGACAGTCTGCCGTCAACACTACACTCCATGAAGGGGAAGCCTGAGTACTCTGTCAGTAGAAGAAAACCATGTATAAGGACTATGCAGACAAAAAGTGAACATGGGCTAGAAGGAGCAGATGCAGTGAGAATATATCATCAGGGATCTGAGGCCACAAAGTTACTTAAAGGCTATTTGTACGTCTCTTTGTGGGTGTGTGCGCGCGCACATGCATCAGTGTTCCCATGTATTTAAGAACATTTGTACTAAAAAAAAAAAAAAAAAAAGGGCCCTTGCAGCCAGAACTCAGGGCCTGAAGTACATTTGCACTTAAGTCATTTAAAGTGCTCTACATATTTCCACTTAAGTACTTTAAATATTCTGTACTTAGTTCTTGTATTTAAATACATTTCAAAGGTATTTAAAGCACAAGTAACTATTTTTTTTATCTGCAAGCACTTTCAAAATAGTTTTTGAACAATCACATCCCTCCCAGCTGTCCTGGATTCTGGTTGGTCCCCAGAACCCACTGTCCCAGCTTGGAAGCTTCAGGCCCAGAGTTCTGGCTGCCAAGACTTTTTTGTGTTGGCCCTGCTGTTGTACCACCCAAAGAGGGTGGCGGCCCCACCCCCCTTCACTTCTGATTGATCACTGCAACTGGCAGCTGGGAGACTCAGTTGAGTTTCACTGTAGTCAGAAAATTGTACAACCTACTCTCTGTTTAAATTCTTAGAGCCTGAAGGCCAGGGGGAGAGTTTTTGAAGTTAAATGCAAAAAGAATGTTAATGCTTTATGCAGAAAGACCACATATTGGGGCAGGGGAGGGGAACTTGTTTATATTTCTTGGATCATTAGTAATGGTCCATGTGCAATGTTTCTTCCATCGCCAGATGAATTAGACTATAGGCAAAATCCTGTTGCCCTTATTTACATAAGTTGTCCTATTGACTTCAACATGAGTAAGGTGACTTGGATTTTCCTCTGCTTTAAATAACCCTATAAGGTCAAAGTAAGATCTTCAATTAATTCATTAAGGCTGGCATTTTCAAAGCAGCCTAAAGGAGTGAGGAGTCCAAATCCCACTGAAATTCAGTGTGAGTTAGATATCTAACTGCCTTTGTTTCCTTTGAAAATCCCAGTCTAAATGTTTTGGTTACCTGGGCCATACATTTAGATTGGCTTCATATGAAGGTACGGGTAATTGAATGAAGTAGAGATAATTGTCCTTCTGTGCATGGCTCTGGGGAGGCCTTAGCTGGAGTACAGTACTGTGTGCAATTCTGTGTGTCACACTTCAGGAAACGTGGAGAAATTGGAGAGAGAATGCAGAGGAGAACAACAAAAATGATAAAAAGGTTTAGAGAACCTGACCTATGAGGAAAGTTAAAAAATACTGGGCTTGTTTAGTCTTGAGAAAAGACTTGAGGGGGGACCTGACAATTGTCTTCATATTTGTTAAAGGCTATTATAAAGAGAACGCTGATCAATTGTTCTTCATGTCCACTGAAGGTAAGAAAAGAAAGTAATGGACTTAATCTGCAGCAAGGGAGATTTAGGTTAGATATTAGGAAGAACTTCCTAACTATAAGGGTAGTAAAACTGTGGAATAGCCTTCCAGGGGAGGTTGTGGACTCTCCACACACAAAAATTAGCTTCGCGCAGATACCCAGCACAGACAATTACAGCCTGAACAATTAATATTTGTCAAAGTTAAAAGCAGCTGAAAATGGGTCAGGCATCCTTAATCATAGGCAGTGCTATAATTAATTACTATTGTATAGCACTTTTCATCAGTAGATCTCAAAATGCTTCACAATCTAATTCATTTTTCATCACAACACCCCTGTGAGGTAGGGAAGTGCTGTAATCCCCATTTTCACACACACACACACACAAGCTACAAAGCCCATCTGTTTGACAAGGCATTACAAGAGGGCAGGAGCTGTTGAGGCTAGGATTTCTGGGTAATGGGAAAGTGCAGTGAGCGGGTTTAACCTGTATTGGTCACGTGAATAGTAGTCAAATGATAGATGGCAACAATGGAGAAAAAAGTGCTGATGCTTTGGCTGACTTCTACATCTTTGTCCTCTATGTCCTTGTGTTTTTATATGCAGAAGTTTGAAAGGGAGGCCTGTGATGTCAACTTTGTGTAAGACCAAAATCTACATAAATAAAAAGTACATATGTACATATATTATGGCAAGGGGTGTACTGCTCCCTCCTATGTGATGCATACATACATTGCTCCCTCCTATGTGATTTAAATGACAGTCACACATCATGAATAATAAGTAGTTAAAGTAAACAGTCCATGACTAACCCATAGTTGTGTATCAGGTTCTCCATCTGTAAAATAGTGATGATAATCTTTAAATACCATTGTAGGTTATTACAAACTACTGCAGCAGTAAAGAAATCACCTGAAGCAGGTAGTATGCACAAGTACTCTATAAATAAAACTGGAGAATGTTACCTTTAAAGTAAATGTACTCAGCCATACACTGTACTAGAAATGTAAAATTTTATCTTCCAAGCCCTTTTTCTGTATACAATTTATTCCATGGTAAAGGATCTACAAATGTCAAGATCCTGAATTAGACTTCTTACAGAGCAACTCATTTATTTGAATAGGTTCATATGCCTTAAGCCCAAGAGCTTCTGACAAACTTATATATTATTAGTGAAAGCATTCAACCTAATATTTAATCTCATCCACCAGTTCTTTCCATTTTATTGTTTTGGGAGGCTATTGTTTCATGATTACATCCTTGGCTTGCCAAAGAAAATCTGGTTGACAGAGGCAGGGTATGAGACCTAAAATAGCTTTGTAGTCTTTCCTTCCAAGTTGGTCAGTAGATTTTTTTTTTTTTAAATATAATTTCTGTGTATACAATACAACACCTGTTTGTTCTCAGTTATGAACATGCTTTTTTTCTGTAATAAAAATTCACCAGCATATTTATATTGGGTGCCTTCTTATACTACTCTTTGCGATAATGAAGAAAAAAGTGGATAGTGTGGTGGATAGTGTTTCACTCAAAAGCCATCTGCAGCCTAATTCTGATGTGCCTCATGTCACTGTGTGAAAAGAAGAAGAGCCGGGGGAGAGGAAGGGCCACGTACCATCAATTCTGTCTGTGTCTTGGGGCTTCAGGCCTGTAGGGGGAAGGAGGTGGTCATGTTCTGCCCCTTCTCTGCTGCCACACTTGCTGACACCTATAACTGTTGAAAGTGTATGCCAATTTGAGGGGCAATTCCTTCCATCTTATAGCTGTCAGTTGGTCCAAGACCAAGCAGGAGGTAGCTGAAAAGGGCTCGCTGTAGGCTTCTGCTTCCTTGCAGTTAATGTAGCTCCACAAATACGGGACCAGCATGATAACTCATATCTGACAGTGACTGCACCTGAAGCTGAGAGACAACCAGAGTTAGAACCCTCACCTGGGTTTGTCTACTAGATTCTAACAGTTTCTCACTTTTTTGTGGTTTGTTTATGTTTATTATACTTCGATTATAAACTCTTTGAGACAGGGATTTCCTCTTCATTATATATATATTGGGCACAATGGGGACCTGATCCCTTATCTCCAGTGCTACCACAATATAAATACTAAAATATGAGCCACTGCCTGCCATTTTTTATATATTATATAGATAATGTGTGTGTGTGTGTGTGCAATATAATGTGTGTGTGCATATCTCTAAAATAGCCCAGTTGTCTTGATTGTTGTTGCCCTGTGTGAACAAAAATACTTCCACACAATAAACCTTGCATTAGATTTTATAGACTTCTCACAAAGGCTTTTTTTATGTACTGTATATATTAACCACCTCTTCAGTTTAAAATGCAAAACCATTCTGTCTTAAGCAATAGTGTTTGCATGTTTTAACTGGTGTCTTAAATGTTTCAACTTATGTTAAATTGCAAAAAGTACATGGCTCTTTTTCTGTAGTTTGTGTGTGTGTTGTTTTCTTCTTTCAAAATACTCCATAGTCCATTGTCCCTTTCATGTGAAGTATTAAGACAGCATAAACTGCTCTCCAAGTTACTGGGAGTTAAGAATGCTTAGCTCCTCTCAGAATCAGATCCTATATTTGCAGGAACAATGTATTGATTTGGTTGACTCTTGATGTGTGACAAATGACAGGAACGAGAAATGAAACTTTCTAAATGTGAAGTGAATCGTGCTTCTGATGATATATAGATGATTTAGGGCGGGGGAAAGCAATCAGTCATTCCTGGTAACGTACTTAGATACAGGCTAATATACAGTAGAACAATAACTCTCTTACAATCGTATTACATTTTAAATCAAATAGACAGTGCCTTCTGCTAGGAATCTTCTTGTACAAAATGAATGATGAAGTATTAGTCTTGGTGTGCTTTACATGCTCGGTGTGCAGGATCCATAAGTGTTCTGATCATTTAGAAATATTGATCTATTACTCATTCTTTTTATGTTTTCTTTATCATTGTTATAAGTTGATTTTTTTCCCAGGCTGCTATTACTCTTTAAAATTGCCTGGGCATTAAATCATTTAACTAGCAAATAGAGATGTCCTGAAGCCTAAATACCTGCTGACATTGTATATTATGTTCACAGGTAATTGGACCTATAACTATTACTGGCAAAACATCCACCGGGGAAATGAATGCATCAGTTCATTTTACTGGCTGATGTTTTGTAGGTATTAGGTTTGTCTCAGATTACCTGTACGTATTTTAGCAGTACACAATGGCATTCATTTGCAATTCCCCCCGTAATATTCCTCTCTCCTCCTCCATGCAATGAAATCAATGGAACTATTCATTCTACCTAGACCGGGGAAAGAAATGTTTTAATGGGGTTCTGAATACTTGTAGACATTTCCTAAAATTCTTTCTTCTGTTACTGATGAATATTAACAGCTTTTTCATTCAACACCATTTTAACTTCTCTGTAGCATAAATGTTCTCTAGTGCCTTAAATAGCAGGGGGTTGTGCACAGCTTTACCACAGCGAAACTGAATGTTTTGGAATCTTTTGCTTAGATTCTTGTGGCAAGATTTTCAAAAGAGCTCAACTCCCCTCACGGTACCTAAATGAAGAAGCCAGATTTCCAGAAGTGCTCAGCACCTGGCAACTCCCATTGAGAACACAGGAGTTGTTTAACTGACACACTCTTTCTTGAAGAAACTAAAGGGAAAGTTGGAATGCTTCAGAAAGTGTTGGCAGAGAAATCAACAGCCATTTGTTGGGTGAACCCAAGTTTGAGTGGGAGACGTGTAATTAAATATCCATTAGGAAAGATTCAGAAAAGGACTTGTAATAAGTTGTGTTTCATAAAAGTTTGGCTTAGGTTTTTAAAACACTTTCTTCAAACTATTTTCCCAAATGAAAAAATATTTATCCTGATGTTTTAATGTGTACACACCATGCAGTTTATAGACACTAATAAACTTGTTTTGCTAATTTATTTTTTGTTTTCTTTTCCTATTCTTTTTATAGTTCTAAAGTACAGTAATTAACCCTGACATCAAAACATGCTGTTGATTTCTTCCTAGAGGGCTCAAGAAGATCTCCTAGAATCCTGAGCTTAATGTTGAAATTAAATAAATGTTAATTTGGAATATGGTGTGAGCAGATGTTTTCCTAGCAATTTTCCTATAAATAAAAATAAACTGCACAATAAATCATGTAGAATCCTTTTGCATAACCTCTCAAAGGACACTGTTTTTACATTTTTTTTCATAGCATACAACTGCCTTTCTTTACTGATCTGTGCTGGCGTGTTTGTTGCTGCATTTTTATTTTTTTACCTTCGAAAACAGAAATTTAGATTCTAAAGATTTAACAGAGATGGCGGTAGACCAGAAAACATTATATCTCATTAAAATGTTCACCTCTTTCCTGGAAAAGAAACCATGAATAGGGAAGGAAAAGGGCATCATGATGACCTGATCTATTGCAGAATTTCCAGGCATCTTTGGTAAAAACCCTTTTAGGCATTGAAGTATGATCAGAGACCTGAGTACATAGAATAAGGGATTTTTGTTCAGGATAAATGTGTAGACAATTGTTTCCATTGAAACATGGAAGAATAAAACATAGTAGTCGGTCCTCTAAATCTATCTTTAACAAAGTCCATCCATGCACCCCTTACCCTAGTCTCCCCCTTTTTTGAGAGCGAGAGAGAGAGAATGAGAGAATGAAGCACATTTCCTCATAGCACTTGAAATCAAGGATTCTGCACAGAGTAGAAACATCTTGTTAGTAACCAGTGTCCCACTTTTTGTCATCAGTTTCTTTGGTAGGCAGATCTTCATTTGCTCTTCATTCTGGAGTAGCTGCTGCATAGCATGAAAAGAAAGTCTTCTTTCTATATGGCAGTGGGGGAAATTATAACAGATTTGGTTATAAGTGGAGTCAGCTTTAGATAGATCCCCCCCCCCCCAAAAAAAACAGTTTTTGTACAAACTTATGTGGAGTACATTGAGTACAGTAACATGCAGAAGATGCTGGAGGACCAAAGGACTAACCCTAACAATGTGCGATGCATATTTACCATGAGTAACATAGTGGAGTGATGAATATAAAGGGAGTAGAAAACCCTGTAAGTGGTTATCAGTTGCATTTTCCACATAAGTTACAGTCCATTAATTCAGAAATTACAATGGTATCGATTACAGAGCCAGATGTGGCAAAGGGAAAAATGTATGTCTTGCCTATGTGTTCCTTAAACATGTCCAGCAACTCCGGCTCATGAGTTTCAGGCCGTCTCTGTTGGAAAAAAACATTTAAAGTATTGCACATTCTTCCATATCTACCTTTAGATATTTCCAGGCTGCGGACAAAAGAGAATAGGGTTCATTGAAAAAATGAGGGATTGAGAGGGGGTTCTTGTGTAATTAGGCAGTTTTCAGGAAAGCATAATTAAGCTGTGAAATGCTTTATTTCCCCTACAGAACAAAATAATTCCCATCTCGGGAGTAAGTATGTAATTTGCTTTTTTAATCATCTAGCCAATATAGTAGAAGAATTTCAACCCAATCTGAACTATGGAAGTTGTACAGAAGCTTTGCTATCCATAGGAAAATATCTGTGTGTGCTAAATACAATGCACTGTTGATTAATGCTCTGAAACCTTAAAGTCCACTATGTAGCTTTCTATGAAGATAATTTTCTGTAGTATACTAATGGTTCTAGTTTCCAAATATGTAAACGACTAGCAGCAGGTGGATCTTGAAGATCAAAAAGCATGTTGATCATTGGTTATTGTGGCAACTGTAGCACTTCAGGAGCATCAGTATAACTCATTCTTCAATCATGCGTGATGCTTCCTGGACCACACGTGATCAGGCTCCTGTTGACAGATTGCAGTGATCTTGGTTCTTTCCCAGACTTGCATTATTTTAGACTATTAGACATCTACTGTATTTATAAATATCAAACACCATGACCTTCCATGAGGACTCTGTTCTATAAAAAAATCACTGTGGTTGCTTGCCAGTGCTGAACTTTGCCAACTTTAATCCTATTGATGGCATTGCCTAGTTCACAGGCAGAGAAAGGGATGATCCATTTGGTGTAAAGGTTGTCCATCCAAACTACACTTGGCTCCTCTGGCAAACCTACATGTGACAGGGGGAAAAGGTCTGTAAGTGAAACAAAGGAGAAAAATCATGTCCTGTAATAAATGAGCGATCAATTTTTGGGTCCTCTCTGCTTGAACTCAAGCCCATGTCACTTATGGAGGTTCTGGGTATGTTGGGGAGAATGTCCTGCTGAATCTTGAGCTATGGATCCTTACTCTTCCTAGTGGAGAAGTATTGGGTCCTTTACCAGTAGCGTTTGCCAACCAAAACTAGTCAAATTTCTGAGGAAAAACAAAATTTCACAAAAATGTGCACATTTTTTCTCCATTTTCTGACCAGGTTGTTTGTCAGTGTCAATTGCTGACAATCTATTCAATCATTGACTGATATGTAACGTTTTTAATTGTGGCTAAGATTAAGGAAATGTTGTGGCAAGACATCTCTAAATATCCTGATTTCTCCAACTTCCTTAGCATTTGTTAATTGGGGTTCCCACGTGGGAACAGCACAGACAGAAGGCAGACTGTGGGATTTCTGCTCCCTGGAGGAGACACCTGAATGAAGCTACACAGATCCCAAGATGAAGGGCTGTGGGCTGAGGGCCTCAGAGTTTGTTTTGGATTTTTTTTTGGGGGGGAGGGTTAAGACTAAATAAGACCCCACACAGGGAGAATCTTGTTCAAGTGCTCTAGCCCATTACAGAGTGAGCCATTACAAAGAACTGAGAGACTATTGAGGGCAGGGTGCCTGCAGGGCTCCTTTAGGTCACAATGGGACACCCTGGAATGGCACTCGTCCACAATAAATAGAAAGCTTATTTGTCTGTTTTCACGGATGACTTTAACAAATTGTTGTGCATGGAGTTTTCAAAAGGGAATAAAACAAAAGCAATTACACTAGAATGAATCAGGCCAGTTACATGAATACTATGAATAAAAGATAACAAATTAATTGAAAACACATTGGGCCACATTCTGCCCTAACCTAACAAACCATGAACCCCCCCCCCACATTGAGTAAAGCAAGATTTTATAGCATGCAGAGTTTTGGCCCCGTGTATTGGGGCTTAATCCTGCATGCTGATTAATTGATGGTGCTCGGCACCTCATGGGATAGAGCCCAAAGTGAGAAAATATCCCACTTACAGCAGGAGAAAATTTTCATGCGTTCTGATTTACTTTTCACGTCTCCTGTTGTTGTTATATTTTCTTTGTCTGCTTCCTCAAAGAGTGTTAGACTTCCAATTAGTACCCTAAAATATAGAAGGAAAGCAGTCACTTTCAGAGAAAGCTGAAACTGACAAAAACAGTGCTATAGAAAAATACACACTATGAGCCTGCTTTAAAACTAATTCTGTATGTTGAGCAGGCTTTTGAACCCAGCCATTCTAATGTTCTGAAGGATTCCTGAGTTCTCATCTTCATAAATTGATGAAGCACTGTACATTTCCTTACCTTTTCAGTGCTACTATTCTACACTTGGCTGATCAGAAATTAAGAGATTTGGAGACTGTTTAATACGTTTTCAGATAGTTGTGAACTGTGCAGTGTTTTGCCAGTTTGCTATAAATGGCCATTATCCTTGAAATCAAGTATGTTCAAGCAATGTAAAAAAGGTTTTATTTTTAACCTATTGTAAAATTTTACAATCATGCTCAACTGCACATCAAGCTTTCTTATGCAGTTACCCTCGAAGACTACAGATAAAATTTCTGTCCCTATCACAATTGTCCTTTATAGTTAACAAACATTTATTTTCCTGAGTTTTTAGTACATTACAAGCCATTGTGCCTAGTTTATTTACTTGCTTTTGCACCTCCTTCATTAATGTTAGTAGTTTATACTAGGGCTGTCGATTAATCGCAGTTAACTCACGTGATTAACTCAAAAAAAATTAACTGCGATTAAAAAAATTAATCACGATTAATTGCACTGTTAAACAATAGAACCCAACTGAAATTTATTAAATATTTTGGATGTTTTTCTACATTTTCAAATATATTTATTTCTATTACAGTGCAGAATACAAAAGTGTACAGTGCTCACTTTATATTATTATTTTTATTACAAATATTTGCACTGTAAAAATGATAAACAAAATAGTATTTTTCAATTCACCTCAAACAAGTACTGTAGTGCAATCTCTTTATCCTGAAAGTCTAACTTACAAATGTAGGTTTTTTTGTTACATAACTGCACTCAAAAACAAAACAATGTAAAACTTTAGAGCCTACAAGTCCACTCAGTCCTACTTCTTGTTCAGCCAATTGCTAAGACAAACAAATTTGTTTACATTTACGGGAGATACTGATGAATGCTTCTTATTTACAAAGTCACCTGAAAGTGAGAACAGGCGTTCGTCTGGCACTTTTGTAGCCGGCATTGCAAAGTATTTATGTGCCAGATATGCTAAACATTCATATGCCCCTTCTTACTTCGGCCAATATTCCAGAGGACATGCTTCCATGCTGATGATGCTCGTTAAAAATAATTCATTAATTAAATTTGTGACTGAACTCCTTGGGGGAGAATTCTATGTATCCTGTTCTATTTTACCTGCATTCTGCCATATATTTCATGTTATAGCAGTCTCGGATGATGACCCAGCACATGTTTGTTTTAAGAACACTTTCACAGTAGATTTGACAAAATGCAAAGAAGGTACCAATGTGAGATTTTTAAGGATAGATACAGCACTTGACCCAAGGTTTAAAAATCTGAAGTGCCTTCCAAAATCTGAGAGGGACGAGGTGTGGAGCATGCTTTCAGAGTTCTTAAAAGAGCAACACTCAGATGTGGAAACTACAGAACCCGAACCACCGAAAAAGAAAATCAACCTTCTGCTGGTGGCATCTGACTCTGATGATGAAAATGAATATGCGTCGGTCCGCTCTGCTTTGGATCATTATCGAGCAGAACCCTTCATCAGCATAGATGCATGTCTTCTGGAATGGTGGCTGAAGATGAAGGGACATACGACTCTTTAGTGCATCTGGCACATAAATATCTTGTGATGCCGGCTAGAACAGTGCCATGTGAACGCCTATTCTCACTTTCAGGTGACATTGTAAACAAGACGTGGGTAGCATTACCTCCTGCAAATTGTAACCAAACTTGTTTGTCTGAGCGATTGGCTGAAGTAGGACTGAGTGGACTTGTAGGTTCTAAAGTTTTACATTGTTTTATTTTTGAATGCAGTTATTTTTTGTACATAATTCTATATTTGTAAGTTCCACTTTCATTATAAAGAGATTGCACTACAGTGCTTGTATTAGGTGAATTTAAATATACTATTTTGTTTTTTACAGTGCAAATATTTGTAATCAAAAATAAATATAAAGTGAGCACTGTGCACTTTGTATTCTGGGTTGTAGTTGAAATTAATATATTTGAAAATATAGAAAACATCCAAAAATATTTAAATAAATGGTATTTTATTATTGTTTAACAGTGCAATTAATTCTTATTATTTTTTTTAATCGTGCAATTAATTGTGATTAATTCTTTTAATCGCTTGACAGCCCTAGTTTATATACTCTTGCTGTCAGTGTGTGTTATGTGCCCCCCTCTGTGCCCAGTCCACAGAGGATGTGAGTCTGTTACACCCAGGAGCTACAGAGCCTGCCTCTTTCTTTAGCTCATGCTGTAGAGCAGGGGTCGGCAACGTTTGGCACGTGGCTCACCAGGGTAAGCACCCTGGCGGGCCGGGCCAGTTTATTTACCTGCTGACGCGGCAGGTTCGGCCGATCGCAGCCCCCACTCGCCGCAGTTTGCCGTCCCGGGCCAATGGGGGCGGCGGGAACCGGCGCGGGCCGAGGGATGTTCTGGCTGCGGCTTTCCGCCGCCCCCATTGGCCCGGGACGGCGAACCGCGGCCAGTGGGGGCCGCGATCAGCCGAACCTGCCGCGTCAGCAGGTAAATAAACTGGCCCGGCCCGCTAGGGTGCTTACCCTGGCGAGCCGCGTGCCAAACATTGCCGACCCCTGCTGTAGAGTCTCCTGCTTTCAGTTCTGGGGATCCCTAGTCAATCCCTGTGTTGGCCAAGAGGGCAGATGTCATATGTGCACAGCTTTAGGGGCAATTTATGTGCTGCTGTACAGCCAAAATGGTGGGGCTCACATTTATTTATGATGTCTACACTAATTGTGTCTATTTTTGTTTGACTTCTAATTTCTGGGCAATAAAAGGGTGAATTTACTTTTTAATTAAAAACAAATAAAATAGGTTTTTAATATAGAATCTGAAGTTCCATATTTAACAATAGACTGATTATATTGCACATTACATGCTATTTTCTGATGGTTGAGATTAAATAAATCTGTAAGACACTGTATACTGGACTCCACCTGTACTGAGTACTTGTATAATCTAATTTCCTTTTATCAGTTTATTTTATTAAAGTAATCTGACTGAATCAATAAATTTTATATATATATTTAAAATTGCCATTTTACATAATCATCTTTATAACTAGAGTGTACATTATTGGTGACTATGTGTACACATCTGTTACATTATTCATATTTTTATTTTAGGAAATACAATTAACATTACTCCAAGTTCCTGAATGAATGTACTGAACTGTTCATTACAGCCTTGCATGATATCAGAGCCATAACCCTTTGCTTCTGTTTTATAGATGGCTATACAACAGATGACATTGAATTTTACTGGCGTGGGGGAGATAATGCAGTCACAGGAGTGACAAAGATTGAACTGCCACAATTCTCCATTGTAGACTTCAGGCTTGTCACCAAGAATGTTGTTTTCTCTACAGGTTTGTAGAAGGGGAGTTTAAGGGGAACTGTATTTGCTCACTGAAAATGATTTTAGAAATAGATTAGTTGCAAGGGTGCAGTCCTTGATCTGAATGAAAATGTAACAGGAGTAGCTTAGAGAAACAATTCTGAATTTTCAAATGAGATATTCTGATGGAATGTTCACAGTATAGTACATACAACATCACTGATGAATTGACACAGAGAATTGCTGTGTGTTTGGCCCTCATGACCTTTCATTCTAATTAGGAAACATTAATCTCTAGTATTATGGCTCGCTCCAATAAACTATATTGTCTGGCTTCTGCAGTAAGTTAGCCCATGAAAGCTGAAGAAATTGGTTGTGCACCTCAGCGAGCTAAATTCTTCCAGACATAACCTAGCCCACAGGAAAACCTTTCTGTCTCTCTTCTCTTATTTTGGTTGATGGAGCCAAGCTACAGAGGTCTTATGCAAATTAGTTCACCTTCTGCTGTACAAGCTTCTAATCCTGGTTCAACAGGATTTTGTAATTCTCCCTTGGTCGACAATTAAATGATTTTCAGCAGGGTCG
This sequence comes from Emys orbicularis, assembly GCF_028017835.1. Classification (NCBI taxonomy): domain Eukaryota; kingdom Metazoa; phylum Chordata; order Testudines; family Emydidae; genus Emys; species Emys orbicularis. The sequence goes on from NC_088690.1 coordinate 89,721,070, forward strand.
GGAAGACGGTATGTAGCCCAAAGAGGGGAAGCAGAATTGGCAACATATGCATAAAAAAAAAGCCTGTTAATATTTTCTCCATGTGGGTTGGGTTTTTATGGTTCTTAGAGCCCTTGTGGATCTGTCCCATTAGCATTTCCCTTTTCTAACTCCACCTTCAAGACACTGGACTGTGCTAACAGAGATGTGCTCACCTCTTAGGAGAACTGAGTGTCACTCCAGCTGGAGCTATTGAAATAAAACCAGTGTCAATACTATTTGGTCTCCAACCTTCCATTTTGATCGCTACATTTCTTTTATGGCTTCACTTCTCCCCAAGGAGGAGGCTTTCTTTATTATCTGAGGGACTTAAATCTTGGGTGCTTGATCCATTTGGGACACAGCACCTAGATCTGTTCTTATATTAGTGTAAATCAGAGGTAACTCCATTTAAGACAGTGTAGTGACACCAATGTGAGAGGTAGCAGAATCATACCCGTACTGTTCATTTGACTGTTGTTTCCTAAGTACCTGACACGGCTGCTGTCTGTAACCAAGTTCAGGAAAGTCCCATTCACTTGCTCATTCTGGGTGAAGTTCAGCTCTATGGGAGAGACTTATACAAAAAATGTGTGTTCTGAAATCTTCAAAATAGTGGAATTTCAGTGTGCATAGGTTGGTGAGGGCCTTGTACACCAGGGTCACTATCACCCTGCCTGAGTCGCACTCCTGCAGTACTCCTTAGCACCTGGTGACCATGTATGGCACTTCAGATAGGGAAGATTGCTTGACACCTTACTTGGTATTCAATAGTCATGTAAGACTGAAGCCTTTGCACAGTTTGGCACTCTGAAATGTATTTTGACAGCTGATTATAGGAGATTTTAATTATCAGCAGCTGTGAATCTATGTATTACTGACTCAACACCTTTAGTACAAAATACTGTTGAATACAGACTTCATTATAAAATCTGCAGTTGGTTGTCCCCAAGCTAAGGCAATACTGTGTGTATGCTAAATCAGTAACATAGGAAACAGAGTGTAAAACTGAAATGATGCAAAGAACTTTAAGGGTATACTAAAGTAAATCACAGCCATGCCTAAATATTCCCTTTTTAGGTGCCTACCCAAGGCTGTCTCTCAGCTTTAAACTTAAGAGAAACATTGGCTACTTCATTCTGCAGACCTACATGCCTTCCATTCTGATCACTATCCTCTCCTGGGTTTCATTCTGGATTAATTATGATGCTTCAGCTGCAAGAGTTGCTTTAGGTAGGCATTTTTACTCCTATCATGCATTGTGTATTAGTAGAATATATTTTCTTGCTTCTGGTGTAACGTATAATGCATGATTTGAAAAAAAAAAAATCTCTGTTGGGTTTCTTTGCCTAGCTTGTTAAGCTTTGTATTATCTGATTCAGCATTTAAATCATCACAATTTAAATAAAAATTGAAAGTGATTTCATGTCTGAATTAGCTAACTATATAATCATTGTAATTGGAATTAGCCTGATTGTCTCAATCAGGTTTTTTTATTGCACTTGTTTTTAGTCTAAAAATAGCATGTATTTTATTTGTTTCTGCTCATGGCAGTCCAGAGCAAACCTACAATACTGTAGTATAAAATATACATTGCTTTTCCTTTCAGGTGTGAAGTAGATACAATTGTGGCAGGCTGTGCATTTGACTAACCAATCTCCCTTGCCAGGTAGAGGGCGTCCTCTCCATAGTGTTACCTTAAATTCCACAAGCAAAACACTTCTCCTTATAATGCTGAGAACACTGCTGTTTATATTAATGTATCTTATCAATTATCCTTTCAGGGTTTGTTTATATTATGCCCCTTGTCATGGTATCTGAGCATACATTGCAAATATAAATGTGAATGGTGCTTGCCAAAAATTAACACAAATCAAGCCCACTCCTGCTGATACTTCCTCCATCCATGGAAATCAGAACTGGAGCCTGTAGGGAGGAGTGGGTGACATCATGGCACCATTGAATCCAATGGGAATTTTGCCACTGACTTCAGTGGGGCCAGGATTTCTTCCCAGGAATTCAAATCTAAAGATAGGCAGCAAGAACATTCTAGAGGAAAGCAGTAAGGCAAGATGTAGTGTGTCTATGCTGGTAGCTGATAACCCAGGTAGCTAGGAGAGTCTACAGTTCCCATTAAGAAAGCATATTTGCATGAGTCGAGATTACTGTGCATTTGTCTTGAGACAATTTCAACTGTAATAAGTTGCACTAACACCACGCTTTTTTAACAAAGAACAAAAATACCTTCCTAACGTCCCTGCAGTGCTGGCATTTAAAGATTGAGTTATAATGATAGAAGATTACCATGAATATAATCAATGGAACTGTCTTCCTTTTTCCAGGAATCACAACTGTGCTCACTATGACAACCATCAATACCCATCTTCGAGAGACTCTTCCCAAAATTCCCTATGTGAAAGCCATTGACATGTATCTGATGGGATGCTTTGTCTTCGTTTTTATGGCCCTGCTGGAATATGCATTGGTCAACTACATCTTCTTTGGCAGGGGACCCCAACGTCAAAAGAAAGCGGCAGAAAAAGCTGCCAGTGCCAACAATGAGAAGTTGCGAATGGACGTCAATAAGGTAAATTGAAGTGGGGAATATGTTTTAGCCATTCATAGCGACCACAGCCAATTCACTTCTTCCAAACAGAGCTTAAAAGTATCATTTCTTGTGTAGAACGTATCAAGTCAGATTCCTAGAAGCATATCTTAGCTCTGCAAAGCATTAAACTTAGCTATCTCAGCAATGCATGCTCCTCTAGCTGGAACTATGATTGTTAGAATGTTCTTTTAAACAGGGGCAGCTCCAGGCACCAGTGCTCCAAGCGCGTGCCTGGGGCGGCAAGCCGCAGGGGGCGGCAGTCAGGGAGCCTTCGGCGGCATGCCTGCGGGATGTCCGCCGGTCCCGCGGCTTTGGCGGCAATTCAGCGGCGGGTACGCCGAAGCCGCGGGACCGGCAGACCTCCCGCAGGCATGCCGCCGAATCCACATTACCAGCCGGATCTCCCGCAGGCGCGCCGCCGAAAGCCGCCTGAGTGCCGTGCTTGGGGCAGCAAAATACATAGAGCCGCCCCTGCTTTTAAAGCACATACTCGGAATAGGCTGAGCTCACAGATGCGTTCTCACTTAAAATGGAGGTAGGAAAGCTTCAAAATAAACCACAAAGATTAACCTGTTCCTTAGAGGCCTTAATGAGCAAATCCAAAATGATGGCTATAAGCTCATGTGTTAGAAAGAGCTGTATGAAACCTTGGTAACAAACCCCAAACTTGAACCAGATTCCTAAAACGTTTCAGAGAAACTGAAGTGATGTGATGTGGGTTTTCTTTTTTAAGGAAACTATTGAAACTTGGTGGTTTTGCATGTTATCAGCTACAAGTGTCTCAAATATTCTTGGCAAAATGCAAAATGGGTCAGAATTATGCTGTTAGTTTTTTTATGCATTCAGTTATGAATCTGAAAATGGGCCCATTTGGGGTGGGGAAAGTTGCTAATATACATGCTTTTTTCAAGTGCATACATTCCTTTTGTGTAATGAAAATGGGGCCATTATTCAAAGTAGCAGTTTCAGTAAAATTTCACATAAAGCAAAATTGGGGGGCAAGCACCAAATCATGCCAAGCACAAAATGGCAAAAAAGTGTGTAAATCCACAAAACGAAATAAAAATTGTGATTTCTCTCAGAGTTCTAATTTTCAGAGGCCAGATGAAATGTACAAATTTCAGCTGTTTTTTTTTTTTTAATTTGGGGGATTTTTCACTTGTGTCACTCAACATGAAACTCAAAGGGTGCAAATTCAAAACTAGAGGAAAAAGTTTGCATGGATGGAAATGGAGAAGTTTCACACAGCTCTGGGGGCGGAATACTTAATATCTGCCCATATTTTTATGCTGATGTACTAAGTGTGGGTGTAGGGGAATGGAAAGGGAGTATGTATTTTTAACAGCAGGCACTAATATTCCACTATCAGCTGGCACCTAAAAAAACATTCTTTACTGAATGTTTTCAATTGGAGGATTATATTTCATGGCTCAGATTTCATATACTAGCCATGTTTTTTTTATTTTAATTTTATTTTTTTGTAATATGAGAAAACCATAAGACAACAGCTTTTATATAATGGGATTGTAGTATGCAAATGAATTAAGGCAAATGCATGAGAACTGGTATTTACCTTTGATGTTACACTCTTACAGCTCATCCCATTCACCCTTCATCATTCCACTATTCATAATTAAATTAAATTAAAACCAATTTTAAAAAATCACAAGATTTTATTTCACTTGTTTTTTTTTAAACTGGTTTTCCTTTAACAAACAGAACCATGTCCCTCAAAAACCCAACAGGGTATTTTGTGTAAACTTACAATAAGAAGCACTTTTTTTCTTGTTAGAATCTTAGGAAAATCAAAATATATACTGAACACAACACAGAGAATTGTGAATAAAGTTACACATCTTAGGGTTCTATCATCACCATCCAAACCAATTTTGCTCTCAGATGGCCTAATTCAAAACCAAGTGAAATCAATGAAAAGATTCAGGCACATAATTACTATGATGTCATCCGAGCTACCGGGTGCAGTTTGCACTGTATATCTTTGCAGCTCACAGGTTCCCTTGTGCTATCCTCTGTATAATTATCCCCACACACAGCCAGTCACATAATGGCATGACCAATAACTTCATCCAGTGACAAACTGCGCCCATTTGGCTCATCCTGTTAATCTTAAAATTCAGGCACTAACAAGCACATTGATATGGATCATAGTCAGAGATTCTCAGTTTTAACCCTGCATCTCAATGAGTTAAATAACTTCAGTGAGGGTCAAATTCTTTCCTGTGCCGGAAATGGGAGGTGTCAGGGAGTCAGTTACAGCTTCCTGATTCTGACCTGTTTTTGCTGGGCCTGCTCTAGTTTATGCCAGGTGGGAGTCAGTGGAGTGGAGTGAAGCAGAGCAGAGCTCCACCCTGCCTCTTCCCTCCAAAAATGCGCCCCCTATACTGGGCAGGGAGGGGGCAATTGATGCAGGAGCCAGCTTTCCCTAGCTGAGCTTTTGCCCTTGCCAAGGGAATTTTCAGTTGCCCAGTTACAGCCAGAATCTCTCTTACATCTCTGGAGCAGCACAAAAGTTCTGGATCCTTATTGAAAATCTGGCCCATAAACTTTAAATTGTCATACAGCTGTACTACTACAAACATCATAGAGAAGTGGGCTAGAAAGAGGATCCATAATCACTGGAAATGTTGCAATTCACCAGGTTGGTAGATTTATATTTTGTAGAACTACCCATTGGTCCAATAAATCTGGAATATATTTCCTCAAGGTTTAACACAGAAACCAGCAGAGGTTCACATTTTTCTTGCTACAACTCCTCTACCCCTTGAGGGAATACTCATCATCCCCTCCATCCTTGAGTCCTCTCAGGAGGAATCAGTGGAAAAAATGAACACATCTCCCGCTTGCACAGCTGAACTCCCCTGGAGAGTCCTGCGTGGGACTATTTTTTTAATCCCACTCCCATCCCGCCCTGCAATAACCACTCCCAACCACTCCTGTATTGTTTCTTGCATTTTTATCTTGCTCCCAGCCACAAAAGCCTTAGATCCCACAAATCTCACCAGTGAGATGGATTCGCCTATGCTACTAAAAACAAAAAAACCCACAGTCAGTTTTTATATAGACAGAAATTTTACCACTAAAAGAATAAAACAAATCTTGCTTAAACCATATAAAAATACTTTAACTCTGGTTATAATAGACATCAAATCTCTTTCTATCCCTCGCTTAAATTTAAGTATTAAAAGTTTTAAAGTGTTTTCCTGCAAATTATCACAGTCTTTTTTCTTTTTTTTTCTGGCCACCCAAACCCTCCCGCAAGAAAATATATTGTACCTACTCCTGCTATTATGGCAGCACATCCTGCAGGATCTGTGGGATCCCAGTGTGCTGCAGGGCTCTGCTCCCTTCCAGGCAGCTGTTCCAGGGCAGGCAGAAACATTGGCAGCCTGGCTCCACTTGCTCCTTGATGTCCAGGAGTAGAGAGTTCCAGAATCAGTAGAAAGGCACAGGGACTTGTTTTTTATGTCCAGGGCCTCCTGTGAATCCCTTGTGATCTGTGTGGAGGTTGGGGGTTCTGAGAGTCAGAAGTATTAGCCTCTGGTTTATGACATTGGACTGAACCCCACCAGCCCTCATCCAGGACCTCCTATGAGCTTTTCCATATGACAGTGTGTTCTAATCTAATATTTTCAATTACATTTCATACTATATTCATGTGAAATGCCTTGCATCTATTTATCTTTGAGAATTCAGGTAGGACAGAAACCCAATGTCTGTCTGTCTTTCTTTTCTTTCTTTCTTTTTTTTTTGGGGGGGGGGGTCCTATATCCTTTTTGTTTGTTTTGTGTTTTGCAGTGTGTAGTTTCAATAATGAAATCAAGGATTGTTAAAAAGTACACAAGAGCAAGGAAAATTTCACAATAGATTATCTGGAAATATGTAACCATGGACTAGTTAAAAACAAATCCTATATGAAAAACTCTATTTTACTTCATAGCCACTTCAGCTTGGAAAGACCATGTAGATGATCAAACCCCACCTTCCTGCAGTATGCAGGAATTTCCCTTTTGTATTTCTCAGGTGTTTTGTCCTCACCTGCCTATATTTTAAAGTTGAAGCTTCATCAGCTGACCTCGCCAATTTATTCCATGTTTTAACTCTTTTAACAACCTCATGTCAAGTCTCATTGTTTTTCTTGTAAGCAATTTCATACTATTACTTCCAAGTTTGCCTTCCTGTGCTGACTTCAACAGTTCCTGCTTCCCTTTATTGCGGACACTCAAGTCATTTGCATATAGTTAACACATTCTTTCTTGACCGCTCTTTTCCAGCCTATATAGGTATATATTTAATGTTCCCAGTCTATCCTCATACCGTGTGATGTTTCCTCCTACCTTTGTCATCTTGGTAGTACCTTCAATTTATTATCCTTTTCATACTGAAATGCCCAAAATGATACACAGTATTGCAAGTGCTGATGTAGTAAAGCAGGAGTATTGCCTCTCTGCACCTTGAAGAGATAATATGACTTATACGCCCCAAACTAATATTATATTGGATTTTATTTTCTAACCGTGAACTTCTCTATCTGGCTAAGAATAGCATTAGAGGTCAATAAACCTTTCTTTCCATTTTGTATGGACATTTAGAATTATTTTGTCACAAATGTATAATCTTTCTTTTATTTTAGTGAAAAATCTCATTTTTATTAGTTTGTCCTTATAGTTCCTAAAATGCTTTTGCATTTTTCTATGCCGCCTCTAGGTTTGACCACCATTCCCTATTCTCTACTTTGTCTTCCAGGTCTTTTATAAAGATATTAAACAAAATGGGACCGAATTCCGATCCCTGGACCCCACTGGAAATCTCTCCCCAACTAGACGGACTACCAATTACGATTACTCTCTGTATACGGTTAGATAGCCAGTTTTTGATCCATTTTAATTGTATTTCTGTCCAAGACATCTTGTGTTGGCTCCCCTCCCCTGTGATACTGTATCAAGTGCTTTTCTGAAATCCAGACATAATGTCTACTGCATTCCCTTCATCTACTAATTTTGCAATCATATCAAAATAGACTATGAAATTGGTCTGGCAGAATTTGTTCTTAACCCATGTTTAGCCCCATGATGCTTTTGCTTCTAGATTATTATAATTTTGTTCCCTGTTTGCTTCATTACTTTGCAAAGGATGGATGTGAAGTTTTAAGGGTGGAAACAATAATGGTACCAGGTTGAAACACTTGCATCTTCTGGGACCTCAAGGTCTCCACAGCTTATATAGATATTAGCTGATGATTATTATCTCAGTACCCACGTATCCCCCAGAATTCTGGGGTGTAGGTCTGCTTGCCATTAGACTTGCAGGTTCTTCAAGTAACTTTTTGCTAAGTTCTATCTCTTTTTAAGTTGTGGATTTATTCTTACATTGTTGAGCCTAGTAATGTTGTCTTTGCTGTTATTAAATAGGGGTACTAAATGCATTAGTTCTGCCATCTTCCATCACTCTCACTGATTTCCTGACTGCTTAGCAGACATTTCATTTTGGATTTGTCTTATCCTTGATGTAGCTTATAGCTCTGTCCCCATTAGTAAGCAATATTTTCTACTGTCTCTGCTTCTCTTCCTTCTCCCATGCAGGACATGTAATCCTGACTAGATACCTCTTGACTTTCTATTTCCAATATAGCTTCTTTTTAGCCCTGAATTTATCCAAGCAGCCTATGGTTTGCCATGCTGAGCTTCCATCATTATGTCCTTCAGAATTGTCAATATTTTCTCTACAAATATTCTCGTTAGTACTCCATCCCACTTGACTCAGACTAACACTTTTAGTGGCTTCTCTGGAGGTATAACAAATCTTGAGCACTGAAATGGCAATAATAATGATTAACTAGCAAAACTCCCTCATTGCAACATGACGATTTAATGGATGTTATAGATGGCACAGTGAAGCATATAGTAAACATGCTGGGCTAATTGCAGGACTGTTCTATACCCTCTTCTTCCATAAACTAGTGTTAAGGGCCTTGCCAGTAGAAATTTTGCCTGGGGGAGACTGTGGTGGTGGAAAGCACTGTGAAGTACCTTTCACCAGCAGAGTAGGGAAATGCTACCTCAAAACTGTGAGGCAGCACAGGCTAGGAAGAGCGGGTATGGGCAGTGCAGCAGGGGGATATATTAGCACAGAGTATTTCTGCTACAGCTTTCGCAAAGGGACTCTTATTTAACAGAAAGCTAAAGCTGACTCTTTGTATGGAGCACTGAAATAAAAGTGTTTTCCTTAACTTCCCCCAGGAGTGAATATACCTTCCTCACCAGGGCACTACTTGATGCTGGCAGGTACAATGTGTATGTCCGGAAGCCAGCCCCATATGTGCATATGCAGACACTTTACCTCAGTTTTTCTATTGCGTAAACACAGTTTGCTCATACTGCACTTAGTCATTTTCTAACTACAAATATTTAATTTTTCTTTGCAATCAGTGTTTTTGTTTATTAACATGCTGAAGGGTCCAACACAGTCCCATGCAATAATGTTGGTGGTCCATTGTACATTAAGCCACATTATTTCAAGCAAAAATTGTAAAATTTTATTGAAGAACCCTGCTTATTTAAAATCAACATTTTGCTAGTTCAACTCAAAATAATAATTTTAGTTTTTCAATGTTCAAAACACTTTTTTACAATGTGATGTGTCACCAACTGTATTGTTCCACAGCTTATACAGTTTATTTATATTTAAAGCCCAGATAGTTCCAAAATAGCTTGAAGAACCGGGATGTTTTAACTGAAACAGGTTGTGTACCTACAACATGTGATGCACACAAATACTTATACTTTACTATACTCAAGGTCCTATTTTATCTTAATGTGAACATTAATTCAGTGATTGCCCCCTTGAAGTCTAACACCAAGCCTATTTACATATATTATTAAACATTTTATAAGACAGTTTAAATTGATTCTTTGAGTCAGAAGATTATTTTTTTAAAATGTGAGCTGACTGCTGACATCTCTGTTTAGAAAAGATATTTTGTCTGGACACAACAGCTTTTTTAAATATACTGTGGGGGTTTTTTTAGAACAACGATTCTTTATTCAGTAGTTTCTGTTCTATAAGGTGGCTAAAGTCAGAATGACTGATAGTTACAGTATATTTCTGTTACCCAACCCCAAGTGACAATCTAGTAGAATAATCAAATGAAAGATGACGTTCTGCCAAAAAATGGGATAGGAGAAATTCATTCTGGAAATGTTGAAACCCATAATACAATATTCAGATGGAACCACATCTTTTTAGATTTTAGTTACAGTAGAAATGTTGCTCTTTGGAGGCAAAGGGATTTTGAGAAACTGTTTCACCAACTAAGCAAATCAGAGCCACCATAGTTTGGCTGGGGAATAAGACACATATCCCTTGTGTGCACACCCCTGTGCAGCCATGGGTCTCACTGGACCATGGGTCTGGATGTGAGGGAAGAGGGGAAGCAGGGGATGCACATTCGCTACTCTCCCTGCCAAGTAGGTAGGTGGGGAGGGTTTGGAGAGTACCACGCCGACTTGCACACAGAGGCTGTCAGATCTGAACTAGCACAAGGAGGAGAGTATGGTTTAAATGGTGTAGAGCTGGATATGCTAGTGTCTTATCACCTGAGGCTACTCCTTTGCTGGACGAATCACTGACTGTCTGTTCAAACCTGTTTTCCAGCCCCGTCACACCACCAGAACAGCATAGAATGAGCTAGAGTGGGGGTCAGGATCTTGCCCTAAGTATTAAAGTGGAATAACTATACTCCAAGGTCATTAAGCACAGAGATGAGAGAAATAAAGTGGAAGCAGGTTTTACTTTAGATGAAGGGAGGCTGTAGTGAGGAGGAATGGAGAATGGCATGGCCATGTGAATAGTGTAGAGACTGTGCAGTATAGAAGGGTTGAGGCAGAGGCCTCTTACAATGCGGTCAGATTCTTTCATCCTTATTCACACTGAACAATACTTTATTCCTGTGCAGTGCTATTGAAATATTTGGGACTACTTGTAGAGTAGAGTCTATTCAACATGAGTAAGGACAGCGAAATCTGGCCCACAAACATCAAGAGCCTAGGAAAACAACATGAGTTTTAAAACAAATGCACAATCAATTACTAGAACTGAACCATGCAGTATTCTATTACATCACCACTTTCAGGGGCCTAAAAAGTTCCATTTAATATCTGCTATATCACACATGCCCCTTTCCTCTGTGCTTTTGGGGGCATTCAGCACTAACAACACTCTGCTATATTTTCAGCTAAACCATTTTTTACTACCTTATAAAGATGAGTGTTTTGTTTTTGTTTTGTTTACACTACTACTAAAACTGTATTGGGAGTTATTCTTGATGCCGAGCCTGAGGCTATCCTCCTTGCTGAATCAGATTACGAGATCTGTCATAAAAATGGACAGTGATAATAAAAGCACCATAAACAGAAAAGCCCAGTATTGACCCCACATCTTTCATCCTAAATTTGCCATTCACACATCACAGAAGAACACCTGAAAACCAAATAAAATAAAATAAAAAGTAAACCCTCTGCCCCATTAGCATTGTCTAGGAGTTTGATATGAATGCAATTTGAGAAAGTTCCCATCTTAGCCTGTGGCCTTTTACAGAAGTGATCAGAAGGTGACTTATCTCTACAGTGCATAGTGATATTCCAAATGACATCAGAATAAAGGTCAAGTCAGCCATGTGGGGTTTTCTGTCTGGGGCTGTGATCCTCACAATGCCATCTTTAATTCATGTAAGAACAGTGTGCACACACTCTGCTTGTTTAAGGCACATCAGGCTACTTGCATCATCTAAGAACCTGTCATCCAACACTGACCCTAAATTAAGAAACTCGCCCATATAATTCTTATGCATTTCAGATTTGTATTTCAGATTTTGTAACAGCAGACACAACTATGCCAAACAAAACACTAATACAGTCAAGTGTAAGAACTTTTGGCTTATCAAGCTTATTGCAAATAAAACATAAGGGGACCTCTGCCTAGTTACAACAGGGAAGGGACTGGAAACCACACTGCTAGATTCTGCCTGGTCCTACCAAAGACTTCAGCCTTGTGACCTTGGACAAGTCATTTGCACCTTTTTAAAATCAGTATAGTAAACCTTACCTTTTAGGGTACTGTGCATAAGAATGTTGAGGTTATTGGCTGAAGCAAGGACCATTAATATTATCATCATAGGGATGTACAAGAATACCACATACGAACTCATTATCCTCATGTCTCAGTGTGTCTGAACCCTGTATTAAATCTGATTATTTAGATAAATTAAATTTGTTTTGAGTGTTTTTAAGGTTTTTATTAGTATTTTAATTTAGAGAGAGAAACATTTCAGGTAATCCAAAATTCAGGTCATGAGCATTAGGATAACTGGGATTTACCTATATGTAGTTTTGATGAGAGAGATATTAGACGTCTTTGAGTCCATCTTTTGCAACGTTTCCCCACCAAATAACTATATATTTTGAGTGTCTTGTGCTCTTGTAAAAGATACAAAAGCACTTTAACACCTTGTCAATATTTTTTTAAGTTCTACTAGACAGAGGCCATTAACTCCTCAACACTATTTGAGAAACAAAATTGCTGTGTCAGATCTCAAACCTGAGTTATTTCCCTTATTTTCAAAATAGTGGAAATGATTGCTACCTTACCTTCAGGAGTGTTGTAAGCAAGACACAAGAAGTAATTCTTCTGCTGTACTCTGCACTGATTAGGCCTCAACTGGAGTACTGTGTACAGTTCTGGGTGCCACATTTCAGGAAAGAGGTGGACAATTTGGAGATAGTCCAGAGAAGAGCAACAAAAATGATTAGTGACCTAGAAAACATGACCTATGAGGAAAGATTGAAACAATTGGGTTTGTTTAGACTGGAGAAGAGAAGACTGAGAGGGGACATGATAATAGTACTTCTTCAAGTGATTGCTCATGTCTATTCAACTTAGGTGTGTGTGCTCGCCCCACCCTCAGTTCCTTCTTGCCACCAGTGATGGTTCTGGAACTGTTGCTGCTTCAGCTAGTGCTGTAGCTCCTCGTTCATACAAGCTAGTTATCAACTGTATTATATTGTATATAGTTTTCTATTAGTGTTTATAAATCCCATAGCTATAGTTAGAGAATTTGTAGGTTCCGTACGGGACTTTGCCTCAGAACAGGACATGCCCCGATCCCCAGAATTTAAGCCCTGTGATCGCTGCAAGAGGCCCATGCCCATTAGTGATCCACACAGCAGTTGTCTGCGTTGCATGGGCAAAGGACATATTAGTGAGAAGTGCAAAATTTGCAAGTCCTTCAAGCCAAGGACTAAGAAGCAGCATTTAAGAGCTCTCCTTATGGAGTCAGCCCGCACCCCGGCACTGGAGCAACGCTCCGAGTTGGTGCCGAGTACTGTGATCTCAGTACCCAGCGCCCCCCGGCCGGCACCCGTCCCCATCCGTGGCTCCGACGAAGAAGCCCAAGAAAGCAGGATGAGGCCAGTCTCCAACCTCCCGCAAGGGAAAGGATAAGACTGGGTATGAGCTATGTCCCATGCCGGGCAAGTCTTCATCCACACCGGGATCTCGGGCCCAAGCTCCGGTGGAGCGATGTAGCCCAACCCGCTCCCCGCCGGCTACCCCAGATAGTAGCAGAGGCCTCCATCAACTCCGGGTGCCGTCCACGCCGGAGGCCTGCAGGCGGCGCAGGAGATCATGTCCCTTCCAGTGCCACCCGCACCAGCCCCTGCGGTTCCCTAGTCACGGGGTAAACCTGCGTTCGGACCACTTCGGTCCCCACCTCAGCGACACCCTTCCCTGTCGCGGGGGAAGTCCTGCCAGCGCTCGCCCTCCTGTAGCCACCACGCATCTGACCGCAATAGGCAGACACAGCACAGCCCCATTTGGTCCCTGACCTTGCACACGGGCAGAGAGGCTTGAGGCGCAGCTCGCCAGCCACCGGGCCCAGACCTTTGGAGGCACGCGCCCCCCAGCAGGAGTCTGGTCCTGGCATGCGGCATCTCTGAGACCGCGGTACTGCTCCAGGGACCGCTGAAGGGTACTGCTTGGGAGTCACCTAAGTTGAATGGACATGAGCAATCATTCGAAGAAGAAAAGACAATTACTTTTCTATAACTGGTGTTATTCGAGATGTGTTGCTCATGTTCATTCCACAACCCACCCTCCTTCCCCACTGTCGGAGTTTCCAGCAAGAAGGAACTGAGGGTGGGGAGAACTGGCAGTGCCCTGTATACCGCAGCATGTGCGCACCACTCCAGGGGGCTCTGGAGCCGGTCCTCTACAGATACTGCTGAGGGGAAAACTTCTGGCACTGGTGCACATGGCGAGCACACACCTAAGCTGAATGGACATGAGCAACACATCTCGAAAAACACCAGTTATTGAAAAGGTAACTGTCTTTTTTTCAAGTACAAAAAAGGTTGTTACAAGGAGGAGGGAGAAAATTGTTCTCCTTAACCTCTGAGGAAAGGACAAGAAGTAGTGGGCTTAAATTGAAGCAAAGGCAGTTTAGATTGAACATTAGGAAAAACTTCCTAACTGTCAGGGTAGTTAAACACTGGAATAAATTGCCTGGGGAGGTTGTGGAATGTCCATCATTGGAGATTTTTATGAGCAGGGTAGACAAACACCTGTCAGGTGTTCTAGATAATATTTAGTCCTGCCATGTGTGCAGGGAACTGGACTAGATGACCTCTCAAGGTCCCTTCCAGTCCTACAATTCTATGATTCTTGGATTTTCAGTAGTGGAAAGTACTGATTCTCAGGAGGGCCTTAATGTGCACTCACATTGCAATATTCCATGTAGACATATTCTGCATGTGTATTATTATTATTTATTATTTGTATTATTGTAACATCTAGGTGTTCCAGTCAGGGCCAAATTTCCAATTAGGCACAGTAGGCGCGTGCCTAGGGGCGGCTGCATTCTAGAGGCGCCTAAAAGTTAAAAGTGGGTTAAAGTTTCATTTTTTACAGAAAACACGAAGGTCAGCTGTACGCCGGGGGGCACTAAAGATGCTGTGCCTAGGGGCACGTAAGTTGTAAATCCAACGGACCCCATTGTGCTAAGTGTTGTACAAACACAGAACAAAAAGACGGTCCTTGCTCCAAAGTTATATTATATTAAATGGGAGGGGGTAAAAAAACAACCCTGTGCTATAAAGGTTAAATTCACCCAGAAGCTTAAAGTTGCCAGACATTCTTTTGGGCACTGCTGCACTTTTTTTTGTTGGCTCACACAGAATTCTTTAAATGGACAGAAAAAAACTGGAAGCAGGTTCCTGAGTGAGAGTCCCCAGGCTAGAGCGAGAGTAGGCTGAAAAGTTATTTTTTTTTAACTCTTTATTTTATTTCTCCTTTATTTCCTTTATTTCTTACTTTCCAGTTTTAAATATATTATCCTGAAATCAGCCTCAGTCTGAAACAGGACAAACAGCTACATTAATGCAGCATTAAGGTCAGGACCGGCTCCAGGGTTTTTGCCGTCCCAAGCGGCGGGGGGGGGGGAAAAAAGCCACGATCGCAATTGCGATCAGCGGCATTCCAGCGGCAGCTCCACTGCGCCGCTTTCTTCTTCAGCGGGAATTCGGCGGCAGGTGCTTCCCTCCGAGAGGGACCCGCCGCCGAATTGCCGCCGAACAGCCCGACGTGCCGCCCCTTCCCCTTGGCCGCCCCAAGCACCTGCTTGCTGGGCTCGTGCCTGGAGCCGGCCCTGATTAAGGTTACCTGTTATATTGAAACACAAAGGGCCAGATCATCCTCAGTCTCTGCTCAGTCCCCACCGTCTGCCTTGAAAAGTCACTGGATGTGACTTTTTTCACTGATATATCCATAAGGATTTCTTCAAGGAGATTACCTTGCAACATGCAGTCAGAATGGAGGCAGAAGGATGTGCTTTACCTTCCTCTCTCCCAGTAAATATGGAGGGGCCTACTCACAAACCTGATGGGTCCAGAGTCCCTCCACACAAAGGCCCTCTACTCCCACACTGGCTCTGACCCCAAAATGGACTTCAGCTCCCTAACTGCCAGAGATTTCACAGCCACAGCTGCCTTCAGTCTCCGCTGGGGGAAACTACAGAAAAGCTATTTTTCCGGGTAACATTGTTTCTGACTCACCCTCTGACCATTCACTCCTCCATTATCTCAGGTTCCTGCAGGGCTAGAAGCAGGAAACATTACCTTTAGAAATGAGAGAATTTTCCTTGCTTCTTGCTCCATAAAGTTCTGAGATATCAGACAACAGAGGTGTAGAACTTTTAAGCGTGGCAGCATGGCTCCCTCTGAGCCCTGTAGACTAGGACTCATGGTAACTAAAGCACATGGCTTTACAGCCAGAGGGCTACAAAAGAAAATTCCAAATCCAAATAATTTAAAAAACACTTGTAAAATAGGTTGTTGTAACATGATATATACCAAATATATAGTGTGGTGTGGCATAACAATTTTATCAGCACTCATTTGGGATGACCTGAATAACCCAGGTCAGTTGCGACCTGAAAATATTGATACCCCTGTATATAATAATTGAGTGTGACAGTTGCCTAATAAACTGTTAGTCATTTTACACTTTTTTCCAAGACATAACATTTTTGTTTGATTTGCTGGGATTAAACCCAATATGTTCTTAAAATACCTGGAGTGAAGATGTTGCTATAGAGTCCTATGTTACACGTGCTCTGTATGTGTGTGTGTGCGCATGTGTGCATGCAAGCAAATGTTTTCAATACATTGTCGTTTATAGATATACAATATAGACATGCACATACACACAAGAGCTGGTAAATAAACAGAAGAAAATTTCCACCAAAAATAATTTTTCCCACCCTATTTTTTGTTGATAATTTGAATTTTCTGGAATTTACAGAGTGGCTATATACATTAGTGTGTGTGTGTGTGTGTGTGTGTGTGTGTGTGTGTGTGTGTGTGTGTTATAGCTAATCTGAACATAAAAAAAATCAAATTTCCAAGTGAAAATGGCAAAAAGGGGCAAAACAATGTATTCCCTTTCTTTACCAACTGTAGAATGAGTGTACGTATAAATCTAATTATATAATGTACTTGGATATTTTCGACATCCATGCAGAATTTTACTGGGAAAAAAGCCTAAAATGCCTCTGTTTCTTCTGCAACAGAAACCCTCATTCTGTTCTTGTCACGCATATTTCCCCCAAACATGCCCTAAAACTAGAATATCAAGGTACAGGTAAGCCACACATTATTGTTCTAATTCTAACAAATTAAATGATAGAGGAGCTTTTCTAATTACTTTACAACAGAGCACTGCTAATTTTAATGATGCCAAACAATCAGTGAAGCCCACAGCCACAGCCAATTTTTCAGACCTTGAAATCACTCCTTTACTCATTTTCTTTCATTTGTGTTTACAAATACATTTCTAGCCCCTTTGTTGTGAAGATAACCTTCAAAAATATAAACATTTTCCTTTGGCTAGAAATTTGCTAATAATTCTCCATAATAATCATGAATGAAATTCTGGCCCTGTTGTAGTCAAGAGAAATGTCACCACATTTCTTATTCACAGTCTTTGCCACTGCTTCTTAAGTCCAGTGACACCTGTGCCTCCCTTAAGCTTTGAGTAGAGCGCCAAAGAATCATAATTCTGACACTCTCCAAAATCCTGAAGTTAAACCTGCATCGAAGTAATTATATCGTATGAAGATGAATGGAACATGCCATGCAATCTTCTCTCCAGTTTCTTATCTTCCAAGTTGTGATTAAACATCTCCAGGTGCCTGAGTGCTTGCCACATAAGGCTTCATATATTTGACTTCATGGAGGAAAAATAATTTGTCTACATTTTACAGCAGTTTGTTTTGAGAATGGGCTAGATATGCCAAAACTTATCAGCATTATGTTGACTGTCTAGCTTGTGTATCAAAAACACAACTATTTCCAAATGATGGCGTAAGATCTGTGTGTCTATCTTTTCAAATTGCTACCACCAGTTAACAATCAATATTTCCAGCATAGTTGGCTTTTCAGAAAACATTCAAAGAGCTGCAATAGAGAATTTGATGTTATAAATGTTTGGAGATAAGCCATTCGGCGCTCTTTCTATAGTGGCTTTTGATGCATGCTCCTTATGTTGAGGTACTTCATAAGCTTAATTAATATTAAGATCCCACTCCCGTAGACGCTACTGAGAGCAAGTCTGTGAGAGTTTTGCCTTATGTACAGAAACATTTTCATACGCAAGACAAAAACAAATGTCTTTAAGATACTGAAAACATACATGACACATTTTTGCACATGCTTCCTGTTCGTCAGCTTGTTTCTGTCTTAGTTAGGTCATAACCCACACAGCTAATCATCATCTGAAATGTTGCTCAGCCCCTCCTCCCCAGGCTTACATTATCAATTATAATTCATTTCTTTTTAAAGGAAATAAATTTCTTGCTCTTAAATTATTATCTAGGGTAATGTTGTGTTCCGTTAATCTGCTACTTTAAAATGAACTGCAAAGATTTCCCTCGCAACAAAAGCAGTTTTGCATGTTCCTCCCAGAAGGTAGACATATGTAAATGTGATTAGAATAAGATGTGTGATAATGACCTCCCAAAAAGAGTGAGAATGACCGCACCACACCTGAAGTGGGGGGAACTTTGTCTGGGCTTGCCGAAGGAAGGCAGCAGTGCTTTATGGCGGAGGGGGGAAAGGGGGTCAAACTGCTGCAAAAGGTGAGCAGTGGTCAGATTTGTGGTCAGATTTGTGGCGCTGACTCACCCCCCAGGAATCTGAGGTCAGAAGGCATAAAGGTGCAAGCCCATGGCGTTGGAAGCCCCTTTTCCACGCAGCAGGCAAGGCGGAAGCCCCCCTCCCTCCCTGAGAGGTGGATAATATCAGGTTGGGTTAGGACCTGCTGTGGGCATTGTGCTAGTCACTCCTTTTTAGAGGGGCTGGGAAGGAATTGGCTTCGGTGGAGTGAGGTTTTTCGCCTTCCCCACAGTGGGTGTCAGGAAGGACCTTTTCTGATAAGAAGAAAAGGTGGTAGGCTATATGTCGCAACTTAATTTGTAAGTGTGGGGTGGATGTCCAGTGCAGGTACTCCATAGGGAGGGCATCCAGTAAACAGATGAATGGCCTAGTAAAGGATTTAAAATCCCTTATCTTCACTACTTCTTAAATTTCTCAAAATTTTTATAGTTTTACTGAAAATTTACATTAAATTTTCAAATTTTCAGTCAGCTCTACTAAAAAACTTCCTTATATATTACTTCAGGTAAAGGTTTGTTTCCTCCCTCCCCTAGTACACAAAAAGTGTCCCATTTAAAAAAAAAATCAGATAGTTCAGACAGGTCCAATTTTAAACTTCAGAACCTTCAGATTAGTTTCCAATCAGGAAAAAAAATGTTTATGCTGTATGCACATTTGAGAAAATTTGGTTCACAGTTTTTTTGTTTGCTTTAAGCTACAACTAGTACAGGTTACAATGAAATGTTTTTTTCCACTTCAGTTATAGTGGTTTGTGATGTCATATTTTTACAGACATCCCTTTTTGTCTCCACTCAGATTTCTTAAAGAGGTGGTGATTGCCTTAAATACAATCAATGAAGTTCTAATTACATTTTTAAATGCATACTTTTTCTTTTTTTTTAGGTTTCTAAATTGCAGTGTAGCTTAAATAATGTGTTTCTAGTAATAACAGGTATTTAACTTGCCAGATATCATTACAGAGATAAAAAAGGTCTGTTTGTTATGTGTGTGTAAGCTGATTCCTTTGGGATAGCTGAAATACTTCACTATTGTTTTCCTATATATCAGTTCATTGCTGTGTTGTCTTACCTGCTTTGTCTTGTAAAATTCCTTCCTTCTCCTAATGAATGCTTCTTCCTTCCCCTGAGGATTCATAATAGCTAACAACTATTACATACATTACTACTGTAGATTTGGGGGTGAGGAGCTTAATATTAATGTAATATTTTAAGCCCCGATTCAGGAAAGCACTTAAGTCTATGCTTAACATTAAGAATGTGCTTAAGACCCATTAAAATTAAGCATCTGCTTCAGTGCTATCCTGAATTGGGATGGTTCCCTGATTCAGGGACTTAGTTGCGGGTTATAGTCAACTAAAGTTGCTATAAGGAAATGGAAATTGAATACACAATTTAAAGGTTTTGTTTATTCCTAGTCCCTCCCATTTTGCTAGGGGATAAGGTAGGGCTAAACTTTCCCTGTCTAAAAGTAGGGAGGAAGAAATTGTATCTATAGAGACTGCTCCTCATCCTTCTCTCCACTGGCTGGTTCAGGTGCCTGTGTCCATTTGCTCCTGGAAATAGGTAAGGATAACTGGTACTACAAAATGGCTGCTGTAAACTAGAGTCGAGGGACCAAGACTGGATATAAGGAGACCAAGAATCACATTTCTGGCCTTTCCCAACAGTGTCCTCCACATTGTAAGCCATGGAGCAAATTCAGCTTTTGATTCAAAATCCTTTGAAATTAATGAGTCTTTCCATGGACCTCAGTGGGCTTTGGCTCAAACCCCGAGGGAACATAGAGACAGGTCCGGAGTGTGGATGTTGTGGAGTTTGCTGAATTTTTTTTTTAACCCCCATTGTCATGCCCAAAGACTCGCCTTTTCCTCTTCTATGCTGCATAACTGTTGCAAAATAAAAGTCCTCACGTCCTGGAATGCTGTGAATGTGCAGTGGATATTAAAAACCATATACATTTTTTTGTTTCTGGTGCATGGCCATTTTGTATGTTCAGGATACTGAAGCATTTATGACAGATTATGCTCTCAGATGTATACATTCACAGCTCCCACTGAAATCCATAAAAGCAACACACATCTGAGGGTGAAATTAGGCCCTGGGAATTTTGTTGCAAGTAATTAGAGATGTGTAAAGCTCAGCAGTCTTGGTTCACATTGTTTTTTTCAGTTTGTTTTCTAAGTTTCCTATCTGTGTGAGTTAAACTCCCTTGATTTACTTTGAGTTTTAGGGTTTAGATCAGGTGTCGGCAACGTTTGGCACGCGGCTCGCCAGGGTAAGCACCCTGGCGGGCCGGGCCAGTTTTATTTACCTGCTGACGCGGCAGGTTCGGCCGATCGCGGCCCCCACTGGCCGCGGTTCGCCGTCCCGGGCCAATGGGGGCGGCGAGAAGCCGCAGCCAGCACATCGCTCGCCCGCGCCGCTTCTCGCCGCCCCCATTGGTCCGGGACGGCGAACCGCGGCCAGTGGGGGCCGCGATCGGCCGAACCTGCCGCGTTAGCAGGTAAATAAAACTGGCCAGGGTGCTTACCCTGGCGAGCCGCGTGCCAAACGTTGCCGACCCCTGGTTTAGATAAACCCAAGAACCTGAAGGACTCTGCAGAGTTTTGTTGAATTTCGACCTTGGCCTGAAATCAAACAAAGTCACCTGAAATCATAACTCAGCCCATGTTTGCTCACAACTCACCTCAGGTTAACTGCAGAGTCTGTGAACTTCACTCACATTTCAAGTTGTTACAAAATCTGACCCATGTGAGCTTTGCTTTGTGTCAGGTTTCTTTCTGAACAATTCCTACAGCTCTGAAAGTAAAGCCCTCTTTCTTCTATGGAGGCACAAAAGCACATGTGCATGTTTAGTGGCACAGTTCCATTTTTGGAGATTTTGAAATATTGACCATGCATTTTGAAGTGCATACATGTTTAGTTTTAGTAACACATTTACCACTCCAGAACAGCTACATATAGTTGGGCTGCCATTTGTAAACCATTAAATTTTTTGAATATTTTCTAGAGTGAAATTAGAGAGACTAATACAGAAACTTCCCCAATAGTGTATACAGAGAATTCCTCCATAGTGTCTCCGTTCCTTCTTACACACCTTATCCCTTATAGCCAGTGCAATTCCTGTAGATAAGATTCAAGTAGTTTTCTTTCTAGAGGGATTATTTTATGTCCTTTGGCATTTCACGTATGTGAGCCTTTCCAAGGCATGTTTCCTTCAATTCCAGTCTAGAGAGTTGATTCTAAGTTGTTTGCTCACAGTACATGTAAATGATGAGGCCCAATCGTACAGTTTAAGCTTCTGAACAAATTAGGTAATTTTGCTTTTCCTGTCCTGGCAGAGTGGACCAATTTTGCTTTGGCAAATATGGCAGGAGTTAACCATACCTAATGAAATTGTGAATTATTTCTATGCATTTCTCACCTATGTTCTTGTTTCACCCAGATTTCACAGAAATACCAGCCATCATATCTTTCTTATACATTTCTTCTGTACCACTCTGTGTTTAAAATGAGCAATCGGTATCTGCAAGTATCTATACTATATAGATTAAACAAGAATTTTGTTTAAATACCAGAAAGTAAAGATGTCAGTGATATTATGTGTTTTGAATAGCTAAGTTATCCATTACAAATATACCTTCTGAATAAATGTTGAACACAGCAGGAGATAATACTCCAAAACCAAGATACTGATTCCCTACCAGCATCTAGAGAGAAGAGTGATTGTTTGTGGAAGTGAATCCTCCTAAACTTATATACACATGAGAATGAATGTAGAAGTTGTACATTTAAGATATTGTACATTGGATGATTAATAAGTGTAACAGGAATTCCTTTAGATAGCCATCATTTTGGAGTTTCTGTATAGCAGGGAGAACATACAATGGTAACATTTAAGCACTCTTCTCTGTGTATTTCTTTTGTTTGGGAGGCCATCAGAAAAGATCAGCAACCCTCTTATAGGGCTCCAGGGTCATTTTTTTCTCACATCAACCTGGACCTATGAATACCATTTAGGCCATTTATTTTGCCATCCTCCTTATTCGACTGGTGATGAAAACTCTTGCATGTGTGCTGTGCTCTAGGCACCACTTTTCCACTTCTGAATTCACCTTTTATTTCCATAGTTCTTATTGCTACTTTTTTCATCATATTCCCATCCTCCCTTCTTCCCTTCCTCCTCCCCTGGGAATTTCTCCATTATGTTTGAACTCTGTTGTTCACCATAAGGAGTCCTGTTGTATGGTTGAACAACCATTCAGCACCAAAAGATTTTTTTAACCTTCTCCTACCACCTTTGAAACCACTTGTATGCCCACTTCCCCCCAAAAATAATTTCTATGATTCTTTTCATATCATCATATCTTCCTGGGTCAGAATGACCACTCGGAAAAAATACATTTACATCACTAATTTGTTACCTACAGTGGCAGGGCCAAGGCAGTAATAGCATCTCTAAAGCCAGAATATACTTATGCTGGTTGTTGGCTTAGAGGGCCCTGTACCTTTAATTAAAAATGCATATCCTATTAATACCCTATAGTGCATTAATTTTTACTGAAAGATAACAGCTACCTTATCTCTAAGGAAACTGGTCTTGATTTTATTAACTTACAGGACAGAAGAATAATTGGCACATATCATTGTCCAGAAATGTATTCAACAAAGGTATCTTTCATTGTTTTTTAAATGTTTTTATCCTTAGAGACTTAAAATTGAGGTCCTGACCATTTATGGTCATTAAAGATCCCATGGCACTTTTTGTAAGAGTAGGTACCACAACCCCAAGCCTCCTGGCCAAATTTCAATTTGTGTAATTATGTTCTGCTTATTTGACCTTCCCACCACCACCCACCCACCCCATAGTTTCAATTGGCTACAGCATTCTTCATTTCCTGTATTAAAATAAAGTGTGTTGTTCTGCACTGATAGACAGTCACCACATTTCACCTGACAGGTGATTGCATTTCACTGGCTTGTGAAGTGATTCTTCTTTCTAAAGATTGTAAAGCGCTTTGGGATCCTGCTGTGTACAGTAAACATGATTCATTATCATTCTATCTCAAACATCAATTTAGTAACAAAAATACCTGTACATTTTATTTAGAGCTGGGCGAACCTGGTAAGTTCAAATGACACTCCTCACTCTAATCTCATAGTGAACCTTTTTTGAGGTTCAAAAGTTAGGTTGATTTTTTTTCATTGTTTTTCATTTTCACATCCCTCTGTGCTTCCTGGATTGGAAGTGAAAGATCTGAAATACCGTGAAAAATACTATTCTTGTGAGATGTTCAAACAAATGTTCCAGGTGTGGGAAGGTCAGATTAGTTCTGGAGACGCATGTGAACTTTTGTGTGCTTATCTGAGCATTCAACCATTTGGAGGTTCGCCCAACACTAATTTACTGTATTCGGGGTTACTTCTATTTTCCTTCAGAAAAGTTGTTGAGGTTTTGCAAAACCTCCTCTCCAGCTTTCATGTTGTTAGACAAACGTGATATGTGCAAAAGAAGACCCCTATCCCCAGAGACTAGTTTAGAATTTTAAATAAATAAAGGATCTAAAACAAAATATATTCTCGCAACTACTTCCTTTCTGTTTAGTGATACTAATCCACTATCTGCTGCCTATATATACATATATATATCAGGTATATGTAGCAGCTTGCTCTGCTGCCATATTTGCTGGGTGCACGCTAACATTTCAGTGATCTTAATGACATATCAACAGCAGCCATACAAGACTCAGTGCAAAAGAAATAGATAGTTAAGTGGAGAAAAGTTCTTAGCTGTTTACTGTAGCATGTCTAGTTCCAAGTCTATTTGACTATAATAAAACTTTTCCTGTGCTTGTATTTTCAAACAAAGTATATTCTATAATGTTCTTTAAAGAACACCTTGTGGGCTGATATCAGTGCGAACCAGAGGGTAGATAAACTGTTCAGATTCAGTTCAGTCTCAAAGAACTTCAGCTGTGGCCAAATTTGGTTAAACCAAAGCCATTCTTACGGTAGATTCTTATCAATGTACAGCTGTCTATCTTCCTTTTAAAACCAAAGTAATAGGCCTGACCTTTGTTAAACCTCTTGGGTGAAATCCTGGCCCTATTGGGGTGACTGACAAATCTCCCATTGATTTTAGTAGGGCCAGATTTTCACCCCTCATATCTGGATTAGACAATATGGAAAAAGAAACTTTCAAAGGAGCTCGTAACTCATAATTTGTCCTAATTAATTATCTAATATTTTCCATTAGTTAACCTCAGTATTTCCATAATTCAAAATATTTCTTATGATAACTACATGGGGAATTGCAGGGAAAAGTACAGGTATTTAGGTAAGCTTATGTATTTTTTTTTTTTTAAATGGAAAAGTTTTAAGGTCCACTGTTGCACTCCTGATTTAAACTAGAGTAGAATTTAGTCCCATATCTTTGATTACTCAGGCTTTTAATCATAACATTGCATTAATGCTTTTTTCACTGAATACTTTTTTAATTGAATTGCCTTGTTTGAGTTATTAATTTTTTTTAAAAGTTAGTAACCGCATTTGAAACAAATGTGCAATTACATTTAATGTGATTACACTCCGAAATAAATGCATATTTTTCTTGCCTCTAAAGTTCAGCCCTGTGTTATTGCCAGTGCTATGGTCTGATGAGATGACCCAACATGCACTGTGCTTATGAAGATCATGAGCATTGGAGAGTGGAGACTGCCTATAGGTATAACATAGAGTATGTCTGTATTTTCTCTCCCAGTAGCCAGTGGTTGTGTTAGAATTTCAAGATTTCTTATATGATCTTCTTACAAAACTGCTGAATATCTTGGGGGAGGAAATCATGTTTGCTTTATCCTCATAGGCATGCTCCAGCATTCATGTATAGCAGTACTGAATTCACCTATGTTGTGCACATTTGGAGGTTTTGCTAAAACAGAGGCTGCATTTCGTGGAAGTAGAAAACAAAACAAAACAAAAACTCCTAGCACTATATTAAACCCAGATATGTGTGCACAAGGGCAGTACCGTACTTTTTCAAGATGCATGGAGGTTTGTGCTAGGTATGTGAGATTAGGATATGGCCACTGACTCTGGGTCATAACTGTGTATTGCCTCTGCTCACAAAATCTGGGATCCAGCAAATATAATCTGTTCAGATGTACAGGACAGGCCTTATTACTCTTACCATTTACAAAAGAATGACAGTAAAAACGGTAATGGTTGTATTTAAAGGACAGGAGTAGAAGTTTTTTAGATAGGCATCCAGTGGATTGGTATTGTTAGGTCCAACCTTTGTCAGTGTGGTCTCAGTTTACAACTGATTGGGCTTTTCTTTCCCCCATGCTAAAGCTGCCTTCTTATATCTTACAGATGGATCCACATGAAAACATTTTGTTGAGCACACTTGAAATTAAAAATGAGATGGCCGCCTCCGAGGCTGTTATGGGGCTTGGGGACCCTAGAAGCACTATGCTGGCCTACGATACTTCAAGCATCCAGTACCGGAAAGCTGGCTTGCCCAGACACAGCTTTGGTCGCAATGCCCTGGAGCGACATGTGGCACAAAAGAAAAGTAGGCTACGGAGACGTGCCTCTCAACTGAAAATTAACATCCCTGACTTGACTGATGTAAATGCCATAGATCGATGGTCACGCATATTCTTCCCTGTTGTTTTTTCCTTCTTCAATATTGTCTATTGGCTTTACTATGTGAACTAAAAAACAAAGCCACACAGAAAGCAAGAACTGGATTTCTCTTCAATTTGGTTGTACAGCCAAAAGTGGGACTTAGAAAAATTCTATTCAGGACAAAAGTTACTTTAAAACACCTTAGTTGCTGGCCCACTCTACGGTCTGTTTTATAATGTTTCGGTTGCTTCTGCTAAGTCATAAACACATTCTTAGTTACAGTAGAAACTGGTTCCCCCTTTTAAAAATGTGGGTATATATGAAGAGTGAAGGCAAAATTCCATTCAGTCATTTTTTTTCAACACTCATATCTGAGTTTAAACCTTAAACTATAAAAAAGGGAAATTTGGGAGACAGGTTTGAGTTTTAACAGCAGAATGTGCCATTTCTTTGTGAAATTGCACATCAAGTACATATGCATCTATACTTGATTAAAGAGTGTACTAAGATGCTATCATGCTTATGAAACATATACATTACCTTCTAAATGTGTAAACTTGAAAACAAGTAGTGCCTATCATCTCACCTTCATGATGATGATGGTCAAAGATTTCTGAGCAGTAGTCAGGTAATTGCTATTTTTTATTGAAAGACTAAACCTTTGACTGATATTATGAGTGGGTTAGGAGTTTGCACAGAAACTTAAGCAAGTAACACTAGTTTTGTTTTGGATTTTAAAGAGTTGGCATAAGGTCATAGTCACAATTCATTGTACTTTTGATATGTGGGGGAATGTGGAAATCAGATTTAGAGATGGACCAACCTGTCATGGCCTAAATGGTGGACATGTTGATATGCTCAGTTCCTGGGAGATGGAGTCATTTGTCCAAAGTGCCAAATGTTGATTGGCCAAATAATAACTTTACAGATGGCTAATGGAAACCATTGGTGCCCTGCTCTTTTAGGATAGAAAAAGGGATACAAGTGGCAACCATTCAAGATTGCGCCCCAGAGAAAAGGAAGGCTAGAATTATATTGTACAAATGAATGTTGTCAGTCATAGTCCCTGTATTAGTCCAAAAGATTCATATGGAATTTTCTTTCAGGTTTGTAGGCTTCCGTGCTTTACACCTGAGAATGCTTTTATATTTAGCATCTAACATCCAATTTAAAGAGAGTTATTGAGAGAGCAGACAGTTACAGGAATTAATATCTTAGCTGTTTGAAGAATTCAGATTTCAGAAAGTTTCCAGTTTTGTAACTTCAATAGAAAATTTACAGATAGGATATTTTCTCCAGCTGGACTAGACAGTGCCATGCATTGTTTTTTTTTAATTTAATAAGATATTATAAAGGGAATGATTTGGTAGGCATGCCTTTAAGAGATTAACTACGCTGTTCAGTATTTCCTGCTTTAGAAGGTCTAATGGCTACCTTTAAAAACTGGCAAAATTCAATTTTGCCTTAGAAAATATGGGAGTTTTTTATTTAAAAAAAAAATAGTATCCTCTTGTTTTTCCTTCCATGTAATTTTATTTTTTTTTATAGGAGAACTATTCCTAAAGGACGAGGCAAGGTAAAAAATGTGCTCATTTAATGAAAAATAAAAATTGACAACTGTGGTAAGAAAAAAGCACCAACTTCTAATGACTTCCACAGAATTATTCGGTCTACTGTTCGACGAAAAATAGTTATGATAGCAGCAGCCACATCCTGTTTTAACTATGCTACCTCTCAGCTATATACAGATTTCTTAAAAGAACCACAAATTCCAGCATGCTCTGAATAATAGTATTTCTGATATAGTCGAGGAAAATTTACAGCTATGTTTTCCCTATTTAAGGATTCAATTGCCAGTCCTTTTAAGAATGATTACTTAACGTTTTTCATAAAAAGCAGATTTTTTTCTCTTTCCTTTAAAAAAGTAGTAGCTCGTGGAAATTTCTGTGGAGGGGGTTTAGGGGAGACAAATGATTAGAGGAAAACAGCTTTGAGAATTAATAGGCCGAGTTTACACCATTATTTTTTACTTCTCTGCCACATTACCATGGGCTTCTGCTTCAGAAAGAGAGAAAAAACAGCTTTGAATGTTATTGGGAAAGAACCTGAAAATTAGATGCACTGGGTACCCCAACTCTCTTTTTTAGGGGAATGGTGGGTACTCAGTACTGCCTCAATGGTCAAACCCTGAACTGCATATATTCAAGCTTTTGACTATGTGATTAGCCTTTCCATGGCATTCACACATGAGTTCGCAGTGCATTTCACAAACCAGAACAATGTGCTTTTGTAGATGCATTTGAAGTTTGAACTTCTATGAATCATGCATGCAAACTCATTCTAACTTCTCGGGAAAGGATCCACACCACAAATTGGTAACAGTCTTAGAAGTCTATTTTTTATATATGGCACCCTTTGTGATAACCTAATGCTGTCTTATACTCACAGTTTTCATTCAATGCACTAAGAGCCTTTAACACTTGTGTTTCACAGAAGCATAATTTAAATACAGGGAGCACAGTGCACACACATGGTAGATATGCCTCAAATATAAAACCTAATAGAGAGTATGTTTACTTTCTGCATTGGTTTAGCAGGTCAGCTGTAGTCAAAACCAGGGAGATCAGATCCTAGTACTGCATATTAATTTATTTGAAGTTATAGTACAAGCCATAATACTCTCCAATGTTGCTATTTGTTGGGTAAAAGAAAATGTCTGGTTTCTGCTCAGGTGTCACTGGGAAGGATGTATCAATAGGAGGAAGGAGCACTTTAATTTCCTTTTGGCTACTAAGGTCATGTACAAAAAATTTTGGAAGACCCTTCCAAATATGGATTGGTATAATTTTGTACTAAAGCTAAACACTGTGATGTGAATAGGGTGGGAGGTGGGGGTAGTGTAGGGGAGGAGAACTGACAAGACCCTGGTATGGAAGAACCAGAACCAAGGGAGTGTGAGTCATTACCTCCTCTTCTTGGGACATTTGTGACAAAAGTGATAAATTACGCCAGCATACAACAGCTGTGCTTTTTATCATGTGTACTACCCTCTGAGTAAATTAGACCAACCAGACTAGCTTTTACCTTAGAATTTACCTACAAAGAATACTCCAAACCTTTCCACTCCTGTTCACTGTTGTTAGATCCACTAACTAAAATATTAACGTTATAATTTAGATAATGTTTGTAATATAATTAGAAATACACATGTTGTTATTTCATTATACAGAACAGCCAGCAATTAAGGTGTTTTTCATCTTTGTGAAATTCATGGGGAAATTATGACTATAATATGGCACAGTTTTAATTAATGATATATTTGAGATCAATATGTAAATATAAACTGTATATGACTGCTAGTAAGTATGATATGCATTTTCAGAACTGAAAACTCATGCAGCATATTTCTGTGTTTGCATAAGGAATGTTACGTTTCTATCCTATTGCGGTTTAATGACTGGGAAGAAAGACTCAAGCAATGTCATTCTGAATATTTCCTTTATCATTCCCGGGGGTGGGACGGAGAACCAGAGTCTTAAATAATATGTTACAGAATACTTCAGAGAGTTTTTACACTCTAATACAGAGGACATAAAATCTGTCAGGTACAAAAGCACAATGCATAAAGAAAGTGAGGGATGGTCTTATACCTAGGGAAAAAATTCATTTTAGGCAAAGTGTGCATTAAAATTAAAGGTCAGATAACTTTTACTATAAATATTAAACCGTGTTCCAATTCCATAATTAACACAGTACTTAACATAAGAGAAGTAAAAAAATGTTAAACATTATCCAAGTGTATGTGTATATAGACAAATATATTTATATATCTATATATCTATATATGCATATGTGTTTATATACACATTATATAAATACACATATTCATATGTTGGTGTGTTAAAGGAATAAGCTAATAACAGTTTTGTTTCTATCATCACCCAGAGTATGAATAATTTTTTGAGAAAACAAATTAATGTATTAAAAAAAATCTTACTATACAGGGTAACTGGGCATTTCTATATCAGCAGATCAATGCATATAATTCTTATGAAGCATTGCACAGTTTGACATTTATGATATACTGTACCTCCTCGCATCTGAAATTAGTCTAGTCCTCACATTGCTTGCCTATTTCTTCTTTTTTTTAATAACAACACTGTCCACTAGTAACTTTTCAATAACAAAAAGTCCTATTGATACCAAGAAGAAAAAAAAAGCAAAAATATTAAATATTTATAGAAAAAAATAACCTAGGGCGGGGGATGGCCAGGGTACAATATTACAATAGTAGTGATCATAACATTTTGCTATGTGTATATAGAACATATAATGTGAGCAACCATGATTTAAGCTGAACTTGTGTAAATATTATCAGATTTCTTAAACATTTTTAACTTCTAATTTGTACTTTATGGTAAGGCAAAAAGCTGATTCTATTTATGGTTTAGGTTAATGTGTCCTAAAATTATGTAAATAACTAAATAAGCTGTAAATGAGCAGTCAATAGATACAGTAATTGTTTAGTGACTTTTTTTTTTTTTTTACTAAGTACAATAATTGCAGTGCTCTAGCAGAGTAATTTAAACACCCTTTTGCATAAACAGATTTGGATTTGAGATACGAGTTTTAATACAAACATTCAAGGAAAGTACTGTAGTGTAAAATAGTCATTGCAACAATGTTACTGCTTGCATAACAGGTTATTTTTGTATGGTTAAAAAATTAAAGCAACAGAAGATTGTAGTTCAGCACTCAGTACTCAGATCAACATTAAGATGGTAGGACCTGATTCTCATTTACAGAGAGTCCCTTTTACACTACTCTGGCCAGTTCAGTAAAGGGATTTTAGTGTAAAGGAGAATCCAGTCCATAATGATTTCACTACAGAAAGCCTGTCTACTGCATCTGTTCCTGAAATCTGTCTCTCTTATGATATATATTAGTAGACTTTAAAATAAAAACATGTTTGACCGTCATTAGCTAGCATAGTCCCCCAAAGCCAAAGAACCTTCACTCCAGAAATTGTTTAAAAAGGGAAAACTAATAAGTCACTGCTTAACACCAAAGGTAAAGTTTAACAAAATGCACTAGGAACTTTGTCAAAATTTTTAAGGAGCAAATGGAATGTTAATCAAAACCACTGCCCTATTCTACTTTGTAAAAATAACAACACTTTAAATATCCATTAATTAATTCTAAATTGAAATAGATCATCTCTGCAAGTATATGCAAGACACGCATTTATATGTATCAAAGGATTTTTTTTTTTTTTAGTAAATGCTTTGACAGTGAATATGAAATGTTGGAAATCTTAGCTATACTGTCATACTATTTTTTTTAATGTTTCTCTCAGCCATGAGGTCATCTATTCCAATTTGATAAACATTTTGTATGTTTGCACTGTTACTGCCATTTGACAAATATTCACCAGGCTTTATTGTTTATGGTCCATCGTATGGATTGAGTTAAAGATCATATGGACATTTGAAACATAAGTAATTCTAACAAGCTGACTATGATTTGACTTCCTTCACATTTTTATTTGCATGGGTGTTTAAATGGTTCTGTTAGTACTGTCTTTGCACAGTTCTGATTTATCTCTTTTTTACTTAGTACTATTTACTTCATAATGTAGTAATCATCAGCCTTACTAATGACCTTGTAGCCTTTCTTATATGCACATAATGCACATTTTCCAATGGCTAGAAAATGCAAAATACTAGTGGATATCATTGCATCAGATCTTCATGTCTTTCTCAAAAGGACTGCTAACCTCTGGGATAAATGAGGTAGTAAAATGATGATTGTAAATGAGTAGCACATAAGAGATATTTTCTTGAATTTAAACTTATTGCAGCCAGTTTCAGCATGTAAATATATAATAATAATGTTGGCTAGTGTGTAATTCTTGAACTAAAAAAAATAAAGAAAACCTAACAGAATGTACATGTAGTTGTGTAATGTTGGGAAGGCATGTTATTCACACCATAGATTTTTAGAGTGAAATCTCATAGATGTAAAGAAGATCAGAAGGGACCATGGTGATCACCTAGTCTTACTACTCTTGTATAACACAGGCCCTAGAGCTTTCCCAAAATAATTCAGAGACCATATCTTTTAGACAAACATCCAAGCTTGATTTAAAAATTGCCTGTGATGGCGAATCCACCAAGACCCTTGGTGTAAATTGTTCCAGTGGTTAATTACCCTCATCTTGAGGGCCTCAGTTTTCATTTTGCCTTTATTCTAGCATTACTCCTACTGAAATCAATGGTTCTGGCAAAACTAGGTCCATACGTCTAAGGAGAACCTCTAAACATCTGATGCGTATCTTCCCCCTCCAGCATAGAAGGAGATTGGTCAACTGCTTGTGTGGCATCATTCCTGCAGATGCTATAGAGCCCTCATGGTTCCAATGTCTATTCATAGAGATGAGTAGCTGGGAACTGTGGAACACACAGTCGTCCATCTGGCCATATATCCACCTGAAAAGTGAATACAGCCTGCAGAAGTTTTATCTTTTCTTTGAAAACCTCCTCCTGGGAGCAGCCATGACTGGAGGAAGAACTTGGTAGCATAGCTTCAATGGAGTATTGCTACTTCAGTTTGGGGGACAACAAGGAGACACAGAGTAAAACAGCGGGGAAGTCCACACAGAAGGCCCTGGCCTTCCACATTTACCTAGGAATATGCCAGGTTTGCAGACCAGACCATGTGGACTATTCCATGATGTAATTATTGGGGAAGAGCTCCATAAGGAGTTCCGTACAGAGATTTCCCTCATCAGAGTCTCTTCCTCTGGGCATTTATAAGAACCTGAAGGTTTGGAGGTCAATGGAGGGGAATTACCATTAGTAGCTGTGAGTCTGAGATGTGTAACTCACAGATGTTGTATTATATGAAACATCATGTCTATCTTTACATACTTGCAATTTTACCCCCTGAGAATAGGGTTTCATTTTAATTGATACCCACAATATTCTGAATCAACAGCAGAGGTCTGGGATGCTATGAAATCTTCTGGATTCTGGCTGTGCATAGCTCCAGGTACATAGAATAGAAACCTTCAGAACAGGATGAAAAGAACCTAAATCTTCATGGGTATAAATTTGCCTCAATTGTGCTCAAGGATTTCACGAGGCACTCCAAAAGAAACTGGGTAGGGGCAAGGAGGACTGGTGGGGGCTACTGCTCTGTGGAGAGCCAGTCCCTTAGATCAGTGGTTCTCAGCCAGGGGTACGCAGAAGTCTTCCAGGGAGTACATCAACTCATTTAGATATTTGCCTAGTTTTACAACAGGCTACATAAAAAGCACTAGCCAAGTCAGTACAAACTAAAATTTCATATGGACAATGACTTGTTTATACTGCTTAATAAACTATACACTGAAATGTAAGTACAATATTTATATTCCAATTGATTTATTTTATAATTATATGGTAAAAATGAGAAAGTAAGCAGTTTTTCAGTAACAGTATGCTGTGATACTTTTGTATTTTTATGTCTGATTTTGTAAGCAAGTAGCTTTTTAAGTGAGGTGAAACTCGGGGTACGCAAGCCAAATCAGACTCCTGAAAAGGATACAGTAATCTGGAAAGATTGAGAGCCACTGCCTTAGAGCAGTCCCTGATTCTATGACTAATTGTGGCATTCAAGCCCCAGCCCGAAAAGAGGGCAGTGCAGAGCTATACTGACTTAAGAACATCCCAGGGAGGGAGAGCATGAGTAGCAGTTGTCTCTGGCCACTTTGTGGGGATAAGACAGGATGACTTTCTACAATATTGCACATACATACATACATACATACACAAAAAGCCTTCAGTTTGGCCTATGTGGAAGGACGAAGTGGAAAAGTAAGGGCACCAGAAGGGAGAACAAAGGGTCTGTGGGGACAACAACAACCAAATCCCCATCTTCACTGCAGGCGGTTCCCATTCCTGTCAGGAAGTGCACACAGCCGCTGGTGGCTTCTTTGAAACTGTTCACCTGCCTATTTTCTCCACCTGACCCCTGATCCCTCAACTCCACTGACTGACCTGTTTTACTAGTCTTCAGTGTGCACAGACGCCACTAGAACTACGGAGAGAAGCAGACATACACAGAGTCTTGGAGAGGGGAAGAGCCACAAGAGACACATCTGACAGCAAGGTGAAGAGATACTGGCATTAAGAGGTACGTTTTGAGTGAGTGTCAGCAGAGGCAGGGCATGAGGAGGAAGACACTACAGACTTGTTTAGGAAAACTTTATTTTGAATTTGTGCTTGGGGTGGGGTATGTATCTTAGAAATTCATTATATCCCTGCTGGTCTTCAAGGAAGGGTTCTAGTATGAGGGTCCAAAAGGATTCCTGGGACATACTAAAATGCCAACATGTTTGTCTCATCTGTGGCATATGTGCGATATATGCATTAGCGTAATTTCCAAAAGTGTTGTTCTAGCTCAAACAAAATATGTTTTAAGCTTGGCTCAACACTTCAGTAGCATACAAATATTTATGCCTCATTAGTAAATCTCATCTCCAAAATTGAAATAAAATAATATTCTTAAATGGTGTAAATGTTTCCAATATCTGAGATCTAATCAATGAAAAAGAATTAAAAAGCACTCAATAGTGGTTTGAATAATTAAGATAGCTTTGTTCTGTCTTCAGCTTTGACACTAACTCACTGTGTAACCTTGAATAACTCATTTAATCTCTCTGAGCATTAGTTTCCTCAACTGTAAAATGGGAATAATATTCACCTTTCTCATTCAAATGTTTTGCCAAATATTTTTAAAGAGTATGAGATTAGTTAAGGAAATACACTATGCATCTATATATATACACACACACACACACAAAGAATTAGTATCTAATAAAACACCTTTCCCTTTGTGAATTAAACTTCTCTTTTTATTTAAAGTAACAAATTTACTTGTATTTATAGCTGTCATGAATATTGCACAATTACATGCGAGTCAAGTAATGAAAATTGGCTCCAAACAGATTGTAACAGTTAAACATTAATAAATTTAACATTGATACATAAATAGCAAGTATGTTCATTAATATAAATCCTTAGACTATCAACATTAATGACCACTGTGACATTATTAATTTGTTACACTCCTCATAGTTTGAAGGATATTCGGCGTGGCTGGTTTAGCAGAATGCTTATTAGTGAGAGAAATTAATAAATTAACAAATGGTGAATAGATACAGAAAAAGGGCCAGACACTCAGTTGGTGAAAATCACTAAAGTCAATGGAGATATGCTGACTTACATCAATTGAAGATCTTGTCAATCCTGTACACTGGTTATATTTCAGGGAGAAACCTTTAGAATACAGCTCATTCCGTGGACAAGAATATTTTGTTCACTCTTTATGACAGGTTGTCAGACCTGACATAGTGCATTCATTTTGGCACTTTAGTGTCTAATGCAATGCTTCTAGCTGCAACCATTCCCTTTAAACTTTCCCTTTTTTTTGAAAGAACATAACCTGGAAAATGAAATCTCCTGATGTTTGTTATTTTTTCTTACTAAACATTTGAAAAAAAGCCATATAATCTGTGTATATACACTTTTGGCACTACAACGCTATTCTACTCTTTTTCAAAGTGTACATGAAAAAACCTTGGCATACTTATGCTTTAATTGATAGGTCTAATTAATTTTCCCTGTTTTCTACTTCAGCCCACATGAACCTAGTCTCAGACCTCTCAGTCCAAAAAAGTACTAATTTCCAGATTAGAAAATTTACAAAGTTGTTATCTTGAAGACTCTCACTGATCACCTTTGTCTTTGATCTTCAGTTGTTTGTTCATATTTTATAACATTAACATTCATGAACATACTGCAAAGTAAAAGAGATCACAAACAGGCATAAGAGAACAATGCAGCACAAGTTAGAGTAAACTAAGTCCTTGCATATGCTCTTTGACAATAGCAACAAAGGAAAAGATGCAGTGATGTACACACAGCACAACTGTCACCAAGCAACAGAAGGACAAATTTGGTAGCATTATCAAGTATGGTATTCTTTCGTGAAAGCTTTGTACGGTAATCTCTCCTTCAGTAAAAGTAAAATGAGAAGATATGAAACATGGCAGAATAATAAAAACAGAAGAATGAGCACTTATGTCAGGAAAAAGACTTTAATCATTTTCACTCCTATTCATATATTTCACGATGTAAAATAAAGGCTCATATTTTAAAAGAATGTGAACATTTTCCACATACCTAGGTTGTATGTACAGTAATATGCATTTGCAAAGGTGCCCATGCAAACTCTAAATCTGCACACCTGGATTAGGCACTGGTCACACACAATAAGAGCACTCCTCCTTTCACACATTTGAGCCACACTGTTCAAGTAGAAATAAACCAGACAAATGTATTATACTCCCAAGCTTTCATATCTAAGATCAAACCAAGGAGGCAGGGTGGGTATTATTACACAGGCAGACCTTACAGGATCAAATATGTCTCACGTCACAAATGAAATTTGGTCTCAATCTAGTTCCCAACATCCAATGTAAAGTCAACCCACAACAGCTTGGTAAAATACCATATGATAATCACCTTTCAAGATCGTGACTGAAATATAAAGAATCAAAAGAACTGACAAGAAGTGGAATGGAGTATGGGGGAATGTAGACAATGCCTTCCCAAGCAATGGCTGACTCAAGACAGTGGGACTCTCATCTCTCTCTCTCTCCCTCTCTCTCTCTTTTCCCCATTCACAATAAATATCTCAAAATAAATAAATAGAAGATGTTTTGATATTGTGGGCAGGGATAAGCCCCCTGTATTTCATAGTATTAGCTTTACCCTGATGCTATGAATTTGGGATCTCAACATGAAGATGTTAGCTGATTCCAGTCAATCAGACACACCTGAAACGTCTTAAGGAAGGTCTCCAAATCAGGCTAAGGAAGGTTAAACAATGATATTATTTGCCTGCATTAATTAGTGACAGTTACACAATATCTGAACAGGTTTGACTTACAGATTAACTTAAGATCATAGAGAGAGAGAACCTGTTTAATATGACATCCAGATAACAATTTCCAGGAGGACAAAACAAAGAAGAAAAGAAAAAAGAAAAAAAGAAAAACTGTCATTTTCTCACTGATCATATGGGATTCTAAAGAATGCTACAAGTTCCTTTTGTGGTACAGTATGTTTCCTTTACCCTTAAATGCATCTCACCTACTCAGCATCTGCTTTCCCCACATTACTCCTTAGTCTTCAGAGAGTGAAGCCATTTGCAATAAGCTCTATTTTTGCTGATGGAATGGAAGGCTGCACAACATGTGCCCATCTGACTTCCCCTTCACTGGACATGTGTTGTACATTCTGCAGCACTTAAAAAAAAATGCCAAATTTCCTTCCCCTTCCTCCCAGTGAGTAGGATTTGCCCCCAACGTATTCCACCCAAACATCTTGTTGACAAACCACCTTTTTCAACTACTAAGCAAATCCTGAAAATTGTCAGAACAGTTAAACAATGGGGGGAAATGTTCCTCTTTTAATAACTGGGATAACTAGACCCATCTGTTAGGCTGTAAACTAGAACATCTTGTTTATATTTTGTGGGCAGTCATGCATGTTACTGAACTGGAAACAATAGCATATGAGAAGCTGTACTTTAATTAGAACATAGTTGGCTCTGCTTAGATACCCCAGGAAATTTACACTGGAGGCTTTAATTCTAATGAAATGAAAGTATGAGAAAGGAGGAAGATATGGAGTTATTGTGTTAAAGACCTTAACTACTTGGTGGAGTGTTGTAGAATGTCCCTTATAAGTTTCTAGTCTATGTGAACATACTCTGTACTAGTGTTTATATCAGGGATATGTACCTGGTAGCCAGACCTTAGTGAGTGATATGTAACAAATAATTTATTAGATGATCTTTATCTCTGTTCTTGTTAAAGGAATGTCTAAGGTTGCTGTTTTCTCACATTTATGTGCTGCTTGAAGGCATTTGATTATTTTTAATGAATTTTGTTTAATTTTTGAGCAGTGTTGTTTAGTTGTGATTGGTCACATCATCACATAGTATGGTATCTCTGATTGGATGAGCCTAGTTATAAGAAGAATGGATGATGGAAACAAAATAAAAAGTTTGCTACCTATGAGAATTCAAACATGAAAGCCTAGCATCAGGAGGCATGGCCTTCACCCTCGCCCTTGGGTTCCTCGTACATCATAGGCCACTGATGGGAGTTTGAGGTCTCTTCTAGAATAACCTTACCAGCTAGTTTGGGACAGTTTACTCCAGTTAATTATTATTTGTTATGTAAAATTGTGTCCTCCACATTTAACCACATAATGGTCTCATTTGTTTCTGTTTCCACATCAAAATAATGTACCCTTAGAATGGATGAAGAATGGATGATGGTGGGACCAGAGCATGTCTGGCTGTTATTTCCAAAGACCCAATAATAGAATGAAAGGATCTCAAGAGATGTGGCCTCCTCAGGGATTCTAAGTAAGCCTTTTATAGTTAATTCTTAATGGCCAAAGCCCAGTAAAAGGCTGGAATCCCCAGGCCTTAAATAGTGCTGGAAAAAAAAACATTTTGTCTTTAGCTGTAAAGTCAGTAGAGCCATCAGTGGACAAGTCAAATCTGCTTTTGATCACTCAGCTTTGTGTGTATGTGTGTGAGACAGAGAGAGACAGACAGACAGACCGTCTATGCAGATGCATAGACGCCCACCATATACCTGCAAGCACTGTGTGAAATTAATGCTGCTATACACTTGTTGAAAATAAAGAGCTTCTCTGAAGACAGTTGACAAATAATTTGCAGGAAAGCTGAGGTAAGCAGTGTTGGTGGCCTCTGCAGGTGTATCTCCAGGTACTGCTACTGCACCAATTATGATAAAACATTGCCTTCCCATAGTCAGTAAGCCATATGCTATGCACTTGAAGGGAATGTGTGTTATTTATTAGTCTGCTGAGAAAATGTGCTGGTATCACTTTTGCATTCACAGTATCTTTCTTTTAATTATTTACTTATCGGAAAGAGAGAGAAAAAATAGCTGTCACTCTTGCTTCTATATTTTTAAACACCCCCTCCCCAACCCCATGTTTCCATCTGACCTCAAATAAGTTAAAGCTTCCACAGGACTTCCATGTAAGACAAATAAACTGAAATGCCTCATTTCATCAGAACCAGTTCATTTTCTGACTGCTACAATTTATTATAGTTAGCCCATTATAAATTAGACACTGTCTCCAGGGACCTGTTCTGTACTTGAAATACCACAAGACTGCTGTCATGCATAATGCCAATAAAAGCTGCTAAATTTATACCCACCAAAAATGTACTTTACGTTACATAATGACCCAGTTTAATTTTGATGTATAAATGGGCTTTTTTTTTTTTTAATTGTCCTGTATTTTCTTTCAGACCATGTTTTTTTCTCTACTTCAGAGCAGGGCCTTGGAAAATCTGTTTGGTGTGTAATGTGATTGTTCTTATTTTATAAGAATTGGACATACTTTCAATTCTCCTCTAGAGACAAAAGCATGCAAAGGGCAATTTTCTCTGCCAGCTCATGTAAAAGTCTATGGGAATATATAAACAGACAGGAGCAGATTGGTTCCTAGAGTTTCTAGCTTTTTCTTCTCTTAAGCAGTTTGTACACTGGATAGTGAAAACAACAGTAGGGTTGATGTGTGAAGCACAAGTCGACCTGACACAATAGATTATGAGAGTTCAGTTGCACAATTTCAAAATGTAATATGATACAATTTGAAAGCAATATTCATTTAAGCTGTAGAGAACCCCTGTACCCAAACCAATTACTACAAAAAGATAAAAAAAGGAAACTCACTAATTTCCCCCAAAAAATCACTGAGCCTGATTCTGCATCTACATGGGTTTTACATCAGTGTAAATCAGTGGTGCTAGTACTGATTTGTAGTATGAGACGAGAAAGCAGAATCAGGCCCATAATGATGGCAAGCAACTCTAATGTTAATAAGTGCACAATTAGCTACATAAAGGACCTCCCCGGTAAACCTGCCTCCAGTACTGTACCCTACTACTTCCATAATAAGAAAAATCAAGTAAGAATGCTATACTACTAATTGATGTGCCCCATTCACTATGGCAATAGAAGCTGAGGCTGTATTTAAATTGATAGGCATTCAGAAGCAAACGTAAGGAGGAAGAAGAGCAAGTGAAGATGAAGAACAATTTTTCATATCAAACAGGAGGGAAAATAGTTCTTTGTAAAAATATCTTCGTGGTCCTGGGACATCAGGAGAATTAGTGAACTCCTTTGTGATACATGAAAGGCAACTGCATGGGTTTCCCTGGATACTGCTTGCTTATCATTGTGTTAGGATCAGCCAAGATACCTGAGCACAGAGGGTACACAGTTTACACTATAGTATTTGAGTGCCTCTTGGACTATGTTAGGGTTCAGGCTGGCTTCAGGCTTTACAAACGAGTATCTCACCCATGGAGATCAGCGATTCCACTTGTTTTACAGAACCAAAGGGACAGGAACCAAAAATGGTTAGCCATCGGGAATCCAAAAGAGCAAAGACGTGTACATCAGATACCAGAAATTGTTTGTTAAAGTGAAACTTATAATTAACTAAAGATTGGGTGTGTCTGCTAATACCAATGTACATTAGGCCAAACAGCCCCACTTAGCCAAAACCCCATCTTCAAAACACTTGATGAAAATCTGAGCGTTGTACAATATTCTGATGGCTCAAATGGAGATTAAAATATACTTGCATAGCTAGTATTTTCTTTTCTCAAGCAATTTGCTATCCAGACCTCTCTAGTTTTGTATAAGACATGCTACTGTGTACATGTTTATCAACTCCTGTTGGCCTTACAAGGCTGGGGTGAGAGGAAATAACCAAATCAGACTCAAATAAATATACAGTGTAAATATCACTGTTGCGAATGATATTAGAGAAAATGTCAGGAATCTGGGCAGAGGGAAGGAGACAGAGTTTTAAGGATTTTTTTCTAATGAAGTTTGAACCTTCGCATTCCCTTGCAAACTGCATAAAGGCTGGGAAATAAACTCCTCTCTGCTCAACTGGACATTAGGAAAGTTCACGTATGACCTAGAGGTTCATAAATAATGAAGGCTTTCCTTAAGTTGATGTTTATGGAGGCCTAGAGCGTTCACAGGTTAGGTTTGGAATGGAAGAAGGTTAGGATGAGCTAAAATAGCTATGGTGTCTACTGAGATGACTGGGAGCACAGTATAACTTTGTTGCTTCTTTGTTTGGGTAGGGGAAATAATTCTATAATGAAAATCATTTTTAGTATCACAGTCAAATGCTTGTGTGCCGGGTCTCATGATTATGTAAGGTGCACTTTAAAATTGGAGGTGGAAGACAGAAACACAGTGAAAAGGTCAGGGTTCAGCATATGAGAACATCTTTACTGTAAAATGGAGTGAGAATACAGAATTCTGCTTTACTAACAACCAGTTTTAGTCTGTGTGATGCATTTAGTTGTGCTTTCAGGAGCAGAATTTCCTACCACAACCTTCATGTTCAATATTGCTATTCTAATAAAATGTTAAACTGGGCTCATTTCTCCTTTTCCATTTCATAGATGACTGTATAGAAACTTTGGTGTAATTAACGTTACTTAGATTGCAGAATGAACTCCTTCATTAGGTTTATTACACATAAAAGTGGTTCCCTTTGTCAAAACCATATGCATGTACTGTATTTACAGTTGCACAATTAATGTGTTGTAATTAGAGACAAATTAAAAAGGGTAAAGCTTGATTTTCAATTAGATGACAACTTTGCTCACTTTTGGATAGAAATGAATCTAATTAGAAGAGCCTTAACATAATCAGATATAAAGCCTGGGTTTATTAGGATATCTTAAACAGCTCATTCTTCAGCAAATCCTGTGTTTCATATTACATAGAATTCTGAACCTGCTAGACCAAAATTGCTCCCTTGGATCCAATGTACCATGCCAGTGAACTTCTCATAGGCTTGGCGCAGTGCTCCTGGGTTTGCTAAACCCTTTCATGTTTCAGAATCCAACGAGGAGCATCTCCTTCTCCCAATCTTTCCCACTGTGAGCTGACTTGCTGTTTCTGTCCCAGAGGCTACATGAAAAACAGTTCCCTGCCCCTCCATGTCAGCCAGGTGCTGTTACATAAGCCAGCAGCTGTGAGTTTGTCTCCTCCTCAGTTCTTTCTCTCCACCTTGATCCCAATATGATAACATCTATTTACCACTTTTTTATTCTGCCTCAGCAAAAAGCTGCCAACAATTTCCCCTGCTTCCCTCCTTCATTTTTCTCCTGATACTTAGCGGGGTCTGTCCACCTGCCTTCAGATCCATCTTCTTTCCATGCCCACAACTATCAAAACAACCCCTTCTGCTTCCCCCTTGCTGTCACCTTCTCATCTGTCACTCCTCCTCTGCCCTCTAACTATATTGCCTTCAGGAACAGCTGCTTCCCCCTTCTGTCTGGAGTGGCTCACAACTGTGAGTACCTACCTCAGAGCAGACTGTCAGACACCAGGAAGATATCCCAAGCTGTGTTCTATAATTAGATTTCACCAAGCCAGTACCAAATGTGAACTCCTGGATCACTATACCACTCTTACCATGGAGTCACAGACAGTCCCCTTAGACTCTCCTGCCTGGACTTTGTGATAATGGTCACTTAAGCCAAAAATAACACCACTGCAGGTTTCTCCCAGTCCCAAGAGACCAGTCACTTACCCCAGATCAAATGGTATTCCACATCTTTCACCACAGACAACTCGGGCCAATTCTGTAGT
This sequence comes from Emys orbicularis, assembly GCF_028017835.1. Classification (NCBI taxonomy): domain Eukaryota; kingdom Metazoa; phylum Chordata; order Testudines; family Emydidae; genus Emys; species Emys orbicularis. Next base: position 89,763,853 of record NC_088690.1, read on the forward strand.
AAACTAACTAAAGGTTTATTAGCTAAGAAAAAAGAATGAGAGTTATTGAGGGGTTAAAGCAGGTAAAATTTATGTACAGGTGAGTCAGAGTTTCTAATTCCAAATCGTGGCCGTAATGTAATGAACTGCCAATTTCCCAAAAGTCTTTTCAGGGTACCCAGATCATCTCGGAGGTTCTCTGCTTTGCATCTGGTACACTTCCCTGTAAACATCCAAACAGTTCAGAGATGAAGGAGCTTTCTTTTACTCCATTCTTATATCCTCTTCTGACAGAAGACAAGCTGACAGTGGCTCTACCCATGTCAGTTTTTCCTTTGATGACAATGAGTGAGGAATGCACATGCACTACACGTTGTCTCTGACCTCAGGTCATCATACACAATGGCCATTGGCTTTGGAATTAGCCTTTTCTGTCAAAGTCTTTAAGTCCTTCATTATCATTTCAAGATGTATTTGATGGTGTGACAGGGTGCTGATTAGGAATGGCTTAGCCATCCCTCTCTCACTCCAGCTCCAATTAAGGGACATGAATTGGAGTTGACTTGAGGAACCTGAGCCTGATTGGCAGAGGCAGAACAGCAGCCAACCTTATTAGACTGGGGCTGCATAAAAGCCTCAGAGGAAGGAATCCAAAAGGGCAGACAGAAGGGGGAGGGGAGAAGCCAGAGAGTGGAAGGAGAGGGGTAGCTCTCCCCTCCTGGCTGCAAGAAAGAAAAGCCCCAGCGATATGCGGTGAGAGGTGGTGGGTTTGCACGATGTAAATAAACTGCACCAGTCAGAAGTCTGAGTGATTTTTGGAGCAGAGCAGCAGCAGGACCAAGGGGAACCCTCCTATGCCTGGCTACAGATGGTTATTTACTTATAGGGGTATACACAATATAAATGTTTGCTATTACATTATCACAGGAACAGAAGTTGAAATAATAATACAAGGAACATTTTACTAATTTTCATGAAATTAAACACCTGAATACTTACATTTACATTCATTTTGATCTCTACTAATACACAAGTGAATTGACCTGAATACACTCTAGCATGACCTGGTTTGCCAGTGTCACACCAGCAGCACAACCAATTTCTCACCCACCTCCTTCCATTACTCAGTTTACAAAGCAAATCAGGAACAAGATTGCTAATCAACAGTTTCATGGGGTGAACAAATAGCACAACACTCCTGGCTCCTCCTTCCCCTCATTTCAGATGGCTTTGTGGAGCTTATGATCATACACAGGCAGCAGTAAATGCTACTGGTGCTCATGGTAGATGCAAAACACACCACAGGCAAGGTGAGCCTCTTCCTTCCCTCTGTCCCTCTATACATATGCAGCCTGTCCAAAGGCCTTTCACAGCCATGTAGCCTATAGCAAGGAGTTTGCATGTCCTCACAACAAATCAGCTGGAGTGCAATTACCAGTGCCTTTTATTTACAGTGACAGCTCCCACCACCTTCAATTTACAGACCATTGCAAACTAACAACCTGGGGGACAGCTATCTTCTCCAACCAACAAGGCTGCACAGCCCTTCGCTCTTCCCTTTCTGCTCTCTCTCCCCTCCCCCCCCCCTTTACTGCCTTCCTGCCAGCCCTATATAGCCCCCTGGCTAATGAGGCCTGCAGGTGCTTCCCTTCTATCAATTAGGGTATGTCTACACTTACCTCCGGGTCCGACGGCAGGCAATCGATGTTCTGGGATCGATTTATCGCATCTTGTCTAGACGCGATAAATCGATCCCGGATCGATCCCAGAAGTGCTTGCCGTCGACGCCGGTACTCCAGCTCAGCGAGAGGAGTACGCGGCATCGACGGGGGAGCCTTCCTGCTGCGTCTGGACCCGCGGTAAGTTCGGACTAAGGTACTTCGAATTCAGCTACGTTATTAATGTAGCTGAATTTGCGTACCTTAGTCCGAAGTGGGGGGGTAGTGTGGACCAGGCCTTAGTCATGGCATACCCAGCCAGCCCCAATTAATGCTTCTTAATTGGAGCTGGGATAACAGAGGGCTGGATCAGGACTTCCTGGCCAGTACCCTGTTACATAGCCACATAAGGCTTGCTCATGAGTGTGCTCACTGCAGGATTATTCCATGCAGTATGCAAAGTCAAGAAATACTGTTGTGATTAAATTTGTAAGTAGAATTGGTTGTACCTATTCTGATGGAATGTTTTTCTGTCAGAAATGCTGCCTGGTCAAATTTGAAATGCTGAAACTTTCAGTGGAAATTATGCAGATTTTTGACTGAAACCTGCCTGGTTTCCGGTCAGCTCACATGCCTGCCAACCCGCACTCCCTGGCTCCTTGATAGTCCTCCTAGTGGACTCCCTGAGCTTCCTGCTCTTCAGTTGCCTGGATTCCCAGGCAACTGGCTTGGTGGACTGTCTGACAGCCCCGGCAGCAGGCTCCCTGATTCCCCAGGTAGGTGGCTCTCTGGGCTGCCTGGCTCCCCAGGCACATTGGGGAGCAAGCTGAACTTTGTCAGTTCTCCCAAAATGGAATTTTTCCAGTCTTTCCTTCTGGTGAAAAATGTAAAATTTTGATCTTTTGTCCTGATTTAGGATAAATGAAATTTTAATGGAAGTAAAAGGCTGTTTGCCAGCCAACTCTGGTTCTAATCTCCATGATTTAAGGGATGGAGCCCTCTATTGGCAAAGAGGGACAAAGCCATTTTAGGCCTGCTTCCTTTGCATATTGTTACCCATAATTCTACCCTGTACGTTTTCATTGTGTTTTGGTTAAAATGTAAGTGCATATGTGATGATAAATAATTATCCTTATTGTCTAATGAAAGGGCATATAAACTGTGCTAAATATGCTCTGAATGAGGGATCTCCACTAGGGTATAAGATGTGAAATAAGACTATGTAATGGAGCTTGGGTCCAGTGGAAAAAAAGACAGGGGGAAAGTAGGCGATAAACGAGATGTATCGGAAGGAGCAATGACTCTGTCTAAAGGTATTGTTTGCTTTGGGTTCCCCTATTCAAAGATCCTGAGAGGAGGAGTCAGTGGATGAGGTTTGACCAGATCAAGGAGTAAGGGTGATTCTATGATGAGGCTTGTCTCGATCAGCATTTGCAGCAGACCAGGGAACAGAGATGACCCCTGATTGGTGAAGACATGTAGCAATGACCAGTTAGACCTGCAGCAGCGGTGGGAAGCTGACTCTGAACTGCACTGGCAGTGATGTAGACTCCATGATGGGGCTGGCAGAGATGAGCCCTAAATCATGCAGCAGAGACCCCGTAACATCTGGCACTGCCCTTCCTAATACAGTACAGTCAGTATAATTTTCCTTGTGTTTCTTTTCTTCATATTACATTCACATTACTTTATCCCACTCCCAAATTCTCAATTTACCACAGAGTTTTGTCTAGCAATGTGTAACTGTCTCTAGAAGTGTAGGAGGACGGTGACCTCTGTGCCACCTTTGATGGGAGACTGAGTGACACCCTCCCCCCCCCCACCCCTAATGGAGGTGCCAGATTGCATGTCTAACTTGGGGAGTCTGGAAACAGTCACAACACTGGACTCGGAGTTCTTTCACTCAAGAGATTCACTAGGATCCTGGCAGAGCTTATCTATATGCAGGGGCTTGGGAAGCTTCTTGCAGTCTCTCCTGCTCTGTGCATCCACACAAGGTTGGGCACAATGGTTTTAAGCAGCTGTATCAAGACATAAATGCTACTTAATCATATTTTAAAATGAGAGAGACAAGGTAAGTGCCTCTCAGCTTATAGTCATTGATTTTTGGTTGCTGTGTTAGAAGTGTTGCAAAAGTAACAGAAAAGTGTTCACTTCCCTAAATAGTCTCTCATAGGAATGCTATCACGACATGCCAGAGCAAAAGCAAAATAGCCTAATAGTAGATAGAAGATTTGGAAGTCACAGCCATATTAACATTAGCTCTAAGGTATTTGCTTTATTAAATGCTTTGATAACACTGTGATGGTCTAAGGCCTGGTCCACACTAACCCCCCACTTCGGACTAAGGTACGCAAATTCAGCTACATTAATAACGTAGCTGAATTCGAAGTACCTTAGTCCGAACTTACCGCGGGTCCAGACGCGGCAGGCAGGCTCCCCCGTCGATGCCGCGTACTCCTCTCGCCGAGCTGGAGTACCGGCGTCGACGGCGAGCACTTCCGGGATCGATTTATCGCGGCTAGACAAGACGTGATGAATTGATCCCAGAAGATCGATTGCCTGCCGCCGAACCAGGAAGTAAGTGTAGACGTACCCTAAGCTACCATCCAGATGAAATGGTGTTTGATCCAAATAAATATTAAGGAGATCTTAGAATGTGTGGGCTGTGACTAAACTGGCAATTAAAAACAGAGAAGAGAGAAATAACCAGCTCATGGGTTTGGAGAATGTTAAACTGATTGGGGCAAAAGTTGCTACTCATCAGGACAGAAGCCATTTTGCTTGGAATGTTTTGGGCTATGTCGACATTAGGATATTTTTGCTAGAACTTCCACCTGCTGCTCTCACTGGTTCAGCTTTAGCAATGGCAGGTAGGAGCACTCGTGTTGACAGGGCGCTGGTTGGCCTCCAGCATTTTAGCTGGTCTGGATATAGTTTAATCTGGGGACAGTGGCGAACCTTTGATAGAAGTATGCAATTCACCCAAGAGTTGGGAGAGTGAGTTTATTGTTGCGAAGGATCTTTTCTTTCTCTTTCTAAAGCTAATGTATGTAGGAAACCAAGGTTAAATTAGTATCATAACTGGAGAACTGAGCAAAGCCTCAAATTATGACATTGGTGACTGACTGTTAATCAGAGAAATTCCAACAGAACCATAGTCCATGCAGCTCTGTTGATAGGAAACTGTCTTTCAAAAGTTTGATCTTGCTGAAATTTTGTTGCCGAACAAAGGGGAAAAAGTCAACAGTGTTGGAACATCCTATTTTGGCATTTTCAGAAAGAAACATTTTTATTTTTTCATTTTGAAAAGACTTTGTTTTGATTTTTTTATTTTGTAGTCTATATTATCATATAATATGACCCCAAATTGATTTTTTTCCCCCAGAATTTAGAAATGTTTGGGTTTCCTCCCAATTTGGAACAAAGCCAAATTTCAAAATCTCCAACTCCTTTGCAAAACAGAACAGCTGTGCTGCACAGCTTGGCACCAATTGGTCAGCCTCTAGTTGTACATGCTATCCAACAGGGACTATTACACCAACAGTGCATGCCCATCTGCAGTGAGATACACTGGAAAGAACTCTCTTTAGAGATGATCCTTAGCAACTCTGCCTATTGGAAGGGAGGCTGTTTTAATGACCTCAACAGGACCTAGTTCCACAGTCTTTTTTTTGGAAACATGGGTTGTCAAAAAAGGTGAAACAAGGAAGAAACATTTGTGGCAGTACCCAACTATTGAGGCACTTACTCGAGTCTGCTATGGAGTAGTTAGGTTTTATTGCACAGTTATACTTCATCCTATCAAAGGAAACCACATATCCCTTCTTACACCATAAGGTAACATGATACTAATAGGTCTGTTTGCAACACTCCAGAAGACAAATGCTAGCTTGTGATTCATTCTACTATAAAATGCCTCCTCCTTCACATTTATGGAAATGGGCATTTGCAAATTTGTATAAAACATCTCTCCAGAGGATGTACCTGCAAATGTAAGCTCAAAGTGAAGGAAAGAACAGTGATCTTAATTAAATTCCTATGAAATGCAGATATAAGCGAACCCTTGGAGAAATTAAGTATACGACAAATTGATTTTTTTTAAAGTTAAAGGAATTTGCTTGAATCAAGCCAGCAATATGTAATACATTGAGATATAAAAATCTCATTGTACAACAAAAACAAAACACATGCAGTTAAACCTGGGCCTGGCTTCTAACAAACCTCCCATTTTGCACCTAGAGTTGTGTGCCTGCAAATAATTGGTTGTAATTCACAGTAGGCATGAGTATTCTGGGCAGCATTCCCCCCTCAAACAAATAGGACTACACTTGCAGCAAGACATTACTCAATATAAGTTAAGGGCATCAGAATCTAGCCTTGAACAATTCGTTTTCCAATTAGCTGCTTCCGTTGATTTTGGAGACATAGAAGCTGAAACTGCAACATGAAAAGAACCTGAAATTATAATCTAGACTTGATTCAGAAAGAGTGTGGCTTATCAGAACATTTGCAGAAATCCTTCTGCTTCATTTAAATACTGAAATGAAAAGACATTCTGATGGACTGTCTGATCCTTTTTTGATAGACAATGAAACCTTGAATTTTCTGGTTCAAGGTACATTTTCATAGCAATGCAAAGCAGAAATATCCATTCACCTCACCAGTGTCCAGTGCAGTAAATCCAGATCACACAGCTATTGCCTGTGAAGGTAGTTCCTAAACCAAGAATATATATACTATTCTATTCAATCATTTGGTTAAGGTGGCATAACTTTGCAACATATGCTCATTCTTTTACGTGGAATGTCAGAACTGCCTCGCCACCCCCAATGAATACCTCTGTATTCATATTTTTTTATATTTCTGAGAACTAGCATCAGACAGTTAACAGTCTCTTATTTGTAAACAAACAAAACACTTGGATTATTAGAGTTATTTTCATAAACCAAAAACAGATCAAACGTTTAAACATGTCCCTATCTCAGCACATATTAGGAGGCATTAATTAAGATGATTGAGTCTTTATTGGAGAAGCTTTGTTTCCTTAAATCTATAATAACAAGATAGTGAGGATTACAGAATCCAGATCTTCAGAGAGCTTTAATGCCTGTCCTTTCCCTTCATCTTCACCCTAAAACTAAAGACACCAGACTTTCATGCTTACTATGAAGAGTAGAAAGCACATTGGAAAGATGGCTCTCTGCTCCCTATAACATAATCATAATTCCTACCTCTTACCTAGTGTTTTTCATCAGTAGAGCTCAAAGTGCTTTATAAAGGAGGTCAGTATAATTATCCCCATTTTACATATGGGGAAACAGAGGCACAGAGCAGTGAAGTGACTTGACCAAGGTCACCCAGAAGCTCAATGGCTGAGCTGGGAATAGAATCTGGGCCTCCTTAGTCTCCTGCAGTCCAGTGCTCTATACATTAGTCAACACTACCTCCAATAGGTCCCTTAGAATTTTAAGTCATTAGCAACTTCCAGACCTCTAGCTATATCCTATTAGGGCCTGATTATGTGAGATACTCAGCTCTCCTCAGATCCTATTGACTTTAAAATTGAGGCCACCCAACACCTCACATTACCAGGCCATGAAAGTACATTCACCTGAAATGGATTGAAAATCACATGCCAGAGGTGCAAGTCTAGAGTGCTGAGAATTTTCATAAGCACTCAGTGTCGGCCTAATTCTACTTCCAGTGCATTGCCACATCATTATGGCATTGCTGAAAAGTTCTGGCATTCCCCAAAGTATGCTTACAAGGATGGCAAGGCAGCGCAACTTTATACTCCTGAGTATTTTGGGTCTACCTGAGAGGCCTGGCAGAATGTACTTTAACTCTGATTTATCTCTATTTTGTCATTAACTTTTGTAATTAGGACATTATTACACTTGATGAGAAACTAGAGCTGACTCAGACAGGCACACTACAGACAGTACTAATTATCCCTTTGTCTCACTCTCATACCCCTTTTGCATCCCTCCAGCTCCTTTTCAAGACCAGAAAACAAAAAAATGAAGAGTAATTCCACCCCTAAAAACATACTGCAAGTATTGATAGAAATGACTGCCTACACTGTGGGAATACTTTAAAAGTTTGTTTGAGTTTTAGAGTTAGTGCAGGTTTCTGAATTAGTCCCCAAATACTGGAAATGGGGGAAGCCACTGGAACTGGAATGTACACACTGTATATTGGGATTAAAGTTTCCATTGACTTTTAGTAAGGCACTCACTTCCTGAAAGAGAGGTGATTTAAATACAACCACCACCATTTGGAGTGGGAGGAGGTGGACATGGTTGAGTTGAAGGTATTGAATTGTCCCTGCTAATGGCAGTAATCATGCTCCCTCTAAGGCAGTGGTTCCCAAAGTGGGGTTCGCAAAATGTTTCAGGGGGTTCGCAAGAAAAATTTCATTAATGGCGGCCAGAGGACTCTGCTGGGACCCAGTTGCAGGGCAGACAGCCCGAGCCCCAGGGAGAGCGGGCCGGGCAGTTTGAGCAGGCAGCCCGAGCCCTCCCCTGTCAGCCAGGGAGCCGGCAGCCCGAGCCTCGTGGAGAGCGGGCAGTTTGAGTCGGCAGCCCCAGCCCTCCCCTGTCAGCCAGGGAACCGGCAGCCCGAGCCCCAGGGAGAGCGAGGCCGGGCAGTTTGAGTTGGCAGCCCAAGCCCCTCCCCTGTCAGCGGGGGAGCCAGCAGCCCGAGTCCCAGGGAGAGCGGAGCAGGGCAGTTTGATCCAGCAGCCCGAGCCCCTTCCCTGTCAGCCAGGGAATCGGCAGCCCGAGCCTCATGGAGAGCGGGCAGTTTGAGCCGGCAGCCCGAGCCCTCCCCGTCAGCGGTGGAGCCAGCAACCCGAGCCTCGGGGAGAGCGGGCAGTTTGAGCCAGCAGCCCGAGCCCTCCTGTCAGCCAGGGAGCCAGCAGCCCGAGCCTCATGGAGAGCAGGGCTGGGCAGTTTGAGCCGGCAGTCCCAGCCCTCCCCTGTCAGCGGGGGAGCCAGCAGCCCCGAACCCCAGCACTCCATGCGGGGTGCAGGTGGCAGCTCGGATCCCTGTCCTTGTCAGGCAGGGGAAGTTTGCATCCAGGGCAGTCAGCAGGGGGCCACGCTGCATGTGGGGGGTGGTCCAAGCTAATTTGTCCCTCCCAGGGAACCTTCCCCGGCGGAAGAACAGCTGTTTGCGAGCCAAACCAGCCAGAAGCACGTTGTAGCCAGTGTAGGAGTGTTAAGGTATCTCAGTAATTGTCCTTCTCTCTGGAGTGCTGATTTGCTTCAGTGAGTGAATCTTCTCAGTTTCTAGTTTGTTGGTTGTTAGCAGTCTCTCTCTGTTATTTTTATTAGAACTTTTGTACACAAATTCAATGGATAAGTGGCTGAAAAAGGAAAGTGTAAAGACGCTGGAATCAGCTAGTGTTTCCTCAAGTCCACACTGTGGAAAATCTAAGTCTAATGATCATGATGGTCCTGGAAAGTCACTTACAAAGAAAAGAAAATATGACGATGATTATATAAAATATGGCTTTACATGCATTGGTGATCAAGAACATCCAAAACCACTGTGTGTGATTTGTGGTGATGTTCTAGCAAACAGCAGCCTCAAACCTTCTCTACTTCGGTGCCATTTAGAAACTAGGCATCCTGCACAACTCGACAAGCCTGTTGATTTTTTCAAGCGAAAATTAGCTGAGAAGAAAAGTGACATTACCAGTTTTATATCCAAAGCAAGTACTGATAATGAAAATGCACTTAAAGCGTCATATCGTGTGAGCTACCGAGTAGCAAAAGCATCAGAAGCCCATACCATAGCAGAAAACTTGATTGGTCCATGTATAAAAGACGTAGTTCATTGCATGCTCGGAGAAAAGGCTGCAAAAAGGATTGCCATGGTACCTTTGTCCAATAATACATTGTCACGAAGAATTAATGACATGTCAAATAATGTAGAGACCACAATTGTACATAGAGTGAAAAATAGTCCATATTATGCTATACAGTTGGATGAATCAACTGATGTAGCTAATCTAGCTATTTTGCTACTGTTTGTACGTTATGTGAATGAAGGTATGGTTGAAGAAGATTTGTTGTTTTGCCGACCATTGGAAGAACGTACAACTGGAGAAGATATCTTCAATCTGACTAATGCATATTTTCAAGAAAAGGAAATAGATTGGTCTCGTTGCCTAGGCATTTGCACTGATGGGGCCACATCAATGACGGGGAAGTATACTGGATTTGTAGCTCGAACAAAAAAGGTTGCATCAAAAGTCTCTTGGACTCATTGCAGCATCCATAGACAAGCCCTTGCAACAAAACGCATGCCAGAGGGACTGAAGGAAGTGCTAGACAATGCAGTGAAAATGGTGAATTTCATAAAATCATGGCCAACAAATTCCAGAATATTTCACGTACTTTGTGAAGAAATGGGTAGTATACACGACTGTGTGTTGACCCATACTGAAGTTAGATGGCTCTCAAGGGGTAAAATCCTTGTGCGCTTGTTTGAGGTTAGAACGGAAATCCTAGTTTTTTTTCAACAGCCACCCTTTCCATCTTGCCAGCTGTATGGAAAATAATGTCTGGCTCAAGAGCCTAGCTTATTTAGCAGATATTTTCTCAAGAATTAATGACCTAAATTTATCTCTTCAAAGCCTCAATATAACAGTTTTCAATGTGCAAGAGCGAGTTGAATCCCTGATAAAGAAGTTGCAGTTCTGGGAAAGTTGTTTGGAAAACAATCAAACTGAGTGTTTCAGTAATCTTCATGACTTCCTGGCAGAACATAAACTTCAGTTGGATCAGTGCACTAAAACCAATATAATTGCACACCTAAAAGGACTTTGCACAACTTTCAGGGAATACTTTCCAGCTATGTCAGGCGATAATGAATTCGCAACCCTTTTGATGATACCACTTTCTCAACACAGATATTAAACACGAAGGAAAAAGAGAAATTGATTGAGATCTCCTGTGATTACGAACTGAAAAGGAGTTTCAGAAATCTATCATTGATCAACTTTTGGCTGAGTTTAAGAAACGAGTACCCCTTTCTGGCAGAAAAAGCTGCTGCAGTTTTGTTACCATTTTCAACAACATACTTATGCGAGAAAGCATTTTCCTCGTATGCACATCTGAAAACCAAATACAGAAACAGACTTGATGCCGAACCAGACCTGAGACTTTATCTTTCTCCAGTGGTTCCAGACTTCCTAGAGCTATGCAGAGCAAAGCAAGCGAATCCATCACACTGAGGAAATTTAAACTTAAATCCCTGGAAATATTCATTTTTAGGAGGGGGTTCACGAGATGTCACAATTTAGTGAAAGGGGTTCGCGGACTGTTAAAGTTTGGGAACCACTTCTCTAAGGGCTTTTACACACTACCACAGCAATTTTCAAACTTTTGTACTGGTGACCCCTTTCACACAGCAAGCTTCTGAGTTTGACCCCCCCCCCTTATAAATTAAAAACACTTTTAAATATATTTAACACCATTATAAATTCTGGAGGCAAAGCGGGGTTTTGGGTGGAGGCTGACAGCTCGTGACCCCCCCCCCCCATGTAAGAACCTCACGACCCCCTGAAGGGTCCCGACCCCCAGTTTGAGAACCCCCGCACTACCACTTATGTTGCTTAGGGGTGTGAAGAAGGTGGTTTCATTATGCTGGTAGGAGAGCACTCTCCCTTTGACATAGATCATCTTCACCAGATGTGCTACAGTGGTGCAGCTGCATCGGTGTAGACAAGTTAGTTTCTCTAGACCAGAGTCACTTAAGGACACACCACCAGTCATGTAGAGGTCAGAGTTTATATATATATATATAAAACACGTTAATGCAGTTGATAACATTTACGTCACCCTTTTTATTTGATTATTTTATGTTCATGTCCTCAGGGCCCAGTCCTCAGGTCTTGACAAGATACTCTCCTCGATCATAGAGCGAGTCATGAAGGGGGAGCAACAGAGGAATGGCAATGCCTGATCTTTGCCACAAGAGGATTTTGTCTCTGCAAGGAGAATCCTCAGATACCTCCAGAGGCCTGGTTTACGCTGTTGGAATGGTGCAAGAAAGACTTTGTCAGGGCGAGGATCTGAGCCTCTGCGCTTCCTTGTTCACTCTGTGCTTAGTTATTTTGGGCTGGCAGAGTGGCTCGTTGTTGGCTGTGACTGGGGAACAGGCAGGCCCACTGAACTTAAATTAAACATTAAATATGAAAATGAATCATACCATCAGTATAGTATTACTTGTGTTATATAAAATTTAATTCCTTTCGTGCGTCCCATACATTTTACCATACTGTAGGTCTTTATACTGGCTGCATTGTTGAGGATATCAAGATGGAAATGGAAGTTCTAATAAGGGGAAGTTGAGCTTTTAGTATCCAGGATGGCAAAGAGGATGCCTGGAAAACTGAGTGCTGAGTAAAAACAACGAGGAGTCCTTGTGGCACCTTAGAGACTAACAAATTTATTTGGGCATAAGCTTTCGTGGGCTAAAACCCACTTCATCAGATTCATGGAGTGGAAAATACAGTAGGCAGGTATAAATACAGAGCATATGAAAAGATGGGAGTTGCCTTACCAAGTGAGGGTTCAGAGCTAACTAGCCAATTCAATTTAGGTGGAAGTGGGCTATTCTCAACAGTTGACAAGAAGGGGTGAATACCAAGGGAGGAAAAATCACTTGTGTGTGCTAATGAGGCCAATGTAATCAAGGTGGCCCATTTCAAACTGTTGACAAGAAGGTGTGAGTTTCAGCAGGGGGGAATTAGTTTTTGTAGTGACCCATCCATTCCCAGTCTTTATTCAGACCTTTATTCTGAGCGTTTCTGCAAAAATGATCCACACTGAAATAATTAAGGATGTTGACATTTAATTTCCCATGAATAGGTTCATAGTCAACATCTAGTTGAAACGATTGGGCAGTTATTCATACTTCTCTGAGACCTATGTTGTTTTTTTTTAGGTCAGTGGTTCTCAATCTTTCCAGACTACTGTATCCCTTTCAAGAGTCTGATTTGTCTTGTGTACCTGAAGTTTCACTTCACTTAAAAACTACTTGCTTACAAAATCAGACATAAAAATAGAAAAGTGTCATAGCACACCATTCCTAAAAAATTGCTTACTTTCTCATTTTGTCTGTGTGAAATTACAGTTTGTACTGACTTCACTGGTGCTTTTATGTAGCCTTGTGTAAAACTAGGCAAATATCTAAATCAGTTGATGTACCCACTGGAAGATTTCTGCCTACCCCAGAGATATACATACCCCTGGTTGAGAACCACTGATCTACATAGGAAGACAACTGAATGTCATACTTTAGTGATTTTCTTTGGCATCATAAGGGCTAGAATTGTTTTTAAAAGATGATTCTGGAGCTCAAATTTACATCATAGGGTGGATTCTGCAGCAAATACCATGGCAGCTGAATCACAGAAAAAACAACCACAGTAAAAGCTGCTGTGTTATACTCAGTGTTGTTTAAATTGTTAATACTTCAGCATCATGTAGGCATCTAGGTCAGACCTCATGCTCACTTATAATATATAAAAATATCCCAATTTTTTTTTCAAATACTTGTTTCCTTTTGACATTTAAATAAAAAACAAGCATATATAATTTGCTCCTTCATTTTCCTTTCCCAGGGTTGATTTCTTTGGGGTTTTTTTCTTCACACATACTGCAGGCTAGCTTCTCTCAGAACAAGAGAAAATTTGATACCAAGACATACTGAGAATGTGTTGTAGTTACCAAGGAAGTCGTTTCCCAAGCAACAGTAACCGCATAACATTTGAAAGAATTTCTTCTTCCAGTGTCTGTATCATTTTTGCAGATTTGAAGGTGGTACGTGGCTAGAGGATAAGTGAATTTGTCACTTCAACCTCATTGATTGAAGGACGTGTTGGGGTACTAACGTTTTTGGTGGTGAGGCAAGTGTTAACTTTAACTAGATTTGATCTGGGTTTTTCCCCACTTTCCTAATAGCAGACGGGTTGCGGATGTGCCAGTTAATCCTGCAGTCTGTGGGCAGATGCTGTGGGCACCATTCTCAGTTGTTACACATGCAGTGATTATATTTACCATTCAAGAAGGAGACAGCAGTAACTTGATTTGCTAATTGGATGAGACAGCTAATTGGATGAGACAGTTGCCAGCCTGATGATGTCAAAAAGTATAGAAAACATGTGCACATGTTCAGCATTAGTGGAAAGAGCCCACGCAGGAGAAATGCTATGTATGAGGATTGTCTCCTCACCTGTGATCATGACACGGCTGGGCCTCAGACTAAGAGCACAAGAATTCTAGTCATTCCATTTTCATCAAGAAATAACAAAAATGAAGGTTGTTGAAGAAGAACTTGATTAATTCTGGTTCTGATGTTAACTAGTAGGTAATAGAACAATTCTTTGCAGCCTAACAAGTAGTACAGTTTAACATTTCCTCAAAGGTGTTGTGGAAAGTGCGAGTAATGTCTAGCTCAACGGTTCTCAAACTGTGGGTCGGGTCACAAAGTGGGCTGGGACCACATTTTAATGGGGTCCCCAGGGATGGTATTAGACTTGCTGGGGCCCGGGCCTTAAACTGACGACCAAGGGCTTTAGCCCTGGGCGGCAGGACTCAGGTTACATGCCCCCTGCCCAGGGCTGAAGCCCTTTGGCTTTGCGCACTTCCCCTTCCTCCCCCCCGGCTCAGGCTTTGGCTTGGCCCCCTGACCAGGGCAGTGGGGCTTGGGCTTTAGCCCTCCCATGACCCTCCTGGGGTCCTGTAGTAATTTTTGTTGTCAGAAGGGGGTCACGGTGCAATGAAGTTTGAGAACCGTTGGTCTAGCTACATCTACATACTGGTATTTGTCTGCCAACTGGTAGCAAGACACTCAAAATGGACTTGGCGAATAGGGGCACACATCTGCACTTCTGGCTCAGATAAAATATTTATTGACTATAGTGGTTATTTGGCCTTCTGACGCAATGCAGGATCCACCCCTTAGTTGAGTCACTCAGGCAATTTCAGAAGAGATGTAAATCAGACTCTTTTACACTAAGGTTCCTTAAGCTTGGTAACATGTCCTCAGACCTGCTTAGGCCCACTTCCCAAAGTGTGAGTAAATGTAAGAAAGTGAAGATTGGTGGCATTCACATGCCCAGGGCCAAAGGAGAAGGATGTGTGATAAAGGAGGAAGTGGCCTACTATAATATTTTTTTATTTTATCAACTCTTGTTAATTGTTTTTCTTGCCTCTTTTCTAACAAGCTAAATCAACTTAGAATTCTGTCATGGATCCACAGGCTCTGTGCTGTCCCCCAGCTTTTGAACAGTCTCTTAGAGCAAACCCTTCAGTATGGCAGACCCCCAAGGAGTCCCATAGTAGCAACATGTCCCCCCTCTGGCTCCTACACGGTGGCGTGGCCAGGCAGCTCTGCTGTGTGCTGCCCCACCCACAGGTGCCGCCCCCACAGCTCCCATTGGCCATGGTTCCTGGCCAATGGGAGCTGTGGGGGAGGCACTTGGGGTGGGGGCAGCATGTGGAGTGGAGGCCCCTGGGTGCCCCTATGCATAGGAGCCAGAAGGGGGTCATGCTGCTGTTTCCGGGACCCACACAGAGCGGCTCCCGACCCTGCTCCCCAGCTGGAGCGCCGGAGCAGGGTAAGCCCTAGACACCGCTCCCCAGTGGGAGCTCGAGGGTTGGATTAAAATGGCTGGTGGGCCGTAGTTTGCCCACCCTTGTACTAGACTCAAGCTTCTGGGCTTCAGCACTCCCGCTTCACACCATGAGTTTCGTCCAGTGAGTCCAACTGAGATAGACTCCTGTTAAAGTCTTGTACACTCTTCAAGGACTCCTACACCCCAGCAAGTATTTGCACTGACACCATGTGGTGTTTTGAAAACGGGAGGATTTATTAGTCAGCTATAGCACAGCATTGGAAGTCCTTAGGTTAGCATAGAGAAATAAAGGTTAAAGCATAGTCCATTCTGGTCAAGCCAGAGCAATTCACCAGCCAAACTGCAGTGAGATCCATTTTTCAGGCTCTGTCTCTCTCTGACTTCCTTAATCAGTCCCAGAAGAGAGCTGCAAGCTATTTTCAGAGCCCACACTTTATTTCCCCCACCTTGACACCTTTCCATCCTTTGTTCTGGAGCTGGGATCTCTGCTCAGCTTCCCTGCTGAGAGGCTGGGAAATCCTCCTCCCTCTGGGTTGTTGGTTGCTAGGTGTCCATGTTCTGTCCTTATCTTCTCATCTTTTTCATTGATATGGGTTGGCCTCGGCCAGTCCTTTCAGTGACCCATTCAGTCTGCTCAGACAGATAGGTGAGACACACTCACCTATGTCTCTTAGTCTGCCCTGAGAGCAAACTTAATCCTTTCCCCCTCACTGGATAACAATGCAAAGTAGCGGGGGCTCGGGGGAACTAAGGCACACACTGGATTCATAAAAATATCACAAGAAATTCTTACTTTGTCACAACTTCTGGTTTTCCTAAAATAAAAAACTGGGTGTTAGTCAGTCCATTCTCACTAACACATCTTAAAACTCTAATCTGAACAAGGCAAATTGTACTTTGGCACTAATCTGGCTGAGTTGAAGCCTAAACTTCCAAAGAGATTCCCCTCTCCTCTAAATTTTGACCTCCTGCCCTCAACTCGACCAGCCAGCGTGTACCAAATTACAACTTGCCTTGTCTACCCTAGAGGTTTAGAACATATTGGTTAGAACATGCTGGCTAACGTGTTCTAACAACATACAACTCTTATCCTAGTCTAGACATACCCTCCCTTAGGGTCAGTGGATCAAACTCAGAAGTGCTGTGTAACCGTAAAGGGAGCATAAGTTACATGTTGGTAAGTAGGTGTGAATCTAAATAAGTCTAAAACAAGATAAAGACTGTTTGTTAAAAATGCATGTTGAGGCGTCCAGAGGAAGGTGTAGATCACATGAAATTAGACTTCCTCAAGACTTATTTAGATGTACTTAGACTCACCTCTGCAGTTGGTCCCCTGGTTTGTATCTGGAGCCATTCTGTAAGCTGCAAATATACCACTTCAGCCAAGATTTATAAGTGAACTCTGAGGTCAGTGGACCAAATTCTTCAGTGGTTATTCTCCATACAGCCCTGTTGACTTCACTGAGATTACACATGGCAGATAGGAGGTTATATGCTATTGGTTTAGATGCATTGTTTTGTTTTCCTTGCTGCTTTAGTCTCCAGGACCTAATCAGAAGAGAAACAACCACTCTGGCTAAACAATGCTTCCAGCCCAGTACAAGCTCTTCTTTACGTCACAGATCTAGAAAGGATGGAGGGAGACATCCAGCCTAAAATCTAAGAGAAGCCACCTCGAGAGAAAACATCCAGCTACTCTTCAAATCAACAGACAAGTCCCACATGTCTCCTGCTAATTTACAGCTTCAAAAATCAAAGGTTTCCTAGAAAAGCTGACTGAGATACTGTCTGACATAATGATGAACTTCCCAAGACTTATTGTTGTGGTAAATTTCAGCAACCATGTGGACAATCCTCTGATATGATGGTCTGAAACTGGCTCCTTTATACTTTTCACCCTTACTTTCTCACAGGTAACTTTTTGGGCTTTTATACACATATATATAATTCCTAGACCTGATTTTCAGACTGGAAGTGGATACAGGGAACAAATACTGCGGTGACCACCACTTCCTCCAGTCTCCAAATATAAGGAAGCAATCATAATTGTCTATCCTCAGAAGCTCTGTCAGCCAGTCAAATTCCAAAAAATCCTTCCATGTAACACACTGTTACTGGAGCATCCATGGTTCTCTGACCACCCATGAAAGAAGAAGGGAAAAAGAAAACCCAAGTGTCAGTGGCACAAAACATAAGCAAACATGGACAGATTCTGACACAACCAATTGTTGCATCCCTATGCCCAGAACATAAAAGAAGCTAAGAAATGTCATCTCTCCTTCACTATAGCAGCTGCTAAATCATAGCTGGCTGAATTACTCCATAATATAAATTGCCTTGTTAATCCAAAATGCCTTGACTCATTTCTGGAACCAGCAGCTCCCACAGCAAAGAACTATCAGCCTGCTTCTCAGATAAAATGACAGCCTCTCAGAATACCAGGAAACATACAATGGACCCAAGCCTGAAAATATGATACTTTTTCTCTCTCTCAATTTTAAAAAGTGCACAAAGTCTAGTCTCTGCAGCCTCGAGGGAAGAAACAGTGAGATCCAACTTTATGCATTTACTCTAATTTTGGGGACACTCAGATAACATGGGTATGGGTGCTTTATAAACCTGCATGGATGGATAGATAGAGAAAACTATGCTTCTAAAAGTTGGAATAAGCTACTCTCTTTAGTAGAGAGACTCAAGTGAATATTGCTATGGTGGCACTAGCTAAGCCTGATAAGACATCTGGTGCTGTGACTTGGATGAGTGTACAGCTCTGCCTACCATAAAGGTGCTGAGATGGGGATGTAACTGCATAGCTGAGGAAGTCTAGGTTATGTGCAAATCATAGAATATCAGGGTTGGAAGGAAGGAGGTCATCTAGTCCAATCCCCTGCTCAAAGCAGGATCAATCCCCAACTAAATCATCCCAGCCAGGGCTTTGTCAAGCCTGACCTTAAAAACCTCTAAGGAAGGAGATTCCACCATCTCCCTAGGTAACCCATTCCAGTGCTTCACCACCCTCCTAGTGAAAAAGTTTTCCTAATATCCAACCTAAACCTCCCCCACTGCAACTTGAGACCATTACTCATTGTTCTGTCATCTGGTACCACTGAGAACAGTCTAGATCCATCCTCTTTGGAACCCTCTTTCAGGTAGTTGAAAGCAGCTATCAAATCCCCCCTCGTTCTTCTCTTCTGCAGACTAAACAATCCCAGTTCCCTCAGCCTCTCCTCATAAGTCATGTGCTCCAGATCCCTAATCATTTTTGTTGCCCTCCGCTGGACTCTCCAATTTTTCCACATCCTTGTAGTGTGGGGCCCAAAACTGGACACAGTACTCCAGATAAGCAATACTGGATTTATAATGGCGCCAGTTGCGCCATGGCGCCGGGCCTACGGTCAAAAGGGGCCCCGGCACGCTGTCCTCCGCGCCCCCCCCTCTCTCTCCTGAGGGGTCAGAGCTTGATGCTGCCGGCTGCTGTGGCTCTGTGGCAGCCTCTGCCGGCAGCCTGGCTCCTGCCCCGCCCCTTTTCCCAGCGTGCTACGTACGTCTTGCCGGGGGGAGGGGGGAGGAGGGAAGAGGGAGCCGCAGCACGCTGCTCCGAGTCCGGGGGGGAGGAGGAGAAGAAGAGGTGGGGATGAGGCCTCTCCCCCGCCTCTTTCCCCAGCGTGCTACGTTCCTCCCCCTCCCCCGCCCCCCGCTGGTCAGTTGAATCAGCCTTGCAGGCAGGAGGGGGGCAAGGAGGAGCAAGCTGCAGCATGCCACTCCAGGGAGGAGGAGAAGACGAGCTGGGGTGAGGCCTTGGGGAAGGGGCTGGAATTGGGGCATACCCCCTCCAGCCCCTGCGTGAGCACTCCCCCGACCCCAGCCCATCCCCCAGCCCACCCTAATCCCTGCACCCCCCTAGCCCCCTGAGCCCCTGCCCTGACCCTGCACTCCCCTCACACCTCCTCAGCACCCCCTCACACACGGATTGTCTGTGGTGCCTGGGAGCAGGGGGGGCAGTGACAGCGGGACTTGTCAGTGCTGGCTGCCACGCCCCCTGCCAGTGGGAATGCCCAGAAACTACCTCCCTGCACTCCGGGGAGGGGAGGGGGCGCAGCCCAGTTTTGGGGGAAAGGGGCAGTTGTGGGGCAAGTCCGGGTGCGATGGGGGAGCTGGCGGTTACTCCGTGTGGGGGGTGTAGGAGAAGCAGGGTGTTAAGGTGGGGGTTGGTGTGGCAGGGGGCAGAGGGAGGGAGGGAGGGGAGAGTCTGGGTTGAAGGTGGGGGTTGTGAGTGAGTGTGTGTGTGTGTGTGTGTGTGTGTGTGTGTGTGGAAGGGGGTAGTAGAAGAGAGGGAGGTGACAGCCCTGGAGTGAAAGTGTGTAGGGAGTGGACAGTAGCAGGGAGATTGAGGAGAGCCTTTGTTAGGGGGTTAGTTGTGTGGGATTGGGACAGTAGGAGGGATGGAAGGAGAGCCCAGGTGTGAAGACTGGGGTAGGAACTTGAGGCTGGATTGTGGTAGCCTTTGTGGTAAAGTGTGTGTGTTTCAGTGGCCCTTTCTCCCTGCAAAAGCTGGGCACCAGCAATTTTCCTCCCCACACCCCGCACCAAAGTTTTGTAAACATTATTGTACCAAAGTAGAAAATGCAGCTTTCAAAAAATGTATTTAGGAAACATAACTTTGGGTGGAGGAGGTGGTGGTGGGGAGATGCAGGTGCGACACCACTGACTGCTGCATCCGGGCTTAATATGGCTCACAAGTGTGCTAATTAAGCACTTGTGTTCAGTGCCCTAAGCAGGCCCTGAGTATTTAAAGAAAAAAGACAAAACTAACAAACAACCCCACTCCCACACAAACCAAATTCAGTGGTGTTCTGAGTACATTGATGTTAGCCCAGTTTGTTCTCTATGGGCTGAGTGGAGGTCTCAGTTTGGCTTCAAATATCTTATTTTGTTTTTGAATACATGTTTTCATTCCCATCCCGGCAATACCACATTTACTATGGCATCAATGGTGCTGTCACGCTAGGACCATATCTGGAAGGGGTTCATCACAACCACATGGGGGCCCACCAATATGTTTGGGGCCGGGCCCACAAAAAGTTAATCCAGCCCTGCAGATAAGGCCTCACCAATGTCGAATAGAGGGGAATGATCACGTCCGTCAATATGCTGGCAATGCCCCTACTTATACAGCCCAAAATGCCGTTAGCCTTTGTGGCAACAAGGGCACACTGTTGACTCATATCCAGCTTCTCATCCACTGTAACCCCTAGGTCCTTTTCTGCAGAACTGCTGCCTAGCCATTCGGTCCCTAGTCTGTAGCAGTGTATGGGATTCTTCTGTCCTCAGTGCAGGACTCTGCACTTGTCCTTGTTGAACCTCATCAGGTTTCCTTTGGCCCAATCCTCTAATTTGTCTAGGTCCCTCTGTATCCTATCCTATCTACCACTCCTCCCAGTTTAGTGTCATCTGCAAACTTGCTGAGAGTGCAGTCCACACCATCCTTCAGATCATTAATGAAGATATTGAACAAAACCGGCCCCAGGACCGAGCCTTGGGGCACTCCACTTGATACTGGCTGCCAACTAGACATGGAGCCATTGATCACTATCCATTGAGCCCGACGATCTAGCCAGCTTTCTATCCACCTTATAGTCCATTCATCCAGCCCATACTTCTTTAACTTGCCGGCAAGAATACTGTGGGAGACAGTATCAAAAGGTTTTCTAAAGTCAAGGAATGACACATCCGCTGCTTTCCCCTCATCCACAGAGCCAGTTATCTCATCATAGAAGGCAATTAGGTTAGTCAGGCATGACTTGCCCTTGGTGAATCCATGCTGACTGTTCCTGATCACTTTCCTCTCCTCTAAGTGCTTCAGAATTGATTCCTTGAGGACCTGCTCCATGATTTTTCCAGGGACTGAGGTGAGACTGTCTCGCCTGTAGTTCCCCGGATCCCCCTTCTTCCCTTTTTTAAAGATGGGCGCTACATTAGCCTTTTTTAAGTCATCCGGGAACTCCCCCGATTGCCATGATTTTTCAAAAATAATGGCCAATGGCTCTGCAATCACATCCGCCAACTCCTTTAGCACCATCCGGCCCCATGGATTTGTGCTCGTCCAGCTTTTCTAAATAGTCCCGAACCACTTCTTTCTCCACAGAGGGCTAATCATCTCCTCCCCATGCTCTGCTGCCCAGTGCAGCAGTCTGGGAGCTGACCTTGTTCGTGAAGACAGAGGCAAAAAAAGCATTGGGTACATTAACTTTTTCCACATCCTCTGTCACTAGGTTGCCTCCCTCATTCTAGTGTCTAGAGTAATGAGATAAAATTTAAAAGCCTTCCTACTTTGTTGATGGACAGAAATTTCATACACCACTAGGCTCTCCCAATAGGCGTGAAAGCTGAACACAAAACATTGACTGTCTTGCAGAATGTCTTTGCTTGACAGGAGGTCTGCATACTATGGATGACTGAGTTCTGCCAGAATCCTCAGAGACTGAGTGAGAACCTTGTTCAATACTTACAATTTAGAGAGCTTTTAAAACTGGGCACCTCTGGAAAGTAAATATAACTAACTTTAACAGCTGCTTGTTTCTTTGCATAATATAATTTTGCCAGACAGTTCACCCCTTGTGTATTCTTTGCTCATCTACTTGTCTAGTCACCC
This sequence comes from Emys orbicularis, assembly GCF_028017835.1. Taxonomy (NCBI): domain Eukaryota; kingdom Metazoa; phylum Chordata; order Testudines; family Emydidae; genus Emys; species Emys orbicularis. The sequence continues at coordinate 89,785,799 of NC_088690.1, forward strand.
TACTCATCTATCTATTGATCCTCTATGGCCTCATTTTCCCCACCACCCTTCCCCACATCTTAATTTCCCCCTCCCTTCTCTCCTTTCTACCTTTTCTCTCCTCTACCAGCTCTTACTCCTGATGCTCACCCTCTCTCCCTACTCCTTTATCCTACTACCCCACAACCTACCACCAGTTTGTACCCTGCCTTCATATTCTCCTCTATCTTCTTCTTGATTTGGGTGACACTTTCCCCCATCCTGGACCTCCTTGCATTTTCTCTCTCACCATCAACAGAGAGCTTGTCTACATGAACATCTAGTTTGCAGCAAGCTGGAATGTGAATCTACCCCACACTAGCCTGCTGTGCACTAACTGTCTATGAGGATCTTGCTGATGTGCACTAACAGTTTATTAGTGCACTTTAATTTAGTCCTGTTTCAAAGCAGGGTCATGTGGGGTGTCCTTACAGTGGCCTCTTCTCTCGCACACCGTCTTCTGAACTGATCCTGAAGGACCATGGTGTAGGCTCTTCCCTTGGGAATACTCCTTCAGACACTACTTCTACCTCCTCTTTCCATGTAGCTCTCATCTTGAACTGCCCTTCAGCCACCTTCTTCCTTTCTGAGTTTGCTCTTCCTAGCTCTTCCTTTTCCACTCATCACAATTTATCATCCCCATCCTTGGTGATTCACTTTCCCTATTGATGTCTCTTCCAACCTGTCAGCAATCTATTCTTCAGACCTCCTTGGTTGATCGTCAGCCTGGGAACTACTCTTTCACCTGCCAAAATGGCCACTCATTAGACTGTTTCTTAATCAGATTCTTTACCAATCCTACTCCCCTTCTGATCTATCAAGAAACAAGTACTGTCTATCCTACCACCACCCCTCTTCATTCAACATTGTCCACTCACCCTTTGCCCCTCTGCCCAACTTTTCATGATCTCCAGTCCATTGTCATTCTAGATGTCTCTGTTACACTTAGTCCTTTCTTCCCAGCTCGCTCATCCCTCGCCTCCACTGACCTTGAGATACAGTATGAGTTTACTCAATATTTTTACCCTTTCATTACTAACCAACATTTGCTCTTTTTTGTCAGCCACTGGAAATAAGGTGCAATGAGAATGAAGCTGTAAGCCTCATATATCTACCTGTCTCCATTTCAAACTGCAACCATATAGCAATCACATGCCACTCTGGTTGGGACTGGTCACACTACATACTCCATGCTGAGCTAGAATTTTCACAAAAAGAAGCTTCTATCCAAGGCAGCCTGTTGCCAGAAAGTGCTGACTGAGCTCTCTGTGGGAATGTGGTCCACACATAAGCAGCAGTAAGAAACTTTTAACCAGGTAATAAAAATTGCTGTTTGGAAAAATGGGCAGAAGGGGAAAATCCATTTCACCCCTGCTCTTTTTCAAATGGCATTAAAACCATCAGCTCTTGCACTGGATATGTGACTGGAATAGTGGTATAGTGACAGCTTCTTCAAGCATAGGAAAACTGGCTCCTGCCTCCTGGGAAAGATAAATATAATAAATATTGATACAGGTTCAAATATGTCATACTGTGATGAAATGCTACAGATTCAAATGTCACTCGGTAGTGAAAGACCGACAGATTTGTTTTAACGTAATTTATTTTTTGCCTTTGTCTTTGTTATTTAAAGGAACTTTAGGAAAGTGGTAAGCCCCCCAAAATGACCTGCTATGCTTCATGGAGGAGGTTAATTTTTTTTGCAAAGAAGTTCATTGTGGTTCTTTGGACTCAGTACTGCCACCATTGAAATCAAGTATTGGGCCTTTTATATATGCCATATATAATAATAATAATACCTAGCTCTTATATAGTAGTTTTCATAAGGAGATCTCAAAGTGCTTTACAACCTTTCAAATATGTCTTTCAATTGTTTTTACTAATATTCAGGGCTCAATTGTACACTGTGGTTGCCTGAGTGGTGTGTTTTTTCTAATGTCAGTAGAAACAGCTTGCATTCAACAATTCTATACTCTTATTCTTACTTTACTCAGCCTGCAGCTTTTTGCTGGGCTCAGCAATTGTAGAACCTTGTATTTTGATATGAAGGGTCAAATTCTGACCTCTGCAGACACCTAGTTTACTTTGACACAACACTAACAACAACCAGTATTCCAAACATCCTTCCCTTTTTTTTTTTTTTTTTTTTTTTTTTTAAATGAAACTGTCACAGTTCCTAGAGATCACCCCTTCCTGGCCACTCTCAGAATGGTTCATCAGCTGTAAGCAGGGACATTCTTTCCAGACCGGTGGATTACCATTGGCAATATTGAAATGGGAATAGAGATTTTGGGGTAAACAGCCTATGAATTGTTCCCCTAACTTGGGAAGCCATACACTGGCCAGCTCGACAGCACCCAGGAAAGATTCAACTACCAGCTCAGCAAGTAAAGAATGTCTGTTGAATGTGGTTTTGGTAAATTGAAAGGATGCTGCCAGTGTCTACTCACTATCTTGGATCTCAGTGAGAAAAATATCTAAATGGTTACAGCTGCCTGTTGTCTCCTGCGTAGTATCTGTGAAGCAAAGTGGGAAAAGCTACTGCCAGAATGGAGAACTGAGGTGGAGCATCTGTCTGCTGACTTTGAACAGCCAAACACCAGGGCTATTACAAGGGCCCAAAATGGAGCTATGCAGCTGAGGGAGACTTTGAAAGAGCATTTTATCCATCTGCTGCAGTAGTGTTCTGTGCTGGATCATTCTCTGGGCCTGAAGCTTTGAGTGCTGCTAAGAACTGCTTGCTGTACATTTTCTGTCCATGACTGTGTGTTTTCCTGAATCTATAAATTATGTGGTGGCTGGTGTGCATTTAGAAGGACTGTGTGCTTTGAGTACTGCTATGCGTTCTGCAATATTGGTGGCGAACTAATAAAGATAATTTGATTTTCCAAAAATAGAACTTTATTGCATGGGGGAAATCAATGTGTACAAAACCATACAGGCAGGGTTATATATATATATTTTTTAACATAACGGGATGATAATTTAAAATTAGAAAGGAAGTAAACATTTATGCCCATTTGAGTGCATGTAGTCTGTTGTGACTACTACAAATACACTGACCTGTGAGAACCATGGTTAGGATATGTGAAGCTGTGGTTTTACTTGCTGTCCCTTGGCGCAGAGTGGTAAGGGTAATGGTGCACTCTGTGATGCTATGTGGTGTATATTGGTGGGGGAGGGGCGAAGAGCAGTGACCATGGAGTTCTCCAAGGACTTCAAAGGCTGGGGAGTCTGGGATTTTTGGACGAGTAGGTCAACCAGGGTCTGCAGAACTTGGTTTTGCTGCCTTCAAAAAGTGATTAAGCCCTGGTGCTTTTCTTTCTCCTTGTCCTGCTGTGACTCCTGTGCCTTTTTCCTGTCCTCTCTGTCTTTCCACATGCTGTTGGTCATATTTGACCCTCCTAGCCCTTTTTTCATGGTCTGATGCTGCATTGGCATAGGATCTTACAGAGCATGTCCTGCCTAGTCTGCTGCTTTCTCCTCATCAGGGTCAGGTTTTCTATGGGCATGGAGTGGGCACCCTGGAGGCAACCACACCAGAACTTGCTGATAAAACAGACAGATGTACCATTGGATTTACAGGCACAAGAGAAGTTTCAGAATGCCCTTCCCTTATTCCCATAAACACTTTTAATAAGAAATGCTTTTTGACACTTCCGCTCTGGAGTGCCTTGGCACAACACCGCTCTCCAGCCCAGCCATGGTGACTATGGCCCACAGGGGCAAAGGTAGGAAAGCAGAAGGATATTTATTGCATGAAGGTATAAAATTTTGATCCCTATTGGTATGAGTATAGCACAGTGGTACTGAATATTGGCACTATTTTCACTATTTTTAGCTGATATCTGCTGAGGGTCACAAAGGCACAAAGAGCACAACTACTACTGGTGTCCTGAAGCCAGCTGGGCCCGTATGCCACTAGCCTGTTTACTTCAATGGTGCCAGCTCAACTCATTGTGGAGTGCCATGGGAAAGTGTCTTACTGTGGAAGAAGAAATAAGGCAGTTACCCCTAGAAGACTTCAGGAGTGGATTGCAGAGTATCTCCACAAATGCTTCATCAAGATCTCTGAGGAGGATAAAAGGGACATCCCTGTGCCCATAAATAAACTCCTCCCGATATCCCCCCCACTCCTGCCAAACCCTACAGGGAATGAAAAGGAGATACCAACTCTACCTCTATTTGTTGTACCTCTACCTCTTCTCATACGAGTAAAACAATGAACAGTGAATAACTTTGTCTTGTTTGCTTGGGGCTGGGCTGGGTGCCATCTTAAGCATTGTAAGGAAAAATGCATGCACACATTTACCCAAGGTCCTTTCCCCTTCACAAGGCTCATCTGCACTTGCTTGGTGGGACTGGCTAGTGTATGGTAGAGTCTCAAACAGGTCCTGGTTCATGGTTTGTCTGGAGTTCTCTTCCATATTTTCCCCCATCGTCGTCCTCCTCGCTGTTGATGGCAGGGGTCTCTGTCTCGGATGCCTCCAAGGTATCCAGTTGATCTATGGAGTGCTGATGCAGTTTCCACATGCAGCTCACTATAGAAATGGCACAGCACCAGAGCGGCTGTTGTGCTCCCTGGACTTGTGGTGTCCCTGGCAAAGTTTCTTCATTTTCACATGGCAGTGCTGCTGATCCCTGTCACACCCCTTTGCCTGCATCCCCTGTGTAATCTGCTCACAGGCGTCCACATTTCTTCAGCTGGTCCGTAGCTGTAATTGCACAACCTCTTCTTCCCAGGAGATCCAATGCTTCCTGTCTACTCCAGGCAGGAGCACGTCTAGTGCGCGGACTCAGCCTGGTCAGATGGGCAGTTGCAGACAAGAAGGGTGAGCTACTGGGGGTGCTCGCCGAAGTAGACAATCAGGAAAAGGCATTTGAAAACATGCAAGGAGCTTTAAAGAGTGTGTGTGGCTGTTGGTCTCTGTGAACCCTGGGCACTGAAGTTTTAAATTGTTACCAGAGCGGTCACTGTTGCAGGGAATAGGGTATTGTGGGATGGCTGCTGAAGGAGTTTTAGAGTGGACACAGTGTCTACACTCACACGGTACCAGCCTCAGTAGGTCAACTATGGCTCTACACCATTTGGGGAGGTGGTTTTACTGTGTCCCTGTAACTGGGCACTTAACTTGGCCAGAAACACACACAGATTGTTGCAAGGTGACTTGTATAAACCTAACTTTGTGGTGTAGACCATGCTGAGGGCTGCTGTGAGGGATCCCTAGAGTGTGTCAAGCCCCTGGAGCCAGGGGTGCTGGAACAATTTGTATAGTGGGGTGCTGAGACCCACCCTTTAAATCCTGTATACCACTTCACTTTAAGACCGGGGGTGCGGCAGCACCCCCAGCACACCTTGTTCCAGCACCTATGCCTGGAGTCTGAACAAAGTACAGACCCCACCCCAAACTCAGGGTATCTAGACACACTCTCAGGGTGGCAGACCTGTTGTATTAATTTATATGGCAAAAAAGGGCTCAAAGAATCAAAGATGTTAACCTGAACCACAGAACCCTAACACTGTCCAACATTAAACTAGGTTTGGGACTTGGTATACAGAAACCTTAGCCTGCTTAGCACCATGGCAATCACACCATTAAAAATTGTTTTAACCTTTTATTAAAAGTACAGAAATGAAGGAAAAACAGTCAAAGCATTTGAAATGTAAACCATCAGACAAGGCTTTTATTTTAAAAACATCCCTTGTTCACTTTCCCTTTAGCTGGACAGAGATTTTAGGAGGAAAAATTCCCCCCTCCTTGTTTGACATCTTTTAGATGGTATTAAAGATGGTAATAACTGTCCTTTTGGGGAAAAAGAAAAGAAGTTAGTTGAGATGGGCTGGAGCTGTTGTTATTGCTGCTGTTAAAGCCTGATCCCATTTCCTAGAAGACAAAAAAAGACAAACACAAAAGGGGAGAGAAAATAATAGCAAGGATAGAAAATGTAGCTTCTATCTCTGGTATTGACTGTCACTTACAGACTCACTGCTGGAGAAACACAGGCACAGTATGCAGTCTTGTCAGCCACTTTGAGTCCTGGTAAACTTGTACTAGCACTGGGCTGTTTTGGGCATTACATTTAGCTGCTTTTTTTTCTAGTTACAGGCTTACAGCAGTGTTGCAAAATATGCAGGCTGGCTGGCTGTGCCATAGTCTTGTTAGACAGAAGGAAAAAGGAGAGAGATAGGACAGAGAAGAAATAAGATCTGGAAGGAAAAGAACACCCAAGGAGGGGGGGGGGCGCGTTTTGGGGAAGAGAGAGAGAGCGAGGAAGTCTCACATCACAGGTACTATTTGGGATTCAGCTAGTGATGTCATCTGGGTTTGTCTTTCTTTCTTTCTGGCCCAGTCTGGTCAGGACATCTCATATGATTAAGATGAAGGAGGTCTGTGGTCCCAGGGGACGGTGAGGGTGGCATCTATGATGGTGGAGCTTGCTCCAGTAGCCAACTTTAACCCAAAGTTCTGATCACTCACCATTGTCTCTGGCCTGACGTGACACAACCCCACTAACTCAGCATGGATTCACATACATATAGGCTCTCCAAGACACAATAACTTCCTGACACAATTTCATCAATTCATCCACAATTCAGAAGTGTTACAGACAGACTCCTCAGTCTGTAAAAGAAACAATTAAGTTAACCCTTTTTCTTTTATCAATACATTACATCCCACAAATACTCAACTACTCTTAATGAGTCTGGTTATTTTTTAACTATTTACTATGAACTATGTGTTGTTTTTTCAGGTGCTGTGACAAGTCAGTCAGCTCCAGGTCCTAGAAATACAACTGCCTCTTGTTGCATTGGTATGTATGACCGCTCAATGGCTGTGTGCCAAGTGATTTTTTTTCCCTTGGAGTTCAAGCAAGTTGTCCCATATCTATAAAAGCAGGAGCATCCACAGGGCAGCCCACTAGTTGTCATATAGGTGAGGTCACAGGCACATTCTTCTGTGTGTGTACTCTTAAGGCATTTGTTCTGCAAATTATTGCAACCAGTAACATATGTTTGCAGTTTCCTCACAATAGAAATCTTCATTCTATTGTAATCTCGTATGGTCTTGAGGCAACTAGGTGTATGTCCATAGCCCTGTCTCTCCAAGTGCCACCCAAATTCCAACAACTTCTCCCTGTTCAAACTCCTTGCTTTGCAGCAATTTTGTCATAGTGAAACCTTGTATCTTCCTTATGTCTTTAGTTTTCCTCCTGCACTTGGTTAAGTCCATCTTTGAGTCTTATCCTATGCAGTTTCAAGAAGGGGAAGTCTGGTCCTAGTCTGATGTCCCAGCAGAGTAGCAGGTTGCTCAACGATACTTAAAGGTGTTGAGATGTAGTTAAGCAAAGCAGAATTAATGTTTGTTTAATGTCTAGTCCTTTAAAATAATTCCTTAACAATTTTAACTCTTTTACTCCTTCACAATTTACTCCTGGTGGGAGTTACAGTATGGAATCAAAGCACAGTGTCTCACCATTGGAGCTAGCGCTGGGTTCCTCTTCTGTGTTTTCTTTCTCCTGCATCGACTGGCCAAATAGATGAAATGCACTTTTGCCCAAATGCCTTTCAGCATCTATATCCATGTCAGCCCATATTTTTATGTCCATCTGCGTCATTTGTTTCACACTGGATTTGAAAATTTAATATTGGTTGCTGAATGCCATTACTGCATGAGGGGCTAATTCCACTAATACTCCTTTCAATGAAGCCTTTCTTCCACAACTGAAACACCATCTTTCATACAATCCATTAAGTCAATTTTATATCTAAATGATGAGGTGCTGGAAGGAACACTGTTGGTAATGTATTTATATGTAAAATCCTTTCCTTTTTTGGAATTTTGCTTAGAATAATAAAGCTAGTACAGATATGGATGAATTATCTTGCTTTTATTATTTCAGTGAAGCTGGAAAAAAATCGTAATAAATTGATATTCAAAGATTTTCAATACTTGAAGGTAAAACTTGTCTTTGAAGCAAGGAAGAAAAATGCTAATATATTTTTAACTTTTTTAACACAATCACAAATATTTTTGTGACATTTCTTGTGCAGCACAAGAGATTGCAATTTCTACTGGGGAAAGTATTTTATTACAGTCGCTTACTGGAATCCTCAATATATCATCTATTTGTTGTAAGATAAGGTAAGAAAAACTCATGAGTATTTGAAAGTTGTGTTGTATGAGCTTTTCAATACTTTCTGAAGCTTTCGCAGATACTGTTGGCCAGAACCTTGGCTGGTGTAAACAGAGTTGGGCAAATAATAGATTTTTTTTTTTTTTGGTTTGTTGGCAATTCAGAAAAATTGAACAAAAAATGGTTTTGGATCAAACACTTGACCCTTACTAAAACATTTAATTTTGATTTTCAGCATTTTTAATCATCTTAAAGGAAATTTAAAAACAATAAGTCATTTGGCATCAAAAAATTGAAAAGTTTCCCTTTAAAATGTCAAAATAAAACATTTCAATTTTTTCCGATTTTTTTTTTTTTAGATTTATTTTTCCCCAACCAAAACAATTTGGTGAAATTGACATGAAATGTTTTGGTATCACCAAATCTGCATTTCTGACTCTGCTTCCACCATCCCCCGAAATAAGGTTTGATTGAAAAATTTTGCCCAGCTACAGATGTAAATTGATGTTGCTTCATTGACATCTATGAAGCGACTCTGATTTCTACCTGCTGAGGAGCTAGTCCCATATATCTGTCTTATATGCTCATCAGCATATATTTTAAATACAGAAGCGAGGAAAATATTTATTAACTATGGAGACAATAAATGAAGGTGCTGTTTATTGTCACATTCAAATGTACAGTGATGATTTTCAGTACATCACCAATCTATTCAAAATATAGCCGTGCACATTCACAAAAAGTTATCTGTAGTAACAGCAGATTTTCTGTCCGTTTTTAAAACATTTCATAAAGGTGATCAGACTTATAACTACTCAGGTAAAAAATTACTGGGCAGCTAATGTCTCCTAGAAAATTTTGCAATAACTGTCTGAAATTCACCTTCAGGCCCTATTTTAAAAGCAGCATCAAGGTATTTTTCACAGCCTTTTGTTTACTTGTTATAGTAGCATTTAAAAGACTGCAAAGATTTCTGCTTCCTAAATAAGTGCAAAATTCTCTTCACAAATCTGAATGATGGACAATATCCTTGACATTCTGATTCAAAATCAAGTTGTGCACATGCAGAGAGTGGAGAACTATCATGGAGTTCCAAAAGGAGATTTTTTTCCCTTGAATAGGCAGCTCCTTTTGTCACAAGCACACACTAATGGAGCAGGGTGAAACTTTTCAGGACAACAGCTTATTTTCCAACAAATGGAATGTTGGTGGGCTCATACTCTGCTTTTAGCCTGGGGTTTAAAGCACTCACCTGGGATGTGGGAAACATTGGTTCAATTCCCCCCTCTGCAGCATGTGGATTTGAATTTTGGTCTCCCACATTCCAGGACAGTGCCTGGGCTGTGGGATATTCTGGCATGGGTCTCTCTTTTTGAAGCTGTTCCCTTGTGTATAAACAATTAAATAGTCCCTGGAGCAGGGACTTGAACTTTGGCCCGTCCTCCCCCTGTTGTCCATTGGACAGCCAGAAAGGTGCAAGCCAACTAGTTTTTGCTTCCCACAATCATTTATTTAACCTCCTTTCCCCTCCCCCGCAGAGTTTCTCAGGCCTCTTGCCTGAATCCACCCTTCCTCTTATAGTTATATGGTATAGGAACTGGGTTTTTAGGTTGCTGTGGGTCTGACTGATCACTTGCTTAAGGGGTCAGGAAGCAATTTTTCCCTTTGGGGCTACATTGGTTTTTTTGCCTTCCTCGTATCAGCATGGAGACACAGTTAGATTAAATAGGTAGAGGATTTAGAAAATTGTGTGACTGTTAGTTTGTTGCAATTTGTGTCCAGAGTGCATGAAAGGCCAAAGGGCCAGTGACCAGAAAATAAGAGACACTTGTGGACTCCAGGTCTATGGGCAAAAGGCAGACCTAATGTCCTTGCAGAACAGGGTCCCTCTTTGGTACCTTATGTCTTTGGGGTAGACAGTGGAGAGTTTACCCGAATTATGGGATATATGATAGATGACCCATAAATGTTAAATTTTAATAAAGTTGCATTCTGCCACTTAAAATTCATCCCTGTGTCTGTCCTCATTCACTTGCGTGTGCTAATCAAGTCTCCCACAGCTTAGATGAGGGCTCTATCTATCAGGCTACAGAGTCTCTCACTCTTTTGCCCTGGGCCAATGACTATTCATTGTCATTACATAAATTCATAGATTGCAAGGCCAGAAGGTATCACTGCGATCACCTAGTCTGACCGCCTGTGTAACACAGGCCATAGAATGTCCCCAAAATAATTCCTAGAGCACATCTTTTAGAAAAATATCCAATCTTGATTTAAAATGGTCAATGACGGAGAATCCATCACTACCCTTGGTAAATTGTTCCAATGGTTAATTTACCCTCACTATCAAATTTACACCTTGTTTCCACTTTGAATGACAATGAACTGCCACTATGGATGACGATGAATAGATGAACATCATTTTTTTTTTTCAATTCACCAACAATTTTTGCAATTTTTGGATTTGGTTTGACCTGAGCCAAAAAAAAATGTTGGAAGTGCCACTAAACTAAAACATCAGTTATTTGCCCAGATCTATGCTCTGATTTAATGCTGATTTTAGTGTTGGTCATGAGTAGAAAACAATTTACTCAGTCAATTTAGACCTTTTTCTGCTTTTAGACCACCTGCAAATAGACTGTGATTTATACAAATGTGTCTGTTCAAGATTATTTTATAAATATTATATCAGAGCAAATTTCACTGTATATGGCTCATGAACTATTCACTGCAACTGTTGCTTCAGGTATTTTTTATTTGCTCTGTATGACTGAGCTCCGGAGTCACATGGTATTGTTTCTTCTCCCTGATTGGGTCAATGAATCATAGACCGGAGGGGTGTTTGAATAAGCCACTTGTGGTGCAAACACACATTTGCACAAATATTTGTTACACTTCCAAGTACAGAGCTGAGCAGTTGAGTGAGTGGCACTCCCAAGAAGTTGGTGCCCAGGGTGATTGCTCTGATCACCTGTTCCTTAGACCAGCCCTTTTTGCACAAATATTACTGTGAAGAAAAACATGCTCATATACATGTTTGCAGAAAGTATTTCCAACCCCTTTTATGGATTATTTAGTAGAATTCACAGTTTTTATTCAAACTAGGTGGGTTTTTTTTTTTTTTTTTTTTTTTTTGCAATTTTCCCAGCTCTACCATTCAGTGGGCCGCTGACTAATACAAAAAAAATCTTTATTAAAGGTGGTTTTTGTTTAAAATATCAAATAAAAATAATTGCATGGGATTTACAAAAAGATATAAGAAAAAATATACCAGATTGTTAAATTCTGGGCCTAACAAACTGAATGATACTAAATTAAATAATAAGTTTTCAGGTGTGTTTGGCAGTACTGTCACATTGGGCAGTGATGGGAGAAATTGAGAGTGACTGTGTTGGGGATCAGATACTCATCTTTGTGGTTACAGAGGGAGAGCTCTAGGCTTATCATTTGTAGGAAAGCTGTGGGAGGTGTTATGGAGAATGAGGAAAAGACTTGGAATCTTGGAAGTCTTGAAGAGGAAAATGTTCCTGTTCGAGGTCTGGTTGAAGTCGGGCTCTCAGGACAAAAAAAAAAACCTTTATATGAATGTTTTCTAACCTTAAAATAGGTGTGGTTCAGGTAAAGGCTGAGGGCTATGCTACGCTCTGATTTTAACCAAAACTGTTTGTTGATCCATGTTCTTTGAAGCCAAAGGGAGCTATGCTTATTCCAGGCATAATTTGGCCTTTAGAAGACAGTTCAGTGCATATTTCCTTTAAAAACGTTGTTTCAGTCCACATTATTGTTCCTGTATTGTTGTTAATAGAAACGTTTACATTTTAGTCAGAACAAACATGTATTGGTGTAAAATTAAGTCATTTACAGATCCAAGGTCGAGCTTGAGGTAGGGATGATGCCTTCACTTGGCATGCTTCTGTTGCCTAGGATTGGTTCTTTTACATGCACTCTAGAATACAGTATGTAACAGAAAAATACCCCTCTGTGTGTTAGTGTGCGGAAGGAGGACCCTGCCTTCACTTAGTGCAAACTCGTGTTTTTTTATTGGTAGCAACTGGCTCGTTCCATGTGTTTTCTGTGTATCAAAATTAATCCACTCAAAGTTCATTTGCTCCAAAATTATTCAAATAATTATTTATGAATAGAGCTTTTATCTCTAGGATCCAAGAAATAATACAAACTCCTTCTGGCAACAGCAACTGCCTCAGCCTATAACTTCCTGTCAGAGTGATTTTAGTCCTGAAGTTTAAATGATAAGCTTTAACTTTAAGCTCAGTTTCGCATCAGTCATTTTATGATGATAAAGTTTCCTGTCAAGTTATCCTGCTAACCCCGGCTCTTAGTATTACCATTAGGAATGTGGATGATACCTTCTCCTCTATAGGCACATTCGTTAACTCTGCCTTCCCTTCAGATATTCTTCTAGAACGCTTGCCTATATTTCATTCTTTATGCTGAGTCTTAAAACTGTCTGTATTATATTTCATACCTATCTTCTCATTTGCTGCTCTTAGTGTAATGAAGATATAAAAGTTGCCAGAAATAAGACACACAACTTCTTTCCTTACTCCAAATTAAAGGCCCAAACACCTACTACCAAAGTTTAGATAAAATAACAAGGTGATAGGCATCTTAGTGATACATAAAATAAATACATTTGATTAAATAGATAAAGGTAATGGGAGCACTCACACTTTGAAAATTCCTGTGTGTACCTCTTCTCATCTGTCCTCTACATTTCTTCCTGGATTCTTTTAAAATGAACTGAAGTTATGAAGTGGGGAAGAAACCTACTTAGAATTCCAACTATGTACCAGAAAATATATGAAGACTTACAAATAGTTATAAATGAGCCCAAGCAATAAAGTTCACATTCATATTTGAACCCAAACATGCCCAAATTTGGGGGGAATTAAGGGCTAGGACTTTGATTCAGACTCTTCTTTAAGAAGAGTTATATCCTGAAAAATAAATGGTCAAGTCATGGCACTCTTGCTCAGTTTTGGTTCATACCTTTTTACGAACCTCTTGATACTACATTATAAGAAAGGAATTATTAAGGACTTCAACTACTATAGAAAAATCAGCCTATTACACTGCTCTACAGCCAAAATGCTTCTGAAATAAATGTAGTCAAACTTTACTAATTCTGGGTCACTGAGAACGAAAATGATGCTTAAAATTGTTGATTGGCTCTAGTTTTCAAGATATGCTATTGGGTCAGTATATACGACCCTTGACTTGGGAATGGCGGAGGATAAGTGAGTTATAAAGGGAAGGGATCTCAATTTAAACCAGAAATGACTAAAATGCATCTTTGACTGGATCTATGAATAAATCTATGACTGGGTTTGGACAGTACTTGCTTTTTAGGCAAAACAATGAATGATGCAATCGGAAGCTGGTATTGCATCATACATGATATGAATTGCATCATGTTATTCCTAGGAGTCATGGATGATGCAATCATAACGAAGCTTACATCACTCTGCTGAACAAATTGCCCTATATCAGCTCTAGAAATCATACAGTGTCGTGCTCTCTTATTTGTCAGTGTTTGATTTTGCAAAGGGACACATTTCTGTTTAGCCAAAGTGAGCAGAGATGCCTCGTACTTGTGTGAACAGTGCAGATAACTTCTGCTATGTTTGTGGTGAAGTGACTTTTGCGTCACAAAAGCGCAGTATAACCACTATGGTTAAGAAAGCCTATCACCTTTATTTTGGCTGCAAAATTGGAGATCAGGACAAGAGGTGGGCCCCACACATATGCTGCAACACTTGTGCAACAAATCTTCGCCAGTGGTTGAACAGGAAAAGGAAATCTATGCCTTTTGCAGTGCCAATGATTTGGAAAGAGCCAACAGATCATACCAGCAATTGTTACTTCTGCATGGTGCCTCCAGTTGGGAAAGGTGTGTCAAAGAAGAAAAAGTGGACTGTGCATTATCCAAACATTCCATCAGCTATACGCCCAGTACCCCACGGAGAAGGACTGCCGGTTCCTGATGCACCAGAATCATTCTCACTTGAGTCAGATGAGGAAGAGGACGAGGATGAAACTTCTGGTCCTGAACTATCAATGTCACAGGACCCACATTTTCTCCCATCCTCCTCCTCTGAACCACACTCATAACACAAGGTGAACTGAATGACCTTGTCAGGGATTTGGAACAACCCAAGAGTAAGGCAGAGCTGTTGGGCTCCAGACTACAGCAGTGGAATCTCCTGGCAGGTGATGTTAGGGTTTCCATGTTCCGTGACCGTCAAAAGGACCTTGTCCCATTCTTCTTCATGGAAGGTGATCTTGTAGCCTGCAACAACATCGATGGTGTGATGGCAGCCCTCAGCATCGTTCATGATCCAGATGAGTGGAGACTGTTCATTGATTCATCGAAGACGAGTCTTAAAGCTGTTTTACTGCATAATGGCAATGTTTTGCCATCAATTCCAGTTGGTCATGCAGTCCATATGAAGGAAACCTATGACAACATGAAACAACTTTTGAGGTGCATAAACTATGACCAACATCAGTGGCAGCTTTGTGGCGATTTGAAGGTTGTTGCTCTCTTGCTTGGACTGCATACTAGATACACAAAGTACTGCTGTTTTCTCTGCGAATGGGATAGTCGTGCAAGAGATTCCTACTACATCAAGAAAGATTGGCCACTCCGACAGTCATTGGAGCCTGGGAGGAAAAGTGTTCAGCATCCACCACTTGTTGAATCAAGGAAGATTTTGTTACCACCCTTACACATCAAGCTGGGTCTGATGAAGAACTTTGTCAAGGCCATTGACAAAACACAAGCTGCTTTCAAGTACCTCCGTGGAAAATTTCCAAGGTTAAGTGAAGCTAAGATAAAGGAAGGTGTCTTTGTTGGTCCTCAGATTCGTGAACTTCTTCGAGATGATGCATTTGACCATGCACTGCGTGGCAAGGAAAAGACGGCATGGAAAGCCTTCCAGTTAGTGGAAATAAATGTTCTCGGAAACAACAAGGCAGACAACTACAGGTTGTTGGTGGAAAATCTCCTCAAGGCATACAAAAGCCTTGGTTGCAACATGTCACTAAAGATACATTTTTTGCACTCTCATCTAGATTTTTTTCCACCGAACTGCGAAGCAGTGAGCGACGAGCACGGCGAGCGATTTCACCAGGACATTGCAACAATGGAAAAACGCTATCAGAGCAAATGGAGCCCATCAATGCTTGCAGACTATTGCTGGACAGTGACAGGAGATGCTCCATTTAATGAATACAAGAGACAAGCCAAGAAGCGCCGAGTAGACACTGAATAGGACTAAACTATGTACAGAATAGTTTTTTGCCTTTTGTTTCATAATAAATTTTATTTATATAACCCTTTTGCTGATTTTTAAAGTGTTACATAAACAGGACAGGTGAAATATCATCATGTAAAGCAACCATAAACACATGAAAAGACCTAGGTTTACAATTTACGATTAAAACTCTACTATCTACACAATATACATAGACATAAAATGTAAAAACTTAAATATCTTAGAAACAGTAGCCAATCAGTTGTTTTAATTGTCATATTTGAATTAAGCACATCAAAATACATAATAAATAGCACATTTTATCTCTGAAGCAGACGACTTCTCAAAAATTGTAGACCAGTGTTATCAGTGTTAAGCAAAAAGCTCCTAAAACTACTTCAGGGCTTTAATAATCCCTGGCAAGATTCGGAGGTAATTTCTCAAACTTGAATCACCTGTGGAGAGTGAATTAAATTCTAGAGAATGGGGACCTCTACAAGCCATTCTTGTCTTTTCCCACAGCCTGTCTTCCTGATTACAGTTTATTTCTATTATGGCCATTCCAAAACATCACATTTCTTTATCATTTTTCATTGATGTCCCCATCTATTCCCAAATCAAAGTTGCTCTTTCACTTTCCAGAGGCTTGTTCCATTGCATGTTTCTTCCCAAGACCAATTGTAGCCTCTTTCTTTTACTCTGCAAATTTGGGGTCACTTTTGTTTCCCCCATCTGTGGAATTATCTCACTTCCTCTCAGAGAGCAGCTGAGTCCATCCCTTTCCTCTTGACTGAAAGTGCTATTTCCAAATTCTCTTAGTTACTGCAGTGGGGTAGCAGGGGTGGACTGAGGGTAGGATTTTGCCCTATACCTTCACTTGTCTTCCAAGCGCTTGAACAAGCGCTTGTGTGTATACACAGACCCTATGCTTGAGGAGCACAAATTGCACATACCAATATGCAAGAACAAATCAAGGTTTGTGAAAATACCTTTCTGTGTTGGGAAATTGGACAAAGACATGAGTGAACCCACAATTTATCATGCAATTCTGGAAAATATACCCCACATTTCTATATCTTTCCCTTGTTTCCCCTCTGTGCAAGTGTACCGGTATGATTATTTACATTATTACTGATTTTTAAATTGCTACTCCAGCCAATCTCCAGAAATCATTTTGCTTCATTTTGCTTTGTTTGTATGAGAGCAACTGTACCCAATTTAGTAAAGTAATCCATTCTTATTTCTTATCATTCACTGTAAAGCCTTTTTAAAATCCTTTGTATGAAAAAGACAAGATAAAACTAAATTGAATTCAGCTGAATTTACACGAACAGCGTAGCAACTTTTAAAACTTGACAAGTCGAGTGAAGATAGCAAGCTGAAGTGACGTGTTAGATAAGGAGACAAAATCTCAACCAATATTTCACCTCTTGTCTGAAAATCTTCAAAAACCTTGCATGGGAAGAAAAGGTCATTGACAAGAATTTCCTGAATGATCTCTGATTTGCTGATGACATGGTTGCCTTTGCTGAAATTTCTGAAAGAGCTTTCGGCAATTATTGGGAAGGTTCCCACAAAGAAAGACTCAGGATGAATATGTAGAAGACCATGGTCTCATTTAATACAATTATGAAATAAAAAAATAACTGAAATGGCTAGAAAATAATTAGAATTTGTTACACTGTCAGATTGGGACAAATGATACATGCTATTCAAATCTAAAGCAATAAAGTGAAGAGAAGAATTAAGGCATAGGTCTTGTTTGGACTGGAAAAATGAAGTGTGTTTAGCAAACATATTAGCCAACGTGTTAATTATCATGTTGCTTGACCATGACAACTTAACATGTTTTTAAAAAGTATTGTCTTTGTCTATACGTGGTAATAAGCGGTGTTTCAAAGCATGTTAATTAACATGTGTTCACTAATTCATTTCCTAAACATAATTCTAGATAGACCCTTTGGGTCTGATCCTGAGAGGTGATCCCACTGAAATCAACGGGAGTTGTATGTGCTCAGCACCCTTCGGGACTGAGTCCTTATTGAAGAAGCTTTGAAAGACTGAATGCTATCAGGAAATTAAGATAGTGGTGCAACTCCATTGACTAAGAGCAAGCTATGCCCATCTATACCAGCTGAGATGCTATATTCAGAATGAAGAAAGCATTGTGAGAAAACAAAAATAAACTCTTCATTCAGTTTTTTTCTGTGCAGACATTTCAAGAGCTATAAAAGAGGAAGGCCCAAATGACTGTTAACATAAGACAGCAGTTGCTTTATTATTATCTGTGAAATCCATGACTTCAGACTTTTTATTTTATCCTGATAGAGAACATAAGTGACAAAACAGCCATTTTGAACTTTTTAAAATCAAAATTCTATTTCTAACTGATTGATTTCATTTCTTATTTATGGCTGGAAGTGATGGTTTTTCTGTATAACTTAAATTATTATTAAATGAAATACCATCTTTAAATTGCTTTCACCCACTGAACCCTAAGATCTGGGGTTAACTGTTAACCAATGCTAGATATTCAGGAAATACCAATATGCATAGTTCTCCAGAAGTTGTGAATTTTTTTCTTTGAATGTTTCATTCAAAAGGCTTTGTAAAAGAGATGTAAATAGGAGGCAAGTTATGCAAGGATTGAGCTATAATATCATGAAATGATATATTACATTTTTCACTGGGGATGGAAATTTCCCTCACGTCTAAATTCCCACTTTATTTTATTTTTTCTGGAATTATTTAACTGACCCATTTGTGGAAATGTGGGTGTCACAGATCCAGGACCAGCAGTATCTCTGTCACCTCAGTGGTCTCTCTGAGGGCACCCCCTCAGGAGTCGGGCCTTGTGACTTTACCTATCCTGGTGTGGGAATCTTAGACTGTGCTACAGTCTAAGCATCAACCCTGAGCATCAAGCATGCTTACCCAGCAGGTCTGACTGAGTTTTGGCATTTGTGGTTCTTTTCTTTGGGACTTTGTGACAAGTTGTGAATACAGTGACACAACAGCCTTTTTAAAAACAAAGCATTATTTATTTTAACAGTAAGAACTAAGGCTATGTCTACACTTAGTATCATAGAAGATTAGGGTTGGAAGAGACCTCAGGAAGTCATCTAGTCCAACCCCCTGCTCAAAGCAGGACCAGCCCGAACCAAATCATCCCAGCCGGGGCTTTGTCAACTTAAGACCATTGCTCCTTGTTCTGTCATCTGCCACCACTGAGAACAGTCTAGCTCCATCTTCTTTGGAGCGCCCCTTCAGGTAGTTGAAGGCTGCTATCAAATCCCCCCTCACTTTTCTTTTCTGCAGACTAAATAAGCCCAGTTCCCTCAGCCTCTCCTCATAAATTGTGTGCCACAGCCCCCTAATAATTTTCATTGCCCTCCGCTGGACTCTCCAATTTGTCCACATCCTTTCTGTATCGGGGGCCCAAAACTGGACATAGTACTGTACTCCAGGTGTGACTTCACCAGTGCCGAATAGAGGGGAATAATCACTTCCCTGGATCTGCTGGCAATGCTCCTACTAATGCAGCCCAATATGCCATTAGCCTTCTTGGCAACAAGGGCACACTGTTGACTCATATCCAGCTTCTCATCCACTGTAATCCCCAGGTCCTTTTCTGCAGAACTGCTGCTTAGCCAGTCAGTCCCCAGCCTGTAGCGGTGCATGGGATTCTTCCATCCTAAGTGCAGGACTCTGCACTTGTCCTTGTTGAACCTCATCAGATTTCTTTTGGCCCAATCCTCCAATTTGTCTAAGTCACTCTGGACCCTATTCCTACCCTCCAGCGTATCTATCTCTCCCCCCAGCTTAGTGTCATCCATGAACTTGCTGAGGGTGCAGTCCATCCCATTATCCAGATCATTAATGAAGATGTTAAACAAAACCAGCCCCAGGACCAACCCCTGGGGCACTCCACTTGATACTGGCTGCCAACTAGACATCGAGCCATTGATCACTACCCATTGAGCCCGACGATCTAGCCAGCTTTTTATCCACCTTACAGTCCATTCATCCAATCGATACTACTTTTACTTGCTGGCAAGAATACTGTGAGAGACCATATCAAAAGCTTTGCTAAAATCAAGGTATATCACATGCACCACTTTCCCCATATCCACAGGGCCAGTTATCTCATCATAGAAGGCAATCAGGTTGGTCATGATTTTTCCGGAGACTGAGATGAGGCTGACCGGTTTGTAGTTCCCTGGATTCTCCTTGTTCCCTTTTTTAAAGATGGGCACTATATTTGCCTTTTTCCAATTGTCCGGGACCTCCCCTGATCACCATGAGTTTTCAAAGATAATGACCAATGGCTCTGCAATCACATCAGCCAACTCCCTCAGCACCCTTGGATGCATTGCATCTGGCCCCATGGACTTGTGCATGTCCAGCTTTTCTAAATAGTTCTTAACCTGTTCTTTCACCATTGAGGGCTGCTCACCTCCTCCCCATAGTGTACTGCCCAGTGCAGCAGTCTGGGAGCTGACTTTGTCTGTGAAGACCGAGGCAAAAAAAAGCATTGAGTACTTCAGCTTTTTCCGCCTTCATCTGTCACTAGGTTGCCTCCCCCATTTAGTAAGAGTCCCACACTTTCCCTGACCTTGTTGTTGTTAACATACATGTAGAAGCTCTTCTTGTTACCCTGCACATCCCTTGCTAGCTGCAACTTCAATTGTGCTTTGGCCTTCCTGATTACACCCCTGCATGCTCGAACAATATTTTTATACTCCTCCCTAGTCATCTGTCCAAGTTTCCACTTCTTGCAAGCTTCCTTTTTGCATTTAAGCTCACCAAAGACTTCTGTGAATCTGGTCGTCTGTCATATTTGCTATTCTTTCTGCACCTCAATAAGGGTTCTTTAAAATACAGCCAGCTCTCCTGGACTCCTAGGGGATCCTGCCCATCAGTTCCCTGAGGGAGTCAAAGTCTGCTTTTCTGAAGTCCAGGGTCTGTATTCTGCTGCTCTCCTTCCTTCCTTTTGTCAGGATCCTGAACTCTACCATCTCATGGTCACTGCTGCCCAGATTGCCACCCACTTCTACTTCCCCTACCAATTCTTCCCTGTTTGTCAGCAGCAGGTCAAGAGGAGCATGGCTCCTAGTTGGTTCCTCCAGCACTTGCACCAGGAAGTTGTCCCCAACACTCTCCAAAAACTTCCTGGATTGTCTATGCACTGCTGTATTTCTCTCCCAGCAGATGTCAGGGTGATTGAAGTCCCCCATGAGAACCAGGGCCTGTGATCTGGAAACTTCTGTTAGTTGTTCGAAGAAAGCCTCATCCTCCTGATCTGGTGGTCTATAGCAGACACCCACCACAACATCACCTTTGTTGCTCTCACCTCTAAACTTAACCCAAAGACTCTCAACAGGCTTTTCTCCAGTTTCATACTGGAGCTCTGAGCAATCATACTGCTCTCTTACATACAGTGCAACTCCTCCACCTTTTCTCCCCCGCCTGTTCTTCCTGAACAGTTTATACCCATCCATGACAGTGCTCCAGTTATATGAGTTACCCCACCAAATCTCTGTTATTCCAATCACATCATAGTTCCTTTACTGTGCCAGGATTTCCAGTTCTTCCTGCTTGTTTCCCAGGCTTCTTGCTTTCATATACAGGCACCTAATATAACTAGACAATTGCACTACTTTCTCAATATGAATCAGGAGAATTAAAATGCTACAGTGGCACAGCTGTAGCACTGCAGCTATACTACTGTAGTGCTTAAGTGTAGACACTTACTACAGAGACAGGAGTGGTAGCTAGGCAACGGAAGAATTCTTCCATCAATCTAGTGCTGTCTACATGGGTACTTAAGTCAGTTTAGCTGAACTGCTCAGGGGTGTGGATTTTTAAACCCCTGAGCAATGTGGCTGGGTCAATCTAATTTTCTAGTGTAGACCAGGCAAAAGAAATTAGAGAAAAAGGATTTTAAAACAATGAACATCCTCTGATAGTCATCTAGGCAGGCCTAACTTCCTCAGAAACCTCTCTCTCAGCCTGCCTGTGAATAATTCCTTGTTCTCTTGGAGAGTTCCTTTTTAAACTATTGTAGTCTTTTGTTTTTCTGTGTTCCTGGGATTTGGCTGGGGTTATGGACAAAACTAGTTTTGCAAATTGGCTGGAGCGGAGGTAAACTCTTCAAAGCTAACAATATGGGAATGTCTCTTAACAGCCCTCAAGTGTTTGCTGAGGGGTTGGCCTATCCTGAGGCATTCTCTCTCTCTCTTGTTTTTCCTTTCACCTAGATTTATGCAGAGAAAGGTAATTCCAGGGTCCATGATTCTGAGGCTGTCCACCTGGCATGTTGTCCTGGCGCTGAAGACCATGGAAGTTGTCTGATACCCAGCCCCAGCTATGTCCACATGGTGGCTGTTCCAGAGCAGAGCCACAGACCCTGAAATTCTGGGTTTCCCAGCAGCCCAGCTAGATTGGCTCCCACTGAAGTCAACTGGAATTTCAGTCAGTGGAAACGTTGTCAGGCCAATGATGAGCAATTTTGAAAACCCCACCCAGAGTTCACAGGACACCCAAAGTGGGGGGAAAAAGAAAAATACCCCCGGGGCTTCCAGTGTATTTACATAGATTGTTTTCAACCAAACAGACACAAAGCAATGCAGCCTCTGGCCACATTCCCTTCATGTTGCTCAACAATTTGTGACCTATACAAAACAATGAAATCAAACAAACAACAATAGAGCATAAACAGGCTGTTATGTCCCCAGAACTCCAACTTTGGGCTTCTATTCAGCAAACTCTTGTCTGTCCCTCGCAAGAGAGTAGTGCAGGCACTTTTTAAGGCTCTGTACCTAATTTGCTTCAGTTGCACCTCATTACCAAATCTCAGGCTACATCTACACTACGGGGGGGGGTCGATTTAAGATACGCAAATTCAGCTACGCGAATAGCGTAGCTGAATTCGACGTATCGCAGCCGACTTACCCCGCTGTGAGGACGGCGGCAAAATCGACCTCCGCGGCTTCCCGTCGACGGCTCTTACTCCCACCTTCGCTGGTGGAGTAAGAGCGTCGATTCGGGGATCGATTGTCGCGTCCTGACGGGACGCGATAAATCGATCCCCGAGAGGTCGATTTCTACCCGCCGATTCAGGCGGGTAGTGTAGACCAGGCCTCAGAGAAACCACTCTTGAAAACCATGTTGGACTATAACTGGGGTGGTAGAAACCTGCTGCAGGCCTTACAGCCAGCTTACTAGGGTATGTCCTAGGGGAGGGCAGTAGGGTTGCAGGATCCTACCTGGGATCGGTGAATGGCCTGTAAGACCTGCCACAATCCTAGGTCAAATGGTCTCATGATTTAATATCAATAATAATTAATATTTTGAATTTACAGCTTGCTTTTCATTTGAGGATCTCAGAATGCTATAATATATACCCTTCATTATGTACAAGAGCTACTAAAATGATTATCTGCAGATGAATATATGGAGGTACAGTGAAGTTAAGTGACTTGCTCAAGACCACATGAGTCAGGGCAAGTCTACACTACAGCGGGGATCGATGCTCTGAGATCGATCCACCGGCGGTTGATTTAACTTGTCTAGTAAAGACCTGCCAAATCGACTGCAGATTGCTCTCCAGTCAACCCCTGAACTCTACCCCTGACGAGAAGAGTAAGGTAAGTTGATGGGAGAGTTTCTCCTGTAGACCCCCCCGTGGTGTTGACCCTGTGGTAACTTGACCTAAGGTACATCGACTCCAGCTACGTTAATCACAAAGCTGGAGTTGCATAGCATAGGTCGACTTACCACGGTAGTGTAGACATAGCCTCAGTAATAGATGCTAGATTAGAAATCCTGACACCCAGACCTGCCTTCTAACTGTAAGATAACACTTTCTGTCCATACTAGTACAATTAGAGATGCATACTGTTGTTTTTTTTTTTTTTTACACAAAAAAGCCAGTACCGTGGAACTCTCACAGTGAAGACATTCATTTCACAGAATAATTTCACTCTAAATGGAGGCTGACTGTAACTGAAATGTTAGTTTATAGTGCAATGCAATTGAAGCAATTTAGGACTTTCATTTGCTATAAACAAGTTTTCACAATATCAGCAGGCTCTACTGTCTATTGCTCATCTAGGTTACCTCAATGAGCATATAGTTATGATGATACAAAATGAGATTAACCTCCAAATGACACAGCGCATTCAGCCCAGAAGTTTTTGCAAGTAGGTACTGTCAGCAACAGAGGGTTGAATGGAATGTTATACAATGTTAACATTGCAATCTAACATTATAATAATAACAAAAAACTATTACAATAACTTTGCTTAGCTGTAAAATTCATTTAGAAAGCAATAGAAGGATAAAGTATATAGGTGAGATGATAATGGGAACCCTACTGGCCCATGCACTGTTTTAATCAAGAATCTGAAATACAGACTAGAGTACAATTTTTGGCACTGTAATTGCACCTTTCATGCTCAAGGTGTTCTAAAGCAATTTTCAATAATGAGCTAGATACTGCTGACCCAGTGACTGTGTAGGAAGTAACCGCAATTTTCTCAACACAAGCTCCCCAAGACATCAGACCATAGAATCTGCTTTACTGGGATCAAGAATGTTGGTTGGGGTATTGCCATTACTCTCTGCTTATTTAAAGAAAGTGCCAGATCCATCTCTAACTTTCACTTGGGCACCAAAAGGGACTTTAAATGGAGGAATTATTAGATGTTAGCATTTTCAATTGTAAGGTGCAGGGCTCATAAAAAAACAAATTAGGGGAAAAGAAGACAAACTAGCTAAAAGCTAAACAACAATAATCCAGATAGAACTGCAGAGAGACTGAGAAATTGTGCACCAGCGTGTGAGGTGAACGTTATAAAGTTCTATGGCTCCAAATGAAGATTTTTCTCTTTAGCTAGTAGTGTAAAAGCCAAAAAGCTTCCCAATTCTCAGTTCCTCCAGTTCAGTATGTGAATTTTAGAAAAAATATTCACAATGTGCTAATTGGCATTAGGATAAGAAGTTCCGAAGCTAGGTAAAAATAGATTCTAATAAATCTGCTCATAAATCACTAAAACCAGAGCAGAATTCCAAATTAGTAACCATTAAGAGCCTTCTGGGTGTGACTTTATGTTTACAAATTAATAATTGTGCAGTACAGAAAAAGGCAATATTTACATTATTTTCCCCCATCAAGAACAAATTTTCATAAATAGGGAAGATGATAT
Source organism: Emys orbicularis (assembly GCF_028017835.1). Classification (NCBI taxonomy): domain Eukaryota; kingdom Metazoa; phylum Chordata; order Testudines; family Emydidae; genus Emys; species Emys orbicularis. The sequence goes on from NC_088690.1 coordinate 89,810,439, forward strand.
AAAGATCCTCTGAACAATGTAGAATTGTAGCTGCTTAAATGTGCTACAAATTGAAATGCTGTGGCTATTCCCTAAAGCCTCTTGCCAATTGTTTATTTGATGACAAGGTGTCTAAATTTCTGACTTCCATTGAATTTAATAAAAGTCAGGACCCTAAAGTGGATCTGGGCCATTGTGCCTCATTTTCCCATCTGCAAAACAGTTATAATTGTTAATTTCTTACCTCACAGGGATGCTGTTATGAGTTTCAATTAACTGAGGTTAGTAAGGTGTTCAGATACTACAATGATGAGTGCCATAGAAAAGCCTTTAAATAATGTAGAGAGAATGATGATACTTTTCTGCCATTTTTTTTCAGTATATGGAGTACATATATCTGTAAAACAAATTAAAGGACTTTATTGTATGTGTCTACGTTACATCACTTTTCAAATATCATTTGAAAAATGTATCTTTCCTCATCATTCCTTTTAATTTATCTCTCCCTCTACTGTTCGTTAACTCTGTGAAGAATTAGGGGGTGTAGTTCTGCAAAAGACAAATCAAAGTTGAACTGTATCATATAAGTGTTCTGCATGGACAAATGCTTTCTGAAACAAGCCCCTGAGAGGAAGATAACTGCTAAGGTTTGCTAGATTTGAGTAGGAATGCACAATGAAGGAATTCTTTAACAAACCAACAATGACTGATAGTTCCTAGTCTTTTGAGCTGACACTGCTTCATCATATATGAGAATAATTGACAGGACAGAAGGTATCTAGACTAAAAACATTGGAAACAGAGCTGTCTAAAGTGCATGGAGGTAAAAAGAATGGAACTTGCTTGAAAATTCTTCAGAACCTTGAGGAGGAATTGAAAGGGATGATAAAATGAGCAAGAATTGGGTTGTTCTGAGTGAAGTTCTGCCTAGTTAACTCTACTTTGGATAAGTCTAGCACCTCATCTGTACATTGCCATGCCAAATTCCAGAAAAGTCAAACAAAAAGCTAGAAGAATCCAAACTGATTCCAGACATACTCTACAGCAAAGGAGTAGAATTTCGTAAGCTTCTGCTACAGATTAGGGCACAAAAATGTATCCTGTTCTCGTTCATCTTCTGTTATTTGGTCATTATTTACTATAACTGGATGAGCTATGCTCTTTCTGAATATTTTTCAGCTATTAACCTTCAGTTACTTTTATTGTTGTCATAACTACCTTTCCTCCATTTGAAGTATTGTCCAGAGAATGTTTCCTCTTGCTTTAAATATGGTTGCAATAACTTACTCTCAAATGTATTTTGAACTGATTGACTTTAAATTAATTTCATACACATACTGTTTTAGATATAAAAAATAGTTTATTTGAATTGAATTTGATTGTCCTTAATAATTCTTTAAAAAGAGTGATGGGGGAGGGGGATTGATAAGCAACATTGCGTCTGGAGAGCAGCATGTTGCTGTTTATGAAATATATCAAACACTGCCATACGGTATGTGAAATGATTTTTCCCAAAGCATACCTATTTTATAAACAGTTCTTAAACATGCAGTACATTACTGCCTGACTTATTTTGCATTTGTCATGTTCCAGAGCTATTCCTTTATCAACATAATCCCCTCTGTGGTTGTATTACTTGTGACAAATTACTTCTGCTTTGTTTTACCTCAAGGTTATCCTAATCTCTTAAGAATGCTTATGGACACTAAGTCTGAGAAGAAGTTCAGAACCACGACTGAAGTTCCGTAAGATGTGGGTAAATTTAATAATTTGACATTTGGTATCTACCATAGAGATTCTGAAAAGTGTATGGTGACCTTGCATTACCATGCAAGAAATGAATATTTTCATTTCAGTATCTTGTCTGGAGCTATACACATGAAACTTAGAAATGTAGTAGTGGTAACAGGAAATGTTTCAAGGATTTGCAAACAATGCAATTGTTTCCTTAATTTACAAGTGTAATTATTACATATATTGGTAATTGTGTGCAAATGTGCCTAATTAACCATTTGCAAATGCACAAATGAAGTGCATAGTTGCTCAACAACATGGGTAGAAAATTTGACTTTACATTTCTATATAATAGGAAAGAACTAGATAGCTCAACTGAGTGGCACTAGGTTACAGAGACTTTAACATATTGGCTAATGGTTTGCTTTATCCCACATCAGAGGCAAGGAATTATCTTCTAGCAGTTTGTTGGCCCAGGTGGAATCATGTGATTGTCCCAATTCAGTTACTAGTGAACAGGAGTCTAAATGCCGAAAACCACCAATATATGTTACTCAGTGTTACTGTATTTGGTAGTCTCAGAAAAAAAGGCTATGGAGTGAAAGGGTCTTAGAGGTGGGTCTTATTAAAGTATGGTTCTTCTCTGAAAAATGACTATTGAAACAGATCCTTCTTTCACTCTGTATGTATTTAGACAGTCTATTCTGGCTCATGCATCCTTACAAGAATTGTTAACTAAGTTCCATTTGTAAAACTAAATCCTTTCCTTGGTTATCACTGTGCCAGTTGTTCACTGGGTTTTGCATTTCAAAAATGTAATTGAAAGTAAAATTGGGTTTGCACAATAGATGAGGGCAGAATTTGGATTACAGCATCTGTATTGCTAATAATACACAAGGCAGAAAGAATCTAGCATGACTTTCAGATTTGAGGCCAACCAGAGTTAGCAATTAGAAATAAATATCTGTGTATTTGGAAAGGAAGTACATTGGGTTGTAAGTCATTGAGAGTCAATGAACACTCAACCTCACAATGCTAATTTTACAATCAATTTTCAGAGTAAAACCCCCACACTTGTGGAACAGTTAGAGGAACCTATACTAAGGCTTCTGTTGCTGAACCTAGTGTGTGTGTACAGAGATTTCAATCTTCAGATCTCTCAATCTGACATCTTTATAAGGTCCTAACTTTTAAAGTGTCATTATCTGCATTGCTTTTACCTAACATGTCAATTACCATTTCCCCTATTTATTTACTTTTTATTTCTGTAGTTCTCATCTTGGCAGAAGGAGCACGGATTTAACTTAGTTGAATACAGGCTATATGTAGTCTAGCAAAGCTCTAAGTAACTTGGCACAATTCTTTAAAAAAAGGAAAATTGGCCACTTACCATTCTACCATTTCCCAACCTCTGGAAGTGCTTCTTTTTCATTCACCCTAGGTGAGTTAATGAAGATGGGCAAGCAATCACTTTAGACGTTGTTGTTGCTGTTGTGTCCAGTGTCTTTCAGGTACCTACTAACCCAAATAACTTTTCCATGTGAGTGTCATATTGCAAATGAATGCTGTCTGTTATCTAATGATAGCATGAAATCTTGTAAGGTTCTCTTTCTCCTGTTTTACAGCTAAAAACTGAAGAGTGAGAGAGACTGAGAATCACCAAAGAACTTGCAACACATAGGTCCTCCTGATCTGGTCTCATTGTAGTCTAAACAATTTGATCGTTTTCACTGAGAGAAGGTTGGGCAATATAACAGTGACTCTGAGTCAGGAGGGAAAGAGAAACTAATCACTTTGCCTCAAAGGCGTTGCTTATTATGGAGGAAATTATTATTATAATTAGCAGCAGTGAGAAGGGACTCTTCTCTCAGTGATATGACTGTGGCTGATCTGCAAAAAATCTTTATGCTGACTGGCTAGCCAAGAAAATATCAGGGGGGATACTTGTGCTCTAGATGGGCACACCTGTAACTATGCTGTTGCTTAACCAGCCACAATACATGCCATAGACTGTACCAATTGCTTGAGTAAGTTTGAGCTGCTAGGTGGCTCCATTTGAAAAGCAAGCACGACAGAGACCTCAGCATAGTTAAACAGCATTTTTTATCTTTTATTTCTTTATAGCATGTTTGTGCTTTCTTCTCCTTCAAACACCTAGAAAATAATAAGGTGATAAATAACAGTCACCATGGATTTGTCAAGAACAAATCGTGTCAAGCCAACCTGATAGCTTTCTTTGACAGGGTAACAAGCCTTGTGGATGAGGGAAGCGGTAGATGTGGTATATCTTGACTTTAGTAAGGCTTTTGATACGGTTTCACATGACCTTCTCATAAACAAACTAGGGAAATACAACCTAGATGGAACTACTATAAGGTGGATGCATAACTGGTTGGAAAATCGTTCCAATATCAGTGGTTCACAATCATGCTGGAAGGGTGTAATAAGTGGGGTCCTGCAGGGATCGGTTCTGGGTCTGGTTCTGTTCAATATCTTCATTAATGATTTACATAATGGCATAGAGAGTTCACTTATAAAGTTTGGGGACGATACCAAGCTGGGAGGGGTTGCAAATGCTTTGGAAGATAAGATTAAAATTCAAAATGATCTGGACAAACTGGAGAAATGGTCTGAAGTAAATAGGATGAAATTCAATAAGGACGAATGCAAAGTACTCCACTTCGGAAGAAACAATCAGTTGCACACATACAAAATGGGAAATGACTGCCTAGGAAGGAGTACTGCGGAAAGGGATCTGGGGGTCATAGCGGATCACAAGCTAAATATGAGTCAACAGTGTAACACTGTTGCAAAAAAGCAAACATCATTCTGGGATGTATTAGCAGGAGAACTGTAAGCAAGACACGAGAAGTAATTCTTCCGCTCTACTCCGCGCTGATTAGGCCTTAACTAGAGTATTGTGTCCATTTCTGGGTGCCATATTTCAGGAAAGATGTGGACAAATTGAAGAAAGTCCAGAGAAGAGCAACAAAAATGATTAAAGGTCTAGAAAACATGACCTAGTCTGGAGAACAGAAGCCTGAGAGGGGACATGATAACAGTTTTCAAGTACATAAAAGGTTGTTACACGGAGGAGGGAGAAAAATTGTTCTTCTTAACCTCTGAGGATAGGACAAGAAGCAATGGGCTTAAATTGCAGCAAGGGCGGTTTAGGTTGGACATTAGAAAAAACTTCCTAACTGTCAGAGTGGTTAAGCACTGGAATAAATTGCCTAGGGAGGTGGTGGAATCTCCATCATTGGGGATTTTTAAGAGCATGTTGGACAAACACCTGTCAGGGATGGTCTAGATAATACTTACTCCTGCCTTGAGTGCAGGGGACTGGACTAGATGACCTCTCAAGGTCCCTTCCAGTTCTATGATTCTATGCCGGAGTGGGCAAACTTTTTGGGCCGAGGGCCACATCTGGGTGCGGAAATTGTATACAGGGGGTTGGGGTGTGGGAGGGAATGTGGGGTGTGGGAGGGGGTGCGGTGTGCAGGAATGGGCTCAGGGCAAGGGATTGGGGCAGAGGAGGGGTGCGGAGTGTATGAGGGGGTTGAGGGCAGGGGGTTGGGTGCAGGAGGGGGCTCAGGGCAGAGGTGCAGGAGGGATGCGGACTGCGGGAGGGGGCTCATGACGGGGTTGGGGTGCACAGGGGTTCAGGGTGCAGCAGGGGGCTCAGGGCAGGGGGTTAGGGTGCAGGAGGGGTACGGGGTGTACGAGGGGGCTCAGAGCAGGGAGTTGGGGTGCAGGAGGGGTGCGTGGTGCAGGCAGGGGGCTTAGGGCAGGGAGTTGGGAGGTGGGGTGCAGGAGGGGTTCCGGCTCCGGGGTGGCAGTGGTACACACCGGGACCAGGGCAGGCTCCCTGCATGCCCAGCCCCAGCCCCACGCCATGGTCCCTGGGGGAGGAGGGGGCAGAGGACTCCGCATGCGCTGCCCTTGCCGTGCCTCCAGGTACCTCCCCCAAAGCTCCCATTGGCCGCGGTTCCCCGTTCCTGGCCAATGGGAGCTGCGGGGGGTGGTGCCTGGAGGCAAGGCCCTGGGGGCTGCAGGGATGTTGGGCCGGCTGCTGCTGAGAGCAGCGCGGGGCCCACGGCACCACGGGGGGCAATCCCACGGGCTGGATCCAAAGCCCTGAGGGGCCAGATCCGGCCCGAGGGCAGTAGTTTGCCCACCCCTGTTCTATGCTATGACTCAAGTGATGACTAAATAGCAATCTGGGCCAAGTCTAAGCAGGCTTTTCCAGGTAATAAGTCAAGTTGCTGAACAGTTGATGTTTGCTTTATAAGATCCAGCTAGGACAACACATGACCTTCTTACACATAGCTATTTCTGTAATATCTAAGTATTTCTTTTGCACATCTCTGTTTCAAATCTCTTGCTTGTTAAGAGAAATGACTAACTCATCTGCAGTCTTCCTGGCCTAACTAATGTCGATTCACACCAAAATAAATACAAATAGGTTAACAAACCTCTATACACTATATATTCTAAGATTATTCTTGAAGAATTGCCTGAGACCAAGATACGAGAGAATGAAATGGGGAAAACTTTCAAAATTATTTCAGATCAAGAAACAGATAAAAATTCAATAATGGTAAAGGAAAGTAGAAAATTAATCACATAGCTGGTTAACTACTACTGAAAGTAGGAGCTAGGTGGATATCTAGGGAATGGTCAAAAGAAAGAGGAAACTCTTAATAGAAATATCACTCCGACATGGCGCTAAAGCATATAGGCCAAAATATTAGAAACATAAACATAGAAAAAAAGATAACTGAACCCAATTTTCTAACTTGCTTTCCTTCTGCCAGGATCTGTTTTTCTCAGTAGGAGAATATAGCTAAGAAAATTGAATTCTTCTAGATGAAAAACACAATTGAGGTTCTCACTGAGACTTTCAGGGTGCAGGAGTCCTATAACAACACTTCCTTGGGAATCTGGTCCTAATCAAACTCCAGTGGCCAAGAACTAGATTGTAGTGGCCCTCGCCTTGCACAGCCCATGCAAAAGTCAACAAAATAGCCATGCGTGGCCTCATGGACTATGCTTCTTCATACTGCCCCTGGGATTGCAAACCATCCAAAAAGATGCAGGCAGGAGAGCGTGAAGATGAGGCATTAGACCCACCCCACCTGTCCAATGACCTGTGGAGAGGGTCTGTAGATCTAAAATGGTGTTCTGGTTAAAATTATTGGTGTTCTGAAATGCTGAGAACAATTTGTCTTGGTTCAAACATAAAAAAGAGCTTTTTGCTTGATTTATTTTTTAAGAATAAGAGAGGAAAGTTATAACTAATTCAATGCAATCAATAAATGAATACATAAAATGTAGTATTAGGTTACACAGTTAAAATTTTAAAGAGGTCAGCAAACGTATCTAAGTATTTGTATGGCCCTCTTCTCTGTAGTATCTGAGCACTTCAAATAGGCATTATAGCAGGACTAGCACCTGACTCTCCCACATGCCAGATCAGTGCCCTAACCACGAGGCGATGGAATCAATCTTTCTCCACCCTCATGAATATTTAATTATTTATACAAAGTTAAACAGCTCCCATGGGGAAGATTGAGCAAAACCCCAGAATATGCTATAGCATGATGGCTAGGGCCCTTTCCTAAAAGGGGGAGAGACTTGGGTTCAACTCAGACGCAGCAGACACTTTAATCTGGGTCTTCCACTTCCCAGGTGAGTGCCGTAACTGTGCTATTGGGTATTACTTCCACATGCTTTTCCTAACCTGCTTCCCCTGGCTGTCTTTTGTGTAAGGCCTGATCCAGAGTGCATGCTCTGAAAATGCTTATGGGATCTGGCCGCCGTGGGGAGGTAGATGGGGGAATGCCTCATCTGATAATCTTGCCTGGCCTTAGGTGTGGGTGAAGGCTCTGAGCTGGTCATTAGCTGTAGGGTGGCACCATGATTTGTGCATGCCTACTTGGGGATAGGCACCTACAGGACTTTAGAGACCTACAGAGTTAGGTGGCAGCAGAGTGGTGATTGTGAGACTGTCAGTGGTGCCTAACAGGCAGTTAGGTACCTAAGCACCTTTGTGGATCAAGTACAGACAAAGGAAGGGCCTGATTCTGAAGTCGGTTGAGTCTCTCCATTGACTTCAATGGGTTTTGCATTAGGCTGTATGGGCCAGATTTTCAAAGGTGTTTAGGTGACTGAAGATGCAGATGGATATCTAGTGGGATTTTCAAAAGCACCTAAGTAAGTTAGGCATCTAATTTCCAGCACATCTGAAAATCCCACTAGGCACCTGTCCATATCTTTAGGTGCCTTAAATACCGTTGTAAATCTGTCTGCAAGTGAGTCACCCAAGGTCACTGAGGGAGGCTGCAGCTGAGCCAATCTGGAAACTGAAGCCAGATCTCTGGAGTCCCAGTCCTTAACCATATGATCATCCTATCTATCCTGTAGTTCATACTGCAGTGAAACTGAACCATTCACTTTACTTTGTGATATACATTTAACAATATTCATATAGCACATTTCACACAACAAGAACCCAAAACACTTTATAGATTGTCTAGGAATCGTTTCACTCTCCCTTGCCACCACTAGGGCAGAGATATAACAGTTATCTTTTTTCAGTAGCACTACACAAATAATGCTTTCAGGATGGAGAGTGAAAAATAATGTATCTGACTCAGACTGCAGAAGAAATTTTACAGAGGCAGAATGTACCTGATTTGAAATATGGCACACTGGGGCTAACTGGCCTACTCTTACAAAAAATACTAAGCAATCTATAGTATAAGGCCTACAAGTGGGCAGGGCCCCAGTTGCAAAAGTTCTCATTTAAACTCACTAGTCGCCTTTATAGTTTCATATCATGAAATATATTTCAAAAGTATCTGAGGTTACAGGTGAAATGGTGACACCAGGACTTTATTTAAATCTAAATTAAATTTCTTTCAGAAGTTTTGCTACCCTTTAATTGGGGCAAAAATATCTATCTGAACCAGATGACAGACAAGCCCTTCTGCTCTCTTTTTTTGAATCTGTTTCAAAGACCAAGAGGAACTACAAAGTGAAATCATTTTGTAATGTTCTCTTTCTTTCCCAAAGCAAGCATCTGAGGAGGCCTCATATTTGATGCTCCAGTTCCCATACTAAAATCCCCTGCCTTGTCATTGTTCAAGGTGAGCTTAAATAGGCCAAGCAAGCATGCTGTTCATACAACTGTATTTGTTCAGGTGCACTGTTCCCAACTGCATGGGGCCACCCATTCCCAGTACTGAATACCAGCAAGCAAGAGAAGGGGAAATGGGTAGGGAGGAGAATTGTATTTAAAGGTCCTACTATTGTTAGAGCAGTTACAATGTCCAAATGGATTATAATTAACACTAGGAAGCACATGATTTTCTCCTCTTTGCCATTTAGGAAAACAAATTATATCTTTGTTTCATAGCGATCATGTTCAGATTTGGTAGTGTTTAAGATGCCAAGAAGTCCCTCCTTTTCCTTTTCTATGAACTTCAGGCAATACCTTTTTTTTTTAATCTCCCACACCAAGTCCTTATTAAAGAAAATAAATGTTAATGGGATGCCTTCAGCAGTATAATTAAAACTTTCTAGCTTGATTAAAGTATGCAAACTGTCATCTGCTACATTGTAAGAGGCTCTGTCATTGACATTTTGGAATATGCACTGCATTCAGGGGAAAAGGTCCCAAAGGGGGTTTACTTTCTTCTAAGTAAGCATAATTCATGACAAAATTAAAAAAGAAAACCATACAGTAAGCTTAAAATAAACAAGGCACTTGTAAGTACAGGAGAATCTTACTTACTATTGTTCAACCAATAATTAATGCCCTGTTCCCAAGGCAAGCCTTTTTTATATATAAATAACGAGGTGTTATATAAAAATGTATATGCTGCAGACAGCATCTGTAGCTGGGCATCTGCCTTGCCTACTAATGAGGCTAAAACACTGTAGTGAGTCACACTGCCAAGGAACATGTTCTTGTGCACATTTCTAAGGCACAGATTTCAGGGTCTGGGCGTTTCACTCAAATGAGGGGGGCTTGGAAAGATGGGGCAGCATGAGTAGGTGTGTGAAATATGAAGTGTAGGTTGGGAAGACTGGCCTGATGTGAAAAATGATTGTATGTTGTGTTACAAATTATCATTGCATCAGAAAGTGAAATAATCTCCCAATTCAGGTCCAGGGAGAATAAAAATGGATCATATATAAAGACATTTCAAATGACTTGTAGCAAGCTGAAAATTGTTCACATGAAGTGACACAGAGAATGTGATTCCATTACTTGATTCTTCATAATTATCACACACTCTTTCCACCAACTATTTGTTATGATTTAGAGAGGAAACCTGCCTCTCCTGGTTTTCGCTTGGTTGTGCTGTCTGTACACACACTGATGTTTGAAATGGGCTGTCTAGGCTTTCATAAGAAATAAGAAACGGCCCTGGATCATTTGGGTATTTATTTAGTTATTTGCTTTATACAATGCAGGGTTGCACCCAACTTTGTTCACTTGGGAAGAAGATCTGCAGATCATGAGGTTTTCTCTCTCAGGTCCCTCCGAAAAAGCAGCAGATCTTGAGAACTCATTGGCACATGGCAGTATGGGCTTGGGATGAAAGCATGCCTGAAAGCTGCCAGTCTCTGTGTACTTGGAGATTGAGTTGTTTCATTGTGCAAATCAAACCAGAACAAAAAATGATTAATATTCTCCACTCCCTCAACACCACCTTTTTTAAAAGAACTCTCCATTGACTTTAATTAAGCTCTTTGTAGGCTCCCAAGCTTGCTTGCCAGATGGGTTTTCCCAAGCTCTGTTTCAGTATAATGCACAAGTTTCTCATTGGCAAAACTGGGCATAAAAGATCCCTTGCTTCTCTGTTAGCATTGCTGGAATCAGGGGTAAATTTCTTGTGAGGGAGATGGGAAAGAGAGAGAGAGAAAATGAGAATTGATTATTTTGTTATCTTTTTATAAAACTGGAAGTTTAAATGCCATCTGTGAAAGAGTTAATTATAGACATGAACTCATTTTGCCCTCAAGAAACAAAATTTTAGATCTGAATCTATCCAAACTTTACAGGAGAGGGGAGGATTTCAAGACTCAGATCTATATTTGCAGCTCTCAGATTTTGCAGGAAATGGTATCTTGCTGGGAATGTTCGCGATAGATTGCTTTCTAGCTTGAGTATGTTGACATTTGCATTTCTGCTCAAGAGTTTGGGACACAGAGATCTGGAGAAGCTTGAATATTCTCTCTACCAGATGCTTTTATCAAGATATTATGGTTGCCAATTTTGGCTGGATGTATTCCTGGAGGTTTCATCCCATGACATAATCTTTAATTAAAGATTAATCTTTGATTCCTGGAGGGCAGGGCCGGCTCTAGGCACCAGTGTAGCAAGCAGGTGCCTGGGGCGGCCAATGAAGAGGAGGGCGGCATGTCCGGCTGTTCGGCAGCAATTCAGCAGTGGGGCCATCACTCCCTCTGGGAGCGAAGGACCCGGCTGACGATCGCGATCGCTGATTTTTTTATTGATTTATTGATTTATTTTGTGCTTGGGACAGCAAAAATGCTAGAGCCGGCCCTGCTGGAGGGTTGGCAACCCTGATAGAAACACAGTTGCTTTTTCCCCTAAAATCACCTATGGACTCTTAAGTGGTATAGCTTCAGCCACAGCTGAACAAAATATAGTGACATTTGTCAGCAAGATGACATGGAGAGAGATTTAGTGATTTCACATTTTTAAACAGACATCACAAATATGTCTCAAATTAGGGTGACCAGACAGCAAATGTGAAAAATTGGGACGGGGGTGGGGGGTAATAGGAGCCTATAGAAGAAAAAGACCCCCAAATCAGGATTGTCCCTATAAAATTGGGACATCTGGTCACCCTATCTCAAATTCCTGTACACACTCCAGTCAGTCATACTATCCCTGCAAACTAGAAATTGCACATTGTCTTATAAGATGTCTTCCTGATAATGAAAAATCCACTAGCCCCAATAATGTTTAAACTTAAAAGGAATTAGGGCTATTTTTCACAGTTTCATGCCTCTGGATGCACATCAAGTAAATCTATTAAACAGCTGGGCTAATACAAGCATCAATTTTCATTGAGTATTTGCTCAAATTAATTCACTTAATTTGTGATTTTGCCTCTTTGGTTGTCACCATCCATGATCTTTTGGGGGATTGAATTATATGCACATGAATGTTAGCAGAATGCAAGCTTGACACCTTACCTACAACTGGGATATTTTAATATGGGTTTGGACACAGTATGATACAGCTGGGGTAGGTCACCCTAAGACCCTCGCCGGAGCCCTCACATCACAGAAACAATTAAATGAGTCAAACAGGGATCTGCTTGAATTTCAGAATCAGGAATCAAATATGAGTATCTAATTGTTTGTGATCAATCCATGGGGGAGACCAAAGGGTTCAGAAGAAAAAAAAAGTATTGAAAACTGAATAATAACTCTACTGGAAGAAATTTTGCAACAAACAGAAATTGAGGCTACATTCATCACAGCCATAAATGCTTGGTTCCAGGGGAGAGTTACAGAGAAGGTGAAGTATATGTCCGGGGTCTGCAAACTCTAATGACTTAAAATGAAAGGGTTTCCAGCAAGAGCAGACTTACTTTCCTTTCAGGCAGCTAATCCTTAACACATTCAGTGTATCCAGTTTCTGATTTGCTAAAGCATGTTGCTACACAAATGATTAATTTTGCTAAAGCAGCACAGATAGCTTTTCATTTTTCTAGGAATCTCTGCTTCATTGCACACTTGCACTGATGCTACCCGGGAAAATGGTTCTTTAAAATAGCATCAGCCCCTGTTATGATTTCTAGTGGATGTGTGTGTACATTTGTAGAGAGCCGGTGTGCAAGATTCCACAACATTTATCTCTAAAGCTTAATTTCAGAATTTTTTTTTAGAAAAAGGTCATGGGGTAATCAATTGGAGTTGGGAGCAGTAGGTTACAATCCATGTATAGTTTCAAAGGTTTTCTAGACACCGACAAGACCTTTGAGGAGCAGCAGGTGCTGTCCAGGATTCTCTGTTCAGTGTCCTCTTCTGGATCGCTGATTTTTAACCTTTGATCCTCACTTGCATTCCTGTTTTCTCATTTGTTGTCCCAAGAAATCATTTGTAACCTGGGCTCAGTGGTTGATGGGGAGGGCCTAAGCCCACTATTTCCCAGCTATCACAATAGCTATACAGAGACAGGTTCTTCATACAGTTAGCAAGAAGATGAACTTCTCTCACCTCTGCTGAGTTCCTTGCCTGTCCTCCAATGCACCCTACACTCCTCCCCATCTCCAACCGCATCTAAGTTAAGGGTGGGAGATCCTTGGGTTTCTTGTGGCAAAGCTGGTGACGAGGTGCTTAAAAAGGAAATATTGGGTAGAGGGAAGGTTCCTTTCGGGTGTTAAAGGGAAGCTGGTTGGGGATTGTTTGCTCCCATGTCTTGCAGACCAGACTAAAGGTTTGGGTCAATAAGTGGAGTTCCAAATCCCTGGGAGAGAGTGGTCTCAGTTGATTACAATCTCTTTTGATTTTTCTTTCTTACCTAATATGAATTGATCAGAAAAGGTGGAGTATTTTTTAAAGGTTTAGGGCAGGGGTCGGCAACGTTCGGCACGCGGCTCGCCAGGGTAAGCACCCTGGCGGGCCGGGCCAGTTTTATTTACCTGCTGACGCGGCAGGTTCGGCCGATCGCGGCCCCCACTGGCCGCGGTTTGCCGTCCCGGGCCAATGGGGGCGGCGAGAAGCGGCGCGGGCGAGCGATGTGCTGGCCGCGGCTTCCCGCCGCCCCCATTGACCCGGGACGGCGAACCGCGGCCAGTGGGGGCCGCGATCGGCCGAACCTGCCGCGTCAGCAGGTAAATAAAACTGGCCCGGCCCGCCAGGGTGCTTACCCTGGCGAGCCGCGTGCCGAACGTTGCCGACCCCTGGTTTAGGGATTTGTTCTGTATGCAGTGAGTAAATGGCCCTAAAAAGGGGGTGGAGGAGAGAGAGAGAGAAAGGGAGGATGAAAGCAGAGATATATGAATTAGCTGGAACAAAATAAGAGCAATCACATAATTTCACTGAGAACAAGACATTCAGGTAACTTGGATAAGTATCAAAATATTGGTGCTGCTTATTCAAACAGAAACTTTGGAAGACTCGGGGGGGGGGTAAAGAGAGAGAGAGAGAGACAAACAAAAGCTCAGAAAAATATAAGCAAAGAATAAAAAGCAGATAAGGCTCAGCAATTGCTAAAGGGGATACATGAAAATGTGCATATACCAGATTTAGAGCCAAATTCTGCTCTCAGTTACACTCTGTCCAGAGGAGCCGCTTTGAAGTTATGCTGTTTTAAATTTGGAGTAACTCCATTGATTTTAATGGAGTTATTTGAGATTGACACCAGAGTAACAAAGAAGAGAATTAAGCCTTCAATAGTGCTAGTAGAAATAAATCAAAGTGGTGATAGTTGTATCAGGATTGTGTTTGGGGTAGAATGCTCAGTACAAATTAGGGATCTGAGGGTTTCAATCTAACAAGATTCTATCATCTTGGCTGAAATCTCATAAGAACCATTGTCAGGCCTCATCTGATACAGAAGTTGAAAGCAGATCCTACTCAGTATGGGATCTGACCTGGGATTAAAATTTGGGAATTCAAATCCAACCTCCCCTCCACTGAACTTCAACAGGGCTCAGATTTGATTTTCCTTCATATATCTCTATGGTTTGGGTGTCTATTAAGCAGTCCTAAGCCAAGAGTATTCCATACAGAAGAGTGTGTTTGTGCAAAATAACGTGTCACACATAATAGGCCTTTAAACCTCACAGAAGTGTTGCACCATAAATAATACTTGAACATTTAATGAAATAACAGGAGAGAGTTCCAAACAGACAGGAAACTCCCTTGGAGATTTAACCAGCCTAAATCAATTCCCACATCCCCCCAGCCCACAGGCAGCAAGTCCCAAGGAAATACCTCTTCTTTCAGCCTCTGGGACAAAACCTCTAGAAGGAAAAAGATAAGAGGAAAAATAAACCCCTTGCAAAATGCCTCTGCCCTAAGCTCCTAAATGATGTTTTTATACTTGCAGGCAAAGTTGAAACAGCCCACAGGTGAGCTAAACCTTCTTATTAACCCTGTCCCAAAGAGGGCCAACAAAATCTTGTATATAAGAGGAGCTAATTATGTTCTCAGTTTTCCTGGCTAGATACTCTGCTATAGGTTCCATTCCTTATAAGCTATGTGCAGTCTTGTTAGAGTAGTAGCTAAGAAGGGTTATAAACTATGGCAATTACTGACAAAATTTGTACAAACAGCACCAGAACCTGTTGACCTTCAATCTCATTGCAAAGCCCATCTGTTTGGACAGACTTTGGCTTGATGGGGGGCATTTTATTTAATTGCAGAGTTAGTTCTTTTGTCAAGTTAACTGAAATCAACTACATTTTGATTTCTTTAGTCATAGTACAAATGCCCAGAGAAGTAATGAAGGGTGTGTTTTAAAATACATTAAAATATATATCATGATGTCTTGTTCAGAGGGTTTTACTGTTTTGTTTTGCTTGGGTTTGTCCTGCAAGAATACCAAAGCAGCCATGTTTGAATGTAATATATTATTGACTTTATTTCTGACAGGAGACCTCTGTAGCTCAGATTGTCTTCTTAAATGCAGGTTGAGGGAGAAATTTTGACAGTCCCACAGCCATTTCATTCATTTAATAGCTATACTATTGGCTGTCCCAATTCTTTAATTTACAATGAAGTTACACTGAATTAGCCATAACTATAAAAGCTGTTCAGAATCACACTTATATTATACTAAACAGAAGTATCTCCAGCTGGTATGGCAGCTTGTGAGGCTTGTTTGGCAGCAATATCATGTAATCTACCAATAGGTACAAAACAAGAGTTACTTACAATTTGTTTTACAGGTCTTACTACAGCAGTGATAAATGCACTTGCTCAGAGGGGTTAGGAGAGTTCATCACATGCTACTAATACAGTTAACACAAAACACCATATTTAGTACCTTGCTGTACCAATCTGACATGACAAATGGAATGTTTCTCTTTGTGCAAACTCTTCTATAATGGGATCCACCTTCTATAATGGTGGCACGCTATTATTTCGGTTAAACTCTGCCCCAAAACCCCCCACAACCCTGCTTGTAACTCATAGCATGAGTCTGACTTCGACCTATAAAAGCCAGGAAATTCAGCACTTAAGGGATATACTTTAAGCAAAATATATAAAACTCTGCCATAAACTGAACTTTGGGGAACTGGGCCTTAATGGCTAAATGGAGTTCTCTATTGTAACAATGCTTTAATAGTATTTTGGAGTTCTTCAAAGTGCTTTACAAATCTTATACAACCTTCAGTCCTGTGAGGTGGGTGCTCTGTTTATTGTCCCCATTTTACAACTGGGAAAACTGAAACAGAATGTGTATTGAGTACCTTGTCCAACTGCATAAAGGATGTCACTGCTAGGATTAGAATCCAGGCATCCATAGCTCCATGTCCTGTATTTAGAACATAACATCTGCTATAGACACTAAAGGGTACCAGCAGTTTGATACAGTAGGGGAAATCAGGGCAGCTACTGCAGTAAAGGGGTTAACTAAATTACCCACAGTATTAAGGTTTGGAGCCATATTCCACCCCTCTCTTACTTCCTGGTTTGTAAGTGGAAGTTTCCTTCCACTCTGTTATGTGGTTGAGAAAAGCAGCAAGTTTACAGACTGCACTGGTGTGAGTAGTGTTTGTTTGTTTTAAGTGGGCCCCTTACAAATGCTACCCAGGCAGGTGTGCATCAGTATTCTGGATTTAATCACAAAGCCTAGTAGACTTGGCAAACTGGATCTTTATTTTCTAAGTTTCCTTTATATTTTTTCTGAATAATAACTTGTATGAAGGCAAGTGGTTTCACCTCCACTTTGAACTAAAAAGTATCACTGAGCGTTCTCTTTTGTTTAAATGCTATTTTTGGTATCGTGGCTGTTAAAACATTTGTTGTGTGCTGTTGTATTTGTCTTATCACCTGATCACAGGCCACATTTGTGTTTGTTGGTTGTCTGAAATTATCTACATATTTAGTTACACATTTGTGTGGTGTACTGAAAATTGTGGTAAAATTATACCTATCCCTTTAAATTGTAGGTCTGTAGACTTTGAGGGAAGCCATGTGATCAGGGTCCTCAGTGTGCAGTCTGCAAAGAGCCAGCCAGGAGCAAGGTGGGTTGTGTTGTCTCTGCCTTAGGCAGCAGCTTGCTATTTGTTCTGCCTTTGTGTGTGTTAGTATTATGCTGCAGTGTAGCAGCTTTCCAGAAAGATCATTTTATGTTTCTTTGAATTTTTCTATGTGAATGTAACAATTTGTAGTCCCACACATAACTTTCTGTTCCTTTTCAAATGTTATAATAACCTAGGGTGACCAGATGTCCTGTTTTTAAAGGGACAGTCCCGTATTTAAGCCCCCCCTGCAGATGTCCTGACTTTTTCTTAAAAATGGGCAAACTGTCTCATATTTGCTGTCTCCCCCGCCATCAGTACTTGTGGGTCCTGCTGCTGGCCGGATCCCTGCTCGCCAGGCGCCAGCCCACCAGCGGTGAGTGTGTGTGTGTGTGGGGGGGGGTGTCCAGTAGCCAGCAATGGGGGTGGGCGTGCAAGGCTGGTGGTGAGGCAAAGCTGCAGCACACAGTGCTGGCCGCTCTCCCTCCTGGTCCATCAGCGCAGCCCCCGCTGTGTGCTGGCTCTTGGCCAGCAGGCCCCGTTCTGTTTTCAGCCAGCACTGGCTGCGAGCTGTGGTGGCTGGTGAGTGTGGGTAGGCACCAGGGGGTAGCCAGTTACATATCACCTCTGCTGCTCACCAATCAACCCGTTACGGGCTCCTCCTCCCCTTCACACACACACACACCCCAGCCCCACTGCTCCTCCATAATCCCCCCGGCCCTGTGCAGAGAACCAGCCCCCAGTCGGAGCACTCAGCTCACCAACAGCCTGACCGGCAGGCTCCTTCCTTCCCCCACTGCCTCTGGCTGGGCCGGTGCCCCAGTAAACCCCAAGACCCTCCGGCCCGGAGTGCTGGCCAGAAGGAACCATGGGGAAGCCTCTCCGCCCCTCAGCTAAGCTCTGGAGTGGCATGGGGGAAGCGATTTCCAGCCTGTTCACATCCCAATCCTGGAGACTCCACAGGAGCCCCAGGGCAGGAGCTTAGCACCCTCTTTCTCCCCCACCACCCTGGGTCCTGCCCCCAGGGAGCGTGGGGCTGGTCCATCCCCTAGGCAGCCTCCCCTGCTGAGCCACTTCTCTAGCCAGGTTCGCTGAAGCCCCTGCAGTCAGGTTCCCTGGGTCCTGGTGCACAATGCATCCTTAGGGCTTAACCCCTTCCTGCCCGTGCTGTAGCCAGGGGCAGGAGGCGCCTGGGTTATATCGGTGGCCAGCAGCAGCCTGGAGGTGTTAGCTGCTTTTTAACACTGTGTGGGCAGGAAGGGACAAGCTGCTTCCAGCCACAGGTGAGCAGGGGGCGGGGGAGAAGAGGTGAGCTCTGCAAAGACCTGAAGATCTGGGCCAGGTCATCTCTCCCCACCCCCCCACCCCCGCCTCCATGGCTGGAAGCAGCTCCCATCCCTCCTTTACAGTGCTGAAAGGCTGCTGGCCACATTCTGGTATGAACCCTGCAGAAATCTGGGGATGGGGGGCATGTGACTTTGCGTGCCTGCGCCCCCCCACGTGTTGTCTTGGTAAGACGTGGCACCAGGTACTAGGAGAGTCTGTCCCGGGGGCAGCGCCAGGCAGGGAGGGTTGGGTCGGTTGGTCACCCCCCCCCCCCATGTAAGGGAGGTGGACGGGAGTGTGGGTGTGTCACCTCTCCCCGTGTGTGTGTCACCTCTCCCCGTGTGAACCTTAAAGCCTTAAAGATAAGAAGGTAAATAAAAAGAATCCAACTATGCAGTATTTCTTTTTAACAGGGGCTCAGACAACTTGATCTCAATTTGAACGTTTGGACTGCATAGTTGTAATTGATTGCCATTGAACTCACTTGAATATGAGTAATTTTACCAGGTGTCCCATATTCAGCATAGGGAAATATAGTCACCCTATCGTAACCTCATGTCTTCTGCTCACAACTCCTATTGGACCCTCAGAGTTAATAACGCTGATGTGATTTTAAGGTATATTGCGCTGACATCTAGAGTTGCACTCTGATGCTAAACCCACTATCATAGTCCTCTATGATAAAAGCAATATTTATGGTTTCACAAACCATAGTGGCGGCAAAGGAACAATCTAGTTATAAAGGGAAAACTCTTTTCCTATCTTAGGCCTTGATCCTGTTCTGTGATCCACTAGTGTGGATCCCTGTGCCCATAGTCCTCTATGATAAAAGCAATATTTATGGTTTCACAAACCATAGTGGCGGCAAAGGAACGATCTAGTTATAAAGGGAAAACTCTTTTCCTATCTTAGGCCTTGATCCTGTTCTGTGATCCACTAGTGTGGATCCCTGTGCCCATGAGAAGCCCAGCTGGGACATTTGTAATGAACAGTGATATTAAATGTAGTGGGGTTTATAGCCCTATTTCCTGCCATGCATAAGCAAGTTAGGGTTATGTGTGCACAGAGCTATATGTATCTGCATATCCCTTGCTTGCACACATGTACAAGTCAAGCATGTGAAAAAATGCCTTTGCACTTTTCAAAAATGTTGAGTTGTGTGCAAGTGATACCTAATTCTTAACTCATATTGTTGTGGTAAGGTACGGAACATGGAAAACTCCTGAAACATAGACTCAACACCCTGAGTTAATGGAGCCCAACCCACCAGCTATAGCAACTAGTTTTGATAAATTCATGTGATAGGGTGCGGTTAGCAGTTATGAACTGAGCCCTTTGGAAGCCAGCACTGGGTGTAATTAGAGTAGGAGGGACTTAAGTAGTTTGTTTGGAAGGGTACAAAGGAGCACTTGCACCTGTAGGGAACCTGATGAGCTAATTAACTGACCAGCTGGGTAGCTCTGAGAAGAAAGCAAACAGTATAAAAGGCTGAGCAAGGGAGCAAGAAGGTAGCTCTATATCACGTTGTAATGTACCTGCAGTATAAACAGCAAAAAGACATGTGGTTTTCTGCTGGACTGTGCATGCTGCGTAATTCAGAAAGAAGGCTTAGCAGCTAGGTTTTACAGGAGCTGTAGGGGGAGCCTGTTTCCAAAGAATCTCAAGCATAATTTTTTGTTCGTTTTTTTTTTTTTTTTTTTTTCTTCTAAAAGAACTTTCTCACAACTGGGTAATGGCTCGAAGAACTCTGTTGGTTGCTCTGCAAGGTTGGTACTTCTCCATTTTGTGGTTCTCCTGAAATGCTGTATGACTTGTATTTGGTTGGTATCTAATGGGTTAGTTCCCCTCCCCCCCCCGTAAACAATATGTACTTAGGCCCTGATCCTACAATTGGTTCTTCATATATGGTCCCTTTTTTGCTTTTTTCAGAGCCTTATTGAGTCTATAGGTTTATACGTAAGTACAGAGATTTGCAGCTCCATTTGCTGAAGTGGGGGGGTCTACTGGCCGCCTCCAAAGCCCTTTACATTTAGTGGGAGTCCTTTTATTGGTCAGGTTCAATGATTGCAAGCCCCTGAGTGCAGGGGCCTGGTTTGTTCTATGCTCTGTACAATGAGTAGCTTTTAGTTGTAGAGTTTTTCACTCTGAAGAAGTTGTAAGTATTTATTCTTCGCAAAAAAAGCATCAATACCCCTGACACTCACCTCAGGCCAATATAGGAACAAATATGTTGTACTGGAAGTGCTCCAAAAAGGCAACTAAAAAATAGCTTGGTGTGGACCCAGAGTGACACACACAGAATCTCTTCTCACTCGAAAGCACATACATTCTTGTGAAAGGCCCTGACTCTTCCATCTTTGCTCAGACAAAATTCCATCTGTAATCAATGGAAATTTTACCTGCATTAAAAAAATGTAGGATTGGGCCCAAAGTCATGTACCACCCCCTTAGCTAGTTTGAAAAGTGGAAGGTAATAAATAACTGTGCATGTTGTAATCCACTTGGAGCTTTAATAGGAAATTATATACAAACTCATGTTTGCCCTTAGAGCTGGGGAGACATTTTCATCACAGAGGTGCAGATTGTTTGCCCTGGGATTCTGAGAATGGCTAACGTTTTTTCTTTCCTATAGGCTTGTATGGAATGGAAGGCTAAGGAGATCATTGGCTGGATCACAAACTTTGCCAGGATGCTGCCAGGGCCGGTGCAAGGAAATTTCGTGCCCTAGGCGAAACTTCTACCTTGCGCCCCTCCTCCCCTCCCCCCCCCAGCCCTGCGGCAGCTCCCCGCCCTGAGGCACCCTCCCCCCCCCCCCCCGGGGAGCTGTGCGGCAGCTCCCCACCCCAGCTCACCTCTGCTCTGCCTCCTCCCCGAGCACGCCGCCCCTGCTCTAATTCTCCTCCCCTCCAGGCTTGCAGCGCCAAACAGCTGATTGGCACCGCAAGCCTGGGAGGCGAGAGAAGTGGAGCGGCCGCTGCGCTGGGAGAGGGAGTTTGAGCCGCATGTGTCAGAGCACCGCCAGCAGCCCAGCCCAGGAACGCTGTTTTTAAAAAAAAAAAAAAAAAAAAAAAAAATTGGGGGCACCACTTTAGGGCGCCAAGATTTGGGGGCACCAAAGGCAACCACCTAGTTTGCCTTAATGGTAGCACCGGCCCTGGATGCTGCTATGTAATACAATCTCTGTAAGTTATGTCAGGGGTATATATCCCCATGATTTCTATGCACCAAATATGGTAAGAATCCCATAGTGACCTTTGCCCTTCTCCTGGCTTTCCAGGAGAGACATTTTGTTTACTGTTTTATGTACAGTATTTTATTTTGGTGCCTTTTGGTTATTGCAAAAAGGCTTTTACAAAAATAGGTCTTGCAATGTGCTCTGAAAGTGGTCAGCTATGGGAATCTGCCTTTGTTTTCTCTAGTAAGTTGTTTCATTGTCAAGAGTCCTTGATCAAGAATCTCTTATCTCCAGCTTTTGAGAGCTTCACAGTGGATGCTGTTAGCAGTCTTTTCCCAGAAGAGCAAGGCTGGTGGGCCACAAATGGAAGGGCAGTCTCAGATGTAACCAGAGCCCAACCCATTGAGGGCCTTAAAGATTAATATCAAGGCTTAAATAAGCACCAGAAGCAAATCGGGAGCCAGTGGGGTACTGATATGTGTCCTTGGTGGTTTTCCTTGCCATGGAAATGGGCTGCAGCATTCTGTACCAGTTGTATTTACTGTATTGCTTATATCTTCAGCTCCATGAACAGCAAAATACAATAGTTCCTCCTGGTGGCAAGGAGCATGTACATAGATCACTGCAGTGAAATCTGAGATGAAAGGCATAGTGTCCTGACAAGTTGGAGGTGGCAGAAGGCAATTCCTGCCATTGTTGTTACCTGGGTATTCCGGAACTAGTGATGGAGCCACTAAAACCCCAAGACTTTTACATTGTCAATTAGAGTGCAAATGCCTTTAATAAAGGGAGAACTGAATGTCCTGGCTAGCTTCTTGAAGCATTTCCACCTGCCTCAGCTCAGTCATACTTGGGTTCAGTTCAAGCCAGTTGTTCTTCATCCAGGTGCTAATCTCTTGTAGACATTTTAGTAACAGCAATGGTTGCATTTTCTGAGAAAGAAATATAAACGTACATGTTTATATTACCATTATTATTGTGGTGGTTCCTACAGTGTGGTAGACTCTTCATATACATGTACGTGCATAAAGATGCAGGCCCTGCTTTGAACAGCTTTCCACCTAAGAGAGTGCATTGTTGCTAACACAGCCCATGTCAGCTCAAAGCTTCTCCAAGATCTCAGATATTGAAGAGCAGAGTGTACGGTATTGATCCCGGTGAAATTTGCAGGTTATAAGGACTCTTAGGGCCTCATCCAAAGCCTGCTGAAGTCAACGGGAGTGTTTCCATTGACTTCAGCGGATTTTTGATCAGGTCCTTGAATGTGAAAAGCAGCTACCCATCACAACTGTGTCTCTTGTTCGAGAGGCATGATTTAAGCCATAATTGTGCTGCCTCATTCTTGCTTAGATAGGTTTTGTAAGCAGGTCAGCAGCACTTCTGATCATCTATCTCAAAGGCTGCAGAGAGCTGTGTGTATGAATGCCAAAAGGTTTCCATAGCCACAAGTAAATGCCACTGATGAGTTAAAGCTCACGTTGCCTGGACAAGCATGTGAAATGAAAGTCTGAAAAGAAAGGATTACCACCTGCAGCGAGAATATTTATTTTACAGCCTACAAAAATATTGAGAGTTCTGTTTTATGCAGGAGGTTGTTGAATCTAGTAAAAGTACAGTACTTGCTACAAACCAGAAATTGGGGTTATTAATGGCCTTTTTCCCACTCTTGGTGATTTGAAAGCCTTTTCAAACACTTTGCGAAAGGTAAGAGCATGTAATGCTACATGGTTTTATTGTTAATGCAAATGAAGACTCTCTCTTTCACCCAAAGTATGGTTTAAAAGCACAGAATTGATAGGATTGTGGGGTTTTTCATTAGGATGTGTTAAAGGAAACTGCTTGACCTTACTATTTTCTTCTCCCCTCCCCACCCCACCCTGACTTCTCAATACTCTTTTAAGAAATCCCAAAGACAGACATATAACCATGTGTTTCCCAACACACATTTAGTATGCAAGCCATTGTAGTCAAGGGCTGCCATAACTGCTGTGTGCTGCAACTAATGCAGTGGCATAGGCTACAATCCTTGCCTGCACCGATCTCAGGAAGGAGTAAGTAGGGCTGATTCATAAGCAATTCAAATAATACATACTATGAATTAGAAGGGTTATCGTGTGTTCACAAGAATGGTCTTGTGGTTAAGAACTGGACTGGAATTCAAATGACCTGGATATGATTGCTGGCTCTTCTACACCCCTCGAATATGCATTGGGTGAGTCACTTAATTTCTCTGTATGGAATTTTTAAAGGAGCCAAAGGAAGTTTAGCCATGTTTGGGTGTTTATCTTCTTTAGGCTAATTTGTAGAGTCCAGCTTCCCTGCCTCAGCTTCCCATCTGTAAAATGGGGACAGTAATACTTCTTACCTCATCAGGCAATCCAGGTGATGGGGGACCATGTAACTACCTAGACAGACAAATCTGTTTTTTTTTATTGTTGGTATTTAACAAATATTCCAGGAAGTTATGTAAGAAAAAGTAATACTTCCTAAAATATCAAGCAAAAAGAAACAAGTCATACAAGTCCTATGAGCAACCGTGAGTGCAAAACTAATCAGCCAAGGATCTGAATAGGTGCTTTAAGTGTACAAATGTTTCAGGATCAGACCCTGCTAGAGCTTTACAGTACACCTGCAAACTTACGGTAAGTTATTTTCATTTGCATTGCGTAAAACTAATCTTGAAATCTAAAGGCTACAGGTGAATTCCTGGTCCCATTGAAGTCAGTAGGAGTTTTGTCATTGACTTCAGTGGGACCTGGGATTCACCCTACGTAGTCAACACTGTGACTCACTTTACTTTCATGTGTATATTTATTATGTTGCAATAATTAAAACTGATCTTCATAAAGGTGACCCGTCATGACCAGCCTATATTGTGATCTATATACATAGTACAAAGCTTTAGCATTGAGGTCTGGCTCGAAGCTCACTTTCATCCAGAAGATCTGAAGTTAAAATGGGTCAATTGGTGTAATAGAGATATATAATAAGACACCTCTAACCATACCTAAAAAATTCAGTTATAAACAGAGCCGGTTTTTCTTCCGCTTATGTGACAAATCATTTGTTATCCAGGTATAATGATAATTAAATGGTCTATGGAAAAAATCATATGAACAGACTTATTTTATTATTAGAATGACTGCAGGGAATTATGGTCAGTCATAATAGTGAAAGATGTGTAAGACAAAATAAAATATGGAGATTGGATCATAAATCATTTTGACCAAGTATGAAAGTAATAAACATACAGAAACTAAGGCTAGTTCTTTGACTAATGGAGCTATCAATTTCCTATTCCTAGAGGGTTTAATTCTTTCTTCTGCTGAACATGTAGCATTGCAAACACCATAGAGTTCTATGAAAACACCTTCGACATTGAAGAATTAATCCACCTTATTGTTGTTCTTTTGAGTATTCACCTTGACTTTAAAGAGGATGTCAAAGGTGAGCTCTCTCAGACTCTCTTGTCCAAGATTTCCCTCCCCTGATAATAAGGATTTCCCTTCCCTTAAGAAGTCTGCTTAATGGACAGTTTTTTCACTTGATGCCTGCTGAGCTGCCTCAGGTGTGTTGACAACAGGGGCCACTACTCCCCCTGAAATGGATCTTTACTGCCTCCTGGTGGAGCAGATTACTGTCGTACCAGTGAAAAAGGTCCACGGTAATTATCTTCAATGCACAGCAGTTTGAGAAGGAATTACACAAGCAGTAAAGGGTTATATCAAGCACATAACTCCTGTGTTAGATATTAAGAGCTATACATTCCTCTTAACGAGTCTCTCTTTCACAAACACGTCCTGCGCTAGCCTCACGCAGTTCCTGGTTGGCAAACAGAGAAGGTGGTTACCAATTTTATAGATGGCTTCTTCATTCCAGGTCTGTTCTTCTCAGCCCGAATCTGTCTTGGATTCCCTTGAGGCAAGGCCTTGGTTGTCTTGAGATCCCTCTGGTTCACAGTCCTACTCAAGCCCACGGAGCAAAGTTTTGGCTACTCTGTCTAGCAGTGTTGCTTCTTCAAGTGTCAATTAAGGAATCCCAACCACAGTAATTTACTTTTTCTTGATTCTTATACTTCCCCCGCCCCCCCCCCCAAAGGAGTCACATGTCTTAAAAGCATGCCCAGTGGGCGTGTGGCTATTAATTTTATCTGATTAGTATTTTAGAATGGGCTGGGGGGGTGGTACCGAATGAAGCTCACCCCACATTTACTCACTCATTAATCATTCACTCTGGCTCTCTGCGTGGTGTCCTTGCTGTAAGGTCACTATAACCAGGTCGACCTGTGCCCCATGCTCGAACTTTATACATGGGATATTTACTTTTGCATGGGCCCATATTTCCTGACCAATAGGTTCAATATTGTTCACACACGCAGACTTTGCCAGTCCTTTATCAAATCTGCTTAAAGGGACCCTGCTCCCAGGATCCTCTGCAGCCATTCAGCCATGTTTAAGTCATGTCAAGTTATGCTCACACCATTCAGTCAGTATGGCAACACCAACTTGGCACCATTCCAACAAGGTGCTCTTCCATTGACTTGCAGCCATGGAAGTTCTGTGCTTCCCTGGTTTTGCCCGCCTCATGGTCTTCACAGAACCTTACCTTCCACGTGTCTGCCTGTCTCATGAGTCCCACACTGGCAAATACCAGCATCTAGATTATTATTAGACAAACATAATATCAAATGAAACCAAAAGAATGTATCTATTTATGACACTCCATGGGCTGGCTTCAACAACATTAGAATGTCATCTGCTCCGGTCCCTGTTCCTGAGAAAGATGGCAATTCCGTGCTTCAGTTTTCCTAACTATAAAATAGTTAATGATCCTTTACCCTCCTTTACAGAATGCTTTGAGTTCTGCCAAACAAAATTACTATATGAGTGTTATATGCCATAGTTTATTACTCAGCATTTAAAATTTACCTGTTGCCCTGCTACTCTGTATCTCTTTGCCTAATTTATGGGTGACTTTCTCATTTCATGCCCCTCTTATTTATTAGTTTCTCTAGTTTCCTTTCTCTGATAATATTATTTATTTTACGAGAGCCTGAGGAGAGCCCAGAATAAAATGGAAAAATATTATTCAAAGTGTCACTTTGAATCATATTTCCCATTTCCAAGAAGCATTTTTAAAGAGAATGTTATTTTTGTGTTTTTACTTTTTCAGATGAACACCGTATAAGGGGTGGTTGGCTGTTTTTACTTTTCAAAATGATGATGGGTTACAAGAGGCTAAGAGCTAAGTATTCAACACTGACTTGACCAATTCTGATAGCAGGTTGAGAATGACACATTCCATCATTTCCATGACTGTGAACAAACAAGGTTTTCCCAACTTGCTTGCAAGTGCTTAAGGGTGTTGTATGTCAGAGCAAGATGTTTGCCTAGCTATCAGCAGCATAAATGTGAAACTATTTCTGAACTTTTTCTACAATATTTGGGCAGCTAACTATGTTACTCTGCCAAATAATGGTCCCCATCAGGAAAGGATTCTTATTCTACGCCCTCTTCACTAGAAAGACCTTGCATTCCATGTACCTAGAGAGGAAGCATTCAAAGGGACTAAGTATAGATCTGGGATCCAGAAAAATGAGAGTTCCATAGCCGCCGACTTCCCCTCTGCCCGGTGGGTGCTCAACCACCCGGGCCTGCCCCCATTCCACCCCCTTCCCCCAAGTCCCCGCCCTTTCACCGCCTCCTCCCCTGAGCACCATGCGTCCCCTGCTCCTCCCCCTCTCTCCTGGAAAGTCCTACGCGCCGCCAAACAGCTGTTAGGAGATGGGGGGGGGGGGAGTGGGGACGCAGCACAATCAGGAGGGGGAGGCAAGGCGAAGCGGGGGCGGGGGGAGCTTGGCTGCTGGTGGGTGCAGAGCACGCACTAATTTTTCCCCAGGGGTGCTCCAGCCACGGAGCACCCATGGAGTCGGCGCCTATGGAGAGTTCTATTTGCTGCTCTTTTACTGACTACTTGTATGGTTCCTGCCAGATCATATAACCTCTCTGTGTCTCATTTTCCTATCTGTAAAATAGATATTACATTGCTGGCTGTTTTGTGGACTAGTTACAGTTTTATTATCACCTGCATTTGTGAACACAGTAAGCAGCATTCACTTATCCTTCTCTTGTTTTAGGTGTCACCCATTATAAACAGCCCATGTGGTGACCCCCTCAACTAGTGGCAATAGTTGGGCTTGCAAATGGAAAATTAAGTATTCTGCTTGAATATGAAAGCTACTCTAGGTCTAGCAGACAGAAACCCTGAGATTACCTATGAGCCAACTATGAACTCATCCATCAGTTTTCTCATTACTAGCTAAGCCCTCTATAGCTTCTGCAACTCCTTTTCAGAGTGATAACAGACATTATTTCCCAGTTCTGGGTGCCACATTTCAGGAAAGATGTGGACAAATTGGAAAAAGTCCGGAGGAGAGCAACACAAATGATTAACGGTCTAGAAAACATGACCTATGAGGAAAGATTGAAAAAACTGGGTTTGTTTAGTTTGGAGAAGAGAAGACTGAGAGGGGACATAACAGTTTTCAAGTACATAAAAGGTGGTTACAAGGAGGAGGGTGAAAAATTGTTCTCTTTAACCTCTGAGGATAGGATAAGAAGCAATGGGCTTAAATTGCAGTAAGGGAGGTTTAGGTTGGACGTTAGGGAAAACTTCCTGTCAGGGTAGTTAAGCACCGGAACAAATTGCCTGGTGAGGTTGTGGAAACTGCCACTGGAGGTTTTTAAGAGCAAATTAGACAAACATCTGCCAGGAATGGTCTAGATAATACGTAGTCCTGCTATGAGTGCAGAGGACTTGACTAGATGACCTATCAAAGTCCCCTCCAGTCCTACACTCTTATGATTCTGTGAATGGTTTTAACATGATCCTCAGCATGTGTGACATTTATATCAATTCACTTAATACGGGTGAAACCAAATCCTTTATATTAGTATCTTCCCTCCAGAAAGCTGCTGTTACAAATTGATCATGCACACTTTTTGTAAACAATAAATGGGAAATGTTTGTATTTTCCCACAGGCTACCAAGAACACTGAAGCCCTTAAGTGGTAAGAAATAACCCTGACTATTAGGGTTGCCAGGCGTCCAGTTTTTGATCAGAACGCCTGGTCGAAAAGGGACCCTGGCAGCTCCGGTCAGCACTGCTGACTGGGCCATTAAAAGCCCGGTTGGCGGTGCTGCAGGGCTAAGGCAGGCTAGTTCCTACCTGTCCTAGCACCGTGCTGCGCCCTGAAAGCAGCCAGCACGTCCAGCTCCGAGGTAGGGGGGGGGCCCACAGGGCTCCGCACACTGTCCCTGCCCCGAGCACCGGCTCTGCATGCCTGTTGGCCCGGAACCACGGCCAATGGGGGCTGGGGGTGGCGCCTATGGGCGAAAGCAGCGCACGGAGACTCCTGGCCCCACCTACCTAGGAGCCGGACCTGCTGCTGCCCACTTCCAGGGTGCAGCACGGTGCCAGGACAGGCAGGGAGCCTGCTTTAGCCCTGCTGTGCCACTAACTGGGACCTGCCTGAGGTAAGCCCGTGCCCAAGCCCCAGTCCTGAGCCCACCCTAAACACCTCATCCCCAGCGCCTGCACCCCCAGCCCAGAGCCGGTACCCCCACCTGCACCCCAACCCCTGCCTCAACTCGCAGTCCCCTCCCACACTCTGAATTCTTTAGCCCCACCCCAGAGCCTACACCCCCAGCAGGAGCCCTCATCGCCTCCCACACCCCAACTCCTGCCCTAGCCCGGAGCCCCCTCCCGCACCATGAACCCCTCATTTCTGGCCCCACCTGAGAGCCTGCACCCCTAGTTAGAGCCCTCCCCTCCTCCTGCACCCCAACCCCCTGCCCCAGCCCAGTGAATGTGAGTGAGGGTGGGGAAGAGCAAGCCACTGAGGGAGAGGGAATGTAGTGAGCAGGGATGGGGCCTCGGGGAAGGGGTGGAGCAGGGGCAGAGCCTTGGGAAGGGGCGGGGCTACATAAGAACATAAGAACATAAGAAAGGCCGTACTGGGTCAGACCAAAGGTCCATCTAGCCCAGTATCTGTCTACTGACAGTGGCCAATGCCAGGTGCCCCAGAGGGAGTGAACCTAACAGGCAATGATCAAGTGATCTCTCTCCTGCCATCCATCTCCATCCTCTGGCTAGTGTTTTTGGTTTTGTGCAATTAGAAAGTTGGCAACCCTAGTGACTATTCACCTTTTCATTTTCTGCCTTCACTCACCTTCTTGGGGTTTTGGGGGGTTTGTTTGTTGTTTTTGTTTTTATTTACAGCCTAAAACACTTGTTATGATGCTTAGATATTTTGTTTGTGGACTGCTGGGGAAAGAGCTACATGTAATGACATTCTGGTTTATTTTTATTTAATCAATTAATTATATAACACCATAAGCGTGAATGATGTTTTACAAACCAATAAAACACACACCTCTTAACTCTGGAAGAGACTACAGTCCAAGTATAAACGAAATGATTACAACAAATATATGGAGGACAGGAGTAATAACAGAATATAATTTAGGATGCTAGTTTCATTTGTGTTATGGTTGGTTATTAGTTGTGGGTTCATTAGCATTGCAAGGGGAATTGATGGGGACAGTTTACATTCAGGTGAACATGCTTATGTGACCATTGTCCTCTACTGGATGGAATATGGGGATATAGGAGTCTTGTAATGGCCCCACACTGTGTTGAATGAAGGTGTAAAGTCAAGGATATGAGCACTACTAGTATTGAGTTTGATCATAAAGATTCCCACTTAACTGAAATGGTGGAGGTTAAGGGTTTTGTAGCCTAAGATAACAAGTTCTGTTGTAGGCAGTTAGGATAATATTGCTGTGCCTCGTTGTGCAGGAACATGGCTCACTGCAGTCACTGACCTCATTGACTTCTCTCTGATGTTAAATGTAGGGAAGCTTCTAGAAGAATCAGTGCACAGCAGTGTGCAGATGAAAGGTCAGAGAACCAAAATCTGGCTTAGCAAGGCTCTGCCAAAGGAGCAGAATTGAAAGGGGCAGTTGG
Source organism: Emys orbicularis (assembly GCF_028017835.1). Classification (NCBI taxonomy): domain Eukaryota; kingdom Metazoa; phylum Chordata; order Testudines; family Emydidae; genus Emys; species Emys orbicularis. The sequence continues at coordinate 89,840,926 of NC_088690.1, forward strand.
CTTCTGAAAAGGGAATTGAGCAAGTGAAATGTGCTATGAATGAAACAGCTAAGTAGCTTCAAGTGAGTGCAGGTCAAGTGGTCAAGTTAGGAGACTGAAAGTTCAGCTGTAGAGCTGGGCAAACATCTTTGCACAAAATCTTTTTTCACTGAAAAATGCAGATTTGGGTCAACTGAACCAGTTTGCAAATTCTGGTTGATTTTGGTAAAAAAGCAACCCAGGTGCATATCATAACCACCAGGCTATAGGCTATTTTGGGGTGGGTTGCTCTCAGTCTCTAATATTGAAGCTGTTCCACTTTGTATAAATAATTATTCATTGGGCCAGAGAGAGAGAGAACAACTCTATAGATTGGTGATTAAGGCAGTCACGTGGAAGGTAGGGGATGTGGATACAAATCCCTCCTTTGAATCAGGCAGAGACCAGTAACTTTTTCGATAGCACTACAACAGGGGTTCTCAAACTAGGGGTCGGGACCCCTCAGGGGGTCGCAAGGTTATTCCAGGGGGGGTCGCGAGCTGTCAGCCTCCACCTGAAACCCCGCTTTGCCTCCAGCATTTATAATGCTATTAAATTAAAAACACTTTTTATATATTTATAATGGGGGGGGGTGTCGCACTCAGGGGCTTGCTATGTGAAAGGGGTCACCAGTACAAAAGTTTGAGAACCACTGCACTACAAGAAAGTGGGGAGTTGAGGCCTGTTTCCCCAGTTTGTGGTGCTTTGTCCACTTAGCTGTCCTTGTTTTGAGAAATGTGTTGTTCAATTGTAGGAAACATTTCTGTCTCAAAAAAAAAAGGTGCTGGGAAGGTCAGGAAGCATGCACCGACTGTTCAGCACATGTAGAGTTGAGCCACAGCTCTTATCTCAGTACTGGGGTAGCTGGGTTTTGAGCAGCTCCTGTCTGTGAAGGAGATTGTGCAGGGCCAGTTCCTCCAGGTAGAGGCACATTGGTGCTGTTTTTTTAAAGCTGCTTTAATGTTGATATAAAATTATTCTGCTTAACTGCCAGGGGGCAAATTTGTCACGTACACATGGAAGATATACAGCACAGCTATTGCTATGTCTTAACTCAGGAAGTTCCTTCAAGAGGAAATGTAGCCAAACTCCAAACCTGGAAACAATGGACCTTTCTATGCCTGCGTCCTGTAGATACCTAACTGCTTAGTTTGCAAAATAAGCAAGGAGGAGGGGGCAAGTAGATGAACAATAAGGGGTCATAAAAGGGGCAGATACATGTAGCTTGCTAATTATGTATGGTAATGATGGCAAATTTTGGCCAATCATAGAGCGATAGATTATCATAAGCAACTGCATATAATGCTTTGGTGTAAGTGTTTTCTTGGTTCTTGCTGACTTATGAGCTCGAACTCAATTGCAATTGAAATAAATGGATCGCCCCTCCTGGGGCTCCTTGCTTGATTAGCTGTGTCCGTCTCTCCTTATTCCTCAGCTGGAACGGACAGGAATTTCTATGACAATGTCTATGCCCTACTCTGGGATGGGACAATGTTGTGTATTTGTAGATGCTTGTCCAGGCCCTGCTTCGCTGTGACCCTGATAGTGTCAGTGGCAAGGAGGAATCTTGTGCTGAAGCCCCAGTGGGAAGGAGCAAAGCTACAGAAACTGCTGAGGAAGTGGGAGAGTGTCTCTTTAATTCCTCTACAGCAGTAGAGCACTGTCTGCTGACAAGGGTGGGTGTGTTTGAGGCCAGCTCTTACCCAGAGGCTACAGACAGGCTTTTCTCCTGGGGGGAGGGAGTCTTTCCAGGTTGCTGGCTGCCAGGAAGTGGCTGTTAAGCAAGAAACAGAACTCTCTCTAGAATGCATAGAAAAATGTGTCCTAGGAGAAAGACCAGAGAAAGGGGGTGGAATCCTGGGAATTGCTGTGGTGATTAAGGATTCCATGGACTCTGTAACTGGAGGCAAACCCAATTCAAAGAGGGAGGAGGGTACAAAGCTTACCAGTGAAGGGTCTGTTGCAGATTACGCTCTAAAGAACACGGTGTGTGCCTTAGAAGGGGGCCCGGAGAAAGAACTTGAGAAGGAATGTGGGGGAGTATAGGAGTGTCTTCCCATTTATTACAGGGAAGGGTTTGCCCAGGATAAATTTGCTGGATCTGCATCTGTAATCCCAGGCACCTCACCAGTGACTCAGGTTTTAAGAGGGAACTGTATAACTGACCTCCCTGAGGGGAGCAGCTATACAGCTGACCTCTGGGGAACAGAGAGAGAGGTGACCGAGAGTACCCCAATCCAAGTCCCACTGTTGCAAAATGTTTTTCCTGTTGTACTTGTGAAAACTAACTCTGTCCCTCTAAGGCGGGGGTGGGGGAGGGGGTTCTTCCAAGCATTCTGGTGTCAGTGAATGTGCTAACAAACCACCTTGTGGAAGGGTGGAGACAGCCACTTCCTGGACAGGTAAGCCCCTCCCAACAGCTAAGCACCAGACACTGAGTGATGGGGGTGGGCAGCTCAAAGGAATCCCAGGAGTAGGGGTGGATTCTTCACATGGGCTTAACCCTGGAGAGGAAATGCAAATCCACAGGTGGGCTCAGTGGTATCTCAGCACATCAGGTGGCACCTTAAGGGGTCCAACCCATCACAACTTCCTTTTCCCTCTGCCAGACAGATACAGAAATAGTTTGCACAAGTTGAGAAACCATCATGCTGAACAATGAAAACCTTTTTCTTAACCAGGTTTACAATAGTTAGGGACATGACATGGTTTCATATCGTTTACATGTATTCATTTAAAATAGTCCATCAGAGAACTTCTTGCCTTTATTCTGCTTCCTCATGATGGCTTGCTTAAATAGAGTGTCGCAGTGAGCTTCAACTTCTGAGTGTTACAGACTTCGCTCTTCTACTGTCTGATCCTCCATCATGACAGTGTTCAGCACCTCACGGCATTGGGCCCTTTGGGAATCAAACTAGACGTTCTCTTGTCTAATGAATTGAACATTAAAATCTAGCATTTGCTTTCATATATTTCATGTTTGCAGGAAATGTTCAAATACCAGAACGATTAGTTTTCTCTAAAGGTTTTGATACAAGGGTAATCTCATTTGCTTAAAAAAAGTGAGTTCTAACAAAGGCTCCATGGTGTGGCTTATATGAATACAGATTAAACAGCAGCAACAAACATAGGTATGGCATAGAATAATATGCAGAGCAAAAGTTGATGATTAATAGAATACCACAGCAAAATGCCTTTTTCTGTCAATCAAAAGTGTATTTAGTTTGGCTAGTATTCAACATGTGTGAACAAAATGAGTATTTTAAATGTCATATGTCTTCTATGTTTTCCTGTAAAATGGTAAGGGTTGTTCAAAGGAAAAGGGTACTGATTACATTTCAAATGTATAATGGATGTGTGACGGGTTCCCCCAGGTGTGCCACCTGGAACTGGGGTGCCACTGAGCCCTCTGACCCACCAGCATGGGCTTCCTCTCTCACTGTGCTGCTGTGACAAGCTGAAAAGCCCTCCAAGCTTGCACTTTCACCAGCATTCACACAGGTAGGGACACACCCAGCTGCAGTTACACGCAGGCTCTCTAACCACCAGCCTAGGACCCCAGAGCAGTACCATCCTGCCCTGGTCAAATCTGGCCAGTTTATGGGTTTAACACCCGATCAGCCTCTCCCTCAATGTGAAGAGGACCATGCACGCTTGTGGTAACCAAGCTGAGATTTTCCCCAAGCAATCCAGTCAAAGCTCACTGGTTTAGATTAAAACATAAAATAAGTTTATTAACTACAAAAGAATAGATTATAAGTGATAGCAAACAAAACCTCAAACTGAGCTTAACACACTAGATAGGTAGGCCATGAATTATCAAATTCTCACCCTGAGTGATAAACAGGCTGGCAGATTCTTAAGCCTTGGCTCTGCAGCTTGGGTTTTCCAAGTTTTCATACACAGGCTAGAAATCCTTCCAGTCTGGTATGCTCACTTGCCACAGTTCAGTCCTTGTTCTTCAGGTGTTTCCAGGTGTGTTGTAGGGAGAGTGAGGACCCCTCATGATGTCATTTCCCCCCTTTTATATCTTCCCCTACTTGCTGGAAAGCACTTTTGCTGTGTCCTGGGTCAAACAGTTCCCACTGTGTAGTGCTATCTCTAAGATGTTTCTATAGTACACAATTCCTCAATAAGCCATTAACATTGTTTGGCCTTTTTAATGTTGTCCCTGAAAGGTTGCTTATGGGTGTTTTCAACCTCACAACATATTTCAGTAACACATACATAGCCAACCTTCATAACTTCACATATGACGATAGCACATACAGTCCAACAAGATATTAATGTCTAGCAGATCAAGACTTTTAGAATGATACCTCACAAGGCATATTTTGTACAAAACGCATCCTAATTACATGACTGTGGTGAATATTGGGGTGCCAAGATGTCACAGGATGCCTGAGGCAAAGAACCCTGGAGGACATCGCAAAGGGTGGAGGAGACATGTGCCAAAAGCAAATCAAATACTATCCAAAGCCACATAAACATAACAGTTCAGCCATTCCAGTCCAGATCAACAGTTCTGATAAACATGTACCTTCTCACAACAAATAATAATGCTGAAAGGCTTTGCCTATTTTGGTTTTCTGTTGTGAATGTATATGATCACTCCATTTGTATTAAAGGGTGTGTGAGTTGCAATACTAGGTCCAGGCTCTAAGTCTCCGGTATACATCAGTGATTATATCATAAATGAACTGTGAAGTGAATGTCCTACGGTTCAGAGACAAATATCCCAAACAAATCATATTATTTTCTACTTTCAGAACATTCTGTAACTGAATAATCTTTGAGAGTTCTATTGGGTTTTCAGAGAAGTAATTTAAGGTAGAAACTTCCTTTTTTCCTCCTAGTTTTTATGCAATTAAAATTAGGCAAACTTGAACAATCCTAGGCAGTTAAAAGGTCCCATGCCTCCTGCAGATATCCTTCAAGATATTAAACCAATACCCTGTGTTTGTCCACTATACAGCAGAATTTAAGTGTGGTTTCAGTCAAACACTCATCTTTTCCCAGCAGACAGCCCAATCTTATGAACACTTAAACATTTGTGTATCTTGAGGAGTCCCACAGATTTCAGTGAGAGTCCTTACATGGATGACATTACTCAGGTGATTAAGTGCTTGCCGGATCAGGGTGATAATGAACAGCAGTGGTAATAGCAAATAATTTCACATTTATCTCAAATGCCTAAGACTTTTTATTTTTGTGATGTATATAGTAAATATATCATGTGTCTGTAATCTATTACATGCTATCATCTCCATTTGTTACACGGATATTCCCTCCACCCCACACCCCCTGTCCCGATTTTTCACATTTGCTTTTTGGTCACCTTAGTGCATATATAGGTATTCACCTATGGGTAAATAGATATTCATTCACTACACAACTCTAATTCATTCCCTGAGCACCATTCATACTTTACACTGAATGTAAGAGTCATGTGGGAAAAAATATTATGCCATCATGTATTTAAGGACTGTATCACAATGCGTGTACATAAGGATGTTGAATTAAGGTTTCATGAGTCAACTGAGATTTTCGGAGGGTCATAACTTGAACAAACTTGGGTGGATTTTCACAGGGACAACAAAAGGCAGTCAGGTATCTCTGATACCAGGGCAAACTTTGACCAAATTCCATGGAGATGCTAGATCTTCTCAATGAAAAAGTTGTACGATTTTTTTTTTAAACATGGGTAAAAACAATGCATTTTACCCTAACTTTATTCTCCGAAACAGTGAACCACTTTTGCTGAAATTTTCCACAAAAGTCAGCCTGTGGCAATCACCCAGCATAGAAAATTTCAGCCTAAATGGTAAAAGTATGGCAAAGGTATAAGCAAGTGAAAACAGGGTCTTAAAATGGAAAGTGTCAGGCAACTATAAGTGCTATAATTATAGGTGTCTGTGTCCTTTATAATTTTAAGTCAATGGGATTTATGTACAAGCTTGCTTACTTCACTGAATATGGAGAGAATTAAGCACACACTTAAATACTTTGCTGAACTGTGGCCTTAATGGTGAATTACAACCAGAGCCACTCCTTTTGTTGATTGCAGTCTTCAGCTCTGTACCAGGAACTGTTTTTCACACACAGCTGCCTATCTTTTCCTTAAAGGCCAGTTTGCATTGCCAATAAGTATAAACCAATAAGTATGAATCAAGAATGACAAAATAATGAATATGACTATATGACCATAATGACTTGTTGAGAAACAGGTAAATGTAAGAGTAAATGAAATAATGATTTCCATATGTTTAAATAAATCACAGCACAAATTACAAAAGCATTTCAAAGGAAAAACTGCAAAAGATCTAAAATATGCCAAGTAGACCGAGTGTAATTCTAATCACACAGTACTCTTAAAGTCAGATTTTTTTAGGATTTTTTTTCTTATTTCAGAAAAGAGCCCCTGTAACTCCTTTTGAGTATACTCCAGCTCTGAACCCAATTCCAGAACCACTAGCCTGAATTCTTATTCAGTATATCACCAACATCAAAAGAAACTTTTGAGCCAGTCCTGAGGGCCAGAGAAACTCAAGCCAGCAAGAACAAATGTAGAACAAAGTCTCAAGTGGGTACTGTAGCACCAAGGCTAGAGGTGGAAAGATCAGGCTCAGTCAGGTCTACCACTCCACCTCCCAGAGACCTTTAGAATCCGAACTGCACGGGGGGACTCCACTGTTTTCCATTGGGTGTCCTCAACTTGCTTTTAGACACATGGGCTTGGGGAAGAAAGGTGAAGCCGGCCTCAGTAGTGAGGGTAATGAAACTCAAGTCAGAAGGAGCCAACTAAAGAAACAACTTAAGCAGGGCCACTGAATGCTGATAATGTCATCAGTGTGCTATCTATAGGTTTTATTCTGAACTTTTTCTCTCCTGCTGATTTGGCTGCTGGCTCCCAGTCCTTTCTGTCACCTCCCTCACAGTCACTGCTCTTCAATCTCACTCCAACTTCCTTCTATACTCCTTTCCTTCCTTCTATCCCTCCTTTCTCCATTCCTTCGTCCCCTCTCTGACACATGCCCTATAATACATTTAATATAACAAAACTCAAGTAACTCAGACATGGTGCAATTCAAAAAGTGATAGATTAATAATAATAAAAACTTGGGGTGGGATTTTGATTGTTTCACTTTATTATTAATAAATTAGTAAAATTTTTATTTTAAAAAAAACCTCACAACTAAAGAGTGGAGTGAGAAGCATGGAAGTTACATGAGGCTGACAAACCCTCAATATTTGTGTTGCCTACTGACATATCTCTTCTATCTCTTTGCCTGACTTGTCTAGACAATGAATTGGGAAATATTATTTACCCCTTCACATAACATAAAAGCCAGGGATTAGTAAACAGCAGGTTTAAAACAAACATAAGGAAGGACTTCTTCACACAATGCACAGTTAACCTGTTGGACTTGTTTCCAGGGGATGTTGTGAAGGCCAAAAGTATAACTGGGTTCAAAAAAGAATTAGACAAGCTCTTGGAGGATAGGTCCATCAATGGCTATTAACCAAGATGATCAGGAAAGCAACCCCATGCTCTGGTTGTCCCTGACCCTCTGACTGCCAGAAGCTGGGACTGGACGACAGGGGATGGATCACGCAATAATTGCCCTGTTCATTTCCTCTGAAGCATCTGCCACTGGCCACTGTTAGAAGACAAGATGGTGGGCTAGATGGACCATTGGTCTGACCCTGTATGGCCATTTCACTCTTACTTTGAGTGTAAGTTCTTTGGGGCAGAAACTGTCTCCTGCTTGTGTTTTATTTTTTTATTTTTACATTGTTTCACACAACGTGGCTCCCAGGCCTCTAGGCATTAGTAAAATACAAAATATATATAATCATAATAAGCATTATTAGCTCTTTTCTATTATTATGCTCTGCAAACTGTTGAGAAGTATTTGGAGGACTATCAGTTCAGCTGAAATGAAAGATCTTCTGTTTACCTTATTATAGAAAGTTGCTTTGACAGAGGAGTGAAGTTGGTGGTGGTGGTCATATTTTCCAGTTATAGGGAACAGTCTCAAGCCACTTGGAAATCTTACAAAGCATTGCTCATGTATGCTATTGCGTGAGAGCTCAGCATCAGTGAGGAATCCAAAAGCTTGCTAAGTTATGGACTGATTCAATTAATTGTGGGTATGTGCCTTCAATCAAAGGTGTCTGTACTGTGGCACAAACTCTTCAAAATGCTTTCCTCTGCCTACTAGAATCACCACCATCTTGTCTGGGTTCAGCTTCAACTAGCTGTTCTTCCTTCATGAGCTGATCTTCCTTCATGAGCTGATCTTGTCCAAGCACTGGGCCATCTTGGCAGTAGTGGTTTAGTTCTTTGTGATGAAGGCTAAGTAGTAAGGTGTGTCATTTGCATATTGGTGGCACTTCTGTCTATGTTGTCTGACCAGTACCAGAAAGAACTGATCCTTATGGGATTCTACAAGTGAGGGGTCTAGTGATGGAGGTACAGTGTCCACTACTCATTGGGTGCGTCCCTCCAGGAGGGACTGAAACCATTTTAGTGTGTTCTCTTGGACCCCTGCCAACTCTTTCAGGTGAGACAGCAGTATCATTGATGGTAGACAGTGTCATACGCTGTAGAGAGGCCCATGAGAATGGATATCTGCCCACCATCCATTGGCAGCAGGAGGTCATCTATCAATCAAGGAGTTTCAGTTCTGTGCTCTGGCCTGAATCCAGATTATGCCAGGCCTAGAATATGAGGTTCAATTAGATTATATAAATTCCACATGCTTCTTCTGCAAGGATACATCAAAGCTTTTATTTAATTGGGCTGTTGCATATCTAGCAACTTCATCATGAAACAATTATACTTTGTGTTTATTTTCTATTAGGATCTTTTGTCTTAGCTAAATTTTGTTAAACCCATTGCCCTGTCCTTGGGGCCTACTTGGAGTAATTGGAGTTTCAACTGCTGGTTGTGAATTGCCTCCTGTTCTCCTTTTTAAAGCTCTATTTCTTCTGTTCCATAGTGGTTTTTTTTTTTTTTTTTTTTTTAAAGCTGTCATTTACCTGATCATTAGAAATGAGCAGATTGCTTGTATCATATACAATGCATAGCCAGGAAGTTTTCAAAATAAAATAAAATTCTCATTGTTTCAAATGTGCTTCGTTTTTTGTGAAGGGATGCATTTCTTGTACCTTGTAAACTATGCATTGTGTTTTCCAGGGAGAAACCTGACATACGTGTAACACATATAAATGTATGAAACACTCATATGATACACGTATGGGAAGGGATTCTACTGCACATTATGGCTGCTTTATACTGCAACAGTATAAAGGGGCCATAAAAACCCAGACTGAGCCAGGAAAGAATTCCTCCAGCATAAGAGCTGAATAAGATAGTCACAGCTCCCCTATCAAGTTTGAGGTGAGCCAAAGGTGGGATGGTGTCAGGGCTAAAGTGGAAGCTATTATGGTGATTCTGGGTGGCAGTGTCCAGATTAAACCAGGTGTAGTAGACCTGTATGGGCAGTAGAGCTGGCAGGAAAATTGGATTTTTTTTTTTAATTAACTTCTTTTGAAAATGTCTCCTTTTTTCCCCCATCAAAGAATACTGAAGTTTTGGGCCAGCTCTATTAGGGAGGATACAAAAATGACATGATGGCACATTAGTCCCTCTTTCCTCTGGGCCCTAAGATGACACAGCACAAACTCTCACTCATAGTATCCAAGTGTGACGTATTATGAGTAAATGATTTGAATGAATAAAGCACTGATAACTCTTATGAAATTTATGCCATACCCAGTTGAACAAATGCAAGTTTAAAAAACAAATAGGTATTGGTATGGATGCTTTAAAAATATACAGTGAATAGCCAAGATATTAAAAATGTATTAGTGATTTTTGGGTTGTCCACCTTGAGGCAACTTAAAGGGGCCTGGTTTTCACAAAGTACTTTCACTGCAAATCAGGCCACTTTAAGTGTATCAAGTTGAGTATCTAAAACCTCAACCACCCAAAATCCACATGCCATTTAAAAATTCTTGTCTAATATTTCATTATGAAGCCATTTCAGTCCTCTGAAGCTTTCCATTGGGTTGTCAGTGATAATAAATGAAAGAATAATTTAGTTTATTACATAAAAATACAGGGACTGCAATTCTGGCTCAGATCAATCCTCCACTTAGTCTGGTAACCAGTCTCCAACTGTGGCCAGTATCATTGGCTTAAGAAGAACGTGTGAAATCCCCATAATGGACAAATCTGCAATAACATCGCCACGGGGAAAGTTTATTAATGAACTTCACAGACTGTTGGGTCTGTTTTCAAACCCATTGACTTCAATAGGGTTTGGATCAGGTTTGGATCAGGCCCCCTGGTGAACTTGCACAACCCCAACAGTTTTACACACTCTCTCTTGTAGTTAGCACTGTGTTGTTGCAGGATCTCAGTTGGAGGGGAGGTTGTAGGTGCCTTGTACCATGTCCGTCCGATGATCTGGCAGACTTAATACCACCTGGTGTAAACCTATATCAAATTCTAGCATATGCCCTGGAAGAAATCTAGCCATTTATCTACAGAACAACAGCTTATGCAGCAGCAGCGCACACTTTCCCCTGTTGCCCACCCCCAAAGTACTTCAACTGGAATAAGGAGTTTCCTCGCCATGCCCACTCAGTCTTTCACTGAGACTACTAACAAGGTGTCAGTTGAAGCCAATTGCAATGGTTTTTTTTAATAATCTAGGCACTAATGCACATAGAATTCAAGTGACAACTTCAAGCTCATTTCACATAGACCAATGATCAGCCATTAACTGGCAATCACTTTCATCCACTACCAGCTGAGGCTCTATTTGAACTCTCAGTCTGAGTCAAAAGTTCTCTATCCCTTTTCCACTTTTAGAGGGCGTTGAGTGCTTGTTATGGTTACTTTGTATTTAATTGATGGGTGTATATAATATTTTATTTATTGGTACATGCACCTAGAGGAGAGAAGTGCTTTAAATTGACAAAGAAAATAGATGTCCCCCAAATTACGCTATACTTGCCCTCAAAAATGTTGCACCTTTTGTTTAAACATTTTTAACTTTTAAAATTTGTGGATTTTATTAAACTTTTTGTGATATGGGAAAGCTGTAATAAACAGATTTTATAATAATCTATCCATGTTTTTCTTGTTGGAGTATGAATATTCAAAGCTGCATTTGAGAACAAAACTGTGAAGATAAACTAAAAAGCACAGTTGACAACTGATCAAAATATTTATATGGAAGAAACAACTTTCTAAAGACTTTTAGGCACTGTTATATATATTTTTATATATCTTTTCCCCTTTGAAATAACTTTTTAAAATAAGCTTGAGCACATCATTACAGATAAGGATGTCAACATAATCTATTTCTGCGCTAAAAGATTTAAATCAAGTCTTGTCTGGAAAACATGCTTGTCAACAGAGTGCTTATTTAGTGCCTTAACAGCACTGACAATTTGTCTATCTTGAGAGAAGGTAAAACGGGACTTCAGCAATGCAAATCACTGAATACCATTTGAAGTGCAAGCATTTGTTTTGGTTTCTTTCTTTATATGTTGTAATCTCAGAAGGATTTGGGAGGAGGAAGAGTGTAGAAAAATTGTAATATTAGTGTGCATGGAATACAAACACATACCCCATTCACAAATCAAAGCTTGACCAGGACTCTCCTAAGCAAAACAATGTTTTTTTAAAATCTTCATATAAACATTTAAGACCCCAGAATAACCTATGCCACAAATATTTACTGTCCAAGCTTGGGATGTTTCCCTATGTTCTGAGTCACCTAGTTCCAACCTGGTCACATGAACAATTGTAAGTTCTGTGGTAGTGTTAGGTGAGTACCGGCCATTACTGGTAATGGCTCCCTGGAACATAAACTGAATAACCGTGTAATTTCAATTACTTAGGTGGTGCACTTTATGTCGTCAACTGTCCATTTCATCTTAACTCTCAAATAGCTACTAAGTAATAGGAAGGTAAACAAAATGCAGTTAGAAAGCCACCATTTCAGTAAAACTCCAAATAATACTTTTATAAATAAATGGAAGGAAACCAGACTGGGAATGATGCCATTTCCTGCTGTATATTAATTAAATTTACTCTAGCTATTCCATTAGTGCACTATAATGCCAGTGCATAAGCCATTATCTTTTTGGAAACTGCTTTTTCCAGGTATACAAGACCTAGAGACACAATTGATCCCTGCTGTAACTTCATATCCTTTTGAACAGCATCAAGGATGGATTGGGTCCAATGATGTTAAACGTGGGCCTACGCCATAAATAATTCCAACACAAATGGAAAGGCTGTTTGTTTAAAACAAGAGGGAAAACAATACAGTCTGCTGTGTCAATACTTCTAAGGGCTGGCTTGTAACCTAGCCCTCAGTAAGTATTGATGTGAGGCTGCACAGCCAAGTAAAGATGAGTATGATCTCCCGATTACTTTCCTAGGTGGTGCTTTATCACTCCCCTGATTGCAGCTTCAGGTGCCAGAGGGGATAAAGGCCACATACCCAGGACCTACAGATATGCAGGGAAGGATGGAGAAGCTCAGGAAGTAGGTAGAGTTTTGGCTCTGCTTCCCAACGATGCTAAGCCAATACAAGGGGGGGAGAGTCAGAGTACCCAGGAAGGGGCTCCATGGCTTTAGTCGAATTCCATTGAAATCAATTAAAAGACTCTCCTTGACTTCACTGGGCTTTGGATCAGGCCCTAAATTACTTTCCCTTCGGGCCCTCCCCAGGAACAGGGAAAGAATTGTGTGTAGCTGATGCTGCCATTTGTACTTAATCTAATGAAAGTAGAGAAACAAAATGATGCATCAGGTTTATAAAAATGCTGAGACTTAATATTGCATCATCTTAAATTAAACAGTGTAACTGCCAATTTAAATGTACTAACCATCATTTTTGTGAAAATGTAACATAGCAATTAAGCAGGAGGCAAACTACTCCTGGAGTTACTATGCTCTGGATTAATCAAAGAGTCCTTCAGATGTGATCTGAAAAGTCCATTTGTTTGAGCCCTTAAGGTGTAAATGGCTTAAAGAAAAGGAGAATGACCAAATAATTGATCTAGCTCCATGATTTAAATAGAACTCAAAATCTTGAGTAAACCTGGTTAGAAAATGGAGTATACGGATTGAAGCGATCTAATTTGAATGAGACCATTCTAAGCTTTGTGAGTAAAGGGATTGTAGAGTAATACTTATAAGATGAAATCAGACAATTTACTTTCAGAAGCCACTGTGACTGCTGGATTCTTTACTGTCAAAGAATCCCATAAGGAACAAACTGAGAGCTAGCGATAATAACTTGTAATAATTAATCTCTGAGACTATGCAGGCAGAGTGTGACAGGTTTGGTGCATGACTTTCCTATCAAATCAATCTTTCTATCGTTGACCATGTTTATCCCTCTATTTCACCAGCAATTCCTTTTTTAGCTGTTTGATTTTGCCAAATTTCTGAAGGAAAGGCTGGCTTTCTTGTATGGACAAATCCTATAGAATTTAAAATGGGTTGATACATATTGTAAAATTAAAATTGCTGTATTTTAGATCATAAGATTTTTGGAGGTGGGGGGATTGTATCTTACTATGTGTTTATACAGGGCCCAGCACAATGGGGCCCTGATCTCATTTGGAGCCTCTGGATACTGTGGTAATACAACCAATACATACTACTACTAAAATCCTATAGAAATAAATAAAGAATTATATCCTTTCTATAGGTTTCTAAATCATCCTGTAGAATTTTGTAGCAGGGATATCATTCTGTATTATGAAAAGTATGATAGTACCTAGAGGCTCCTATATGTAAGGTGGACTAGAATCCTGGAAAAAATATCCAAATGTGTGTGCTTTATAAATTCACGTATTTCCCACTATCTGGTGAAGCAACCTTATAACTTTCAGAAATAGTTGGCCCCAACCCAAGAAGCAATTTAGTGTCTAGCTAGTTCTTTATTCCAATGCAATTCCTGTTTTTTACCACCTCCACTCAGCTGAATTTCCCACCCAGGCCACTCAGAAAAGATCCTCACCATTCATATCTCTGCTGCTTGCAACTCTGTGCCCTCATTTATAAAAGGTAGCCCAGAATTATTTGGATGGCTGCTGCAAAATTTTAGAGAGTAGTCTGGCCAGATGGTCCAAATACTCTGGGGTTAATCTGGAGCTGAAGATGCTGAACGGCAAGTAGCCAAGCTGGAAAAAGAACATTCTTAGTTAGGAAGGAGTAGGATAGGTGAGGACTATTTGAGTTCTCTCCATGCAGTGGCACCTTCTTCGAGGAGAAGTAAGGGTAGACACATATTTTGCTTATTAATACTAAGGCTACCCCAGTACCAAGGCAGACTGAGGGCAAATTATCATCTATTGCTTCCCATCCCTCCTATCCTTATTTTGTCCCTTTGATGCATCTTCATTTTTTTTTTCTTTTGAGACCTTTTCTTGTCTCCTGAAATCCAGTTTAACCCTTTCATCAGTAGCTTTCCCTTGCATTATTTTTACCTTCACATTGCTTTTCCCTTCTCCCTTCTGCCAAAGATCATCATGACTATGACAAAATAATAATAAAAAACAACTTGAGAGATCTGTAAACCTGAGTCTTGATTTGGAAGGAAGGTATATTTGGGAAAAACCTTAATGCTACTTCTAGGGCTCCAACCTTTATCCCACAGTGAGGTAATCTCTCACAATGTTCATAGAATCATAGAAATGTAGGGCTGGAAGGAACCTCAAGAGGTCATCAAGTCCAGCCACATGTGCTGAGGCAGGACTAAGTAAACCTAAATCATCCCTGACAGATGTTCGTCCAACCTGTTCTTAAGGATCTCTAGTCATGGGTATTCCACAACCTCCTTTGCAATCCTATTCCAGATCTTAACTATCCTTATAGTTAGAAAGCTTTTCCTAACATTTAATCTGAATCTCCCTTGCTGCAGATTAAGCCCATTACTTCTTTCCTACTTTCAGTGGACACTGAGAACAATTGGCCACTCTTCTCTTTATAACAGCCCTTAACATATTTGAAAAATGTTATTGGGTCTCCTCTCATTCTTCTTTTCTCAAAACTAAATAGCCCCAGTTTTTTTAACCTTTCCTCATAGATTAAGTTCTCTAAACTTTATATCATTTTAGTTGCCTCCTCTAGATTCTCTCCAATTTGCGCACATCTTTCTTAAAGTGTGATGCTCAGAATTGGACACACTAGTCCAGCTGAGGCCACACCAGTGCCAAGTAGAGTGGGACAATTACATCTCAGGTCTTTAATGTGACACTCTGTTAATACACCCCAGAATGAAATAAGCCTTTTTCACAACTGCATTACATTGTTGACTCATAATCAATTTATGATCCACTATAACCCCCAGATCCTTTTCAGCAGTATTGCCACCTAGCCAGTAATTCCCCATTTTGTAATTGTGCATTTGATTTTTCCTTCTTAAATAAAGTACTTTTCACTTGTCTTTATTCAATTTTGTCTTGCTGATTTCAGACCAATTATCCAATTTGCTAAGGTCTTTTGAAATCTAATCCTGTCCTCCAAAGTGCTTACAACACCTCCAAGCTTGGTGTCATCTGCAAATTTAATAAGCGTACTCTCCACTCCATTATCCAAGTCATTAGTGAAACTATTAAATAGTACTGGACCCAGGACTGACTCCTGAGGGGCCCCCACTAGGTATGCCCTCCCAGTTTGACAGTGAACCACTGATAACTACTCTTTGAGTACAGTCTTTCAACCAGTTGTGCACCCACCTTATAGCAATTTCATCTAGACCACATTTCCCTACTTTACTTATAAGAATCTCATGTCAAGATAAACCATGTCTACTACTTCCCCTCTATCCAGTAGGCCAATAACCGCATTGAACCAACACACACAGTCCTGTTCACAATCAGTCACTCTGTGAACCACTCAGCTACTGCTACCCGTTCCCAGATCAAATCCCTCTTCCCAGTCATTCAGGAAGGGGGCTTGAAGAAATAGTATAGGTACCTCAAAGAGCATGAGGAAGACATTAAGATGCTAGGAGTGAAGATAACACAGTGATAGAGTGAGTGTGAAAGGAGAATTCCAGCAATTTGAATGCGATATGAAATTTAAAATGTTCATGCTGCTGCTGAATTTTAATCCTATTTAAATGCCCTAGTTCTGAAATTTGTCAAAATGAGTTCAGTCTTTAATAACAAATTACATCATGATTACAAATTAAAGCACTAAAAGAGAATGCAGATTTGGCAGCAGTAGCCTAAATTGAGAGTCACATCAGATTCTGCAATACCTTTGAACAGCATCCGAGATGCAGCCATCCACAATTATAGACTTGGAGGATATTCAAATCAGTGAGAGGTAAATTCAACCAAACCAAACATTTTAATAAAAAGAGCAATGATGCAGAATATTTTCAGAGACAGAACTGCTCTATCCAGAAATTACTGTATCTCTTGTGGTCAGATTTCTTCTTCCAGCTATTCAATCCTGCAGAGGACTAGTTTGTGTGAGAGAGATTGTCTGAAAAATTCATAATCATACATTGTAACAGACACAAGAGCTGCATAAATACTGGAAAAGGATTTCTGCAAACATGCTCAAATTTTGCAATATAATTTCTCCATTTGGGTTCATGACCTTTTTGTATTCACCTTCTGTGCATATTTTAGAAAACGAGCTTAGTGGTCAGGATGCTTCTTGAAAATGCAATTGACAATCCATCATAGATTTATCATCAATGGGTGGGAAGCCCCCACTGAAATGTGGGGAAACAATGGACTATGTTGTGGCTAACGCCTTTATGATAAATCTCATAAAGTAAACAGAATCTCACTGAATAAATCAAACCTTGAGGTCAGAACTTGGAATATAACTCATGATGAAGCCATGTTGATATGCAGATAGCCCTATGGTGAAACATTGTCTCTAAGGGACACAGTGTCCAGAAAGGCTTTGAAAGTTCATTTCTGGTCACAAAAGTGAATATTTACAAATCTGTTTTACCTAACAGATCTTCCACCCTGTGTGTATTCCTTGTGACTCATTAAGTCAATGGCAAATCTCCCATTAACTTCAATTAAGCCAGGATTTCACCCTCAGAGTGAATCTCCTGATTTTAGTGACTCTAATAAGTGACTTAATCCTGCATGGGAGTACTCCCTGTGTGGAAAGTTAAGCATGTGCATAAATCTTTGCAGGATTAGGGCCTGAGTTTTTATTGGTGAATTTAATTCTGTAGATCCACAAGAGGATGGGAAAGTGAGCTGGATTTCCTTTTTGATTTGCACATCACACATCAGCAGAATTGCTAACCAAGTTCTAACTGTAAAATCTTTATTGCCAGGTGAACACACAAAACATACCTTAGTGGCACCTGATATGCATCTCAGCTAGGTCAGAATTACTCGTGGTGCTAAGGTACAAGCCAGGAAGAACAGTGTGTGACTTTCAAATCACAGGCTGGGTTTGTAGATCTGGAATTTAGGGGGGGGGGGGGGGGGAAATCTTTACTTGTAACCTGAGCACCTTTGACATAGAAACCATTGAGACATGATAAGGATGGAAACCCTGTGAGACCATTTCTACAGAGTCACTTTTCATAGTAGGGACCACATGGCATTTTAAGAGCATAATGAACTCAGGGAATAAAACAATCGGGATTTAATGAGCGCTTCTGGTGAATGATACAAATTTACTGCAGAATGTTACATTTAATGTTTCATTATCATGGAAAACTAGTAAAGTGTGATTATATGAAAACATTGACTAATGGCAGGTGCCCTAGCCTCCCAAAGATTTACACTACAAGTGCATCAACCATAAAGCCTGAAAACGAGACGACTACTGCTGCAAATGTCCATAAATCCATGTGGCATGAATAGATAGCAAATGGCTTGCAGATTTCACTAGTACACATTAAGGACAAGTAAAATCAATTGAATAGAATATCGCTTAATGGCTGATCTCTCCAGATCCATGTTTGTGTGCACAACCCAGCATGGCCTATAGGGATCTTTATTTAGAGTCAAATAACCCTAGTCACAGCCCTGCAGTTAAGGCAGAAATAGGGAACAGAAGTCTATACTGAATAGCAGTAGGTAACGTTTCAGTTGCACAACCAATAACAGGAGCTGAAGCCATCAGTGAAAGAAGGAGTTACAATAGAGAGGAAATGGAAGATGCAGAATGTACTGAATTACACAAGTCAGCAGCAGTCACAAAGCCAAGAAGCAGCTTAGCTCTTAATACACAGTGCAGTGTGCAGGAACAGCTAAACCGATGAAACTTCACAGCTGCAGTCTGACAGCAATCTTCAGCCAGTAGAATGCAGGAGGAGTAATTCAGGGAAAACTAAACCAGCAAGGGAACCTCACTAACATGCCTCAATCAATAGGGACAATGCAGATCTTTAAAAATAATGGCCACAAATCCCAGAAGGCAACCCTATCTTCCAGGATATTCATATCCTTAAATAATCATTGTATTGCACACCAAGGTCACTGCTAGAGGGTAGTAGAGGAGGAAAGTGGAAGAAAAAAATCTCCTCTGAAGTTAACCAGTAATTGTCACCAGTGGAGATTGCTACCTCCATGAATTTCACCTCAGGAGAATAATGTGACTGACACTGGGGCAGATTTGATTAGCTAACACTTTGCAACTATCACATTCAAAAACAAATCCCAGGCCAGATTTCTCAGCTTCCTGAAACGTATTCAAGCAATTCCACCAGACATCATGTATGTGTCCCATCTGCCCACAGGTAAATGCTGAAATGCTGCTCCCCATGGGAATTTTTACCAAGGAGGGTTTGAAGAAAATGTGAATATTGCTAACCCCCAGAAGTTCGGCCAGGAAAAGGAAAAATTAACATCCAATCAGGCTCCATAGGAGGAGCTTTATGGAAGGTGTACTGAATTATGCATCCTCTATCTTGGCCATGCCCCATTGCAGGCTAGCACCACCAACTTTGGGGCTATGTTTGCCAGCTCTGACATCTTAAAGGGAGTGTAGAAACTGGGTGTATTACACTGCTGTATCTCCTCCTGTACACTAGTGGTCTTTCTGACACTGGGGGCCTATACTCTGGGGCTGAATCAAACCCTAGCTCTGAAATATTTTTGCTTTGAATGTTGAACTTTTAGCTTAAATGTCTTAATGTTTTATTAAACAGGCAAATGTAGGCTGGAAGAACGCTGCAGCAATGATTAGAGACAGAATTTCAGACCAGATCCTCTGCTGCTGTAAATTGATGTAGCTCTAGTTTAGATTTGACTGTAACTCAGTGTTGCCAGCTAATTTAATTTTTAGCATGAGTCTCACCATATATGGTGTTTACCTTCAAGCATCAGCCCCTGGAATCATGTGATTATGTAAGAATCTCAGTTTTATGTTTTTAAAATACAATTCTAGCCCTCATGGTTTCAGATAAAAGTTTGGACATGTGACCCAAGAGTATTCAAAAGGCTGAGAAAGCAGTTGTAAAATAAAAAGAAACCAAGAATGTGTATTGATTTTTTTTTTTAAATCTCATTATTTTTAAGCCAATTTCATCATCTTCTGAGGTGTGACTCATGATTTTTGTATGCCTGGGTCTAGCAGTACTGTTGTATTTATTGCAGACAGTGGACCTTTGCTGATTTACACCAGCTGAGGATCTGGCCCAGGAGTGAGTTTGACATGTTAAAGAAGGAGAAATTATCTTAAATACAGTATAAGTGAATGTTGCAAATACTAAGATGCCCAGATCATGGTAAACAAGGTGGAGCAGTTACAGAAAATACAGTGTTGTGACAAATATTGAAACCCCATGCAGTGTCTTTGGGGCCATTATATTAACTTTATGAATGGTTCATGTGTGGTGGTGGTGGTCTTCATGGAGAAGGGTTATTGCAGCCCCTCTAGGAACTAAAAACAGTGTTTGGGGGTGAGTCATTGAGACTAAAGAACTAGAGAGGTTCTACCTGCTGGGACGTTAGCATATACTGGTTCAAACAGAGTTTTCCAGAGACTCAGACACAAGGAGGGGTTTTGGTATAAAAAAGGCTGAGTTTGAACTGACACACGGAGCAAATGGACAGGACCTTCTGCCCAAGAGGAAGAACCTTTGCAGAAAGTTTGAAAAGACTTTGGCCTACTAAGGCCCCATAAGACTGATGGGTGGCTCGTGGTATGTTTACTTCTCTTTATTGTTTTTATTATGCAATACTTTTACTTTCAGAATAAATGTGCTTGCTTAGAAAGAGTTGTGTGGTACCTTGTAACTGCTGTCAATATGCTGTTTATAACCCTCAGCAATCAAGCAAATTACAGCAGCTGGCCATGGCTTGCTGGGGATATCACAGTGTATGACAGCAGAATATGCAGCCTTAAAACCTCCTGTCAGAATGGAGTAGGACCAGGATCCCTGCCTGAGACCTGACTGGTGTAGTTCTCCGAAACTGTGACAAGTGCTCCTTTTGAAGATCAGTTTGTATTTTGGGACTCCACTTTATTCCTTCCACTTTGTCCATTCACTGGGGCAGATTTTGCATAGGAGAAAAAGGAGAGGGGAGTGCATATTTCCCGCCATGTTCTTGTTGCTTTAATAGGTACACAAACTGTCCTGATGTAGATATGTATATATTACACTGAAGAAATAAAAAAACAAAATTTCAGGTTCATTTTTGTAACTCTAATCTCTGTCCCTGCAGGATGACTTCTAAATGATGATTTGCTCTTTGGAGTTTAATTAACGAAAAAAATAAGATTTCCTTATTGGTGTTTGTACAATTAAATGCAAATATATTTAGTAACACTGCCCCCTCTCCCCTGAGTATGCAAAACAGAATTATAGAGCATGGTAATCCAATAAAAACTAATAATTTAAAAAAACAGATTAATTTTAGCAAGGACTCAGAAAAAGAACTAAATAACAGGTTTTTATGTTTTATCTTACATTGTTTCAATTAGGGGTGGGTATTTAATAATGAATCCCATTTACACTCATAAGTCACTAAAAATGGTGGTCTCATCAGCTGCCTGTAGCCCATGTAGGCAGATGACTCTCCGGGTTGCCCTGGTTTTCTATTGCTTTTACCTTAGGAATTCAAAACTTTTCTGTCTCTTTATGTCTGCTTCCTCTAGTTAGACAGAATGACTAGCAAGGAAGAGCTGTCTCCCACTCCCTTATAGTGTCAACAGGACTTGTGCTCCTAAGCCATTAGCCTTTAGCTTTGGTTAAAGGCCCCATCTGTTTTCTACAACCAATCTCAGCTGCTCTCTTGAGTACTCATTTAGGGCAAGGTTAAGTATACTTCTTAATCATGTATATTCAAAACTTGGGGTTATCCAGCCATAGCATTTGTCTTCATAACTTGATATTAATAACATTTGTAGCTTTGCAAGCTAAAATAATGACATGATAATTCAATCTCATGCTTCAGAATTAAACTGACTGCCTGAGAGGGTCAGGAAGGAATTTTGTTCCCTTTGGAAGCCTTTGCAAAATTGTCTAGATTAATTGTTCTTGTTCTTTATTTGTTTGTAATTATTTTGCCAGAGACAAACTAGATGGTCTAATAATCTGCTGTAGGATGGCAAATCCTATTTTCCTCTATATGGGAGATATACTTCTCAGCATGCTCATCCAGCTGAAATGCCTAGCTGAGGCACATAGTAGTGTTATGCAAGTTTGCTAAATCTAATTTCTGAAAAATGTAATTGTGATGGGTTGGACCACCCTTCTGGGTGCCACCTGATGTCCTGGGGGGTCTCACTGAGCCCGCCCATTCCACCAGCTTGGCTCCCTCACCCTTTCCTGTTGCGCACACACACAGACAGGTGTAAAATCACACAGTCTGCAATCCACTCTGTGTGGGAAGACTCCGCTCGGGGAGTTGTCCAGCACTCCGGTGCACACACCTTCTGGAGTGTAAACCCAAAATTATATTGCCTTGTGCTGTGTAGAGATCTACACAGCATAAGCTCATGAAATTCGCTTCCTCCCTCAACTTGGAGGAAGATATGCACAGCTTTTTAAACCCCTCCCCGCAGTTATGAATTGTACAAACTGGGTTTTAGAATAAACAAAAAACAAGTTTATTAACTACAAAAGGTAAATTTTAAGTGATTGTAAGGGATAGCAAACAGAACAAAACAGATCACTGAGCAAGTAAAACAAAACACAAACAAAGCTTAATACATTAAAGAAATTGGCTACAAATGGTAATTTCTCACCCTAAATGTTGTTTTATGCAGGTTGCAGAGTTTCTTGAAGGTAAACTGCACTGCTTGCAGCTTAAACCTCCAGGTATACCTTTCACAGGCTGACCTTTCTGTGCTGGTCTCAGTCCCTGCCCCCCCGCCCACTTAGTTCCTTTTTTTCTTTAGTTGTTTTCCCCAGGGGGAGGCAGTGAAGAAGAGCTCTGATTAACTCACTACCCAGCCTTAAATAGGATTTGCATATGGTGAGAATCCTTTGTTTCCTAGTTTGACCCCCACCTCCTTCCTGTGGAAAAATACCAGAAGTCCAAAATTATGTCCAATACCAGGTGACATGATAGCCTGACCTTGCGGTGTTAAAGCAGTATCCCAGGAAATGTCTCAGGAAGGAGGGAGATTAGTATCTTCAAAGTCCTATTGTCCTTCCTAATGGCCCATCCAGGCTGTTTGCATACTGTCTGGTGGGCGTTCCCTAGGTGAAAACACAGTTGTAATTATTACATAGTCAATATTTCTAACTTCAGATTCAGAGATGATACATGCATACAAATTGCATAGTCACGTTCAGTAAATCATACCCTTTCCACTGATACCTCACATGACCCCTCTTGCATAAAACATATCTTAGTTGTGCCATATTCATATCTCAAGCATGTCTCTATGAAGAATATGGGGTGTAGGGTCACAGTAATAATAATATCTAGCTCTGTTCATCTGTTCAGAACATTTTACAAAGGAGGTCAGAGTCCTTATTGTCATTTTGAAGATGTGGAAAATGAAGCACAGAGAAGTGACTTGCCAAAGGTCACCCAGTTGGGCAGTGGCAGAGTCAGGACTAGAACTCTGGGCTCTTGAGTCCCAGTCCAGGGCTCTAGCCATTAGGCAATATCTATGTCACCTTCAGCAGTTGTATTCGATTCACTTTTCCTTAATGCTGTTCTTGTCCCTTCCCCCAGCCCTAATATTAAATGGGACAACTCAATTTTAATACTGTCATTCAGTCAGGTGTTGTGTCTAATCCAACTATCTTCATGGTGTCGTCTGAAAGATTACTTCTCTTTTGCTTCTGTCCTGGGCATTGATCATGGGTTATTTCTAATTCTATGGAAGTTTAGATAATTTGCTGTCCATTATGAAAAATATAAAGTGGCTTATGGCCTGGACAGGTTTAGATGTACAATAAACACTGATTACTTATTTTAATTTTGTCTTAAATAAGTAGTAGGGATTAAAATTCACATTGAAAGAGGGAGGTAGTTCTTCATATATGAATTAAGCACTGATACGCCAAACCAAATTAGGCAAAGGGCCATCCATACTCATACAACAAACATTTTTGTAGTTCACTAGCTGCCCTGCATCAATGACCAAATTCTGCTCTCACGTACCGAAATGGTTCCATTATAGTGAACTGGCCTCGCACTGCTTGTTTGCTGAATAACTGAATTTGGCTGTTAGGGTTTTATCTGATGATGACTTCCACATATGGAACTGTATGAGCAATAGGAATGAACTGACATTGTCCAATAAAATAACATTTTCCAAAAGAGTTGGAAATTATTTGAAAGCAGCAGCTGAACCCCCTCCCCCATTTAATCACAGTATACCTGTTAGAGCACCAGAAATCTGTACAGTCGTCACAAATATCAAAAGTTAAAAGGATAAGGTATGAACCCTATGTGTAAATCATAACTGTATATCTGCTGTAATTTATAGATGTCTTAATGAACATGAGAGTCTACCAAAACTCTCTCAATAGATTTTGTGAGCAAGCTGCAGGAAAAAGATTTTAAATCGCAGTAACTATTCCAGAATAACTCCATGTCTGAACACACTTATTGCAAAAAAGTGTTTTGTTCCAGTTTAGCTTAATCCACAAAGCTATTCCAAATCACCTCTATGTGTAGACAAACCTTTAGAGACAGAAGAGTTGCCTTGCTCATATTGTTTTGTGTTTGTTGATTTTGGTGCTGAAGGATTTAAGCTGCAATGACAGGAATGTAGGCAGAGTCCATGAGGGGTTTGGAGATTTTTTTTATTCTTGGGTTTCACTAGAACTGAACAAACTAAAATAAAAACCCTTAAATCCTAAAGAGGGTATCTTTTCTTCCTGCTGTCACTCTTGTGATGCTTCTCACAAGCTGCACAGATCTTGTCCCTGCCCCAGTTCTCTTTACAGGATAAACCCCCAGTAGAGGAAGAGTGGCTAAGGGTGATGAATGAAAGACTTAACAACACATGAAAGGTCAATATATTCAAGGGACAAGACAATGTAAATGTTTGAGTAAATCTGGAAGCCCTTTCTGGGTTTCATTAAATAAGCTTAGAAGAATGTTAGTTTTTGTCAGTGTGAACTTCCATAAAACCAACACTGCAAGAAACCAATACAGAGAAAGCTTTATCACTGCTACTGCTGTTCTGTACACAGTGTATTTATTCTATTAAATAATGAGAGGAGTTTATACTCTGTTTTAAAAGATCCCACATAGCCTGAATTAGCATCCAAACTAACCAGCTTCTTGGGGGTTGGCAACGTTTGGCACGCGGCTCGCCAGGGTAAGCACCCTAGCGGGCCGGGCCAGTTTATTTACCTGCTGACGCGGCAGGTTCAGCCGATCGCGGCCCCCACTGGCTCCGATCGCGGCCCCCCCCCCCCAGGTTCGCCGTCCCGGGCCAATGGGGGCGGCGGGAAGCCGTGGCCAGCACATCCCTCGCCCGCGCCGCTTCCTGCCGCCCCCATTGGCCGGGGATGGTGAACCGCGGCCAGTGGGGGGCCGTGATCGGCCGAACCTGCCGCGTCAGCAGGTAAATAAACTGGCCCGGCCCGCCAGGGTGCTTACCAACCCCTGCTCAAGAATAATAACACAGCATAAACCTATCAGTCAAGCTCTTTTCTGCTCCTTTCTGTAGAGAGCAGCCCCCACTTCTTTTGTATGCTGGGTGGAGTTAATTAGTTGCATTTGCCACTTTGAGACAGCAGAACTTCAGCAGCTTTACACAAGGTTCTAACGGCTGCTGACATAGTGAGTCTGAAGAAGATCTCAGCTACCAAACACTGGTCCAAATATAATGGGAGCATATGGAAGTCCATATAGGAGGAAGTCTGAGTCATTACACAAGTGCATTAAACTTTATGTAAATGCATAAAATATTTGTAGCCCTACCTAATTCACCGTCCATTTTTATCAATTTCATGGTCAGAAGGTTTAAAATTGGTCAATTTCATGTTTTTCAGAGGTTTACATCTGACATTTCGCAGTGTTGTAACTGTGGGGGTCCCAACCCCAAAGGTACCCCAGAGGTGGGTCTGATTCTCGCCCCCCACCCCTCAAGCAGCCATGCAGGGGAAGGACAAGTCCTGTCCCTCCCCAGCCTGGCAGGGACTAACAGCTAGGAGCCCCCTGCTAGGATGCTCTCAGCAGCAGTGGGAGATTGGACCCACTTCTACAAGCCTCCTCTGGCTGCAGGAACTTCCGGGCCTGCTGTCCAGCCCCAGAGCTTCCTGCAGCAGGTAGACGCACTTAGAGGGGGGTCTGATCTCCCCTCGAGAGAGGCCATGCAAGAGATACAAGTCCTGTCCTTCCCCAGCCTGGCCGGCTGCGGTGCTCCCAGCAGCAAGGGGGAGATCAGATTTCACAGGGAAGGGCTTATTTCACAGTCTGTGACACATTTTTTCATGGCCATGAAATTGGTAGGGCCCTAAAAATATTATATGATTATGTCACTGACAAGCAATAAATATAGGAGACCCAGTCCATGCCTTGGCATGTCTAGTAAAACTAGCCGGGAGGGGATATAAAGCTGTAGAGACTGTGGCAATGCTCACTTTCCCCCAAAATCTGCAGAAGCCTTTCCCAAGGTTCACTAGAGGGTGTGGCGACGAGAGAAGAAAGGAAACAGAACGCCTGGTCTGTGGTAGCCAGAAAGCCAAAAAAAAAACCCTCAGGGACTTTTCCCTGAGGTTTTTATTCTTTCTCCTTCCCTGCTTACAACACTTCTAACTGGTTAAATTCTTGCGCATAGAAGAAGCATACAGTGTACAACAACATAAGATAACAAACCCATATCTTGTGCACGTGAAAGCCAGCTGCGAGGGTGATGATCAAGTCAGCCAGTAAGTTTCCTAATCACAGACGCTGGGGTGAAGGCCACTCCTGCCTCGTAGCCACAGACACAGTGTGCCGCACCTGTGAGCTGACGATTCGGGAGCTATGCGTCTCTACATCCCCCCCTATTCTATTTTATATGCGGTGTTTGGATAGTATGCGGAGGGGAGTGGGTCAAATAAATCCATTCAATTAAACGAAGACGCGCTGCCGCCCCCTCCTGGGCGAGGACAGCTGTCGGTTGTGAAAGTGTGGGAAGCAGAATGGCAAAAAGGGGCTGTTCCCTTTCTCGGCGGTCGACCCACACCTGGGCCAGGGTCCGGTTAATGAGGGTGACCGCTTGGCGCTGTTCCTGGGAAACGGAAATAACATCCCCGGGGAGGCGGCCCTGCCGAAGGCCAGAAAAAAGAGGGGACAGCATGGAGGTAGTCAGAGGGCAAAAAGGGAGGATCCAATTGAGGGACCCTAATAACTGTTGGAGCTGCACAAACGTAAGAGGGTCGGGCAGCACCAGCTCGGGACAAACTGGGCGGGCATATGACTGGAGCATACGGTGACCAAGATACAAAAAGGGCGGCTGGCGCTGGACTTTGTCCGGTGCTATAACCAGGCCACACGCCGCAAGCTGGTGGCGCAGTTCGTCCAGCCAGTCATCAGGAAGGATGGGGTGAGCCACCAGGATGTCGTCCATATAGTGATAAATTAAAGCATCCGGGTGTGCTGCGCGGAACGGCCGTAAGGCTTGCGCAACAAAATGCTGACACAAGGTGGGGCTGTTCAACATGCCCTGAGGGAGCACATTCCACTGATAGCGTGGAGTGGGCTGAGAATGATTTAAGACTGGAACGGTAAAGGCAAAACGCGCCCGGTCCTCAGGGTGCAGGGGGATGGTAAAAAAACAATCTTTTAAATCTATTACAAATAACCGGTAATCACAAGGAATAAGATTGGGATTGGGGGTACCACACTGCAGGGGACCCATAGGCTGTATAATTTTATTAATGGCGCGAAGATCCTGCAGAAGGCGCCACTTACCAGATTTCTTTTTAATTACAAACACGGGGGTATTAAAGGGGCTAGTGGACTCCTCCAAATGCCCTGCCCGTAGCTGGTCATTGACCAAGTGCTGGAGGGCCTCCAGCTTTTCCAAAGGAAGCGGCCACTGCGCAACCCATACGGGCTCGTCAGTGAGCCAACGGAGGGGGAGGGCCGTACGCCTAATCATCAATATGGATGGTGGCAGTGAACTTTGTTAATAAATCACGGCCCCACAGGTTGAGGTGAACGGGGAGAATAATAGGCCAGATACGGGCGCGGCGGGTGCCCTGGGGCGCCCTAACCTCCAACCATCGGGCACTCCGTTGCGAGTCCTGCGCCCCGCCCACACCCCAGACAGCCGGAGCCTGCTCCGTGGGCCAATGGGCGGGCCACTGCGCGGCGGCGATGACGGTGACGTCTGCCCCAGAGTCGATAACACCCTCGATCGGCTGATCGTTGAGGCAATAAATGCGTTTAGGTTGGGGTGATCCAATATCTTTAACAACCGCTGCCACTTGCGGGTGAACAGTGCGCTGGCCGGTGGACCCGAAGCCTCCGGTTCGGGGAACGATTCTTCCCCCTGCCGGAAGGGAGTAGGGCACAAGTATGAGTTGCGCCCAGGCATCTCCCTGAAACAGCTGTTTCGGGAGATGACTCCACAGCTGAACATAAATAATTCCACCATAGTCCGAATCCACCACCCCAGGCACCACAAACAAGCCCTGCTTGCTGGCGGACGAGCGGGGTAGGACAAGGCCCACCATGCCCTCCGGCAGCGGGCTCTGGATCTGGGACGGCATGAGGAGGACCTCCCCGGGGAGAATTATATCCATATCTTGCTGATTAACAAGGTCAATCCCCGCACTGCCCCTTGTGGCGGCGGGGACGTCGTGCACGGAGAGGGGCGCGGCCTTGGGCCTCGGGCTGGTCGCAGGCCCGACTACTAGTTTCCTGGGGGGTTATCTTGGCTGGCAGCCAAGACCCGGTTGTCACCCCCGGCTGAGCGACACTGCGCGGCCCAATGGTAGCCCTTTTTGCATTTTGGACACAGCGTGCGGGGCCTCTGGTCTGTTCGGGGCTTGTTTTTGCACGCCCCCTGCTCAGCGAAATAAGCCCCCCCACCCTGTGCTGCTGCCGCAAGCGCCTCTCGCTGGTACTCGCTATCCCACACAACGTATTGCGCGGGAGACAGCACCATGCGACACATGTCTTTCCAATCTTGGGGGAGCAAGAAATAACCATTTGACACACCTTCCAAGATCCCCAGGGTGAAAGTGGACCGCACCCCGGTCTCACGAACCGCCTTGCGGAGCTCGCGCAGAACCGAGTAGGGGAGAGCCTCCCAGTCCACAATCTGCCCCCCGTTACCATTATCCCGCCAAGAGACGGGGAACGCCTCGAACCCACAGCTAGATTCCTCATTGGTCAAGAGACCGGCCTCGCGCGCTCGCCGCACCGCCGCGGCGACAGCGCCCTCCCGCCCGACCGGTGGGCAGGGGGGTGCCGCCGCGGAGGGTCAGCTGCGGGTAGGAGGGGGGTGGCCCATCACCTGGGGGCAAGAGGGAAACCGGCCTGGGACCGTCGGGGCCGACCCCCTCCAGCTCCTCCTTGCAACGCTGCCAGAGCAGCAGGTGCTGGACTGGGGCACGGGGTTCACTATACAAGGTGGTCCCAATCCGTATCCAATCAAGAAGCCGTAACGACCCGCAGTCCAGATACCAGGGGCACTGGCGATCTATCTCCCTTAGAAGGTCCTCAATATGAGCGACCGAGACAACGACACATGATCGCTGCCGTATAATCTTTTGTAACTCTCTTGCGTGCTCCTTCTGGGCACTGGAAAGTCCCCCCCCCATACTCACGAATCAGGGGCAGCAAACGGCCGCGGGGGTGCACTCGGCGTATCCAGCCGGTGAGCAGGGGGTTATCACGTCGGGGTCACCAGCTGTGGCGACGAGAGAAGAAAGGAAACAGAACGCCTGGTCTGTGGTAGCCAGAAAGCCAAAAAAAACCCTCAGGGACTTTTCCCTGAGGTTTTTATTCTTTCTCCTTCCCTGCTTACAACACTTCTAACTGGTTAAATTCTTGCGCATAGAAGAAGCATACAGTGTACAACAACATAAGATAACAAACCCATATCTTGTGCACGTGAAAGCCAGCTGCGAGGGTGATGATCAAGTCAGCCAGTAAGTTTCCTAATCACAGACGCTGGGGTGAAGGCCACTCCTGCCTCGTAGCCACAGACACAGTGTGCTGCACCTGTGAGCTGACGATTCGGGAGCTATGCGTCCCTACAAGAGGGGTCTGGCCATGAGGAAGGGCATGGAGTGGACCAGGGCTGGAAAGAGAGCCAGTCTATCTGGACATCTCTGAACTCCACAGAACTGATCTGACCCTCACAGACTGAGACTGGTGGCATAGCTCCTGAACTGAGCCATAATGGAGCTAGGAAATCATGTACAGGTAAAGGTCCTCCACAGTCCTGTCAGATGCTGGTGTCCCAAAATCCATGCAGAAGTTTAAAGATCCATGGGTTTAGGTGACAGGCACTTTGGTAATTCCCCTAAGGAGTCCAGACAGAATGCTCTTATTTCTACCCTACACAGACAGGAAAATTGTCTTGCTTTTGATGGAATCTTTTGATGCACGGCAGCATTTTTTTAATTACCAGGACTATTTTTCCATCTTCTAGTTTCATGGAAGCCATGGATTGCATGCCAAAAATCCAGCTTTTGCCAAAGAGCTGTTAGATTTCTGCAGGGAGTAATGACACAAAAATGGAACCAGTGGTAACAGTGAAATGGACTACTAGGAACTACAAAAAATAGTGGGAATTATTCACATATATGAAAGGGAGAGAAGATCTCCCTAACTGTTAGAAGAACTGTTTATATACTATGTACAACTGGGTTATTTTAATCCTTAAAATGTATATACCAGCATTATGCAAAGACCAAATAATTTTAGTCATCCTATTTTTGTTTCTGGAATTGTGAATTATTCAAATCTAAGCTCATCTGGAAGAATTTTGCTTCATTGCAGTCTATCTAAAAAGGAATAAATGACATTATTGACATGGATGGAAGATTCCATCCTCTTGCTCTGGGGACAGTTAATTACAATTTATTGTTGAATGAGTTTTGCCCCTAGTGAGTTATTCAGGGATGCAACGGGTGTAGATTGTTTCTGTCAGAATGCATTTCATTTCTTTTAACTACTAATGATTCAGAACAAAAAAATCCTGCCATAATAATAGGCTTGTTGTTCTTTGTGAGTAAGTAGATTTGTGAATAACTTGCTCTTTGACTCATTGGTGATTTGACTTATGAATATAGTTTAAAATTGAGGAGTTGGGCCAATGTGAAAAATTCAGGTCTGAATTCAGGTCCAGATATTGATCCTCTCCTCTTCTTATCCTACTGACCTTCCCTCTAAATTCAAAAACATTCAGATTTTCAGGTTCCATCTTGGTGTATTGTAAAGATAATCCTTAGGGACAGATTTACAAAGGTATATAAGTATCCAATGATGCAGATAGGCATTTTGGCCCCATCCACAAAGGTCCTTAGACACCTAAGTCTTAGTTTTAGATGATTAAGTCCCAGTTTTGGCTTCATTGTGATCCACAAAACTCCTGCCGAACGCTGTGGGTATCTAAATTCACTTGGTGCCTATGTTTTCAAAGGAATTATATTTTTATAACTTTGTATTGACCCTCCCACCTCCCAGAAATAAGAGAGATTCAATTGAGTTTATTGGTCACAGCTGGATGAGATCAAAGGTTAACATATTAAACCCTAATTTGAGAAATTATAAAGATCCTAATTGTTACACCAGAATGGTATGTTGGCTCCATTGGCTAGATACCATATGATTGCTGGAAGCCTACACAAAGCTAAGGCCTCACTCTAACTCAGAGACTGTGGGGAAGCAAGTTGGCTGAGATCCACAAAGATATTTAGGCTTCTAATGCCCATAGATTTAAAAGGAAGCTAGAACCCTAAATACCTTAGTGGATCTAGGCCTTTGTGCTTCCCCATTTGGGGATCAGGGAACCACTGCAGCCATTATACGGTCATATAATTTAAGGCCAGAAGGGACCACCAGATCATCTAGTCTGATCTCCTGTATATCACAGACCACCAACACCACCCAACCCCCGCACACTAAGCCTAGCAACTGAAATTAGACCAAGATATTTCAGCCCTCAGGAGACTAGACTATGAAGTTCCACAGGCAGAGAACAGGAGGAACTGAGGTGCACCAATGCCTGAGACCCCTGCAGTGGCAGGAAATTGATTAAGTGAGATATACCCAGATGATCTCAGTAAGTGACCTGCACCCCCACACTGCAGAAATATGTGCATATTAGCTATATAAGGTACAGGCATAATGAGTTGTGCATAAAATGCTTCTGGAGGGACTGTAGAGTTTACGGCACTAATATAGGTGCACACTGAGGCTTGTTCCATACTCAACATGAACTCATCTTTTATGGCAAAGGGGAAAAAAACTTTTGTGGTGAAATATTTTTTAGATTGAACAATCTTGATATAAGGCTGAATTTTCTTGGGCAATTAGCCTTACTGATGAACAGCAGAGGAATTTCTCAAGCAAACTCATGCATAACATGTTGGCATTTAATTCACTGCAGCCCTAAGGCACTTCAGAATCTGGATGGTGCCATCTGGGAAAGGAGGAGGAAGGGTCATCCCCTGAGGGATCTCTGTGGCCTCCCAGCATCTTGCAGATGGGAATATTGTCATTGTCACGTAAACCTGCCACTTTAACACATTGTGTCACTGTACTACTTATTTCTAAATCACTGATCAGTGAAAAGGAAAGTCACTCTTACCTACCCGCTGTATGATTAACACATACTAAGTGTGGGAGCAGGGCCAACTTTCTAACTCTTCTGTTGTTAGGGGGGAGGACTTGAAGAGTGTGGTGTAAACCAGTGGTTCTCAAAGCCGGTCCGCTGCGGAAAGCGGCGCGGGCCGAGGGATGTGCTGGCCGCCCTTCCTGCAGTGCCCATTGGCCTGGAGTGGCGAACCGTGGCCAGTGGAAGCCGCTATCGGTCGAACCTGCAGACACAGCAGGTAAACAAACCGGCCCGGCCTGGGGCCAAGGGCTTTCCCTGAACAAGCGGCAGACCGGCTTTGAGAACCACTGGTGTAAACCAAACCAAGTAATTATGATCCTCCTCCCCTGTTTTAAAGACTCTCAGCCCTATCAAGATCACTTTTAATAAAGAAGTTCAGTAATCCTGGCTGGGGATAGGACAAAGGTATATAATGTTTAAAATCTATTTAAAAGTTGGTTGAGTGGCTGACTGCTTTTTGATTTAACCTGGGCCAGTCTGGATACTCCTCAATTATACATATGAATGTTGTATGGAAATGTTCAATTTTGAAATTTCATATGTGTGCTTTGTGAGAGTCAAAACTTGGAAGTACACACATTTTTGGTGTGTGGGGAGGCAGAGGGTAAGAAGTTGCACAATTCCTATTTCTTTTAATATTTTAGTTATTTTGTATATGGAGGACAAACATTTTTAGTGTGTGTGTTTGTTACCACACATATATTATTACAGTCTATGAAAGGTCTACTACAGAATTTAGAATCAAGAAAGAAGGATTAAAAGCCATGAAATAGTTAATCTAACTAGGCCAAGGTCCCATGTTATAGAAGCGCATTTTGATTCAAAGCCTATTTAATTCAATGTGAGGACATCCATTGAGTGAGGTAGTTATTAGACCAGGATACAGTGATTATTGAGTTAATAGGAAGCATGCCTGTCATAATTATTGTGAAATGTGCTGTCCCACTTCCCAGCCTCATGCCTCTCACCACCTCCTCTTGCCCCCTTCTTCCCCCAAGATGCTCTGGAAGGATTTGTCCTATGCCCACAATGAATAATAAGGGTGGGGGGGGAGAAGCTGAGAGACTTTTATAAATAGTGAAATTAAGTTTTAAGAACGCGACCCTGTTATGGGGATTTAAGGGCTAGTCCTAATAATTCCTCAGAAGCAAGGAGGAGGAAAAGTTTGAGAGGACTGGGGATGGGCTAGGGTTATTAAAGAGAGAGGTTAAGGTTTGATGTGTGTGTATATGAGTGATAATTCTGGGGGGGGGGTGGAGAGATTTGCATGCATAAGGATTTTTGTAGTGACTGTATGATTGAGAAACAACATTTCAGTCCTTATGAAGATCCCGCCCCCTTTGGCCTTCAGCCAATCAGAGTACAGGAATGGACATAATTATTGGTTATTGAGAAATAACTACACATCTGGGTCAGGGACAGTAGAATATCTCTGCTCTTTAACTGAGACATCCCATTTTGGTATATTAAAAAAAATAAAAATAAAAGCTTATGTAGTTTATCGGACTCTGATTGCCAAGCTTGCTTGAGGTGGTAAGTTAAAGGAAAACATCTATAACTATATACTTGTTTATGAATTACAGGGGCTAACGGTGGTGTCAAGTATCAGGGGATATCCGTGTTAGTCTGTATTCATAAAAACAACAAGGAGTCCAGTGGCACCTTAAAGACTAACAGATTTATTTGGGCATAAGTTTTCGTGGGTAAAAAACCTCATTTCTTCAGATGCATGGACTCCTTGGTTTTTTTTTAGGGGCTAACAATATTATCTACCTTGAACTCTCAATTAAATTAAGAAGAAATCCAGGGTTGAGCAATTAATACTAAAGGTAATTTCAAGACAAATGGAAGGATTTTCCCCAGATTTGGGATATCATCTGAAATGAAACTACGTCTTTCAAAATAGGTCAGTACTGTGATACATTAAGGTGCATATGAAGGAAAACTGTTAATTTCCTGAGTTTTCTAACTTTTCTTCCATTCTTTGTTTCAGGCTTTATATTCCAGTTCTCCTTTTCACTTAATGTAGATACCTTAATTGAGACTAAATATAAAAATACTGAAACACAGTTCTGTGGTCATTCTTTTACAATGATATATACCATATTTTCTAGTCTACAGAAAATTATGTTGTATATAAAGATTTGTTTTATAGATACCAATCCTGGAGTTTCTAAATACGTATGGATCCTGAAAAAGTAGAAAACATAGTTGCATATTTTGTTTCTCTGGTCTTGTAGCCCATTTTTGTTCTTCTTTATTATTAATTTTAAGGTTACATGCAATGGTTTCTAAAAATAAATATATAAATAGAAGCAAACATCCAAATCCCCAAATAGCCTATTTTTTTACATTGATTAGAGTTGGCTTTCATGATGGAGGCCCTCCAAATACTGAATGTTATGCCCTAGCTTTTCACAAAAATCACATGGGACCAAAGTCTATTTTTACTGAAGCAGGTTTTGTAACACAGTTTTGTCTAGGCCAGAAAATTCTGGAGTGCAGGGTCTGCCCCAGGACTTTGATTGGGACAGAAGACTACATAGGATAGCTACCATACTTATAATCAAGGTGCTGTCATGTCATTTCTAGCTGCTACCAAGGCACAAGTCAAAGGTCACAGGCCTGCTTCTCCATTGCCTTGTATCTGTGTATCTGTGTATGCTGTGTTGCTGTAATCTAATCTAAAGAACTCCGTGTAAGGTTGAAAGCTTGTCTCCCTCACCAACAGAAGTTGGTCCAATAAATGGTATTACCTCCCCCACCTTGTGTCTCTTGTACATGTGTAGTCATTTGTATTTTTGCAAAGTAGGTGTGCTACTCTGATTCTGATCTGGTTTGCTTTTACACCCACTTTGCAATGGCATAAATGACTACACAATGTGCCAGGCAAAGGGGAATCAGGCCCATCTCTTTTTGGCAAAAGTAAGGGATAACTCCAGTATCTTACCTCGTATTCCTGCTTAATAAAGCCACTTGTAATATCCAAGGCTATATGTAAACTAAAATGGTTGCTATATTTGCCTACGCTGCAGTGACAATTCTAAATGTACATTTTAGATGGGTACTATAAAACTCCTTACCTGCACACACACAATGGTTATTTAAGGGCATTTCTGAAATGACCCACAAATCTTGGTCTGGCTATTGGATTGTTCTTTGAAGAGTTAATCCTTTCCTCTGCTTTTCGTCAAAGTCCTGCTGTTGCTATGGAGCTGCTACTGAACTCCACATTGCATAGTCTGGGGCACTGGAGAAACTAGATTCTTCATCTGCTAGTCTGTTAAATTAACATCTGTGAATGTGGATTTCTGGATAATTTACATTGATTTTATTTTTCTGCATGCGGCAGTGTCCCAATGGTAGAGCTGTCATAATCTGTACAACAGTCACTGTGTGGACTCATTAGCTATGTAAAGTATGTTAAGATATCATTTTAAGATCAAATTTCATTCCGACTACCAGAGGTGGTTTGGAATTTAATTTGATATTATCACTATTTATTAGTTGTCTTGCGGTAGTGCCTAGAAGCTGTAGTCATGGACCAGGACCCCCACTGAGCTAGGTGCTGAGCAAACACAACAAAAAGATGGTCCCTGCCTCAAAGCACTGTTACACATAGTCAAATTAGAGAGAGACCAAGGGATCATGTTTTAGTTCTGCAAAGCTTCATCAATCAAGTTTTGGTGTGTTGCAGAACCAAAGTCAAATCCAAAGGTGATTCCAAGCCCGTCTCTATTCCATTTTACCTGAACTACCAGAATCTGGAGGATTTCAGATAACAGTTTTCATAATTATAAGCTCTCATCGTACAGGTTTGGGATTTGAAAAAACAAACCCAGGCATGGGTTGGATCCAAGTTCCATTTGAACCTCTAGAATTCAAAATTTGGGGGGATAAAATATTCTAGTTTTGACCCCACTTGAATGAAAAATGCTATTACTAAGCAATATACAGCATTGCCTTTTAAATGTTCTCAAACTGTATCCAACTAAAGCACCCATGTGAGATTTCCACACTTGCATTTCATGCAAATATTTTTTTTCTCATGAGAGTTCAGTGTGGTATAAAAGGCAGTGCTGTGCAGTCATCAATCCTCAGTGTTCATCCCCTGAATCTGTGATATCATTTAAAAGAACAATTGCAATTATATGCTAATAGCACATTAACTTCTTTACTTCATTATGCAGTTTGCCTCATTCTTTTTGATTAATAGGAGTATTGTTAGCAACAGAAAAAAACACACACGCACGTCCATGTGCTCAGGCAGTGAAAATAAGGTTTCAGGAGAAATATGCACATTTATCATATTTATATTTGTTATATTCCCTCAAGACACTATGCATAACAGATAAGATGAACTGAAATCCAAAAACAGCCAAACGCCTGCCCTTTGAAAAGACATTGGAGACATACTGACCATTTATAAAACAAAACTATGGGAAAAATGAGATGTGAGAATTTTCATCCAACTTCCACATCATAGTTTCAACAAATAGGTGTAGATTGTCCAAATGCAAATATGAACATCTGTTTCTTTTTCAATCCTTTCTCACAGCTATGGGGCCTGATAATAAGAAAAACAAGTTAATTCCTGTACAAGATTCAAAGATGAGAAGTTAAGTAGCCAAGAGTGAAGAATAAATGAATAAAAATGTATTATTTCATCTGCTATCTGATCAGGAGTTAGGATGAAAAATGTAAAATGGTGCAATTAAAGTCCTGGTGAAGGAAATATATTAAGCTTTGGTTCTTAGTTTCTGAAAGAAAAGTAAACCCTCCAGAGAGGTGAATTTTCCTCTGAAAGCAAGAGAACATGTGTGTGTTTAAATTAGTATTACGGACAGTTATTCTTGTAAATCCCAAGCATAATAATGGGAGAACCAGTCCACAAATGGCCAAAATCTTTGGATTGTGCATCTTCAGTATAATTGTTTAAAAAAATCTAATATGCATGAAAATGTTCCCGGTCTTAACTGTGTATAAGCCTATAAAGTACAAACATCTTTTTCAGTTTTGAAGACATCCCTCATCACTACAGGGATTGGGATAGGTGGGGGAGCAATGCATAGTGTATCTTGCTTGCTATGGAGGGTTGTCTCCTAAACAGGAGCCATGTATTTATACAAAACATATGCAAGGGAGAGATTTCCACAAAACTTGAGTTCCAGCTTTGTCTTCTTTGTTTACCTGGGATCACACACTATCTGGAACTTTGTACAGCACACAGACACACCTAGTGGATGAATAATATGTTACCACTAAAGATGTTACAAATGTGACTGGCCTTTGGTTCCAGTTAATCAGAAGTTTTGAGTAATTCTTTTGGTTTCAAAAACCAGGACAGTTATAACTGGTCTTCTGTCACAGAATCATAGAATATCAGGGTTGGAAGGGACCTCAGGAGGTCATCTAGTCCAATCCCCTGCTCAAAGCAGGACCAATTCCCAACTAAATCATCCCAGCGATGTGTTATAAATCACCCAGCATTCTCTTTCTACTTCAGCCTCCGGCAATCCAGCCCCTTTTGATTTCTTCCCACATTCATGTAAATAATAAATGGTCTTCCTATGTTTCTGGGCTCCACAAGAATCATTTTTGAAACCCAACATTGTAGTGGCAGCTACAGCCTCTGATATCTCCAGTCACCCATGAAAATATGGGTTATTAGTAGAGCTGCCTGGAGAGGGACAATGGCAACTTCTGAGGTTTCAAATTTTGTTTTCATTGGAATGAAAACAAAACTTCTGAATGTTTTTGCATAAAGAGATTTGTGCTGAAGTGCCTGCTTTCATGTTGAAACCTCAACTTTACAATTCAGGAAGGTCTTTCGGATTTAGGGCACTCTGGTCATTTCTGATACTGCTCTGCCTGATTCAGAGTCATATCCAAGGTGAAGAACTGTGCTCGGATTCAGGAAGACAGGGACTTGTACCTGGGTCTTTCACATCCCAGGTCAGTGTCCTAATCACCAAGCTATAGACTGTGAGAGAGTATCTCTGAGTGACCAGTGAGCCCTGGACCAAAAAAAATACCTTTGTTGAAACCAGTATATAACCAATATATTTTGGCTTCAATGAAATTAATGTTCTGACCAGCTCTATTTATGAAAACAGTTGAAAATATGACCCTAAAAGAACTTTTCCTTTGCTACATTCAGGTTGTTGTAAGTTTCCTCAGTGCTGCTCCACCCTCTGCTCATCCTTCTCTTGGGTCAACAACTCAATAGTTCCATTTTGAATTTATTCTTTTGCCATACTGGTTTGAGGTTTTTATGTGCTGCATTTTTTCCTGTTTTAGGCCAAGAGTGCACATCCAGAAGAAGGAGGGGGATGGTAGATGGACCTTCCAGTCCCTGCACCTCCTCCAGGCTCTCCTGCAGAGATCAGGCCCAATATTGTTATTGTGCTCTCTTAACTATGCAAAGTCATTGTGGGACTAACCTCTTCAAAGTAAGCAGAAAGGCAGGAGAAGATGCCTGATGTAACAGGCCTACCATCCAGTTACACTGGCCAGCAGATTAAGATGGGCACAGATGGGATTGCAGCCTATACCCTCTTCAAGTGGGGAGAAATGGCCATAGTCCCCGAAACTCTGGAAGGCATATGCACATGCTTCAAAGGATCCCTGAGGTCCTGTTGTGACAGCATCCTTACTGCATGGATGGGACAGAGATGCAAAATAGCTTGTATGGGTTTTAGTTCCTTGCCTGACATAACATTTTATTCTGATGCCAGTATTAAGTGATAGTAGGGATGTAAATGCCCAAATTTAACGAACCTAGCAACTTCCATGTGTTGCAAGAATATATTTAACATTTTATTTTTTCCCCAATTTATTTTCATTATATTTGTTAATTATCTGGAACATCTCTTATCTAAATCTTTGCAACTTTGTATCCCTAGTATCTGTTATATCACATCAGGTTGCTATGGCAATGTTACAAAAATATTCAGGATCACAAGATTTTCATGAATCGTTGAGCCAGGTTTCTAGAATTAAAGAGACAACAAGTAACTCGCATAAACAGACATTTGTGCTAACTTTTAACCTGTGTGCTTGTCACTAAAGGTCCTGGATCCAATCCCTGCCAATGACCATGTTAACAGTAGAGGTGGGCAACTGCATTTGGTTACTTTAGCACTGCCTGGACTTAGATGAAATGAGCTTAAATGTTTTCTTTGGGTTTCTCTTCCCCTTTAACTAAACAATATCTGATTGAAATGAAGCTGTATTTTGGCTGTAGCTGGTGCCTTCATGTCCCTGAGAATGAAAGAAGCTCTGCTCCCAGAGAAGCAAAACAAATAGTGTTCACTTGACGTGAAAAAGTGCTGTTGTCTCATCCAAAGGGTTCCATAAACAGGTGACCCATGCAGCTATAAAATAAGCTGACCATTCTGCGAAGAACCAGGTTTAGGGTCCCACTATTACAATGGTATTTGTATGTATTATATATTGTTTGTTTCTGGCAGCTCCCATAATGTGATAGTCACTTTGGTCCAGATCCCCACAGGCATTTAAGTGCCTACTTCCCATAATGAATAATACTACTTAGCTGCCATATAAGTATCATTAGTCCCATTATATAAATGGGGAGTAAAGGCACAGAACAACAAAATGACCTGCTGAAGGTGACCCAACATGGACAGGCAGAGGAGGGACTAAAACCCAGGACTCTTGAGTCCCATTCCAATTTTCTATTCACAAGACAACACTGCGCCTCTGGTTTAGAGTGTATGGGTACCAATTTCAAAAGTGACTTGGGCACTTATTGAAAGTCAATGGAAGTTAAGTACCCACGTCATTTTTGAAAATTTTACCCTATGACTCCATCAGAGCCCTGTGGACTGGGACTCAGTGCAACTAAAATTGGCGTGCTGCCTGCAGTGACTCAAGAACATGATTACCAACCTCAGGGCAGACTGTTAGGAACTAAGGCACAAACCCCAAGCTGGTTGTGAGTTCTATACTTAGGGTATGTCTACACTACGAAATTAGGTCGAATTAATAGAAGCCGGTTTTATAGAAATCGGTTGTATACAGCCGATTGTGTGTGTCCCCACATAAAATGCTCTAAGTGCTCTAGTCGGCGGACCGCGTCCACAGTACCGAGGCTAGCGTCGACTTCTGGAGCATTGCACTATGGGTAGCTATCCCACAGTTCCCACAGTCTCCGCCGCCCATTGGAATTCTGGGCTGAGATCCCAATGCCCGAATGATGCAAAACAGTGTCGCGGGGGGTTCTGGGTACATGTCGTCAGGCCCCTCCCCCTCCGTCAGAGCAACGGCAGACAATAGATTCGCGACTTTTTACCTGGGTTACCTGTGCAGACAACATACCACGGCAAGCATGGAGCCCGCTCAGCTCAGCTCACCGTCACCATATGTCATCTGGGTGCCGGCAGACGTGGGACTGCATTGCTACACAGCAGCAGCAGCTGCTAACTGCCTTTTGGCGGTAGACGGTGCAGCATGACTGGTAGCCTTCATCGGCGATCTGGGTGCTGGCAGCTGTGGGGCTGGCAGCCGTAGGGCTGCATTGCACCAGCCCTTGCCTTTTGCCTTTTGGCAGTAGATGGTTTATTACGACTGGTAACCGTCCTCGTCATACAGCAGTGGCTGGAACTCCGTATGTCCCCCATCCCCCCAGTCATATTCTGCTGCCTTCACAATGACAATGATGGCTGTCAGTCGTAGTATGCCATTTTCTGCCAAGCGCCCTGTTGGATCATTGCACATTAGCAGAGTCTTCCCTGAGCAGCAGATCGTGCAATAGGCCTGAAGGCCATCGTCATCATAACTGCCAAGCGCCCAGTATTTGCTGCCAAGCACCCAGAAGATGACGAGGGCTATCAGTCATGCTGCACCG
Organism: Emys orbicularis; assembly: GCF_028017835.1. Taxonomy (NCBI): domain Eukaryota; kingdom Metazoa; phylum Chordata; order Testudines; family Emydidae; genus Emys; species Emys orbicularis. The sequence goes on from NC_088690.1 coordinate 89,882,055, forward strand.
TCGTCTTAAGATGTAAAAAATAGATTTGTTCTGTATTCATTTGCTTCCCCCCTCCCTCCGTGAAATCAACGGCCTGCTAAACCCAGGCTTTTGAGTTCAATCTTTGGGGGGGGGCATTCTGTGTGACAGTTGTTTGTGTTTCTCCCTGATGCACAGCCACCTTTGTTGATTTTAATTCCCTGTACCTGTACGCCATGTCGTCACTCGCCCCTCCCTCCTTCCCCTGGTCCGTCAGATACTAGTTTCGCGCCTTTTTTCAGACCAGATGCCATAGCTAGCACTGGGATCATGGAGCCCGCTCAGATCACCGCGGCAATTATGAGCACTATGAACACCACGCGCATTGTCCTGGAGTATATGCAGAGCCAGGACATGCCAAAGCAAAACCAGGACCAGCCGAGGAGGCGATTGCAGCGCGGCCATGAGAGTGATGAGGAAATGGACATGGACATAGACCTCTCACAAGGCACAGGCCCCAGCAATTTGGAAATCATGGTGTTCCTGGGGCAGGTTGATGCCGTGGAACGCCGATTCTGGGCCCGGGAAACAAGCACAGACTGGTGGGACCGCATCGTGCTGCAGGTGTGGGACGATTCCCAGTGGCTGCGAAACTTTCGCATGCGTAAGGGCACTTTCATGGAACTTTGTGACTTGCTTTCCCCTGCCCTGAAGCGCCAGAATACCAGGATGAGAGCAGCCCTCACAGTTAAGAAGCGAGTGGCGATAGCCCTGTGGAAGCTTGCAACGCCAGACAGCTACCGGTCAGTCGGGAATCAATTTGGAGTGGGCAAATCTACTGTGGGGGCTGCTGTGATCCAAGTTGCCAGGGCAATGAGAGACCTGGTGATATCAAGGGTAGTGACTCTGGGAAACGTGCAGGCCATAGTGGATGGCTTTGCTGCAATGGGATTCCCAAACTGTGGTGGGGCCATAGACGGAACCCATATCCCTATCTTGGCACCGGAGCACCAAGCCACCGAGTACATAAACCGCAAGGGGTACTTTTCAATGCTGCTGCAAGCCCTGGTGGATCACAAGGGACGTTTCACCAACATCAACGTGGGCTGGCCGGGAAGGGTACATGATGCTCGCATCTTCAGGCACTCTGCTCTGTTTCGAAAGCTGGAGGAAGGGACTTTCTTCCCGGACCAGAAAATAACCGTTGGGGATGTTGAAATGCCTATCGTGATCCTTGGGGACCCAGCCTACCCCTTAATGCCATGGCTCATGAAGCCGTACACAGGCAGCCTGGACAGTAGTCAGGACCTGTTCAACTACAGGCTGAGCAAGTGCCGAATGGTGGTGGAATGTGCATTTGGGCGTTTAAAAGCGCGCTGGCGCAGCTTACTGACTCGCTCAGACCTTAGCGAAAAGAATATCCCCATTGTTATTGCTGCTTGCTGTGCGCTCCACAATATCTGTGAGAGTAAGGGGGAGACATTTATGGTGGGGTGGGAGGTTGAGGCAAATCGCCTGGCCGCTGATTACGCGCAGCCAGACACCAGGGCGGTTAGAGGAGCACAGCATGGCGCGGTGCGCATCAGAGAAGCTTTGAAAACGAGTTTTGTGACTTGCCAGGCTACGGTGTGAAACTTCTGTTTGTTTCTCCTTGAAGAACCCTCCGCCCCCCCCCCCCACCCGGTTAACTCTACTTCCCTGTAAACCAACCACCCCACCCTCCCCTACCCTCCCCCCTTCGAGCACCACTTGCAGAGGCAATAAAGTCATTGTTACTTCACATTCATGCATTCTTTATTAATTCATCACACAACTAGGGGGATAATTGCAAAGGTAGCCCGGGATGGGTGGGGGAGGAGGGAAGGAAAAGGACACACTGCAGTTTAAAACTTTAACTCTTATTGAATGCAAGCCTTCTGATGCTAGGGCAATCATCTGGGGTGGAGTGACTGGGTGGCCGGAGGCCCCCCCACCGTGTTCTTGGGCGTCTGGGTGAGGAGGCTATGGAACTTGGGGAGGAGGGCTGTTGGTTACACAGGGGCTGTAGCAGCGCTCTCTGCTCCTGCTGCCTTTCCTGCAGCTCAACCATACGCTGGAGCATATCAGTTTGATGCTCCAGCTGCCGGAGCATCGACTCTTGCCTTCTGTCTGCAAGCTGATGCCACCTATCATCTTCAGCCCGCAACTTGCTCTGTTCATCCCGCGATTCAGCACGCCACCTCTCCTCTCGTTCATATTGGGCTTTTCTATAATCAGTCATTGACTGCCTCCACGCATTCTGCTGTGCTCTGTCAGCATGGGAGGACATCTGTAGTTCTGTAAACATGTCATCCTGTCAGCATGGGAGGACATCTGTAGTTCTGTAAACATGTCATCACGTGTCCTTCGCTTTCTCTTTCTAATCTTCACTAGCCTCTGTGAAGGAGAAACATTTGCAGCTGGTGGAGGAGAAGGGAGAGGTGGTTAAAAAAGACACATTTTAGAGAACAATGGGTACACTCTTTCACGTTAAATTTTGCTGTTCACATTACACAGCACATGTGCTTTCGTTACAAGGTCGCATTTTTCCTCTTATATTGAGGGCCTGCCGGTTTGGTGTGAGAGATCACTCACGCAGTGCCAGGCCACAGATTTCAGCTTGCAGGCAGCCATGGTAAGACACAATCTTTTGGCTTTTTTTAACCTTCTTAACATGTGGGAATGGTTTCAAACAGTAGTGCTCTCATTTCCCATACCAAGCACCCGTTGGGTTGGCCATTTAAAATGGGTTTGCAATGTAAAAGGAGGGGCTGCGGTTTCAGGGTTAACATGCAGCACAAACCCAACTAATTCCCCTCCCCCACACCCAATTCTCTGGGATGATCACTTCACCCCTCCCCCCACCGCGTGGCTAACAGCGGGGAATATTTCTGTTCAGCAGAGCAGGAACGGGCACCTCTGAATGTCCCCTTAATAAAATTGCCCCATTTCAATCAGGTGAACGTGAATGATATCACTCTCCTGAGGATAACAAAGAGCGATCAGGAATGGATGTTGTCTGCATGCCAGCAAACACCGGGACCATACGCTGCCATGCTTTGTTATGCAATGATTCCAGACTACATGCTACTGGCCTGGCGTGGTAAAGTGTCCTACCATGGCGGACGGGATAAGGCAGCCCTCCCCAGAAACCTTTTGCAAAGGCTTTGGGAGTACATGAAGGAGAGCTTTCTGGAGATGTCCCTGGAGGATTTCCGTTCCATCCCCATACACGTTAACAGACTTTTCCAGTAGCTGTACTGGCCGCGATTGCCAGGGCAAATTAATCATTAATCATTAAACACGCTTGCTTTTAAACCATGTGTAATATTTACAAAGGTACACTCACCAGAGGTCCCCTGTGTGCCCTCAGGGTCTTCGGTGAGTTCGGGGGTTACTGGTTCCAGGTCCAGGGTGACAAACATATCCTGGCTGTTGGGGAAACCGGTTTCTCCACTTCCTTGCGGCTGTGAGCTATCTACATTTCCTCCATCCTCCTCTTCCGAACCCTCTTCCCTGTGTGTTTCTCCAGTGAGGGAGTCATAGCACACGGTTGGGGTAGTGGTGGCTGCACCCCCTAGAATGGCATGCAGCTCCGCGTAGAAGCGGCAGGTTTACGGCTCTGCCCCGGACCTTCCGTTTGCTTCTCTGGCTTTGTGGTAGGCTTGCCTTAGCTCCTTAATTTTCACGTGGCACTGCTGTGCGTCCCTGTTATGGCCTCTTTCCTTCATGGCCTTGGAGACCTTTTGTAATATTTTGCCATTTCGTTTACTGCTTCGGAGTTCGGCCAGCACTGATTCATCTCCCCATATGGCGAGCAGATCCCGTACCTCCCGTTCTGTCCATGCTGGAGCTCTTTTGCGATCCTGGGACTCCATCACGGTTACCTGTGCTGATGAGCTCTGCGTGGTCACCTGTGCTCTCCACGCTGAGCAAACAGGAAATGAAATTCAAACGTTCGCGGGGCTTTTCCTGTCTACCTGGCCAGTGCATCTGAGTTGAGAGTGCTGTCCAGTGCGGTCACAATGAAGCACTGTGGGATAGCTCCCGGAGGCCAATAACGTCGAATTCTGTCCACACTACCCCAATTCTGACCCCCTAAGGCCGATTTTATCGCTAATCCCCTCGTCGGAGGTGGAGTACAGAAACCGGTTTAAAGGGCCCTTTAAGTCGAAAGAAAGGGCTTCGTCGTGTGAACGTGTCCAGGCTTAATTCGATTTAACGCGGCTAAAGTCGACCTAAACTCGTAGTGTAGACCAGGCCTTAGATATCACCAACCAATTATGAAGTGTATAATCCTATAACAGCCTTAACAGAGAGTCACAGACAGTTTCCTTGGGTACTCTGATCTATCTTGCACCCTTTGTGAGCTTACCTTTGTGATAGATGGCCCCTGACACCAAGAGCTACAGCAACATTCAGGTGACTCCCAGTCCCAAAGGACCAGTCACTAACCCCAGGTCAGTTGCACAATAGATCTCACACCAAAGCCAATACTTGTAGCCAATCCTATAATAAACTATATAAAGATTTATTAAATAGGGAAAGAAAACAAGAGTTATTTACCAAGTTAAAGGAGGTAAAAACATGAGTTACAATCTTAGTTTGTAAAAGGTAATAGAAGCTTCTATCATAAGCAAGTTCTATATGTCCTTTAGGGCTAACCTAGGCTAAGCAGCTCTTACTTATGCCTAGAAAACCCTTGCCCTCTAGAGTCCAGGCAGCATAGAGATAATCATTTCCTTCTTGTTAGGGGTTTTAGTCCCCTGCTGCCACGTGCTCTGAACTGCAAGCTCAGCTGATAGGAGAAGTCCACTTGCATGACTCATCTTCATGGGGACAAGGACAGAACAACAGTCTTTTGTCCTCTTATTGACGGTATGTAGGGAAATTCCAGTTGCAACATCCTATCTGGTATCAATGGACCTTTAGTTTTGGGAAGGGTGTAACATCTGCTGTTGAAGATTAGCCCCTCATGCTGATTGTCTCTTTTCTGTCTGGTGACTTACACAGTCACAGAGGCTCACAATACAACTGCTCAAATATTACCTTAAAATCTGCATCCCATATTGTATTGTAGAATTATCAGAATAGAATTAATCTCACTGATTAATTCATGCAGCCACTCACAAACATTCAATGAAGACTAAACACATTCTTATAATTCCAATACATGTTTAACTGTAACAACACATGGGTAACCTGAAGAAGAGTTCTGTGTAAACTCTAAAGCTTGTGCCTCTCACCAACAGAAGCTGGTCCAATAAACTCACCAACCTGGTCTCAGTACAACTAAGACATTTGACTTTACAGAGGGAGAAATACAAAAGTTAGTCTACATAAGACTGGGACTTCCAAAAATAATTTTTCTTGCAGTATATATGGTATGTATAGAATACATGAGAGTGTGGTGCAGCACTCTATGAGGATTTCATAAGCACATATTTTGGATGGAATAGATCAGGGGTCTCAAACATGCGGCATACGGCCCGCGGAGTTATTTGCTGCGGCTTGCCAAGCTTCCCGGCCTCCCCTCCCCCGGAGTTATTTCCTGTGGCTTCCAAGCTCCCCCCCCCCCGCGCCATGTCCCCGCTCCTCTGCCTACCTCAAGGTGCTTCTCACCGCCAAACAGCTTAACGCTTTCCAGGAAGAGGGGGGAGCCGTGTGCTCAGGGGAGGAGGCGGAGTAGAGGCGGGGCAGGGGCAGGGATTTGGGGAAGGGGTTGGAATGGGGGCAGGAAGGGGGCGAAGTTGGGGTGGGGACTTTGGGGAAGGGGTTGGAATGGGGGCAGGGAAAGGGTGGGAAGAGGCGGGGCAGGGCCTCATGGAAGGGGTGGAGTGGGGGCAGAGCTGGGGGCAGCAGGGCTTTTGTACCTTTATATCAGTGGTTCCCAAACTTTAACAACCTGTGAACCCCTTTCACTAAAATGTCGTCTCATGAACCCCCTCCTAAAAATGAATATTTCTAGGGATTTTCTCCTTTACCTGAGTATAAATTATAAAAGCAGTGATCTTAGAAATATGAAATTTGTTTTTATGACATGCTTATTACACACTATTTGTTATTAATTATCATTACAGTATTTTTATTACATTATGAACATGGCAACACTCTTCCAAGATCTCACTTTCGTAGCTTGTATCACTTTGAATAAGCCTGTTCTAAGACAAGGTTCCTATGTTTCATCAAGGAGTATCAGATGTGAAACAGCATGAAAGCATTTAAGAAGCCAACTCAAAACGAAGAGTTTCTCCTACACAAGCATCAGGTCTTGAGCAGTCCAGGCAAACAATGCATGTTACAGCAAAGCTTAAAATGGTTCATAATAATTTTAAAAACAATACTAGCTGCCTATTTAATTTTAAAAAGAGCAAAAAGTATCCACCTCCCTTTCCATTTCTTATAAGGAGTCTTGAAGTTTAAATCTCCTCAGTGTGATAGCTATGCTTGCTTTGACCTGCTTAGCTCTTGGAAGTCCAGGGGCTCTGGGCTGCTGGCCCCATGCTGCCTAGGATCCCTAGGGACAGCTCTGACTGCCATTTGAGATTTTTTTCCCTGAGAACCCCCTGTAACCTTTCGCGAACCACTGCTTTACATTAAAAGGTGTCAGTGATGCAGCCCTCCAACCAATGTACTAGTCCTCATGTGGCCCTCGTGGTGATTTGAGTTTGAGATCCCTGGAATAGATCATTCCTGAATGACATATCCATCCTAAACTCAGGCCAGTTCAAACATTTTGAATTAAAATCAGAGCTTATATATAGCAGGAGAGGGAGCAATCAAGGATAGCAAGGGAACGTAACTCCCTCAAAACACACCAGGCTCTAGCTCACAAACTCTCAGACTATTTTCCATCTCAGCCATTTCCCTGGGTGATACTTTCTGTAAAGCATGTTCTACTACCTTTGCCAATATTTCATTTCAATGTTGCTGCTTGCAGAGTGATCCACTACTCAGTGTAACAGAAGAACCTGCTCCTTTATGGCTAACTGCACATGACTGAGTTCCTTTAAAAGAGCCTTTCCCAGCATGCACTTCTGGTAACTGGTCCTTTAAATCTGGGAGAGCCAAGCAGCTGGCACCCTAAGAAGGTCATTTTGCTTCTGAGTGTTGCAAGCTGCATTTCCCTGCTACTCTTCTACTCAGTAAGTACTTTCTGTTCCTGTTATGTTTGCTCTTGGTTTTTATTTCTCTTGTTTCTGAGAATGTGTCTTCTGCTCACACATTTATCTTAGAAAAGTTGCTTTAATCTTTTTAAGGCTCATTAGCTTTATTTTTGACTGTTGTTTTGACTTTCTGTTAAGTTTTATTTTTCCATAATTGGGGCATCCACTGGGATAGCAAGAAAATTACCTATGTAGAGGGTAGAACTCAATACTGGTGCAAAAATGGCTATTAATAATTATTCTTATAACTATTAATTGCTTATGCCATTATTGACTATTAAGAAATACTTACAACTATCTTCATACACGTGATGCTTGGAGAATATCATAGCCTACATGCTTATGGTTTAGTGGCTTATTTAACTTTTTGGAATCTTCATATTAATTAAGAAAATCTTTGGAGATTATGGTTTTCGGTCAATCAGGGCAGCTCAAAAGTGTCAAAGAAGATAATACTTCCTGAATCATAAAACCTCAAGTGTGTTAATGTAGCTTTATTATTTCAATTTTATTTTTATGTTCTATCACATTCTGAAAGATGTTTATAAATGTCACTGTGCTTTGTATAGAATATTTGCTAGGAGTCTTTAATTGCAAATTGTAAAAGTACTTAAAATGATAGGGTTTAAATCTAGGAACCCTTTGGTCAAAAAGGTAAATAACCACAAGACACTACTCTTCCTTATCTACAATACCAGTCTGGTATCTCAAGAAAACTGATTTATATATATACATATATATGTTTGAGAAAAGGCTTGATTGTGTAACAGAATGTAAGGTGGCTCTCTATTCAGGATCAAAGAGGAATTATGTTTGCAATGTGTTATCAGAGCGATAGACTAAGGCCCAGATCCTCAAAAATCTTTAGGTGCCTAACTCTCATTGAAATTAATGACAGGTGCCTCAGTATCTGTGAGGATCTGGGCATAAGTCATAAAAGCAGGCTTCTCTTCTCCCTCCCCTTTGCAAAGAGAAACCTCAGTTTAAATCCACGCCAAATATATGTCCTTAATGCAACTGATATTTTTATAAACATTCTGAAGTCTTCATCCTTTAAATATTAAGGAGAACATTTGTGGTTGTGGATCACTGGGAAGTAGAAATGTTTGGTGGGTGAACCAGAGGGCAGAATTGAGCTCTGTGATGAAAGGCAAGTCAAAGCAACATGAGATCCCTGGCTTTTCCTCTCTACTATGTCACATAGCTACAACCTTGGCTGATATCATGGTGGGTGAGGGAGGAGGGTGGCAGGAGTGCTCTGGTTTCCCATCTAGTTCTTTTTTTCCCACTTCAAAGGTGAAAACTTTTGCTATGTTGCAAATGCTTATGACACCATACGCTTTTTTTGAGATCTATATTTGCAAATATTTTGTATCTCAGTGCAAGCCTTCATATAATTTCCTGATGCCATTTTTATGTATATTAGTTAAAGTGCATTATATGCAGAAGCCACAGCAAAAGTTCCTTTCCTACCTGCCTCTATTTCCCCCCCCCCCTCCTTTGCATTCCTGGGGATTGCTTCACTCTTATCTTAAAGCCCATTAATGCCATTCTGGTAGCATAAAGGGCAGATAAACCAGGCAGCATTATCTTAGCCTTATGGGGTTTTCGTGCTGGTACAGAGGTGGTGGTATGGTTCTATTCCAGCCACCTACCAATTCCTGGTACAGCAGATGATGTGGTTGTGTGAGGGATAAGGTATGGCAGGACTGCCCATGCCCTGTAGGCCCTGTAACCAGCTGCCTGATGCTTCCCATCCTTCCCCCCATCCTGCTCTGAATGAAACAAGGGAGAATTGAGCACATACTGTTTGTTACTTGATATTTAGGTAGCTTAAGCAACAAACTTAATGCATATCTTGTAGGCTTTGTGGGGGAGAGGGTCTCCATTTCATGACACACATGTGGCTTCTTGGGCACAAGGGCAGGCACTTGATTTAATTCAGCCAAGGTTGTAGCTATGCCACATGATGCATGTAAATAGAGAGGGAAAGCCAGGGATCTCATGTTCCTCTGACTTGCCTTTCATCACAGAGCCCAATTCTGTCCTCTGGTTCACCCATCAAACATTTCCAGCTCTCAGTGATCCCACAGAGCCACAGCTGAGCTCTTATTTAGAAAACTCCAGCTAGGGTCCAGGAAACACTGTGAGGTTCCTGTCACCTTTTGTGAGGTGTTGGTGCCCATTCCTTTATGGAAGAAGCAGGATGTTCAGTCTCCATAAACCAAAGATCATTGGGAATTCACCAGACATATACCATATATGCAGAAACCATATACCACCTCTTTGACCCTGTGGCTCTCCCCGGCACCTTGTCAGCATGAATAGCTCATGGCTCTATGCAGGCATAGCTTCTACTGGCAGCAGCTGGTATTAAAACCACCCCCCTTGAAGGAGAAATCCACAGCAAAGGAGGGGTTCCCTGATGGAGTTAACATGAATTTCTAACAGAGTTCTTGGCATGGAGATGAAGGAGGAGGATATTCAATCTACAGTTCCGTTTTCCCTACTCAGAACCTCAGTCCTCCCTAGGGTGTATGGGCAGGGGGTACAAAGTCAAGGAGGTGGCAGGCTGTGTGCATTCAACCAGAGCCTGCATTCTGCAGGTGTTCTCTCTACACCAATCCCACTCATTTCTTATCTAATGTACACCTGAAGATATCTGTGGAGTACTAGCATAGTTATATTCTCCATTAAAGAATGAACAGTATGTTTCAAAGCCTATATATCAGGTCTGCTGTGCTGGAAATTCATAAACCATATTTTCAAGTTCCTAAAAGATAAGGTTTGTCAAATCCATCATTAATACTCTCCTCTCCATTTGTGTCAGATACTGTAATCTTTCAAAAAGATGTGGCTTTCAGTGTCTCTAAGCTTATTTCAAAGTTTCTGTCTTATTTCAGTTTTTTAAAATGTGGAAAATTGTATTCTATTTCAGAATCAAAAAAGTTAATCCTGAAATACTTCACTAATTGTCATTCGGGGAGCCATCTCAGTAAAACCTTTCTGGTACTCCACATCATCGTGCAATTTGTTGATGCCACATATTTTATGGGAACACTATTTAAGAAATCAAGTATCAGAGGGGTAGCCGTGTTAGTCTGAATCTGTAAAAAGCAACAGAGGGTCCTGTGGCACCTTTAAGACTAACAGAAGTATTGGGAGCATAAGCTTTCGTGGGTAAGAACCTCACTACTTCTTCTTGCATCTGAAGAAGTGAGGTTCTTACCCACGAAAGCTTATGCTCCCAATACTTCTGTTAGTCTTAAAGGTGCCACAGGACCCTCTGTTGCTATTTAAGAAATGTTTTAAGGAGGAAGAAAAATAAGAATAAAACCCCAGAAGAATGATAACAGAGCAGAAAATAAGGCAGTACTCAGAACAGACATACTTAAAGGAACCAGGCCTCCAGAATGAGAATAGAAAACACAGTAAATTTAGTATTATTATGACTATACAAAACTCAGAAGGCTGTTTTCTGCCCTTAATGTAATGTGTCCTGCTTTCCAATTTTAACAGTTAGCAGATGAAAGGGTAAACATGAAAAAGTGGCTTTCACTGCCAAATTTTGAGTAATGTTAGAGGATAAACAATATAACTCTGCTGATCACAAAGATACAAAACCTGTTTTAGCTTCAAACTGATGGATCAGATGAAAATTTAAAATGTAAGAAAAACTCTTAAAATGTGTACGTTTCTGTATGGATTTTAGGATCTAATTAGTGAATGTACAAGTGGAAATTTATTCCAAGGCTTAATATTGGATTATCTGCATAAAGGTGTGTTCAAAGCCTTATGAGCCAGATGCATTTATTTATATATATATATATATATATATATATATATATATATATATATATATATATATATATATATAAAGCAGGTGACACTGAGTAAAATCATGGAGGTGATTTCACCAGTGTATCTGGCATTGGTGAGACTACTAATAGAATACAGTGTACAGTTATGGTAGCCACACATCATAAAGGATGTTGAATATTGGAAAGAGTTCAGAAAAGAGATACAGGAATCATCCAAGCTCTGAAAAATCTGCCCTATCGCAAGAGAGACAACAAAATGAATCCTGGCCATACCACAATACTCAAGGTTTGATAGTTCTCATGAAGGTGATGGACACTGGAGCCCTTGGAGAGGGTAGCATTTTCCTTTTCCATCAGGGTTTGATTTTCTAACCCATGCTTAGAATTTGTTATACTTTGCCTGGAGCTGCTTTGACCCTCTTGATCCTTTTCTACCAGCAAGAAGGTTGACTGTGAACTAAGTAGATGCCCTCATTGGTTCCAAGTTGGTAGGTACCTTATAAAACACTCAGAAGGATAGCTAAACCAAATATGGGGAATCTGAACCAAATTAATCTCTGGTGCAAGCACTAATGCAAACAACAGAGTAGAGTCAGCTTGTGCTGCCCCTGTTTAGTGGCTGTTGAGGTTGGTTTGTCCATACTACAGGGTAGGGTGAAAACCTAAATTGAGCCTTTGCTTCACCAGTTCCACAGGGGTTTGGATTAGCCAAGGTCTAGGGGGGCTCTGGCCACAGACCAGAATGCCCATGCTCTGCCTTGACTCTACTCTGGCCTGCCTTGGAACACCCCACTGTGCCCATAGCTGCCATGGAGTCTGTTCTGCACTCTAAGGATACCTAGAGCTAGGATTATTCCCAGGGACCTCTCATGCCAGTACTGTAGCCCTTTTACACCAGCCTAATTGGGATAAAAGCATCACAGTGCAATGATGAATCAAGAGAGAGGCTGATTCACATCTCAATCTGAGCCTGCTTCCATTTAAATCTGTGAGAATTTTTTTACAGCAGTGGGACTAGGATCAAAGCCTTTGTTCCCCTCCTGTCTGGTTTAAATGCTGTCCTCTTTTAACTTGATTTATACGACTCCCACTGACATGTACAACAGATAGGAAACTGACGTCATCCCTGAGCACCCTGGACTGATCTCTCTCAGCACCTGTCACTTGAAGTCTCCTCTCACAAGAGATGTTTTTGTGAACAAAGGTTGAAGATTGGTGGTGGGAATCTGCAGCAGGGCGTCTATGAGGGGAAGATGCGGAATTCATACATAGAAATAAGAGCTGGAAAAGACCTATTAGAGCCTACTTCACAGGATTGTAACTATCAAATGGAGCGCGTGTCAAGCTGAATGAAGCATAGTTCCTGTACTGTGTTGAGCGTGCCTGTTATGTTATGACTTTCTATTGATTTCAGTGTAACAACCCATCTCAAACATCACGCTGGACATACACCGGGGTAGGTGTGTGCGAGACATTGTGCATTTGTAAAAGGGTTAAATAGTTTGTTTTGCTCTGGTGAAATTAAAACACACGGGGCTGGTAACATGTTAATTACTTCTATTGCAAAATCCTCACCATCAGAACCCTGGTCTGATCAGCAAGTACTGAACACTGCAGTCGCTTGCTGTGCTGCCAAAAACCCACAAAGGAAGGAAAATTCCACTGACCGTTTGTTCACCTCCTTTGTCTGAATCCCAGTTTCCTTAAAGAAACATGATCAAATAACAGACGACAAGCATCTAGGTCTCTGTAGCAATCTAAAGCTTACATAATGAAGTCGGAAAGGGGGTGCAGCTAGTGGAAATGGCCAAAGACTTCCAAATAGGAGGAAAGGGTGTAAAGTACCTGAGAATAAAACTAATCCCAAACATTTGAGATCTGTACAGCCGTTAGTTTAAAAAAAAAGTTTCCCAGTATTTAAGTGGAGGAATTTTGGGATTTTGCAGCATCATGAAAGGGTCATCTGGCATTATAGACAACTGGGCCCAATGTTTGCAAATGTACAGACACTAGTGGATTTTTCCCCCCTGTATCTTTAGAGATTTTCACATTCTTCTCCCAAATAAATGTTTTCTTTCACTGATTAACAAACTGGGCCTGATAAAAATGTGTTATTCAGTAAAGAAACAGGAGTTTAATAGTCACAGGAGTTAACTGGTTGGCTCTGTAGGTAAAATTTGAGGAAACTGCATTTATTAGAACCCTGAACTCAATGGAAGTAGTCTTATTTTTCATTTTAAGCTTTTATTGTCAAGGTTATATGGTAAGTTATTGTTATAGCTTTTGAAGGCCTCCTTGATTTATATACAAAAATAGAGACCTGATGCACATTTCAGCACCACAGACAAAGAATGTTTAGTTCCTTTGTACATTTGTGGCGGCTTTCTCCAATCCTACCGAATTCGTGATCCAGGGTGAGAAATGCCATAATCAAGATTATGGGACTCCAACTTTGATTTGATCCAGTTTCTTTTTCTTCACTGTTTCTGGATATCATTCTGATGAACTTTCTAAAAGATCTTTACAAGAGTTATTCTTGTTCAAAATGTTACTGACTATACCTAGAAAAGAGAAACGCCACCTACTATTCATGAATAGATTCTCCAGATTGGGTAGATGCTTATCATGGGGCAAACTAAGTCTTTGCTTGGAAGACAAATATTAATACAGTATATGGGCCCAATCTTGCAAAAAATTATTTAAATACTTGACTGTATACTATGTGAATAGTTCCATTCATGTCATACACTGATTACAGGGTGGGAAATTAAGAATGCCTATCTTTGAAGGCTCAGAATTTAAAACATGTTGCAGGAGGACCTAATGAGTGTTTCCTTTGTTTGACTTTTGCAAGCCATGATTCATAAAGTACTTGTGATACATGAATAATACAGAATTGTGCTGGTGGTATTGTTTATATTATGTAAGGCTAAGATTACTCAGTGAGTTTATTCTATAATTTTCCAATTTTCAAGATATGAGACATGATGAGGGACACTGCTAATTATTTTTGTTCCCTTTGATTTTATGGTGTTCTATAGTTTTGAAGATCCAAGCTCATAAAAAAAATCATATATTTTAAACAATTTTGTACAGTATATTTGGATTCACTTTCTAGTATGTGGTATGTTTATATACAACAATTTTATATTGTAAAAGTATTTTTGCAGTAATTGTTTTCAAGCACATGAGTGTGTTGGTTTATTGTGTGTATAAAAATAAGAAGAAAAAGAAATAGTAATAGGTTTTTGTATTTGTTACTTTTTCCGCTCATCTGCTATAACTATATCTGTGTTCTATGTGTCACATAGCACCTATTATCTGGTTTGTGTCAAATATTACTCCTGTCTCCTTGATGTAGCTATAGCAATTAATTTTCTTTGTTATAACCACACCATTTGCCCTGCTACCGTATAACCTTGCCAGGACTCCTATTCAATGGCAGTGTTAGCCTATGTTACATACTACTAATACAGCAGTATGTCCTGCTGCCAAACAACCGGAGAGCTCTAGTGAGAGACATGCCTAGGAATCATCCGGTTTCATGATATGCTTCCAGCTCCTAGCACAGTCTCTCCCTTCTTTTCCTGTTCATCTACAATCTGGAGACTATGGCCCACACTAGAGGCTTTGTACCAGAGCCTCTGACATCCCTATTTCTGCTAATGACATTCTGGCCTTCTTAGCCACAGAAAAGGAGTGCTCAGACACTGGCTTCTTTGAACAATGTCTGAAGAGAGTTCCTTGAGGTAAGATATTTCAGCATCTTCTGCATGACACAGCTGATCAACACAGTTTGTGACTGAAAATATTAGAAATCCCCCCCCCCATCATTAATTTGAAGAAAAGTTTGTCCATTGGCTTCCTTTTTCAAGATACATGTGTTCTGCTGGATGCTCCATAGTTAGCAGGACAGCCGTTATGCAACACACCATGACAGTTTCAGTGAGATGGCTGACGACTCATGGGGGATGGCAGGGGGAAAAAGGGAGTGGGCTCAATATGGTTGGCGGAATTTGTTTTTTCAATTTGCTTTTTAATAGGAAATTACATAAAAGCCTACATTAAAACAAAGTAAAGATTCCAATGAAGGTGTCCTGTGGAAAAAATAGTGTGGGATCATGTACTGGAAAATTGGATTATAATGTATATGCACAAGAGGATAAATTAAGGCTGCACAGTGTACCTTAATTCTTTCACTTCCTAACTTTTGAGTGCATATGGATTAGTCTAGTATCTAATGTTGTTCATGGGATACACTTATTTCTTAAGTAGCTTGTTACCCTAGTGGAGGGATCGGCAGCCTTTGGCATGCGGCCCGCCAGGGTAAGCACCCTGGCGGGCCAGGCCAGTTTGTTTACCTGCCGCGACCGCAGGTTTGGCCGATTGCAGCTCCCACTGGCCGTGGTTCGCCGCTCCAGGCCAATGGGGGCTGCAGGAAGCGGTGTGGGCTGAGAGATGTGCTGGCTGCCGCTTCCCGCCGCCCCCGTTGGCCTGGAGCGGCGAACCGCGGCCAGTGGGAGCCGCGATCGGCCGAATCTGCGGACGTGGCAGGTAAACAAACCGGCCTGGCCCACCAGGGTGCTTACTCTGGCGAGCCGTGTGCCAAAGGTTGCCGATCCCTGGCCTAGTGGTTCATAGAAGGCTTCATCATTAACTAAACCTCCCTTTCCATATCTGCTGCTAAAGTCAGTGGCATCGGGCCCTGTCAAGCTCAAGAGTGTTTCTCAGCCCGTAAATTGCTTGTTTTTCTTTAATAAGCAGTTCATGCTCTGATATTTGCTATGTTATACGCCTTTTCCTCTTTCCTGTATGGTATAAACTTTTGCTTAATCTCAGATGCTACCATGTATTAAAGTGTACCAAACCTGAAAGCTAAAAGAACAAGGTTGAGGAGAAAATACTTCCTGCCATTATGTCCAAGTGTTGCTGTACATGTAGGGCAAGATGATACAGTACTGGTCTGTAAATCATGTCTGCAAAATGTGCCTGTGCAATGGGTGACAGTGAGCAGAGGGTATAAGAACCAGAATAGAATAGTTTATCAAATCTTAAGCCAAAATTGTAATGGGTTTGATCTCACCAGGTGCTAAGCACCTTCAATTTCCATTGTAGTTAATGGGGGTTGATGCTGCTCAGCATTTTGCAGGATCTGACACTAAATTCGTATTTGGTTGTCTAAATATACACTGCTTGATTTTTCAGAAGTGCTGAGCACCCACAAATCCCATTGAAGTCAACGGTATCTGCAGGTGCTAACCACCTTTTAAAATCAGGCCAGTATTATTTAGATGTCTAAACATGGATTTAGGAACCTAACTCTGAACACAGGTTTGATAACATATGCCAAAGGTTTTTAATATGCTGTGTTGTTAATGAGTTTGAATGGAAATAATCAAAAGAACCTTAATTTTAGCCTTGGCCTTGGGATGCCCTGCATTACATCAGACAAATCTATAAACTGCAACATGTCTAATGCTAATTTTCTTGTTCGTGAATATGTAACTGGTTATGGTATTCAAATAGTTACATATGTTACCTTAAACTATTAATTCCATATATTTAATTTTATTGTTTAACTGGTCTGTTTTTAAATGCTTACTTATTACATTAGGCCCCTATCCTGCACGTGCATAACATTTTGCACAAGTGGTCCCATAGGTATTAATGACACTACACGCAGTGTTTAAAGTTAAACTAATGCATGAGTCTCTTCACTGATTTTTTTTGAGGCTAGAAGGGACCATCAGTTAGTCTGTCCTCTGTAGTACAGTCTATAGAATTTCACCCAGTTTCTCCTGTGTTGAGTCCAATAATTTGTGTTTGGCTAACGCATATCTTTCAGAAAGGCATCCAGTTTTCATTTGAAGACCTTGAAAGATGAGGAATCCACCACTTCCCTTGGTAGTAGGTTTCAATGGTTAATCACCCTCACTGTTAAAACAGGTTCATTATTTCCAATTGGAGTTTCTCACTTCAACTTCCTGCCACTGGGTCTCATTCTGCTTTCTCTGCTAGATTAAAGAGCCTGTTAGAGCCTGGTATTTCCTCCCCATGAAGGACCCTAGAACTCACAGTAATAGTCACTTTAGCAAAACCTAAGCTAGACAAGGATACCGTGGGAAGCTTAACTTTAAGTTAATGCTTTGTTTTTGTTCCTGCCTGGAAATGTTATGTATGACAGTGCCTGCTTTTTATTAAGTTGTTTTTGTTCTGGAACCTATTTTTAAAAATAAAACCCACTGAAAATAGTTCCCAGTGTTTTTGAAACTCTAGAACTCAAATAATGCAAAGCAGTTGAGTACATTTTAATGTAATAAACCTTGCACCTTGATTGATAGCTTGTACTACACTGTCATTTTTGTTGATGTGATTTGAAATGGATAAAGTCTGAAACAGTGATAGAATTGATTTCTTTACTGTATGTTACCACACTATAATGTAGCGTAGTCCATTAAAAGATGAAAAATATTGGATCTGCAGCATGATCTGGGAGCTTTAGAGGCTACAGCTGCCAAGAATATGCATGTATAATCAATGGACCTTTGGTGAATCCAGAGGTTATACAACACTGTTGGCATTTGATGTACCTTTTTAGATTCCCCCCCCTGCAAACACTTTCACTGTTAAATCATAAGCCTTAAAGCAATGAATAGAAAGAAACAATATTGGCTGTGTATATGGGGGTAGTAGACGTAGTCCAGTTTATTGCACCCGTGACCAGTTGTTTCTAATATTAAACCGTTGTGCATTTTACCAAGAAAATGCCAGTCTGGGGGAAATTATATTTCCTGCCATTGGCTGTTCTCTATTCCTGGCTAAGTAATCCAACTTGTCTTCCCTCATCCATTCCCAGGCCTCCAGTCTTAATCAGCTATTCTTTATCTTTATCTGCTTATTCAAACATTCTCCCAACCCTTCTCCCCCCCATAACCTTCTCTGCCCATATCTTCTTAATTCCTTATAGCCAAAAATAAACATTATCCAGCTGGAACTCTCATTTGCCAGCTCCCCTCCTCATCCTGCTACCTGTCTTTTTTTTGTCAGTGTCTTACAATGTGGATTCGAATCTGTTCTCTGCTGCCATACCTCCTCAGCTTTCTCCCTCAACTCCCAGCGTATAGTTGCCTCCCTTAGTTTCAAGCTCTCTTCTGCATCTTCATTTTCCCCATTTCCCTCTTTCCTTTCACCTCCAGATGGTATCTATTCCTGGGGCCTTCATTTCATGTCCTTCAACTCCTTTCTAGATCCTCTCAAACCAAACTATTATCCTCTTCATTCCAGTGAAGATACACTCGCTTAAGGCTCAAATAAACTTTTTTTCTCACCAAAACCAAAGACAACTTCTTCATTATTGTATCTACGTCATTACTCTGTCTACATTTCTATGACTCTATACTGGAGGTTTTTAATAACGGGTTGGACAAACACCTGCCAGAGATGGACAAGGTGTACTTGCTCCTACCTCTGTGCAGGGGACTGGACTTGTGACTTCTTGAGGTCCTTTCTAGCCCTACATTTCTATGATTTTGTTATTATTCTCCTTGGCGTGCCTGTTTTCAACACCGTAGACTATCTCTTTCTCCTTGAAACTTTCTCCTCTCTGGATTTCTAGAATTCTGCCCTCTCCAAAGTCTCCTTCCTCAACAACTAGTCTTTCAGGGTTAGCTTAGGTGGTTTCTTTTCTTCATAATTCTCCTTGGGTGTTTGTCCTTGGCTTTCCCTCTACACCTACACTCTTAGTTAGCTTATCTCAGTGTTTCTCAAACTGGGGTTGCCGCTTGTGTAGGGAAAGCCCTTGGCGGGCCGGGCCGGTTTGTTTACTTGCCCTGTCCGCAGGTCCGGCTGATCGCGGCTCCCACTGGCCGCAATTCGCTGCTCTGGTCCAATGGGAGCTGCTGGAAGCGGCGTGGGCCGAGGGACGTACTGGCCGCCGCTTCCAGCAGCTCCCATTGGCCTGGAGCGGCGAACCGCGGCCAGTGGTAGCCACGATCGGCCGGACCTGTGGACACGGCAGGTAAACAAACCGGCCCGGCCCGCCAGGCAGGGGCTTTCCCTACACAAGCAGCGACCCCAGTTTGAGAAACACTGGCTTATCTGCTGGTCATCTTTATACTCAGATCTATATCCCACCACCAATCTCTTTTTTGGCATCCAGAATCATTGCTCTACCTATTTCTTTCATATGTCCTCCCAGATCTTTCTTCAAATTGCACACTTCATACTTGTTTCAGTAACAGTAACATAATGTTATAGTCAAGACAAAATATTTATCCTTTGAAAAACATCTTTCTTAATCCTGATTCTCTCTCTCTTTCTCCGAAAACTTCATTATCCTCACAATATCTCACATTTTCATCCTTAGGGTTATTTTGGACTCCCCCCTGTCCTCCTCTTTTCACATCTAAACTCTCACAGAATCTTGTCACATCCCCAAAAATCATTCCAAAACTTTCCCTTCCTTTCTAAGCTCACTGCCAAAACTGAGGATAATTCCCTCATCATCTCTTCAATCCAAAAGTCTTACTTCAGCTGGAGTATTTTCAATATAGTAACTTTATTTTAATGGGGTCTAAGATGACAAAGTGCAATGGACCAAATTCACGACTGGTATAAGTCAATAAATACAGTTCGGATGGGTGCAATGAGCATTAACTTCATATAGCTAATAGAAGAATGTTGTTTATTGCAAACTTTTGAAAACTGAATTAAAATGCTTTGATTTTTCTAATTTTTGGTAAGTAAAAAAAGGTTTCTTTAGGAAACAAAAGACTGAAATCCCATGTTTTCAATGTGCTGCAGATGCACTATTCTCTGGTGAGCCTATAAGCTAATTGATCATACAACAGTTTGAAATATTAAAAGCCCTGGAGTGAGAGACACTGTACATTTGTTTCAATTTTACTGTAACAAAATGCAAATATTTCAGATGAGCTGCTTAGATTTACATTTCAACTAAAACCAGCTATTGGATTTTAGGGTGAGTATCTCACTGTTTTACAAGTATGCTGCATTAGTAATATACATTTAAGAACTAACAATTTGACAATACATAAAGTACCTATCGCTAATTATTCTGCACAACGAAAGCCAGACATAAGTTTGCTTTTACCTTCTGTTCCACCTAACACTTAACCCCAAATTCTCCAGGAGACAGTTTGTTATATAATTAAAAATACTTATTTTTAAATATCAACAAATTAGTATATAAGGGCCATGATTTTCAAAAGTGACCAACAATCTATCTAACCTGAGGGCACCTTAAAAGGGCCTGATTTTTCAGAAAGTGCTGAGCACCCACCTATGTGTGTGTGTAGCCAGTCAGATCTTTTTATTCCTGTCATAGATATGAATATTCTGACCTTTCTTCATTTCTATCAACAGTTTTGCCAGTTGTAAGGGATTAATATCTGACAAGGCTTTAAAAGGTCTGATTCACTGAAGTGAATGAAAAATCTTTTCTGTTTTATATGGTTCAAAATCATAATTCATCGCAAAGATCAAAGATTCCCAACTTTTGGCTGTTCCAGACATCCCCTGTTCCCTTTCTGCCTTAAAGTCTGGGCTATTGTTCATGAAAACTGGTGATTCATGATGAGGAATGATAATGTAGCTTTTATTCCTTTGAGAATGACAGCACTGGATTCTGAAAACAAGCCTTGCTGATAAGGATGCCCCTGCATAGAATTCAAAACATATTGCACATCTGTTTACTTAAAGAATATTTATTTGAACCCCTAAGTCTGAAACACTTTTTCTGTGAACCTTCTGTCAACTTTTTCCAGACATCATTAAAATCATGGACTTCTTGTTTTTAAAAATGGACTTAAAGCTGAAATGAAAAGTGTGGTTATGTTTGTTATCTCCTGGACTTCTCACAGATTTGTTCCTGTTCTTAATGAGCAGCCATTTTGCACAGTTTAGCTCACTTTCCCCACATCACTTTAAATGATGTGTTCAGTTATCCATGTTAAAATTAAAAGCCATGTGACTTCCTGCAGCTTGGAGCATTATTTCACAATGTTCCATGTCTTTATGATGGAAATGAAGATCTGCAAGGTGGTAGAGAAAGAGATGACTCCGTTCAGCTGTACATCTTTGTCTAACAGGTCTTGAGTTAAAGCTTCTGACACTTGGTTCACCCAGTCACTATTTTTCCACAGAAACAATCTATTATCTTTCCTTCAAATGCAATTATGTTGTACAATGACAAAATTTACCCTTGGATTCATAAAAACTGACATGGCCTATCTGACTCTGTCTCTCATGTTACTTTCTTATACAGCACTAACAGCTTTGGGCATGAGAGCCAAACTGTTAATAGAATTGCTGGGAATACTATATGTATATTTTTAAGTGTCTGGCAAGTGGAAATGGCTGCAAAGGGAAACAAATAGTTTATCACAAGTTATCATTTTTTCTCTCACACACCAAAGGTAACATTCCTATTTTAGGACTCTCCTTCTAAAGAAGGGTGAATAATGAAATGACCTAGCTAGCTGCCAGATTGTACCATTCTATGAAGATGCCATGTTGCCTCAGTAGCTATCACCACTCTGCCTTTGAATGGCAGCATTTAGGAAAGACGTGTCATAGGCAGAATCTTCCTGTCAATGCCATTTTATGGAGCATTGTCTCTGGGGAGGAGAAGTGGGGGGTGGAGGGAGAATGCAATTCAGTGTGGTAATATATAACAATTAAGAAGTTGATCAATATACTTAGCCTTCTTACTGGTACCTTTGTGTCAAAGGTACCCACATCATGGAATTTCTTTTTGGCTTCTCTAATTTCCTTTTGACCTTATTGTTTACAACTATAGTTGGAATTCCTCTTGAAAGTTTTCACTGGCTTCCTGCTGATTTTAAGTGCTTATATGGCCTCTATTACCATAGTACATGAATGCTTCATAATCCATAATTTATTTATCCTCACAAGACCTCTACAAGGCAAGGAAGTGCTATTATCCCCATTTTACATATGGGGAACTGAGATACAGACTATGTGTTTTTGCTCAATGTCATCCAAGTCTGTGACAGAATGGAATTAAACCCAGGTCTTCCAAGTCTGAGGTTAGCACCTAAACCGCTTGACAATCCTTCCTCTCATCAATATGGATATGCATCTAGGTTTTAGAAGAGTGCAACAGCCCTGTTGAATTACTGGTTGCTGGGGCTACTCTAAGGGAATTTGAGTTAGAGAGCTCAGAGATTGGTAGATACTTATTGGTTGCTAGTAAAAAATAAAGCTACATTGCATTTCTATTCTGTTATCAGACCTCATTCATGGGTAAACAAAAATGCATTAGTAATATTGTTAGATATAACTGATTTTCAAATGTCTTAAGTCTTTTTTTCTTGACAGTTACTACTGTCCCATTAGTTCCCCTCATAACTAAGGGTGGCTATGAGGTAGTATTGTGTCCAAAAAGGTTTTTTTTTAAATTGTGGACTTGTTACTCCAGCTTTAAGCTGGTTTATCTCCATCGAGCAATTATAGCCCTGATTTAGCAAACCACTTAAGCATGTGCTTAACTTTAAGCATGTGAGTAGTCCCATTGATGTCATCATGACTTTCAGATTTTAAAAATAAAGCTTGTGCTTAAATGCTTTTGCAGAACTGTGGCCTATTTGTGCAGTTCACACCAGAGCAGGCCAAAAACTTGTTAAAATGTTTTTTGTTCATTTTTTTGTCAACATTTTGATTTTTTTGAAATATTGTAACCAGCCCTAGTAAACACAGAGCCCAACTGACATAGAAACAAAATGGTAAAAATAGTACCATGTGTGAGGTTAATGCTATTAACAGCCCTGGGAGGAAGGCAGATAGGAGCTGGCCTCTCCAGCCCCCTTGAACACTGGTTGGCAATAAACCTGACATGAAATCCCACCATGATTTCCTGCAGCCAGCTCTCCCCTAACTGGAGGATAGGAATACAGTCAAGAAGAAACTGTACAGGCTGCATGTGCTGCTACCTCAAGGATGCAGCAGACCCAATGCTTGAGTGCTTGAGAGCCAGGGAGCAGCCTGGCTGTGTGGCCCCTGTGAATTTGCTCTGTACTCTGTGCACGAACTGGCCAGAGCAAAAAGGGAGGGGAGTACCCTGTGACTAAGGGACTGATGTTAGAGGGACATGTTTGCTGATCAAAGTTGTTGGACTAATCCCTGGGTGAATTCTTACCACCCTAAGGTTTGCAGCCTAGTAATCACCGCCCCAAAGCAAAGGGTGGGAGTTTGGAACGATCTCTAAGAAGAGAGCCCCCACTACACAGGGATCAGGGCCACTCTTTGCGCTGTTAAAATAATTATTTTCTTAAATGTAAGCTCAAGTAGTTTGATACAGAAAGCCCAGGTTGCATGGCTGACATAGTTTGCCATTGTAGTTCTGACAAACAAAGTCCATACAATCATTCTTTTAAAATAATAAACCACCTAAAAATCCTTTATAGGACGGCATCAGCACCCATTTGTTTATATAACATGAACATCTTGTATCTCAGTTAGTGCACCCACATAGGGTATTTGAGAGTTGGAGAGAGCCTTATATTGTCAGCTAAATTCTCTTTCTATCAACACATCAACTGTCTCTAGAAATAAAAATGATACAGTAGCCCCAGTGTGCGTACATTTTATATTTTTTAATGCTTGGTTATCAACATAACAGGCACCCAGTATAAACTTTGACACTTTGTATCCAGCAATTTATATACTTATGAATCTGAATCGGAAATAAAAAAAGAGGAGGGAGGAATCCATTTACCCTTTTGATTCCAGGTGATTTCCCACACATCCAATCAGTTTTTGAGAAAAGCAGAGACAGTTGTATACATATGCAGCCATCGCACAAAACCTAGGCACGTTCTTACATGCAGATTTGCTGGGCAACTTTTTGCAGAACCTGGGGCTCAGTCTTACAAGGTGCTGGATACAGGCCCTCCTTAGGCATGTGTTTATCTTGAAGTCCATAGGAGACTGCTCGTGTGCTTAAGGTTAAGCATATGCTTAATTGCTTTGCAGAATCAGGACTAGAGTGCTCAGCATCAAGTCCATGACTTTTTTTTTTTTTTTACACCTATCCATTATAATCCTTGCTCATTCAGTCAATTGTCTACTCATGTGGGTAAGGACTACTTGTGTAAGAGTTTCAGGACTAAGCCTCTCTAATCAAGGAGAAGGGAAGATTAGCAAGTCTTTCAGTGAGGAAGTAGGAGGACAAGCAAGAAAAGACAATATCAGAAAAGCCAAAAAAGGACATATAGGGCTGCTTGGAAATTTATTTTCATCAGAAAATAAGGTCTCATTGAAAACAAGTGATTTTGCAGAAAAAAAAGTATTTGATGAAATTTTTACTTTTCTGATAAAATGAGGGAAAACTGATTTTTAAATGGTTTATTTTTAACAGAAAAATGTAATATTTTGAAAATTGTGGGTTTTTTCTGCTTTCCAATGATTTGTTACAGTTTTCCCACTGGTAAAAGTTGGGGGGGGAGTCTGAAAGTGTAGAGGTGGGAGGGGGAGAAGCTACCTTCACACCTTTTCCTTGTTTAATGAAATCAGTAAAATGTGTGAAAAAATGAGGCTTTCCAAACTTGAACCTTACTTCTCCTTTTTTTCCCTCCCCTGCTATAGGAAAAAAAAGTTGGTGTGGAGGGTGAGAGGGAGGAAAATACTCAACACATATAAATTATTAAATGTCAGTTTTTTAAAATTGAAACAAGATATTTGAAATCAAAACATGACTTTTTTTGTCTTTTTTCAAAATTTCCCTTGGGAAATTATAAAACATTTGATAGAGGGGTTTTTCCCTGAGAAAATTTCTACGGGCTAAAATTCTATTTTTCAATCAATTCTAAAGGCAATATTTCAAGAAGGAAAATATTGTGAAAAAGTAGACCCAGAACTCAAGGGTAGTGTACAGGCCCTGAGACTTATCCAAGAATAGATGGTTAGATACCCTAGAGAAAGGGTAGTTTCAGTGAAGCGGAGAGGGTGGAATTAGAGGAGAGGGACTTCAGAGAGCTGTTATAGAAGGTGTGCTCAGTGAATTTAGAAGTCAAGGGGAGAATGGAGATAGGTAACACAGTGCTTTACAGCAATTTCAGAGCATTTCCACTACAACTAACCCTTTGATTGATTGAATTTTTATAAAATCAAAGATAATGCCTAATATGATAGCTAGATGTCAACCTACCATCATTTGCTTATACCTACAATTATTTGCTGGCATGAAATGGGAGACCTGTTTTAAACAACACACCCTAAAATGTTTAGCAAACTATAAATAAAATGTGCATTATGTTGCAGATTATCCTTGAATATCACTAGGAAGTTACAGCTGGTCAAGAATTCCATGTCACACTTGCTTAAGAGAGTTAGCTATTATACCAGTGCTCACTGCATTAGATTATTATTTACTTCCAGGTACAAATCATATGTTGATATTGCTCTTTAAATATTCTAAATACTTTCACAGTTAACTAAAACCTAAACGGGCTCTCCCCCATGCATCCTGGTAATAACTGAAATCAGCCAACATGATTGTGATAAATAGATTTGAATGTGGGCTCATGGCCGGGTGTATCCAGTGGAGGGCTTGCTACTGTGGAAATTGTTTTATTAGTGGGTCCAACAGAGTGCCCAAATCTATCTATCTTCAGGGCATTCTGTGGAGCCTATCTTCTTACTCAGGTTTTAGTGAATAGGAGATATTTGTTATAGTTGAAACCATAAAGTTGGGGCCAAATCCATTTATTCTTCGACTCCATGGCCCACATCCGTGGTCATACAAAGGTGACTTAGAGCTGCCCTACACTGGCAGCATGGGGTTGTGCTGGTTTAAAAGAAACACCCGATGCAATAAAATTGACATGACTGACTTTTTGCCACCCACTCCATATAAGGCCCATTTTACAGCATGGGGTGGTTATATAGGGTGGCAACCTTGGGCCCATGGAATACTAAGGAACCATTCCAGTTGACATAAGTTAGTGTAGCCATGCAGCTGCTCTGTCGTACACCAGGGACTGATTCCTGTCCTGTTGGCCCAGGATCGAGAAAGGCAGTGAGATGTCTGAAAGCATGACACAGTAGAGTGTTAAGTCCACATATTGGTTGACCATGTTTGCATTATTTTAATTATATAGAATATGCGTGCGTAATTTTATTTTTATATATACACACACATACACGACACGACACAATTGGAACAGCTTAGGAGATGACTTAGGATACTATTTAGAACTGCACGAACAACCAAAAGTCAGCCATGAGGGCCACTTATTTAGATGTCAGATCCAAAAGTGTCTTGAAATTGAATGGCAATAAGAGCAGTGTTTTATAACACATTTTGCTTCATAAACTAGCTATTGTAAATGAAAATATAAGTGCTTCCAGCTTGAAGATTTGTCAATTACTGGAGTGTATAATAATAATAATGATGTTATTTTAAGATGTTTGACTTGGATATGGATTTGTTCCTTATTCTAGAGCTTTTGTATTAAATAAAATATTAATTTTTTAAAACTTCAGCTAAAATCAGCGTATATTTATCAATTGATAGATCAAATGTCCTCTGCTGGTACTGTCAAGATAATACCATTTTAACCACTTTAGGATTAGCCCTTAATTATGATTATTTGAATTTCAAAAGCCAAAATAAATGTCACTTTTTTGGAGTGACAAAAGCAATCATCTTTATAAAGATATTTGATTCCACCTTATTTTTAGATTGTAAAACATTATGTGATAGTCTATTATCTGAAATCTGAAGGGGAAACATTATGGTGCCTCCATCGTAAACATCTCCTTCAAGTGTTCATTTTTCAGCAGCATGCTGTCAGTTTGATAAATGCATGTGTGTGATATTGTTCTTCATGTTTCTGACTAGTGATAATGAGGCTCTGTGAAGACCTTCACACTTATCTCTGAGCACTTTGAAAAATCTGCTATATCAAAATGACTTTAGGAAAGCCTGGTGCTTTCAAATACCTTCTCACTGCCAGCCATGGGAGAGGACCTTTGACTGGACTGCAGGCAATGAGAGAAGCTGAAAATGCATGGCAGGAAGAGGGGCTTACCCCCACCTCCTTTGGTTCTCCACTTTGCCATTGGTGGGGCAAAGGGTGCGAGACCAGCTGGTTGACTGCCAGGTCCCCCCTCCTTGCGTATTTTAGATTGCCCGGGTTTTCAAAAGCCTCTTATAGTCTGGTTAGCTGGTTCTCCCTCCCGTTAGTTGAAATTAGGAGCTGTGCTGCTTATGTTGCTGCAGACCTGGCTGATCACCTGCTTTTAGGGCTCAGAAAGGAATTTGGCCAAATTGGCATTTGGTTAGATGGATTTTTTTTTGCCTTCCTCATATCCTCCAGGAAGCACAGACCCATTAGAAACAATAGAATCTGAGATTCATGTAATGCTGTTAAAATTACTGACTCATTGCAATTTGCAGCTGGTGTCCAGTGTGGCTAAAGGCTGGAAGGGCCATCTCACAAAGTTGAGAGACTCTGGGCTGCACATCTGGACCTTGCACATCTGGGGGAAAGGACTCTGAAGTCTTTGTGGACTTAGGCTCTCCCCCCAGCGTTGTGGCTTCTGTCACTCCATGCCCCTTACACTGGGGCAGAGGGAAAGAGCTGAGTCCATGGGGTAAACCTGGAAGCGGCTACGCCAAATTATTATTTGATTTATGATTAAAGCCCTGTATGCTCTAGGAATTATTTTGGGGAACTTCTCTGGCCTGTGTTACACACGAGGTCAGATTAGATGATCATAGTGGTCCCTTCAGATCTTGGCATCTGTGAACCTGCTCTGGCACCAATTAAAATGCCTGGTATATAAGAGTTGGGGCAGGCAGTGTAGTGCTTTGAAGTGATTCTGGCTTCTGTTGTACTCTTGGGTTTTAAGCCATAGAATGTCTGTCCACCTAATTGACTGTGCTTGCTGAGTCTTCATTTGCATGTGCAATTGGACATTTGTGTCTGCAGAACAAGTAGCAAAGCACAGTAAAAGATAACAGACCAACTGATTTGTGTCTGCAATACTTTAGGTGAATTTTAGACTGTTTCAACAAAGCACTTAAACATGTGCTTAAGTCCTCCTGTAACAGGGCATAGCAGGGCTCCCCTTTGTCCTGCCTCTTCTCCAAAAACTACGCAGAGACCCTCAGGTTCAGCAATCACCAGTGCAGTTTATTTACAGGGTGCAATCCCACCACCTTCTCACCATTTACAGCTTGGGGGTTTCAGCCTTAGGTACGTCTCAGTCTCTGCAGCCAGGAAGGAAAAGCTACCACTCTCTGGCTTCCCCCTTTCTGTCTGTCCTCCTGGCTTCCTTCCTCTGAGGCTTGTATGCAGCCCCAGGCTAATCAAGCTGGTAGCTGTTTCCCCTTAGATTGGAGCTGGCTAGAGAAACCTCTGCCTGATTGGTAAACTCCCTTAATGGGAGCTGGCGTGACAGAGGGCTGGCTCAGGAGTCCCAGCCCAGCTCCCTGTCACACCACCCCTATACAGCAAAACACAAGCAGGTACTTAAATCCTATAGAAGTCAACAGTACTGACATGCTGAAGGATAAGCATGTGCTTAAGTATTCTGCTGACCGGAGATGGTCTTAAACACCACCTGAAATGGCTTGCTGAACTGAATCATTGGAGAGATGCTTTTACACTAGCAGAAAATGTGGCCCATTTTGATTGCATCCCTTTATCAGACAATGATTTCATCACACAGATGTTGTTCTTCACCTTTAATAATGCACAATAAATTGCACTTATATAATTTATTTCATCTGCAGCTTTCAAAGTACTTTAATCCATTAAGCCCCAGTACACCTTATGGCAATGGTATCCTCCTCATTTTAGAGATAGGTAAGCTAAGGTGCAAAGAGGTAAGGTGACTAGTGCCGGATCATGCAGCAAGTCATGGGCAAAGCTAGGAATGGACTCCCAGTCCTCTGTTCTGACTTGCCTCACAACTAAATATGCCTTATTGCTTAACTGAGATAATACTTTTATTTTACATTTTAAAGCATTCAGAAGTGGCACTGCATTAGCACAATGGAAGAAAAATCCAAGACCAGGTTATATGCACACTAGTGATTCGAGAAACAAGCATCTCTTCATTAAATTCTGAAAACATCCCTCTTTCAGTTGTATGATTATATTCATAAAGGATTAAAGTAAAAGCACTATAGACATCTCAGATAATCCATGTTTTAAAACATTGGTCTTGACTGAGTAAGAAAAATGCACCGTCAGAGTTCCTACTACTCCAGTTAATGTCAAATAACTTCTTTACCAAAATAAGTAATCCCGGTACATTAAACCAGAGAGAGATCCACATCATTTATGCAACTGGTTTCTGCCCATATGTGGCAGCACTTCATGAATAATAAACTGGCTGTGCTTTAAATTTAAGGATATTGAGCATATTGAACAATGATTTCATTTAATCACTGCAGAATAAGCTGCACTGATAGAAAAGTCATCATTTTAATCCAATATGAAGAAGAGAAATTTATTAAACTTCTGTAGCTGAAAAGTTTTTGTTCAGGAACTTGATGTAGATGCGATATATTTTATTAAGTGAATTTACTGGAGTGCTGCTGACAGGGAATGGATTGGCAGCACTGGGCATTACGTGGACTCTGGCAAAGAAGGCTGTTCTATCCCAACTCAGCAATGTCTCACACACCAGGTGCAGAGAAGTAACACTAGGGATCCTAGTGTAGTTCAGTCTATAGGCCCATTCAAATCCTTGGCCTCTATGCTAAAGTGTCTGAAAAAAGGTACCACAGAATAATTTCAGATGATAATTCTGGTGATGTGGAACTGGACTGAGTTCATTACCTTCCCTTAAGAATCTGATTTAAAAACTGAATTTCCCCACAAATTATCTAGCGAGACACTTAAATTTTTGAAGGGTAGAAAGAAGTATTCGGTGACTGCTGCTGATGTCAAGTAGCCTGAGAGGACAAACTATCAGTATGAGAACAGCTCGAGCTGCAGCTTGACACAGTTTCACAGAGAGTAAGAAGGGGAATTGGGAGAATTGCTTGATCAGGTGAGAAGGGGTCTGAGGCACAATTCTAAAGGAGTTTGAGGGGTGAATATGAAAATACTTAGTTTTGATAGCTGATAGACAGAAGAGAAGTTCAGAGAGAAGTCAGACAGAATAAAATACTCCAGTGGGTTAAAAGTATCTATCAGGGTATAGCAAGGTAATTGGAGATTGCAAAGGAAAATATATACAGCCATTTGGGAGTCCAAGAAAACTGATGACAGCTGGTAAACTCTGAAGGGAGATGAAAAGAAGTAGCTAAAGATTTATATAAAGGTTAATGAAATGTATATAACAGCTTTGAAATAGTTTTGTAGAAATATTATTGACAAACCAACAAGTTCAGCCATTATCTATCCAAGGGAAAACTAACTGAATACAGATGAGTGGGCTAAAGGAAGGACTTTGATTTCTTCCCACACAAGGCAGGAAGAATATTTCCTGTCCAGGCAATGCATGATGAATATCAGTGGATAACCTCTGCAGCTGCTCTTAAATCCAAGTTTCCAAGATGCTGTGGTAAGAATCTGATCTCAGTTTCACCAAAGTGTAATTCTGGAGTGAATCCACTGAAGCCAATGGTGTTACTGTGGTTCAGAATCTGGTCCAAAACATATAACTGAACCCCCAAAGTCCTTTTGAAATCTCTTTGGTTTCTAGTCTGATAACTTATCCTCATTTGATTATAAATTTAAATGAAGAATTTAATGTGAGATTTCTAAGGGTAAATGTAATACTTGTAAGTTTAAAATTAATTAAAGCTTTAAATCCATTCACACAAGGCTGTATAGCCTTGAATAAGGGAGTATGAAAGAGTATGTAGTCCAGATTTTTAGCTACCCCAGAGCTCAGCTTTGTGCTGCTTAAGTAAAATCCATTTATTGATGTCTGAATATTGGTGCCAACATAGCAGAATTTTGGAAGTCTTCTTGATCCATCAATAACTTTGAACAGATGCCCTCCCAGTGATCTGCCGCACACCATCTACACATCATCTCACTCATTGTCCCCTACTACGATGACTTGCCACTGATCCTTCCATGACAATTTTCTGGAGGTTATTTCCATCTCTACACCTGATGTGACCAAAGTACACAAATTTGCACCTGTTGATTTCTGGCAGCAGGGTCTGCTTTTCTCCAATAATATTTCTAATTTAAGCATTCATCTTCTTTTCTGTACAGGAAATATGCAGGTCTTCGATAGCATCACATCTCATAGATCTTGATTTTCTTCTTTTCAGCAGCATGGATTTCCCATGATTCATATGCATAAGTTTCTATGGAAAAAAATTAAGCTTTTCATCAACTTAACCTTTGTACATTTTGAGAAGCCATGGTTTTTTCCAAACTTTTGTAAGAGGCACCATGGCTGAATTTCTAGTCATCTTCTGATTTCTTATGAATAGCATCCTTGATTGGATATGTATAATTCTGGATAATTGAGTTCATCTACTGCCTCTGACTCTTGACCATTAATCGTGATGTTCTCTTGCCTCCTGTTGTTACTGATCATGTCAACATGCATGCATTCTGTTTTTGCCACTTTGAGGGATAGTCCATATTCCTCATTAGCGGTTTTACCAGACTCCAACATTTGTTGAATAGCACCAATGGTTGTAGCAAAGAACATCCTGTCTTCAACTTATGAGGTCAGTTAGGAGGTGTCCACCAATGGAAATTCCAGCTCCATCCACTTTGACAAAACTTTCAAGGCTTGTTTCTTAATAAATTCTGTGTACATATTGAAAAGGTTTCGGGACAAAATACACCCTGGTGTCTCACCCTGCCCAGTACCAAACCACTTCCTGTTGCCTGCTGCTGTTTGCTTCATCATCTGTTGTTGATGGTGGAGACTAGCGATGAGTTCTATGAGATGCTTTGGAATCCCCATGTCTGCTAACATCCTCCAAAGATAGTATCGTCAGATGGTATCAAATGCTTTTGAGTAGTCAATTAAATAAGGGATCAATGGGTGATTGTACTCCCTGCATTTTTCAATGATGTGAAGGATGTCTGTGATTTGATCACATGTGCCTTGTCCATCTCTGACCCACATTGGCACTCCCAAAATCCTTGGGGCTGCTGGCCTGTTCTAAATTATGCCTGACTACCATAGCCCCCAAGGAGCCATTCTGCAGCCGGTGATTCAGTGGACATTGTGCTCTGGCCATACCTCCAATGTGCTCCCCACTCCACTTTTTAAGCTAGTTTTCAAGCTCCTGTGCACAGGAGACCCTATTTGTCCTTTGAGGGTATAGAGGAAAAGGTAATGGAAGAAAGAAGGCCTGTAATGAAACATAACAGGATTGTGGAAGCAAAGGAGTGGAGGTCTGAGAGACGTGCGATGAGGTGGGCAAGTTTCCTAATTATAAATCCAAAGCATATGGCGGGTTTACTGGGATGTACACCTACCCCCAACATTTTGCTGATTTCAAACTTAGGGCACACAAATCTCTGAGAGCTCTGTAGCTGTAGGTCTTCAAGACATTCCCAGCTTTCAGGTTACTAATAAGCAACGGTCAGATGTTGCCTTTTAAAATGTAGGATAAGTGGATAAAATGAGGCACAATACACAGCCAATACAATACAAAACTCAGCAGAACAAATGAGCTGAAAATGACTGCTGCTGAACTTCTATTAAATATGGGCACAAAAATAGGACAAAACCAAGCTAGTGTGGTACTGAGGAAAATTTGAAGCCAAAATATGAGAACATTCAATACACTGGAGAGAAGTAAAAGGACTGGCCTTTTGCCACAGAAACTGCTAGAGTATGTCCCAGTTACCTAGCAATCTTGGTGATTAGTCAACTCATTTCAACCTCGAGAAAGCTGGAGCCTACATCATAAAACTACCACACTCAATTTAATTCTTTTAATAATAATTCTGTTCCAAAGAGGAATAAGACTTCCCATGACTGAAAATAAATTAAACTCTCTATCACAGAATTGCTTCCCATTAAATCCTCCCTCTGGAAAAGGTCAGCCCTGCAAGAGTTAAACCAAAAAAAGTAGCCCCGCTATGGGAGTACTGTTTTGTGTAACTGTTTATTATTTGGCAGGTATGAATCAAGTTTTCTGTCCACAGAACCATAATAAAGCTGCGATCTCTGTGGGAAAGAGGTCCTTTTTACCACCCTATTAGATGGATGTGTCCAGCTGTTCACACGTTGGGCAAAAGTTTGGACCAAAATTAAGACCACCACAGGATGTGAATTGCTGCTAAACCCCTTTTTTATCCTTGAGTAAATCCTTGAGTAAATGATCCTCATTTTGAGGTACACAGCACCTGAATTTCCTAGATGGTAGCTGAAGCATGAGGCTTAGTGACTTCTGAAGGGAAAAAAAAGGCAGTCCCTTCACAGGTCTTGAGTCTTGTTCAATAAGTTTGGGAGATCATCATCGTGAAGAAACTCAACCAACAGAAAAAAAATGGAAGGTGGATGTAAAGGGCTTCTCATGTGCACCCCCTTTCCTCTGGCCAATATGCCTACAGTCAGAGTCTTTTTCATGGGGCGGCACCCACCTCTTGCAGGTGACCCCCCTTGTATTAGCTGGGTTTGAGCCTGCTTTTGGTTTTAGTTCTTATATCAGGGTGGCACCTGCCTCTTGCTAGGGTGACCAGACAGCAAATGTGAAAAATCGGGACAGGGGGTGGGGGTAATAGGAGCCTATGTAAGAAAAAGACCCCAAAATTGGGACTGTCCCTATAATATCGGGACATCTGGTCACCCTACCTCTCGCGATCACCCACCTCCCCCACCCCCCGCCCCACCCCAGAGCTGATTGTCCTGCTGCTCTTCCTGCCAGCCAGGCACACGAACTTCAGCAGCCTTCCCTGAGCGTCAGTCCTGTCTGCAGTGAGCGCTCCACAGTGAGCTGTCCGTGGTACTGCTGCTCTGCCAGCCAGCCAGCCAGTCACGCAGTCTTCACTCCTCAAGCTCCACACAGCAATTAAACATCTTTGCTCTGCTGCTTGTCTTGTATAGGGCCCTTCTGGTTCCAGATTGGCTGCTTCATCAGACCCTCTGGCCGCTCCTCTGCAGCCACTCTAGGATGTCTGGAGGACTTCTCTCTGCTCTATTCTGGGGCAGGGTGATGCAGGGCCATGAGACCTCCAGACCTAGTCCACCCGGCCACAGTGGGAAATCCAAATCTTTGGATATCTGGCTTCCTTTTATTGACTGTTCTGATGGAGTGACATTCACCCCTGTGCACTGGGCCACCACAATACCTGTGTTTCACTTCAGTCCCTCATAAGCTTTGTTTTGAGGACTTCAGTGGGACTTGTGCTAGTTTGCTGCAGAAGGATGAATTTGACTGTGAACAACACTCAACAGCAGAAAAACAGTTACAGTAGATGTAAATATTAATAGTACCTAGCTCTTCAACAGCACTTTTCATCAGTAGATCTGAAAATATTTTACAAGAGAGGTTAGTATTGTTACCCTTTCACAGAGGGGGAAACTGAGGCACAGAGAGGTAAAATGATTTGACTGAGGTCATCCAGCAGGTCAATGGCTGAGTTGGGAATAGAATCCAGGTCCAGTGCTCTGTCTTCTAGGCTGCACTGTTATGTTATGAAAGACCTTACATTGGTATGTAAGTGAAAACAGAAAAGCCCTAGAGATGTGCAGAATGATCCTCACGGGATAGCTGTACATATCACAGTCACAATGAGGGGAAAGCACTTCAGAGGTTAACCTCTGCTTGAATAACTATTTTTATATAAAATAATTTCACCACCTGTCTGGCTGTACTAGATAAATAGTTATAAGAAATGCCTATAGAGTTAGATCAAAAGGGGTTATTAAAGAAGCCAGGCAATAAAGGCAAAATAAAGGTCTAGAGCAAAATAAAGAGCATCTCCTCAACTACTGGAGTGAGGTTTATAGCTTTGAAGAGGGGAACCCTGCAGGGCCTGGCAACAGGGCTATTGGCCAAGGCTGAGATGCTGGAAATCAAAAGACACTGATAAAGGATTAGAGTATGGTGGTGGTGAGAGAGTTGTCTGCAGCTGCAGGCTGACAGACACTTACTGAGAGGTAGGGGTCTGCACTGGGCAGGCTGTAATGTGGTCCCCAAGAGAACATAAGAATGGCCATACTGGGTCAGACCAATGGTCCATCTAGCCCAGTCTTCCAACAATGGCCAATGCCAGATGCTTCAGAGGGAATGTACAGAACAGGACAATTATTGAGTGTTCCATCCCCTGTCATCCAATCCCAGCATCTAGTCAGTGTTTTAGGAATACCCAGAGCATGGGGTTGCATCCCTAACCAAAAGCGTGCACCAAGGTTAAGTCATGTCTACTTTGGGGCTTGAGGGGAATGCCAAGCGTAGGTAAGACAGTATTCACATGGATCAGTTATTTTAAATCCCTTTCTTGGTGGGGTGTCTACCTGGTGGCAAAATAAATCATACTTTGCTTGAAGAAGCTGCTTTTGTGGCACTACATATTATTACTGCCCATGGGTTCCTGAAGGGAAATTCTTGTTGGGGCTAAGATAGGTAACATGGTTGGCACCAAGAGAGTGTAACCTGTAGCCCCAGTCAGAGAGTGGTTGGATCTCAGGATCCCACCTCAAAGAGAAGTGGAGGCATGGGCCTGCCACTTGAAACGGGTGCATTCAGGGGATGGGGAAAGGATCTCAGAAGGGGAAGTCTACATAGGGACTATGACCCACGGTAACTATCTGGATTCAATCACACCCATATATTTTGCGCAACCCCCCCCCCCAAAAAAACCCACCTCCTGAAGACTGTAAAGTCTGTTACTTCTAACTAAACCTTATTTGTTCTGAGGTAGATATTGAATATGTTCCTTTCCATGGTCTCACTACTTGCATTTGTGTAGCAACTTAAAAGCTTTGCTAGCAAAAACTAAGTATTGTAACTCTAAACACACCATACCTAGCACTTCTCCTGCAGTAAAATCCTGACTCTGTAGAAGTCAAAGGCAAAATTCCTATTGACTTAAATTAGGTCAGGATTTCACCCGGGTCTTTAATACTTCCAAGGGCTTGCCCAGGCTGTAGTTAGCACCTTTCACTCTTTTTGCTGAGTGCTTAGTCTGTGATACATCTCTGATGGCCAACTCATTTGAGATTGGAAAAAAGGAGTGGAGAAGATTTGGATCCCAATT
This sequence comes from Emys orbicularis, assembly GCF_028017835.1. NCBI lineage: Eukaryota > Metazoa > Chordata > Testudines > Emydidae > Emys > Emys orbicularis. The sequence goes on from NC_088690.1 coordinate 89,918,211, forward strand.
ATGCAGGTGTAATTCCAGAACAACTCCACCGAAGTTATTGGAGGTACTATGGATTTACACCTGTGTAACTGAGAACTGAATCTGGTCCTGATTCTTATCTTTATCTCCGGGTCTGATTTTTCAGGCCTGTTCTCCACCCACCACTCCCATTAACTTGAATTTGAGTGGTGAGTGCTTACACTTCTGTGGATCAGGTGTCAGGGTGGACACCCAAGAAATGACAGACCAAAAATCAACATCACTTTTGACTTTTGTGGCCTAAGCCTGTCAGCTCCCTCGTAACTTTAGAGCCTTTCATTTATAAGCCCGTTAATACACTGTGTTCAGGTGTTAAGACCTGTCATTAGGAGGCTATAGACTGTCATCCTATGACTAAAAACTCCTTGTGTGGGAACACTTTCAAAAATTTAATTGTTTCTGATGACTAATCAGGGCAATTTCCTCCCAATTCACATATGAGCATCCTCATTGCTGCGAGTTGTGATCCTTTGCAGTTGTTAGCACTTCTGCACATTTCAGGCATAGCTTGGAATTGTTCTTACTGTTCTTTACCCTTCTCACAGTTTTTCTCTTTTCTGTACATGTTACTTTATACTGGCTGTCTTTTATAAATAAAATGAACAAAGAATATTGGAAAAGTCCTTGAGCCCATGGATACAGTTTAAAGGAAACCCCTGTCCTCTGTGAAATAACCGATACAGATGTAACTTTGTTGACACTGGCACATTTTATTTCACAAACAGCCTGTTGTAATCATATCAGTTATGTTCACCTCCCAACTAATACTTTGCCTGTGAGAAGTAAGGAAGCTGCAATAGCAGGATCTCCTCAAAGATGGACAAAAGAAACACATTTTAGACATAGAAAACCCTAGCTCCTTCCTTCCCCCTCCTTGTAATTCTTTGGTACTGTTTGGTTTGCTAAATTGGCCTATGGCATGTGATTATGTCTCCCTCTAGTTCCTGGCCTCAGCAACTATATGGATCAAATATGCTAAGTAAGAGCTAATTAGTGGGGTGTTTTTGTCAGTTTTCCTTTAGCTCAAGAGAGAAACCTGTGGTTTTGGTGCTGGAAGGTCCCAGGCTTTAGCCTCACTGATACCTGTGATATGAGTATGCAGCCAAGGCTCATAAAATGCAGCTGAGACTCAAACCTATGTGGACATCAGAATCTTAGAGGAGTATGTAATAAGCTCATTGAGTATATGTGCTCATGTTTTCCTCAAGTGGCTGATCACAGAAACTAAATAGCCTACAACTGTCTTACAGTAAGGGGAGTTCTCCTTGAGCTCAAGAGGTACAGGCCTGTAGTGTTTGCTGTCAAAGGTCCCAGGTTCAATCCTTATTTATGACTTTCATGCTTGCGTATAAAACCCTGATCTATTACCCTGGGAGCTGCCTGAACACCCACCTGCTTGCCACTCTCTCCAGTTCTAGGGTACAGCTGCCACATCCTGGGCAGGGGACCAGGTTGAGCAGCAATGGCTATGCCATGGGAACCTTCTTGCACTGGACCTGTGCCCAGGCTCAGTCTCTGGATCAAGAGAGAGACAAGGAACATCAGTATAGATTTTGAAATACAACAGATCAATATGTAGAAAGTCACACACAAACTAAACAAGATACATCAACAGAGGGCACACTCATGGCTGCTCAGGCTGGACAGAATCTAAGCAACTAGTTCTTAGACCATATTAGTGGTAGCTCCAGTGAAGTGTGGGGTATCTTGTAACTGTAGGTGATGATAGGGGAGAGGACAAGAAAAGGTTTCAATCATTCTATTACAGTAGCCAAAGCAATGAAACAAAAGCTTTTATAATGGGAGTGAATTCATGGATTGAATTTTGGGCCACCCTCTGGCATATAAAGGTGGAATGTCTGCAACTGGAAACATTAACACCTGTTAGATGGTGCAATGCTTCCATCAGTATTTAACTGAAGGCTAAAGCAAGAAGAGAAATGATTTTTTGTGTGCAAGCTCTGTAATGGGTCAGATTCTGCCCCCACTTATGCCTGTACAGCTCTACTGACTGCAACAGGATTGCTTATGTTGTAAACCAGCAGATAAATTGGCCCTTTCTTTATAGAGTATTCCGCATCAAACTGGATACATGAACCCATCTCAACTCATTCTTTTAGGTCCTCTGTCCCCTTTCAAGCAGAACTGGAATGGCACTTCTGATTAAATGTTTGTTTGATCAGGATGAAGATACAATCACTCTTTTGTGCAGAACTTTTGCACAAAGCCTCAGAGAACGCTCCAGGTGTCTCTTGCTGCATATTTATGCCATTACCTTCCTCCTCTCTTGATTTACTTGAGCAGGTTGAGAAAAATCTTGTTTTCAATTGATCCCTTTTTAAAAAAACTTGGTTTTAGTGATTTTCTGCCATTTCTTGTGCTTTCTAATTAAGAAATACTGTATTGTATTTAATAGCCAAGCTGACAGTTTTCCTATTAACTAGATTTTTTCCTTCTTTTTTTTTGTCCAATTCCTTGTTTTCAGGGATTTATTATTTTCAAATACAGCAGAGATTTTCAGAAGCTGAAAAATCCTAACCTCTGAGGTTGTGGCTGCAGCTAATTCCATTGCAGAACTCTCTCGTTGCCACTTAACTAGTGTTAATGGAGAGAGGCTCAAACTCAGGATATTCTGTGAATCACTCTTGTAACATAAGCATGAATTTTCCTATTTTCATCTCTCTCTCTCTCTCTTCAAGCCTTAACCCAGGTTTGCACTACAATTCCTCAAATGCAAACCATGGTAACAATGTGAGATCTGTGCCGAACCAGCATACAAATGCAATACGCATTGGTAATAAGTTAACTGTGTGTGTGGAATGAAACCTTTACAAATGCCTCTGCATTTGGTTTACTCTCAAATTAGACTATGGACCTTCTCAAGATCAGCTATAGTGGATTAGAAGAATGCTGATTGACAATAATGGAAATTGTATATACAGTCCTCCATGCACAGAATTAAAAATATAACTAACCCTGTATCTGTAATCTCCTTTACTGGAATGACACTTGATGAGGAGATCGATATGATCATTAATTGGCCAGAAGTCGCAACTATAATCATACAGGCCTCCTCGGGATGGGAATGCATGTAAGATGTTCTATGCACAGCTAGCAAAGAGGTACGTTGCCAACAGAGTTGAGGCTTTGCTTTCCCAAATAGTCATGCAACCTACCAAAGTTCTTCACTCCATTCCCTCTTAGTGTGAGTCAGGTGGTAGAGGAAGAGATAGAATACAGCTCACAAAACCATGTAAGTGGAAACATTGTTGATTATTTTGTTCTATTGTGGCTTATCAACTAATATCTAGAGCTGGTCAGAACTCAGAATTTCTAGTCAATAGGATATTCCGACATTTCAAAATTTCCTTTTTGTCCAGTAACATTTTGACTTTTCCTGAAAAATAAAACTTCTGAAAGATTTCATTTTGGAAATCTTAAATGACCTTTGTGCTTTGCGACCTATATAGAATAAACAACAAAGCATCTTGAAGTGCTTTGTTATGAATTATATATGTATATATAAATAATAAAATAATAAAGTTGAAGTAATAAAGTTGAAACAAAGTTCCTGCAAAATGTTTTAATGTAATCAAATCATCATTTTCCAAAGAAAAACTGTTCTGTTGAAATTTTTTTAACCAATTCTATTAATGTCCTCACTGTTGGAGTTCCAGATTATATAAAAAGGCCTAGAAAATGAAGCCAGAGTTTAACACCATTTCTCCCCTCCCCCCCTTATTTTTCCTGGTGGTTCAAGAAAAATATAGTGGGGTGGATTTTTGCACAGATGAATTAAAGATCCCTCCAACCATGTTTCATCTTAAAGATGATAGGCCATTTAGATAAAATTATGAACCTTTGTACTCTTCTTTTGAGACTCTGATGAGGCTGACCCAGACCATGGGGAAGAGAGGGGAGGGGAGGGCTTGCTGTTCTGTCTAATTTATACATCCAAAGGCTAATTAACCTTCCATGACTAAACTAAATTCTGAAATAAAATGAACAGGCAGCAGCCTTTGAACAAGGATTTAATACCCAGTAGAATATAAAGTGCAAAATATATTCAGGAGGCTGTTTATGTGTTTGACATTGATGAAGATGTACTATATATGAAAACGTGACTATGCAGCACTAGTTAGGAAACAGGCATCAAGGCTTCATACGTGGGACAAATCCATAGAAAAATATTGACACCCTAAAATGTAGCGTTCCACGTACTTGTGTAAATTATAACCAGTCACTTTCCTGCACCATTTTGTTAGGTCAGTACATGGAATAGGTATTTATTGCATTACCCTATTTGGGGATAAAAGGCACAGAATCACTGCTTGGTGCTAACTTTTTGGGGCTTTTCAAAAAGCACAATACAGCTACATCTATTTCTGCCTTCCTGTCTTGTCTCAGTTATGTTGTTATAATAAACTTGGTCCTGAACTGATCACATGGCAACCTGCCAATACCATACTGGCAGATTAGGAAACAGAAAAGAATCCCCTTCACTCTCCCAGAGCTGTGCTGTTTCTTCAAGGTTGATAGTAGTAAAATCTTACTTTTGTCACTAAGGCAAAAGACCTGAGTCTGAATAGGCCCAGCTGGCCTTTGTGTTGAATAAAATTGCCATTTTTCAGAGTAGAACATTAATTTAAGGATTCAGTTGATGCTTGAAATAAATCATGAATCAATTAATAATGAGTTAAACAAGTCCTTGCTCAGTTTTCACTCAGGTCTTTTTACTCCCCTTAAGTGAATCAGAGTGAATAAGAGCCTGAAAATCTGCATCCACAGTGCCTTCGGGAGATGGTAGGGTTGTCATATCTTGGCATGAGCAACATGGGGCAGAGGGTAGGCTTTGGTAGCCCCTAACAATATACCCTTTCACAGTTACAATCACTCAGTGATACATTAAGAATTTGCAAATACCTTCTGGATTTTTTATCTTGCAGACTTTCATGCGTTTTTGTTGCTATCAATATTAATTACTTTAATGGAGAACACATCCCTAGTAATGAGTGAGTTTCATTGCTCCTCTTCCTTGTTCTTTATCTGAACACTAGCCATACACCTACTTTGCAGACTTTATTGGGACTGAAGTTACTCTAATATTTAGCCTGCAAGACTTCACAGTACATTGGGATCTGGACAGGACACTCCCCACACAAAATAAGTACATCATGACACTGGAGAAACAAGACTTGTCTGATTTGGATGGTGAGGCAGCTAAGTTTTTTTTCATTTCAGAGATCCCTTTAAAATAAGACTATATTCCCATATCCCCAATGAATTCCTGTTAAGATGTAAACATTATCATGACTCTGTTAAGAAGCAAGCGTCTGAAGCAAAGGATCCATACTAGCATGGTCTGCTGATCAGATAACTTATTCCATACAAAACTCTTGTTTGTTTTTTAAAAACAGTAACCTGTATGGTTTCTGCTGCAGTGATCTGCCCCAAGTAAGAGCAGTTATTTTTAGCTTTCATCCATTAGAAAATGAATTAAAAGAAAATGTTGGACTCATTCACTGTGATGCAAAAGAGTAATGCAGATGCCCTCAGAGATCCTTGAGAAGCATGCAACATTAGTAAGAAAGCCAAGATTGGTAAGTATCAAAATGAGTTTTTTTCATGGATATAACAGAGTTTAGTAGTTTAAAGGTTTTATGTATGAATGAAATTGGACAATAAAATGGACACCCCTGGATTCTTCTTGAGGGAACCTAAATGCTACTTCAACAGTTACTGTAGATAAGCTAAAAGAATTACTATACATGGTGAGGAGCTGTGGTCTAGTCATTAAGAGAAGAGAGCAGGGGACTTAGAGTTAGTACTCCTAAGACATAATTTTGAGAAGTGGTTAGCATCTGTAGCTCCCACTATCTTCATCTGAAGTTGTGGATGCTCAGAACATCTGAAAATCAAGCTCATAAGAGCTGTATTAAATGCACACTAAATTCTGTACATTTTTGTATAGCAATAAGTCCTATTGGACTACATTTATCTTAACATTGGTGTATTTAGTATTCTCTTACAAAAATGACTTTGGACAATTATGGTTTTATTATTTAAAAAATCATTTTAAACCGGATTCATTTATATAATTTTGAGAATGGAATGGAATATAAAACTTCTAATATGATGTATTAAATCATTAATAAGAATGCTATGAATAAATTTCCATATGTTGAAATCTGTCATTGAAATAGTAGCTAATTATAATGGAAAGGATTACAGAAAGCATGAGTAAAACAGACTCTTCCATAAATTAAAAATGGTTCACTTTTGATGTGATACATATTTATAATTATTAATTTTGCAACTTTTTTCTCTACATCAAAGATACATTGAAAAAGCCAAAGAATGAGATTACTTTGTGAAGTGAAAATAGCTTTAAAATACATTCTTAACACCCAAAAACTAAACTTTTAAAAAATGAACTGTTCCCAAACCAAACTGCCTTCTCAGATGTTCAACAGACATTGTAACTGACTTAATGTGAAACTATGTGCTAGATCCTCAGCTTGTCAGCAAATGAACCAGACTGCCCATGATTCTTTGTGTTCCCATATTTCTTTATATATAAAACCCCACGATCCTTTGTGTATGAACCAAAGTGTATTGTATCTATGATTCTAGGGACTTTGTACTTATGCTGAATTTTGGTGTGTGACCAAATAATGGTGTGTGTGTAACTTTTTTGTATTGTGACCCTGGTGATCCATGGAGAATGGTCCAGATGTCCAGGAAGGGACCACTTGTGACTGATGAGAGATACTCTCTATTACAAATGTCTTGGGTGATCAAAGAGATGATAACCCACTGAGAGATTATTTTAGCTTATTAGGATTTACTTGTACAGGTGTTTTCTATATTAAGGACTTAGTTACAGATATCTTTGCCTATTGATTAGATATGCTAAGATACCATTAAGGATAGAAGCTAAAGATATCTTTAGCTCATTGATTAAGTAAGCTGAGATATCATAAAAGGAACTCCTTGTATAGATCAGTTATGAGCAAGAACTTTTACTCTGTCTTGAACAAGCATATAAGCATAAGAGTTTGGGGGAGTTAGTTAGGAGTGAATCAAGCTGCAGTCACTTTTCCAGTCTTCAGAGCTGTTTGGTAACTACAGCCACCCTTTCTGAATTCTGCTGTATTAATCTTCAACTAACAATCTTTGATTAATAAATACTGATTGACCTTAATTATTTGACCTCTTATTAATAACCGAGCTGAACCAAAACCCAACCAGCTAATGTAAAGCACTGTGGCTTCATTGAATTCAATAGCTATGCCAGTTTGCACCTGCTGATGATCTGGACCTATATATTTCAACACAGACAAATCTACTGTGACTTAGATCTCAATTTAATACAGAGAGGCACAAGTAAAGGATTTCCTTAGGAAGTTCTAACATGCATTGCTTCTAGACAGATTTCCCGATAGTAACTGTGATTTTATGTTCAGCATAGCAGTGCGGGGTCACTTACATGCCCCTGATACAGAAGGAAGCACTCTGAGATGTGCAGGCAGGAAAGTGGGGCTGGTCCTAGGTGCAGAGTATACCTGTACTGTTCTGTTCTATATAGGTTTTGATGCCACATTCATCACCATAGTATCTGAGCACCAGGCCTACTGTTTTGCATTCCACATCATGGCCATAGTGCGTACAACAGAGGACTTGAAAAAATTTATTTCAGTCATTGTCGCCAAGTAACAGGAACTGTGCAGGTGCCTGTCTTTACCCAATCACTCTCTGTTGGGGCCTATACAGCATCCCAGTGGAAAACCTATCATTTGGTTTGCCTGATAGCATTCCCAATAGTTTTGGGGTGGGAAGTGGTGCTCGACGGTGCCCAGACCCTCTGCACAGCAGCACCCAGGCTCAATGACCAGCAATCATCACATATTGCTCAGTCCCCCTTTTGTCATTCCAACGTCTGCCAAATCTTTGATGCTCCCAGGAGTTGTATGGGAGTAATACTCCTGAGAGCACCCAGATGTACAGAACTGGCAACAAGCCCTTTTGATATTACAATGATAGGAACTATAGTAAAACCTTCAATATGAGCACCAGTGACACTTAAGATAATGCAATGGACCATCTTGTTTTCCATACACTAGTCCCAGGATCTTAATCAGTTACAAGGTATGCGAAGTGTTTGGCATATTTTCACAATGAAAGAATAGAGTTAATGAGCCATACTATTGCCATCATAATTAGCAGTAAAGAAAAAAAGTCAAAAGCATCTAAGTGCTAAGTCCAGTTTCAAAGGTGGGAGATACCTACGAGCCCTCATCCTACTGACTTCCCAGGAGACTCAGGCTCCTAAATTTCCAAGTCACTTCTGAAAATGAATTTAAGGTGAACTTTTACCATGTGATTAGACATGGGAACAGCAAGATGTGGGAGGAGAAGAGAGGGAAGTAGAAAAGGAAGAGGGGGACTCATTGAGGAATACTTTATCTGGGGTAGATAAGGGGGCCTGGAAGTAGAAGGCTAAGACAAAAAAAATCCAGCACAGGACATTTATTCACCTAAGAGTAATGTGACACATCTGAAATTCTACATTGCATTTTTGAAATGGAGGCCTAGGATGACTCCTGCTGAAACAAACAGTTCATCTGTTTGTAAGATCAACAGTTATTTGGTTCTGAATAATTTCCAGTGGTCTCCCTTCCAACATTTCCACTTCTTTGTTTTCTGCCAGACTTCTGAATTTTCAGAAAAATTAGACTGTTAAGCAAAAAAAGAACATCTTAAGTTTCTCTCATTCTTATATAACCTACTGAGGACAATAAATCTCAGGAATTAATTAGATTGGGGTCAAGGATGAGTGAGTTTCAAAAATACCAACCACATTATCTTTGTTGAGAAAAACTTAACCAGCTAGAAACTCTAGAATTTTTGTGTTTAGAACATATAACTATATTTAACTATATCCCTGTCACAGGCAAAAGCTTGTCAAGTTTCTCACCTTTTATTTGTAATGGGCAGAAATGTATCCCAATGACATGGTCATAAACTTGGCTTTTATCTTAATGGGTGGTTTACCTTTCTTTGAGAAAAGTAAACCCTCCTTCGAGATTTTTTTCCTCTTCAGACATTGCAAAATAGAGGTGGTTGTTCTTACCTTTGATTTTCCATCTATACCAGTGGTGGACAACCTGTGACCCATCAGGGTAATCCGCTGGCAGGCTGCGAGACAATTTGTTTACATTGACCGTCCGCAGGCACGGCTGCCCGCAGCTTCCAGTGGCCATGGTTCGCCATTCCCAGCCAATCGGAGGTGTGGGAAGCGGTGCGGACCACAGGGACGTGCTGGCCACCGCTTCCCACACCTCCGATTGGCTGGGAATGGTGAACCGCAGCCACTGGGAGCTGCAGGCAGCCGTCCCAGCGGACGGTTAATGTAAACAAATTGTCTCGCGGCCCGCCAGCAGATTACCCTGACGGGCTGTGTGCAGCTTGCGGGCCACGGGTTGCCCACCACTGATCTATACAATTATTTACTACTATCATTCAATCAATATTATGATTATCGTATCAAAAGTGTGCTAGATGTTTAGACCAGACAGCAGAATACTGATTCTCCATCTCCTACCTTTGAAAATGTTTGCAAACATGTTGTGGATGCTGCTTTTGCACTAACAAGGATATTTAGGGCCTGATTCAAATCCCATTGAAATCAGTCTTTACATGGAGTTCAGTGGACATCATAATAGGACCTTACTGAGTGGTTGTGGATGTTGGGGTTGGCCAGGAGATACCCTTATAGGGGCTGAGATGTTTTTCCATGCACAATGAGCAATGTACTCTGTCTGATGGTGGTTATTCTAAAAGCCAACAAGAGAACCAAAAGTCCATGAAAGAGAACACGCTGAGTCAAATTTTCAGTAGAGCTCAGAATTACTGTTTCAGCTTCAACACCTACACCTGAGGCCAGACTTTCAAAAGAGCTGAGCTTCTATTTATACACCAAAATAAGGAACATGGTTTCAAAAACATTCCACACCCAGCAGCTCCCATTGCAATGCTATGGGCCAGATTTGCAAAGCTCAGTACTAATGTGCTCTGCTCTTCTGAAAATCTAATCCTGACTGTACATGTTCTGCACTTCTGAAAATCTGGGGCACTGTATGTCTGGTCTGTGACAGAAGACAGCATACTTAAATATTTGAAGATGGAGTGCTTGGAAAATAAAAGTCAACATAGTGAAATCACTAAATGAGGCACAAGGGTCCAATCCTGCAGGCCCTGCTAGGCAGGCAAAACTCCCATGGAAGTCAAAAGGCCAAATTCTGCACCCCTGCAACCAGAGCTGTCCCTAGGGCGGTGCGGGGCCTGAGGTGGAAGTGACGAGTCTGTCACTTCCGCAACTGACCCATCACTTCTGGGACCGACCATGCCGGCCAATCACACCGGCCCGCGGGGGCCCCCAAAGCGCAGGGCTTGGAGCGGTTGTCCCGATTCGCTATACCCAAGGGACAGCTCTGCCTGCAACCAATGAAGTTGCACAACAGTAACCAAGGACAGAATGTGACTTCAATCTGAGTTTTTGCTGCATAGGGAAGGATGGATCCATTCCTTCTGCATGAAACAAAGAAAATCAGACTTCTTGTTAAACAAACTTTCATTGATTTGATTTGTTAAACAGTGCGTAAAATTGTCTCTTTCTGGGCTCTCTCTTTTCTCTGGTTTTCTACTTGCCAATGAAATCGCTTAGGGTCAAATAATGCTCTCAGTTCAATGATGTTTCTGTGAATTAATAGTTTGCCTGGATTTACAGCATACTAATTGAGAGCAGAATTTGGCCCTTTAAGCCTAATGTAAATATTTAGTCTGAGAACCACTTTCAGCAAAATGTAGTCACTCACTGTTCTTGTAGGGCAAATAATGTAAATGTTTTGTGAATAGCTTTTTACCTTCTTAACAAGTTTGCTTTGACTGTGTGCATCAGTTCAATACAATGAACCTGAATCTCCATTTCATTAAATTACGATAACATTGACTTCAATAGAAGTACACCGATGTTAATGGAATGGAGAATCAGACCCAATGAGTTCACTGGCAGGAATGTTTGCCAAAAGAGTGAATTTTAAGCCAATACTGCAGAAAATTCATGAAAAACAAACTCCTGTTTTGAAATCTCAAGTGTTCACATAAAAAATCTGATTCCAAGAAGTTAAACTCTTGTAGTTAGGGAACATATGTTTCTTCCATTTAATGAAAATGATAAACTTTTGAATTTCAACTATTTGCTATACTTTACTCATCAAAATCTAAAGACCAAGAATATTTTCAAAAAGCATTTGGCAAATTTTAAATAATGACCACATTTAATCAACTCACTCTCAATGCCATTACAATTAATAAACAGAAAACTAGGCAAAATTCATCTAAAAAAATTCCTTCATTACAAATTATTCAACCGTCTCTGAATCAATTATATTTTTGTGTATTTTCAAGCCAAAAATCCTTGAACGAAAGGTTATTTATGGACTCTACAGTAAATTCAGAAGAATCTTATATATAATTCAATGAGGATGCATACATTTTTACTCTGATTTAATTGGAATTAAGCCTTTGAGAATGTCATCTACTCAGCACTGTTTCCTTGGAGAAATAAGGAACTTTTCATGTCTCATTCACATAAAAGAGAAGATAATAGAGATGTGAAATAACCCCAGGGATGTCTTCCAAGATGATTACACAGCTAATAATTAAATCTGAGAATGAGGACCAATGGTGCACATGCTCGTGCACATGCTCCCGCACTTTGTCACTGTGGTCTTGCTGTAACATTGATTACCAGATATCAGTGCCTTTTGGTTTCAGTAGGAAGAGTGCAGCTTAGATCACTGTTGGTTACATTGACATTCCATCACACTCAATATTATTTATAAACCAGCTGCAGGGCTCATACACAAATATGCATTTTTGACTGGCTGGTCATGAGAATGAAAATGAGAATAGCTAACGATCGTTAGACCATATCATACTGTTGGTTATGAATAGCAGTTTGATGGAGCGTATAAACTCCACACTGGTTAACTGGAGCCTGAGCCCAATTAGGCCACTGAGGATATGTCCACACAGAAAAAGACCCATGGCTGGCTGGGGTCAGCTGACTTGGGCTCATGGGGCTTGGACTGCGGGGCTATCAAATTGTCACATAGCATCCAGGCTCCAGCCCACCCAGAATGTCTGAGACTCTCTCACCCACCCCCTCATGGGGTCACATAGCCTGGGCTCCAGCCATGCCATGGGTCTCTTATCACAGTGTTAGATGTACCTGGGTGGCACATGGAAGGGCATTAGGCATGATTGGTGATCAAACCCAGCTGGGGAGTTGGGCTTCATAAAGGAGCAAGCACAGGGCAGTAGGAAGGAGAGCTAGGAAGAAGACACAGGTGAGAGGTAGCTGGGAATGTTCTCTGGTGTTAACAGCAGAGAAATGTTTGGGCCTCAGGGGCATTTGACCTGAACTTTGAGGGGAAGCTATGGCAGAGGCTGCAGAAAGCAGGAACTACAGGGAGTGAGCAGGTTACACTCCTGGGGGGCCCTGAAGTAGAACCTGTGAGAAGCAGGGAGAGGCCAAACCCAAGAGCAAGGGGAGAGGTAAGACTCACAAGCGGAAGGCCCAGGAAGTGAACACTGCAGGGGATTCATTTGCAGAAGCACTGATGTGAGGATTGCAGTTGGTAGGAAGAGGGCCAGGAAGGTAGTAGCAAGCAGTCTGGTGGAGCAGCTCATGTCTGCTTGTTATAGGTAAGACTACGATTTACTCATGGGTATTTTTAGTAAAAGTCATGGACAGGTCACAGGCAATAAACAAAAATTCATGGCCCATGACCTGTCCATGACTTTTACTATATACCCCTGACTAAATCTTAGCTGGGGGGAGGCTGGGGGCCGCTGCTCTGGGGGGGATGTGGAGGCCAGCGCCCAGTGGCACCAGCTGCCGGGGGCCACTGAACAGCGGCTGCCCCCGGGGCTGCCCACCTGCCACTGTCATCCACTCGCCACTGCTCCAGCCATCCCTGGGACCGCTGTTCAGGCGGTCCCAGGGCCAGCCGCACTGGCAGCTGCTTGGGCGGTCCCCGGGGCCAGCTGCAGCAGTATTGGTGCAGCTGGCTGCAGGGCTACCCCAGTGGCTGGCTGCAGAGCAGCTCCGGCAGTGGCTGGTGTAGCTGTCTCTGGGGCCAGCTGCTTGGGTGGCCCTGGGGCCAGCCACACTAGCCACTTCAGAAGTCAGAGGTCACGGAAAGTCAAGGAATCCGTGACTTCCATGACAGACACAAAGCCCTAGTTACAGGGTCCCTGGACAGGAATCCGGTGTTGTGGGGGGGGCCTGGTTCCACTACCAGTGACAGTGACATGAAGTCCACTGAGAAGGCGATAAGGACAGGTGAAAGCCTTGAGAGAAGACCATGGAGCCCAGAGTCAGGGCCAAAGGCCTTTAGTAAGGACATTGGGACTACTATTTGTTGGACTTCTTGTTACCCCAGAAGGGGTGGGACTAAAACATGACCTGGCCAGAAGGACAAGTTGTAAGAAGAGGCAGACCAGAGTGACCATCAGCAGGGGGGTGCAAGAGAGAGAACTGCTATGCCATGCCTTGCCCAGCCACGAGGGGGCATGCCTGTGGTGAGTCAACCCTTGTACGGACAGATATATCTGTTTCTCCCTACTGGCATTAACTAATGCCTGCCACAGCTAAGGGGTAAATTCAGGAGAGTAGAGAGCATGGGTGAAGGGGAGAAGAGTGAAGCTGAAGAATCCTGTAGAAACCTGTCCTAGCTTTGTTGGCCTGTGAAGCATGGTGACATACTGCAAGGATACAAAGAGAGATTGTGCACTGTTGGCACCTTGTGCAGTCACTTACATTAGTGACAGGTGAACCAGACCACTCTGGTCTGGTAGCATCCTACTTCACACAGATGTGACTGTCCAGGAGCTTGTGTGTCCCTCACCACAGTTTCTATGCACCTTGCAATCATTTATGGATTATATCCTTACAACACCCTTGTGCAGTAGGAGGACGTTGTTTTCACCATTTTACAGATGGGGAATGGAGGCTTAGGGTAGGCTTCAAGGTGATACGGTGGGTCTGTGGTTCAAATGGGAATTGAGTTGCAGACTAGTGCCCTATGCACTAAATCACACTTCCTACCTCATGAATACACATATGTAGAAGCCAGTGGAGAATCTGCCCCACAGTGTTCAAAGCCCAAATCTTATACGTCTTTAACTGTTTTATTTACAAGTCTAGAGGGATTGATATTTAGCTAAATTGTTTGCTACGCACAAACCCTGAGATCTGGCTTGCAGAAAGCCTCAACACCTGTTGCATTATTCTGAACGTATCAATAATGTCTATACATGGATTCCTTTGCTTTTCCTTTATATGTAAATTCTGTTACTTACAGTAGTAAGATAAGGACCTAACATTTTTAGGAGATGATTGCACTTTGGATGGTAAAATTATTCTGCCTTTGGCCTTGTACCTCATAACAACCCTTAAGAGTTCTATAATCATCTAGAAATGTGCTGCTTGTTGACTTATTGTTTAAAAATGAAGCTTTCCTTTCTTTTTCATAGCTCATTAGCGCCCTGAAACATACATTTAACAGCACAATGATCACTCCTCATTCACAAAGCTTTTGAGTGCTCTCAATATAGTCTCTGTGCTATGCTTAAAGGACAGCTTTGATGCAGTTTTGTGCAGCCAGTGTGTTATTAAGATATCTTTCCCTGATGGGGGACAATGGGCTTTATTCACTAGTATTTTATTCCACTTTTATGCCAGTTAACCTAGCATAAAACTGGGGTAATGCAGTGGTGAATCAGTCTCAATAGGTTCCCATTTTTAGGCTATAAGCTGAAATTACAGTAATACTTTAAATAAAGGAGTAAACAGGCAAAGTTCCCACCCTGCTCTGAAGAGAACATACACACAATGTATATATAGACACAAACTTAACCCTCCCTAGGTTTAATGTTATTGGTGACTCTGATGATAATAATAATAGAACCTTCAGCCTAAGTTTTCTCCTCAAACTCAGCAGTTCTTAGAGTTTCCTGTTCCCTAGTTCCCTCTGCCTCTACAGAGATAGGTCAGTCCCCTTACTTCCTGGTTGAAGTTAACATAGTACCATTCAGACTGCTGGTGTGCTTACATTTTGGAGCGAGAGCTCCAGGACAAGTACCATTCATCCCTCCCCTTATGTGTGTCACTAGAGCAGCGGTTCTCAAACTGTGGGTCAGGACCCTAAAGTGGGTCATGACCCCATTATAATGGGGTCACCAGGGCTAGCTTAGACTTGCTGGGGCCCCAGGGCCAAATGTGAAACTGAAGCCCCACCACCCAAGGTCGAAGCCCAAGGGCTTCAGCCCTAGGCGGCTGAGCTCAGGCTTTGGCTTCAGCCCTGGGCAGTGGGGGTCAGGTTACAGGCCCCTTGGGCTTTGGATTTGGTTCCCCCGCCCATGGCGGCAGGGCTTGGGCAGGCTCAGGCATCAGTAATTAGTGTAGTAATTCTTTGTTGTCAGAAAGGGGTCATGGTGCAATGAAGTTTGATAACCCCTGCACTAGAGAACAGAACTTCACTCTCCTTGTCTTTGAGAGTGAGCAACCATGAAAACCCAAAGGACAGGCTAGGTGCCTTAAATAAATACAAGTCTATAAGAAAACCGAAAGTTCAGGCTTGAAACTAGATGAAGGTTTCTAATCATCAGAGAAGTAAAGTTCTGGAACAGCCTTCCGAAGGAAATAGTGGGGGCAAAAAGCCTAACTTATTTCAAGACTTAGCTTGATAAGTTTATGCACGGATGGTATGATGAGATTGCCTTACAATGGCATAAGGCCTATCTGCGACTATTAGGAAATATCCCCAATGGCTGGAGATGTAACACTATGGGGAGGACTCTGAGTTACTATAGAGAATTCCTTCCAGGATATGGCTGGTGGGTCTCACCCACATGCTCAGGATTTAATTGATTGCCATATTTGGGGTCAGGAAGGAATTTCCCCCTAGGTCAGGTTGGCAGAGACCTTGGGTATTTTTTTTTGTTTTGTTTTATTTTTTTGCCTTTCTCTGAAGCATGGAGGAATGGGCTATTAGCTGGTTTGAACTAGAGTAAATGGTGGATTCTCTGTAACTTGAGTCTTTACATCAAGATTTGGGGACTTCAGCAACTCAGCCAGAGGTTATGGACCTATTACAGAAGTGAGTGGGTGAGATTCTGAGAGCTGTGAGCTGTGATATGCAGGAGGTCAGACTAGATGATCATGATGGTCCCCTCTGGCCTTATAATCAATGAAACAAATTGAATCAAACAGAATAAAAGCGTCCAGTTGGAGACTAGGGTACAGCTCAGCCAAAGAGGCCCCAAGGTAAGATGAGTTGAGCCAATGCAGTAAAAGTCTTACTGTCTGCAGTGTTTTAGTCTTAAGTCCATGCAATACACATCTTACTGCAGGGATCGGCAACCTTTGGCACGCCAGGGTAAGCACCCTGGCGGGCCGGGCAGCTTTGTTTATCTGCCGCGTCCGCAGGCCGATCGTGGCTCCCACTGGCCGCGGTTCGCCCTCCCAGGCCAATGAGGGCTGCGGGAAGCGGCGCGGGCCGAGGGATGTACTGGCTGCCCGCCGCCCCCATTGGCCTGGAGCGGCGAACCACAGCCAGTGGGAGCCACGATCGGCTGAACCTGCGGACGTGGCAGGTAAACAAACTGGCCTGGCCTGCCAGGGTGCTTACCCTGGCGAGCCGCGTGCCAAAGGTTGCTGATCCCTGTTTTACTGTTTGTGTATCTGAGCTAATCTGGCTGTTAAAGTCTGACAAACTTAATTTTGCAGTCTCTCATGTGTGCACTCACCCTCTCCCAGCCCAGCACTGGGCTTCCATTCTCAAAGATCCTGTCAGCTATATGCTCAGTTCCTTTTGAAGATTGGTTTGACCAGCCTGCATTACTATCCTAGCCATGTAGTCAGCATTTGTATTAGCCTAAGGACAGTAATGTTTACTCAAGATTGGCATTTGTAAGTTTAACAAGGTCTCTACTATTCAAGCATAGGTTATATTGTCCTTCCCGTGCATGTTCCAGGTTTATTGAATACTGAATGGAACTCTGCTTTCCTGAGTAGACAGGTTTTCCTATCTCCTGTCACGTAAAAGTTCCAAGTCTTCCTCTGAAGAACTCTCATCCTATATCATTACTAGCCTTCCCCGTCAACATGGCTTCCCCTCTGTTGAAGATAGCCTATTAACATTCATATAGCAGGTCCTGTATAGCCTCACATTGAGGTAGTTTTCTTTTGGAGTAGCTTAGAAATACAATCCTTTCCTCCACTCCTCAGCAACTATCTTCTTCTTGTCTTTCACAAGACGGTCCCTTCCTTCTGGTTTATCACTGTAAAGTGATTGTCTCAATAATTCAAAGTGATATCAGTAGAATTTCCTTGTTGATGCTATCCAATATGTCACAGTATGTCACTTAATATAGCAGAGAAGAATAGAGCAACTTCATCTACAAATTCTGTTTTCATTGTAATAATTCCCTCTGCTTGGCTTGTGTTCCCTGAGTTAGATCATGGAAGGAAAATAAGCTTTGAAGAAAGCAAGAAGGTATCTGAGTTTTCTAGCTGAAGCCAGAATCTGAGTGCTCTCTCGCAGATCTGTCATTCTCAACATTATGGTGTTCTAGTATTTCTACTCAGCTTAAGCTTCTGTGGTTCAGTTTAAGGCTTTTTAGGCTATAGAATGCCTGCTTGGTATGACTAGACTAGAGGAACTCAGTTTCTCATTGTGCATTACCTCATGTTTTCCAGAAATGTAACATGAATTCTGCATATCTCATTCTGCAATAGTTCAGTGCTGCCTCCTGATCCTTGAGACCAGCTCTTCTCAAGGTGGTCTCAGTTTGAGCTACCCAGTATATCTCAGAAGGTTGGAGATGGATCCACAAAGGTCTGGTCTCAAGGAGCAACGTAAAGCAGGAAAACAGGTGAAATCTGTCAAGTTATTTGTTGTGTATTACTCGCTGATCTTAGTTTGCACGAGACCATCTCTGGAAGATGCTACTAAGGCAAAATACCAAGAAGTTTTGATTGTTGTATTTATCATATACAGAATTTTGAATATTTGTTTGTTGAAGGATGCACAAGAAAGGTCTGATGTATATTTAATTTGATATCTAAAACATTAAAAAGTAGGGAAGGAAAACTGTTAGAAATACTGTACTAGAGCAAAGAAGGGGAAAACTTATTGAAGTTAATGATGTGTCCTGGGTCTAGTCATGACATATATGCAAGTGAATTGCAGACAATACTTTACTGTGGCAGATAATTTTATTCATCAAATGAAAATGACATTTAAAGCCTGCAAATTGTTTATTAATGAAGATCTCTTTATACTGTACAGGCTTAGTTGCTTTGTCTCTACTCTGGATAGTTAAGGAACACAGTTTCAGGCATACAAACTGTGTGTGTGTTCCTTGCAAACATTCAAGTACTGGTAAAGATTGTGGGTACCTGACTACCCTGGGCTCTACACCATATTTGTCACTTGTTTGTTCAGGTCAGCAGATCAATTTTCCAAGGGTCTGATCCAAAGCTCACTGAAATCAATGGAAAGAATCCCATTGGCTTTAATGGGCTCAGATCAGGCTTTAAAGGACAACAGGGAGGCAGAAATGGGGACTTTCTGGGGCTGTAAAGGAAGTAGTTTATGCAGACTTATGAGAGAGAAGGAGGGGTTTGTATGCAATTATTTGTGCAGGGGTGCCAAGAGGTAGCTGGTTGTAAAATATATGCAGATGTCTTAAATAACAAGATTTTTCAAATATCTAATGCTGTGGACCAAAGGAACTCCACAGAGCTCAGTGCAGTTACCAAGGATGAGTTTGGCCCTGTGAACGTAGCAAACTTTTTATTTGGAAGATAGTCTGTTGTTACTATACCTGTCTCTCTCACTCTGCAGCAAGGCTAATAGAGTTCTCTGGCCAAATCTGTCTCAAGTGCTGCTTTCATCTTTTAAAATGCTTCATAGTAGAGATGGGCAGGACACAGTTTTTCTATCCTGTGAATATTTTTAAGAGTTTGAAATTTTTCCTTTCTTGTAAGGGGATGAAAAGTTAATCTCAACTACACGCAACTTCAGGTTGTTTTCACTTGGGGTCAGCTAAAACACTTTATTTCAATTTTGACTGTTTTTCCCCTTTCTTTTTTTTTTTTTAAGCCAAACTTTTAAATTTTGAAACACTCATTTTGAACTAGAAAACCAGAGTGGTTTCATTTTGAAAATGTTGAAATTGCAACAATTTCAAAACTTTTCTCTTCATATGATGTTTTGAGTTGGAAAACTCTTCGATTCATTGAAAATTTCCCGATCAGCAATAGTAATGGGTCTTTTGAACACTGAGTCATACATCTCCACTTCACGGTGTAAAAGGCAAAATAACCTCCTAGCTGTAGCAAAATTTGCATGGGACCTTGCATGAGGAATGCTAGTCTTTCTTAACTGTTGACCCAGTGCAATTTTGATAGCATTCATGGTTTGGGGCTTTAGAAGTCAGAGATGACTTTCTGTTAAAGCTTTGCTTTATGTACTTAGGCCCCTAACATCCAGTGCATATATAGTTCACAAAACACAATTTATTATAGCTCAAGACTTACTGTAGTTACAGAGCAGAGAATATTGATAAGCCCAGTTAATGGAAAACAACTGCCGTTCTTCAAAATAAGGTCGGCAATTTCCCAGGGTACTTACCAGAGTTTACACTGTTAATCTGATTCAGAGTGTAGAAAAGAGCAGCATGCCAGCTGCAATTCAGTATATGATCTCTACAAAAGGATGAAAAATGTCTTCATGAACATCTGTCTGTAGGATGTACACTGTGTCCAAGCCACCTCTTAAACTATCCCCTTTTGTGGGGCTCTGGTGGAAAAAGGCTAGGCTGATTGGGAAAGCAGTCACAGCTGAGGCCACGCCCCAATCAGGCCACATCTGGCCCTGTTATAAGGGCTCAGGGAGGAGCTGGGTCAGTCTCTCTCCAACCTTGGAGGGAGAAGGATCTGGCTGCCTGGGAGAAAAGGGTACCTGAGGCAGAGCAGGGCTGGAGAAAGGCAAGAGGAGCTCCAGCCTGGCAACTCCCCAGGCTGAGGCCCTGATAAAGGCCTACACAGGCACTGGGGCTGGGTCCTTGTGTGTTTTATATGACCCAATGTTCTTAAGCACATCTGATAGTCATGTGAGCAGCAACACACGTTAGGCAGGAGAGATGGAATAACATTACTGTCTGCTCCGAGGGCTTAAAACGTGGTTAGGATAAGAAGAGTCACAGTGAAAGTGTCACCTTGCCATTTAACATTTATACCCTGTGTGTCTTTGAATTTGATCTGCTTCTTTTACTGGAGGGAAAAAATGACCTTACTCCTATCAGCACTTCAAAAGCTAGTACAGTTATGGGACAGTGAGGTGAAGCCTATTTTACCTCATCAAGCAAGTTGTCCAAAACACACAAGGAAATTCTAATTGCAGAGTGTCTATCACCTATAAGTATGCCAGAAATAGAAAGGGGATAAACTGAATTCCAGATTCCAGGCTGAGAAGTCAGAAAAATAATCCTTTGACTGAGCAAATTGGGTATGGAAGCCATTGAGAGGAATCAATACAGGATTCTATAATGCCATATGACCAGTTACCAAGAGCTGTCGTAATGGAGATGGATGCTTGAGTGTCTGCAGAAACCCCATGGAGATATTTTCCCAGGCAGCTGTAAAGGGATGATCTATATTTTGCATTGGTCAGGGTTGGTGTAGTGTACAATAAAAGAGCCTGATTTTCTGTGGTGGTGAGCACCCACAGCTCCCTACAACACTAAATGGAGTTGTAGATGATCAAGCCCACCTTATATAGAACGATTCCAGTCTTAACCTTTTACAAACTTTTTCAGTGCCAAAAAGACACAATTTCACAAAAAAAGGACTGTCTGCAACACTTCATTTTATAAACACAGGGAATTTTTTGCTAGAGCTTTACAAGAGAAGTACTTGAAGCTACTAAGAATGTATTTGTTTTGGTGCTCTAATTATTTGGCTTCTTGTTTTGAAAAATGTAGTTAATACTACTGAGTTATACATCTGAGAAAATTGGGCATTATAAAGGAAACAATACTAGGCCTTAATGTTAGTATTACTATTGTGCACTTGCTTTTCTTCTGATCGTCTGTGAAAGAAAGTTCTTTCTCTTTTTGTGATACTGCTGCACTTTTTCCTACTTCATTCTCCTATGTCTGATTGGCTGATCATCTGATTGCTGCTCACACTGCATATTCCCTGCTTTATAGTCAGGAGGTGCCCTCAACCAGGAAAGTCATTTTTGCTACCCAGCAGCGCAAAACCAACCAGACAAAGGCTTATGCTGAATCTTTTAAAATGTTGATTATTATTTTTCTGATATCTTTGTCCATTGCTAAAATCCCTGTATGCAGTTGCAAATGATTTCTGAATCTAATCTGAAATGATGGAGGGCAGAGAGAAAAGATATTCAGGCTGCAGACTGCCTCAGCCTAACCAAGTGCTTTTATGGTAGTGTAACTGTAGGTTGGAGTGAAAGTATAAAATGATACAAGCAATGTACACTGGTGGTTATAGCAAGAGTCTTTGATTCTGCCATAATGTTTCATTTTCAAATTTGGGGCAAATCAATTAACTTCGTGTCAGTCTCTCCACTGATAAAATGGGGATAATTTTAGCTACGTATCTTCTTAATTAAGTAATGTTTGTACAGCACATTCAGATTCTACAAATTTCTAAATAAATGCCGAGCCTTGTTGATTCAGTACCCTGCAATCTCACCATCTCTAGTTTAGACTTAGTGCTGAAAGTTATTCACTTGTAATGATTCCTTAAGAATCCATAAGAATAATGAAAGTTTATTCAAGCAATTACTTCCAAGACTTAGCTCTTCACCAGTGGCTGTAACTGCTTCCATAGGTACAGTAATTATCCAAATGTGAATTTCAAGTGGATTAACACTCGTACAAAGTCCAGTCGAGTACCTAGCTGTGGTAAGCAATAATAGTTATCAATAGGATTATTGCTATCGTGTAATATTTGTAAACTGTTTGTGCCTCTTAATATGAAGGGCAATGTCCTGCCTTTAGCTCATTTCGCTGTGGCTCTTAGCAACTGGAAGTAAGTGAGAAAAAGAAATCTGAGCTACACATATTGCTGAGTGCAGGGGCCTGGGATACAGTTGGAAGGATGTTAGGAATATGATTGCTCCCATAGTACTCAGACTGGTTCAAAATAAGCTTTGCATTCAGTACTGTTGGAGACCAGCAAGACTGTTACTCATGAATGAACATTCTGAACAGATTTGGCTCAACCAAAATATCTAGCAAATATGTGTCAATATTGGCAAATTGTTTTGGTCAAAATGGGGGGAAAACTACTTTGGAAATGTTGGATTGAACTGTTTCAACATCATATTAAACATTTGATTTTTTTCAGGCTAGATTCACAAGAGAATTTAGGCACTATGCCCAAAACTGCTGGGGAGGGGGTGCTGCCACTGCCTCCCTTAGACCCCCATATATCAGTGGTTGGGGCACTCGCCTGGGAGACACAGGTTCCAGTCCTGCTCTGGAGCAGGGACTTGAACCCAGATCTCCCCCCTCCTAGGGGATTGCTCAAATCCCCAGGTTTATTGGGCATTCCAGGGCAAAGGTAATGTGAGGAATGGGGAACTAAGGAAATGGAAAGCAAAAGAATGAAGAAGAGGAATAGGCACAGCTCATCAGTCTAGCCATGATTAAATGCTGAGTTTTGTATGCATCATGGCAGAAGTTAATTTTAAGAAGGGATTTGAAGGAAAATAAGGTAGCAGCTGTATGGATTATATCTGGGAGTCTTTTCAAGGTATAAGAGGGAACGTAATAAAATTACTTGTGCCATGACTATGCAGCTGTACATTTATCTAGACATAACCAATGGTGGTTAATGCAAGTTAACATTTATGGCTTTATCCTGCAGTGTTGAGCACTCTTGCCTAATGTAACACAGCAGTTAAGCACTCACTTGGCTTTTAAGTCAATGGTACCACTATGGGGTTTAAGTACGGTGTTGAATCAGCCATGAATGGTTAGCACTTTCAGGGGTGAGCCCTAATTTCCCATCTTTTCAATGCTGTTACCATATTGTTAGCACGTTTGCCTGGTGCAGGCAATGTGATATGTGGAAGATAGCTGTAAGGCTGAAGATTCCCTTGCAAGCCCTGGAGTAGGCTATGTGCCAGCGATGGAGCTGCAGCATAATGGAGATTTTGGGTGGCACTGTGACTCATAGGTAACTTAGACCCATTGGCTGTCTAAATTACACTGGAGACCTCAGGGCAGCCAAGGCTCGAGGGCACAAAGGTGGTTTAAAGCCACCTTAGCCCTCCCTCTGCACCTATCGCCTTATGCAGTTTGTGAACTTGTGTCACCACCTAAAGCGATACAGTGGTTTTGGTCATTAACCTCTCCTCTGAAAGCTAAAACCTAATCAAGGTCAACAGTGAAAGTGAGTGGGAGGGGGGAGGGGGGCGGTTACTACTTAGTGTCTATAAAGGAAATTTATTTTCCCATCAGCTTGGTGCATTTGGCATTCTCAGGAGAGACTCCAGACTAGAATACAGGGTGTTACAGCTCAAGATTAAATATGTATTGCCAAGGATGTGAAAGGAGCTTTCACTATGCCTGGCTCTAGTCAGTATTATTGATCCTCCATCGTGGGAAGGCCATTTCACTCCAATTTTAAAAAGATCTTTAATGTCAAAGTTAAATATTTTTCTTCAAGCTGGAAGATAGTGTAAATAGCTTATGTAGTAGTGTTGAAGAAATCCATTTTTTCTGGCTATTTGGATATTTAAAATAAAAGAAAACATGTTTTTCTTCTATAGAGCTTTTTTCACCATGACAACCAATACTTTTCTGTGCCATTTGCACTAGAACCCTCTAACCTCTATTTATCAGAGCAGATCTTAAAATGAAAGTTTTAAATGCATAATGCATTTTAAACATTGCATTTGGAAATAAAGCACCACCCCTTTGTCTCATAGATGCACACTATTGATGAAGGGCCAATGTTACAAGATGTCTCTATGATAAGCCACATGATCATCATTAGTATTCAAGGAAGGGCAGGGAAACTTAATTGATCTGTGGAGATCTGAAAATTGGATTGTCACATTAATCAACTGTGGTGAGTCTTAGCATTTAAATATCTACGGCAGCTCTTGTCAGGCATTTAAAGAAAAGTTACTGCTTTAAAGATGGGCATGCTTGCAATGAGACGTGTATCTTAGTGTAGCTCAGTGTTGTTGTTTTGTGGCAGCATCTAGGAGCCCAGTAATGGATCAGGGCATCCCTGTGCCAGACACATAGCAAACGAGGTCCTTGCCTCAAATTGGTTTAATTACAAGTAAAAACAATATCACGGGTCTACAAATAAAATTCTGTGCCCATAAAATATATTGGGACAAGTTTTAGTCTATCATTTTTAAACTGTACTTTTTTGTGTTTGGATGCTCATCTGTTGTAGCAGCATGTCAAACTGAGAAACTAAGGATCCAGCTGGATGGCAAATGTGCAGTGCAAATAGAATGTCATGGTCTTAATGGGGGAGATGCTATTTCTCCAATTGAGTAGTGCTGATTTTATCTGTACCTAGGGTGTACTCCGAAGACTCAGCAGTCCCCTAATAGTCAATTGCTTTATATATTGTATGTGTATGTTGTCTTTTCTCATTGTACAAAACACACTGGAGAAAGATCGTTACTTTGCAGATCCTACTGAGTCTTAAGGAATAGACACTTAAACTACTATTGTGTTTCACCTGCCATGTAAATGCCAAAAAATTTGATTGCCTTGCTGAGGCAAATCTGTGAAGCAAAACATTCACTGAAAGCCCTAAAGCTTGTTCATTTCTGTTACCACAATATGATACTGACACATAGTGTTCCAATCAGCTGAGGAAAATTCTAGGCTAATGTGTCTACATATTTTCTTGATCTCCCATCCAAAAAAAAGATGTCTGGTTCTGTATTCTTGCCTTTACAGAGAATTTTAAAGCTGTTTTGGAATATTCCAAATGTGCTTCAGATAACTCTGGGCATGTTTCTATATCTGTTGTATGGGGGGGGGGGGGGGGGAAGGTCACTTAAAACAACAAACAAACAACACCTTTAGCTAGCAATTGGGTTAGTTTAAATACCAGAGCACTCTCCTGAGAAAACTAAGGCCCAATTTTTCAAACCTGATTGACTAAAGTTAGTCTACTAAATCCATATGTAGTCCCCTAAATAGAAGAGGACTGACTTTCAAAAGTGCCAGGTAACACCATTTCCCAATGAAATAAGTGAGGGCTGCATGTGTTCAGGACTAGAACTGAGCAAATTGATTTTTTTTTTTTCAGATCAGTGGCCAAACTGAAAAACCAAAATTCCTTTTGGGTCAAACTAAAATGTTTTCCCCTTCTTGCTGAACCAAAAACTGAAAATAATAATTTGGGGTCAGACATAACCTTTCCTTTCCTCCAAAACACTTTTTATTTTTTTTTTCATTTTATTGTTACATTTGTTTTTACTTTTTTTTTTTTTAAAACAAATCTATAAACAAAGCATCATTTCAAAATGAAAAGTTGAAACGTCACTTAAGTATTGAAATGAGCCATAGGGACTTGTTTAAAAAACACTTTTTATTTGGCCAAAAATATTTACTAAATTCAACTTCAATTTGTGAAAATCTGCCATGAACTATTGAAACCAAAAAAATGCACCCAGCTCTACTCAGGACCTCAGAAAATTAGGTCATGTCTACTTAGGAGACTAGCTATGGATAAGGGAACCCAACATTAGGCACCCATGTTTGAAAATATTGGCCAAAATAGTTTTCAACAATTTCCAAAACCCTTTTAAGACCCAAGGGATAGTACTGATGATAATACCTAGCGTTTTATATAGCACTCTTCATCAGTAGATCCAAAGTGTTTTACAAAGGGAGGAAAATGCATTCACAGAATCTCTGCCTTCTGGCAGAATGACCCTTCTTGAGTCTTTCAAGGGCTGCCCAGCAATGCCTCTGCCCATCTCCAGTGGTAGATGGTCTTTGGTGCTGAGGGCTACTGAATACGTGCACTGCAGCACAGAGAGCACTATAATTCCAATCTCTGCTGGAGCTGCCACTGCCTTTTCTTTTTTTCCCCCTCCCTGTGACAAGCCCTCTGCCCGCCCCTCTTCCTGGGGCCCACTAGCTGCCCCAATAAAGCTCAGAGAGGCTTCTAGTTGTGCAGCACCCGTGGCTTTATTTACACAACATTCTCCCACCACCAGTGTTAAACTATATACAGAGCTTGCAGGCCTGATAATCTCCTCTCCTAAACAGAGTCTGCCCTCAGCCTGGAGACTGACCTTCCCCTGGCCATTCCCCCTTCTTCTGGCTGCCAGCCAGCCTTTATAGCCCTTGAATCCCCAGGCCCACAGGTGCAGCCAATTCTAAAGGCCAGGCACCAGGCTTCTCCCCAGCCCCAATCTATTTCCCCTGATTGGGGCTGTCTGAGAAGGGGCTAATTAGGTGCCTTTGCACCAGCACCCTGCTACACTCCCCCTTTTGAATATATAGAAAAGGTTGCCAGTCTTTCTGAAAAGAACAAGTAAAATGGCTTCTGCTACCTGTACTGACCACACCGGGTAGACTTTGCCAAACAGAAAAAAAACCCAGAAGCAATACTTATGACAAATCATAACCAACAAGCCCATCTTGAAAATTTTAAAAACTGAAAGTTGCTATAAGGTGAGCCTATCCTAACAGCACAAATGCTCGCACAAAATATCAGAAAACTGCTCTAAGTTCTTAAACTGTTCCTGAACATGAAGACAGGCAAATGTCAATGAAAAAAGCTGTTTGCTATGAATAGTGCACTGAATTATAACCAGGAAAATAAATCCTCTTACCCCCAACCTCATGACTATTTTGTAACTGTTATTGCTAGTCAGTGGAGTAATTATTTTACAGTAAATACCAAATTAACTCAAGTGCATTATTTCCAATGGAGTTACCGTGTAGTCAACACATTACTATGAATCAATAGATATTTACATGAGATCTCATATTAACTTTATCCTGTTACCTCCTGATAGCTCTGCAATTAACTCATCTCTCCAATGTATTCAGCATGCTAAAATATTAAGTTAAATAGTGTAAGTTTATAATACACCAATTTGCCAGCCTCCTGCTGCTTGTTTCAGCTTGCTAAATATCTAGATATTGGAACACCTGGCTGGACTAATTCTTTACTTGCTGGAGTCTGGAAAAAATTGTGGTTTCCTTGGTACATAATCCTTTTCACATCTCCTAATATTTGGCTCCTGCCATTTCTCTTGCGAGATAATAACACATCTTATCAGATCTCACTGTCTAGAACTCTTTTTCCTGGCAGTCAGACTAAATTTTCCTTGCCATAATCTCACATAATTAATTCTAGTTACATTTCTGTGTACCACACTAAATAGTCCATCATGGTCTACACTGGGGGGGAGGGAATCGATCTAAGATACGCAACTTCAGCTACAAGAATAGCGTAGCTGAAGTAGACATATCTTAGATCGAATTAAAATTGCTTACTTCTCGTCCTCACGGCGCTGGATCGACGGCTGCGGCTCCCCCGTCGACTTTGCTTCTGCCTCTCGCACTGCTGGAGTTCAGCAGTTGACGGGAGAGCGATAGGGGATCGATTTATCGCGTCTAAACTACACGCGATAAATCGATCCCCGATAGATCGATCGCTACCTACCGATCCGGGTTGACATTCTACAGCTATGTATGGCCTGTTACATTGTCCCCTCTTAGTCATCACTTACCCAGACTAGACATAGTTACATCTTTTAATCATCTCTTAAATGAGTCCTTCCGGACCTTAAGTTGTTTTTGTTTTCTCTGAACTCACTCCAGTTTGTCAATATCTTTCTTGCAATGTGGTGCCCAGAAACTAATGCAGTTTTCCAGGTGTCTGAGAGTCCCACTAGCTTCATGTAAGGGAAGACTCTTCGCTTTGTGATATGCTGCCCAAAATAGCATTTGGCTTTTTTCCCAGCCACATTACATTGCAAACACATATCCAATTTGCTGTCCACTATCTTCCCTAGCTGCCTTTCAGCATGACTGCTTTCTGGGTTTATTCATCCCATGGAAAATGCATCATATTCCCCCAGATATTAAATGAGATTCACCCTGGAAAAATGTAAGCTCTTTTTTTTTTTTTTTTGGCCAGGCATCACACTCAAATTTCAGCTAAATCAACATTGGGATAAGGTGATAAAAGAAACTGATTCTCTGAGCAGTTCAAGATTTTCACTCCGCAAAATAATAGTTGGGGATTGAGATGAAAGCTGAGGCTTTATTTTTACTTTTCCCGCAAAAATTTCAAGATATGATTAATGAATGAAATGAAAGTTAACATAACTTTTTTTTTAAAGGCTCTCACACACCCTGTTTTTTTCCAAGCTGACAGATGCCATTGTTCAGGCATTGTAGTTACCTCACAAAACAAGATTCAAAATATGGCACCATCCCCCGTGAAGTGCTGAGGTGTTTTTTTTTTTGTTTGGTTAGTGAAATCTATTGAGAATGATAATGAGTACCTAGAGTGATCAGCCCACCGTGAAGTATTTTTAGAATCCTCACACTAAGGCAGCAAATGAGACATCAGAAAATGGCAAGGAGGGAGAGGAGGCAAGAAAGGAAGACAGGGAAGGGGAAAGGAGATTCCTCCACCCCATATGAAAAGTCATAACACTAAAAAGGCCATGAAGGTTCAGGTATTAACTTTCCTGTAAAAGAAAAATTCAAATTGACAAAGCACTAGTCTTTGTGCCATTAATGTTCGGCATTTCACCCCTCATGACTAGTGCAACCCTAGAGTGTATTTTTGTGCTTAAGCCCACTGCCCGTATTTTCTTGTTGAATCTCCCTAGCTCTCTTTCAGTGACAGACTGATTTCTCTGTTTCTAAGCATTTTTTTAAAATTTGTATTCCGTTGCTCCAAAAAGAGTAGGAACTTGCATTTGAAACTGCATTGAAATAATTAAGCTACAACTGACCAAGATATAACATTTCCGCTTTTTGTGTGCATGCTATTTTAAATCTAGTAGTGAGAATGAGTCAAATCCATAACTTTCCTATTTGGATGCCTAAAATTTGGCATTAAATTCATACTTGGGTAGCTACGTAAGTGGCCTGATTTTTAGAACTTGCTATGTCCATTACTAGTCATTAGATGGGACAAACAGGAGAGGGTTTGCATTTCATCCTCTGCAATAAATCATCAAAACCATTCTTTTAAGTTCACAACAGGCCATGAAGCCTGAATGGCTGTGGTATAAACTTTGGCATATATTAAAATTTTCTGACTGTATCACAAAAGAATTCAGAGATTTGGAGAATAAAGCTACCATTGCCCTCTGAATGCATAATATAATATTCCTAACTGCTGCTTCCTGCTGTTCCCTCCTGCTTTGTGGACATAGTTATGCCGCTTCTACTTAGGAACGGAACACCAATTTGACTCAAATGACTGAGCCTGAGGCCAATCCACCCATTGTCCCTTTAAGACTTTGTATCATGCTGCAATTATTGATTTTTTTGGGATATGTTCCAACTTTCTCTGCAAAGGTATAGAAAAGCTTGTTTTTTCTACCATCAGCAAGCTGGTATAATTCTTTGAATTCTTCATGAATTCCAGGGCCTTGGCCTTTTCTTTTTGCCATTATGGGCCCTGAGTATGAAGAAAGCAAGGGTGCGGTCCTTCAGGTATTATTGCATTGTGATATGATCCCATCACATTACCAAATGACTTGCTTCCTTTTTTAAAGGAATTACTGGAGAAAAGAAACGGGGGTTGGTGGGAGGGGGAGATATTATAATAGACAAATAGTTTATGCTATTATAATAGCATAAAGAAATGGTAGCAATGGTTTAATATTGGATATTGTCTCATGGGTACTCAGGGTACCTTGGGTCTGAACCAAAGGCCAATTAAGTCAATGGGAGTCCTTGTTTTGGGGAGGAGTTTTCAGTGGTTTGGGATTATTGTAGGAAAATGGACTCCACAATAATCTAACTAGATCAAGGTAGTTTAATTGACATCATCTTAATTCCTCTCACCCCTCCTAGAACACACATTGGGAGTATTATCTAGTTGCTAGAGATGTTTCAGAGTAGCAGCCGTGTTAGTCTGTATCCGCAAAAAGAACAGGAGTACTTGTGGCACCTTAGAGACTAACAAATTTATTTGAGCATAAGCTTTCGTGGGCTACAGCCCACTTCTTCGGATGCATAGAATGGAACATATATTGAGGAGATATATATACACATACAGAGAGCATGAACTGGTGGGAGTTGTCTTACCAACTCTGAGAGGCCAATTAAGTAAGAGAACTCATTAACAGACCTGAGGATGGCAATTTTGCAACAGAAAAGCTTCAAAAACAGACTCCAACGAGAAACTGCTAAACTTCAATTGATATGCAAACTAGATACAATCAATTTAGGCTTGAATAGAGACTGGGAATGGCTGAGCCATTACAAACATTGAATCTATCTCCCCATGTAAGTGTTCTCACACTTCTTATCAAACAGTCTGTACTGGGCTATCTTGATTATCACTTCAAAAGTTTTTTCTCTTACTTAATTGGCCTCTCAGAGTTGGTAAGACAACTCCCACCTTTTCATGCTCTCTGTATGTGTGTGTATATATATCTCCTCAATATATGTTCCATTCTATGCATCCGAAGAAGTGGGCTGTAGCCCGCGAAAGCTTATGCTCAAATAAATTTGTTCGTCTCTAAGGTGCCACAAGTACTCCTGTTCTTTTAGCTAGAGATGGAGACTATAAATTAGGACTCCTGGATTCTAGTCTCCTAGTCTGTGACCTGTAACTTTCTGTGCCCGGTTTGCTCACCTGTAGAGTGAATAACTATATATTTATCACTTACATCTTGTAATATTCTGGTGAGGTCATTAATTTGTTTATAAAATGCTTTCAAGCTGTGTTCCTACTTTGGACCTCATTCTTCATTGCTTTATACCTTATGGAGTCACTTACACTGGTGCAAAGTCATTCTGATTTGGCAGTGTTTTTCCCACTTTGCACTGGCATAAATGACTGCACGAGATGCAAGGCTGTGGAGAATTAGGCTCTCGATTATTTATGATCCTATATGCGCCCTGATTCATATCCTTTCAGGGCATCTTTTTGCAGTGGCCTGTATAAGCAAATACCCAGCTAACCAGATCGCCAGAAGATGCAACAATAGTGGGGGGCACGGGGATGCCATTGACAGGGCATCCTCTCCAATCT
This sequence comes from Emys orbicularis, assembly GCF_028017835.1. NCBI lineage: Eukaryota > Metazoa > Chordata > Testudines > Emydidae > Emys > Emys orbicularis. The sequence goes on from NC_088690.1 coordinate 89,949,628, forward strand.
ATAACTCTAGAATTTAAATATTTGGATTTTAAAAAACAAAACAAGAGCTACTGGTTGCAGAGCTCTGAATTTGCTTCGATGGCCCTTTGTTACTCCATGGAATAAACCAGATTGCTTTCACTGTCTTAGGGACACCAACAGCAGAATTCAGTATTTGGAATACAACATAAAAGCTCCACTATATATATTATTGGAGATCCCAGTATAAGGGAAACAAATGTGTGTGTATATCTGTCACTGCACTTTATAATGGTACAGTATGTCTGTAAAACAGGGGGTCCAGTAGTAGCTCAGCCTGCAGAAACACAATGTAAAGCCAGGTAGCTGGAGCCTGAACCTGAATTGCTTGCAATGTTAATGCTTTTAACCCCTTTCATACAATGAGCTCTAATGCTTGTAAAGCACTTCATGAGCTAAGGGTTTGTCTGTAGGAGCTCTTAGTTTGTGGCAAGCTGGGGTGTAAATCTACCCTGCACCCTGTGTATATGGACCCAGCTGATGTGCACCACAGTTCCTTAGTGTGCTTTAATCTACTCACCTTTCAAAGCAGAATAGCTCAAAGCACACTAAAGAACTGGTAACACACATCAGTGGCATGTTAGCAAGGGACAGATTTACACCTCGGCTTCCCACAAATTGTGCAGACAAGTCCTGAACCTCTCAATACACCCATTAATATCTCTATCACCAGTTTAAAGATGGGGAAACTGGAACACACACAGAGGTTAAATAACTTGTCCAACAGGTCCATGGCAGACCAGGAAACGAAGCCCAGGAGTCATGCCTACCACTCCCCAGCTCTATACCTAATATACTGCTTGATTGGATATTTTTCTACTCTAACATTCTGAATTATATCTGAAGACAAATATTTATATGCATGTCATACTAAACCAGACACTACGTTTTGTAGAAGAATGGGACTTTCAGCATTCTGGTGTTCAGACTATAATGTCTGGTTTGCTGCCCAGTTTTCCTCTATCTTTGCTATAATAATGTTGTTAATGTAGCAGTATTGAATATGGGTGACAGCTCTGAACTGCTGCAGCAAGATCAATAGACATTTCTTCCCCACAAAGCTGCAGCAAGAGACACTAAGGTAACAGTCAGATAACACTGCAGCACCTGAAACTCCTGATGTGAACACCCTCGACTCCTGTTGACTTCACTGGAATTTGAGGGTGCTCAGGATCTCCCAGGAATAGGCCCTTTCTGCAAACAAATGTAAAAAATGTATGGGCACTTTTATCACATCAGCTGGTAAATCAATTTTTCTGCTCTGCCTTCAAGCATACTGTTTCCCTTGTCCAGAAGAAATCCTCACGTGACTCTTCTTGGTCCAACTTTTCCCACATCATCTTCCTCCTATTTATCATCAAGCTCCTTGAAGCAAGCTCTCTGTTCCCAGTGTTTTCACTAATTCTCCAATTCTATCCTAGCAGCTGGCTAAATCTTCTCCCGTCTGAATTCTTTCTAGATCTCTCTGGACTGGAGGACAACAATTCTGTTTTATGGCAAATTTTGAGGTTTCAGAATTTGTTTTTGTTCACACTGGAGACTAACTCTTACTCAAGTTCAAGTCCCTGCTCTGCTTGATTCAAAGTGATCTGGGATGAAAAGCTCCACTTGATTCAGATCAGAGTAGGGTTCTCCCACAGGCCAGTGGCACAACCACCAGTATGTTGAGTATGAGTGTCTCTCTCTCTCTCTCTCTCTCTCTCTCTCTCTCTCTCTCAGAAAGACCTGTACCCAAATATCCTTCCTGACAAAAGCTTTGTTGAAACAGACACATCTTTGAAACACTCTGTTTTCAACAAAACAGCATATCTTGACAAAATTTCATTTTTTGTCAAGCTTTCTGATCATCTCTGCTTCTGCCCGTTACACTCCACTGAAACAGATTTCAGAAAAGTCACTAATGACCTATTCCATCTCAAGCCTAAAGGTCTCTTCTCAACACTCATTTGCTTCAATCTCTCTGCTTCCTGTGACATCAATGACCTTACCCTTCTTCTTGAGTTCCTCTTTTCAGTGGCTCTCCGCCTATCTTGTTAACCAATTCATGGCTACATCAGAGCCATCAGAAACAGTCACCATTGCTCTATTAAAAAAAATTCAATGTCTGAAGGAAAGCAGACCTCAGGGTCAAAATATACACACAGCCAAAGAACTTCCAGGTCAGGGTGCAAGAGAGGAGGCTTCAAAGCAAGCTGTCCCTATGGGGAACACTATTGCAGTAATCTTAAGTTGACGTATCTACTATTCTAACTTAATGACTGATCTACATTACTGTGACGCACAGAAGTAGGATTATTCCTAACTTGGGTAGTGGTGGGAAGCAGTCTGTAAACTTGGTAACATCACTGTTAGGAGTTTCTAACCTGTGTTGTGAACCTGAGTGCATGAACTATGCTTCTGACACTTCTACTGGAAAAATGTTGTGTTTCCAGCTCCTCCCCAATTGCTCAAAGTGTAGTAGTCCCTTGTGTTGGGACCTGGTTTTACCACCCTGTTTGATGATGATGGCAAACAATCAAAACCAGAAATACGATATTTGGATTAAAGCTGTTGGCAAGGATTTTATTAATTTCTTCTCTGGCTTCTTTTTTTCTTCACTTTCTCTTTTTTCAGTTCCTGGAAGAGTGTGTTTAAAAAAATTAAAAAATAATAATAATAAATAAAAACATTGGCTGCATCCTTTAGTACAGAACATTTACCTTAAAGAATGGCTTTCAAATACACATTCAAGGCTGACATTGGGATGTTATGATACATTAGTCAATACTCTAGCATGTCACAAAGGGATATTTCATTATAATATAACGTATTCTGTCAAGTTTAAGATGCCAAAAAGATAAAAAGGGTTTCATTGCAGGGAAAGCTTGAATCCTAAGGATTGAATGTAGTAACGCATCCACTGAACTGTTCTATAAGCTTTTATTCTGGATGGTTGTGACCCAAGGACTTCTTGATGCAGTGGCAGAGTGGCACAGGAATACATAAGGGTACAGGAATCCCATGGGTTCAATAAAGAATGTCATGCGAGGTCTCTAATGAAAGCCTGTGTCACACTGGTGGTCATAATCGTAAGATGTATGTGTGGAGAATGTGCAGTTATGTGTATATATATATACTAAAATGTGTGTTGTCCAAGTCTGAATTAAGACAAGTCACTAAAAGGTAATCCACATACTCCTGTCAGGCAGGGGGGAAAAATGCCTATTTCTGTCTGGCTTGTCATATGCAAAGTGAGTATTGGATCATTCACACTGAAGGTCCATTTACCATCTGAGCAAAATGCTAACTAATAGATTATGGGGGCTGAAGAAAAGGACAAGAACAGCAGGGGTTATCCTGTTTTGGGGTAAGAATGAACTTTTGAAACTATCTCTGGGGTGCAAACGAATACCCAGATGTCCCTTCAATCTGTGAGGACAAGCCACCGGTGGGCTTGATTTTATGAGACAGGATCTCAGCCAAACTGGCTGAAAATGTTGGGGAAAAGGACTTGAGGAATGCCTTTTTAGTTAAGTTTAGGATATAGAAAGCATGTTATGATTGTTTTATATGTAGCCATTTGTTTCCAGTATGCTTATTTTCTATCACTTGAATCTATGTTCTTTGATGAACGTATTCTTGTTTTCAATACATATGTGAAATATGTGCAGTATTAAAATGTTGATCCTGAGTTGAATCTTACAACTTGGGGTGTACTATTTCTTTGGGAATAACAGATCTAATAGTTCTGTGAGTGTTCAGTGGAACAGGGACTGAGCACGAGGGAAGCTTGGAGGACTTGGGTTGGTGTGCACCAATCATTAACCTGTACAGAGAGAGATCAAGGCCTGTGGAGGCCTAGAAGGCAATGGGATTGTGTTGCCAGAGGTTGGTGATTTCAGGGAACTGATCTACTGCAGGTGAGGTGCCTAACAACCCTGCGTACACTGGGGAAGCGTGTCAGTGGTAACATTTGTCATTCCACCTATTCTTATGGTATCTGAGAACCTATATGGTATGAGTACCAGTTACAGTGGTCACCCTTAAAATATGCTTTAAATACATATGATTACTTCAGTGTTAGCATAACATAGCAATCACTGCAATCTGCAGGGCCGGCTTTAGGCCGATTCCCCCGAATCGGGCCCCGCGCCCGCTCCGAAGAGGGCCTAAGAGGGCCCCGCGCTCTAAAGAAGAGCGGCTAACTTAGGCGCCTTTTTAATTTTTACTCACCCGGCGGCGCTCCGGGTTTTCGGTGGCATTTCGGCGGCGGGTGCTTCACTCGCTCCGAGTCTTCGGCGGCATTTCGGTGGCGGGTCCTTCAGTGCCGCCAAAGACTCGGAGCGAGTGAAGGACCCGCCGCTGAAGACCCGGAGCGCCGCCGGGTGAGTTATCCCTGCCGGGGCCCCGTCGAACTATTCGAATCGGGCCCCACACTTCCTAAAGCCAGCCCTAGCAATCTGTACCATAGGGAATGCCCACGAAAGCTTATGCTCAAATAAATTTGTTAGTCTCTAAGGTGCCACAAGTACTCCTCATTTTTTTTGCTGATACAGACTAACACGGCTACCACTCTGAAACCAGGAAATAGTGTGATACATTATCTAAGGCTCTGTCAATTTTTAAGAGTGACTATTTTATTTCTGTTTTTAGATGGTCTGAAAATGAACCTCCATGAGAGCAGAGATTAGCTATCTATTGAATCTCACTCAGAATCATGTGGAACATGTCTCTAAAAAGGTTGGTTTATTTAAGGCACCATCGAAGATGTGGTAATAAGGTCATTAAGGAGTTGGCACACATTTCACTATTTCTTCCCATTGTGGAATATACTTCTCAGATCCTGCAAATGCATTTTTAATTAATGAATTTGAGGCCAGTCAAAGGAAAGCTGTTGTATTTATTACAAGTAGGTAGGCCAAATTGAACCAATTATTCAAATCCTGGTGGGTCTGAACTGTGTTTCCCTGGAGGTTATGCAGACTGAAAATTATAATTTCTTGTGTCAATTTATCTGGTATTGATACAACTAAATATATTGACACACCAACTTATGTCCATGAGGCTGGATTGTAAGATATTGAATTATAAATGTCTTTCTAATTGTTTTGAAGGATTATTTATTTCCTTGGACCACTACGGAATGGATAATTTATTGCCTGACATGGGTAATTATACTAATCATGTTCATTTTTGGAACTTGTTGAATAGTTATTTACTGTCATCTACTGAATAATCAATTACACTGATAATTGCTTTAAAAATGGTTTATTCTCAGACTGCTTGCTATTTCAGTCAAAATTTGAATTTGGAGTGTAAAAAAATCTTGGGGGGGGGAGAGGGGGAAGGCATGGTAATATATCCATCTATCTATATAATATAATTTTTGTTGTCCTTCCTTCTACTTTTTCTAATTGTAATATATCTTTGAAACCAGAACTGCCTACAGTGTTCAAGATGTGGGCATACGATGGTTTTATATAGTGGCATTGTGATATTTTGTGTCTTCTTATCTACCCCTTCCATAATGGTTCACTTTTTTGGCCTCCAGGATCTCTCGCCTACCTTTCCCTATGTCATTGGTACCTACATGAACCACAACCACCAGCTCTTCCTCAGCACTGCAAATAAGTTTATCTAGTTGTCTTGAGAAGTCTGCAACCTTTGCACCTAGCAGGCAATTGACCACATGGTTCTTCCGTTCACCACATCTATCTATATTTTTAATAATTGAATCCTCCATTACTATTACCATTCTCTTCCTAATAACTGGGTTTCCCTCCCCTGGGAGAGTATCTTCAGTGTGAGAGGGGATACCATGATGTCATTTGGAAGCAGGGTCCCCAACTTTGGGAGCATTTCCCTCTGCTCCAGCTTGATTTTCTCCTTCCCCAAGACTTTCATCCTCCTCAACAGCACAGGCTGTCAGACTGGGGTTTGGACTGCTCTGTGTCCCGTAATGTCTTGTCTATGTACCTCTCTGTCTCCCTTAGTTCATCCAGTTGGGCCGTACTGGTCTCAAGAGACTGTACTGTCTCTGAGGGCCATGAGTTGTTTGCACCAAATGCACACACATGCCACCTGCCCACAAGGCAGGTAATAGTACATGTTGCATTCAGCACAATCAACAGCATAGCCACTCTGCTGCTGGACTTCTGCCTGCATTATTTTTACTCTTGCAGGATTGTTTGTTTTTTGGGAGCATTTATTGGCCTACATTTAGAGAATGTTTGTTAGGTGTATCTGGCTCTCACCCTCCCTCTCAAAACTCCCATTTGCCAGCTCCTTTGGTCCCTTAGGGGCTGGCTTTTTAAACCCTTGTTCCCCCAGAGTTAGCCCCACCCTCTTATTGAGAGATCTTACACGAAGTAGGGATCAAAGGATGGCAGGCTAGAGACTCATTAGGAAGCTCTCGGCCTTACCTAGCAGACCGCTAAGCTCAGTACACAGCCCCCTTCCCTTAACAGACCTCGCTATAAACTTCAAGCAAGCAGGCACACAAACAAATGAACGTAGCAGAAACCTAACAAACTCACCCCAAGGGTCACGTACTCGCGCCTCCTTCACCTCGAGAGCTCCCTCGCAAAATTCCCCTATTTGTTGCTCCAGTTTGATAGCTCAGTACACACAGCCTGAGTTAGGTACCTAGGATCCCTATACAACCAATGGGGAGACATTGGTGCTTTATAATGCAATCCACAAAAGCCAGGATGCTAGGCAGGGAGCTGCTTAAGCTAGCCAACAGGGGTGTGCACTAAACTCCATGCCTCTCAGAGAGGGAGGCACTTAGCTCTAGGCTGCAAGGAGGCTTATGTCTCTGCTAGTGATCCATGCATTGGAACCTGCTGCCGGGAGTCAGGCAGTATTAGAGGGCTTTCCTTTCACTCTCTCCCCTGGTTCTTGTCACCTACAGAAAGCAGAAGACCAGAAGTCCAAAGTGCAGGCAATTCAATGTTTATTGGGGTTAGTTCCAAGCAAGCATATTCATAGCTCTACATGCCGGCAGAGTCTGTTTCCCAGTGTTCCGTTCCTAGCTCTGACACCGCAGACCATTCACCCCGTGTCCCCCTTCCCAGTTCTGACACCACAGAGCTTTGCCTGTGTCCCCATTCTCAATTCCCACTTCCTCCTCCTTAGCAGGCCCAAATAGACCTGCAGTGCACGCCCCTAGTCCACCCCTTACAACTTATGGTCCTGTTCCGTTTTTGAGGGTCGTGAGTTGGGGTCTTCGTCCCACCCCTTTTGTACCCCATGGGAGGGGTAAAGAGTGAGGTTGTGTTCTGGCCAAGGCCAGGCCTTTCTTCGGCTTTTAGTGTTTCTTATGCCTCCCCCAACCCATCTTGCCCCTCCTAACTGGTTGCTTGACCTTGCCTTGAGATAAGAAGTTGAGGCAGTCTTTAAGTGTGCACTCATATATTACATTCCCACCATACCCAGTAACACTTTAGCTGTATCCCTTATCTTTTCCCATTGGACTAAAAGCCCCATTTGATTGTGGGAAATGCAACACAGTCTCTTTGTTTATTGTTCTTCACACATTAGTATCACACACAAAATGTCAAACCCAAAATTCTATCTCAGGCTGACAAACAAGCCTATATACTAAGAGGCAGCATGGGCATCCAAGACATTTCATGCAGGGATGAGTTAAACACCTACCTCACTCCACACAAAAACAGTTGGAGGAGGAAGGGGGGAGGGTGCCACAACCCCAATTATTACTTTGGTTAAAGCTCTTAGCTGGGATGTGGGAGACCCAAGTTCAATTCCTCCCCTCTCTGCCAGAGGAGGGGAGAGGATTTGAACAGGGGTCTTTCTCCTTCTCTGGCAGAGGGTGGGGGGCAATTGAAGCCGTGGGCTAAAAGTTATAGGGTCGCTGAAGGTACCACCTTCTCCTTTGGCCAGATTTTGAATGGGTCCCGATTCAATAGACATGCTCAGAGGCCACCTGCTGGCTCAGGCTCCAAACACAACTCAGGCAAACAAATGCTTATCTTCCCCAGTTCATGAATCGCTCTGGGGGTTAGTGGGGATAGGTCTCTGGATGCCTAGAGCGAGGCAGCTGAGTGCATACCCAAAGGCAGAAACACAGGCGCGAAGTGAGTTTAGTTGCCCTGCAGCATTCAGTGGGAGTTTTGTGGAACTTAAGACAAGGACTTAGATGACTAAACCTGAGAGTTAAGCACCTAGATCTGTAGTTTAGGCATCTACGTGCCTTTGTGGATCCTACCCTAAGTGTCTATCTCACGTAGGTTTCTAGTTGGATTTATAAAAAGAACCTATGTACATCCTTAGGCACCTAAATATTTTTGTAAACTTGGCCTTTAAATTCCAATAGCTGTAAAAGAGAGGAAACAGCAGGCAAATATTTATTTAAGAAATATACTTATCTGTGCACATTTCACGGTTGTGAAATGCTTTGAAAGAATAAAATGTTTCAGCCAGGCCATTGGACATTGTCAGTGCTTTGAAAAGTGCATCTATTTGGCTGTGTTGCTTTTCTATCAATTTGCTTAAAAGGAGAAAGAGGAAGAGTCAATTATGACTGAGAAGTACTAATGATGTAGATAGCAGATGAGTTCCCATTAAGTTTTTAAACTCTAAATTGAAATAATTGTACGCAAGAAACAGTCATTTCTTCTTCTCTAAGGCATCTCGCTTTTCTCAGCACTTGTCAGACACACCAACTGTGACTCTAGAAGGTATAACTATTTGTTCTTTGATGAAATAAGCTCCTGGTATAAAAATGGTACAGGTTGTTAAGTGGCAAGTTTTGCCATTTATCTCCTTCGTACCTGGCTAATGACCTATGACAGAAATATCAGAGCACAGTGATAATGAGATACAGGGATATAATATGACATAGTGGTTCAGACTTTACACTGAGGGCTTCAGTAATGTGGTTTATCCTCTTCACTGCTGAAGATCATCGCTGAAAGGGATTTGCTGTCCAAATAAATTAGTTTCGGTGTCATACAATTTACAAAGCTCTAAATGTGTTGGCTGGCCCATTATCTGTAAGATCTAACCCCAGAATAGTTAACATACATAACATACTGAAAGGTATCATTAAAAATCATGTTTGATTAAACCTGCCCGTGAAGCGGAGGGCTGCTTGATTTGATAGAATGCTTGTGATTCTGGGAGTTTCCTTATACCCTGTAGTGTCAGCAAGCAACTGCAACAACCATCTACAGCTGCTCCCCGTTTTTATAAGGCCCAGGTGTCTTCCCTTAAGCACCCCAGGCAGCAGGTAATCAGTCCAGGTGCACTAGACCGTAGTCACTTTTAAAGGGTCCAATCATCCTGTGACACTAGCCTAATGCCCAGTGGTGCTGGAATTAGGGCTGCTGGGGGGTGCTCTGCACCCCCCGGCTTGTAGTAGTAATAACCAAACACCAAATACATGGTTTCCATCAGCACCCCCACTATAAAAATTGTTCCAGCACCTCTGCTAACGCCTGATTTAAATCACAACATAAATTCTCACCTTCCCATCTCTATCCCTACTCTGTAATGGCTGCTGCATTCTATTCCAGAGCTGACTGCATTTGAGTAGTTGTGAAATGATTCTGCTACCTGACTTTTATAGTGCACCTGGAGATAGTGTATATGATAAGTCTTATTTCAATGCAAATTTAGGCAGGCACAGGCAAGGTTTAGGAGCCGGTAATTTGACCTGTTTTCATGTCTGTTTATAAAGCCCTCATAATTCTTTCTATATAGGCATTTTTTCCTAGGGAGATAATGAATGTTCATTTTTCTAGTAAACAAACAAAAATGCAAGCATTCTACCCTCATGCGCTGCCCTATCAGTGTTTTTTGTTCTATACCATAGGTCAGATTCTCAATTGGTGTAAGCCAGCAAAACTCTATTGAAGTCACCTGAGCTATGCTGATGTATGTCATTTGAGACTCTGGCCTCATATGTTACAATACTTAGGCGCTAAATTAATGGCAATGTGGTGGGGAATGTTAGCCTTAGCTTTATCTATTTGTGCCATTACCTTACCACAAACATAGACGTTCCAGTTTAATTCACTGGCTGTTTATTCTGTAAAGCAAACAGGTGCAAAAGAAAGAAATGTGTATATACTGTAGTTTATACACTGTACAATAATTACTTAAGAGAAAAAGCATGTGCCTATCTCGGGTAACTATGAAATTAATAGGTAAAACAAAACACAGCAAAACAACACGCACGCACGCAAACTGGTAAACTATATGACAAGCCAAAGCAGCTTCTTAGAATCCTTTCTGGACGGTTGCACAGTTGCATTGGGACATGTTGTCATCATTCTGGAGTGCAACCCAGACCAGTGAGGGGTTGTCACCACTGCCTCTGTAACCAGGGCCAGTGCAAGGATATTTAGTGCCCTAGGCGAAACTTCCACCTTGCGTCCCCCCTCCAGCCCGGGAATCCAGGGCCGTCCCTAGCTATTTTAGTGCCCTACGCAGCCCCCCCCCTGGGGGGGCTGTGTGGGGCCCCAGGCCTCCATGGAGGGGAGGGGAGGCTGGCCCCAGGCCTCCACGGGGGGGGGGCTGTGTGGGGCCCTGCCCCAGGCCTCCTGGGGAGGGGGGGGGTGACCCAAGACCTCCATGGGGGACGGGGGACAGGCCACTTCCCGCGGGAAGTGGAGTGACCCGGCACCAGCCTGCTCCGCTCCCCTGGCTCCCAGCTGTGCTGCTGGCGAGTGCGGGGGGGCGGTTCCCCCCTCCCCCCAAGCCTGGAAGCTAGGGGAGCGGAGCAGGCTGGGGGCCAGGTCACTCCACTTCCCACAGGAAGTAGCCAGTCCCCCCCGTTACTTGCTGCGGGGAGCCCTCCCCGCGCCTCCCTGCCCCAGCTCACCTCCACTCCACCGCCTCCTCTGAGCGCGCTTTTTGGCGCCCCCAACCACTTGGCGTTCTAGGCGGCCGCCTAGTTCACCTAGTGGTTGCACCGGCCCTGTCTGTAACCATGGGTGCCTCATAATGCTGTGCTGCTGTAGCTCCTGACCTGGGCCCTCACAACCAATATACTAGCATGTAGGTCACGCCCTGAGTGTCAGTGTATAGCTGCAGCGCTGGTTCAGCAGCTTGCCAGCAACACACTAGTCACACTCTGGCTTCCACCAGTCTTGGGTACTATTTGCAGAGTGATCCCAACACACTTCTAGTCCTGGATTTCCCCCAAAACATGTCCTGCGCTGTCCAGCCCTCTCCTGGACAGATCAGATATTAAGGTTTCCTTCCCTTGTAAAGAGTCAATATTCAACAGTTTGTTACTTTAACTGGAGTTACCGAACGGTTTGGCTTAAACTCCACTAGATTGGTTTAGATTAAAAATAAAACAAATTTATTATCAAAAGAAGATAGGATTTTACTTGAATTCAAGTATAAGAGATAAAGTCAGAAATGGTTACAAGCAAATAAAAGTGAAAGCAAACATCTAACAGTCTAAAACTTAATCTAGCAAATTCCAGGCTTTTTTTAAGATAGTCTTTCTCACCCACAGTCTCCCAGCAAGATGATAACTGACCCTTTCCTTGATCAGAATCTCTCCCAGAGGCCCAAAGGTGCTAGTGCCTTTGTTGTCTTAGGTGAAAGAGAGAACTTAAGGTTTTCTGCCCCTTTCTTTTATAGCTCAGTTTACCTTTGAAATGGATTCTTCTGAAGGTTACCCCTCAAAATGAAGTTTAACCAAACAGTAAGGAAGGCGACATGGAGTCTGGTGGTAGAGGCTCCATGCTCTTTCTTTCCCCGCTGGTGTTTGCTAAAATTCAAATTGTTTTGATTCCTGCTATCTCCTCCTCCTACTGTCTCAAGGACCCTGTTTACTATTTATAAATTGAGGTAAACACACATTCCTTTGTTTAGGATAGACCTGTTTAACAAATTTTGCCTGTAGGGCTGTCTGGTTTTGAACATGTGCTAATAACTTCATACAGGGGGAATTCATAACATTACATATAAAGTTGCGACATACATTTCACCATGATATTATTGAGCAGTGAGTTATTAGTTTTCAAATATACCTCACAAGGCATATTTTCTACAAAGACTATAACGGTGTGTAGGGTGTGAATACAGGGGTGCTTTCAGTCACACATATATCTTCTCAGCATAAAAAGACTGTTGAAAGGTCTGGAAACACATGAATGGGCATGTCAAGAAAACAATTGTATAAACCAGAGTGTTTTAAAAAATCTTTGAATGCCAAAAACAGTTAGTCTTTACTATGAGCAGTCATTTACTATATTTTTATTTTTCAAATCCTTTTTTTTTTTAAAGGAAATGCAAATTTAACCCATTGAACAGGTCTCATTCTGTACAGATGGTTCCTCAGTGAACCCTTTGAACTTGATAGATGGTTCCTAAGGCCTTGATCCTTCAGTTGGATCCATCTGGCTGGCTCTTTGTCCCTGCAAGCAGCTCTATGAAAGTCAGTTGGCACTCCTCCCAGGCACAAGAGTCTATGGACATGGATTCAATTGACGATTCAGGGCCTAAGCCACTAAAATGAAAAAGGGGGAAAAGAAGTTTCTTCATGCAGCAGATGTTTTATTTTAGTTCTATAGAGAAGATCTGTGGGCAGAAAATAGAAAACTTTTCATTTTGTCAGACAGGGAAAGCAAGCAAAAATCATCTAGACTTCATTAAATTGATTGTTTCTGGTGAGTGAAGATCATGTCTTCTTTTTAAAAAAAAAACTAGAGTTAAATGTTAATTAGTGAAAGAAATTAAAAAGAGTCGGAACCCTCAGAGTATTATATATGCTGGTTACTGCTGATTGTTATATTTTATGTGGTAATCCCGGGGAATGGTCAAGTGATAAGAATTGCTTAAAGGAGAGTATTGGAAGAATGGTTTTGTATGAGCTGGATTTTTTTAATGTAGAAAGATATGATGTGGTCTGGCCACATTTTTTAAAGAAAAATTAAAATTGTATGATTGGAAACTGAGCTGAACAAAATATGGCTTAAGAATTTATGCACCATGCACTATTCCAGAGGTGCATGCTTATTGAGAGAGAAACCAAAAAGGGCAAAAGGAATTCTGTTGCAAACGAATATCGGTCTGAGAACAATGCATAAACGTTTCAGAACTAGATTTACTGAGACCCTGAATTCCCATTGGTCCCCTGTGCATCATTGTGATGCAGACTGGTAGGCTTTGTCTTGTTTCTTATACCAGAACAGGGAAACAAACCAACTAATCACCAAAGAGTGGCTTTCCTACCACACTCCTGGGGATTGAGACTACTGGAGAGAGCAGCAGCACACAGCAAATAGACTTAGAGGCTTTTGTAGATTCTCCCTCTCTGTGATTGACTTGGTGAGCACTATAAACTTTCATAAGTTTAGGATGCAACTTGCTCAAGTTGCTAAAAACAGGTTTTTTACGCTGGCAGCTATGCAAAAAAAATTGAGTGAGACTGGTGAATTTCACAAATAGAAACATGAAGACTTTACTTCAAATCCGAATAAATCATAAGCATGATTATGCAATGCAAGATGCATATAAAAACACCCCCAAGGTTGACATACTCATAACTTTACAGAGACCATTAGAAATAAACATGAATAGCCTAATAAGTGGAGAGCACCATAAGTGGGCTAGATAGTACTAAGGCCTCCACCATTCTGTCATCCCAGATGTCCCAACTAAGTGTTGGCCTGACAGTCTTTTAGATCCTTTCCCCTTGCATCCCCCACACATCTGGGACCATATTAAAGATAAGTCTCAGCCCTCTGCCTATGTATGGTATTCGGGGGAGCTGTAATTAGGCTGCTAGCATAAGCTATTTGCATCACTTCATTTCCCAATAGTTTTGATACATAAATAGGGTTGCCAGGTGTACAGATTTCGACCAGAACACCCAGCTGAAAAGGGATCCTGGCAGCTCCAGTCCAGGGCCGCCCGGGAGGGGGGGGGGCAAGTGGGGCAATTTGCCCCAGGCCCCACAGGGGCCCCCACGAGAGTTTTCGGCAGGTCTTCAGCGGCAGGTCCTTCAGCTTCTTCCGCTCTAGGTCTTCGGCGGCAATTTGGCGGTGGGTCCTTCACTCGCTCTGGGACACGCCACCAAAGTGCCCCGAAGACCCGGAGTGGAAGGACCCCCGCCTCCAAAGACCCCAGGCCCCCTGAATCCTCTGGGCGGCCCTGCTCCAGTCAGCACCGCCAACCGGGCCATTAAAAGTCCGATCAGTGGTGCTGTGGGGCTAAGGCAGGCTAGTCCCCACCTGTCCTGGCACCAAGCTGTGCCCTGGAAGTGGCCAGCAGGTCCGGCTCCTAGGCAGGGGGGCCACAGGGCTCTGCACGCTGCCCCTACCCTGAGCACTGGCTCCACATTCCCATTGGCTGTTTGCCGGCCAATGGGAGCTGGGGGGCGATGCCTGTGGGGTAGAGCAGTGCATGGCGCCTCCCCGCGTAGGAGCAGGACCTGCTGCGCCACTGACCGGGAGCCACCCGAGATAAGCCCTCGCCCCAACCCTCTGCCCCAGCCCTGAGCTTCCCCCCCCCAAACCTGGAGCCCCTTCCTTCACCCCAAAGCCCTTATCCCCAGCCCCACCCCAGAGCCCACACCCCGAGCTGGGGTCCTCACCCCCTCCTGCACCCTTGCCCCATCCCAGTGAAAGTGATTGAGGGTGGGGGACAGCAAGCCACCAAGGGAGAGGGAATGTAGTGAGTGGGGGCAGGGCCTTGGGGATAGGGTGGGGCAGGGGCGGGGCTGGGGCCTTGGGGAAGGGGCGGGGCTAGGGTGTTCAGTTTTGTGCCATTAGAAAGTTGGCAACCTTATACATAAATGTGGTTTCTCCATGGTTATATGTACCTAGAAATCCATTAGTTTAAACTCACACTGTTCTTATGTGGTTGTTTATCACAAGATAAATATGGCAAAAGCTCCTACAAACCTAGGTCAAATACTTATGCTTATTTCTGGTACATGCCTGGCCTTGCTAGTGCTAACTACTATACTTTTCTAGGCCTTAATTAAGCTTATTGCAAAGCCTATTTTATTTTATTTTTCTGTTCCCTGCTTGCATTATAGTTTCTTAAGCAGCTCAGTTTATTTTAACATACAGATTACCATTTATTCTCAGGTATGGCCCTCCCAAGATCAGTCAGAGTCCAAGGTCAAAAGCACCTTGACCTGCGTGCCTAGGTAGCGCTTTTCCCACATAGTGTGTCTATAGTAAGAAACAAAAATAATGCCATGGGTTGAATTTCGCATAACTGTGTTTATAATCTATGTATTAATATTCAGTTGAAATTACACTTGGCCAAATGATCACACATCCTGCCTATTTTGTTTATAAGTGTAAATTTATTTATTGGTGTTCTTAACAAGCTCCTGCAGGCAACGAGTAAACCTTGCTTCCTTTTGAACCTTCATGTTAAAGAGAAACTGTGTGGCCCTGTGTCTTAGATCTGTCCTGTTCTCATGCTCTTTCTGATACCTCTTTGGTGGCCACTTGGCAGCATCTAGATAATGATGTATAAAGAGGTGGAAGCAAGCACTTTTTTGCACTCTAATAAAAATTTTACTCTTGGTTGAAACAAAAACAAAACCCCAAAACCTTTCATGCATTGTCAGTTATTTTTAAGACTACAGGTACAAAAGATCTGCTATTAAATGCTGTCTGAAGAAGAGTCACTCTGATGACCTGCCAGGATAATCTGCTGTCTTGTCGCATAACCTGTATTATGGCTTCATGTTCTCCCAGACAGTACTTGGAAGGGACCTCCTTAAATATTCAAAGCAGATAAGCCTGACCCTTTCAGCCACAATGATTACCTGTTCTTCTGAGATAGTCACTTGGCTGAGTTGAATAACAGAGGCCAAAGCAGAGAATCAATTCTGGGCTAATGAGCATGCTAGCCTATCAGGGAAGCAAATAGCACACAAAATTGGTTAGGTTAAAGGCAATATTAATCTACTAATAAAGTAAAGGGAACAACTGCTTTTGACCCTGTAAAATGCTTTATACTCTTCATGTTGGCTCGGGTTTCCTTGCCCTTTACTTTGCTTAACTACTTTTGCTCTTGAAAGTTATGAAACAACAGGGGTTGTTCATTAGACACACTGTCCTTCCTTTCCTCACTAATGTCCTGCATTCAGCCCTCTCCAGTAGCCAAAGGAGGTTTTTTTTCCCCCCAAAGTGTGTTGTCTAGGGGTAGATGGGAGGAAGGCACTAATGTTCTATACATTGTCAACTGAATTTAATAGCTAGTGAAGCCTACCCATGTACAAATCAGTAGGCATGTTCCAGTCCACTAGGAGCAACTGCATCCATGCAAAATAGGCAAAAACACTATCTGAACATATTTTTTTCTCCATACTGTGTTCAATAAAAAGAACATTGTAGATTCGTCTGTGACCACAAGGGCTGTTTCAGTAATAAATGAACAGTTGCTAATTGACCCCTCTAAAATGTCTGTGATCAGTGAATCAGAATCCTGTGCATTTGTGGAGGATGGGATTACCTGCTTGTGATGGGATCCCCAGGGTACAACTGGGAACTGTGAGACTGCTGTGCCCCCTTATCTCTCCAGTCTGGGCTGTCTCTCACAATGGTTTGCTAGTGACAAGCAGCAAACCCCTCCAGGCACTGCAATCACTCAGCCATCAGCGGGTGGCGATTCTCACCCAGAGAAATTGCATAAATGCTCTCTATGCTACTCATGAATCATACAGAAAGAGGCACCAACCAGTTACTCCAGCCTTCCACCCCAGAAATATACTGTCTTACACAGCTCATTAATTAGTTCACCCCTTTGTCAAAGGGGTAAAAAACAAGGGTGATGTCATGGTAGGGGTCTACTACAGACCACCAACCCAGGAAGCACAGGCGGTGATTTATATGGGCCTGTGGTGCCCGGGCTCCAGCAATATTCAAGGCCTGAGGGCCTAGCTTAGGGTGACCCGATGTCCCGATTTTATAGGGACAGTCCTGATTTTGGGGTCTTTTTCTTACATAAGGGGGGGAGGGATACCTCAGTGGTTTGAGCATTGGCCTACTAAACCCAGGGTTGTGAGTTCAATCCTTGAGGGGGCCACTTAGGAATCTGGAGCAAAATCAGTACTTGGTCCTGCTAGTGAAGGCAGGGGGCTGGACTCGATGACCTTTCAGGGTCTCTTCCAGCTCTATGAGATAGGTATATCTCCATATATTACATAGGCTTCTATTACCCCCCCCTCCCATCCCGATTTTTCACATTTGCTGTCTGGTCACCCTAGCCCAGCTCCACAAATGTTTGGGGCCGGGTCTCTTCCCCCGGCCCCGCCTGCCGCCTCCCCGCACCTCCTCCAAGTGTCCCCCGGCCCCACTTGCTGTCCCTGCTCACCTCCCTCGGGCCCCAGAGCCTGCAGCTCACGCTGACTCTGCTCTGCCGGCTCCCAGCATCAACTGCGGCCGCAGGGTCCTAGTGCCCCCCCACCACTAGTGGCAGGGCAGGCTGCCTTTACCCTGCCCTTCCACCGCGGACTCTTCCCTTTTACGACGGGACCCTACACCAGCACAGGGGGTCCCCGTGCCCGCAGTCATCGTTCCTGCCCCACGCTGGACAAGAGGCAGCCACATCCCCAGTGAGGCTACAGTGAGGGGCAGCAGCAGGGGAGGAGGCGCACATGTGATGGAAGCCCTCCCCCGGCACCCACCACAGGGGAGGCAAGGGGGCTTCTTGGACCTGAGGGGCCCTAGGAGCACATGCAGTGACAATGGTGAGGGGGACCCCTCCCCCAGAGCTCACTGCTGCCGGCAGGGAGAGGCCTGGGGGGAGGCCTCCTCTCTGGCCCTAGCCCCAGGGCAGCCTGCCTGCACCCAAAACTCCTCATGCTTAATCCTGCCCCACCCCAGAGTCTGCACCTCCAGCCAGAGCCTTCACCCCCCCACACCCCAACCCTCTGCCCCAGCCCTGAGCCTGTCCAATGTCCCAAACCCCTCATCCCCCGCCACACCTCTATGCTCTGCCTGAGCCCTGAGCCCTCTTTGACACCCCAAACCCCTCATCTATAGCCCTCACCCCTGCACCCCCTCCTATCCCCAAACTCCCTCCCAGATCCTGCACCCCCCCCACCCCTTCCACCTCCAAACTCCCTCCCAGAGCCTGCACCCCAGCCCTCCGCACTCCTTCCCAGAGCCTGCACCCAAACTCCCACCCCGTGTCCCAGCCCAGAGCCTGCACCCAGAACCCAAACTCCATCCCAGAGCCTGCACCCAGACCCCCTCCCCCACCCAAACTCCCTCCCAGAGCCTTAGGCAGGTGGGGGGCAGAGTTTGGGGAGGGTGGGTTCTGGGCACCACCAAAATTTCTACAACCCTGCCACCCCTGCCAGATAGAAGAGGTGGATGAGGCTTTTTTTAAACTAACAAAATCATCCAAAGCACAGGACTTGGTGGTGATATGGGACTTCAACTACCCAGACATCTGTTAAGAAAATAACACAGCGGGGCACAGATTATCCAACAAGTTCTTGGAATGTATTGGAGACAATTTTTTATTTCAGAAGGTGGAGAAAGCTACTGCGGGGAGACCGTTCTAGATTTGATTTTGACAAATAGGGAGGAACTGGTTGAGAATTTGAAAGTGGAAGGCAACTTGGGTGAAAGTGATCATGAAATGGTAGAGTTCATGATTCTAAGGAATGGTAGGAGGGAGAACAGCACAATAGACAATGGATTTCAAGAAGGCAGACTTTAGCAAACTCAGGGAGGTGGTAGGTAAAATCACATGGGAAGCAAGTCTAAGGGGAAAAACAATTGAAGACAGTTGGCAATTTTTCAAAAAGACATTATTAAGGGCACAAGAGCAAATTTATCCCACTGCATCGGAAAGATAGGAAATGTGGCAAGAGACCACCCTGGCTAAATCAAGAGATCTTCAATGATCTAAAACTCAAAAAAGAGTCCTACAAAAAGTGGAAACTTGGTCAAATTACAAAGGATGAATATAAACAAATAACACAAGTATGTAGGGACAAAATTAAAAAAGCCAAGGCACAAAACGAGATCAAACTAGCTGGGGACATAAAAGGAAACAAGAAAACATTCTACAAATACATTAGTAGCAAGAGGAAGACCAAGGACAGAGTAGGCCCATTACTCAATGAGGGGGGGGAAACAATAACAGAAAATGTGGAAATGGCAGAGGTGCTTAATGACTTTTGTTTCAGTGTTCATTAATAAGGTTGGTGGCAATTGGACGTCTAACATAGTGAATGCCAGTGAAAATGAGGTAGGTTCAGAGTCTAAAATAGGGAAAGAACAAGTCAAAAATTACTTAGACAAGTTAGATGTCTTCAAATCACCAGGGCCTGATGAAATGTATCCTGGAATACTCAAGGAGCTGGCTGAGGAGATATCTGAGCCATTAGCAATTATCTTTGAAAAGTCATGGAAGACGGGAGACATTCCAGAAGACTGAAAAAGGGCAAATATAGTGCCCATCTATAAAAAGGGAAATAATGACAACCCGGGAAATTACCAGTCAGCTTAACTTCTGTACCCAGAAAGATAATGGAGCAAATAATTAAGCAATCAATTTGCAAACACCTAGAAGATAATAAGGTGATAAATAACAGTCAGATATGTCAAGAACAAATCATGTCAAACCAACCTGATAGTTTTCTTTGACAGGGTAAACAAGCCTTGTGGATAGGGGGGAAGAGGTAGATGTGGTATATCTTGACTTTAGTAAGGCTTTTGATACTGTCTCGCATGACCTTCTCATAAACAAACTAGGAAAATACAACCTAGATGGAGATACTATAAGGTGGGTGCATAACTGGTTGGAAAACCGTTCCCAGAGAGGAGTAATCAGTGGTTCACAGTCATGCTGGAAGGGCATAATGAGCGGGGTCCCGCAGGGATCGGTTCTGGGTCCAGTTCTGTTCAATATCTTCATCAATGATTTATATAATGGCATAGAGAGTACACTTATAAAGTCTGCGTATGATACCAAGCTGGGATGGGTTGCAAGTGCTTTGGAGGATAGGATTAAAATTCAAAATGATCTGGACAAACTGGAGAAATGGTCAGAAGTAAATAGGATGAAATTCAATAAGGACAAATGCAAAATACTCCACTTGGGAAGGAACAATCAGTTGCACACATACAGTTTTCAAGTACATAAAAGGTTGTTACAAGGAGGAGGGAGAAAAATTGTTCTTCTTAACCTCTGAGGATAGGACAAGAAGCAATAGGCTTAAATTGCAGCAAGAGCGGTTTAGGTTGGACATTAGGAAAAGCTTCCTAACTGTCAGAGTGGTTAAGCACTGGAATAAATTGCCTAGGGAGGTTGTGGAATCTCCATCATTGGGGATTTTTAAAAGCAAGTTGGACAAACACCTATCAGGGATGGTCTAGATAATACTTAGTCCTGCTTTCCAGCCATCCCTCATCCCTTGATTGCAGGGGACTGGACTAGATGACCTCTCAAGGTCCCTTCCAGTTCTATGATTCTATGAAAGGAAAGTGGATGTGCACCCGCCTTTGTAATCTGAGCTAAGATTCCTCAAGCACTTCAACCAAAACCACACTGTTTTAGGTAAAAATATAAAACAGATTTAGTCACTACAGAAAGATAGATTTTAAGTGATTATAGATAGCAGGCATAGAGATCAAAGCTGGTAATATAAGAAATCAAAATAAATTTGCAGTCTAAATTCTACAGACTAAGCAAGATTTGAATTAAGCAGTCTCTCACCCTAATAAATGTTATAGGCAGTTCAGAGTTCTCAGTACTCAGGCTGGATTCCCTTCCCAGCCTGGGACCAATCTCCCCAGTTCAAAGTCTTTGTCTTCAAGACGATCTTCCAGGCATTGAGATGTGGGAGGAGAGAGGCCAAGTGATGATGTTAATGTCCCTCTTACTCTTCCAGCTGTTAAAAGATCTTGGCTGTGATGTGGGGTTTATTTAGTTCTTATTGAATATGTGTCCTCTAAGGAGTCTCTGTGATGATCAGTGGGAGAGTGGATTCCATTTAATGGCCCATCAACACATGTCTGGCTGGTCCTGATGTAAATCTGTCTTACTAGGTGTTCCTTTGTTGCCACTGAAAGGCTGGCTGTGGGCATGTCCCAACCTCACAACATATTTAAGTAACACACGCATAGTAATACTTCAATGTCTTCACATATAATGATAGTACATACAATTCAACAGGATATTAATGTTCAACAAATCAAGACTTTTTAAATGATGCCTCACAAGACATCATTTTTGTACAAAACATATCATAATCATATCACAGTGGTGAATATAGGAGTTCCAGAGTGCTATTTTGCGGTACAGAGTGTCACACTCCTTTTACCTACAGTTTCTGGTAACTGGTGTCTATGACAATGTGCTGATGGGCTATGAGGTGGAGAGTTTGGATAATGATCATTGTCGTGCTCAGACAGAGTACACTCCACTGAACAGACCCCAGAAATTTGGGGGCCACCTAATGCTTGGGGAGAGGAGATAAGGTGTTACTATCTCACTTCTCTATTTGGGTAGAGTGAATGCTAGATTCTATATTTCTGATCAAATTTTCCAGTCTTTGGATGGGTGCTAAAAGCAGGACCAGCAAACTGCAGGAACTATATCCAACTGCCTTTTGTTTCCTTTACTGCTGCAGAAAAAAGCTCAGCCTGCTTGCTTTTCACTGCAAATGATCAACTTCCAATACACAAATAAATAAATTTTAGCACCTGCATCTCTGAGCTCCTGGTAGCACTTTCTTCCACATCTGAGGATCCTCTATTCACCTGGATGAAGGATGGGTGGTTTTCTTGTGGGATTAAAACTAATATCATTTTCACTAATCTGTATTCAACTACATTTTCTCGTGATAAAGGAAGAAACACTAACCATTGTCCTTTCCATCTGTGGTTGTCTCAGGTGCCTGATTCATAGTTTTCTGCCTCGGGCCCATCTTGCACTCAAACACTTGCAAAGCTCCAGGTGAAGACAACCGGATAGTTCTATTCAGGCAAAACTCCTATCTGTCTATTGATATGGCCCCCATAACTGCTGAATCTGAGTTAGGAGTGGAGGAATTGAACCCTAGGTGGCTCTCAGTTATTACTATCTTATGGCAGCTTGAAGGTTTACGTCAAATGAGATAAGTGGTTTCTGGTTAGAAAACCACCCATGGTACTGACTGGTACCCTTCTTGAGTGTCAGCAGTGATTACAAGAATTGGATGGGCATGGAGATGAGGGATGGCTGGAAAACAAGAATTCCGTTCTGAGGTTTTGACATTTTTCTGTTCTGACGCAGAATGCAAGTGAGATTTCTCAACATTTTTCAGGGAAAAAATGAGACACCTCCCCCCCCCTCCCGCCCCTCATAATAAGCAAGAACTTAGTGGTTAGGGCACTCACTTTGGTCTAATTTCAGTTGTGCGGGGGTGCAGGGAGGTGTTGTGGCCTGTGATATACTGGAGGTCAAACTAGATGACTTGGTTGTCCCATCTGGCATTAAACTGTATGTCTGTGTGAGAGACCCAGGTTCTAGTCACTGCTCTGCCTAATTTAGAGCAGAGATTTGAACCAGGGGGGGTGTCTCATGCCCTACATAAGTGCCCTAACCACTGAATGATTCACAATTCAGGCAGGTGTGTGTGGGGATGTCTCTCTCACAAAAATTCCATCCTGGGCCTCAGAAACCTTCGTGATGAATTACCATTTTCTGATAAACATTTAGTCAAATTCCTTGACCAGCTCTAAGGGACATTAAATTACTCTTTCACCTTGAGAAGTGATCCCTTTACATTATGGATGGTGGACCAATGTAAGAAAGTTTGTGCTCTTATTATGCAGGCTGTGTATGTTCTGTGCCTCTAGAAGAGTGCTCCAGTGCTGTCAATCCGGCACCTTTCATGACTATTAAATTCCCAGAATTGTTCTTTAAAGATACAGATGAGAAACTGTGTGACTCACACATTTTGAAAAATTTATAGTTACAAGACTGAGAGAGACAATTTGCCAACTTACTAGTATGTTCACATAAAAGGTTGTTAAACAAATGACAATTTACAAATTCCCTCAGATTTTTTTTCTTGTTTCCTTCCCTCTCCATTTTCCCCTGTCGAGATGCTGAGACATCTAAGAAAGATGTGCTCAGTCTAATCTAACTTCAGAACAAAAATTTTGAAGATTTCAAATAACTTACCACACAGTGGTGATAGAAAGTTACAGAGACGATGCTGTCATACACGAAGAGCCTCTTGGGAGGTGCCCATCAGAGTAAAGGATGTTCAATTATTACCTTGCAGGATCAGGATTGTAACATTTGAGTTAAATGCAGTTTTTAAAAACACTTATGAAACTACGTAGCACTCGAGGCGGTACTGTGTAAGGAGAACAGCAGCGCAATAACAGCGATAGATGGATCTGTGGTGTCTCATCAAGACACTCTGAATAAGCAACAAACATAAAACTTCAGAGGCTGTGGCATGCCAGACTCTCTTTATTGTCTGCTTGGGGTCAGTTGGTACAAAATACATATTTTTTTTCTTTTCTGGGGCAGTCAACAGTTTAGAGACACATAATTCTCTCAATCTCCAGCCAAATGTCACCTGCGTCTCTCCAACATTGTACAATTTATGACATAAATGTTTCCCCAAAGACATATTTAATCCTTCACAGCTGAGTGAACCAAGGCACTGTGGGCCTGATCTGATTACATCTTTAATGTTACAGCCCTTTGCAGCTGAGCCAGGAACCTTCCGCCTGCTTTGCTGATGCAGCCATTCAGTATCGCTAAATGCAACTGGAGGGGATTTTAATACAGTGCAAAATCCCTACCTGCAATTTTTATTTAGACTCTATTAATATTTTAATGAGTTTGGGGGAGAGGGTTCTGAAAATAACCTCAAAAATAAAATTCTTAGATGGAATTAATCTCACAAAAGTCCATTTCATGATAACTAACCATGGCCATGTAACTAGCCCCATGTAACATTTGACAGACAGGAATTATGACTTTTCTGTAGTCAGTGTGCACTGCTTATGTCTAATCATGTCTACAAATTGACTGTTTCAGTTATTGTCTGCTTACAACTGATCACAAGGGACAGAGAAACTTCCTTAAAAATGACTGATCTTTCTGTCTCAAAAATGTTCATTTAAAGTCACGGAACCATAGCTTGGCCTCTTAACTTGTATCAGAAACTGACTCTCCCCCTGGCCCTAGGAGAGAGGAGACTAAAAATGGCATGAAGTTATCTATGCCCCATGGCAAGGTCAAGTCCAGGACCTTGCACAAAGACATGTTTTTAACACAGGAGCTGGGAGGACAGCATCAGGGAATAAGTTACACTTCCCTGATTGTCATGATGCAGGTACACTGGCCCTGGCCTGTTGGTGTAAACTGAAGCAGCTTATGGGCTGCACATTTGTGCCAACTGGCTAAGGTCCCTACAGGACCATATACCAGTTTTGAATTGGTGGAGGGTAGGTGCACTCTGCCTGCCCACAAAACACACCCTCCTGCCTCCAATGCCAGGATGGGGGCAATTGGTGTAGAAGCAGTTTGATGGTTTGACAGCTCAGAGTATCCCTACCCTACAAAAGGAAAATTATTAGCAGGCCTGGTGGGGACAGATTTCAGCTGTCTGCACTGCCTGAGTGGCACAGATTAGCTTGAGAGAGTCCTAACAGGAGAGAATCTGAGCCTTTAATTTTTCATGAAACATCTGCTATTTACAGAGGGATTCATTTCAGTATACTGCATGTATTCTGGTTCAGGTATGTCACCTCATCCAGCTGGCGGAGGTGAAAGTCAGAGGTTTACAGAGAGATTCCAGAGCAGATATCTATGGATTGGATGATGCAATTTTTAAATACATTAGCAAGTCATCTCTGCTGAACTAGCTTCAATTTTATTTCAAGATACAAGCAAAATTAATTTGGAAAGATCTCATCTCAGTCCCAAGAGGAGACTTGTCCTCAACACAAAATCACAACACAATTTAGTAGTTTTGGCAGTCTTTGCTCAAAAGAGCCTGAAATACAGGGATGCTGCAGGTCAGAGTGAAGTGCGTTGGCAGCGTATGAGGAAAACGTGCTCAGGTCCTGCCATTAGCCAGTGCTATGAGTGGTCAGGTCACAAAAATTGGAGGAAAGTCTACAGACCTGACCAAGAGAATAAGGGGCTCTCCATTTAGCAATCAGATGAAACCATTAAAAAATCTGGCTACTTTCTCTGCTTCTGCATACTTCAGGAAAGAGATAGCTAAGCAGTGCACAACAGTGGTATCCCGCTGACAGCTGCACCAAAACATAGGGAGTTCACACTTCCCAGAACATCTTTGGGTAGAGACATGAAAGAGGCATTCTAGGCAAGAGGCTGCTGTGCCTTAGTGTATATACTAAAGGGCTAGGTCACCCCATGTTTCACACAGATTATTTCTGTTAGGGCCAAAACTAATCTGGGTGGGGGGGAGAGGGATTTTGAATGGCGTTGCAGCTATGTGCTCCCATTAATGCTGTCACTGCTCTATTACATCTACCTCTGCCCCAGAAACACATAGGGCCTGAATTTGGCCCCAGATGGAGTAGTTTTGTGTCATTGTAAGAAATGTTTTTGGTTTTGTAATCCTAAAAAAGAAGTGCTCGAATGCAGAAATAATATCAAATAACCACAGAAATAGCCCTCTAGACAGGAATGTCAGTCCCAGCCCATATTACTGAAGCAAGGGGTTACCACATTCTGATGTGTTTGGACTTTGAGTGGAGGTTTTCATATTTATTAGTGAGAATCAACAAGTTCAGCCAGGCATCACAAGAGACTCAGCTGTTGTTTTTTTTAAAGGAGAAAAATAGAGATTCAGATGGCTCATGTGATTCATAATATGGTATGTAGCTTTAACTTCTAGGTCTCTGTCTTGAATTCAGGCTACGCTGGTACTAGCAAAAGTTATGGCCTTCTGATGGCTGCTTGAGAACTTACGTGAAATAAGTTAGTTGGTCTCAGACTAGTTCCTAAGAGACAAATTCTAGAACCAGTCCTACATTCTTGAGATGGGTATGGAAGGAAAGCAATTCAGGGCCACTTCCAGCAAAACCCCAATGAAAATGATGTAGAACAAAGCTGGCCAGCGAACGACAATTCCATTTTACATTTTTTGAGATTTTGAAACTTCTGTTTTTTCCTGCACTGGAACAAAACTGAAACCTTTTGAACGTTTTCTCACAACACAAGTATATCCAAACATCTGTTTTCAGATCAAGATTATCAGGTTTTCACTACAGATCTTTCCCTCCCTTCCTGGAATTGACCAGAGAGTCCACCCTAGACCTCAAAATCTGCCCCTTGAAAGTGGCATTGAAATTGATATGTCTCCATGAAACATTTTAACTTCAACTAAACAACATATTTGGACATTTCCCCCCCCCCCCCCCGATATTGTTGAAAATGTTCCAACCAGCGCCAATATAGGAGTTCTAGTGGATGATAGATTGAATGGGCGGAAACAGCACATTGTGCCCATGCACACATACATCTGTATATTGCATTGGACTACAGCTGGAAGAGAAATATCATGCATAAAACAAGCAAAGTAATTATCCATTTGGCAATAGCTTAATCCCCAGATAAAATATGGCTTTCCTTTTTGGCCAAAATAACTTAAAGACAAATTAGAGGGATTCCGAGGAGCAGGGCCAGCTCCAGGCACCAGCCGAGCAAGCTCGTGCTTGGGGCGGCAGATTCTACGGGGTGGCATTCCGCCCAATCCTAGGGCGGCACGGCCGCTTTTTTTTTTTTTTTTTTGGTTCACCTATCCAGCCGCCCTGTAGGGGGCGGCGGCACAGAGGAGGGGAGCACCCTGCTGGGAGCGGGCTGCGCGCTCCGTCTGCCCCAGCCGGTGCCAGGTCTGTAGCAAGCCCAGCAGGGCAGCCTGCGTCCTTCCCAGCCCTGCTGAAGCCCTGCCCCCTCTTCTCTCTCTCCCCCCGCTCCCTCCCTCTCCGCCTGCTAGCCGGGGCACGTCTGCAGCGCAGGGAGTCCCCCTGCACCCTGGCTCTGGCCGCCCTGCAGGTTGTTGTTGTTTTTCCCTGCTTTGTTGCTCCCGCCACGCCGCAGGTTATTTTTTTTTTTTTTTTGCTTTGCCATTCTGGCCGCCCCGATTTTTTTATTTTTATTTTTATTTTTTGCTTGGGGCGGCAAAAAAGCCAGAGCTGGCACTGCCATGGGGAGCATCACAAATGATAAAAAGCCTAGGTAGTAAGGCCTCTGAGGAAAGGTTACTAGAGCTGGGCATCTTTCAATCTAGAGAAAAGGGGACTGAGAAATGTTAACTACGGGTATCGTAAGGAGGTCAAAGACTAATTATTTTCCTCGTCATTGAGGACAGAACAAGGAGTAATGGACTTAAGCAGCAGCAGGGGAAATCTAAATTAAGTAGTAGGAAAAATGGTGTTAAAAACAGCTATGCCATGAAACAAGCTGCAATAGTAGGCTGTGGATTAACCACCATTCATGAAATTCAAGGGTAGACTAGATAATTGTCTATTACGGATGATTCTTTGTCTATCTATTTAGAAGTTGTACATTCTTTGTGACAGTGACTGCCTCTAAGGCCTTGTCTACAGATAAAACTTAGGTTGACATAACTACATTGCTTAGGGGGCAAGAGAAATTCACACTCCTGAAAGATGTAGTTAAGCTTCCCTAGCCCCATTGTATACAGTGCTGGGTCAACGGTAATATTCTTCCGTTGACCTAGCTACCACCTCTCGGAGAGGTGGATTTACTAAAACGATGGAATAATCCCTTCTGTTGCTGTAGTCAGTGCGTACACTTGCCTATGTAGCATTTCTAGTGTAGACATACCCTCAGTCTTTACAGGACTTAGTGGTCCCAGTGGGAGTCTCTAGACCTACTGTAATACAAACGAGATTACACACCTCTGCAGATTTTGACACAGTTGAACACAAAGTATTACTGACTGACTTCCATTGCCAAGTTCAAGTAGAGAGTGCAGCACTACATTGGCTCCAGTCTTTCCTCTCCAGTATCTACATGAGACCACATTGAGCGTGAGGTAGCTTCTCATCACTAGAAGTGGCTTCTCTGGGTCAAGGATGAACTGTATTGTTTGAGGGCCTGCCTGCTGCTCCAGCTGTATCTGCTCTGTGGATAATCAGACATTAGTCTCCTGTGCTGCTAGCCTAGCATGTTTCCCCAGCACTAGACTCTTTATGAGAAGAGAGAAATATAAATAATCAGGGTGCTTATTATTTGGTCTCTGAATAAGAACAAGAACCAATTTCTACTGACTTTACCTATCTGAGACCAGAGTTGCTATAGAGAAAGATACTGCAATAAATAATTAATTTGATTAAATCACAATAATTCTAAAAATGTGCAGCCTGCATTTCGACATTAGACTTTAAAATAATAATTGTTAATAATTGTGCATTTACGTTCCTATTGAGAATGAGACAGAACCCAATTTAAAAGAGCTAAGGGGGAAAATATCAATCATGTTCCTTCATTGCACATCAAATTTCTAAACTAATCTTTCAAACTACACTTGCTTTTATTCTTTGTGACTTGAGTTAATGGGATGAAAATAGCTTTAGAATACATCATTTCTTTTCCAATTTCCCATAGTCAGAAATCCTTTATTAGACAGGGATGACCTTCAACACTCCAGTAAATTTTTTTTGTTCTCTTAATTTTGCCTTACAGAAGTTACACAGTCTGGTGTCACTCACCAAAACACAGAGCATGCTGATGAGCATTTAATTGGTTTGTGGTGTATATGTAAAATGGAAGTGAGTCTTCATTTGTATGAAACCTCTTACCCTTTTCAGGCTGCTGGAGAAAGGAAGTTCAAGAGAGTTGATTACTCAGCAGCACCAGGTACAGGTCTTATCTGGATAAATAGATCAATGGGAGAGATGCAACTGGAATCGAAAAGGAATAGCATAAATTACCTGAAGATGCACCTTTAACAATTCTTTTACTAACTTTTCAATGTGGAGAACTGTCAGGATTTATTGTTGACAGCATATGCCAGCCCGTCCCCAGACCAATATTTGGCTAACAATTTTCCTCTTGTAGGCTCTGGTGCTATCTTTAGGTGTGACCTGAGCTGAATAACTAGTGAAACAAACCCTCACCTCCTTGAGTTTAAAAGTAATATTATTCCCAAAGGTAACCTAATGAGAATGAAGAATGATTTATTCAGTGCTTATTCTGACATAGACAAGGTGATGAACCCAGTAGGGTGGAGGGGAGGCAGGCTGTTCCAAAACTATTGGAATTTCTTCTAATTTCTTCTAGTTTCTTCTACTTGAAATTCAGCTCAGGTAATTCAGGCCCATATAGCCTTTTAAAAGTAGATTGTAGAAGAAATGGGGTCAAAAGTGCTGGACTTTAGCATGTGTCCATGAATTTTTCCATTCAACATCAAGCAAAGAACAGAGGACAGCCTTTCACTAGGCTATCAGGCTTATTTTCTGGGGCATTCTTCAAAGTGTCCTTAAAAACAGTAATCTTTGTTCATTGCAGTGGACATATGACACAAAAAAACACTGTGCTTTTTAATGGCATGCTCCATGCATACACTGGAAAATGTCTATTGAAGGGTTGATCTTTATTTCCTTTTTTTGGGTAGGGAGAAAAAAATGTATCTTGGAATGATCTTAGGTGTGCAAATTAAAAAAACAAAGCAATTCTTAAGTTTTTTACTTTCCTTAGCTGGAGTGGCAACTTATTTTCAATGATAGATGCATTCTAGAAGTTTTATCATAGGGACTGAAGCCTCATATTTTCTAGCACTGTTTTTTAGAGACTACTAGCAGGATACAGCTTTCATCAGTCAGACTGATTGAATCACTTTAGTAGAACTTATATCTGCCTTAAAAGAAAGGAAAAGTCCCCCGAACTATTGGCTATACCTATGTAAGTGTTTCTGACGACAATGACATCGAGTATGAACATACCCATTTGACCACTTGTCACATGCATATCAATTAAACTCAATTCTAGAGCTGGCCAAAACTCAAGATTTCCTGTTCACAAGAAATGTTGGCATTTTAAAACATTTGTTTTGTTCTGAATCAGAATGAAAGTACCGTATATACTCGTTCATAAGCCGAATTTTTTTAGTAAAAAAGAGAAGCATCAAAGAAGGGGGTTGGCTTATGAACGGGTATAGAGAGGTGGGACACAGCCCCTCCCCCCAACAGAGGGGGCAAGGAGAGGCAGCACAGCCAGCAGAGCCAGAAGGGAAGAGGCGGGGCCAGAGTCTGCTTCTGGCCACGCTGCTCTCCCCCCAGCCTCCGAAGCAGCTGCAGCTCCGGGGCTGGCAGGCTGCAGGCTGCAGCCACGCCGCCCAGTCTGGCCCGCCGGAGCAGGCTGTGGCCGCGCTGCCCAGCCTTCCAGAGCAGCTCCAGTCAGGCCAGAGACATCCTCTCCTGGCCCTCCCCAGATAAGGTGGGAAGGGATGGGATGGGGAGAGTGTGAGGGTCCCGGACTAGGGGTGGGGTCATGTGGGGGGTGGTCACGGGGTTACTCCCCTGACTCCCAGCTTCTCCCCCCCAAAAAATTTCCCCACCCGTTGCTGTCCCAGCCCGTCAGGGTAAGCAGCTGGTGCGCCAGGACACTTAGGTTTACCTCTGTGCCTGCGGACGCTCGAGGTAAACAAACCATCTCGGCTCACTGGCGTCTTATCCTGATGGCCCGGGAGCCAAAGTTTGCTGACCCCTGAATTATAGGGTCGGCTTATGAACGGGTTATAAAAATTTTCCATTTTTATGAATCCATCTTGGGGGGGGTCGGCTTATAAATGAATCGGCTTATGATCGAGTATATACGGTAAATGGTTTGCATTCCTCACAGACTGGAAATCCTGAAAACAATTTTTGTTTTGGGAACACTGACACATGGTGTTCTCAAAATCAGATTTGATCCTTGGGACTGACTGCTGTTGAGTACAAGATGGGGCTGCCAGGGTTTGCAGGTCTGGAGCATTCCCATCATGCAGACTGCCCCTAGGCCAGGAACCCCATTGCTTCCAGATCTCTGTACCAGCTAGATCCCAGAAAGTCCTGTGATCCCTGGCACTAGGTCAGTCTGTGTGGCAGGGCTGTCCCAGAGCTGCAGAGCCTGACAGCTCATCCCAGGATCTCCAGGTTCCTAGCTCCATAACCCCCAGGATTTCCAGGCTTCCTGCTGTGGAACCAGGAGCACAGACTCAGACTTCCAAACTCCCAGCTCCACAATAGCTCTAGCATGGCAGGCCTGGCCTGGAGCCATGAACCCTGGAAGCCCAGGGTCCCCAGCCTGATGTTCATAATCCTGTCCTGAAATCAGCTGCCTGCCAGATGGGGTTCCATCGGAACCCTGCTGTGGATTGGTTGTCAAGAGCTAATCAAACCCGACTCGTTTTTGTAAGAAACTTTGAGTTTGACAACCAGCTCTAGTCAATTCTTGAGAAAAGAGGCCTTTGAGGAGATTCCATTGAGGTGCTGTTTTAAACAAACAGCTCTAACAGTTTTGTCCAGTGCAGCAATCCGAAAATACAGGCTGAGAGACCCATAAAATGTGAAGTATGTCTGAGAAGGCTTTAAATACTGCAGTGAGCTACAACAAGGCACACATTCATCAGATACCCATGCATGCCTGGGGTGCTTCACACTTATGCCTCAGGCAACTGAGATATGATCCATGCTTGTTATCTTGAGATTAGATTGCTACATGGGGTTACACCTGGATACCTTTCAAAAATTGAAGCTAATGCAAAATCCTGTGACCTGTTCGTTAGGTGGAGTTGCATACTGGGAGCACATTAGGCTAATTATCTGGAAATTTGCGGGATGAGGGTTGTTTAGGGCAGAGCTTTGGTTACTGACAGAGTGTGAGTGTGGGGTAGAAGTCAGTATTGTGGTGGGGACTGCAAATGGAGTGGTGTGTTGGAGGGAGGGAGTGAACAGGCTGTTCTACATTTTCTCCAGCTACTGCTGTCTCTGCCTCAGTTACCCTATCACCTGTCTGTAGTGCTGTCTCTACTTCCGTCATCAAACCTGGCATCATATGTAAGATAAACTAGATCACAAAAGTTATATTTGAAGAAAACTATTTTAAATATATAAGAGCTTAAAAAAAAAAAAAAAAGTAGGACTGGAGGTGAAAAAGGAGGCAAGGGTTCTGGATGCTTAGGGAAAAACCAAAATGGAGATGATGTGGTGTTTTTTAAACTTTAAATTCTGACTATTGCCTTATTTGAAGTGGTACAAAGAAGTCTGGGATATGGGAACACAGGAGAAAAAGGTTGGGTTATGGGACAAAAGCAGATTGAAACGCCACTGGCCCAATCCATGCATTCAGTATGTACTTACTGTAGTTTTACTGTCTGGGCTGGAGAAGTCATCTAGTCCATCCCCCTGCTCCAAAGCAGGATTAAATATACTTAGACCATCCCCGACAGATGTTTGTCCAACCTGTTCTTATACCCATGTGTGTTTCTGTGCCTATTGAAATGACTGTATTTTCTGCCTCACTCAGACCCATCTTCCTTATTTTAATTCTCAGAGTCCTTTCTGAAGTTGAAATGTCATCTATCTAGCTTTATTTTTTATTTCCTGTCTGCATTTGTGATAACTCCACATGCGGCCCACACGCTGCTGCAGCACCCTCCCACCCTTTTTATTTTGTTGTTCTGATGTTCATAATCCTGACTGTTTAATTCATGGTACTGCTGCATTTTATGGCTATACACATGGCTTAGTGTCAGGAGTCATAGTGCATTTTCAGGCTGTGAAATTCCTTGTTCTCTCTTCGCAATTCCTTTTGCTATATGGAAGTGTTTACAGCATTATTCCTGTAGTGCGGGAGTGGTGTTTCCTGATTTAAAAAAATAAATAAAAAAGAGAAGCTTTCAAATACTTTTTGTAGCATTTTTTGTGGAACATCGTAGAACCAAATAGCCACTCTCTTCCCTTATCACATACTTCTTATTTTTGTATAGGTATAGCATGTATTTCTTGTGTTTCTGATGAGTAAAAGTTTTGTTCCGATGGTCCCTAACCCGCAAGTGTCCTGAATTCAACTATTTGCAGACCTTTGACAGAGATGTCACACTTCTCTCAGCACCTGGCACACTTCAGCCCTTTATTTCATGAATATATCTGAGTTCTCTCAGAATTCTTTAAATATAAGGGTGGTTTTGTCCCTGCAGAGAAGCCATAGATTCCCCCCTGTTTCTTGTACATAGATGACTGCCTCTGCTCTAAATGGCTTTTATCCAGGTTTCTGGATCATTGCGCTCACAGACACCGGTGTGCTTCAGTCCATAAGCAACTGTGACAGAGCCATTAATCAAGACAGTGAACCCTATCCTACTTCCACTGAAGTTACTAGGGCAGAATGGGGGGCCTATTTTTATTTATGTGAAAGATTAGCACAGCAGAATGACTTCATTATTCATCTCTCAACTGCTTTCCAATACAGTATTAACTAATCCTCCCTCTTGTGAGGCAGGCAAGCATTGGTATCCCCTGTGGAAGACAGCTGTCTCAGGGCACCGCCTTGTGGCCTGATATGGCCCTGCAGGTGCACTGCCCTCAGTTTCCCTGTCTTTCAGGGCTCCTAAAAAGCTTCATATCATTTTATAACATTTCCCTTCTGGAACGGGATTCACTTTATTTAGTCCATACACACATTGGCCCTTCAGGTCCCAACCCCAGTTCAGTGCCTTGCTCCTTGAACTAGGAGTCCCAGCCCTACTTCCTAGAGCTGAGTTCAGTTCAGTCCCTTTATTTCTTGAAAAGGCCAATGCTGCTCCCTGTAGCTTCCCAGGCACTCCCCTGCCTGGCACTCCCAGGCTTACCTAGCCTGGAGTGTTGTTGGCTATCCCTTCCACCTTCTGTCTTTTCTGTCTGGCTGGTGTTTGGCGTTCTCAGGGCTTTTCTTCTTTCCAACTGTCTCACTTTTCAGTTTAGCCACAGAAGACACCCTTCCTCCCTCATCCAGCTCTCCTTTTGCTGAGCCTTCTTCAGCCTTTTAAGGAAATCACCCGCGACCAACTTGGGAGGGGTGTGTGTGTATGTATGCATCACCCAACTACCCTTAAGAGGCCAGATGGCCTGTGACAACCCTCTCTCACCCCCGCCCCCCAGACAAAAAGGTAGGGACTTGTCCAAGGCCAGTCAGTATCAAAGCTGGGCTTAGAAGTCTGTGGACTCAAAATACTAGAACACAGCTCTCTCTTACTTCCATAGAATCATAAGACTGGAAGGGACCTCGAGAGACCATCTAGTCCAGTCCCCTGCACTCATGTCTAGACCATCCCTGACAGGTGTTTGTCTAACCTGCTCTTAAAAATCTCCAATTATGGAGATTCCACAACCTTCCTAGACAATTTATTCCAGTGCTTAAATTGCAGCAAGGGTGGTTTAGGTTGGACATTAGGAAAAACTTCCTAACTCTCAGGGTGGTTAAGTCCAATGCTTCTTGTCCTATCCTCAGAGGTTAAGAACAACAATTTTTCTCCCTCCTCCTTGTAACAACCTTTTATGCACTTGAAAACTGTTATGATGTCCCCTCTGTCTTCTCTTTTCCACATTAAACAAACCCATTTTTTTTCAGTCTTCCCTCATAGGTCATGTTTTAATCATTTTTGTTGCTCTTCTCTGGACTTTTTCCAATTTGTCCACATCTTTCCTAAAATGTGGTGCCCAGAACTGGACACAATACCCCAGTTGAGGCCTAAACAGAGCGGAGTAGAGTGGAAGAATTACTTCTCATGTCTTGCTTACAACATTCCTACTAATACATACCAGAATGATGTTTGCTTTTTTTAGGGCTGTCGAGATTTAAAAAATTAATTGAGATTAATCATGCGATTAAAAAAATTAATCGTGCAATTAATTGCACTGTTAAACAATAATAGAATACCATTTATTTAAATACTTTGGATGTTTTCTACATTTTCAAATATATTGATTTCAATTACAACACAGAATACAAAGTGTACAGTGCTCACTTTATATTTCTTTTTATTACAAATATTTTCACAATAAAAATCAAAAGAAATAGTATTTTTCAAGTCACCTAATACTAGTACTGTAGTGCAATCTGTTTATCATGAAAGTTGAACTTACAAATGTATAATTATGTAAAAAAACAAAACAAAACCTGCATTCAAAAATAAAACAATGTAAAATTTTAAATCCTGCAAGTCCACTCAGTCCTACTTCTTGTTCAGCCAATCGCTCAGAGAAACAAGTTTGTTTACATTTTCAGGAGATAATGCTGCATGCTTCTTGTTTACAATGTCACCTAAAAGTGAGAACAGGCATTCTCATGGCACTGTTGTAGCTGGCGTCGCAAGATATTTACGTGTCAGATATGCTAAAGATTCACGTGTCCCTTCATTCTTCAACCACCATTCCAGGGAACACACGTCTATGCTAATGATGGGTTCTGCTCAATAACAATCCAAAGAAGCTTTCTTTTTTGGTGGTTTGGGTTCTGTAGTTTCCACATCAGAGTGTTGCTCTTTTAAGACTTTTGAGAGCATGCTCCACACCTCGTACCTCTCAGATCTTGGAAGTCACTTCAGATTCTTAAAGCCTTGCGTTGAGTGCTATAGCTATCTTTAGATATCTCACATTGGTACCTTCTTTGTGTTTTGTCAAATCTGCAGTGAAAGTGTTCTTAAAATGAACAACATGTGCTGAGTCATCATCCGAGACTGCTATAACATGAAATATATGGCAGAATGCGGGTAAAACAGAGCAGGGGACATACAATTCTCCCCCAAGGAGTTCAATCACAAATTTAATTAATGCGTTTTTTTTAACGAACATCATCAGCATGGAAGCATGTCCTCTGGAATGGTGGCTGAAGCATGAAGGGGGATACGAACGTTTAGCATATCTGACACATAAATACCTTGCAATGCCAGCTACAAAAGTGCCATGCAAATGCCTGTTCTAACTTTCTGGTAATATTGTAAATAAGAAGAGGGCTGCATTATCTCCTGTTAATGTAAATAAACTTGTTTGTCTTAGGAATTGGCTGAACAAGAAGTAGGACTGAGTGGCTCTGAAATTTTACATTGTTTTGTTTTTGAGTGCAGTTATGTAACAAAAAAAAATTCTACATTTGTAAGTTGCACTTTAACAACAAAGATTGCGCTACAGTACTTGTATGAGGTGAATTGAAAATACTATTTCTTTTGTTTATCATTTTTACAGTGCAAATATTTATAATCAAAAATAATATACACCTTGATTTCAATTACAACACAGAATACAATATATATGAAAACGTAGAAAAACTTCCAAAATATTTAACAAATTTTAATTGGTATTCTATTGTTTAACAGTGCGATTAAAACTACGATTAATTGTGATTAGTTTTTTTAATCACGATTAATTTTTTTGAGTTAATCACGTGAGTTAACTGTGATTAATCGACAGCCCTACTGTTCTTGCAACAGTGTTACGCTGTTGACTCATATTTAGCTTTTGGTCCACTATGATCCCCAGATCCCTTTCGGCAGTACTCCTTCCTAGGCAATCATTTCCCATTTTGTATGTGTGCAACTGATTGGAATAATTTGCATTTGTCCTAATTGAATTCTATCCTATTTACTTCAGACCATTTATCCAGTTAGTCCAGTTTATTTTGAATTATAATCCTATCTTCCAAAGCATTTGCAACCCTCCCAGCTTGGTATCGTCCACAAACTTTATAAGTGTACTCTCTATGCCATTATCTAAATCATCGATGAAGATATTGAACAGAACCAGACTCAGAACTGATCCCTGCCGGACCCCACTCGTTATGCCTTTCCAGCATGAACCACTGATAACTACTCTCTGGGAACAGTTTTCCAACTAGTTTTGCACCCACCTTATAGTAGCTCCATCTAGGTTGCATTTCCCTACATTTCATACTTCTGTGTGACTCTAATTTTAACTGCTTTCACAGGATTTTAATTGCCATGCTAACTATTGTTTCAGTGAAGGCATCTAGAATGGCGGGGGCAGATAGGTGCCTCAGAATTAAAATGTATCATTTTAGACTCCAATAGAACTTACTCAGGCTCCTGAGAACATAGTATCATTATTGCTGTTTGCTCTCACACCTTCTGTCCCTTAGGATGTTCAACATATCTGGTAAAAGGCACTCCCTTCACATGGAATATGTGCCATCTGGCCCTGCCTGCTCATGCAGCCTGTCCTCTCACTGAGAGTAAGTTAATGTGTTCATAAAGTGTGGCTCCAGGTGAGTAGAGAACCACAGCACGGGAGCCATTGAAGGAACAGCTGTGCTGTTTGTTTTTAACAATACTTTGGTTAAAACCCCACAAATGATAAACAACTCTCCTCCTCACAATAAAACTAAATTCCCAGCTTCCCTGGTCTCCTTTCCCTGTTGGAATGATGAACTTAACTGGATCAATCTCTTTTCTGTGATTCTTCTGGGAGTCATCTCCTGATATGTAGCTACATATTAAAAAGGGGAGAGGTGTTTCTCAATTTTTTCTCCTTGATGTAGTGATGTAAATTTTGTTATGCTCTGGGAAACCACTATATTTGTGGGGATGGCTTTTATTTCATCTTTGAATGACAAGATAAAAAGCAACTGATCAAAGTCCACTGCTCCCATCTATTACACTTATTTGTGCCTTTTTTTAAAGTGAGTTTCTCCTTTGTCTGACATTATCTTTGTGGGGAAGAAGTAGATGTGGAGCATTGTATTCCATTAGACACACTCACTCATGAACCATAGTGGAGGGGACTGGCACTGGCACTGTGTAGTCCCAGATCAAAGAAAAAGGGTTAGAAGTTCTATGCTAAACTAGGGTGACCAGATGTCCTGATTTTATAGGGACAGTCCCAATATTTGGGACTTTTTTTATATGGGTTCCTATTACCCCCCACCTCCTGTCCCGATTTTTCACACTTGCTGTCTGGTCACCCGACCTATTGAATTCAATGGCAGAACTCCCTTTGACTTTCAGGAAGCCAGGATTTCACCCTATATGTCATGCTCATTTATATTGTAGCAGACTCCAGAGGCTGTGGTTGGGATCAGATCTCCCTTGTGCTGTACAAATAGTCCTGTTTCTGGGACTTTCTCTGCTTGAGCCAACCCCTGTATCCCAATGGAAACCCATTAACGTTACAGAATCAAGGACTTAGAAACACTCATGTTACCTATTTAATGGAATACAGGTGATGAGGAAAAAGTGGCCTGGCTTGACATCACCTTCTGTCGTAAGTGCCAGGAATACTTTTTAGCCTTACTTTCTCCTCTATAAGCCCACACAATCATGTACATTTAAGAAAAATCCCCCCAAACCAAAACCCGACCAAAACAAAACACACACAATTCTGGGGAGAGGATGAGAAAAAGGAACAGACCTCATGTAATCATGTCTCATCACCTAATGTACTACTGGAAGTTACTCAGATACTATGGTGAAAGGTAGTATAAGAACCTATATAGAAGAGAAAAGCATGACTTCTGAAGTAGTATCCAGTTTGCATTTTTGGGGAAAGAGAGGGAGGATAAGTAAAAGTCTTCGGTCAGGAAATTGCAAATTTCTTCAGATTTCTGGACCACTTTCTCAAGATATTCCAGCACTTTCATTTTCTCTCTTTGCAAAAATACAAAGGGAAGTGATATAGGAACATTTCAGAGCTGACAAAAATACCCTCAAACTGAACTAAGAAATGGTCAAGTGCAATTTGGCTCAAGGAAAAAAAATGTTCCATTTGGTTTTTATTTTAACCAAGTATGCATGCCCATCAATGCTCAAGTGTGACCAGAGAGGGAGACAACTGAACTTAAAATAGAACATGCAGATTATGCATAGCATTTTGAAAATATTGGAGAACTTAGTCCCTGCAGCCCCTAGAGAAAAATGTGATTGTTAGGTATTATAGACCAGACTCCTATTTCAGTTCCATGCATTAAATCCAGAGTGACTCCATTGACTTAAGAGGAGCAGTCTGTCTGGACTTATATAGATTGTAAATTCTGGCCCTATTTATGTTTTTGGCAGCATTCTTTGTGAATTTAGGCATAAGTTAAAAAAAAACCCAATCTATTCAAAAGATAAGATGCCTTCTAAAGTTCTGATGGGGCTCCACATAGGTGTAGGGAGACTTGGGAAAATGCCTTAAAATAATAAAATGAAAGTACATCTCAAACCAGTTGTTCTAATAGTAAAAAAGTAACTTTGGTATAGGAAGAGAATTAAACTTGGGGAGAAGATTATGCCTGGTTATTGGGAGACATATTTGCCCTATGGCACATTGTGAAATGGGCGAGTGATTTCAGGACAAATGGGATGGCAGCACTATGGAACGTAAACCAGATCAGCTGGAATAGTAATGCATTATTTATTTTAATAACTAAAAGCCTCCGTCTCTCTTGAAATATTGCAGCATGGTGATTCTTGTTTTCTGCCCCCTGAAGTATTAGGGTTGTCTCTTTATCTGCCTAATCTGCACCTACACTAGTCCTGGTCACCTCTGGAGCACAAAGCTCTAATCGCATTTTTCTAAGGGTATATCTATGCAGCAGCTGGGAGGCCTGATTCCCAGCTTGGATAGACATACATGGGCTAACTCTCTTTGAGCTAGCCTCTCAAAATAGCAGTGTGACCATGGCAGCACAGGCAACATCTTTGGCTAACCTTCCCAATACGTACACAGGAGGTCAGGTGGGAGGGTGCTTGGGCAGTGAATCCAAGCCACTGCCATGCTGCTAACTTTAGCATGCTAGCTCAAGCACAGCTAACAAATGTACTTCCCTGCAATCACACCTGCCAGCTGCTGTGTAGACGTACCCTAAAATCAACAAGAAGGGGGGTCACAGACACCTCACTTCAATGTCTTCTGAGGTAATGGTAGTTCATAGTCCATTTCCAGATAGGGAACAGGTCGAAACATACCACAGATATAGCAGATGCTTCTCATAGTCTATAAAATTAGTCTTTGCACAGAGCTGCACAAGTATCAATTTACAATAGGAATACAGAGAAATAAAATAGAAGAAACAATTAACTGTAGTACAACCCATCTCAAAAGATATTTTTTTGTTGGGAAAAAATCAGATGGCACAGGACAGATAATAGAGAGAGAGAGAGAGAGAGAGTGTGTGTGTGTGTGTCTGTGTATTCTCTCACAGCTTTCCTCTCCGGCCAGTGAGAATTAGTCTGTCAATCCTTTACTCTAAGCAATGAATAACTGGCATCTTACCAGGTAAATAAATAGGGCCTACTCATCCCTTGGTGTGTTCTCAGTATTAACATCCTGTCTGCTTAACACTTATCTCCAAAGTATTTTACCCACATTAATAACAATCCAGTGAGTAGTTCAGAAATATTATACCTCCTCTTTATAAATGAAAACGCTATTGGTTGGCTCTCTAGCCCAGGGCAGGGGGAGAGAAAGGTGGCTTGTCTCTCCAGTCATGGGGATGGTAGGAGCCACCCTGTCCTTCACTGGTTAGGGAAGCCCTAAGGGGATGCTCCAAGGCAGGGAAGGCCCAGAGGAGGGAGGGGTAATTGTGGAGAGGGAGCTGGGTGGATCTGCTCCCCTGCTATGGCCCATAGGACCATTGCAACAAAGGTGCAATTAAAGCAGCCACCAAACTGGTCCCCATGGCCAGCAGTCCCTGAGCAGGGAAGTCACAAGGCACTTTCTCGCCACCCATGAACCTGTAGCAACACAGGGATGAATCTGACCCCCTGTACCTTGTAGATGGGCTTGGACAACCATCTACAAATGCAATGCTGATATCTAAACCTTCACATGGGCAGTGCATAAAGGCAGCAGGGTTCTGAAGATAGCCCAAATACACTGATATGTTAATCAAAGGCAGAGAAGACTTGCTAGGCTTTTCCTTTCATAATGAGAAAATATTATTTTATTTGGATGCTTGCCAGTCCCCGTATAAATGGGGAAAGAAACAACATCTTTTTCCTTGTATGCTTTGAAACTATTAACCTCTTTGTTTAATCCTTCACAACTTGGTGTCTTTTCTCTTTCTTTACCTTCGGTGATGACTACATGTTCACTTTTAAGTCAAAAAGCAATATTATTTTTTGCAGCATTCTTCATTATTTTGCAGGGGCAGGAGCAAGTAGCAAGTATCTGGAAAATCACTGTACTTTGCAAGAAGAGGTTGGGGGAGGGGGGAAGAAAAATAGAAACACATTTTATGAACTGCAAAATGTATGTCTCTGCTGCTTATTAATATTACCCCAGCATCTTGTTAATGGTGGTTAAGGTTAATGCTTCTTCAATTAGCAAACAACAGACTTTGACTGATTGCCTCCACTTCTCATTCTTCCCATAAGGATTTTTCTTAAGACTAGTGGTGTGTGCAGAGAGCACTCTGGGAATTGCAAAGTGCTATGCATTTGTCTGTTTTTTTAGGGATGGGGGAGAAGGGAGAATAAATCTGCTATCTCAGTGCCATATATCATAGAAGCCTTCTGACTAGTCATCAGTGATGTTCCATGCAGTGAAATATTACTGCAGTAGGGGGATATGGGGCTGGGACAAAGGCAATTGGCTTTTGTTTCCTTTCTGAGCTTTGAGTTTTAAAGTAAAAAATAACACTGGAGCTTGTCTGCTGGTTGAAACAAACTTTAGAATCTATAGTATGTTGGTCCTGAGCAGCTGTCAAACTATAACCATTAGGACTACCAAGACTTCAGCATAATGCCAAATAGGATGAGGCCTTTTCATCTCTCGTGTGTGTGTGTCCTGGCAAGACAATAATAAAATCCTCTTTGACTGCCTGTTACATTTACAAAAATAATGCTCAAATCATTTTTTTTCTTTTCGTATCCTTGAGCAAAGGAGCAACTAGAAGATACTGAGTTGTTTTAGTTACCAGCTAGAAAACACTGCATTGTAGCTCCCTATTATTGCAGAAATCTTAAATGAAAGCTATTTTTCCGAAAAAAGAGGGATATACAAGCCAGTTCTACAGCACTGTTTTTCCTTGATAAGCGAACGGGATTTGACTGTATGTTGCTGAATGCCTAATCCTCACCATTATGCATTATACTCTCCGTGTTTAGGTTGGGAAGGAGGGGGGATATGCATTATATTTGAATTTGGAGTGCATGTTGTCACAGTTATTAAGAAAGCTCAGCCATGCTGATTATCTTTAATAACTGTCATAGAGCAGAGTCCGCAGTCATCTAAATCAGAGACACCCGCTTTTGTTTCATACTTCATCGGCCAGTGTGGCTGTGCAGAACCTATTTCAACTGGGTAACCTTGTCAGCAGGTACTTCGATGGGAAGTTATGCAACATAATCACATTATTTCAGTTTTGGAGTATAAATACATCCTCTGCTCCAGCTAGGGGTTATTCAAGTGATCTAAAATTGAAAAGCCTCCTGTGGCAGAATGCAGACACCTGGCTTGTTCCCATGTACAAAAGGGGTTAACTCCAGTTTCCCTTTCCCTTCCCTTTTGCACAGGTGTTCAGGGCAGGGCGGGAGAGGAAAGGCTGCTGCAGAGACAGAAAGAGAACAGTGCTTGAGGAAAAGCAGAGCTTTCTTCCTGGGCTCTTAGGGGATCCCCAGGCTGGGGAAGCGTCTATTTGTTACACTTTTTGCCTTTGTACCTAGCTTTGGTTTGTATTTACAAAGATTCTTTCCTGCTGAACAGACTTTCCTGCCTGTTGCTGTTCAGTCATAGTACCAGTTCATGTGTAATAGCAGGATGTATATAGAGACTGTGAGGAATACAAAGACCTGGAGCGGGAGAACCTAGAGAAGTGGTTGGTGGTGGATTGTCTGGCTATGCCGAAAGAATGACAGGAGACATTAGATATGGGTTTAATCAGGCCGCAACTTTAATATTAGATGTCTGGGAAAACCCAGTGGATAAAATGTGCAGTGCAGGTGAAACCCCCACAATTAACTGGAGGGGGGGGAGTGCTTTTTCCAGCCTCTCCCCCCCTTTCCATTCATGTCCCTCCAGCAGATCCACTGCCGGGAATCTCCAAT
Source organism: Emys orbicularis (assembly GCF_028017835.1). Classification (NCBI taxonomy): domain Eukaryota; kingdom Metazoa; phylum Chordata; order Testudines; family Emydidae; genus Emys; species Emys orbicularis. Next base: position 89,992,601 of record NC_088690.1, read on the forward strand.
TCCAGTGGGGCTTCAATCAGCTCTCCTCCCTTTTCATCCAGGTCCCTCCAGCAATTTCCTTGCCAGGACCTTAGCGACCACCCCCCTTGTAGGAGGGGTTAAGGTGGACTATAATGATGGGGGGTTGGCTCCCTGCTGTACCAATCAAAGGAGTCCCCAACTGCTCCCAGCTCGCTCAATTAACAAGCAACTTTCCTTAATTCCTTTTCCAAGCCATTTATCTGTTCTTTTGTGCCTTAATTTATGGAGTACCTGCACTGAACATCCGCTATACATTTAATTAAAGAGTTGCAACAGATGGCCTACCGCCCGTCATTCTTTGCATGAACAGAGCCCAACTGAACCTGCTGCGAGGAAGGCGAAAAAACCCCAAATGCACCTGGCCAATATGGTGGTAAGGGAAAAATAACTTCCCAGCCCCCCTCAATGGAGCGGCTGGCGTAATGCCCAAAGCAGATATAGCTAATCACCCGGCATATTTCTGACCTAAATAGGGAGGGAGGATGGGTGCTGCTTAGTTTGTTCCGAGTGATGAGAGGAGGGTCCAGGCCCATTCCTAGTTGGTGAGTCATCCACCACGCTGACTGCTGTTTCAGCAGTTTTACATCTCCCCTCCTTCCCCCAAGCCAGAAAGCATTGCCCTCTTCTCCCAGCCAGCCAGACAAGCCCCCCTCCCCCTTGATCAAAGTGCAGGGTGGTGAGTAGCACCAACTGCTTTCATTATTTATTCAATAGCATCAGAAATAGTAGCAGGTGCTGGTGGAATGGATAGCACAAATAACTCTGTAAATGAGGGAGTTTCCCATCTCTTGTTTCCATGTTGGGGCAGATGTACTGACCAAAATGAAAGCAGAAGATGACTGAGTTATATCTTGAGTATTCTGAGCATCTAGCAGGCAGCATACCAGCGGCCTCAAGATGAATGAGTGTGTAAGCTAGTCCGTGTGCATGTGTATTTTGGCCAGGTTTTGAGAAGACTAATGAGGGGCAAAGAGAAATATATTGCTAGTACTTAGACAGGATGCCGTAGGGTTCTTTCTCATCTCCTGATAGCTAGAAACAGTCCATCTCAAACTACGTTGTGAAAAACTATTTCAAAATATGGTGGTCTCCAGATCAGACAGGTTAGGGGGTGCAGTTGAAGTAGACTTGCTTTTCAGTTCCAGAGACGAGAGTTTGAATTAATCATAAGCCAGATGAAGTTGCTTCCTATTACAATATGTACCAAATATATTGTCTTTCAAGCACATCACTAAATCCACCCTCACAGTTAAGAATGTCTTCTCAAGAATAGCAGTTTCTGCAAACTGGAAGACCAGGATTAAAATAGCAGGAGTGCAGCAAGGTCAAGATTTTCAAAAGCGACTAGTGATTTTTTTGGGGGGGGACTCAATTTTTAAAGGGTTCTGATTTTCAGACGGTGGGTGCTCAGCCCTTTCTGAATATCGGGTACCTCTAAACTGTCTCAAGATGGAGATTAATAGTCACTTTTGCATATTTTAGTGCAAATCAGACCAGATCAGTGGTGCATTCTGGGGATGGGGGGGTGTTCGGGGAAGCTTACACAGTACCACTTGCTCTGTGCCAGGTTCAAACCAATCCTATTAGTTGCGCATTTTCATGAGCATTAAAATTATTTTTATTTTTTTTAACATTATCTTTGTTTCCATTCATTTAATAAATTAACAATGATTAGTTAACATACATAGAGCGCTTTGAAAATGTAAAGCAGTATATAACTGCAGAGTACTAGTACTGACTATCTGATCTGAAATTTTAATGTGCTATGCTGTACCATAGTGCACCATTTATGGCATCTATCATGTCAGTTTACGTCCAGGATGGAAGAAAATGGTTGAATGCCAAGAGATAGATTTTAATAGATTCACCATCTGCATCATTTGGTACAGCATTAGGTGATTTCCTGTCTTGATGTGTCAAACTAGTTATTACTCTTAAAGCGATGCAGATCCTCCAAGGGTTTGTATGACTAAAATGCCAGTGATTTGCTCATTCCTTGATGTCTGATTGACAAATTAATACAGTCTCCATAACTGCTGGAGATAGACATGGAATGAAATACCCAACCTGCACAGGTAGACTCTGCAAGGTACAGATCTCCAACAAATGTCTGGCACCCTAAGAAATTAGGCAAAAGTTGACAGGCTGAAGTCAAAGAATTATCTGATCAACATTAATTAGTGGTGCCTAAGGAGAAAACACCCAGAAATGTGAAAAGAGAGAGGGAGCATATTTGGATAAATAATCACAAACAAAATCATTTGTGTTGACTAGTATGTCTCTCAAATCCATCCCTGTACACCTGTTAAACTATGCTCATTTTCAGTGGTTGTAACAGTCACGATGGGTGAGGTCCTCTGGCTGCCCTATAGGCAGCAGCGCTAACTGGAATCTCTGCAGTACTGCATACTGCAGACACCTCACCCCCTAGGATTCCCACATGCCAGGGCTTGTGAGGGGATCCTCAGAAAATGGCATTATGGGTGTCTTCCCCAGTACCAGTGCCAAAGGATTTCTCTCACAATCAGAACAAGAGACTTTAGAACCCCTTTATGCCTGTCTGGCCCTTTTATTCACTATAAGCAGAGCAGGTGTGAGGATACGACATTTGAAACTCTTTATCCTTCAGTTTAGGACTGAGGATATCATAGTTAAATAACTTTGAAAAACCTGGGCAAAGAAACAAACCTTGCAATACTTTCTACAGGTTTGCATTGAAGTTATATCAGGTTAAGAAAGTCTATCAATTCCCCCATTTATATTTTTGCTGAATCTGGCCCTGATTGTACCGTAGCAGGCTACATTTGCCCCAGTTTGCAACTCCATCTGTCATTCTGAAATTGAAAATCCCAGGCTTCGATATCCATCCATCCATGCATCCATAGATGGTTTGTAATAATTTGTCCTACGCAAGAGCAGCACTAGCCTGTCAGAAGAGGGAATCCAAATTATAAAGAAACGTTATTTCCAAAATTGTCCTGACCTCACTGCTAAAGAATTTTTCATAAACAAGTAACTAAAGCACAATCCTATTGGGTTGTGCTTCAGGGAAAATTACCACACCAGTCGTGAAAACGCATTTTGGAGGGTTAAGAGAACATGATAAGTAATGGAAAGTAAACAAAATATACCAATATGGTATATAAAGAATTTGGCAGTATTCATATAAATAATTTTGTTCAAAAATATTATTTAGGAGGGAGAAGAATGTAACTAAAGTGGACCTGGGTTGTCTTGCAAAAGCCAAATTCTCTTAAACCCTCAGAACAATATTTTAAAAGAGTAGCATGTAACATGGCAGCCTGTTTAAATGCACTGTGATCCTTGTGTTTTCTGCCAAAATCTACTTTGGTGGGAGAAAGCAGCATTTTGTGTCACTTTACTTTCAAATGCTGGAATTCCATAGCCCATGAACAGCTGTCATGCAGGGGCTGCATTTTGCAGCTTTCTTTTTGGCTTGCTGTCAGATGTCAAGTAGACAGACCCTTAGACGTGTTTTCACTCATTAAACAGCCTGATTGTGTATTTAAATTCAACCAGATTTTTCTCAGATGTTTCATTACTATGAACCCCTCTGATGCTGCAGTACAGATCAGCTCTACCTGGACAATGATTACCCAGTGCAATTTTATATCCTCTCATTCTTTTAAAAGGATATTTCCAAATAGCTCAAGCCCAGTCTAGAAGGACTGAAAGGGTTACAGTTTGGATCCTGTAGCTCTGGAAAAAGCTATGTGCAAAGAATTTCATATGATTAATGCCTATGAATAATCTCTTCCTTTGATGCTAATAGAGAACAATAAAAATATGACTCATTCCTTCAGAAAGACGTTATAGAATTGCATATTTCTACATTAGTGTCAGCTGAAGGAATGCAATACCAAAAGTTGGGAAATTGATAAGTAAAATTGATTTTACAGACCTCGCCTAGTGATAAGCACTGATATCCAAATAATGGTTGAGACTAGGGTGTATTCAGTATGCTAATAAGGCAAAGAATCAAACCTTCCTATGCACAGTCTGTGCCTTCATAATATAAAGAATCAAATTACCGGTATGTTCAAGATACATCTGTGTGGTTTCCCCAAAATCACTGGGAGTTTTGTGTGCTCTACGTCTGAGTTGAATTGACCCAATGTCCTTCATTCCTCAATTTTAGTCTCTTGATAATTAAATCAGCTGACCAAAATCCAGTTTCACTGTCACTGGTTCTTTCACAGACTCTGACATGATCAAGGACTATGCCAAATTTCAAGTAAATAGATTTAGCAGTTCCCCATATTTAAGCAAGAAGCACCCTTCCTCCCTCCCTGCTTTTCTCCACTATGCCCAAAAGCTAACCTTATTATGCAGTGCTTACTGTCATTTACTAGGAGAGACAGAGCAGTGGAGCAGAGGGGATTTAGCATGGACATGGCTAAAATTTCTCCTCATTATACTGATGACTGTCATTCAATTTCATTGTTACAAATTCTTTTCACTTTCATTTTGACTCCTTTGGCCCAGTTTTGAAGCTAATGGGTAGTGAGCAACTCAGGAAGTCAGAAAAGATATTAAAATTGAAGTGACGTGGTTTTGCCAACTATGTTGATTGTATTGTTGGTCTACAGATGAAATTCCAACTGCTCCTGTTTCTGTGCTGTTTAAATCTGGTACTAAAGATGATTTGGAGAAACTCGAGAGAAAAGCTGCCATAAGCTCAAGTACAGTAATATTACTGGACACAATAGGGGTTGTAACTTACAAGTATATTTTATTTTATTATTTATTTGTATTGCAGTAGCGCATCAGAGCTCCAGTCCTGGACCAGGACCTCAGTGTGCTAGGGGCTGTACAAACACAAAACAAAAAGTTAGTCCTTGCCCCAAAGCAATCATTATCTGAATATAAAACAAGAGACAACAAGTGGATACAGACATACAGAGTATATGTGCATTTTCTGCATCCAGAATAAAGGTGCTGGCACTTTTCAAGTGAATAGTTTTTAAACACTGTGCTAAACTGGTTTCTTTGGCCAGTGTAGACAGAGCTAGAAACACCATTGTTATCAAACTGGGAGAATCACTGAAATGTTGTCAGTTTGTTTGATCCTAGTCCATCACAGTCTGAAATGTTTGTATACCTATCTATGGCTTTCTGAAAAAAGAGAATTTAAGATTTGTACTCAAAATTTTTTGGTCAGGTTATTACATTTTATTTGCAGATTCATGTTACTTACTCATGAACGCTGTTTTTCAGATATTGTATCTGCTGCTTATTTCTCCATAAATTATGTATTCAGTGTTGTAGCTGTGTTAGTCCCAAGACATTAGCGAGACAAGGTAGCCATGTCCAATAAAAGATTGGACCCACTTTGTCTCTGCATAAATTATAACATGCTTAGAAACTTTAGTAGTGTTTACTCTAGGCATCCCTAAGATTTCCCACTCTTCCTACCACTTGTGCAGCTCAGTCAGTATTAATGTAGACTGGCCACCAGCAATTTAATTAGTGGGTCATGTAAGCCTGCATAACAGTACAGGTACTAGAAACCAGGCTAGATGGATGGTGGGATAATTGCTCACATATCTCCCTGCAAACAAGGCCCCATGGCTACACCTCTGTTATGAAGTGAAACACCCCCGTCTCCATTGTTATGCCTGGGTTACTGCTTAGGATACTGTGATAGCTGTCCCATGTATGCTGAGGAGCAGCATGATAATGCTGATTGCTCTGTGCACTACATCAGGTGCTTCTTTTCTTAATACCAGGAGCACACTTTCTTGTGGTACTATCATCATGCCAAGGCTTTTAATGCCACGATTTGGAAACTGCTTGTTTTCAACAGAATAGAGGGTTGTATGTGGAGTTTCTTGGGGCAGATCGGCTGCAAGTTTTGTTTCTAGCACTTGATGAAATATGAGGCTCTATGTGGCCTTTACAAGCATTAATGAACTACAACTTCCCAACAGCCCTGTGGAATAAGAAACATATTATCCCAACTTTACAGGTGTGGAAACTGAAGCACAGAGAAATTTAAGGGCTAGATTCACAATGGGATTAAGGTGCCTAGCCATCCCACCCTCTGTCGCCCTTTCTTCTGCATTTAATATCTGATCGTTTAGGTGGCTCCTCAATCAGCTTGCTGCCTTTTGTGAATCACATTTAGGCGTCTCATGCACTGTATAGCCGAACTTGGGGTTGAAGATTACTCTGACATGCAGAGCACCTCAGAGTTAGGTGATACAATCCTGAGTCTGTCCCCTTTGTGGATCTAGCCTGAGGGTATGTCTGCACTGCAGCTGGACATGAGCTAGCTTTGCTCGAGCCACCATGCTAAAAACAGTCACGTGGACTCTGAGGCACAGGCTAGCCACCCAAGTACAGACCCCAAGCGCTGAAGCCGGGACTGCAGTTGCCGGGCTGAATGCCCGAGCCCCAGTGCCCTCTGTGGGACAGAATCCCAGAGCCCATGGGCAGAGTTGGGGAGGCACAGGAAGCATTGCCCCCCAAACTGAAGTGCCTAGAGTGGGGCAATCCACACCCGCCCACACACACACACCTCCATCTCTCCCCCAGCTCTCCCCACACACACCCAGAGCCCTGTCCCCTGGCCAGATTGGAGGCTGGAAGCTGGAGCCAAGCAATGCGGGGCAGCTGCTGCTCTGGTTGGAGATACGGAGCAGGCAGCAGTGCCATTCTCCTGCTGCTGTTGCTAGTGTCTAGGGTTATGGCTGCTCCTCAGCTCTCAGCCCCCTTTAACTGCTCACACAGCCGGTAAGAGCCACCCAGGCAAGGCAACTCTGCTCCGGGGTCAGCAGAGCCCTCAGGAATCAGCGATTGCAGGGGGGGCACTCCTGGCACACAGCCCCTAGCGACCCCTCTCCCTGCACCCTGAGCTACCTGCCCTGCGCGCACACAGCCCCTAGCTACTCCTCTCCCCACACCTTGAGCAACCCCCTGCCCGCACACAGCCCCTAGCTGCTCCCTGCCTGTACCCTGAGCAGTTTCAAACTTTTTGAGCTGAACCCCCCTCCTTTGACCTATAATTTTTGGTTGTACCCCCCCGCCCCAACCCCAACAACCTGCTGAGGTGAATCAGGGGGTGGAGGTGGCACTCCCTTCCCCGGGCTCTGCTGTGCGGAGCTGGCCCAAGCCCTCCCCCGGGTCCTGCCCCCCTCAAAATAGAAGTCAAACGACACCTATGCCTGAGGGCCTTGCCCAGCAGCTGGAGCCCCGAGTCTACCCTCCCTTCCCCGCTCTTACCTTCACTGGGCCCTGGAGTTTTTATAGCATGTTGGCGGCAGGAGGGTGGGGGTGGGCTCAGAAGGAAAAAGTCTGAGAAAAGAACCCCTGCTTTAAGCCACAAGCTCATCCTCCTCCACACCACATGACTGAGATTGCTTCTTCCAAAAATAGAAACCTCTGAATCTAATAGTGGAGGAATAAGCAATGGCATCTATTTCATAATCAGTTCTCATATACATTGATTAAAAAAAATACTCACTTCTCATGCAGGATGCTAATTATTCCTCAAACTTTAGCTTGGATGACCGGTTGCTGAATATATTACAATGTGTCAAAGTACTTTTGGCAGGGTTTCTTCACTCAGTGATAGTGGCTAGGGGGGGAAAAAAAGCCAGCACAATTTTTATAAAGCAGCAGTTAGATGTGGTTCTGTACAGGCCTAAGAGCCTCCATTGGGAGTCCTTCATATTCTACAAGTGATTTTTATCATTACCGCAGCCTAGTCATATCATGATGTGCTGTGCTGTGCTCTACTTTTCTTACATTAGTGACTGGTTTTTGCTATGCAAAAAAAAAAAAAGTGGAAAAATGTAATTGTATAACAGACTCTATTTGCCACCGTTTGAAATTGTATCAGTCAGTGTATTTGCAATAATAATGAATGATGTCTATATCATGCTGTTATACAAGGTAAAAGACTAATGGAGAAGTCACTGATATGTGATTGTGGCCTCATAGGAATTTTAAAAACATGTCACTATAATTAAATCAAGTTTGGTGAAGCAGGGAATGTTTAGAGAGCTGTGGTTAAGGTGAGTAATTTGCTAGCTTCGCATGTGCCTACTAATTACTATGGTGGTGTTCAGATCAGTAGTCCCAGCCCTTCTGGAAAAGTCCTATAAAATGTTTAATAAATAATATTTTGTTCTCTCTGAAGAGAACATCTCTAAACATGGAAGAGACTTTAATTTAAACATCACATTATGCAAAGTATTTTTGTTGTAAGTATAGGAAACATGAAAGATCTCACAGGTAAAACTAAAAAGGTTTTATGAGCCACCACTGTACTTCATTTTGAAGGAAAAACACTGATTAGGGCAGCTATTTATTTATCTTAGTTGAATGAAATGATATTGCATCTTACTCATATACACATATGGCTAATTTTGATCAGAATATTCATGTGCGTTTGCAGAATTGGATGCCTTAAATAGTAAACTATTTTTGGTGGAGGTTATGTCTTGTCAACCATATTTTAGATCTGATTAAATAAGTAATCCATATGACTGTGGAATAATCTCCCAAAGGAAGGGAAGTCCACTCTTGGCATTTATGTATTAGCTTTTGTCCAGTGTAAGTATAACTATCATTAAGATCCATCCTACACTGACAATGAGATGTAGCAGATGATCTCAATAGTCTTTTCCATGGCTAATTTCTGTAATAGCAAAAAGAAATAGGTCAGAGTAAAAAAAAACAACTCAGAAGTGCAAGGGTAGAAGGATTACCTCTCCTCTTTGGAAATATGTCTGTTCATATATGAACAAAGACAAGAAATAAATGGAGGGAGAAAAATGCAGCTTGCTGAAACAACTGAAATGTGAAACTTCCAGCCTCCCTGGCTTGTATGCATTCCATACCCAACATAATGCTCCCTTTGTGACCATTGGCATGATTTAAAACTTGTACTGTGTTTCAACATGAGTAATAGATTAAATATTATCTCCGCTTGTCAGGAAGAGGTTAGAAATGACAGGAGGAGACTGAAAAGGGGTGTTTTTATTCTTCTCAGGTTGACAGAGTTGAAAAAAAACTGCATGTTGAGACAGACTATCAAATGAAGAAGACCAGAAAAGCTTTTTGTACTTAGTGTAGCTACAAGGATATTGAAAATTTCTGGAATCAATGTGAGGCTATGAAATCGAAAGCCAACTAGTTACTGTTGGAGTGGTGACACCATATAGAAAATTCCTTTAAACAGTCCTTATATTACCACTCCACTGTGAGTAAGTGGTTACACCTCAGTGCTATATTTGAATGTATTGAGCAGAGTGTTAAATCTGTTTGTGAATTTGCAGTTATCATTTGGTAAGCAGTTGCTTAGGTCAAATCTATTGCTGTTTTGTGGTGACTATGTTTTTCTTCTCTCTCTGCAATACAAGAGTCGGTCAGCTATTGTGGCTCCAAGTGTGGCTTTGTTTCTAATCAGGAATTTGTGCTGTATTCCGCTACACACAAGAACCTCCAATGGGTGTTCTCAGCTCTAATCCAGTTCTAACACCTTTGTTTCCATTATGTCTCCCTGGAAGTGCCAGACACTAACTCTTATCATTGCGACAACCTAACCCACTGGTCAGTGCGTTAGGATCCCCCTCTCTGCCCGATCTGCAGAGTCAGAGCCTTGGATCAGGTCTTTACAGAGGGAAGTAGATGGCCCAGTTAGAAGGTTCTCCCCATCCATCTTTGACATCTGACTCACATCTGGCATGAGTTGTACCACACCTAGGAAGGTGGCTGTGAATTTCAACAAGAAGTTGGAGAGGCACCTCTGTGTGTAAAGACGTCCTGCAAAAAAAATGTATCTTTTTTAATAAACTGTGTGTATTATAGCTACTGCCTTAGTCCTTTTATTTTAAAATACCTGGGACCAGTGAAATTGTGGGTTTTTTTTTTTTTTTTAAATAACACTTCTGGTTCCTTAGCTCAAGCTGTTGCTACAAGCTCATGGTTTAGCTCTGGAGGTTCAGATCCTGGCATATTGGTCAAGATGGCTGTTTCATCAGCAAAGAGTGAAGCTCTATGTCTAAGCATCTGTCTACTCTGAGATCGCCTTCCTGGAGGCCACAAGTACTCCTGTTCTTCCTGGAGCAGTTGCTCCTGCAGGTGGTGATCCCAAGTACTGCAGACCATTCTGTCCTGAATCAGGGAGTTTGTCTGACTCCAGGTCCATTGATTATGATACAATGGCAGCCATCACAACAGCACTATGTTTAAGATTTTTATGGGGAATATTTCAGGAATTATACTACTGTGATATGGCCCAGAATCATCGCCCTACTAGTGCTCCAAACATCCGCCAATCAAATATCACTGTAATGCTAGTACACCATTAGCTAATGCCAGAGAGATTAAACCAAAAGACTACAGTTTCCAGTGCCTTCATGTTTTGCTGAATGTTTTTGAGCTTCAATCATAAAAACACATATGGTCAAATCCCACTTAATTCTACAAGGATTTTGCTTTGAGGGGGACTGGAATATGTGGCCCTTAGCTTGCTGCCAATGACTTAAAAAAAAATCCCAGCCCTGAGCCACCAGCAATTCATATAATTCATACACAAAAAGAAGGAAAAGCAATCACCAGACAAATGGTGCTGGGCTGTGGGGATGAATGGGATAGAAATGTGCTTGCATTACCACAGTGTATGGAAGAATGCTAGTGTGTTCTGGCTCCATGCCTTAAGTGATGGGGCACTGTTTTGATGCACGCTGTTCTGATGCATGGTATAAAAGTTAAATAGCTCCAATAGAAATCCCAGATAAGACAAAGTGTTTAAAAGAGGGGAACAGGAACACTGCTGAATGAATTTTGCTTCGGGATTAGTTTCCCCCATCTGGTCTGCTATTCTACATGCATTTTTCTTATACTACAGCACTGTGTTTTCTTTTTTAAATCATATAACAGACTGTCTGATTAATAAATTGCAATCAATTCCAATGCCTAATTATCTCCTTAGGAGGTCTGAAAAGCAAGTAATGAATGAAGCATGCTTTCCTCTCAGCATGAGAGGAGACAGCTAGAGCAGCTTGGTAACAGTCAAATTCCTTAAATAAAGGGGAGTAAAGTAGCAAAGTCCTAAATAACAAACGTATAGCCTGATCTTTTTGTTTTTCCCCTTTTAAAATCATGTACAGCAGGTAGATTGATAGTGCACTGCTTATGTCTGGATAATTGAAACACTGGTTCAGACATCAATGTCTTTAAAATTCTGTCAAAATCCAAGTAAGAAATTTATTTCTGTGCAATGTTTGAGAGAAAAATCAAGAAATTAGTGCTAGTGGTCTCATTGGAAGGCTGATGTATGCTGTGGGCAGACTGTATTTCGGAGTACTATTGAATTCAACATCTCAAGGAACCTAAATCCACTTTCAGAATTTTTAAAGTTCACGAAACAGGTGAGGATTTGCTTTTGTTTTTAACAGATCTGCTCAAAATATAAAATTTCAGGGGAATATTTTGAAAAAAAAATCACTTTTTCTAAATAAGTCAATTTCATGACTGCCAAGTTTGTTTGTTTGGTCAAAAAATTGGGGATTTTTTTAATGTCAAAAATTGACTTTTTAATCAAAAGTTCAGGAAACTTCAACCACTCTAATTTTTAAATGGACTATAATGCAGTGTCTGTAAAAAGTCAAATAAGAGGAGGTGGGGCAAATGAAGGATTGGGAGGTAAGTAGTAGAGATAAGGGAGGGAAAGAGACTCGGGTATTACTTTAGATGGGTTTCTCTTCTCATTTCTTTTCTGGCACCTGAATGTGGTATTTCTGGATCAGTAGGCACAAGCCTTAGAATAGAGATAAGACCTGTAAATATTATCAAGGGAGGGGATGGGGGGAGAGAGAGAGTGTAAAAGAATTTTAAAAATCCAGACTGCCTTGGAATACTAAATAGTGACAATAGTTTGCATGTTCTACAGTGCATAGATCTCAAGGTGCTTTACAAGAGCGTGTAGGCATTGCTATCCCCCTTTCCAGATGGGGTAACTGAAGCACAGAATGTCTGAGTGACAGCGAGAGTGACACAGTGAGTCAGGGGCAGTCAGGAATAGAACATATGTCGATTGTCTTCCAACCCTGTGGTTGCTCCACTAGACCAGGGGTCGGCAACCTTTCAGAAGTGGTGTGCCAAATCTTCATTTAGTCACTCTAATTTAAGGTTTCGGGTCCAGTAATACATTTTAACGTTTTTAGAAGGTCTCTTTCTATAAGTCTATAATATATAACTAAACTATTGTTGTATGCAAAGTAAATAAGGTTTTTAAAATGTTTAAGAAGCTTCATTTAAAATTAAATTAAAATGCAGAGCCCCCCGGACCGATGGCCAGGACCCGGGCAGTGAGAGTGCCACTGAAAATCAACTCCCGGCACGCGTGCCATAGGTTGCCTACCCCTGCACCAGACCATAAACCATTTATTTAAAATATTTGGATTTAATCTTGGAGATTACTTTTACTTAATCATCCCCCCACCCCCAAATCCCTATCGGGTTGCTTGTTGCAAAGCAGGCTTGCAGTCTAAAAACATTGTCTCTTTTCATGTGTGCAATACTAATCAAATGTTCTTAATTAGCCATCAAGACCTTGTCTGCGATTACCCACATCTCCTGTTAGTTGCAGATTTATTCCATTAGGTATTAAAGGAGACTCTGTCAGGTAGGAACACAATTTAGGCTTTGTAACAAAGAAGGGTTTACAAATTCTAATTACCGGTATATCCCTGCTATTGGCAGGATTGTACTGGCATCCCCAGGTAAAGAGGCCCTCCCATGCACTGATATTCCCCTTTTCTCATGGAGGGGGTTCAATTAACTTTGTAGTACCTACTGCCTCTTTCCCTCCCTCCCTCCCACCCCCCAACTCTCACTGTCATGCCCAAATCTGGTCCCAGCAGAACTTTGTTTGCTTCCAGGTCTACACGGAGGGATGGTTAGAAGAGTGGGTAGATGGAGGGAAGGAGTGGATGGGCAGGTGTGGGGCCAAAACTAGGGTTACCATATTTAAAAATTAAAAAAAGAGGACACTCCACGGGGACCTGGCCCCGCCCCCGCCCCAACTCCGCCCCCTCCCCTGAGCGCCCGCATTCCCCCTCCTCCCTCCCAGCCATGAAACAGCTGCCCGAGCGCTACCGGCTTCGGGCAGCCCCCAGACCTCCAGACCCTGCACCCCCGGCCGGGCACTTCCCCTCGAGCTGTACAAACAGAACAAAAAGACAGCCTTGCCCCAAAGAGGTTCTTCCCTCTTTCCAGTGGGATGATGTGTGGGAATCCCCACAAGGGATTCCTTGCAAAGATTCCCCCCAAACAATCCCTAACTATAGCCTGTAACAGATGGGGACAATCTGGCATATGGAATTGTTCATAGGATGGCTTGAAATTGCCATAGAAAGGATAGCATTTTTGCTTCAGTTCTCCATCTCCTCCACCTCTTCTGCCTGTGTTGAGATGTGCAAGATTGCATGAGAGCTACTCACCATTCCTTTGCAATGATGGGAGACAATAAAATGTGCAAAGTTCTTGAATTTTTATTTGTGACAATAAGGATTTAAAGTGTGGGCTTTCTTGTGTACTCAGCCAAGAACATGTGCTATGAGCATGTTGCCCTTCCCTGAAGCAGAGTGTTTGGATATAAAGCCAGTTCAAGAGAGGTCTACATATCATGACCCACATTCTCATTTCAGGCTGGTAGTCTTCCCACTTTTGACATTCCAGTGAACGTGGCCTGTATTATCAGTGCTTCAGAACATTCTGGCAGATGCTCCCAGTGTAATGCTAATTCTTCAGATAAGCCATCCACAATGGGGTGAAGGCTTCAGATAGCTTAATAGGTCATCTGAAATAGCATTCTCAACCTTACTCTTGTGCACAGGAGACCCAATGTACTTCCAGCTGCACTGGGAGGAGGTAGAAGCAATAAAAATGCTGGCTGAGCCCCTGGATGGGGTAGAAAAGTACAGCCTTTTATTTTTTTTAAAAAAAAAAATTCAAGACCGCAAACCAACCTAAGTTCCAAATAAACGTAGATTTCAAAGGAGAAAAAGATGCTAATCGTTATGTATCCTGAGCAGATGGAGCACATACATTGCTTTTGTTGTTTCCCAGACACAGCCCAAAGTGAAACAAAACCAACCAACCAACCAAACAAAAAAAACCACACAGCCACAGATAGTGGGCTAATAACACGAGATAAAACTTTTCCTTACAATTCCCTGAGCACTATATCAATATCTGTCAGACTATGAATTGCCTGTCAGCAGCTCAACATTTGAAAAGTTTTCACTTTTTGGTAAACAGCTCCTTCTCTGGCATTTTTCATGTGCTCTCAGACTGACCACTTAAACTTTCCAGTCATTCATCGGTAGGTGTGCCATGTGTCCTTTACTGAAAGCTCAGGAACTTATTGTGTAGCAAAAAGAGGCTTGTGTGAGGCTAAGATTTCTCTCACTTGCCACTTACTGTGTTATCTTGTCTGACCAGAGTATTGCTCTTTTTGATAAGCTTCCCATTTAGGAGACACAAAGGATGCTGGAAATCTATCTATATTTTGCTGATCTTGCTGCCCCCCCCCCCCCCCGGCCCAATGGTTCCATTTGAAGGGTCCCCCCCCTTTAATCCATAACCTCAGAAATCCAAATATTCCAGCAAAAAGAATAGATGGCAGCTGGGCTCAGAGCCATCAAATTCTTCTGTTCTCCCAGCAATGCTGTCCTCTAGGCAAGGTCAAACTTCTTCCCATCCCTCTGCCTGACTGTAAGGACAAAACAGTATTTGCCAATCTCATCTGACAACGTGCTGAACAAATAAACTACAGGTGGACATAAGCTGTGTCTGAACTTCCCCTACAGTGAGGGGTGGGGGTTATGATCTTTGTTTTTTGTAGAGCCCCATAACAAAGTAAACCAAGGATGCCTTTCTGGAATATGCTGGGAAGTGATAACCCATGTACATAGTCTTGCCACAATGCATCAAGGATAACTGACTCCTGAAAGGACAGAGTATCAGTTTTCTAACATGTCCAAATCCAGTTTAAAAAAAAAAAAGTTCCTTGGTCTTCAAAACGTTCCTCCACCCAATCAATTTCCTACCAAGCTCATTCCCTCTGTTTTTAAATATCCGTTTTACTTGTCTAACCCCCTATCCATCTCCTTCATCTCTGTCCTACCAAGCGCCTTTCCTCCCATGACTATCACACTTTCCCCCAGTCTCCATCCCTCTTCGCTGACCTTCTGTTTAACCTTTTCCTACCTGATCATATTGTTTTCTCTCTTTCTTCTCCCTACCAGCTCAAAGACTCTTCCTACCATTCCTTCCTTTGGATTCATTCTTCCTTGCAGCCCAGCCATTCACTCCACCCCATTTCCCACTCCATCACCCTCTACCACTTCCTTTCTTCACCCTGATAGAGAGCGTGGAGATTATATTTTAGGGGGAGGGGGAAGTTAGTGGGAATGGAGGAAAGTGACTGAGCCTAATTGTTTTTTTCAATCCTTGGTGTCGGGTTATGAGGCAGGACAAAATTAATGTGGACATTTGTCCACCAGGAGTACCCGTGTGAGGAGTACCAAGTAATGTTGCACAGAGACCAGGGAAATTACTTCTAATCCTTGTAGAGCTGAACTGGAATTATCCTAGGGATACAGGACTGAAAGGCTCTGTATCTCACTATCTACTCTCTGAGAAGTCTGTTAAAATCCAATCATGCCCAGATTCTACCCACCCCATAGCAGTTTTCCCATACTGACAATGTAAAAGATTGTTTAGCAAGATATAGTCCTGAGCAAAGTCTCTCTCCTAGTGATCATCTCCACTCCTGATTGTGTTTAACTGTTCTACGCAGTAAGGCAGCCTTTGTAACACTGCACATCTAATTACAAGTAAGAAATAGCACTGGGTAGGGGGAAAGCAGACTAGTGATAAATGTGTAGGGGCAACAACACCAGTCCTTTAGGCAGACAGACAATTTGCTATCTCCAGTTCAATCTCCTGCCAGGTTTCCTATTGTCATCATCCCAGGGTGACTAATTTGACAATTTCTTAGGAGCACTGCTTTACCTGAGTTCACACCCCTCTTGAGTACAAGATCCAGGAGGCCATATGTATCGTATCTTTAAATACAGCCTTTCCATAAACCAGCTGTAGGGAAAATGTCACTTGGATAATCTGATTATTTGGTTTTGATAGCTTAAAAGTTTATCTCGTGTTCTCTAACTGATTTCTTATCCCTTGAGTTTAACTTTTTACTGAATTTCCTTCACTCTTATTTTATGTCAGAACTTAATTTTATTCCTTTCAACTCTTCCTACATTCATCCGACATTTCTCTATTTTTGTCCATTTTATTTCACTTTCAAAGGCTAAGTAAAATCACAGAATCATAGGGTTGGAAGGGACTTCAGGAGGTCATCTAGTCCAACCCCCTACTCAAAGCAGGACTAAATCCCCAACTAAATCATCCCAGCCAGGGCTTTGTCAAGCTTGACCTTAAAAACCTACTCCTTTATAGTTGTTAAACTGGGTATAGATTTTATATATAAAATTAGATTATTATAGAAAGTTAGATATTATATATAGATTAGCATTAGAATAAAATACATTTAATACAATTTTTATAGATTAGTTAACTACAGGATGCCTCTGTCAAGGTCAGTCTAATTAAAGAGATGCTGTCAAAGTTATTAGGCCAAAAAATTGTCCTACCTTGAGTGGCTCCATCTGGAATGAATTTACCCTCTGGAGTCCCACAGAGAGCTTTTTTTCCCTATTAAACAAATGTTCCTTGTTAAATGAAAAACAAACAAGACATGCATCCTCCTGTCATCAAACACAACAGCCCAGTGCTGTATGCTGCCCTAGATCTTGTCATAAAAGCAATATATGAAGAAGCGGCAAGCCTCGAGAGAAACCAGGTGACGCTTTTGAACACCAGGATTGAAAACAAGGTGGAATTTTATGTTGCAAGGAGATATACATGTGTATGAATAACATTACATATATTTCTTGTCAATCCTAAGAAATGGGAAATATCAGTTCTTGGTTTCCATGCACACGTTTCATAGTGCCTGTTTTTATTTGTGACTGGACTGGTGTGTTTTCTATGCTTTCCCTAGGGGATTCCATGACATTCCTATTCTCAAATGGTTTCGATAAATCAGCCTACTTTGCCCATGGCAATGGAAAACCACAACAAACTGCAATTGTATATTGCACTCTGCAATGTTCTCCACACAGATGCACCCAGAGCTGCAGAGGAGACCTGCAAGTGACCTTAGGGGGCACTTAAATATTAAATCAGTTTTACCCTGGAAAAAAATGACCATATAAAAAGGGCATCATTTTACACAGAAGAC
Source organism: Emys orbicularis (assembly GCF_028017835.1). NCBI lineage: Eukaryota > Metazoa > Chordata > Testudines > Emydidae > Emys > Emys orbicularis. The sequence goes on from NC_088690.1 coordinate 90,009,969, forward strand.
CTTTTTCAGGTATGTCAGATTCAGAACTGTTTATGTTGGAGACACAAGTTGTTTATCGCTTTGTTCTCCTGAAAACACTGTAGAGCTAATACAGTTTTGATGGAGATACTTTTTCTTCTTAGCTATCATCATTCTTCAAATGAATTACCTACTAAGTTCCAATAAGTTACACCTGTGCAACTCCCTTTGCAAAGAGGTTGCACAGATGCCAATGAAGACCCAATTTGACTAGTAGACCAGTATTTGGGATGACCATGTACAAGATAAAAAGAACCCAGTGTAACTTGGAGTCCAGTATAAGTTTGCAGAGATAGTGGGCAGAATTTTCAAAGGAGTCAGAGTTAGGTACCCATTGAAATATGACCGGATTTAGATGCCTAAATGGCTTAAGCTCCTTTGACGAAGCTAGAATAAACCTCTTTTTACCTTTGCACTGCAAATATTTGATTTAGAATCACTGAGATAATAGAGACCCACCATGACACCGTTTTTAAAGGAGTAGGACATAAGCAGAACTTGCATAGTTTATAGACCTTTTTGCACTAGAGAGAAAAGATTGGGGGGGCAAGGTTGGAGGGGATATTGTTTGTTTTTGTTGTGGTGGGGCTAGGAATTCTTTAGGCCTACAACCTTAAACAATTAATTTCTTTCTTTAGACCACAGAAAGGCATATCTCACATTCTAGTCACTCCTGACAAATTAATTAAAAATAAAATAGGTATAAATAAAAGAGGACACATGGAAACCTTACAAAATATAATCCATAACTTAACTTATGAAAATCATGTCACAGGGCTGGGAAAACATACACAGCACCTAAATTAGGAATCAGGTGGCAGGTACTAAGGATCAAGTGGATTAAACCTAATGGAAAGTTGAGATTGAAGCCTTACTTTCTCCACTGGTTTCTGTTAGAACCTGCTTTTTATTTTAATGGAAATTGGGGGTTTTGACAAAATGCAATTTTTCATGAGAAGTGTCTGCATTGGGTGGAAATTTTCAAATTTTCACTGAAAAATCAAAAATCAAAATATTTGGGGTGAAAATGGAAATGCTTCAGTGTCGATATTCCACTGTGGTGCCTCATGGGAGTTGCACTTTGGTTTCTTTATTTCTCCATTTTCCTTTATGGGCTGAGCTCCTGCACTTGACAATATCTCCCATAATGCAACCACCTTCCCCTTACCATGAGGGGAATTCGTGGTGCCTCATGGGAGATGCAGTGGGAATCAGACTCATAGATGAGAATGGGAGCGTAGGGCACCTGAACTCCCACTCCCACAGGGCACCAATGGCAATATTTTCAATATTTTAATTTCTGACCTAAATATTTTAGTTTTAAATTTTTCACCAGAGTTGAAATTTTTCACAGGAACAAAAGCCTATTTTCTTCCTAGCTCTAGTTGTCTGGCTATGCTCTAGTAGTAAGCTGCTAAGATAGGTTTCCCAGATGATTTTACTTACATATAAGTAGAATACCAGAATGATGGAAAAAGTACAGGAGCCCCAGTAATAACAAAAGAAGGACAGGAGACACAAGATACGGTTTTAATCAGGCTGCAACTTTATTATTAGATATCTGGGATTAGCCGGCATATATAAATAAGTGTACAGTGCAGCTAACCCCGTGTTCATTCAATAATTACTGGGGGAGGCTTCTACCAGCCCCCCTCTTTTTCCATCCAGGTCCTCCAGCCAACCCATAGGTGGGCCCTTACCATCCACCCTCCCCTTAGGAGGCTTAAGGTGGGCTATAAGAAAGGGTGGTTGGCTCCCTATTGTACCATTCACAGGAGCCCCAGTCACCCCCCCGCCCCCACCGTTCTCTTCCTTTAACCAACACCTCCTTTTTAAGTCTTTTACCAAGCCATATATTCTGTCACTGTATACCTTCCCACTCTAGTTATCATGCTATCTACCACTCTTTAATTGCTAGGTAAGGATCGATACTTTAAAAATAACTCTACCTACAAGGAATGGTGATGATCATCTCTTAACTTCTTAATATTGTAAGTTGAACATTAATTATTTTATTGTCTTCATATATTGGTTCTGCATGATTTTTAATAATTATACTGACCTCTGGATAAGGCATTTCCTGGCAGTTCATGATTAACAGCTAGGAAATGCCCTCACTTTTGTCCATTATTGCTTATAAACAATAAATAGAATGTATAATAAGGTATACGGCATGCATGGGGAGGAGAACGGAAAAGAAGACAAGAAATGGGAATAGAAGAAAATTAGATGTGGAAAGATTGAGGTTCTCAGATCATATAAACTTAAAAAAAAACATGGTTTAATATAAAAATTTCTTATTACATGTGTTTCCATTTAAATGAAACAGCAGTAAATTAATTTTAATGCTAAAGTTAGCAGTAGAGGAGACATTTGAATGCAGGTGTGGATCTGTTTAATGAGGTAATAAAGGTGAAAATATGATCAGAAAATTTTTTCAGAAGTTTAGTAAGAAGCTGGGAAATGAAAGTAGTACAGAGATTGTTAACGTTTGCATAGAAAAATGACTTGAACACTTTTATCTCTTTAATAGTAGAAAGGAAAATGAAAGAAATGAATACAGAAGCTACCTGATGGCAGAACTAAGAATAGATTTTTATTTCTATGACAGATTTATTTAACCATGGGATTGATACAAGTCTTGCCAGTAGGTTCTGACAGGCACTGATCAAGTTGGATTGGAGCACTCAATGCGTGATATCTTATAACAGGTTGACGAGACAAAGGATATAGAGAAGCTGGAGATAGACAACAAGATGGTTTCACACAGAGTAAAAAAAAAAACAGGCTTTAAGGGCTTGTAAATGATGAAAACCCTGAGACTATTTAGGCTGAGTACAACAAAATGTCATTGAATCCAAGTGGGGATGGATACGGCTATTACCCTAACTAGTTCAGACAGGAGTAAAAGCTCGGTGATGCTATGCAATGCTAGCGAAGTAAGAACCATGAAAATAGACCAGAGTTGTGTGGGACTTTGTGAAAAATTATGACAGGAGATATTAATGATCATTTAAGACACTGAAGGCATCATTAAAAAACAATATTCTAAACAGATGTCAGATTGTTTTCCCATGAAATGGAAAGAAGTTTTTAAGGCTAGAAATAACTGAACAGCATTATTAAACTTCGCTTTTCATCTAACAAAAGAACATTAAAAATCCCTTCCCACCCACTATAATAAACTACTCCCCATCCACCCACACCAAATCCCTAATTAACCCTATGTTCCCTCCTCCCTCCTCTTCCAACCCCACTGCCCACACTTACACCTGGGAAAAAAGCCTGGTAGAACAGAAAAGAGAAAGGATAGTAGCATATCATAAACTGCCATATAACCTGTTGACAGATTCGAAAAAGAAAATACGGACATCTACTGTGCCATCTGTTATACCTGGCATGTAGTTAAGGTAATGTCAGGTGGGAAAACTACAGGAGACATTCTAAGGTCATAGATATGGTAAAAACAGAAAACAGTGATGCTCGGTAATATTAAGCTGCCAAGATAGGTTTCCTGGATGATTTTACTTCTATATAAGTAGAATACCAGAATGATGGGAAAAGTACAGGAGCTCCAGTAATAATGATAACAAACAAATCCACTGAGAGCTCTAAAGAACTGTAGATAGGATGAGTGAAAATTGTTAACCAAGTCTTTGGTGTGAGCTTGCAGCGCTGATCCTCTAGCTCAACTGGCACAGCTCCCAGCGGTGAGGTCGTGAACTCCTGCAGTGGGGATTAAGGGTGTCAGGAGGCCCTGATCCAACAAAGCACGTGCATGAATTTTAAGCACATTAGAAGTCTCTGGGACTTCTCAAGTGCTGAAGTGTTCTGTTCGATCAGGGCCTCAGTATCTGGTAATCAGTGACAGGTATTTAGAATTTAACTTGATGAGTTTAATTTCTATGTGGAAATATTTGATATCAGGTGTTAAATTAGGAAGAGGTCAGTGGTGCTATACTAAATTGAGGATAGGGGTCAAAGCTCCTCCTATGTATTTACTAATGGAGATGTAAAGAAAAATAGCAAGGTGGAAAATCAGAGTGACTTTGTGCTGGATATGAAATACACAACCTACCCAAGCTATTTCGACTTATCAATGGGTATGTTTTGCACCAAAAGATGGAGCTGCTATCCTTACTTATCACTCCCAGGTGTACCACCTCCAAAAGTTGCTGCTGCCTGGAAGGAATGGCACTGCAAAGGTTTGTTAGGCCAATGTTTTCAAATCTGGGTGCCTATTTAGGGTCCTAAATTGATACGTTAGTACTTAAATAAGTGGTGTTTATTTTCAGATTTGGATCCCTGCTGGCCTCAGTGGGTTGGCTCCAGCAGTCCTGGGATTGATGAAAGAGGAAATGTGGCTCAGAGCCACTTTCCTCTCTCACATAGTGCCAAGTATGAGCTAGTGCAGCTAATTCAGCTTGTATGCATTCTGTTCCTCTCAGCTGGGAACCAGGAGGTGAGCCAGAACCCTTATGACTGACCTGCTCTCCAAAACTCCACCAGTGAGTGCTTTGTTGATTATCCTGGTCCACGGACCACAATTTGGGAACCTTTGTGTGACAGTGTGTGAATTATCATCCTCTGTCATGACTAAATGGGAAGATAAAGATCTACCATTAACATTGGAGAGAAAAATAATTATGATGGGCAGGGTTTGTGACATGAAGGAAATCAACAGAAAACATGAAGACCTGATTATGCTTAGTGTATGTTATTGACTCATTCTATTCTCTTGTTACTATGTATTGGGATGCAATGAATGCCTGTAACAAGAGTTGATGGGAATATCTGTTTTATATATTGAAACTGATCATTTTGACCCAGAAACAATCAAGATAAGATTGCTATAGTCAGGAGTCTCTAAGGTGCCACAAGGGCTCCTCGTTGTTTTTTTTTATAGTCAGGAAGAGGTCCTAGAGAACGGGGCCAACTATTATCATAATTTATAATGGCCAGAGAGTCTCTTACAACAGCAATAGGAAACCATTAGGGAATTCCTGGTGTTGTGCTGGTCGGAGTGGAACAAATGGCATTTTCTAAGCAAGTGATAACCTTCTAAGTAAATAACTAGATTATTCTGCAAATAGTCTATCAATGGAATCCTTTCCTTGAATCCATGAACTCACTTCCTTGTATCCTGCTTGGATACAGTTATCCAAGCTCTAGAGATTACACTTTTGCAATTCAGTCCTCCCTAGTTACACCAATTAAAATGACTAACCCAATAGTAAGGTACTGTAAGGATGTTTTGGTAAACTGGTCAATCTTTTACTGGCATTAATCCATTATTCTTCCATCGGGAGCAATGGCAAAATGAAAATTGAGGTTAGTCCCATTTGTTGGGAGGAATGGAAATTGGCAGGATTTCTTTCTTTTGCAGTTTTATATCTGGAGGACTTAAGTGACCTCTGATCTTTCCAGAATGTTTCTAACTCAAGAAGCAATCAATATGTGAGATTTCATGTAGTAACAAGTTATTTGCATTCCTGCTTGCCTAAATTGCCTGAGCCCTCTCCTTTTTCTTTCTTGCACCATCCTCTTCTCTAAATTCTATGTGATATTATTTGGACTCTTATCCAACTCGTACATTTCAAGAATATTAAGAGGGATGAGAAAGTAAGTTAAATATATGTTTTGCTTACAGACAAGAGTAATTGCATTGGAGTATATATCGAAATATGTTAGTGAGGCTAAAGTGAAATGACCATTTAAAATCCTACAATGAATTGACTGGACTCCTGAGCACTTTTTCAAATGTGGTCTAGTCACAGTGGACAAAGATGTGTGCTGACAGTGGGGAAATACGGGTGGTAATTTGACACTATATTTGACAATATTAGAAGGTGTTCAAATTGCTGGGTGAAATTCTGGCCTTATTGAAGTCAATTTCACCCTAAATATTAATGTTACAAGTAGCACCCAGAGGCCTAGATAAAGATAAGGGCTATATTCTACAAAGGACAAAAACGTGGTCCCTGTCATTCTAAATGTTGAAGGAATAGTATGCCAGCATAAATTACTAGATGAGTCAGAACTATATTTGCTATATGAGTTTTCAGTGTATGTCAATGATTTTTAGTGGAGACAAATTTACTGAGTATAAAGGTACTGTAGATCCAGGTAATGTAATATATACTTCTCTCCTCCCATATTGATGCCACCAAAAATGCTGTGGCAGATCAGTTACAAATCCAAGAAGAAATATTTAGCAGCCTAAATTATAAGGATGAGCAAACTATTTCTGATAAAAATAAGAACTTACCCAAAGCTTCATCTTTCCCTTGAGCAAAAAACAGAATGAGGGCCAGAAACCGAACCTTTGCTTTCCATGATTCTATACTGTTTAGCTCTCTTGTTCTGCATGCCTCTGTCTTTTAAAAAAAATAATTATTAATTATTATTATTCTGATTTGATCTTTCAGTCCCAATGGAAAAAAGGAGAACCTTAGTATTTCTGACCTGACTGGAAACAGTGAGTGCAAGAAATACAGCAAGAAAGCCAGTTGTTACAAGATTTGCAAATAAAGTGATTCAGATAAGATTCATGTAAGCCTCCAAACTTCTGGGTGCTTATCTAAAGTGAACCTCTGAAAACTTTCACTCATCACTACTAAACTGGCTTATAGGTCTGGATATTAGAGAAGCTCTCTCCACATTCAATAGGCTGAGTTCTTTTATTTCACAAGTATTACCTGCAAAAAAGCACTAAAATACCTTCCATAACATAGGACCAATCAGAATAGATCAAACTATTGAGCAAATGTAAGGTAAATGGTGTTTGTTTAATTTGGTTTCCATGTATTTTTCAATGTTTACTTTCCCTCAACATTCCCCTCATTTCCATCTGGAAGGCTAGAAAGGCAGTTGGCTTCCCAGCAGACACCAACTCTACAATTAACTACCTGGCAGGCAACAAACACTTCTCTTGTTCCTGGAGACTGTGTGTGCTTCAGTGGACAGCATGGTGCATTTACCTTTATGCACAGGGAAGTTGGCTACAACTGTTGGCCCTCGGTCAGTAGCACAAAGTGTTTAATTGGCTTTGCAACAGTGATGAGACTGTATATGACTAGGCATTAGAAAACACATGGATAATTCTTAAGGGGCAGTTACAGTAATAAATCCAGAATGCAGCCAATATTGCATGGAATATGTTTGGTATTTCTTTGGGGCAAGCTGCCCTAGTTTTGTTTGGATGGCACAACACCAGTTGGTTGCCCTATTATTTTGAGCACTAACTTTTATCAAGATTTAAAACTTAGCCATTTGAGTATGAAGCACAAGCAAATTCCTTCAGTTGGCTTTATGGTGGAATATCCAGCACAGCCTATGATTTCTGAGCAGCACTGGCCTTTAAGGATATGATTTTGTTTAAGCATATTTCAGTCCTTTGAGTCTTCTGCTGTGCTTTAGGATATTGTAATTAGAAAGCACTGTGAACCTTGGCTGCTGCCAAAGCTTTGCTGACATTCAAAGCCCCTGTTCAGCTTTTCTTAGTTTCCCTTACTTCTCTGAGAATCAACAGAGCGTGATCTGTAGATGCTCGCTAGCTCTGATGCTGGCTTGCCTGCAGATTAGAGAAGAAAAATGTGTTAATATTCTGTGCGGTGAAGCTAAATCACTGAGATGATTTCAAGACAAGCAATAAGTTGGAATTCATTGCTAACATATGCAATACGTTTTTTAAATTGGGGTCCCTCCATATAAAATGTCCCAAAGCACATAAAACAAAAGGTAGAACTTCAGATTGCTTTACAGAGCTGGGAATTTTTAGTTTAACATTTCTCATCCCATTTAACTTTGTCCTCTGTCTTCTCCTCATTCCTCTTCCATTTCCTACCTGTAGTATATAGGAATAGTATGTGTGCCCTATAGTTGCACTCAATGTGTTTTATTTTTTAGAAGGCACCTGAACCAAGTCAGAGCAATAGGATGTATACAGGTAGGTGTGTTTGTGTATATTTAGTAAACGCTTGTTTGGAATCCAATGGTGCCCCTTTCGTTTCTTCATACTGCTTTATCTCTATCCCTATATAAAGAACAAAAGACACAATACTTCCTCCTACACTTTCAGGTACATTTTCCTCATAAGTTTCCTTTTGCCCTCTTCTCACTTGGAAACCGCAGCCCCAGTGTTGTTTTGTAGCTCATCTGTAAACCACACTGTAGTGGAATCTGCAAGGTGGCGTTATCTGAATGTTTAGTATTTCAGCTTGGGAGTTTCAAAGGTGTCAAATAGAGGTAGGAATCCCACTCCCCAAAATCAGTGGGAGTTAGGTGCCTAGCTACCTTAGGCCTCTGAAAATCCCAGGCTCAGTTTATGCTGTATGCCCATCTTCATTTTCTAGACACACACATAATAATGCTTTGTATTATACTATATATATATATGCCAGGGAAAATGAAGCATTTTACAAACTATTTCTAGCTTCACCTTTACCTGTGAGGTACAGAAGTGTTGCTATCCTCATTTTATAGGTACAGAAACATAGACATCTGTGCACTTTTGAAAATCCCAATAGGTGCTTATCTGCATCTTTAGGCACCTAAATACCATTTAAAAAATCTTGTCCTAAAGGTATGTCTACACTGCAATAAACACCCACAGCATTGAGTATCAGAGCTGGGGTCAGCTGACTTGGGCTCGCAGGACTTGGACTGCAGGGCTATAAAATTGCAGTGCTGTCGACATTCAGGGTTGGGCTGGAGCCCAGGCTCTGAGACCCACTCCCCTCAGGCCTCAGAGCCTGGGATCCAGCCCGAGCCTGAACATCTACATTGCAATTGTATAGCCCCAGAACCCAAGCCCCATGAGCCTGAGTCAGCTGACCTGGGCTTCGAAATTTAGTGCCGTGGGATTTTTTACTGCTGTGTAGACATACCCCAAGTGACAACCTGCGAAGATTTGAGGCAGAGAGAAAGAACAAACTCTGGTTTCTTGAGTCTCATTCCTGATGCCCATGACGATGTCTCCTCCCCGTTTTCATTTCCCTTTAAGAGAAATGGTGTTTCTAAGGAGAGAAGATGGAAAGGGAGATGTCTGGGTTTAGAGCACAATTCTGTTTCTAAATAGCTTAATAATGTTCCACGTTACCATTACACCACCAAGCTAGCCACCTTCGGAGATAAGGAACATACCTGCACAAAGTTTGCTACACAGCCCAGAAAATTCAAGTTTTTTGGATCAGAATGCTGTGAAAACTATCTTCACACCTGATCAGCTGATCCTGCAGAACTAAGCCTGCTGGTGCAATGGAAGCCATAAGAAAAGAAACTAAGCATTCCTTTAAAAAGCAACAGAGGGTCCTGTGGCACCTTTAAGACTAACAGAAGTATTGGAGCATAAGCTTTCGTGGGTGAATGCCCACTTCATCGGATGCAGTCACTTGTCAGATTAAAGATCCCACAGCACATTTTCAAAGAATAGAGGTGTTAGCTGGATATACAAAACCTCCTGGCTTCTGTTTCAATGGGATCTACCAACCTTAGGTAGTTATAAGGTTACCCATTCCTCTTTCATTTTTGCTGGAGATTTCCATGAAACTTAAAACTTCAAGCAAACCTGATTCAAATCACTATGTAGTTGGCAAGTTTTACCATCCACTTCCTTCTCCATGTTTCCCAGGAAGTTACCTTATGCAATCTTATCAGGAAGAAGCAGTGGAAACCAGTCATAACTCATATTTTATTAATTGAGATGGAATATATGGGCCTGAAAAGCTAAAGGTGGCAACGTAACCCAGTTACTGTCCAGTATTACACAGTTTTAAACAAGTTTTGGGGTTCTGTATTCAGAGACCTCAGCCTGTTTAGTAACGTGGAAAACACACCATTATTTTTATTTTAAAAAATTATTACAGAAAAGAAGGAAAAACAAAACATTTGAAATGTAAAGTCTTAAGTAACACTTTCATTTTAATAACATCTCTTGTTCCCTTTCCCTTTAGCTGGAGAGATGTTTTAGAAGCTAAAAAAAACCCTTGTTCGACAGTCTCTTACATTGTAATAACTGTCCTTTTGGAAAAAGGAGAAGAACTGTTGTTGTTGCTGCTGTTAAAGTCCGAGCCCTCAAAGACAAAACAAGACACACACACAAGAAAGAAAAGAAAGCAAAAATAGAAAATGTAGCTTCTATTTCTGCTGTTGACTCCCACTTGTACCCACCCTGAAGAAACATAGGCTCAGCAAACAGTCTTATCAGCCACTGAGAGCCCTGGCAAATTTGTACCAGGCTGCCTCTTTCTAGTCACAGACTTACAGCAGTGTTGCAAAATATACAGTCTTGGCCAGGTGAGCCAACTCTGATTAGACAGAAGGAAAAAGAAGAGGGATGGTAAAGAGAAAAATAGGGTAGGGAAGGAAAAGGACACATGGAGGAAGATGAGGAGACAGTCTCACATCCCAGGTGGTGTTTAGCATTCAGCCAGAGCTGGTGGAGGTGGCAGTGTCATCTGGGTTTCCTCTCTCTGGCCTTGTCTGGTCAGGACATATCTCCGGACTAGGACAAAGAAGGTCCTGGATCCCAGGAGATTGTGGGGTTGGCAGCCATGATGGTGAAGCTCACTCCAGTAGCCAATTTTTCTTCCTCAGTCTTTCTTTAAGGAAAAAAATAGCCCATCCCCTCATAATTTTGTTCACCAATAGACCTAATTTCTGACACACCAATTTTGGTTCATTGATTTCCAGTTTCATGCTATTCTTGTTTACCAGGCTTAATCTAAACACAGTCCTTGAATTATATAGTGGAATTTTTTGTTTGGACTAATTTAGTCCTCCCCCCCCCCTTTTTTTTTTTTGCACCTTTTCGCATCAACATTTGTTGTAATGTTATTATGATATCTTACAAACTTACATTCACTTTTTACAGTTAACCTCACAAGTAGGCCCAATGGGCCCAATTCTAACAACACTGCCTTAGTTCTGATGGTTTTTGTCAATAGCTGACTTCCCTTCCCCTAGATTCGGAGGACGGCATCAAATACTCCATCCAAGAAATGCTCTACTGCTTCCCACCTCTGTCATCCAACAGCTGCAGTCTCCAGCTGACTGTGTTGCTCTTCTACCTCTGTGGAGGCCCATGTACACCAGAATTCCTTGCTCAGTAGTAACTCTCCGGGCTTCACCTCGTTTCAGATTTTGTTTCACTCCATCCTATTGCTAATCCTACTTTCTTGGTGACATTACAACACAAGTAATTACAGTCTGTTTGCATTTCCCACCAGTTTCTACTGGAGATGTTCTTCACTTCTCATTACAAGAGCACTATATTGTGCTGCTGTTGCATTTTCAATCGGTGGCTGCATTTCAACAGCAGGCAAAGTTGTGCACAGAGTCCATGAAGCTCTTATTCCTGCTTCCTTTAGGATAAAAGGTGCTAAATAAAAGTAAGGGACTATAATCCTTTCCATGTAGTGCCTCAGCTACATGGAAAAACTCAGACTAAGTAGTGCATCCTTACTTTAGCTTTCAGGGTTCTGAATGATAACAAAATGGACACCAAACTGAAAACAGAACAAGTGTGGTGATGGGAATAAATAGGATATTAATCATTCTGTTTTCAGAAAAACAGGTTTGGTACATCTGATGCCAAAAGTGTCAAGCAGGAACATCTGTTAACTATCTGTCCTTTTTATTGAGCATTTAAAGAAATTAGTCCTGGCAATCTGTGCATGCAGTCATAATGTGTGAACATCCAGTACATGGAAGTGTAGGATGTCATATTGTCTGTTGGTATAAATTGGTAGATTAATTTACTTCAGTTTAAACTACACCACTTTACATCAGCTGAGGATCTGGCCCTAGGTTACAAAGATGCCCAATTCAACTTCAGTGTGCAATTTCCACTGTCATCTGTGATCTCTATCTTCAACTTCCCAGATTTCTAGGAAATGAACTGAGTTTCACCAGCTGCATGTTATAAGAGGGAATTGTGATGTACAATCCCCTAGCTATTAAAAATGTGGGTTTTCTCTCTCACTATTCACTACAATTGTAAACTGGTTTATGATGTATAAAAGCCGCTTGTGAAAAATCATTTCCAAGATAAAATACTCTAATGGTTTTACAGTATACCTTGAAGACAATGCTTTCTGAACAGATTAGGCCATAAATTGATCACTGAGGAAGTAAAGTGGAAGAAAACCACTAAGGTCTATTTTGAGTCTGTCTTGGTTTCGCTGGAATTGCCAGTTCACAGTTAGTGATGTGTCAATTTCAGAAGGGTCAATAGTGGTCTGGAATAGCATCATACATGTCTGATACTGTATCATGAGTCACTGGATTTAGCACACACTGTGCCAGAAATATCAGAATAGAAAATTGACTACAGTAAGTTGGAAACTTTATGGGAGAAACTATGGCTTTGAGACAGTCTACTGGGTTAAATTACTGTAGTTGCTTGGATGATATGAGCTTCCTGCAACAGTGCTAATAGTTCCTCTAGAATAGGCAGATTAATCTGACTCTCTGTTTAGAACTTGACTCTCTGTTTAGAACAGCACCGAACAACTTCTTCCTCTTCAAAATTCTCATTGTGAATAGAATATTCAGCCACTTTACATTGAGGACCACTTCTAACTCATTGGTTTCAGACTGAATCAGCTGATTAGCTGCCCCTTGGTAGACAGGGTCTGTGTGAGGGCAGAGCACTTTTAGGAACTGCTTCAATGTAATATCAAAAATGATTTTTTCCATTAATTCAGTTTTTGAAAAAAAATCCACACCACCTAGAACAGAAGCTGAAGTGAATAAACTGTCAGTTTTGGAAATGTAACTCTAGTTAATAATCTTAACGGTTAGGATACATTGTGGAAACTGCATACCAGGAAAATAGAGACTTTTTTGTTTACATATTAACCTAAATTTGGGATATTGCAGATTATGTACTATATGTATATTATGACTTTTAAACCAAACTTTGTACTTTTGCTTGAAGAAACAGTCTTGCTTGAGAAACATCCTTGCTTAGGTAAATACTTATGATAAAATCATACTGCTTCCCAAGGCATTTACTGTACAGTGGATGTGATATTATATTACTTGTATGTTATTGAATATTTATAAATAAAAAAAGCAATATAACTTTGATGCTCTTCTCCAGGATATTAGACCATCCTATGGGGCATTCGTTAATGTACAAGAGCACAGCCTGGTTGGTTCTTCTAGCCTCTTTTCCTTAGTTGATTTAAACCAGATTGTATTTATTTGCAATTCAATGAAGAACTTGAATAAAATTAAATCTGTGAGCCTGACTATTTTTCTACAGAATTTAAAAGTCCTTTTGGGAACTGCTTTAATTAAAGAATTAGTCAGGAGAACACCTGTTTAGGTGTACCGTGGTTTTAGTTTGAAAAACACTGATTAAAACTTTTCATTTGACATTAATTTTTTTCACTGCCTAAAAAAAATCCATTGAAAGACAGAAATAAGAAGAGCATGTTCTCTCCCACATGTCAAAAAAGGTACATCAGATCCTGCATCAGGTATCATTTTGTAGCTTTGCTATTAAATATGCATTTACAAAACCGGTAGCATAAGTTACTAAACACAAGCATGTTGTGAGTGACGATGCGTGGTCAATAACAGTGAACACTATTCTGTGTCTGTCAAGTTGGAACTGTAGATCTCGCACCTTTTGGCTTCCACTTATATCAGTGTTGGACTATTGCCCAGGAAGCCCTTATGTGCTGTGCATCAGAAGACAAATTCATTAGACAATTTGTTTGACTCACCTTATATTTTTTGAAATCAGATTAGCAGTAGTAATATAAATGATTTTTTTAAATTTAATATATTTAGGTGAAACAGAATGTAGCAGTATTCAACTGCAAAAACTCCATCTTGAAGTAGCATCAGAGTTCTGACTCAAACCTACAGAACCCCAAGACATTAGACTAAAATGGCATCTGATGCTTCAGTCTTAACTGGTGCTAGAATGTGAAACTAGTACTTTAGTGCCAAGTATCAGAGTGGTAGCTGTATTAGTCTGGATTCTCAAAAACAACGAGGAATCCGGTGGCACCTTAAAGACTTACAGATTTATTTGGGCATAAGCTTTCATGGGTAAAAAACCTACTTCTTCAGATGCATGGAGTGAAAATTACAGATACAAGCATATCTGTATTTTTACTCCATGCATCTGAAGAAGTGGGTTTTTTACCCACGAAAGCTTATGCCCAAATAAATCTGTTAGTCTTTAAGCTGCCACCGGACTCCTCGTTGTTTTGGTACTTTAGTCACAGTGGTGCAAGACAAGATCAGAAAACTGATTCAGATTTTCAACATGTAGGCACTGATTTAGCAAAAGAACTTAACCACATGAGTAATTTTAAACATGTGTTTACATCCTACTGAAATTTATATTTAACATTATTTCAATTAATTGTTTCTATGTAACTTGCCTTAGTTTTGTTGTTGCCTTTTATTGTCCTAAAAGCTCTCTAATTACATATTTAATTGATCAGTCTGTAATGGCTTGAATTAAGAGTGAATATATGGTTAGGATATCCTCCAAACTGGTTTATATATTGAATAATTAAAATGAACATTGGCAGATTTCTAACTTGAATGGGAGCCCATCATAGTGCCCTTCAGCAAGACTTTTAGTGCAGAGAGAAATTTTAAATTGGGCATTGTGGACTCTATACCACAGATTGGTCCCAATATCATACTTTATTTAGGACCTAGTAAAGGTTCTATAAAAACTAAAAAGCAAAACTGTCCCCAAAACACTCTCACAAAAAGGAGTGTGGCGAGATGGGCTTTTTTGTTCATTAGACAGTTTTAGTCCTATTGTTTAGCAGCTGTATGAATTAAGAGGTGACATACTGAGAATGATGCTGTGTATAAGAAAGGTGATCATTTATATCACTGTTGTGGTTACACTGGTCTACAATTTTTGAGAAGTCGTCTGCTTCAGAGATAAAATGTGCTATTTATTATGTATTTTGATGTGCTGAATTCAAATATGACAATTAAAACAACTGATTGGCTACTGTTTCTAAGATATTTAAGTTTTTACATTTTATGTCTATGTATATTGTGTAGATAGTAGAGTTTTAATGATAAATTGTAAACCTAGGTCTTTTCATGTGTTTATGGTTGCTTTACATGATAATATTTCACCTGTCCTGTTTATGTAACACTTTAAAAATCAGCAAAAGGGTTATATAAATAAAATTTATTATGAAACAAAAGGCAAAAAACTATTCTGTACATAGTTTAGTCCTATTCAGTGTCTACTCGGCGCTTCTTGGCTTGTCTCTTGTATTCATTAAATGGAGCATCTCTTGTCACTGTCCAGCAATAGTCTGCAAGCATTGATGGGCTCCATTTGCCCTGATAGCGTTTCTCCATTGTTGCAATGTCCTGGTGAAATCGCTCGCCGTGCTCGTCGCTCACTGCTCCGCAGTTCGGTGGAAAAAAATCTAGATGAGAGTGCCAAAAATGTATCTTTAGTGACATGTTGCAACCAAGGCTTTTGTATGCCTTGAGGAGGTTTTCCACCAACAACCTGTAGTTGTCTGCCTTGTTGTTTCTGAAAAAATTTATTGCCACTAACTGGAAGGCTTTCCATGCCGTCTTTTCCTTGCCACACAGTGCATGGTCAAATGCATCATCTCGAAGAAGTTCACGAATCTGAGGACCAACAAAGACACCTTCCTTTATCTTAGCTTCACTTAACCTTGGAAATTTTCCACGGAGGTACTTGAAAGCTGCTTGTGTTTTGTCAATGGCCTTGACAAAGTTCTTCATCAGACCCAGCTTGATGTGTAAGGGTGGTAACAAAATCTTCCTTGATTCAACAAGTGGTGGATGCTGAACACTTTTCCTCCCAGGCTCCAATGACTGTGGGAGTGGCCAATCTTTCTTGATGTAGTGGGAATCTCTTGCACGACTATCCCATTCACAGAGAAAACAGCAGTACTTTGTGTATCCAGTCTGCAGACCAAGCAAGAGAGCAACAACCTTCAAATCGCCACAAAGCTGCCACTGATGTTGGTCATAGTTTATGCACCTCAAAAGTTGTTTCATGTTGTCATAGGTTTCCTTCATATGGACTGCATGAGCAACTGGAATTGATGGCAAAACATTGCCATTCTGCAGTAAAACAGCTTTAAGACTCATCTTCGATGAATCAATGAACAGTCTCCACTCATCTGGATCGTGAACGATGTTGAGGGCTGCCATCACACCATCGATGTTGTTGCAGGCTACAAGATCACCTTCCATGAAGAAGAATGGGACAAGATCCTTTTGACGGTCACGGAACATGGAAACCCTAACATCACCTGCCAGGAGATTCCACTGCTGTAGTCTGGAGCCCAACAGCTCTGCCTTACTCTTGGGTAGTTCCAAATCCCTGACAAGGTCATTCAGTTCACCTTGTGTTATGAGGTGTGGTTCAGAGGAGGAGGATGGGAGAAAATGTGGGTCCTGTGACATTGATGGTTCAGGACCAGAAGTTTCATCCTCTTCCTCTTCCTCGTCTGACTCAAGTGAGAATGATTCTGGTGCATCAGGAACCGGCAGTCCTTCTCTGTGGGGTACTGGGCGTATAGCTGATGGAATGTTTGGATAATGCACAGTCCACTTTTTCTTCTTTGACACACCTTTCCCAACTGGAGGCACCATGCAGAAGTAACAATTGCTGGTATGATCTGTTGGCTGTCTCCAAATCATTGGCACTGCAAAAGGCATAGATTTCCTTTTCCTGTTCAACCACTGGCAAAGATTTGTTGCACAAGTGTTGCAGCATATGTGTGGGGCCCACCTCTTGTCCTGATCTCCAATTTTGCAGCCAAAATAAAGGTGATAGGCTTTCTTAACCATAGTGGTTATACTGCGCTTTTGTGATGCAAAAGTCACTTCACCACAAACATAGCAGAAGTTATCTGCACTGTTCACACAAGTACGAGGCATCTCTGCTGACTTTGGTTAAACAGAAATGTGTCCCTTTGCAAAATCAAACACTGACAAATAAGAGAGCACGACACTGTATGATTTCTAGAACTGATATAGGGCAATTTGTTCAGCAGAGTGATGTAAGCTTCGTTATGATTGCATCATCCATGACTTCTAGGAATAACATGATGCAATTCATATCATGTATGACGCAATACCAGCTTCAGATTGCATCATTCATTGTTTTGCCTAAAAAGCAAGTACTGTCCAAACCCAGTCATAGATTTATTCATAGATCCAGTCAAAGATGTATTTTAGTCATTTCTGGTTTAAATTGAGATCCCTTCTCTTTATAACTCACTTATCCTCCGCCATTCCCAAGTCAAGGGTCGTATATACTGATCCAATAGCATATCTTGAAAACTAGAGCCAATCAACAATTTTAAGCATCATTTTTGTTCTCAGTGACCCAGAATTAGTAAAGTTTGACTACATTTATTTCAGAAGCATTTTGGCTGTAGAGCAGTGTTATACGAAGTATGTCATGTAAGGTATCAATAGAAAAGTTTTATGAATTGCTAAGTATGCTTATCTTGTTCATATGCAGGTGTGCTCTTTGTATCTGAAGTTATGAATATTGGCTATGTACTTGTATCTTAAACATCTGTTGTATTTGTGGGTGACACCCCCCAGATAGATTTACATTAGACAGCTATGTGTTGTTGCCCCATTATGGACACTCCACTCCCACAATGGGTCGTTGAAGAATTTCATCCCTCCCAGTAGGCCTTTCCTGTGGATTCCTCAGTGAGGAGCCAATGGTTACACCCTTTGATTCAACAAAACATGTGATATGCTCATTTGACCCTGGACTCCGTCTTGGGCCAGTAACTTTCTATATACAGGGGCCGTAGGCTTTGTTTGGGATAGGAAATTTCCATGCACATGACAGAGGATATAAAAGATACCTGAGACATCTCAATTTTGCCTCTTTCCTGTTCCAAATTCTCTGGATTGTGGATTTACAACTAAAAGGTGTATTTTGAACTATGGACTGAGGACCTTCCAATCTTTTGAAAGTTATCAGAGACACTTTTGCAAGCCAGCAGGCGATTCCATCACTGCTATGATCCTGATATAAGGACTTTGCAATCATTTGTATGTATATGATCTATTAACCATTTATAACTCTTTTCTTTTATTAATAAATCTTTAGTTAGTTTACTAAGGATTGGCTGACAGCATGATATTTGAGTAAGATTTGAGATACATACTGACCTGGGGGTAAGTGTCTGATCCTTTGGGATTAGTAAGAAAGAACCTCACGTATGGTGAATTGGATATTCAGTAACCTCTCACTATATTAGAGCTGTTTGTCTAGATTGGGGATAAGGGCTGGAATGTCTAAGGGGGACAGTGTTTGGCTTCTGCTTAACCAGTGCGTACTGCAGAAGCTCTTTTGTTACTGGCTTGGTGAATCTAATTATAGAATAAACCACCAGTTTGGGGGGATTGCCTGCCCTGTTTCTTGCAGTCTGCCCTGGGTGTGGCATTCTCAGTGTGATCCATCCCAGGCACCCGGTAACACTGAGCTTCAGTATATACTGTGTAGAGTTGGTTGAAAATGTTCTGTCAAAACCACTTTTTAATTAAAGGATTTTTGTGGAAAATGTCTTTTTTGTGGAAAACTTTGTATTTTTGTTGAAACCCCAAACACCAACAAATTTCAGCTGAAACACACAAAATTTCAATTTGAAAATGCTGCCATTGTGCCTCATGGGAGTTGTTGTTAGACTATTTCATGTCCCCATTCTCCTCTGCGGATTATATCTCCCATAATGCACTGCAGCAGCTCAGCAAGAGGGGAGATGGGATGAGTCAGTATTTGAATAAGAACTTTAAGGAACACCTTGGAGTAGGGTGACCAGATGTCCCAATTTTATAGGGACAGTCCCGATATTTGGGGCTCTTTTTTATATGGGCTCCTATTACCCCCCACCTCATGTGCCGATTTTTCACACTTGCTATCTGGTCACCCTACCTTGGAGGTGCTGCAAGAAATTAGTATTGATGATTCAGGAACTCAAGCAAGATGTTAGAATTATTATTGCTGCTGAAGATGCCATTTTTTCGATGAGATGTAAAACTAAGGTCTCTTTCATTTGTGGTCATTAAAAGTTGCAGGGTGATAGCTGTGGTTAACCCTAGTGTCCGAGTCAAATTCCAACTCTGATAACTGCATTCTGCCATTCTAATGCTCCTCTCATAAACAGTTGTATTCTGTTCTACCACAAAGGTAGCTCTATTTCCTTGGTGGATGAAGTGATCACAATATTTTCTTTAATTTCTTATCAATGTTTCTAGAGCACATTGATGCCCTGTAGGGTGACCAGATGTCCCGATTTTATAGGGATAGTTCCGATTTTTGGGTCTTTTTCTTATATAGGCTCCTATTACCCCCCACCTACTGTCCCGATTTTTCACAATTGCTGTCTGGACACCCTAATGCCCTGAGATGGAAACCACTGGAGAACAGCAAAGTATTATTACTACTTTCCCTCTGCAAGAAAGAAATGTGGCAAAACTCCAGTCCGTGCCTATCACGTGATGGGTAAACTGTTTTTAACAGGACCCAGGCATCCAAGGAAATTCCAGGACTGAACAAAACATTGTTGGGTTAGAGAGGCAGGCATGTAAAGTAAGACCACAGTTGATTAGAACATTGAATAAGTTAGTGAGAAACCTTGCAGTTGTGCTATAGTTCAGCAAAATTTCAAAACAAAAAGCCTCAGTGTTCGTTTGCCCTGGGCTTGCCAACGTTGTGTTAAAAGCCTTAGCAACTCTGGCATCCTGATTCTCACAAGACAAATCCAATCCCGTCGGAATGCAATGATATGCTTACTCTACAGCTTTGGCCAGGCTTCTACATTCATGGAACGCTGGAAATCAGCATCAAGAGCATCTTGCCTGATGCACCTGCAAACAACTGTGACTCCTCTCTCAAACTTTGGCTGCAGCTTCCCTGTAGCATTGCCAGAGAAATGCTCCAAAAAACCAACAATCCAAATGGAAAGTTCTGTCCTTAACTTTCTTTTTTGCAATGAAATGGCATGGATTCTCAATTTGTTTTGCTACTATGGACGTTGGGAGGAGAAAATGTAATCTATTTTAATTATATTTACAGGCAAAGTTTGAATGATCTTATATGAAGAGATCTTTATAGAAACTGTAGTTGTGCAAGGAGCTTATTTGAAATACAGTAGTAGAATCCAGTACTTAGCATAATCCAGTATTTCTCAAACTTGGGGTCCTGACCCAAAGGGGGTCTCAAAGCTATTGTAGGGGGGTCAAAAGATAGTATGGTATTGCCACCCTTACTTTTGCACTGCTGCTGGTGGCAGCTGGGGAGCTCTGGAGGCAGAACAGCTACCAGCAGACGCACAGAAGTAAGGGTGGCATCGTATGGTATTTTTGGGAGGGGGTTCATCACAGCCTGAAATATTTTCAAAGGGGGTCCCAGCAAAAAACCTTTGAGAAGCCCTGCTATATCTGAGTCGCAGTTGTAGAGAAGATGAAACTTGTGCAGATATCTAACAACATAATATGGCACCAATCCTGTGAAAACTTATGCACATATTAACTTTATCAAAGTCAATGGATTTACTCACATGACTAATCAAGTGCCTAAATCTTTACAGGATTGGGGCTATGGTGAATTCTGTAATGCATCTGCCTAAATTCCACTGCTAGCCTTTCACTTCTGGAGAGCTAAACTAAAATTCTACTTTTGCTAATAACAGAAAATCGATTAGGGACCTCTTTCTAGTTCCCATTTGTGTTTATTCCCAGACTACTCCATTAACAAGGCCTGCTCTGGAAAATAGCAGAGCTGTACTGTGTGGTTTAGGTGCACTGCAGACCTATTCATCATCCTCACTGGTGGATACTAAATTCATATGCAGTTGAGGGGGTTTTTTTTGTTTTTTTTTTACAAACACAGAGAAGTGGAAAAACATCCTTTCAAACAAGACATAACTTTGCTCACCAAGGCCAAAAGGTGTGATCCTACCCTTTTTTATTCTGAGACAACAGCAGATGACCATAGAGGGAACAAAGGAAGATTTATATTTACACTGTTGTGATATATTTCTTTCTTTCAGTGTAGGTGGATTTTTGTAAAAAACAAACAAACAAAAAACCCCTCACTTCTAATTGCTGCATTTCTCATCGCAATAATGGTCAGATATAAAAAGACTGATATCATGAGGGGTGAAATCTGGGCTCAGGAGAAGTCAGTGCTATTCTTGCCATTGACAACTCTAGGGCCACGTGTCTACAATGAGTGATAAATGGGTACAGAAAGGAGGTATGCATTGAACCCATTTCTGAGCGAGGTGCACCATTTGGAGAATCTTGGCCTTCCTCGTGAAGTGAATATTTGAACACAAAAAATCAAGACTATCTGAAGAAGGCCAGCATTTTAAAAGCAGCGCCTCTGACTGGAGAAAACTTCCTGTGATGGCTTTCTTGTGGCTTATTTTTTCCCCTCGTCCTGACTTTTTATGTGAAAAACAAGCTGTGAACACAATGTTTATACTAAGTACAGCTTTACAAGACATTAACACGGCCTCAAACAGTGAAAAGCTTGAGAGGCTTAATAGCAACAGAGAGGAAACGGCTCACACATTTCAAATAAAGGGAGATGGTTTAACTCTGACCTGCTGGGGAGAAATGGCCTTTTTCTAGAGTTGGGACTCAGGAACGTCTTGAGTTTTGCAGATGAACTGCGAAAGCATGTGTTAAAGTAAAAAAGAAAAGTCCTTTTCAAAATGGTCCTATGTTTTACTTCAGTACATCCACTACTAGCTAAAAACTGTGAGCTCCACTTAAGTATCAATGAAAGTTCCAGACACAGTTTAAGGAAAGTATGTGGCTCTTAATTTTGGGGGTGGGATAATAGATTTTGAAGTTGGGGGGGAGGGATAGCTCAGTGGTTTGAGCATTGGCCTGCTAAACGCAGGGTTGTGAGCTCAATCCTTGAGGGGGCCACTTGGGGATCTGGGGCAAAATCGGTACTTGGTCCTGCTAGTGAAGGCAGGGGGCTGGACTCGATGACCTTTCAAGGTCCCTTCCAGTTCTAGGAGATGGGATATCTCCATTAATTTCTAATTTGAAGTTCCCCAATTCTCTCCACCTGCACAAACCTTAATTTTTTAGACCTAAGCCCTTCTTTACAGTTCCAAAATGTCCAGATAAATGTGTGCGGGGCAGGGGGAGAAGTTGGATGGTCATGGGGGGAGGGGGTCCCTTAGTTCCAGTCCCACTCCAGCTGAGTGAGGCTGAAACCAGAAATCTGTGGATCTTATGAAGAAGCCTGTTCTTTGTGAGGTTTTTAACCCAATTTTTACAAACTCCTGAAGCTTGCATACAAATTTTGGCTATTGAACCAAATTCCAAAATTGTTGAATTTCTCTCATCAGGAAATAGTATCGAGTATCCTTTGACGGATAAATTCATGTCTTCAAGGATATTAGGGCACTCTCTACCCAGGAAAAAAATTATTAAATTTTCTAAACTGAGTTCTGTTATAGTGTTTTACTTGAATATGAACTTTTCTAACTGTTCTCTTGAGTAGGAAATAAATTGTGCACAGGCAACAGAAAATCTCATGTAGATCTCTTTAGGTACCTGTCCTTTCTTAAACCATCTTTCTTTAAAGGGGTTCACAGCTCTGCCATCTCAAGGCTCTTTATAAAACAGAGTGAATACTATAACCCAGATTTTAAAGATGGAGAAACTGAGGTCCAGATCCTTAAAGCTATTTAGGTGCCTAACTCTCCTTGATTTTAGTGGGAGTCAGGCATCTAAATACCTTTGAGGATCTAGGCCAGAAAGAAAAGCCAAATCTGCTGTGTCCCTGCTCAGTGCCCTAGCCACTAGACTCCAGGTGCAGTGTGCCATGCACAGCTTCTAATGCTGGGGCTAGCACCATGGTGTAATTGAGAGTTCTGGTTGAAGAAGTGAAAAATGGCATGAACATCTGAAAGCTACACAGCAATGTAACTAACAGCTGGTGGTATGTTTAGCATATGCTCATGCAAACTACAGCATGGGGGAGGGGGGAGAAAATACCTTCCCTGACTCTTAAGTTATTGAACATTCATAGAAAATGATGGAGGGAAGGGGCTTTTCCCCATTGCATATAAATCTCAGGTATTTCTGCAGTATGTGGTTGCTCAGAAATGAGTCACACAGTGTAGATGAACATACACTGAGAAAAGATTTCCCTGCTAGTTCAAGTGATATGACATGGTAAATATTAGCTGAGATTAACTGGTTAAATGTTAATAATGTTGTACTACAAAGGCTTGTTTCCACCTTGAGAGGACAAGAGCTTAATTTAATATTATAATAATAGCTCAGTTCCTCAAAGCTCTGCACAGACACTAGCCAGTTAATCCCCCCCCCCCCCGCTAGCACTTGCTAAACTGTTTGCTTCCTTCCACCCACAAACTTTTGACTGCAAAATCTGCAGCCAAGTTCAAAACCCCACTTTAGTGCAACGCCTGCATATTAGCAGCTCCCTCTCCAGCTGTGTGGAGCTGCACCCTGGGTGCCTTGCTCGTAGGCTTTCTGGAATAGCCACCCACCTTGCTACACCCTTCTGTAATCACAATGCCCCACGAGCCTTGAGTGGGTGGGGAACTGGCCAAGGGAAGTCTTGTCTGCTGCGCGTTGGGCTGTGGGGAGGTGAGCGGTTGTTTGCAAATAACAAACAGCGGTTTCAGTCCAGTGAGCAGTTTTTGACCTACTCGCTACCAAGTGAAGCGAGACAGGAGTTTAAAGCAATCCAGCAGCTCCCCCCAGCCTACAACCGGGGACCTTTTGCAGAGTGCCTACCTCTCCTCTTGCACTTGGCAGCTCCTTATCCCAGCAGGGAAACAATAGGCAGCAGTCTGCTTTCTTAGCGCTTGACAGCTGACCCACTCCCAGCTGGGAGCTGCCTGCGAGCCCTTCCAGAGGAATTAGGGAAAGTCACCCCTCATCCAGCCAACAAGAGAAGAGCTAAGGAGACATTCTGCCCCCCGGCACCTGCCTCCCCCCGCTCGGAAAGCCAGGAGAATCCACTCCCCTCTCCTACACTAAACCTCCCCCTGGATGAGTTGCTCCTAGGAGGTAAGCAAGTGCCCTTTGCTGAAGTTTTGTCCCTCCCTTTCCTAGAGCTGAGTGGCCAGGTGGCTGTGAAAGTTACTAGCGATCATCAGAACCAAGATGGGGCGCAGGAGGTGAGGATGTGAAACGCTGGGGCAGGCTGCGACTAGAACAGGAGAGAGGAGCAGGCTCCTTGTAATTGAAAAGGGGGAGTGAGGGTCTTTCTCCCTTCTTGTTGTCTGCCCCTGCTGCGCCCACACCCTGAAGCTGGAAGGCTGAGAAGCGGTTGTTTGTATTTGTCAAACGGTGTCTTGGACATTATTTGTCTATATCCCCTAGTTATTGCTTGCTGCAGCTTAATTATTTCCTACATCTGAGAAGCCACACATCATAAGCTCAGCAGGGATCGTGTTAACATTAATCCTTGCAGTGATGAAAGGCAAACAGGCAGCGTTTAACTGCAAACCAGTTCTTCCAGTACAGAGGGATGTGCCTTGTTCTTACTGCTATTAGGAGAGCTGGCCTAACAGAGAGTTTGTGTTCCGGTGTTGTTTTTTGTTTGTTTGTGGGGTTTTTGTTTTTTTTTTGCAAAAATCTTCACCAAAAGATTGAACCTTGTGGTGTTGGGGGAAAAAATGAAAATTTTCAAGCAGCTCTAACTTACTATAGCAGCAAACTAGAAGACATAGGCCCTGTCTCAAGGGGATTACAGTGGGAGGCCCCAATCCAGCAATTGGCTCTTTGTGGTTGGACCCCCTGGAGTTTCTATGCTGGTGTGGGTGTGTATCTGAGGGGCCAGTTGTGTAGCTGGGCTGTAAAGGCCCAATTCTGCAAACACTTAAGCATGTACTCAACTCTATTGACTTCAAAATCTATTTTACTATTTGGGGGTGGGGGAAAGACACCCATATCAACAAGTCTCTAAACTGAGAAATGGCCAATTAAGACTAAAGATACAAAATGGGGAATGGTGAGAGAACTGCACTATTTTTTTTTAAAATCCAAACAAAATACAGTACGAGTGGGCAACCTCAAGCACTCCAGACAAAATTGTGAATGTGTTTCACTTTCTCTATCATATCAGTTCTGCAAGGCTCTGTATATTTGTGGGAGGATTCAGGAAAATATATTTTTAAGATTCATTTCAAAGAGTTACATGTATGGGAGAAAGGAGTATGGTAGAGAGGATCAGGCCCTGTTCCCAGTAAATCTGTACTCTGGGGCAATCCCACCACTTGGTTTTTAAAATGGCCAGCTATTCATTTATAGTGCTAACACAGTGTATCAGTGTTCCGCAATTTTAAAATATGTGATATTTTAGGTAAGGTCTGTGCGGTAATTGATACTGCATGGGAAGATGATTTGTACCAATAGGTAGGGGGCTTGTCTTCACAACAGAGGTAAGTCGACCTAAGTTACGTTACTCCAGCTAACATGAATAACGTAGCTGGAGTTGACGTAGCTTAGGTCGAGTTACCCCGGTGTCTTCACTGCGCTGTGTCCATGGAGGCACTCTCCAGTCAATTTCCCTTACTCTTCTCGGGGAGCAGGAATACCGGGGTTGACTGGAGAGTGCTCTGCAGTTGATTTAGCGGGGCTTCACTAGACCACTAAATCGACCCCTGCTGCATCGATTGCAGCAGTGTCGATCTCTCCGTAGAGCCCAGAGTCACAAACTGTTGTCTTATTCCAAAACTTCTATTATTTTCTTCATTAGTATCGTGTATCCCATACATGCTTTGATGTATGGAACTTGTTTTCTAAGTAAAATATAGTAATTTAACAGACTACCACCGTACAAAATTCTTCTAAAAAACAAGAGTTGAAAATGTGCTAACTAGTTTTTTGTGTACCAAGATGTCATTACTGCCAAAACAATGAACTTGTAAAATTCACATGTTCTGTGCAGAAGCTGATAGGTCTTTCCATGCCAGAGTAATATGACAGTGGGCCCAATCCTGGACTCCTTACTCAATAAAAATTTGGACTGAGTTCTGCTTGCATAAGGTAGAGAGGATTGGGATATGAATGTGATACTGATTTCTCATTGATCCATAGATGTGCTGGGGGGGTGGGGTGGGAAGGGCGGGCAAATGCTGCTCTTTGGAACTGTGAGGAAAAACTATATTCCTGATAGGTAAATTTTGGAACCTAATAAGGTTGAAGCAATGTAGCATATGTTCCCATGGCATGTGTGGTAAAAAAAACAAGTATCTACTACAAAAAAAAAGTTTTTTATTAATTATATGGTGCCGTAGATGTATTTGGCGCTATATGCTAGGTAGAGTGTGCCAAACAAAATACAGAGGTTTCTGCCTCCAAGGCATGAGGTGCAATATAAAAAATGGCTTCCAGTTACTGAGCCAAACCCTTCTGCTTGGTCTGATGCCATTCCAATTTGCAACACAAAACTGGCCTGTCACAGAATATCCTCAAAAGGTCCTTTTAGAGCACTAATGCCTTGTAAAAATTTGGGAGGAATAAGCAAATAACCAAGCTGCCACATGTGATACATCTTTTAAAGGGTAAATTATTTCTACTCAGAGTTTACCATTCTCAGACTTTCACATGTCATAGCATGATGAAATATTTTCCTGGATTTGTTACTGGATATTCTCTGCAAATGATGAGGGTGTGTGGTATGCTTCAACCCCCAACTGCAGAGAGCTGGATTCAAATTGTTTCTTGCTTAGTCCTGCAAAAGGGTCCCCCAAAAGCAGAGCTTTTCTTCCACCCAGAATTTAGTTGATTTCAGTCAAATGCTATTTGGGATTGAGAATATCTCTTTATGGGATTAGGGTCCTAATTAATGTTAATTGCGACATGGTGCGTTATACACAAACATTAACTATTAATCACAATTCCATGATTTAGATAAATTAATATTACTGTCCCCATTTTTATAACTGATGAAACTGACGCTGATAGTGTAAGTACTGCCCATGCCCGACAACTTCATCATTGGAGACTCTCACATGGCTCTGTACCTCAGTTCAAATCACTAGATACTACTGACTGAGAGTTATGGAAGTGATAGTTCCCTATATGCTTGCATATGCTGTTAAATGTTCAGCAGTGTTCCATATCTTTCCCCCAGTGAGATCTGAGTCTGTTAACTTGTTTCAGTGGGTATTTGCAACCATGTGCATTGACAGCTAATACAAACATAGGTGCTGGAACTGGGGTGGCTTGAAGTGGTTTCTATCATATATAGGGTTTATAGTTTGGTTCAATGGCTCTCAGCAGCACCACTATAAAAAATATTGCTGCACCACTGAATGCAAAGATCATGTAATCAAAAGAGGAAAAAATCCTATCGCTAACTTCTGGAGGCCATTTTTGTAGTAGATTTTTGTAGCTCTTTCTACGTTGTAATAGAATAATAAGAAGGAATAATAAGGCCTATTGTCCCTTTAATCAACACAAATCTGAATTTCATCACTCACGGTGAATTTGCCTACATTCCACATGCCCTAACTCCTACCTTTTAGGTTCAATGGAAGCTGTGAGCGTGGATCAAGATAGTACATATCTTCTTCATCTGAGAAGATCTACAATGCTGAGAAATAAAAATCAGGTGGCACAAGTTTTCTGGTTCCACTTTTTAGTACTGCCACACATACATGCCTTTAGTATTTCCACTACAAAAGATGGTAAATACAGGATTAGATGGTAACTCACCCACTATCCATAGATTAAAGGCTTGGTACTGAAAAGGCACTCTGTTCAACCTAATCATGTAGCTGGACATCTATTCTTCATGGGAGGTATACCTTTGAGATGGGCTTCCAGGCCTCTTAACTTTCAATAATGTGTGTTTGAAGCAGCCTCTGAAAACAAATGTATGATTGGTGACATGCATGACATTTCACCATGGCATGTTAGCATAAACTGTAGTTGCTAAGCAACTTTTTAATAACCTGTCATTGATTAATCTGAATTTAACTTGAATGGCAGCTGGAGTGGCTCAGCACTGCTGAAAATCAGGACACTTCTGTTTAGGTGACTTGAAAACTTTGCCCACTGTCTCCAGGTGAACTGGATGACTTATTACATGTTCATTATTTTCTTTAATAACTGCAGCCATATGAGGGTTTTTTTGGTAGTAAAATAATAAATACATTTGCAGTTGGCCATAGGGTACTTGGCTGCTATGATCTACTATTTGCCAACCTTTTTGCCTTAGATTTTGGTGATTTTTTGTGTTGTTGTTTTTTTCACACTTGCTTGCTTCAACCTGCATTCATGTGATACTTTGGATCATTTTATCCTATCCCTTGCTGAAGACTGCTGGTTGTTCCTTAGGTGTGATTACTTCTTAAGTGGTGCTTTTGACGCCTGGTAAGGAACCATCTGACTCAAAAAACTTGTTTGGAATATCTGCCTTTGCCCCTGCTTTGGGTTAAACACCATCACCTTATTTTGTATCACTGTTCTCCTGTGGCAATTGGACACTAATCCTGGGAGTTCTTTGTTTCTTTGCCGTGAGACTCAGAGGAGTGTCATTTCAGTGCTGCTACACATTGGTCAGGGGAGCATGAACAGATCTTTGATTTGTACTTTATTGCCTCTAAGCCTAGTGTTGATATCACCTTTTCTGAACCCTTCTGGCCAGTTGTCTCAGTTCTCATTTACAGTTCTTTAAATTGCTGTTACTGTCACTATATTTATGCTCATAACTTTTGAGTGTCACTCATCACAAATTGTTTCATCTTCCATTTAGCTCATGGCAAGAAATTACTTGGAAAATTGTAAGCCGTTTTTTACCAAATTGGGCAAAGAGGTTACAACTTCTGTGTGCCCACAACAATAGATAATATGGGCAAAGTTTTAAAATCTGCCTAAATCACAAAATTGTTGAAGGTGGCTTAGGCACCTAACTCTTATTGATTTCAAATCTGGTCATAAATCACTTGAAAATGGAACTTGGAGTCCTGGTAATTTAGGAACTTTTAGAAATGTTACCCTACAGCTTCTGTGGGGATAACTCTTGTAAATGTTTGTTTTTGTTTTTCACCCTGTGGGAAGCTGCATAAAGGCCTGATGCTGCATAACAAGACAAATTATGAGTGAGAATCTTTATAAGCAGTTGATAATGTGACCCACATAAAAATATATCTGGGAGAGAGAAACAAAAAGATTCTCAGGCTGCTGAGTTACAGAGAATAAATGAAGGATAAAAGAGATGGAATATCCTTGGTTGCTTTTCTTCCTAAACACCATCTACAAATAAACCACTAATGGGAACTTTTATTCTAATATACATTGAGGCTATCTAAGTATTCCTATAGCGTAAATGTTAAAACATTTGGAATGTTATAGTTCATGAAAGAACAACCCTATTTAAGATTTCCTCTTCTCTTACAACTTTTCTTCCTATGTCTGCCTTGTCCATCTGTCCTATGGCCTGATCCAACTCCCAGGGAAGTCAATGGAAAGGTTGCTTTTTGCTTCAGTATGGGATCAGGCCTCCACTTGGAAAAAGGTTGTTTTTTCTAGTGGTGAGAACACAAGTCTGTTTATATCTTGGTTTTATTCCTGACTCATCCTGTGGCCTTGGGCTAAAGGTTTCCTCTCTCTGCCGCCCTTTACAGTCCATAAAATGGGAATATCTATAGCCACCATCATGGGGTGTTTTGATATTATCAGATTGTGACCCTGGAACCTGTTGGTACCAACTGGCAGAGGACACGCGGAGGATAGTGTTCACTGAATAGTGGCATGTGAGATCTCTACCACTGGTCATCATAATCATTGTGAAATGTATGTACGGATAATATTTAAGGACTTGTATAGCTATACTAAAAATGTGTTCTTAAGGTCTTGGAGTTATAGCAGGTCACCAGGAGATGACATACCTCCTGCCTTAAAGGAACATTGCCAAGGTAACAGAGACCTCTTTCCTGTCCGGTCATTTGCGAACTGTATGCCTCACAATGTAGGCCTATTTGCATATGAAGCCAGGGGCCGAATGAAAGATTTACAGGATGAAACAAACAGCATGGGGTGGTGGTGTCCTGTTTCTGAATAAAGACAAATAATTGTTGTATATTGGGGGTGCAAAGAAATACGTGGCATTCTTCACTGAGGATGCAAACTGACAGTGTGTTTTATGAAAGAAGGGTCACAGAGGGCTTGGCAGTAAAGCGTTGAAAGGGTTTTGGGTGAGCAATACACTGTAAGAAATTAGAGTATCTAGTTAATTAAGTCTAGGCTCTAGAATGCATGTTATGATTTTATTTTATATGTAACCATTTGTTTCCAAGATCTTGATTTGCTATCGCTTGAATCTCAGTGCTTTGTTAAATGAAGTTACATTTATAGTGTAAGTAAGTATATCTGTGTGCTAGGAAGAGACGTGATCTGGGGTGTACTGTTTGTTTGTTTTTGGAAGCAGCGAATCAGTGACTATTGCAAGAGGCTGGGGCTGACGGTGCAGGGAGACACTCAGAGGGCTCAAGGTTGGGGTCCATGTGCCAATCACTAACCTGTAGAGCAGTGTTTCCCAAACTTGGGATGCCGCTTGTGTAGGGAAAGCCCCTGGCGGGCTGGGCCGGTTTGTTTATCTGCCCCGTCCGCAGGTTCCGCCGTTCGCTGCTCCAGGCCAATGGGAGCTGCTGGAAGCTGCGGCTCGGCCCTACACAAGCGGCGTCCCAAGTTTGGGAAACACTGCTGTAGAGTAACAGCGAGGCCTCTGAGGCCTAGAAGGGAGGGTTTGTGTTGCCCATAGTCGGCAGAGTTGCGGAGCTAGCCCACGTCTGGTTCAGACAAGGCTTCCTCACGGTGAACCTCTATGAAAGTGCTATTGTATGATAGGAAAGAGTCAGTTCAATATAACTTGACACCAGTTAGACTGTCATCAGGTACAGCAGCATGCAGACATCAGAAAACAGATTTAAAGACTGGGACAGTCTGTCTGTAACAAAGATTACCTACTGGTTTATGCTGAATAATGCTTATGCGAGGCTAGTTATGAGTGTTAGGGCCTCCCTTGTTTCGTGTAAGTAACCTCAGTACTTATGTCATAAGACCTAAGCAGTGTGGGACAGTATCATTATCCCCATTTTACAGATGAGAAAACTGAAACATAGACATCAAAGTGACTTGCCCAGGAGATCTCTGGCAGAGCCCAGGTTTGCTGAGTCCAATCCAGTGCCCAATTCCAATTACTCTAAAAACTTACAGAGTTGAATAGACAATAACACCCTCTCAATAGGGTTATTAAATCATGTGATAGAACTCTGAGTTTGGGAGAGGATATAACTGCCTATAAAATATTACAGGTTGGCTCATTAAATTGTCTGTCTAATTGAATTCTATTCATTTCTCTATGATTGTTTTCATCAGTGTTCAGCGGGGTGATTCCAGCTGTGTAATCATGCAAATGAGAGCAACATTTGGTTTAGCAGCTTTGCAGGGATAAGCTGAATCTGTTGGCTAAGACTCATGTTTTTATTTTAACTTTTGTTGTTGTAATTGCTTTTCTGGAGAACTTGCAGGAAAAAAGCTGCTATATAATTGGGTTCAGGGTTGTGTTCCCCAGTACATACAATTTTAAACTTTTTATAGATCCAATGCACACTGAAGTCAATCTGGAAGACTTCTATTTACTTCAATGGACCTAAAGGGCTAAATTCATTCCTGGGGTTACTCCACTACAGTCAATGTAGTTACATCAGGGATGAATTTAGTCCTGAAGCATTTGACCTTCACATGTGTTCAGGGAACAGCATAACCTGTTCACTACCCTCCTTTAAACATGTAAGATTTCTTGAGCTGTAAAATGGTACCCCTGTAGGCAGTTATTTCATTCTCAGTCCCTTTCCTAGCCTGCTTCTCCCTGAGTAGTCCTTGCATATTTGGTAAAGTGAATAATAACCACTCAAACTCAAATGATGATGTATTTATCTCACATTATGCCCTTAAAATACAGACAGCCCCTCTTAATATTTCTTTAAATTACTTGATGCTTGTGTACATCTGACACATTATTACATGGATGAATGATTTCTTCTAACTTATTTTGGTGCCTACATTTATATCAATGTTTGTTACAGAAATAGTCAGGACCCTTTCACCGTGAAGGCTTTGTGGAAAGCAACTCAGTATTGTGAGAGAGAACAATTTTCATTTTAGACAATGGCACCAGCAAACTGAAACTTTTATTTCCTTATGCACATGGCATATAGATACATGACTACTGAAGTAACATAGAAAATGTGTGGTGCCAGACTGAAGCACTGACAAGTGAAACGTTGTGCTTTTATCAAGTGACTGGGTGTGTGCTTCTAAGACACACCTATGGGTAAGCAGGAAGTGAAGTTTTTGTATCCATTCAATCCTTGACCTCTGCTCAAGCTGCCAAAAGTTATGACAAAGTGTTTTGAGAGTCTGTATGGGGCTGAAGCACTCTTGTATCTTTAACCCAACAGAACTGTTTCCAGAGGGGGGTTCTGCTAGTGCAACTTCCAAATTTAAAGAGGAAAGGAAAATGAGAAGATAACTAGCAAAGTTTAAGGAGAGACATCCAAACATATTGCAGTGAACACTTAATCTTGTAAAAGCACTTCCTTGGCTGTCTTAGAGATTAGACTGGAGATTTTGAGTCCTGTAGATATGTAGCATGAGGTATTTTCCCCTTTTGTTCTCCTGAAACCTGTTTAGTGATAGTGAAAAAGGTTAAGATGAAAGAGGTGCATTTTACAATCAGTATTTGCTTTGAATATATAGATCAGTGTTTGAGTATTTTCTTTTCCTGAAATGTAGCCAGAGCCTTCAAGGTGCTTAAACACAAGCATTATTAACAGCCAAGATTCAGGGTGCTGGATTCTAAAATCTGTGTGATGTACACCTCCTACAAACCCAGCACATTGGGCAAGGTTAAGTGACTTGCCTAAAATAATACTGGTCAGTAAAAGAGCCATGAATGGGACCCAGTGTGCTGAACTCTTTTGAAAAATATTATTTAACTATATTATGATAGTGCTTAGCAGCCCCTTTATGTTAGGCACTATACAGACACATAGTAAGACAGTTTATGCCCCAAAGAGCTTACTGTCTAAGCAAACTGGATAGACAAAAGATAGGAGGGGAAATAGAGGTGCAGCATTTTGAAGTGATTTGCTGAATATTGCTCAGCAGGTCGGTGGCAGAGGTGGGAATGGAACCTTCCAAGTCTCAGTCCAGCCCCCTATTTGCCAGACTACATTGTCTGTCATCAAAAAGATGTGTCAGATTGTGGGAGCTAAACTGTATTGAAAAGTCTTCCAAAGAGACTAGTTAGAAGAGGAGACTAGGAATCTGGATTAGAGGGTTCTATCCAAAGCGCTTTTACCAAGTGAATTAACTTCTCTATTAACTTCAGCTATCCTTCTATAAAATAATAATTTTTTCAACCCACAGCTGTTTTAGGAGAACTGTTTTTAAGCATCATGAGCTCCATGTGAATTTACACAGTTCCTTCTACACACAGTGTTTGGATACTAAACAAAATATTTTATTCTCTCTATATAAAATGCCTTATATCCAAAGTTTTCAACATGAAGCCTAGAATAGTTTTTCCTATTTGGTCAATATTAGTACCATATTTCATATTGGTGTGGAAATAATCCTTGCTTTTAGAAAGAAGAGGGCTGCATTTGGTGTCATCAATTATGTGTTTTTAAGAGGTTAGAATAAAGGTAAAGCTCATCAGTGTAGGAGACAACTTTCTTGGGGACTGATCTGAGACTGTGGACCTAAAGAACACAAACTTCACCACCTTCTACTCCCAGTGCACGGTACATTACTTGTGTTTGCTAACATAAATACATAGCAACAGGTATATTTATACACCCCACCACAAAAAAAAGACCCCTACCAAAACAAGACACTCCATTGCACATGCTTCTACCCCTGAGCAAAATATGAAAGACCAAACAGCATACGGCCTGTTAGTCATGTTGCCGAATGCACTGCAGGAAGGTGCTTAAACACTCGGGTGATGACTGCTGTATCAGAACCTCAATATAATTGAGAACTAATATAGAAGTGAGGTGAATACTGGAGACAGAAGCAGAAATGGAGATGAATTTTATACAGTGTGGTCACTGTGCTTTTTGGTTTTCTCATAAAAAGTCAATGTGAAGTAGCATTCTCTGCTTTCTGCATCTGTTGTTGTAAAAACATTGGATGTGACATCTCATTTGCCCTCTATCTTCAGAAAAAAATTAATTGTATGTCAAATCATATTTTGTGGTGTTGTTCAGATAAAATTATTCTTTGGATTTCTTTCTTTCTCTTCCTCCTACCCTTTGGCAGCATTGGCAAGCCTGCTGTCAAGGTGGTAAGCTCTAAAGACCTAATTCCTCCTCATCTACGCTAGTGTAAAAATCAGGAGTAATTTGCAAGGAGTCAGTGTAGTTACACAATTGCTACGTGGAGTGTAAGCAGGAACAGAATAAGGCCAGCGTTTTGGACAATATTTAGGTAATGACTTATACCGACTTACTGACAAACACCTGTATTTGTAGTGACCTCCATCTTTCTTATTAAAGCATATTTGCCTATATGACTTGGAAAAGCTGTACAAACAAAAAGTTAAACGTTGTTGTGAAGTTATTTAGCGAGTTTCAAAATTACTGGACCAATTGCCAACAAAATCTAAGCTGGTATGTTTACATCTTTTCTTGGGGCCCTTAGTTTATAAATTACATTGGTAAGTGAGCATGAATTTAAATTCATGTGCATCTTCAGTTTCTCTACTAGAACATCAGACTGAGTGTTCAGAGACTTGACTTCTATTCCTTTCTGCCACTAGCTTGCTGTGTGGACCATGGGCAAGTCATTTCCACCCTGTGTGTCTGTTTTCCTTACTATCCTTTTACCATTGTATCTGTTTAGACTGCAAACCCTTTAGGGCAGGGACTTTCTCTATGTGTTTGTACTGTGCCTTGCCTAGTGCAGCCCCAACTTCAATTTTGGCCTTTAGGCGACAAAGTAATACAAATAATCTCTGATTTTGGCTGCCTGAATCTGCGTCCCTAAACCGATACATTTTGCATGCCAAGGAACCAGAAGAAGCTGTAAGCTAAAGAAAGGGCTGGTTTGTTTTTATTTGCATCCTGCTGTTGGTTACTTTTTGTCCTATGCTCTTCTACTACAGCCCTGTGCATACCAGTCACACCATTGTAGAGTCCTATGGACTCAGGCCAAATTCAGATGAAAGAGGGAGATTGTTAGATATTGGCAAACTGATGGTAATTTAAATACTGTAAGTCTGTTTAGAGGATTTTTTTTAAATTGGTGCAATACATTCATTGGTGAGACGTGAAGGTGAAAATTACATCAGAGTAAACTTTCTAGACTGAATTAGGTTCTCTTCTAAATTTGGCCCCTTAGCATCTTTTTCATTATCACAACTAATTCCATTAATCTTAAAATGGGTTTGTAGCATGTTGCTGAACCTTTAAAATGGCAGTGTGTTCAACAGGAGAAAACAAACAAACAAACCCCCAAACTTGCTGCTAGAGCTGGTCAAAATTTGGTGGAAAAATGTGGACAAGTTTGAGATGAAATTTTCCCAACCGTTTCCCCTTGTTTGTTAAAAATCTATAGAGCTAGTCAATACATTTTATTTTCAACAGGTAAAAAACTAACTTTTTTCCAAATAGCTTCACTTGCCACATGCTTTGGAGACTTCACTACATGCCTAGACCTGCTAGTCATATAAAAAAATCTCCAGAAACTATCTAAATCTGCCTAGTATTTCCAGTTGTGATTTTAGTTGTTGTTTATTAATCTAATTGGGACACTAAAATGAACCCCTCCCCCCCATATTTTAAAAACACTGGGATGTGCTTCTTCTGTCACTTTGGCTTTTGGTGGGTTTATGTAAATAAAAGTGCATTGTTAGTTTGAAGTAATGGCTCGTTGGTTGGTTGTTTAATGCCTTCTTAGGCTAGAAATGATTTTCTCCCTCCTAATTCGGTTCTGTCCTATTAACAGACATTCTTTCTCTGCCGTATTTGGCAGACTGCTGACATTAGCCTGGCTATTTTCTGTTGAACAACAGCCACATCTTCAAGTTGTCAAACGCCGGGTCTTGCCAAAATGTTTTTGTATCTGCCCTAGTTTCATCTCATTGATAATGTCAGCACAGCTCTGAGAAGTGTTTGTTACTTAACTGCAGCTTTCAGACCAGGAGGGTTAGGTACACAATGTGTCATTTGTAACAGCCTATTAAAATATAGGCTATCGTTTCTTTTGATTTAAAAAAAAACTTGTTGATGGAGGCATAGATTAAAAAGATTGAAAGGCAGGAAAGAAGTGGAAGGCTTCCCCATCAGATCAAATCAAATTGGAGGAGAATTATATTTAGTCTAGTGACCTTAGGAGAGGATATGGTTTGAATCTAGAATGTAATGTTGGTGTAAACTCAGAATCTAAGCCCTGATTCAGCGTTTAAGGAGGTCTGTAACTTGAAGCATGGGAGTAATGATCCCATCCTTATTCAGCAAATCATTGAAGTAAATATTTAGTCCTTTGAAAATCGATGTGTAACCTTTTGCTTAAGTGCACTGCTGAACCAGGGTCCCAATAAGTACTAGGAGGGAGTCAAAAGTCATTACAGTCTTAGTTGTTCAGCAGCTTCTGTAAGAGATGGTGGTGGTCATAGTAGAGAGTTGTCACCATCAGAACTGGTGCTAATTCATATTCTTGTTGGCAGTCTCAATAGCTACTGGAGCAGAGAGAGTGGAACATTTCCTTATCCACCGCAAGGTGGATGATTCAGGGCTGAGGCATGCTGGCAGGGTGTGATGTGGGGATGCTTACTGGGCTGCTGCGCGTGCTAGACCAGTTCTGTAGATCATAGAAAACTTCAGTCTCCCTTGTTGTAAATTCGAGACCTTTATTAAGCGCGAAGATATATTTTAGTATGAATGTATGGGATTAACACTAATGAATCAACAGTTAGCAGCCCACTTTCAGTATCTGTAATGCATGTCCTCAACTTCTCTATGGAGCTTGCTGACTACACTGGATGGAAAATTGTTTTCCATCCCCCTGAGGATTTTGAAATTTTTTCCTGTCCCAAATTAGGACAAACAAAATATTTTGCAAACTAAAAAAGCTCCTTTCATTTGGGTCAACTGAAATGTTTTTTTCCCCAATGTTTACACCCTTCCCCCCACCCAACCAGCACCACTTTAATTTATACTTTAACAAAAGGTTAAAGAAAGTTAAATTTTGAAACAAAAACTAATTTTGATCCAAAAAAAATTTCATTTTGAAAATGTCAAAGTGTGACACTTCAACAATTTCAAAACTTTTTCAAGTTGGGAAATTTGTCAAAAGTGACTCTTTCCCTCAGACAGTTTTGGTTTTGACAAATTGGCATTTTGGGGGGGGTGGGGTGGTAAACAAAAGTTTAACTGAAAAATTCCTGACCAGCTGCACTAGCAAGAACCTTAAATCCTGTTCACTGTTATATCTATATGCATAAATTCATAACTTGTTTTGTTTGTTATAACTCTGTCATTGTTCCATGTATTTTATGTTTTGTTATAATATTGCTATCTATTAGTCTTCTTTTTAAAAGTTATCCGCTTAACTAACAAATTTTGGTTTGTAATGAGGGGAGAACTATTTCTTTGTGGATTACGGAATACAAAAATTCTCCTGGACAGAAATGACTAGCTCTGAGACCAGAGAACATGGAAATCTGCTCTAGATTCTGGAGCTCATGGGGTCATTTGTGCTTCATACTGTTTCCAATCTAACACTAGAGTGAGAAAGTCCTGTGCGTTACTGCAGGCATGTGTTAGACACAATGATAAAGTCTCCCTGCTGTGTAGTTTTTAATATGCTGATATGGCAGACAAGTTTTAATGAGTATTCTGGTAATTAATTCAGACTAATCTGTTGAACAATGAACAATCTGGTAATTAACTGAACTTGATATATGATAACTAATTAGTTGATATAACAAATAGCCAAAGTACAGCTCATTTTTTTAAACAAATATTTTAATGGTATTACAGAACATCTTTCATACATGTTATAAATAGTTTGTTCCAGAGGGATCTTTTATTTTAGGACTCAATTTTTTTTAAGACTAGCCATGCAGATAGGAAGGTAGTAAATTTATCTTTTAGCACAATGCAATAACTAAGGATTGGTGGTCTCTATCACTGACTTGCTGTTAGACCTTGGGAAAGTCAGCTGACCCTCTCTGTTTCAGTTTAGCTATTTACATTAACAAAATATTTATCTACCCTGCAGAAGCCCTATGAGAATTAATATTTACAAACAGCTTTGCAATGGTTGCCTGACACAAGCTTTCATAGTATCCACTAAGAAGTCCCAATATGTGCCTCACATTTATCACAGATTTCTTTAAATTTAGAAGGAAACCACATATCTGGAGTCTGAGATTAACACAGTAACTATTGGCAAATGTTTGTTTTTTTAATTGCAGTCACTGTGTATAAGTAGAAAGTGTTGCTAGAACTGTTCAGGACACTGGTTATAAATAATATTCACTGAAAATTTAGCCCTCTCTTTTCATGAGTCACTGATTATAAAGCAACCTGATTTATGCAAATCCAGGCCAGTTTAGACATGTGTAAACTAGTCATGGTTCAAGCATTTCTTCAGCCCCTCAGCCAATGGATGTTGGGAGTAGTTCATGGATTAGGTGGTGGATGGAAGGGGACAAAGCAAGAGTGGCTGAAGTAGCAGTGGAAGGGAGAGGTGTAGTGAGCTGCTATTTTTCGTCTTGGTCAAGGCTCCTGCTGGATCCTGAAGACCCTGGGTTTTGCTGGTCTCAGCTGCTTAGTGCAACCCAGTTGGTACTCTCTCACAACCTGCTTTTGGGTCATGTCCCACCATTTGAAAACTGCTTATCCAGTCCATCCATCCTTTTGGTGAACAGAGCTATGAAGTGGGGGAAAGCATTAATATATATATATATATATATATATATATATATATATATATATATATATATATATATATATATATATTGCTATAATCCTCTGGGGATAGGTAGAGAACCTGGGGTGGGATTTTCAGAAGTGCCATGGGTTGGCTTAATTTTGTTCCCATTGAAGTCAAGTCCTATTGACTTCATTAGGGATAGTGTTAGGCCACCACTGAGCACTTTTAAAAATCCCACCTTCCAAGCCCCCGGTTTTGTCCAAATTTTCCCATGCTGAACAGAAAAAATAGAAACTGTTTTCTCAGAATGCTTAAACTGAGATATAAAGAGAAGTCTCAACTTCTTATCTTAAACAGAGTCCTTGAGAATTGGTCTCTTCCTTCCTCCTGGAGTATTTCTTAAACCTTTTACCTCCTCCCCCACTACAACCTGACACACAAGGGTTTACAGGTTTGATGAGATATTTTATCTTGGGCTGCATGTATGGCGTGAAACTTGTATAAATCCACTGCCGATGCCCGTTTGAATAACAAATGCATATTTTAAAATCCCCATCCTTTAACACAGGAGACTTCATTGCAATTCGGAGGGAGCTTACCTAGATATTGAAACATGGTGGAATCTTCAACTCCTAATAATCAAGGTTGAACCTGGGATGACCCTTATGTGTATCCTGAATGAGTTAAATTATCCTGACATAAAGGACATTGGTAACTTCTGAGATCATAGATCTTTGAGGATTGCCTTTCCAAGAGCATATGGTGTACATTTCAACTCCTAATTCGCTAGCAGGAGTTGCATCCAACTGTTTGAACAGTTGCTCTTAGCAAATTATATAAGAGAAGAGGGTTTTGCCTGCCTTCCTTTTGAAGAGATAGAAATGATTTAGAAATAAAAGAGGAAGGAAGCTGAAGAAAAGCTTTTTAATTAACAGTCTTGGTTGTTATGTTGTTTCATGGGGTGTGAACTACCCATTTCATCATTCCCTTTCTTTATTGCTCTCAACCTCTGCACAGTGTTCTTCATTGTCTTGTTAGTTGATTAGATTAAGACAAGTTTTAGTGGAGTTAATGGTGTTAATTAAAAGGGTGATTCTGTTGAAATCTGGAAAATGGCCCTATTTATGAGAAGATAGGGATTGGTGTAGCAGAACAGACCAATGATCCGACTAGTGAAATATCTTGTTTCGTGCTGTGACCAATACTGCATGCAGTCGGGACCCAAAATCTACATGAAGCTCCTCATTGTCTAATGCTAGACAATAGGAGGACACTCTTTTTACTTCAACTACTGATCAACTTATGTTCTAAAGCATTCCCCACTTTTAATTATTCAAATGTAATATAGCCAAATATCAGAAGCTTGTATTATAGATACATGGTCACAAAGTAGGGTTTTTGGGGGGGTTGGGGACAGGACAAACAAAACCCCAAGAAAATATTTCAATGAACTTTGGGGGCAGTCCTGCCCTCACTGAAGTCAGTGTTGACATCAGTGGTACGGGGTTGTCTTAGTAAGTAGAGGAGTCTCAAAAGCCATATTGAATATTTTTTCAAATTTAGCTCTGTGAAGTTCTTCCCCTTAAAATTCCTGCTTCTCTTTTGATTTTTTTTTTTTGCTGACTTGCTAACATGAATCATCTGGTTTGCATAGACTATCATTTTTTTCCATTTGCTTCGTTCAATTTCTCTCTGATGTGATATAAATCCCTCACAGTCAATTCTGCATATTAAAAATGTGATAAGAGAAGCTTAGAGGAAATTTAAAGGCAACAACCACTCTCTCTTTGTTCCTCTCTATCACTTTTCCAACGTGCATTCTGCATCTACATTAGGAAAGCTGCTCTGTGGGTCTGGAAGGTTCAGTGGGCCAGTTCTGTAGACCAGCGGTTCTCAACTCGGGGGTCCGGGGGCCATGAGCAGGTTTCAGGGGTCTGCCAAAATAAATCGGGCTTCAGCCCGGGTGGCAGGGCTAAGGGAGAGAGCTCTACCTCCACCTTCTGACTCACCTCAGCAGCCCACCCAGCAACAAGTTTCACACTGATTAAGTAAAACACAAATAATGTTCAGTTTTTTACATTTGTACCTATATTATCCTTTTCTTTTTTATATTGTGCGTGTTTGTTTAACTGTATTGCTATCACTTTAATATAGCTTTTAATCTACTGGCTATGCAGAAAAACAGTTCTTGTGGCACAGCTGGGCCGTGGAGTTTTTATAGCATGTTCGGGGGGGCCCAGAAAAAAAAGGTTGAGAACCTCTGCTGTAGACAGTCTCACACTCTACTCCTGCATTGTGATGTCCGAGTTCTGGCACTGTTGTTGAGATTTAGTTACAGTCTTGAGCTCTACGATGAAGCAGCTGCCAGATTCCTCTTGTTGTCTGAGTGGCTCTTGGGCCCGGTGCAGTCTCCTCCAGATTCTTGCACTTGGAACAGCCCCTTCCACCAGCAGGTGTTACTACACTATAGTCCAGGGATCGGCAACCTTTGGCACGCGGCCCATCAGGGAAATCCGCTAGTGGGCCAGGGTGGTTTGTTCACCGTTCCAGGCCAGTTGGGGCTGCGGGAAGCAGCGCGGGCCGAAGGATGTGCTGGCCATCGCTTCCTGCAGCCCCTATTGGCCTGGAACGGCGAACTGCGGCCAGTGGGAGCTGCGATCGGCCGAACCTGCGGACGCTGCAGGTAAACAAACCGGCACGGCCCGCCAGCAGATTTCCCTGACAGGCCGCGTGCCAAAGGTTGCTGATCCCTGCTATAGTCATTGCCAGATATAACATCAGAAATTAGAGGAGTTAATTATCTGGGGGAAAGGTCAGAGCATGGTATGAAAAGACATTTCATAGATCTGGTCTCTGTCTGAAAAAGATAAATCTTATTCAGAAGAAATTCTTTCACTAGAGAGAGAGGTTTAAGAAATATCTTGATGAAGAAAGATGAACTTCTTAGAACCCCAAAAAAGCTTTTCCCTCTCATTACTGTATTTCTCTGTAATTAACAACCTCATTTTAAAATTTCATTGATTCCAGGTGGACAGAATGTGCTCCTGATCTTGCATTCTTTGCACACTCAAATCTCCCACTAACCTCAGTGGTGGTCAGGGGGTGTTCAAGGAATGCAAGCTCAAACTTGAGGCCAGTGCCAAATGCAAATAGAGTATAATTACAGTGGCTAGACATTGTCTTGACAATAGCTCATATTCTGCTTCAAGTTCAGTCCTGCTGAAAGAGAACCCTACATACTCTTATTCTCACTTTTCACTCTAGTTACTTGCAGTGTGATGTCAGTTCTGCAGTGAGCTTTGTATACGTGTAGGGGTCATTACAGGATTTCATTGCAAATTCAGGGTCTTATGATCTGATCACAAACCCATTCAAGTCAATGGGCTGACTCCTGTTGACTTACCTGCGATTTTGATGATGCCTTGAATATCAAATGGTTTGTCTGTCATATGTATATCTATATTTAAGTTAAGGAAAGGAA
Source organism: Emys orbicularis (assembly GCF_028017835.1). Classification (NCBI taxonomy): domain Eukaryota; kingdom Metazoa; phylum Chordata; order Testudines; family Emydidae; genus Emys; species Emys orbicularis. The sequence continues at coordinate 90,052,447 of NC_088690.1, forward strand.
GCTCTTAGGATCTGTCAATCAAGAGTTTAGACTATAGAAAAAGGAAAAAGATTTAAATGTTAATAGTTAAAATACAGCATTTTAAGAGTGCCCTGTAACAGGAAAATCCAATTCTTTCCTTCGCAGGTTCTTGCTGTATCAGATTTTTTAAAAAGTAGTAAATAATGTTTTAATGTTCATTACATGTGGCATGCACACTGAACTTGGTATCTACTGTGAAATGCAGTTGGTTTTAGCTCTGTAGCTGAAAAGAAACATTTTTAGCTGTCTTAGTCAATTTCCACCTTTCTATTATTTATGGGACTTTGTCAACTCCCTCTGGTGGCAAATGTCTGAAATTTACTTATGTATGCAGTGTAGTTGTAGCCATGTCAGTCCCAGGATATTCGAGACAAGGTGAGTGAGGTAATATCTTTTTTGGGCCAACTTCTGTTGGTGAGAGAGACAAGCTTTTGAGCCACACAGAACTCTTCTTCAGGTCTGGGAAAGGTACTCCCAAGGTCACAGCTGAATACAGGTTGGAAAAGACTGTTTAGCATAAGTAGTTAGCACATATTGTAAGGGAGCATTGACGGTAGAGTGGCCCATTAATACCTCTGCAGACATAAGACAAAAAGAGGGGGCTAGTGGGTTACAGATTGTTGTAATAAGCCATAAATCCAGTATGTCTATTCAGCCCATAGTTTTTAGTGTCTGGCAGAGTTATGAATCAGCACTTTCTGATTCAGAAAGTTGAGGAAACAACTAGGAGGTCATCCATTTTGGATCTGGTTTTGATCTACAGGGATGAATTAGTTGCAAAAGTGAAGGTGGTCGGGAATTTGGGAAGAAGTGATCATGATCTCATAAAATTCAAGATCCTGTGGAAAGGAGGCTATGAGAACAGCAAAACAAGGACACTGGACTTCAGAAAGGCAGCCTTCAACCAGCTCAGAGAAACAGCAGGCAAGATTCCATGGAAAGACCAACTAGGAAGAAAAGGAGTCGAAGGGAGCTGGCAGTTCCTAAAAGATGTATTACTAGAGGCTTAACATCGAGCTATTCTGACACTGGGGGAAGATGAGAAGAGCCGCAGGAGACCAATGTGGCTGCACAAGGAGCTTTTTAGCTATCTAAAAACCAAAACGGATACATACAGGAAATGGAAGGAGGGGCACGTCACCAAGAAAGTATACCTGGTAATAGTGTGAGCGTGTAGGGACAAAATCAGGAAAGCCAAGGCAAAGAATGAATTACACCTTGCAAGGAATGTTAGAGACAAAAAGACTGGGTTCTTCAAATACATCTGACAAAAAAGAAAGATCAACGACGGTGTGGGTCCACTTCTCAATAGAGAAGGTGAACTGGTAACGAAATAGGATAGCAAGGCAGAGCTGCTCTATGCCTACTTTGCTTCAGTCTTCTCACCAAAAATAACATGTGACCGGACAACTAGCAAAGTTACCATGGACAATAAAGAGGATGGGATGCAGATCAGGATAAGTGAAGATCTTCTGACCAATTTGAATGAATTCAAATCAGCAGGGCCTATTCACCCGAAGGAATTGGCTGAAGAAATCTCAGAGCCACTGGCAATAATATTTGCAAACTCATGGATCACTGGAGAGGTTCTGGAAGACTGGAGAAGGGCTAATGTGTACCCATTTTTAAAAGGGGGGGGGAAAGGAGGAGCTGGGGAACTATAGACCAGTCAGCCTGACTTCGATACCTGGGAAGCTACTAGAGCAATGTATAAAACATTCAGTTTGTGAATACCTGGAGGATGAAAGGTTAATCACTAGCAGCCAACGTGGATTTTACTAAGACCAAATCATGACAAACAAGCTTGATTTCCTTCTTTGACAGGGTAACTGGTTTGGTGGATGGGGGAATGCGGAATACCTGGACTTCAGCAAGGCTTTTGACACAGTCTCACATGACATTCTGATAAGTAAGCTGGAGAAACACTCTCTCGGCAGAACTACCATTAAGTAGTTACATAATTGGTTAAAAAACCGCAAACAAAGAATAACTATTAATGGAATGATGTCAGATTGGAGGGAGGTCTCAAGTGGGGTTCCACAGGGATCTGTTCTGGGTCTGTTTTGTTTAACACTTTATTAATGATGTAGATGTAGGTATAGAGAGCATACTGATCAAATTTGCAGATGACACAAAGCTTGGGGGTGGGGGGTTGTCAATGCTTTGGAGGATAGAGCTAAAATTCAGAGGGATCTTGATAAATTGGAGAACTGGTCTATAGACAACAACATGAAATTCAACAAAGACAAATGTAAGGTGCTACACTTAGGGAAGAAAAACCAAAGGCACAAATACAGAATGAGGGATAACTGGCTTGGCAGCAGCTTTGCTGAGAAAGATCTGGGAATTATGGTGGATCACAACCTCAACATGAGTCAGCAGTGTGGTGCTGTTTCAAAAAAAGGAAATGCAATTTTAGGTTGCATTAATAGAGGCATAGTATGCAAGTCATGGGAGGTGATAGTACTGCTCTACTTGGCGCTGGTTAGACCTCAGCTGGAATACTCTTTGGTCACCAGTGTATAGAAAGGATGTAGAGAAACGAAAGGATCCAGAAACAAGTGACAAAGATGATCAAGGGGATGGAATGCAAGCCATATGAGCAAAGGCTGAAGGAACTGAGTATGTTTAGTTTGGAAAAGAGGGGATTATGTGGGACATGATAGCAGTCTTCAAATACTTGAAAGGCTGCCATAAAAGAGATTGAGAAAAGTTGTTCCCTCTTGCCACTGAAGGCAGGACAAGATACAGTTGGTTCAAACTACAGCATAGCAGATTTAGATTAAATCTCAGGAAAAGCTTCCTAAGTGTAAGAATAGTAGGACAATGGACCAGACTGCCTAGGGAGGCTGTGGAAGCTTCTTCACTGGAAGTTTGAAAAGGAGGCTGGATAGTCCTTTGTCTTGGATGGTTTAGACATTAACAAATCCTGCATCTTGGCAGAGGGTTAGACTAGATGACCCTTGCGGTCCCTTCCAACTCTATGATTCTATGAATTTAAGCTCTCAGGCTTATCCTTTGAAAGTGTTGTACAGGTTTCCTTCGAGGATAGGGATGATTGATCAGATATAGAGTGATCACTTTGTGAAAAGTGTTTGCCCACAGGTGACGGAGTTTTTTGTCTTTTGTCATTTTCCTGTGTGAGTTCATTTGAGAGCATAGTGATGGTCTGGTTTCACCCACATAGTTGTTGTTGTTGGGGCATTTAGGGCACTATATGAAGTACACCCCATGTTGTGATAGGCTTGTGTAGGATCCATGGATCTTGAAAGGGGTGTTGATCATTGTAGCTGTGGAGATATGTCTGCAGGTTTTGCATCTGTTGTTCTGGCTTGTCTCTCTGAAATTAACTTTTTTTTTTTTTTTTTTTTTTTTTTAACAGTAGTGTAGTGTGATGGGTAAAAAGCCTCAACTCTCCTCCAAGGTGCATATTTAGAATCAATGTATCTTCAATGCACCTTCATAATGGAAAGTAGAATTGAGCTCCTTATTCTGTGGAGGAGGTACAACTTTGATATGATGGAGAAAGAAGTTTACCTTCGCCTGAGATCTGGGATTTGTTCTATTTAGTCTGAAACTGTCTCTCCTCCCCTCTAAAAAAAACCTTGCTGGATGGAGTAACCTTTACCAAGTTTTGAAGGATGGGATTCCAAACTTCCAGATGGCATAAAGAATGGTGCTGGGGAGCTGCATGCTTTTCAATTATTGCTACAAAATTAATGTCAGGCTTTCTTTTTCCATGTTATGATCTGAGGACAAACAAAGTAAATGCTTAAGAAAGTTCCAAAGCAGTGAGTTTTCTCTGTCTTGGGTTGAGCCCATGTACTGGAATAGACTCAGAGTGTGGGGTTACAAATGGGACTTGTTGCAGACCCTAGGACTAGCATCTGCATTGATGTGCTGTTTAGGCTGCTGAAAATGTAAATGCTGCCCACTCTGTGTGCTCACGCTCTATGTGTTGGCCATGTGGTCAGGTTTAATATCTGATGGCTAATCTTGCCCTATGTGGAATTTAAATAGACTTCCTACATAGAAAGTGTGTGAAGCGTCAGTGATTAGAAAGCCGCTGGAGATACAGAACTCTGTGTCTGCAAGTCCTGGCGCCGTGCTCAGTTTAGTTAATGAGCTGCCCACAGACTATGGAAATGAAATGTTTTGCATGTAATGTTTGTCCTCTCTGCAAGTGAATTTTAGTGGGAGTTCATCCTGGTTTGAATTCAGTGATTTAAGGAACACTTAACCAGCTTAACAGAAAAGCTTGAATTAATATGCAAATTAGATACCATTAACTTGGGTTTGAATAGAAACTGGGAGTGGCTGGGTCATTACCCATATTGAATCTATTTCCCCATGTTAAGTATCCTCACACCTTCTTGTCAACTATCTAAAATGGGCCATCTTGATTATCACTACAAAAGTTTTTTTCTCCTGCTGATAATAGCTCATCTTAATTAATTAGCTTCTTACAGTTGGTATGGCTACTTCCACCTTTTCATGTTCTCTCTCTCTCTGTGTGTGTGTGTGTGTGTGTGTGTGTGTGTGTGTGTGTGTGTGTATATATATATATATATATATATATATATATATAATATATATAATAATTATATATTATATAATAATACTTACTATATGTTCCATTCTATGCATATGATGAAGTGGGCTGTAGCCCACAAAAGCTTATGCTCAAATAAATGTGTTAGTCTCTAAGGTGCCACAAGTACTCCTGTTCTTTTTGCAGATACAGACGAACATGGCTGCTACTCTGAAACCTTTACTATCATTGTTTTGTCTCTGGTCATTACTGACCATCAGTCACTCAAACAACCAGTGGATCTAATAATGGGTTGCTTCTTTGCATCCATGCTATCTCTCCCCTTTCAAGTGACTATACTGCAGGTAGACAAGTGCCAGGTTGATCGCCATAAAATCTGAAAGCTTCTATTTGTAGGACAGAAACGGCATATGCAACGGAAGTGCAGACTCCAACCTTTTTCTTTTCAGCACACTTCCCTTTCAGCATGCTTCAGCCTGGTGTGAAGGGACCATCTATAGTGACAGAGTAAAGCAATTTAATCTCCAGCCTTTCTGTAGATATGCTTAACTAAAGTCCCAGTTGCAATGGTGATGTTAGTCATGTGGCCATATCCACCAGGAATTGGATTGAGGACACTAATTCCTTTCACACAGGCTAGCACATATCCATCAGATGGTAATGACTTTTGGTGACTATTGACCTAGTTGAAATTGGATCTTGTCCTTTAGCGACAAGTCTCAATGTGTTTAACAGAGCATTTTCTGGAGAATAGCATCTCCAACAGATTGAATTGTGCAAACTGTGGACGTGATCACGAGTCATGATTTGCAGGAAAATTCAATCCCACAAACTCTCATGAGTGAAGATTTGTTCAGGCCCTAATTTAGCATAATTCCAAGCAAATAATGAGTCATATTTTGCCATCTTTATGTATGTTGAGAATCCGCTTAATCAATTGTGCTGTTGATTTACACTCCAGATGGTCTTGAACTTGCTGTTTGTCTAGACAAGCCATAAATTGTTCCAGATTATGTACTGGTGATGTGGTCACAAATGACAAAAACACACCAAACTGATCTCTTGTGATTTAAGCTAAGGTCACATTCCAAGTCAAGTGCTACTGAAATGCTGGCAGATAGTTACATGAATGGCATCATTTCACCACTTTATTTTCTTTGTTAATTGATTGACATTTTGTGCAATTTCTTCTGAACAAAATGTGAGAAATTTGCCATGCCAGAAAAACCAAAGCTACTTCCAAATTCACAATAACTTGCTCACAGTGCACTGATTTCTCATTAGGAATTGTTGTTTTTTATATAATACGAACCAGCAAACTTTTGATAATATGCACACTTTTCCCCCCCCTACCACAGCCATTGGGGTGTATAACTTATTTCAAGGCTCTGCATCTCCTCTCTGTGCTGAGAGACAATATAAGGCTATGCCAATCTCTTTACTTTGCAGAGGTTATTGAACCCTTTTCTGTTTCTCGTGGGTTCACGAGCCATAAATTTGGCATTGAATTATGGGTTTCCATGCGCGCAAAGTCTTAAAGCAAAATTCACCCAGACTCAAGGGGCTTCTATTGAAAAGTAAGACTGGGATTTTCAAAGAAGCCTATGGGAAGTAGCTGCCCCAAATCTCATTGAAATTCAATGGAGTTTGGACACACAACTCCCTTTAGGTTCCTTTGAAAATCCTATTTTAAATTGGCCTAATTTTGCCCATTTCTGTAAACATGACTTGGTTTCTCAGTTTATAACACAACTGGGTAGATTTCACTTAGCGTCTGATTTCATGATTTAAGTACTCCATTCATAAGAGATCTTATTCTAGTAAGCAGCACCTCCTGTTTCCTTACTAGAATTGAAATTGACACTCTAACATAATTATCTATTATAATCCATTTCATCGCAGGTCAACAAACAGCTAACTCTTCAAACCATCCCTTCCCAAACATGGACCTTGTGAGAAAAGATGGAAGTTGAAGCTTGACCAGAAGGTTTGAAACCTACAAGTTTCATTTACTTCTTAGTCATATATGAAAAACTTTCTGTCTGGCCAAGACAGAAATTTCTGTTTCTGATTCTTTTTACAAAATTTGTCCTCGTGTCACAGATAGTGTTAATTTAATAAAATTTCCTCTGCTTGGAAATTTATTGGGACACTGTAACAATTGATTATTTGAATGATTACCAATATTGTCAGTTACTGCTACTTATTCAGTACAACTTCAGTGTTTCCTTTACTGTTCAGAACTTGGTTGATCATAAGTAACCCACTGCTCTAAGGAAAGAGTGTAGTACTGCTCTAGGGGCTAGCATGGATATGATTAAACTCACGCAAACCCATGCTGTTCATAAGGAGTAACATTTATTATATTATGTACTGAGTTCTCTATATGACTGTACTTAAGAGATGATTGCTGCAACAGGGTAAGAGTTTCCTGCTGTTATATAAAAGCCTCGGCATTTATGGAAAATTTGGAGGCAAAGCTAAGATTTTATAAGCAGAACCACACTGAATCCTTGACAAACTTCTGTTGTACCATTATTTTGGTTATACCAAATGGTTGAGGAACTGTCCTTCATTGATCTGATGGCAGGGACAGGTGAGCCCCTGTTTTGCTGGCCGCCTAAAGCCAGCATGAGGTCTAGGAGATAGAATGGGTGTCTGGAGAGAGAAGGCTCAGATTCCCCCACTGGGCTACAGATGCAATGTGTGACCTTGAGCAAGTCAGTTAACATTTCTGTGCTTCAGTTTATCCATCTGTCAAATAAGGATAATGATACATACTCATCTATTAAAAGTGCAAATCAGAACCTACCTACTTTTAGACAATCTGAAACAAACATGGGGAAAAGTGCACTGTGCCTCGAGAAATAAGCTAGTTGCTGACTGCCTGAAGTATTGTCACTCTTCAGTTTATTTTTAGGCTTTTATTTGTGGATAATGGTCAGCCATCCACAACTGTGACTCAGTTGCTCTGCTTCCTTTTGGTGTCTTGTAAGATTTATTCCACAGTGAGACATAGAACATAAGAAAGGCCGTACCGGGTCAGACCAAAGGTCCATCTAGCTCAGTATCCTGTCTACCGACAGTGGCCAATACCAGGTGCCCCAGAGGGAGTGAACCTAGCAGGCAATGATCAAGTGATCTCTCTCCTGCCATCCATCTCCACCCTCTGACAGACAGAGGCTAGGGACACCATTCCTTACCCGTACTGGCTAATAGCCATTAATGGACTTAACCACCATGAATTTATCCAGTTCTCTTTTAAACTCTGTTATAGTCCTAGCCTTCACAACCTCCTCAGGTAAGGAGTTCAACAAGTTGACTGTGCGCTGCGTGAAGAAGAACTTCCTTTTATTTGTTTTAAACCTGCTGCCTATTAATTTCATTTGATGACCCCTAGTTCTTGTATTATGGGAATAAGTAAATAACTTTTCCTTATCCACTTTCTCCACATCACTCATGATTTTATATACCTCTATCATATCCCCCCTTAGTCTCCTCTTTTCCAAGCTGAAGAGTCCTAGCCTCTTTAATCTCTCCTCATATGGGACCCGTTCCAAACCCTTAATCATTTTAGTTGCCCTTTTCTGAACCTTTTCTAGTGCCAGTATATCTTTTTTGAGCTGAGGAGACCACATCTGTACGCAGTATTCGAGATGAGGGCGTACCATCGATTTATATAAGGGCAATAATATATTCTCAGTCTTATTCTCTATCCCCTTTTTAATGATTCCTAACATCCTGTTTGCTTTTTTGACCGCCTCTGCACACTGCGTGGACATTTTCAGAGAACTATCCACGATGACTCCAAGATCTTTTTCCTGACTTGTTGTAGCTAAATTAGCCCCCATCATATTGTATGTATAGTTGGGGTTATTTTTTCCAATGTGCATTACTTTACATTTATCCACATTAAATTTCATTTGCCATTTTGTTGCCCAATCACTTAGTTTTGTGAGATCTTTTTGAAGTTCATCACAGTCTGCTTTGGTCTTAACTACCTTGAGCAGTTTAGTATCATCTGCAAACTTTGCCACCTCACTGTTTACCCCTTTCTCCAGATCATTTATGAATAAGTTGAATAGGATCGGTCTGAGGACTGACCCTTGGGGAACACCACTAGTTACCCCTCTCCATTCTGAGAATTTACCATTAATTCCTACCCTTTGTTCCCTGTCTTTTAACCAGTTCTCAATCCATGAAAGGACCTTCCCTTTTATCCCATGGCAGCTTAATTTACATAAGCGCCTTTGGTGAGGGACCTTGTCAAAGGCTTTCTGGAAATCTAAGTACACTATGTCCACTGGATCCCCCTTGTCCACATGTTTATTGACCCCTTCAAAGAATTCTAATAGATTAGTAAGACACGATTTCCCTTTACAGAAACCATGTTGACTATTGCTCAACAGTTTATGTTTTTCTATGTGTCAGACAATTTTATTCTTAACTATTGTTTTGACTAATTTGCCCGGTACAGACGTTAGACTTACTGGTCTGTAATTGCCGGGATCACCTCTAGAGCCCTTTTTAAATATTGGCGTTACATTAGCTAACTTCCAGTCATTGGGTACAGAAGCCGATTTAAAGGACAGGTTACAAACCTTAGTTAACAGTTCCGCAACTTCACATTTGAGTTCTTTCAGAACTCTTGGGTGAATGCCATCTGGTCCCGGTGACTTGTTAATGTTAAGTTTATCAATTAATTCCAAAACCTCCTCTCGTGACACTTCAATCCGTGACAGTTCCTCAGATTTGTCATCTACAAAAGCCAGCTCAGGTTTGGGAATCTCCCTAACATCCTCAGCCATGAAGACTGAAGCAAAGAATCCATTTAGTTTCTCCGCAATGACTTTATCGTCTTTAAGCGCTCCTTTTGTATCTCGATCATCAAGGGGCCCCACTGGTTGTTTAGCAGGCTTCCTGCTTCTGATGTACTTAAAAAACCATTTTGTTATTACCTTTGGAGTTTTTGGCTAGCCGTTCTTCAAACTCCTCTTTGGCTTTTCTTATTACATTCTTGCACTTAATTTGGCAGCGTTTATGCTCCTTTCTATTTGCCTCACTAGGATTTGACTTCCACTTTTTAAAGGAAGTCTTTTTATCTCTCACTGCTTCTTTTACATGGTTGTTAAGCCACAGTGGCTCTTTTTTAGTTCTTTTACTGTGTTTCTTAATTTGGGGTATACATTGAAGTTGGGCCTCTATTATGGTGTCTTTAAAAAGCGCCCATGCAGCTTGCAGGGATTTCACTTTAGTCACTGTACCTTTTAACTTCTGTTTAACTAACCCCCTCATTTTTGCATAGTTCCCCCTTTTGAAATTAAATGCCACAGTGTTGGGCTGTTGAGATGTTCTTCCCACCACAGGGATGTTGAATGCTATTGTATTATGGTCACTATTTCCAAGCGGTCCTGCTATAGTTACCTCTTGGACCAGCTCCTGCGCTCCACTCAGGACTAAATCTAGAGTTGCCTCTCCCCTTGTGGGTTCCCATACCAGCTGCTCCATGAAGCAGTCATTTAAAGTATCGAGAAATTTTATCTCTGCATTTCGTCCTGAAGTGAAATGTTCCCAGTCAATATGGGGATAATTGAAATCCCCCACTATTATTGAGTTCTTAATTTTGATAGCCTCTCTGATTTCCCTTAGCATTTCATCATCACTATCACCGTCCTGGTCAGGTGGTCGATAATAGATCCCTAATGTTATATTCTTATTAGAGCATGAAATTTCTATCCATAGAGATTCTATGGACATGTGGATTTGCTTAAGATTTTTACTTCATTTGATTGTACATTTTCTTTCACATATAGTGCCACTCCCTCTCCCCCCCCCGCACGACGTGTTCTGTCCTTCCGATATATTTTGTATCCCGGAATGATTGTGTCCCATTGATTGCTCTCAGTCCACCAGGTTTCTGTGATGCCTATTATATCAGTATCCTCCTTTATCACAAGGCACTCTAGTTCACCCATCTTATTATTTAGACTTCTAGCATTTGTGTACAAGCACTTTAAAAACTTGTCACTGTCTATTTGTCTGCCCTTTTCTGATGTATCAGATTCTTTTTTATGTGAATGTTTATCATCTGATCTGGCCCTTACATTATCCTCTTCCATCCTCTGCTCCTGACTATAACCTGGAGATTCTCTATCATTAGACTCTCCCCTAAGAGAAGTCTCTGTCCGATCCACATGCTCCTCTGCAGCAGTCGGCTTTCCCCCATCTCCTAGTTTAAAAACTGCTCTACAACCTTTTTAATGTTTAGTGCCAGCAGGCTGGTTCCACTTTGGTTTAGGTGGAGCCCATCCTTCCTGTATAGGCTCCCCCCACTCCAGACGTTTCCCCAGTTCCTAATGAATGTAAACCCCTCCTCTCTACACCATCGTCTCATCCACGCATTGAGACTCTGAAGCTCTGCCTGCCTACCTGGCCCTGCACGTGGAACTGGGAGCATTTCTGAGAATGCCACCATAGAGGTCCTGGATTTCAGTCTCTTCCCTAACAGCCTAAATTTGGCCTCCAGGACATCTCTCCTACCCTTCCTTATGTCATTGGTACCTACATGTACCACGACCACCGGCTCCTCCCCAGCACTACACATAAGTCTGTCTAGAGGCCTCGAGAGATCCGCAACCTTCGCACCAGGCAGGCAAGTCACCATACGGTTCTCCCGGTCATCACAAACCCAGCTATCTACGTTTCTAATGATCGAATCTCCCAATACTAATACCTGCCTTTTCCTAGCAACTGGAGTTCCCTCCCCTGGAGAGGTAACCTCAGTGCGAGAGGCAACCCCAGCACCGTCTGGAAGGAGGGTCCCAACTATGGGAAGGTTTCCCTCTGATCCCGTTGACTGCTCTGCTTCCCTGGGCCTTTCATCCTCCTCAACAGTGCAGGGGCTGTCTGACCGGAGGTGGGACAATTCTACAGTGTCCCGGAAAGCCTCATCAACATACCTCTCTGCCTCCCTTAGCTCCTCCAGTTCCGCCACCCTTTCCTCCAGAGTCCGTACGTGGTCTCTGAGGGCCAGGAGAGCCATAACTGAGAACTCGCTTTTAATTACAAGCGGAAATACCTTAAAATAGATGCTGTTTAGTGCACTAGTATTTCTTATATCCATTTATAGATATATTATTATATGCTATAAGTCATCCATCTTACAACACATGATTATAGATGGTTAATTTCATGTGTAATCGTCAAATGAGTGACATCAATGTAACAATTGGGCACCAGTTTGCAACTTCAAGGACTGGCAGATGGTCTAGGTTCCTGATTGGATGCAGGTACTAGTTGCAGAAAATCTGTTTGCTCGTCTTATTACATATAGAAGGTACCCGTCACCAGAATCCCAGTGTAAGCATCCCACACGCTTACTGTATCTGCACATATTTAAGGTGATTCCACTTACAAGTATAAAAAACACATGTTCCTCCTATATGGGTTAGGAGTTTATTTTGTAAGGCTTGTGTACTTGGATACTACATCACATTCAGTGATTCTTTCAGTGGTTAAGAACCTTTAAAAGGTAATGGGTCTGGTCCCTCTACTGCAACTGGCAGGTCCAGAACCTAGCTTCATGTACTTTTTGCATTTGTGCTCAGTGTCTTAGTGTCTTTCTCTCTTGCTCTCCATGCTAGCGCAGGAGCCATCACATACAATCTTTTTTCATTTATTTACGAATGGTACCTGCAAAGCAGTCTAATGCTGTGACACACTTGAATGAGGTTTCTTTGAATTAGGAACTTGTTTTGCTATCACGATTAACATGACACAAAACAAATTGTATCAAACACTTCTGTAATATTTCATTTCCAACAGACCATACAATATGTAGATATTTAGCATTTGGAACAGAAAACATCAAATTAATATTATTGAATGTATCCATTTACATAATAAAAGTCCCATTGCTTTTTGTTACTTCACAACTCTGTAAAATCTATCGCAAATGCATTCTGGTTGACTGAATCCAGATTTAAACATCTGAATGCTGGCAATAGCTGTTTAAAAAAAATCTGTTTGCTATGGTAAATAATGAGATAACATTTGAAAGTTCACAGGGGAGAATATAAAGTTTAATCCATAGCAAAATATTAAAAAGAAACTACCCCTGGAAAAATAAGCACTGTGTACAGTATGTGGATTTAAAATATTTTCCAAACACTTACAAGAGGCTAAATTTATTATGTTGGGTCAGGTGTAGTTTTGTTGTTAAGTTACACGTTGTAATATGGTGGCTGTAATTATCCCATGCAATTATAGTGTAATTACATTTACTCTTCATATCTTTTAATTTTATTAATCCATATAACTGGAGGACCTACATCGATGAATTACTTATTATTACTCATTTGGATACATAATGAATGCATTTGAAGATTAAAAATGCATTTACTACATTGTGTCCACGATTGTGGATTTATTTTTAATGTAACCACTACAAAAAGTGTAACTTCAGCAAAGTCACTGGGTGACATTCACTGTGGTGCAAAAGACCAGCAAAAGGTCCATGTACCACTTAAGACACATTGGCTTAAGCAGGATTTGAGTGGTTCATAGGCCTTGAACTGGTCCTCCGTACAGGAGTTCATCTGGTCATTTTTCTACGTCTGTTCCTAGTGTGGGATGTATGCATGTCAGACACTAATTTCATTGTTGTAACTACTGTGTATTTACTGTACCTGGAGTCTAAAATATGTGAGGGAAGGAAGATCCAGTGGTTAAGGCACTGGACTGGGATATATGTGGTTCTGCCACAGCCTTCCTTTGTGACCTTGGACAAGACACTCATTCTCTCTGTTCACTAACAGTTCGGTGAGGATGCTTCCTTTCTCCCACCCTTTGTATTCTCTTTAATTCATTTGAATTACTTCATTACTGTTCAGTAGTGCAAGGTACTCATGTCACATGGCTGAGTGCAACCTTCTGCATTGCTCCCAGCCCATGGATCAAGGACAGGAAAACTGAAGCCTGGGTTTCTTGTATAGCATTAATTTGCATTGCTAGCTGCCTGGACAACAAAATGCATACAATAATAGAGGTAAGAGTACGTGGGAACGAAAATCAAGACTTGCTTGAATCCATTGGCAATATTTCAAATTGAAGCAAGCTCAGAGAGATACAGTTACTGTTTCATTTGGCTGTTTTAACTCTGAATACCTCTCTGCACTAGTTTAATGAGGAACAAAATTGTTAGTGCCAGCATACACTGGAAAAGCCTCTTGCAAGCTTCCTATCCTAGCTTTGAAGGCCTCAAAGATTCAGATAAACAAAAGATTTTTGTGCTTCTAGTCCAAGAACAACTTGAGGTTTACCCATCAGAAATTTAAATTCAGCAATATCTGGCTCATTCATTCCAGCTGTCCCCATTATAACTTTGTGGCTAGTGTTAAACAAATTGCCTTTCTCACGTTCCGTTAGATGATTGAGTGATTTAGGAATACCTCAAGTAATAACATTTCAAAAATAAAGCCCTTTCTATGTGCCCTTCACCCAGCTGCGTATTATTTTGTTGAAGAAGACTCCTTCTAAAAGATGCCTGTCTTTGCTTCTGCAAAGTAATAGAGTTATGCGGTAATTTCTTCACCAGCTAGTGTAGCAAAGCCTTCAGCCTTAATGAGAAGCAGTGAAAGGCATTCAGGGACTGAAACAATATTTTCCAATGCAGAGCTTTGATTTTGAATGGGGGCAGTGAAGGTTATGGCTACAGAATTAACCTAAGTGTACGTGTAAGGAATGGCAAAATAGCTTGAACTTTTGAGAGGCCTTTTATTTTTATTTTGTAAAGGATGGCTTAAAAATTCTATTAAAATCTTAAATTTAGATAGGCTTAAGACTGGAAATTGCTGTTGTCCCCTCTTGTAACCTTTTGATATTTTTCCCCCAACCATTCTTCTTTGTCATTAATTTTTCTGTGCTAATACATTTTCCTTATCTTCTAATTAGTTGTTACTCCTAGCATATTTATGATGGTGTGTTAACATCTACTCAGATTTCTCGCCCTTCTTTCTCATGCTGGTCCCCAGCTGTAATCAACACAGTTGATGCTTTGACACTGTTGAACCATTCTGAATCTCAGAGAAGTTCAGATTTAAATTTCTGGATCGTAACCTTTCCCCATGGTTTTGGTTCTGGGTACGATACAAAGTTAGGAGGGAGGCCTATTTTCTGTCTTAGCTATACCTAAAATGTCACGTCTTCTGCTATAATCTTGTGAGACCAGCTTCTTTTGAGATTTCTGCTATTTTGAATGAAAGTAATCTTGCAAGGTCTGCGGTTCTCTTGAGATTTCAGCGCAGAAGAACAGGCGCCTTGCAAGGAAAGATTTGCCAAATTTCAATACCGTCAAATCTTACTGTAACCCTGTCTTTTCATGTCATGGATAGTGTAATTTAAGTGTAAAAAATAATTTAATCTCATTTGACCAGTGCCGCCTCCAACACTTCTCTTATAAATGGCTCCCTGTGCTAATAATCCACCTATGGTACCTTAGTGGTATCAATGGCACTCTTTGCATTACAATTTTCCTATATCTTTCAGTTCTTTTTAAAACTATATTGTTAGAATTCTGATTCCTTTGGCCTGTTTTGTGTATCTTGTGTTGTGAAATTGCGTTGCTTGGCATGGTGCTCTGTGAAAAACTCAGAACTTGCAACTAAAATGACTTGCAACTAAAATGGTGGGCGAGAATAAATAGTGTTTAATATAAGCAACTGACTGGGTTAGAAAAATATCTGTTAAAATGACACCTTTGTTGTCTCATGTTTCTAGGTAAATCTTCTACATGATTCATCAATAGTTTTTATTATCTTACAGTGCAAATGGCAGTAGTGATTTTACTCTCCTGTTTTTCCAGACTCTTCTAAATGAATATTCTTGCACAACTGAATAAGATACAATAGCTGGCCAGTTGTGCTGTGGTTCATGGCCTTGAATGCTTCATGGACTAGAAAGGTCTTCGGAAGTTTTTTGAAGGAAGATTGTGTATGTTGCGGAGAAAATATGTATGGAATTGGGAAGCCATTCAAAGTCTTAGTAACACTGTTGAACATTCACTTCAAAACTCCAGTCCTCAGATCCTTTCCCCTTTGGGGGAAAAAGAATTAAATGGGAAGCAGAAAGTGCTGGAAAAGGAAAATGTTAATAGGAAAGAATGATTTGGATGCAGTTTTCACTGTATTTAATCTGCTTTCATTTTCTGGAACAATTTAGCCTTTCAGATTTCCAGGCCTTGATGTCAGGCTTATGCTTTTCAGCTTCACACATTAGAAATAAAGAAATTATTGCAACTGTGAAAAGAGTGTTGCAAAAGATTTTTTTGGCATATTTCACATTAAAGGTGTAAATTAAATCAGGGATAAATGTTGAGGGTGGTGATGACGTGTTAAGACCATGAGCAATACTGCATAGAGTATGTACATTTAATTATACAACATATATAGTTAAGTAGGTACAGCTGCCCTATTCCTTATATCAGTCTCCTATTCACACAAGTTACTAAAACTGAAAATTATTTTGCTGTTGTTTACCTACTGGTACAAGATAACTTCTTGGCAAAAGAAAATCTTCTTAATCAGATTTTCAAGTTACCTGTCTGGGAAGCAAATATAACTTTAAAACTGCCCATAAACAGCTTTCTGTTAAATCACAGAATTCCTTATTTGCTTCAGGAAATGTAATTGACTACATCTCTGTGTGTAATTTGGTTTAGGAATCTAATCTTTTTTTAGTGGTGGTGAAAGAAACATGGCTCTATCTCCAAATCCCAGATTAATTCTGGTTGGTAGGAAAATCTTGCTGTGACTACTAAAAACAGCAAATATGATACTGAATTTGCTGTCTGAGGAAGAAAAATAGAACTCCAAGATGCCACATTTGAACAGTTATTTTTCTAGCCATAGTTATGGTCTAAAAAGAAAAATGTGTAACTAATATTATGCGGAACAGGTAGTTTGACCAGTTCTACACAGAAATATCAGTTATTGCAGAATCTAGCTACCTGCCTTTTGAGTATGGTAGTCTTTCCAGATCATATTACAGTGTGTTCCCATCCTCTGCCAGGTAACTTCCAATATGAAATGTAAAGTGTATATGTTAACATACTGGCTAGATGGGTGTGATCATGTCTTGCCAACCTGTCCCAAGGATAAGAGTCCATTGCTACCATGAGCAGGGGAAGTTCTTTTCACTACCTGTTTCACAGTTTCCTGATGTTACAGTGCTGACGAGGTTTCCCCATTTCTAAAGCTAGCTAGCATACAGCCCAACACTCATGAGCATACAATTATGAACCACGTTGTCAATGTTGAGTAAAAGCAACAAAAGCCAATAAAGAAGTTGATTCCATTGCAGTCTTTTTAAGGGGGTTATGAATTAGAGATAGAGTCCAAATCCAAAAGCCCAGGCTTTGACACCCTCAAGTCAGTTTATATGACTTAACTATTTTTGGCTTTATGTAAAACTTTTTCCTCACATTCTCATAGAAATTTATACAGAATGCAGTGTCTTGCTATAGGTATCTGTAAGGAACATTAAGAACAACTTATAAAGTTTGTCATTCTTTCTTAAATTCTAGAGAATATTTCTATACAGATTGGAAAATCTGTAGTTTAGCTTTGTGACTTGACCCATTCGTATTTACAAGCAGTAGCTCTTTTTAAAATTCCGAAGCCTATTTTGACATTGTCCTTTTAAATGTCCTTTCACATTTTCCTACTTGAACAGATATTTTCCCCATTCACTAAAGACATCTCCCATTGTAAAGGGTGAAAGGAACTTTCTGTTATCAGCGTTTAGTTTACGGACTCTATCAACTGAAGACTTTTGAGTTGCTGAATTATGATATAAATCTTGCAATTTTAAACTATATTTTTGTTTATCTCTCATTAATTCAGACCATGTTTCGTTCCCTGAAAGCATTTTCCAGAACCTTTAGCTATGCAGGCAGGAATTTTATTTTAGTGGGATATAAATTAGGAATCAATATGTTTCTGTCTGGAGTTTATCTAAGGTGACTTTATACTACAAGCACCTATAATTGCTTGCAAAGTAATTTCTAGTGCAATTGTTTACTTGAGGGTATCAGCTGGACCTCTGAATGCATACAAAAAGCTAAGCAAGCATTCAGACAACTCAAGACTCCAGTTTGAGCCACTTTTCCTCTAGTCTGCCTCAAAAATAAAATAATAATAATAAAATGTGTTACAGTGTCTGTCAGTAATGAAGTTTGTAGTTTTATCTGAGGAGTGGAAGGACTCCACAGTTGTTACTTGTGTAATTTCTTCCCTCTCACCATGCCCCTGGCAAATCTGTTTTGCATGAAATGGGGCAGACTCTCATTGTCTCTCTCACTGAGGCCAACTACCCTCCATGTGCACAGTTTGATCCAGGTTCTCACTAGACATGGCTCCATGCAATGATCTCCCACCCTCCTTCACCCGAAACACACACACAAGCTCCTCCTCCCTTGCGGAGTATTCCTCCCAGAAGGATAAGGATTCTCTGCTGGGGATATGCGTGCCGAATCTGTTGGCTTGGGTTCTGTGTGTGTTGAAATATGAACTACTTCCTCTTATGCCTAAGCCTGACCTGGAGTGCCCTTCCGTTCCTATTGCCTGGAGGGTGCATGGAGTGGAGTATGTAGGTTTGGAGAGGGATGGATTAATTCCACAGTCAACTCTTTCACCTGCAGCTTTCCATTTTTATATATTGTCCCTTCATCTTTGTAGAGAGATGTTTTTGGAAGATTATAATTTAGAGATGCTCCCTCAAAAGAGGCAGTATTGTAAATATAGGCATTTAGAGATGTGCCCTGGAAGCTGGGATTGAGAAAACAGTGTAGCTGTGTACAGCAGTTCACCAGAGAAGCACTATAGTTTTTCATTAAAAGTTTTATTCCTTTCTCATTCACTCGTTTGTTGTTTGATGAACCCCAAGATCATTACAACCTTCACCTGTTTAATGCTAATGTTCAAAGCATTATGTGTGTGTAGTACGGTCGAGCCGGGGCTCTACCCTCCGGGACGGAGGGGCACCACACGGGCTCACTGTAGCACAGACAGTCAAAGCTCAGGCCCCTTTCTGCAGGGGCTGAGCGGTCCACAGTTTAGGGAGTTCAGGCCCCCAGGCAGGGCTTAGCAAACACTCAGCTAGCTCAGGCCCCTTGGGTGCAGGGGCTGAGCAACCAATCAGTCAAGGAGCCCGGGCCCTGGTTCAGGGCGGGGCACAAACAGTCACAGCTCAGGCCCTTGGTTGCAGGGGCTTGAGCAACAAGCAGTTAAGGAGCTCAGGCCCTCTGCAGCCTGACCGGGGTCGGCTACCCCCGGGCTACTTCCGTGTTCCCCCTCGGGGCCTACCTTGTTGGCGATGCCGGGTTCGGGCCAGTCCAGTAGCATCGGTTCCTCCGGTGCGGGGCTTGGGGGCCGGTCCGGCAGCTCTCCACCAGGGTAGCTGGCCCGGGGCAGGCTTGGCTCCTCCTCGGGGTAGCTGGCCCGGGGCAGGCTTGGCCAGTCCTCCTCGGGGTAGCTGGTCCGGGGCAGGCTTGGCCAGTCCTCCTCGGGGTACCTGGTCCGGGGCAGGCTTGGCCAGTCCTCCTCGGGGTACCTGGCGAGAGGTAGGCTCGACCGGCGCGGTGGGGTAGCAGGTGGCTCGCGGCCTGGGGCTGTCTCCCAAGCGGGAGCTCAGCCCGGGACGTCTGCTCTCTCTGGCAGCCTGGGCTCCACTGAGCTCTGCCGGCGGGCTTTTATACTTCCGGGTCGGGCCCGTGACCTCGGAGGCGCGGGCGCCGGACCCGGTGGCTCCGCCCACGTTGGGGTTAGGGGAGGTTCAGCCCTATGCGGGACGGAGGGGCGCCACACCGGCTCACTACAGTGTGTTACTTGGAGGTGGGTAGTATCTCAGAGTTTCAGGATGGCACCTGGGCAATTCTGAAAGAGCACAAGCTTGAGCTCAGGGGCATGGTTGACCTTTTCTATGTCAAGGTCAATGGGTGGGGGAAGCTGCTGGCTCATGTCAGTACTTAACTTCATATTTCACTTAGTCAAATGTTTGAAGGAGGTAAATCACCTTCCTGTATCAATGCACAATGCAAAAGCCACCCTGTTAACATTGTCCAATATTAGTACATGGCCTTATCTCTTTCAAGATCCCTGTACTCTTAATAAAAACTATGCCAGTGATGAGTGCGGTTTGAGACCAGTTATCTTTCTAGAAATTCCAGTTTCACCTGTTGCTGCAGCAGATCCATTAGAGCTGTTCAAACTTTTGCAAGTGAAGTAAGGTGAGGCTTTTTTCAAAAGGGCTAAAGGACTGAGAGAGGATTGCTTCCCCCACCAACTCCTCATCCTATTGGAGCTAGTACTGTGTGACAGATTACATAAATTCACTGTTGGG
Organism: Emys orbicularis; assembly: GCF_028017835.1. Classification (NCBI taxonomy): domain Eukaryota; kingdom Metazoa; phylum Chordata; order Testudines; family Emydidae; genus Emys; species Emys orbicularis. Next base: position 90,072,416 of record NC_088690.1, read on the forward strand.
AAGCTTCAAGCAAATCAGTTAGGAGGAGAGGCAAGGAATCTGTTCAGTAAGTAATGCTGCCCCCAGAAAGGGGTTATAGGAAATATGCTTTTTATTACATTATTCCAGATAATCAATCATTGTTCTTCAGAGTACCTACTACATGTCAAACACATTGCAGAAAGGTTATAAGAAATAGCCCCTTCCTCAAAGAATTTACAATTCTAGTCAGGCTGTCTCCTTTGCTTGTACATGTTTGTATTCTGCATTTTTTATTTTTTTTTGTCATGGAGTGCATGCTCCCAAAAGTTAATTTTCACGTTTGAAATGGAGAGAAATAAGTGGATCTTTGAGAGAGGGAGAACTGCAATTGAGTAGAGAGTAATATTTTATTTGATTTTTTGAGGGGAAAGTTCAGATAATTATCTAGAATATGCAGTGCTTTCCTGTCAGCCTTGATACATAATGAGAATTTGCTGGTAGATATCCATAGGGAAAGTTACCTTGAATTATCACATTGAATGTTATGCTGTACAGTTTCTGTTTGAATGAATAAATAAAAATAGATAAAGATAGAATAGTTGAACATGTGCATATGGTGAGTCACAACCAAGACTGAGAAAAGATGAGACACACTATCTTGGATACTGATCTCCAGAGAGAGATAAAGAGACTGACCCATTGCAATTATGCAGCACCAGGCAGTCTCATCAGCATTGCTCTGAACACAAATGGCTTGTTCTCGGAAAGCTATGATGGGGGAGTTTCCTGGTGGAGAAAAGGAGCTTCATTTGTCTTTCCAGAAGAATGGAAGCATGTCGGGGAAGAAGGGCTAATAATGGATGACATCAAGAAAACTGAGGTGTTTAATGCCTATTTTGTTTGTTTTCTCTAAAAAGATGAATGGTGACAGGTACTCAACACATTTAATATTAACAACAAGAGGGAAGGAATGGAAGCCAAAATAGGGAAAGAGAAGGTTAAAGATTATTTAGATTAGTTAGATATAATCAAGTCAGCAGGGCCTGATGAAATTCATCCTCGGGTACTTAAGGAACTAATTTAAGCAATCTGGGAACCATTAGCACTTACCTTTGAGAACTCCTGGAGTACAGGTGAGGTTCTAGAAGACTGGAGAAGGACAAACACAGAAGTTATCTTTAAAAGGGGGAACAAAGAGGACCTGAGGAATTATAGACCAGTCAGCCTAACCTGAATACCTGGAAAGACACTGGAACAAATTATTAAACAATCAATTTGTAAGCAGCTGGAGGGTAATAGGGCTATAAAGAATAGGCAGCAGGGATTTGTCAAGAACAAATCATGCCAAACCAACCTAATTTCCTTCTTCGACATGATACCGGGCCTCATGGATATGGGGAAGCAATAAATGTGATATATCTTGATTTTTAGTAAGGCTTTAGTAAGGTGATAGGTACACAACTGGTTGAAAGAGCATACTCAAAGAGTAGTTATAAATAGCTTACTGTCAAACTGAGAGGGCATACCAAATGGGGTCAGTCCTGGGTCTGGTACTAGTCAATATTTTCAATAATGACTTGGATAATAGAGTAGAGAGGATGCTTATTAAATTTGCAGGTGACACTAAAATGGGAGCGGTTACAAGCCCTTTGGAGGACAGGATTAGAATTCAAAACAACCTTGACAAATTGGAGAATTGGTGTGGAAGCAAGATAAATAAAGACAAGTACAAAGTATTTCACTTCAGAAGGAAAAATCAAATGCAGAACTACAAAATGGACAGTAACTGGTTGGGGCAGTACAGCTGAAAAGGGTCTGGAACTTATAGTGGATCATATATTAAATATGAGTCAACAATATGATGCAGCTGTGAAAAAAGCTAATATTCTGGGGTGTATTAACAGGAGTGTTGTCTGTAAGACAAGGGAGACAATTGTCCCACTCTCCTCGGCACTGGTGAGGCCTCAGCTGGAGTACAGTGTCCAATTCTGGATGCCACACTTTAGGGAAGATGGGGAGAAGTTGGAGAGAGTCCAGAAGAGAGTTACAGAAATGATAAAAGGTTTAGAAAATCTGGCCTATGAGGAAAGGATAAAAAATGGGGCATGTTTAATCTTGAGAAAAGAAGACCGGGGGAGGGAACATGACAACTATCTTCAAATATGTTAGGGGCTGTTCTAAAGAGAACAATCAATTGTTCTCCACATCCACTGAAGCTAGGACAAGAAGCAGTGGGCTTTATCTGCAGCAAGGGAGAATTAGGTTAAATATTAGGAAAAAAACTTTCTAATTATAAGGGTATTTAAGACCTGGAATAGGCTCCCAAGGGTGCTTGTGGAATCCCCATCATTGGAAGATTTTTAAAAACAGGTTGGACAACTACTGTCAGGGTTGATCTCAGTTTCCTTGGTCCCGCCACAGTGCTGGGAGCTGAACTTGATGACTTCTTGATGTCCCTTCCAGAAATGTCCCTACATTTCTATGATCCTATGATTCAGATGGAGATCTTGTACATGTCTGTGTCACCTTGAAACTAGTGTGTTCTATATGGGGCTACCTTAAATCTATTTAGAAACAGAGGGAATTTTGCTACAGGCACACTAGATCTGTGCTCTGGGATGTTCATTGGTTGCATATTGGCTTCTGAATGGAGTTTAAGGTGTTGGTACGTTGACCTATAAAGCTCTGAATGGCTGCGGGACTCTCTCTCTCTCTCTCCTCCTTCCCCCCTCCCTTCCCCAGTGACACTACTGCAGCTGTGCTCTGCAGAACCACTCAAAGTTAAACAATGTTGGTTTAAAAAGAGATGCTGCAAGTGCTTTCTCCATGGGGCCAGTTGACTTTGGAACATACTCCCTTGATTGGGTCTGAAATTTTTATATATAATATAATTTTTTTTAAATGTCTGATCTGGAGTCGCATCAGAGCCCATCTATTTTCACAGCCTTTGCAGAGGGTGGGGTATTATTTTTGCGTGATTGAGTTTTTGGTTGCTTAATGCTGGTTATAAAGGATAGGGACGGATTTTTGATTTGTGTGTATCTTTTTGTGGATGGGATTTTCAAAAGCACCAAAGGGAGTTAGAAACAAAAATCCCATTGACTTTCAATGGGATTTGAGTTCCTAAGTCACTTAGGGCAGGATTTTCGAAAGTACGTGTGTGTTTAATTTTGATAAAAAGCATGGGGAATAAGGTTTTTTACATCGGGGGGAAAAAACCACGTACACATACTAATAAAATACCCTAATGCAGTAATTCTGCAAAGAGTACCACAAGTTTTGTCTTTGTCTCCTAGCTGTAGGAGTTGGACAAAAGAATCATACATTCAAGCAGTTCTTAAGCTCTCATATCCTATTTTTGCAGTACTGGGGATCTCTAGAGTATAATCAAATGTTTACCTCTAATGTTGTTTTGCTACGGATTGTGTCTCAAATGTTCTTGTAAAGTTCTCCTGATGCAGACTTTAGAAATGGTAACCCCGCCACAAAACTCTAGTCTTGTTCAGATGTTGTGTAACTCTTGCTAGAACTCATTAATTTTTTAAGGAGGCTGCAATTAAAACACACAGATTTCAGGAATCCACCATCTTAAGAGCCAAAAATACCAGCCAGATGTTTATTACAAATCACAGTAATTGCATTATCTTTTTTTGCCTGCATTCCTTACTGAAGGTTCTTTGGCACTATGTTAGAAAAGAAAATGGGCTACTTGGATCTGAATCTTAATTCTAGCCTTACTGATAACACAGCAGAACACAATTTGTTAAAAATATAAATTAGTTCTCACTGTGTAAATTTCACCACTTTCTAATCTTTCCCTCTAATTTCTATATTGATTTGAATTAATTGTTATTCAAGGAGTCACAAGCTCTTCCCTATGACCTTCTCATGACTTGCACTGATGGTCTATCATACTTGATTTGCATTTTAACTGTCAATGGTTTTTCAGCATCAGTTATTGGCTAGAAAGGAGATTTTTGTTTGAGTAGTTCAGCTCAGCACTCTTTAAAAGTCTCATATTTCAAAGATCTGGAGTAATCTATTTTTAAAGTATATTTAATGTTTTGATAGAGCTGAATTTAAAACAGTGTGATGTTGTAGTCTCTTGATTCTGGGATGGTCGGGTGCGGAAGGTTAGCCTTGTGCTTAAGGCACTAAACTAAGACTCATGGTTCCATTCCAAGCACTGCCATAGACTTCCTATGTGATGCTGGCTAAATCTGTGAATTTCTCCATGCCTCAATACCCAATTTTCTGTGGGTAGATTATTTCTCTGCCCCTCTTGATTATATAAATTGTAAAGCAGGGATTGGCAACCTTTGGCATGAGGCCCGCATGAATAAGCCCCCTGGTGGGACGGACCGGTTTGTTTACCTGCAGCATCCACAGGTTCAGCCAATCGCGGCTCCCACTGGTCGCGGTTCACCGCTCCAGGCCAATGGGGGCTGCAAGAAGCTGCGCGGGCCGAGGGATGTGCTGGCTGCCGCTTCCCGCAGCCCCCATTGGCCTGGAGCGGCAAACTGCGGCCGGTGGGAGCTGCAATCGGCCGAACCTGTGGACACGGCAGGTAAACAAACCTGGCGGGTTGCGCATGCCAAAGGTTGCCGATCCTTGGTGTAAAGTCTTACAGAGCAGGGAATATTTTAGTATTGCTGTGTGTACATGGCTTTCCACAATGGGGCCCTGTTCCTGGTTTAGGTCTCTAGTATGTAATGTAATAAATCCCTTAATAGCAGAGACAAGCAGGCTAGGGATGGTCTCATTACTAGATTTCTAATAATTGACTAACTTTCACTGATGTCACACAGTCTCATCTAGTGGGTAGAGCAGAAGACTAGGAGTTATCCAGTAACTAGCTGTGTAATAAGTCACTTAGCCCATCTGTGCCAAAGGGCTTATCTACACAGAGACTAAGGCCTGGTCTACACTAACCCCCAAATTCGAACTAAGGTACGCAACTTCAGCTACGTGAATAATGTAGCTGAAGTCGACATACCTTAGTTCGAACTTACCGCGGTTCAGACGCGGTCCACACGTGGCAGGCAGGCTCCCCGTCGACTCCGCGGTACTCCTCTCGCCGAGCTGGAGTACCGCAGTCGATGGCGAGCGCTTCCGGGATCGATTTATCGCGTCCAGACCAGACGCGATAAATCGAACCCGGAACTTCGATTGCCAGCTGTCGAACTACCGCGGTAGTGTAGACCTGGCCTTAGTGTGCGACAAGCTGGGGTGTGAATATATAGCACATTAGCCTGCTGCTTGCTAAGTTGCTGTGTGGATCCTGCTACTGTGCACTAAAAGTTCCTCAGTGCACTTTGACATGTACGACATAGCATGTAGTTCCCAAATGGTTATAGCTCTGTTTATAAGTATCTGAAAGAGTACTTGAGAGTATCTTGCAAGCGTGACTTTTCAAAGCTAGGATATCCTAGAGACCGTCTAGAACAGGCATATGGAAATTAGTTCTTTATACGGAGCTGCAAACACCTGATTTGGTGGGTTAGAGTATCTAATTTGAAATATAGTGAGACTGTCATTGAGCCTTATTCATTTTAATCTACCCAGCTGGTACATTCAAATGCTTTAAGCTTGCCATCAACTGTGAAACAAATAAATAGGTGAACAAATCAGCATGCTCTAGTATCATTGCAATGTCAGAGTTTTCTAGAGCAGTGCTTCTCAAAGCCGGTCCACCGCTTGTTTGGGGAAAGCCCCTGGCAGTCTGAGCCAATTTGTTTACCTGCCGTGTCCGCAGGTTCGGCCAATCGTGGCTCCCACTGGCCACGGTTCACCGCTTCAGGTCAATGGGAGCTGTAGAAAGGGCGGCCAGCACATCCCTCGTCCCGCGCTGCTTCCCGCAGCCCCCATTGGCCTGGAGTGGCGAACCGTGGCCAGTGGGAGCCGCGATCGGCCAAACCTGCGGACGCGGCAGGTAAACAAACCGGCTCGGACCACCAGGGGCTTTCCCTGAACAAGCGGTGGCCCAACTTTGAGAAGCACTGCTCTAGAGAGTTACCAAAAGGCAACTGTTGGGAACCCACAAATTAACTTGATCATTGTCCGTTTTTCGGGTATGCAAACTTCAGTTAGAATAACTTATTTTGTTGTTTTTCTTCAGCCTGTTGATTAAGAGACAGTTTAACCCTATGATTTTAGGATCAGTGCAAAGGTGATCTGTATGTTAGTATCTCCAGAGACTACTGGACTGCCAGTTTGCTTGTGAGATGGATGACTGATCTTTTGACATGATTGTCTGAAAGTGTTTCTTTCAGTTATCTGAGTGACTGACAACTCAAAAGATTACACATGGAAACATCCTTGGTTATGTATAAATCAGTTTGATCAGAAAAGATGGAAGTGCATCTGATTCTCTGTATTTGCTAATGATGTACACAGATAAGAATGATTGGTTATTTCAACTATCTTACATGATCAAACTATAATCAATAGCCAGTATGGTAGGCTATCTCAAACAGCAGATTTATTAACCTTGGGCATGGTATAATAGCCAACATATGAATTAAAAACAGTACAAAGTGCCTTTACTTTTATTCTCAAGTGTCCTTGAGATGCATCAGCTGAACTGGATAACATAACAAAATAGAGATAAACAGGTTTGTAATTAATCTAAATGAAACAAATTGGAAATAATTAATGGATAGGATAATCTAGACATTAGGTTGAAATGGAAGGCAATAGATTTCTCTTTCCCCCTGCAAAGTGAAGCTTTTTAGCAATGTAAATATAGCCAATCTATATATTCATAATACTGAAAACAAAATGCAGCTTTCTGTATTTCCTTACATAGGACCCTTTAGTGTTGTTACTTCTGTCGCTTCTAATTTGAGACTCTAAGATGGAAAGCAAGAATAGAGGTTGAATACGGTCTGTTTAGTACAAGCTGTAAAAGTGAAACATTGCATGCTTAATGTTTGTTTGCATTGTAGCGATGTGTACAATATATAATACCAAATGGCAGTTCTTCAGCTTCATTAGATAGTAGTTAAAAAAAATCTTACATATTTCTTTAAAATATATTTGCAGCACATTTTTATTAACCTTTTGAAATTAGTACAAAACCTGTACATTCCAGAATTATGTTTTGTGCATTGCAAAGATGAGAAAATCACTGGAAGTTCAGATAGCTTTTAGAACATTAGTTAAATGATCACAATACTTATGTATATTTATGTGCATACATTTCACTTTAACAGTTTTTAGTGTAACATACTTTTGACTCCATGTTCCTTTTCTTAAATCAATGGCAGTAGGCAAGTCCTGTAGTTAGATTGTGCCTCTTCCCAGTATAATGAACAGGTTATTCTCGCTCCCCTCCCCCAATTTGGAAGCTACCATTTTGTGCTCCAGAATTTAAGATTTAAAAAAAAAATAAAGTCACTAGCTCTTTTGATTGAAAATGTAACCTTTTAAAACTGGGACAGAATGAAGGGTAACTGGTGAGTCTGCAGACAGTTGAAACAATAGCTTTGAGAATTATAGACTTTCCTCATTCATCTCACAGTGATGCTAACTCTGAAGTCAAATGACAGATTAAATATTTCACAGCTGACCAAAAGGGGAGGAGGGGAAAGACAGCAATACAGACCTGTTGCCTCTCTCAGTATGGCTGGGAGGCTCCATTTTATAGCTACTTCCCAGACTGCTCTAACTAGGCACTTCATTCTCCTGGTCTGGAGAACTAAAGTGATAACCTGTGCTGTTTCTTCATGAGTGGGGCCACTCTAGATGGACTCTAACAGTAGGAACTAGCTGAGAGGACTGTATACACAGAAATATAGGCTAGAGCATAGCCCACTACCCAGCCATGGCCATAGACTTGGAACTGGGACTAGAGCAATGCTGGATAGCGCTCTAGCCATCTCTCTTGGGCTGTAGAGGCTTACTATCAATTACCAGTGAACAGCAGGCGGAACACTCCAGCAGGGGAACAAGGCACAGCCAGAGCTGGGCATTTGTTTATGGCAGGAAGCATTTGACCCCTCACCCATGCTGGGACAAGCAATAACCAGGAACCCAACTACAGCCCTCCACTGCGCCACGACAAGGAACAAATGGGTCAGAGTCTCAAGAAGCTGCTGGAGTCACCCAGGGTGATTCCAGAGCCAGCTCAGAACAGAGCCATTCCTGTGTTCCTGTAGCCATATCACACTTAAGTTCTGGTAATTATTATCATTTATGTAAATAAGGCAAGGTATAGTCTCCAAATATGCAAATTTGGGCTCAAGTAACTTGAATAGAATTCCCACATTTCCTAACCTTCAGCCTTAGTAAGATATATTGGAATTATGAAGATCAAATGAGACTTAAGTCATAGTTTAACTCCGAGTTGGAGAGCATTGCTTTGTGGGCTGAACTTAGGTGAGTACTACTAGTTTTTCCTTCTTCTTTTTTTTTGACCCCTTCTGATTGACTGTTGGCCAATGCTGTTACACTAATCCTTCAGGCTGCACTATGTATATTTCTGGTTATAGTTAAATCTTCATTGTGAGGAAGCAGATGCAGTCTATGCCATTTTAAAAGTTCCAATTTTTAAGGACTTGATAAACTGTTTCATGGCATTATGTGGTTGGGCAGCATGGAAACTTAAAGCTTTTAGTTGGATAATTGCTATGACCTTAAAGTTAGGATTTCCCTCTGTAAAACAGTGGATGTGAACTTTTTTGATGTACAAAAATGAAATTTTTCTACAGATGAAAGCTTAATGAATAGCTCAGTGCCTAACCTTGTACCATTTTCAAGTCCTGAATTAATGCAGTCAGGATTACCAGGGGATTCCAGATCATTTTTTTTAACTAACTGTTATATTAAGTCACTAATCAAGCAAATCAGATACGTTGTTTTCTTTTTAGATACTACTATAATTACCCTTAATAACATCTACTGAATGTTTCATTTCATTTCATTTGAATTGATGGCCTTTTTTTTCCTTACCACAAATATATGAAATTATTTCAATTCTGTTTACCTCCTAAATTGCAAATATTTTTTCTTATTTTGATACTTGTTACTATTGTTAGAAGTGTAATTTTTAAATTCTTTGGTTTAAACTGATCAAATATACCTAATATGTTTTTTGACAGTGATTAAAATATACCTAATTCAACTGCAAGGTGTGACTAAGAACATATTAAGTGTCACAGTCAGGGACCCGTTGGGTTGAGATTAGGTATTACTTCACTTATACTAGGGTTAAAATGGGGAAGAAAAGAAAGTGGTGACTTTTTTTTTTACATTCTGGGTCTTATTCACATGAGATGCCACTCAACAGATTGTGCAGATCTTGATAAATGAAAGTCTTTCTCTGCTTTTGCATGCTTGGATAATCTATAAAATATAGTAGTTATCAATGTTGACATCATCAGGCTTTGGCACCAATAACCTACTGAGATGAATAGGTGTCGATCACTCCTCGCAGGGTTGCTGTTTTAAGTACTCTAAGTCTGTGCACTCTGGCAAACATTACTGCATCTGTTTATAATGTGAATTTTTAAGAGATATAATACTGTGTAAATGAGAGATTAGATTCTGGAGCACAAAATGGATGACTTCAGAAAAGACTTGCTGAGCTAAAGCAAACTAACCTAATACAACCCCTACTTGTGCTTCCTGATAATGAGTTTTAAATGATAACTCTTATGCACTAAGGTCTGCAGTCTCTCAACAGTGTTTGTGTCTCCAGCTAACCCCTCCATTATCCGAAAAAGAGAGAAATCCATTCTCGTTGCTGACTTTATGGAGAATGTGCTAAAATTGACATGTTCTAATGACTGAGTTAGGCAACATCATGTCTGTGATGTCTATCTTCTAAAATGTTTGTGGGTTGTTTTTGAGAGTTACATTTTGTGGTAATCTTTAGGTGTCAGAAATGCTCCAGGATGATAACATTTTTATTGGACAAAACATTGGCATGGGTTGGAGGTGATGACAGTATTGGAGACTATCAGTTGCTTCCCAATGAATGGGCTGTAAGTTAGGTGGAAAGGTACCACTTCATGCTGTGGCTACAAATATAAAATGCACCAGGGAAGCAGGAAGGAAACTACAGGATGGGCAAATGCCTCAGAAGATAAGAACCTTGCCACAACTACTTTGTTGTATAGTAACAGCCATTCCTAAAATGACTTCTTAGTTTGGCTATGCGTGTTCTAGTTCAGACTTGGCAGAGTTTGTCACACACCAAAGAGGAGTATCAAAGGAGCAGTTTTCAACTGAATGCCAAGAAATCCCATCAGACATGTGGGACTGTATCCGATGGACAAAGTTAATGTGTCTGATGGTCCTTCTGATAAGGAAGAGCACAATTCTGAAAGCAGGCCTGGAGATTAAACCCAGAGTGACAACTGCATTAATGGACAGGTCCCTGGCAAAGTTAATTCATATTTCCAATTGCTAGTGTATATTTTCCAAATGGTATGATACACTAGTCTTGAAGGGTCTGCTATCAACTACAGATCCCAAAGGCTTGTTTCTATTAATTCTTCTGGCAATGTGTGTTATAACAAATTCTATCATCTACTGTACTAAATCCTTTGGAGTATGGTAAAAGAGAAGATGTGTTTGGATTCTGTGAATACAGCTGATTTCTTGAGACACTCCAGGGGATGGGGGAAAGAAATTTCACCTTAAGCATCTGTCTGTTGTTGTTGGCATCTGGCAGTCCACGTGCCCACTGCTGGTAATAAATTAGATGAAAACATACTGTTTCATTTGTAAAATTCTCTCCCTAGCTAGCTTCTAGCCTAAGCTTGTACCAGCTGTTACTGAATTAAGTAGTAATGATTTGTCCTAAATGGTCTGGTGATTGCTACCTGCCAGAGAAGCATCTGTAAGAAGGTGTACATATTCCTCATTGCCTTTGATTTGATTTGTTCATCTTTCTCTGCTCTCTGTGTGGTCAAATCTCTTGTTCTTTGGTGGGTTAGATAGTGGCTCTAACACAATCTTATTAAGGGCAGTTTGGCTCTGCACCAACCCAGATTGCATACTAGAGAGACCGTCTGCTTGAGACACTCTCTCCTGGCGTTGCTCCTTGCACATGGGAAGTGTGCATCCACTAGGATGGAGCAGATTACTTCCTTTGGTGTGCAGGCTCTGCTTTGCAGGCTGGGACATAGCCTTGCCTCCTTACCACCCTTTTTCAACATCCTGCTTACTGGGGGAGTAGAAGCGCATGGTGCCTGTGCTCCCCAGAGTTCAGGGATCTTAGGGCACTACTGTTGTGAGCTGCCTTCAAATATCCAATCAAGAGGTTTGCTTCTTGCTTTCAACCCCTGTCCCTGCACAGCTGCAGAAGGGCAGCTTATAATGAGGCCATAGATTTTTTGATACAGTGAGTTATCAAATGTGAATTCTCCAGTCCCCTTCCCCTCTTAACCAATGAGTCAAGGTTTTGATGTCTTGGGAGGACATTCAAACTTGGTCAAATTTTATAATACTAGAATAGATGTGAAACAGGGCTTTCACAGACCTCTTGTGCTGGATAGTTATTTTTAGGGGGAAGGTGAGGTGGCAGGCGCTCCCTGTCAAAATGGCTATGGTTTTTCAGTGCCAAGGAAAGGGGTTTTACTCAACTTGCTTCCTAATACCCCCCCCAAAAAAGAGCAGCTGGAGGCCCATCCACAATCTCTGCCATCACAACCACTGTATTTAAATTTGCCAGACTCCACCTTTGTTGCCTGCAAGTGTGGCTTGAAACAGTGTACTCACCATGCAAACCGCCCATGAATGCCATAGTAACTGTGCCCACCAAAGGAACCTCATCTCTACTATGGTGGAAGAATCCCCATCATGTATAAATGGGTATTCCCTTCCTTTCCCCTTCACCAGACAAGGCGATTATTACAGATGCTTCCTTTTTAGGCTGCGGGTGGGACTCACATGGATAACCACACAGTACAGGGCACTTGGACTTTCAGAGAGACCAGCATGCACATCAACATTCTGGAATTGCAGGCAGTCCGGGAAGCTTGCAAAGCCTTTCTCCCATTCATTCAAGGTCACCATGTCCTCATTATGCCAGACACTATAATGAGTTTTTTATATCAACAAGCAAGGAAGGGCAAGCTCCATTCCCCTGTGTGCAGAAGCAGTCGCCCTATGGAATTGGTGCATCGGCAGTCAAATCACACTGTCAGCAACTTATCTTCCAGGGGATCATAATGTGCTGGTGGACTCCCTTGGCAGATGCTTTGCTATCGACCGTGAGTCGGAGTTACACCACTTTGGTAGATAGTATTTTTGCTCCATGGGGATCCCCGGCAAGAGACCTGTTTGCCTCTCAAATGATCAGAAATGTTCCAGAGGGGCCATGGAACTTCAATCTCAGAGCTACATTCTCCTCCTTCTGTGATCAGGCCATCTGAACTATGCCTTCCCTCCTTTACCACTCCTACCTTGGGTCCTGTGAAAAATTCATCAAGAAAAGGCACAAGTCATCCTCATCACCCCCAACTGGCCCAGACAATTTTGGTGGCTATTGAACTATGTACAAACTACTTATCAATCATTCTATGCAATAGGGGAGCGTTGTTTAACTGTTTCTAATGCTCCCATATGCATGGGACAAAATACATCTCCTATGTTGCCCTATGCACTGTATTTGGCATGTCCTCATTGAAAAACAATATGTCAGTGGATCATTTGTACTTAAACGAATACTGTAGCTCAAGGCTAAAGTAATATCTTTCAGCTGTACATTTTCACTGTCAGTGGGAATCTGGGATGGTGACCCAGGTGCTGTCTCCTGTCTTCCTAAAATGTAAAAACTCATGGCTGAGAAACACTACACGTATATATGGTGTGTTGAAAAGGTCAATATGAATTTGGAAACTGATGTATGCTTTGGGGCTTTTTCATGTTATTACACTGAGCTCAGAGGTAAATTCATTGTATTTTAGTATAATCCTTCAAACTTAAGGCTATTCTGATTCTATTAAATAGTGTGTCACTGAAAGTTTCTTGAGGACAATGTTTTCTAATACTCAGTGTAAATAAATTCAACAGACCTGGTCTTGTTTAATCTTTCTTTTTCTCTTGAATTGCTGGCACATTACCTTATATCATGTGAAAGGCATTTTGTCCTCTACTGTCAAGCAAGCTTGATATAATAATGGAGCATTCTGAAAAAATCAATCAAATAGTACGGCATCCTCGGGGAATATCTAGCTTAAGTGTGAGAATGTGAGTGTGAGAGATTTATCCTGCTTGAAAACCAGACTGTTTTTTTAACAGCTTGTAATATAATAGGGTCTACCTTTCTGCATTGGGTAGTGTGCAAATATTTAACTTATTACACATTGATCATTGTGCATTGAAAGATTTTAAACAGTAAACACTTCCACAATTATTTTACCAATTACTATGGTACTTTTGAAAGTAATTCCTTTGAGTTTTATATGTTTACATTTTTTTTCATGTTGTGTTAGTGGTTTGAAGTTTTTTATATTCAATTAATCAGTGTCATTTACACACTTGTAAAGAAGATTTATTTGGCTGTAGTGATGCAAACACCTGTGTAGTTGCTTCACTGCAACTTTCTAACAATAAATTGTAAGCTGATTTTTAATATTCCTATTGTTTGCAGGGATCACCTAATGGTGAAATCAGAGCTACCTATGTGTGAACTCCTGTTTATCATACATTTGTCAGCCAGAATTCTCTCTTCTTCCTTTCTTTTCCCAAATATACACACACATACATAACTAAGATGTGTACTTATTTGGTGGCATCTTCACATAAACAAGATGACTTCTCATAACAACTTTTAGAATTGGTCTTGGAGATCAAGGGACTGGGTAAACTACATGACAGAGTATTTCAACTATTTAATAAATATTTCATGTGTTCTGCTAGAAAACTTAATGTGAAGTGTATTAGAGGTTTGGTTTTGATCGTTATCCATGTAAGTAGTAGAAAAGAAATCCAGTCACAAACTTAACTTCTTAGCTTGTTATCCTGCAATATCCTGTCACAGACTAGAATTGCAGCCGTTGCCCCTGTTGTGTGTTTGTGATGTCCAGTAAAGAAGTTCTTCGAGTGTAGTGGAGGATGTATGCTGATTCACTAATGATTTGTGACTATTTGCAATAACTGTTTCTAGAACTGCAATGGGAAGGAGAATGAATCATATGAATTTGGGCTTAAGAACAGTGCTTGTAGGCCAATGGATGGGTTTTGTGATGTCCATTTATAAGCAATATTTGCAGAGTTGATGCGATTCTGAATGAGCACCGAATGAAGGTCAATGGTTATATTTACCATAGAATGGTCTCTTTCAGAAACCATGATTGTTCCATATGCAGTATTATACAATGAGAATATTTTATGAGCTAACAAAAAAAATAAGTTATTCAAATTGTTGCACAAAGGAGAATTGTTCTATTAAGCATTTTAAAGGAGTTTTTGTATTACAGTTTTTTAAAATGTAAAGTGTATTATCATGCTGTACATCTGTTCTACCAAGACAAAACAGGTTGGCATATCTCAAAAACCTTTCCTACAAGCCAGAGCAGAAAAATGTCTTTTTAAGAACTGTATATTTGGGGGGGAGGAGGAGTGAGTCCAGGCTCTGCTTGCTTCATACTGGTGGGGCAGCTTGCATCAGTTCTCTGGAAATAAGACCCAACAGGTATTCCTCCTTGATGGTCCATAAATCACTAAGAGGAAAGCATGTTTGACTGATGGGAGTAGTACATGAAGGAGAAGGAATTACAGAGCTGGTTTTTGCTCAAAAACACTTACACTTCTAAAGGGTGAAGAGGATAGAAGCTATCATCACACTCTCTGGAATTGACTGGTTGGTTAAGCAGCAGTAGATTCATCTGGGAAAGGATACTGGACACTTTTAAATCTTTAGTCACAAAAGCCCATCATGTATGGATCTGTGTATCACTAAGGAAAACTGGAAAGTTAAGGTCTGCTCTCACAGGTAACCATAATAGGAAGCAGTAATGAGAGAGGTGGCATTCACATTTCTCCTGACTTTGCTGGTTCAAAAGGTGTAACAAGACTTAGGTTGTTTTAGGCCTTTGTGGGTCATGATGATGTGCTGTGCAGCTCTAGTCAATATAAAAATTGATCATGACTCTAATTCAGAGGGGGAGAGGGCTCTCGTGAAGTGATGCCTCCAATATGGTGGTTAACCCCCACTTAGTCTTTTGCAGTTACCATAGTTATAAAGTTTCCAATCCTTTGGATATCAGTCCATCTAACATAGCTGGCTGTCCTATCTTTTCCTAGTTTGCTTGTGATCTTACCTGACCATATGCGATCGGCGAGCAATGTGTCTGCAGAAGATGTTATTCTGTTACCTATGGTCTCCAATCATACTGTTTTTCAAAATTCATGCTTATTGCCACCTCCTCATTTGCAGTTTTGGTTATCCAGCCAATTTTTAACATTCTTCTGTGACACCAGAACTTGAACTTCTGAGTTGTCTCTATGTCCTTTGTAAGATTCCAGCTCTCACATCCATACAGGAAGGTTGATGTAGCGGGGTGGTCACCTGCTCCTGCCCTAAAGGGCTTAAAACAGCCCTTGGAGAGGGCTATGGTAGGGGAAACCTGGGCTGATTGGGGAAGTAGCCACAGCTGGGCCACGTGCCAATCAGGCCGCAGCTGGTCCTATAAAAAGGCTGTGAGCCAGGAGCTCAGGACGCTTTCTCTCTCTAGCCTTTGAGAGGGAGGGGCCTGGCTGCTGGGGAGTGTACCTGAGGTGGAGCAGGGCTGGGGGAAGGCCAGAGGAGCTGGGGAGCTCCGGCCTGGAAACCCCCCAGGCTGCAGACCTAGTATAAGGCCGAATAGGTATTGGGGTTGCAGGGAGCAGCCCAAGGGCAGAGGAAGGCAGCAGGCCCAAACCCTCCTTGCCAGTGATGAGTGGCTTATACTGCAGTCTGCCCCAGGGAATGGGGGCTAGTTGGTGACTGGCAGTAGCCTACGACTGAGGCGAGGTGGGGATAGGGGGTGCGGGTTCCCCGGGGAGGGGAGACCCTGAGACAGAGGGGTGTACGGCCAGGGGGCAGCACCCCAGATAACGGGGCACTGGCATCCAGGGAGGGACACGGGTGCAAAATGGCAGTGGGACACCAGCCTGCAGAGGGCGCTCCAGAGGCTGGAGAGCTAATTCCCTGAGACGACCAGCAGGAGGCGCCGCCAGGTGAGTCTACGCACTGTTAGTTGACCATATGTAGCACTTCAGCAATCTAGTGTGGATGTGCAGTTTTAACTTTCAACAACACAGAAGTCTTTGAAAGTCAGTGAAATTTTTTTTTGCAAGCTTTATCCTTCTGATTTTTGTCACATCTCCTGTCTGATGTTGTTATTCTTCCTAAGTAGGGGAAACTAACTAATTCAAAAGATACTAAGCTAAAAATCAGTATATTACAACAGTCCTGAAAGTGTGTGAGAGAGAAAATCCTTGAAATCTCTTCCCTTGAAGAATAGATGGATAGTTAATATATATCTCAAGGGACCATTCAAAGTGAAGTGACCCATTAACACCCTTCCAGTCATAAGAAGGAAGGGAAGTGGAGGAGCAATTGGCGGGATATGTTAGTGGATTGTCATAAGTCATGAATCCAATGTCTGTAGTTCAGTCCATGATTTTTAAAAAAAAATGAGGGTTATGACAACTATCTGTAACCCACTAAACTCTCCCCACCTCCCCTGCTGCTTCCCTCCATGTCCTTTCCTCCCTGTCACCGGAGGGATGTTAACAGGCCACTTCACCTTGAATAAAGAACAGGAGTACTTGTGGCACCTTAGAGACTAACAAATTTATTTGAGCATAAGCTTTCGTGGGCTACAGCCCACTTCTTCGGATGCATAGAATGGAACATATATTGAGGAGATCTGTATACACATACAGAGAGCATGAAAAGGTGGGAGTTGTCTTACCAACTCTGAGAGGCCAATTAAGTAAGAGAAAAAAACTTTTGAAGTGATAATCAAGATAGCCCAGTACAGACAGTTAGATAAGAAGTGTGAGAATACTTACATGGGGAGATAGATTCAATGTTTGTAATGGCTCAGCCATTCCCAGTCTCTATTCAAGCCTAAGTTGATTGTATCTAGTTTGCATATCAATTCAAGCTCAGCAGTTTCTCGTTGGAGTCTGTTTTTGAAGCTTTTCTGTTGCAAAATTGGTCCCCTGAAATTGTGTTAACTACTTATGCTAAACAATCAGTTCCACCTTGTATTTAGCTGTGACTCTTTGAGTAAATTTCTCAGATCTGAAGAAGAGTTCTGTGTAGGCTCGAGGCTTGTCTCTCTCACCAACAGAAATTGGTTCAATAAAAGATATTACCTCACCCACTTTATCTCTCTAATATCGTGGGATAGACACGTTACAGCAACACTGCATACCGTATTGGCTCAATTAGAAAAACTGAAATTGGAAATAAGGTACAATTTTAACTTTAACCATTGGAACAGTCTGTCATGGGATGTAGTAGAATTTGTATCATTCAAAGTATTTAAATCAAGCATCCAGTGACATGCTGTTGTCCTCCTTAAATTACTGGGCTTGATGAAGTAATTACTGGGTAACATTCTATGATCTATGTTTTATGCAGGAGGTCAGACTAGATCACAGCGATCCATTCTGGCATCAAATATAGGAGCTAATGAAAAAGGCAGCTATTAGCCCACTTGCTGATTTGTGGTGCAAGTGAAATGATTGAAGAGGGATGTAGAAAAAGAGAAAGGGTGGCTTTGTGATTTAAGCAGGGCTTTGGAGCTGGAGCACGGAGCAGCTCCGGAGCAGTGGAGCTGCAGGTTTTTGCCTGGAGCTGGAGCGGAGCTGGAGCACAGCTCCAAAGCCCTGGATTTAAGGCAATGGAATGGCATTTGGAAAACCTGGGTTCTTCTGTGTTCTTGGACAAGTCACTTAATTTCTCTGCTTCCGTTCCCCATCTGTAGAATGGGGGTAATACTTGTCTATTTTGATGGTAAGTTCTTTGCAAAAAAGATTTTCTCTGTGTGTCTGTATGATGCTTTGCACAGCAGGGCCCTGATATTGGCTGGGACCTTTATGCACTACTATGGTAAAAACACACAGAAATATTATGTATCGGTCGGACTAACATGAAACTTAGTAAAACATGAGCATGTCACATAATAGAGGTGGCCAGAAACTAGAATTCCCTTCCTCTGGGAGATTCTGAAATCTCAGAAACAAAAAGTCATTCCAAAATGGAACAAAAATGAAATTTCTCACAGAATGGGAATTCTGAATTTGTGGGGGGAAGTATTGAGAGGAGGCGGAGGGGAATCCGATATCTTTGTTTTGACCTTTCTGAAATGTCTCCAAGGCTATCCAAGCTCCTGAAGTTCCAGCAGCTTACCAGGTGGGATGCCTCTGAGTCCAGGCTCTGAGGCATTCTGCCTGATGGCTATCCCAGAGCTAGGAACACTGGGAGCCCCAGCGGACCAGGCTGCAAGGGGTTCCAGGGTCCCCAGTACCATGGCATCCTGTCAGGCAGACTCCCTGGGTATTAGAGCTCCTAGCGACTCCAGGGAAGTCTTTCAGCCCCAGGAGGGACATTTGTGTGTCATGACCCCCTGGGTCTTGAGTCTGGGTCCACTGGGTTCCTAGTTGACCGTTGTCTCCCTGCTCCCATCTAGTGGTTTGCTATTAACTAACTGAGTAGAAGAGACCATGAAACCTGAACTTACATCCTGGAGGGCTTCCCTGGGCCTGATTGGAGCAACACTATGAATTCTGATGCATCAGGGCTTCCTGTTTAAACCCAAAGAGGCAGAGGGAGTTGTTTGCAAACTGAATTCTATCTGGCTGCTACTTTGGACCCTGCCTTCTTGCCTGACTCCTCAATGCTGCTTCCCTCTTTGTTCCACCTTCTTGTCTCTGATTCCGACTCTGACCACTAGACCCAGCTGCCTACATCCCGGCCCCCACACTGCATTGTCGTTTCATATTAGCCAAAGGCACGTCCTCACTGAGCTAGGGATTTACGATAGGAGGCTGATCCAAGAGCCTTCTCCACCCTTTTCAGGGGCCTCCAATTTCCCACTCTTTTTCCATTCTCCCTCCTCACTTCTTTTATCACAGCTATGGTGCAACATGCACCTGCAGCCTATTCTAAAGGGGGTTCCTCTTGTGAGGACTGTGCTCAGGAGGTTGGGGGGGGGGGAGGAGGTATTCCTGGCCATTGAGCAAATCCTGGAACCATAGTGCAGCAAGTCTGACCCTGACTTGTCTCTTCCCTGGCTAGGATCCTCTCCCGTGGTCGGAGTTGTCAGTGTGACCTATCTTGCAACCAGTTCCTGCCTTATCCCTCAGGTTGGGAACAAGTGAAGGAAGGTGTGAAGTACAGTAGAAGGCAGGGAAGAATTAGCATGGAATTGAGAGGAGGAGCGAGGAGAAAGTGGAGCCACAAGCAGGGCCGCCCAGAGGGGGGGGGCAAGTGGGGCAATTTGCCCCAGGCCCTGGGCCCCACAGGGGCCCCCCGAGAATATAGTATTCTATAGTATTGCAACTTTTTTTTATGGAAGGGGCCCCCAAAATTGCTTTGCCCCAGGCCCCCCTGAATCCTCTGGGCGGCCCTGGCCACAAGGAGTGATGGGGAGCGTAAGGCTACTATATCCCGGTGTGTGTGCATATGGATGTTGCAGGTCCTAGCTAAGAGGGAGATGGCTGGGGAGGGGCAGGAGATGGAATTTGGAGCACATGTGGGATCTTGTTCTCTTTATGGGGGCATGGAGAGAACACATGGTAAGGAGAATGTTGAAGACACATTTACTAACATTTAGGCCCTTGGTGTGTTAAATATTAATGCCTCCCTAACTGTTGGTGTCCCTATGGGATACTTGCAAGAAACTATCAATATTTGTTTGCAGCCCCGTTGGTAAGCTTCCCAAAATGAGGACTGAGCTAAGTCCTTTGCACTTTTCAGAACAATCTTCAGTATATTTGCAGGCACACTTAAGCTCTGTATTCACAGAGGATCAGGATGCGTACTGAGACTTTAGGAGAGAGATGTGTAATTGAACAAGAGGTGGCAGATGCTATGGTTACAAATCAGAAGCAAGTCCTTGTGGAGACTTTAAATAGGTATGAAGGTTGACTGGATGCAGACTTCTTAAAAATCTAACTGCTCTATGCTGACATTGATGATAGCTGGAGCTGGATGCATGGATTAAGAGTCTGGCCCTTAAGGCAAATATCTCCTCTCCACCTTGAACTCTTATGTGCAGTACAGATCTCAGGCATATTGTGTCCTTGTTCCCTGTGCAGAACTTGCATGGATTTCAGTGTCTACCTCCAGTGCAGAATGCTTAGAAGGGTGGAGAGGAGAATTGTACTCTTGAAATACAAACGCAATCGGATTAATGCATGCGGGGGGAGAGGCACTTTGAGGTGTATTAGTTTGTGACTGTACTAAATGCTAGGAATATGTAACACCAGATGTAGAGATTAGACATGTTTCCCTGAGAGAGAGAGGAAGTAAGAGAAAGACAAAACCTCTGAAGTCAGTGAAGTTAATCTGGTTTTGCACTGCTGTAACTGAGAACAGAATCTACCCCAGTATTATAGCGTGAGATGCACTAAAACCTTTGCATTTTCTGTTCACCTTGTAAGAAATGGCCAGTATGGGTACAAAAGAGAAAATTCTTATTCATTCAAACTCTTGCCCAGTCTTTTAAGGATGGATTTCTGTTTTTCATAATGCAGTGCATGTGGCTGAATTTATGGATTTTTGAGGAAGGTCTTTGCTAAAGTTCCACTTCACAGGCTCCTGCGTCAGCTGAACGCTGCGGCTAGCCAAGGGAGGACGTCAGAGTGGATGCAGAGGATAAAGACTGGCTATAAAATGGGAACAAGCAACTGCTTGTCAGAAAAGCTCTTCGAAATTGGAAAGTATTACTAAATAGGGTCCCAAAGAGGGTAGTCCTTGGGCATCAACAGTGTCTAATCTATATACATGACTGACAGGGAGAGTGAACTAGTTAGTTGCTGATGAAACTAAATTTGGAACAGCAGAGGCTGTGGAACAAACAATAAGGGAGACTTGAAAGGATTCCAACCTGAAGCATAACTGAGCCACAGTGCATTAAATGAGCTTTAACACAGATAGATGAGTACGCAGCTATCACAAAAGTAAAATAAAGTGTTCCAAAGAGGAAAAAGTCAACTTGAACTGTGAGGGAGTAAAGCGTGAGGCCTGTAACTTCCAAAATACATGGAGAAAGAAAAACTATACACAGGGCAGAAATCCATTCTTACCCACATGGTACACTTCCACTCTAATATTCTGCCCACCATAATAACACAAGGTTCCCACTGACATATTATGTCATGCATGAAGATTTTACATGGTGTGAAGCGTATAGAAAAAGAAGAGTTTTGTAATAAACATCCACTTCATAGATCCAAGATCTGAATTTTTCTCACAGAGGAACAGATTCATGAGGGCTTTACACTGTTTTATGCAGTATCAATCTTGGTCAAGGTCTCTGGTGTAAATGATCTGCTGGGGATTCAGGTTGTCAGGGTGGTGATCTCAATCATATCACTCTCGGGGTCAGTGCAACCCAAGCAGCACTGACTGGAAAGTGGGCGTGGTTAGAGTGGCCATGGAAAGAGTTGATTGGTGTGCCCCTCTGCAGGTCCCAATGGCTACCTACTCCTGGAACAAGCCCCAAGTGAATCCTCCCTCTGTCTTGGAAGGCTTTGTTGACACAGGCAGGATTACTCTCCAGCATTTTTCTCTGAAATTGGTTCAAAGTATCTACCATGAGTAGCAGAGTACTCTGAGAACAGAGAAAAAGGGGATTCTACAGTTACTGGATGTTTAAAAACTGCCCTAAAATTGTTTGCTCTTCCTGTTATCTCTGTACCATAGGCCTATTAAAAGAAACCAGGCTACACTTAGGACTAATGGCTCTAAAACATCTCAGCAAGATTTTTTTCAAATTGCATTCCTGTACATTTTTAGATATGCTAGGAAAATATGGTGAGCCAAAGCATTCCTCTAATAAACATTAATGCTTTTGAAAGGTGTCCAGCAGCCCCATTTGTTTAACACACACAATGGGCAGAGGTGGGGTATGCTTCCTCGTGCAATACTGTTGATGTGTCTCTATGCTATTCTGGAGCCATCCTTTCTAGTCACTTTTTCCTCACCCCATTTGGACTATGTCTAGCCTGAGCTCTTCCTATTTCCCCTTTGTACAGTAGCTCTGCCAAGGCTGGCAATGATGCTGACACTAGTGTCAATGGGATTGCAGGTGTTTTTACCACTGTGTTGTCTAACTCCGTTCAGAGCGGATCTAGAAGATGCCAATGGCCGGATTGTGCAGAGTGCTACACTGGTGCCAGTTCAAGGGTGGTTGATATTAAAGAAAAGTTTGGTGTGCAGAAGTCTGACGTCCCTGGCTTTTGTATTTACAAGTTGTAAGTGACAGACAAGCATGTGACCCATGGGTCCTGACTCCTAATCCTCTTTTTCTAACTACTAAACTATGAGCGTCTCTGAGCCATCGTAACTCAAACTCAATAATTGTAATACTGACGCTCCCTGGGTTACGCAAGACCTGACTTACGCAAATTCGCACTTACGGAAAAAGTTCCATAAGCCAGAAATAGGATTTTCGAGTAGCAGAAATTTTTGCATACCGTATGGGTATACATTTCCGACTTACGCACAATTCGAGTTACACAAGGCTTTCCGGAACGGAATGATTGCGTAAGTTGGGGGGCATCTGTATTTCACTCAGCATGCGACAATCCAGAGGGGCCTCATGCACTTTGTCTTTACACACAACCCATAATTTTGTGTGGTCCTTTATTATTTTACATACACCTGTAACACTAGCAAGTCCAATGAGGATTCCAGGGAGATCATCACATGCTGAAGGGAAAGCATTTTCTTTCTGTTGTCAATGCAGTTATATTTTATTGTCCCGTCTGTCTTGGCAGTCAGGTTGGACAGTTTTCTGGCTTTGCCTGATGTGGGTTAATTATGGTTGGTAGGCGGGAGAGAGGCTTGTGTGTGTATCACTGTAGTCAGACTGGAGAAGAAAAAAATCAATAGTAACTTCAGATGATTTTATTTCTAAAATGGACTGGCAATAAGTGATTTCAGCAACAATTTAAATTGCATCTTGGATATGGATTTTAATTAAGATTTAGAAGACAGTTAAGCTTAAAAAGATACAGTTAAGTACCTGTTGATTATTAAGCATGGATTTGTTGCCAATTGCACAAGGTACATTTTTAATATTAGTTAAACCTAAATTAATGGTTTGGATGATCAATTGGCATTTAACATTTTAATAATTGAAAATAGGCATGTAACTTCCAATACTTCAACAATATTTCTGCCCTCCTGCAGTACAGCTTTTGGGCCCAGCTCTTTGCTCTGTTAGAGCTGCTCTGCGTCGTTCCAGTGGAGCAAAGCTTCTGGAAATCTAGATCGACTCCTCTGGTAAGGGGAATCCCAGAGCATAGCTGCTCTGATAACCCATTGCATAGGGGCATGGCCAGAAAAATGGGTCATATTTAGGGTGTCCCCACAGCCCACTTATCTCTGGATGCCAGAATAGCCCACTGGGGCTGTGGGCAGCAAAGCACCAGTTTGAGTAGTCTTCAGGCTCCTGTAATGCCAGAGACTAGGCTAGGTTTTAGTCAGCCCCAGTATTGGAGGAGCATAAAGGTGGCTCAAAATCAACATTTTTCTACAACCCCCTTCCTGCTCCACGTTTTATGCTGAGAATAGCTCAGCTAGAACAGATAATTTGGGTCGTGGGCTTATTTCAGCACTAATCTGCTTACATCTGGGTTCTGGACTCCTGTCATGAAACCCAGTGCCAGTTTTGGTTAAAACTGCAGTGGTCAAAAGGTAGCTCTGAGTGTGGAATGTTTTGAATTAAAATACACATGTATTTTGTTATTCTTGAAAGTGTTTCTATGCAACACTGGGGAATGTGAGTGTTTGAAGTGCATAAACTCAAGGCCACTTATATTTTCAATCAGCATCTAAACCTATCTCTTTTTGGCAGGCTGGCTTTGGCTGTGTTTTCACGTAGGGCTTTAAAGACTGATTAGAACATTTCTAACAATTTGCAAGGTTCTGGGATGGCATCTGTTACAATAAAATACTATCTGCTATCGTCAATCGAGTTTTGGATGCTTGTACATTTTGGGGTGCTCTCCACAGGGTTGAAAAGGAAAATGGTCCTTACATTTCCAGTAAGTTTTACATACAAGGGGCATGATCTGAAGTCCTTGTGCACCTAAAATTCATTCAATTAATTGGGTGTCTGGGTTACATAAAGATTGCAGAAGTTAACCTAGGTCTGTACTGTTATCTGAATTGTTGTAGTACGAATTATTATGAGGGGCTGAAGGAAGAAACATGCCTTCCATTATAATCTCAGTTTTTACATCCCAGCTACCCTGATTAATATAAACCAATGCACTAGAAATTTCAAAGGTGTGACTTTATGCTATGGTGGGACTTATCTGGAAAATTTGATTTTGAAATCAAACCCGACGTTTCTGAACAATGAATGTTGTGAAAAATGAGGTGATTTCGCTTGAGCACCCATGGGTAGATATAACTCAAAAGCTTAGCTGGCTTAGAAACTCACATTTGCTGTAGTATGTTGGTCTTGGAGGTGCTGATCTTTTGGACTGGTTCTGGGCCGTAGGATGTCTGGAATTGCTTAAGGCCCAGCTCTGCATCTCTTGTTTGTGTTTGACTAACTTACTCCTCAAATAGCCCTATTACTGCTTGATTGTAAGTAAGGGATGCAGAATCAGGCCCTTGATGATGTGGCCTCTCCATGCACTGATACTTTTACCACTGTGTACATGCCAATGTGTGTAAGGCAGCGGTTCCCAAACTTGTTCCGCTGCTTGTGCAGGGAAAGCCCCTGGCAGGCCGGGCTGGTTTGTGTACCTGCCGCGTCCGCAGGTTCAGCGGATCGCTGCCCCAGGCCAATGGGAGCTGCTGGAAGCGGCGGCCAATACGTCCCTCGGCCCGTGCTACTTCCAGCAGCTCCCATTGGCCTGGAGCAGCGAACCGCGGCCACTGGAAGCCGCGATCGGCCGAACCTGCGGACGCAGCAGGTACACAAACCAGCCCGGCCCGCCGGGAGCTTTCCCTGCACAAGCGGCGGAACAAGTTTGGGAACCACTGGTGTAAGGCATGCCTGTACGGGGGGTGAGGGGGATTCTATTGTCCTCTGTGGGAGACTCGGCCAACTAGAGGATGATGAACCTGCTACAGCTGTGGCTAACAGCACAGTGTCTTTTAGCTCAGGCTGTAGAGGCCTGTGTTAAGATCCAGAGATCCTAGGTTCGATTCCTGCTGCTGCTGACCTACTGTCAGCATTACATGGGCACTTCAGGACACACTTTTTGACCCACCGCATGTTTCCTAAACTAGAGGATTTGCAGTTCTCTAGTGGCGGCTCTTAGCTAATGAGTTGGACAAGCCTCACAACCCTAGGTGCCCCGGTAAGCATCACAGTGACAGAGAAATAAGTATCAGTGCCCAGAGTAGACATAAACCTTTGGATAATCAGAAAAGGGAGATAGAGAATAAGTGGGTGTTGTCATTTAATAACCCTTTTGATAATCAGAAATAATATGGTCCAATTACATTTACATGACTCACTCTGCTATGCAACTAGAATTAATTAAGAAGTTTTACTGCCATTGCAAGTAGTAGATCTTCCCTTGTGGCAGATATTTCAGGGACGCACACGTCCATCGGAGTAACCAAGATTTTATCAACAAAACATCAGGTGCTACTCTAATCCATTCCCCCTCACACACAGTGCAGTTTAAAACTTTGATTCTTTCTGTTTCTCCCCCCACACCCCTTTGAACTGTTTTTAAATCAGTGATTTGTAGTATTATTGATGTCTGGTTTGAAGAGAAACTAAATGCAGCCTTTTTAGCATGTCATGCTTAGAATAAAAATCCAAGATGAATGATTGTATTAGAAACTTGGGGACTTTACTTGTGCAGTTGAATTACAAATATGAAGCCAAACTGCCCCCTAATGTACACCCTTTGTAAGTGGTTCTGCACACAGTACAATGCAGTCCCTGAACTGCAGCCCGGGAAGGAGCAGAAGAGAAGCCTTGGAAGCAAGACTCAATTCTGCAGTTACACAGCAATGAAGTCTTTGTTTGGGCAAACCCTTTTTGCATTAGATGGGTGCATTGCCTGAGAAAAGACTTCTGTAGCATCCTTGCGAGACGATTACTAAATAGGGGCATTAAAAAAAATACTACCACAAAATATACTCCAAACCTTCCAAATATCAAATGAAGATTAGGAATTCTGTCCTGATATGCTTGCAAAGAATCTAAATAATCTCCCCACAAGTTGTCTGTCAGAAGCCCCTTTCTGTATGTATATTTGATATATTCTTTTACCTTTAAAACAGGTTTTCTCCTCTCTTTTTTTAAAAGCAAATCAAGTCATGTTGAGAATGAACATTTAAGGCCAGATCTTCAGCATATGTAAATAAGCATAGCTGTGTTGACATCAATTGCACTATGTGATTTTACCCCAGCTGGGGTGCTGGCCCTGGCTTTGGGATTTTAGGGGTCTGAATCAGCAGATGTTCCTTGGCCTTCCCATTGGAGTCCATGAGAATCCTGGAGGCAGAGCAGTTGCTGCAGCAGGTCTTAAGAGAATAAAAAAAAGAATGCATGGAGCAAACTTAACTTTTGTGATGGGCACTAGCCATCGTTGCAAGAGTCATCTCCAGTGTGTGTGTTAATATCGCACTCCTCTAATCATGAACACTGGGTCATGGGAAAGGTGGCTTCCTTACATGCGGAATGTGTTTTATTCATAGGGCACGTCTTCACTACCTGCCTGGATTGGCGGGTAGAAATCGATCTATTGGGGATAGATTTATCGCGTCTCATCTAGACGCGATAAATCGATCCCCGAATCGACGCACGTACTCCAACTTGTCAGGAGTAAGCGGCGTCAATGGGGGAGCCACGGCGGTCGATTTGCCGCCGTCCTAAGTCGAATAGGATACTTCGACTTCAGCTACGCTATTCGCGTAGCTGAAGTTTGTGTATCTTACATCGAAACCCCCCCCCCCCCGCAGTGTAGACCAGCCCATAGTCTTCTACCATGCCACACCCCAACGTGGTTTAAAACTGTACTTTTCTGATTTCTTAATTTTTATTTTATTGTGCTGAAATTCTGCTCCCAGAAATAAGCTTTTGGACCTCGAGTCCTGAGGTGGGTAAAACTTCCATTGTCTTTAATGAGAGTTCTGCTTTCATCAGGACTTCAGCATCAGACCCTTACGGAGGCCACCGTTGTTCACTATGAGCTGCCTTTGCCACAGTTATTGGGGGCTCCTCTGTGATCAGTCAGCTCCTCCCCCTGGCCTCACTCCCACATTGGCTATTTATGAAAACATCCAGACCAAAAGAAAATGATGGTCTTTCCCATGAGCACTGGTGGCTTTTGTGAGCCTGAATAAGCCCTTAGACAGGATGCATGGGCTAGAATACTGGACTGAGACTCCATAGACCTAGGTTCTATCCCAGGCTCTACCACTGACCCACTGTATGATCTTGGGAGAGTCAATTCACCTCTCTTTCCCCTCCCCATCATTATCTGCCTTTTAAGCTCTTTTGGCAGGATTCTCTCTCACCTCTCTATTTGCACAGTGCCTAGAATAATGGAGTCCTGATCTTGCTGAGGCCTCAAAGCACGTCCATAGCAGAAATAAATAATAAGATGACAAGAAGTTACATTTCAATATCGCTTCCTCCCACTGGGAATCTCAAAGCCTTTGACAAAATGTGTATTTCAACTCCATTTAGCCACATTAACCACAGTCTGTTGAAATGGAAGTTATTAATCTGCAATTTTATTTAATTGTGTCTCCTCTGCATTTTCAGGGCCAGATCTATTTGAGTCCTTAGTGTCCATCTGTTACTAATTCTATATGAAACTTAATTTAAAAATAACAAAAGATGTTAAAAATAGATTTTGTTTTCCTTTTGGCATCATGTTTATTTTACTGCTGCAGTTAGAAAGATGAGGCAAAATCTGAACCATAATAGAGCTGCTAGAAGAAAAGACTGCAGATGAATTTGGCTGTGACAGGTAGAAAAACATCTGCGATTGGTTTTAGTAGTGCAGTTGCATTGCCTTTCCTGCTGTTTTTCTCTCTTTAACCACGCTGCCTAAAGTGGTTCTGCAAGCTAATTAGATTAACATGCAGACATTTTTGTCCCTGTGGCTTTGAAAAGGCATCAGCATAGCTTCCCATAAGACAGATAAGATTTGGTTAGTACTCTTAGGTTAGAGAGCACTAGACGTATAATCAGAATGCTGGGGAGTTCATTATGAGGCTTCATTAATGCTGCTGTCCTATAGCCAATATTGACTTAACCTTGAATTGAGCTTTGTATTTTCCTTGAGAAGGTGGAATGAGAAGGAGCTCTGGGGTCCACACCACTAAAATTATATTGTCATTTGGATTCAGAAAGTTCTATTCATGCAGCAGCTTTTTACTGTATTCATTTGGTATAAATATTGTTTTTTATTAAAAGGTCATGAGTAGGAGGAGGAATGACTGGGACTGAAGGAAAATGGCTTTTGATGGAGTTTTGGTATGGATACTGTGACAGTGATTGGGTTCTCCCCAAACCATGCTATTAGGGTGCGTCCACATTGCAGCGGGGAGCGAGCCTCCTAGCATGGGTAGACAGACTTGTGCTAGCTTCACTTGATATAGAGCACTTCACTCGATCTTCACTCTATCTAGAGCAGTGTGGAGATTGCGGCTCTAATGGAGATTTGGCTAGCCATTTGAGCTCAATAGGGAAAGTAGGATAATTGAGTTATTTTAGAATCCCTGCCCCCTACAAGGCTCACTTTCCCAATAGAGAATGTATAGAGGGCATAAAATAGGATGGATGGATAGCACAGAGAAGCGACCCACTTATTCTGCGTATATTGCAAAATGAAATCATTTTGCTAGTGTGTGCTGAGTGTTAGGTAATATAATGAAAGCATGTTGCATTTATTTATAAATATATTGCTTGTTTGCACGTAGTGAGTAATTTATTTTATTTCATATGGTATGGTGATTACTAAGATAAAGAGAGAAATCTAAAATGTTAGTACATTATTCCAATCCTTTGACTTTCCATTTCCCTTTGTATGGTCAGAGGAATAAAGAGTGTTATATAGCAAAAGCAAATGAACAATTCGGAGGGAATTTTAAAGCAGGAAGGGAATAAACTGGTTTCTGTGCATTGAATAAGAGTTAGGTAAAAGGAAAGACAAATAGTCATCAAGAGGAAGACAATTACTGCTGCTATTAGATACGCAGAATAACCAAGATTACCTGCAATTTACTTTATTCTCTATCGTATTGAGTCAGTGAAATGGATCAAATCATGCATTAATGTTCTAGAACTGGAGCATCATCTCTCCATACACATGGTCCAGTAATATTCACAAATAGCTTATCAGATTATATGTTTTCCATCCACAGTTGCATATCTTATTTGCAAATATTGGTTTTCTTGATTTGACTACATCCATTTGTCCAGGACAGAGACAATGGTGGAATGCAAGTTCAAGTTAGTGACCAATACAGAAGTCTTGGTATTGCTCAGACACTTGAGGGAATTTGCAATATGCACATCGGAAGAATTTGGTAGAAGAATTCTTAAATTCATAGGTGCCAGTAAAAATGAGTTCACTTATTTCTCATTTACTTTTAAACATTGGAAATAGTTGACATAACTTTTTAACATACTCTGAAGAGACTAAAAAAGAACCTTGCAATGTAATGTAGGGTGCATATGTGCTTCATTACCACTATTTGGTTATTATACTTGAATTATTCTATAACCCCGTATGTTGCAAGAAAAGTCGTTTCCACTGATTCCTATGATTTCAGATAGATTTATTCATTAGAGCTCAGTTCCTCCCTCTTTCCCTAACCAGATCAAACCAGATTTTTCCTTTGCTTTTGCCCAAAAGGAGGTTTTTCCTTCTCTTAAATCTATCCCTTTAATTAATTACATCAATCACATGACCAAATAAGAGCTAACACTGCCATCTAGTGTCCATATATTTTATTACATTGAGTATTTTTTAATTCAATGGCATGTGATTGACTTCTGTGGAAGCAAGATTGGGAAGGCTATGGGCATTTTGTTAAATTCCCCAAACTTACTTTTGTTCTAAATTCTATTTTGTTTTTGTTTTTTGTTTTGTTTTAAAAAAGTAGAAGCTTATGTGGCTAGTTCCTGTGTGTGATGATAATACTTACCTCTTACATAGCGCTGGCCAGCCATAGATTACAAACCACTTTACAAAAGGAAGGTAACTGTATTTAACCCTGATATGCCAACATGAAAAGTGCGATATGGACAGATGAAGTAACATAAGGTAACACAGCAGATAAGAGAGAGGAACAGAATGAAGGTAGAATGCAACTGTCCTGATTCTTAGTCCGGTGTCCTATAGTGATAAATAATAGAGTTCAATAGTGAGAGATTTCAGTATCCGTAAAAGTCATTTCCATTATTATTGTTTGTCTTTTGTGGCAGAGCCCAGAGGTCCCAGTTAGGTTCAATGCTGTATAAAAACACAGGAAGACATGGTCCCTGCCACAAAGAGCTTACCATCTAATTCATAAAAGTATTTCAGACTCTAGATAATGCTATGTATGTAGCAGGTCACTGAAAGTAGTATGAGTCCCTGAATGCTATATTGCCCCAGATTCTGATCTCCAGTTACACTGATGTAGAGCTAGTTTGCATCAGTATTACTGAGGTCAGAGTCTGGCCGATTTGTTTCCACCAGAAGGTCAAAAGGGATGTACAGAGCATTTCAAAGTGAAGTTTCAAAAAGAAGGGGGAGGGAGATCAAACTTCCTAAGATCTTGTTTCTGTCTCTGGAAATCACATGTTCCAGATGCTGAGAAGAATTAATGTGTCATATCCGCACAGCCATGCTAAGAGGATGATTCTAATTTCATTAGCCTGGTGATGCATATGCATAGAAATGCAAATGAGTTTTGTAAAAGTTGTAATTCGCAATGGGATAGTCGAAGATGCTCTAGCAATGTGTGCTGCTTACAAATTGGATTTGAAATTCTCTCTCATGAGCACAAAGAAACTAGAAGTGTTTTGGATGTGAAATTATATTTCTTAGTGAAGATCGCAAATAGCTCTCTGAAGAGCTGTCTGTTCATGGCTCCCAACTTGCATAGCTAGTATCTTGTGTACTTGGATAAACAAGATATGGATGGTTCAGTAACAGTTCCTGATTTTTATTTGTATTAATATTTAGGGAGAAAATATTTCCCTGCAAATAGTGAGTACCAGATGCACCTCAGTAGCTGACAAATCCCACAATTTTAGGACATTGCAAAACTCCATTAAACCCTCTTACAAAGAAGTGACTCATACTGCAAATTAAAAGGAAAAGGAAAAGGAAAGAAAAAGGGAAATTAACCATCAAACTGAAAACTTTATCTTCAGAGTTTAGTTACAACTTGATTAGTAAAGACGCACTTCAGAGCATGTCCTTACCTTTCACTCTGTGCCATCTTCGCATGTTGTCTGGAAGAGTCATTGCACCCAACTCTGTGATACACTCTTTTGTATATATTCCCACTCCTGAACTCCCTTCCCTATTCTTTCTCTTTTTCCCCAAACACTATTACAGATAATTGGCCCCTGGGGTGGGAAACCTAACCCTATCCCTGCTTGGCTTTTGACTGGCTAGGATAAAGTGCCCTTTCTAAGGCTTGGTCTACACTACGAGTTTAGGTCGACTTTAGCAGCATTAAATCGAATTAAGCCTGGACACGTTCACACGACGAAGCCCTTTCTTTCGACTTAAAGGGCCCTTTAAACCGGTTTCTTTACTCCACCTCCAACGAGGGGATTAGCGATAAAATCGGCCTTAGCGGGTCGGAATTGGGGTAGTGTGGACGGAATTCGACGTTATTGGCCTCCGGGAGCTATCCCACAGTGCTTCATTGTGACCGCTCTGGACAGCACTCTCAACTCAGATGCACTGACCAGGTAGATAGGAGAAGGCCCGCGAACGTTTGAATTTCATTTCCTGTTTGCTCAGCGTGGAGAGCACAGGTGACCACGCAGAGCTCATCAGCACAGGTAACCGTGATGGAGTCCCAGGATCACAAAAGAGCTCCAGCATGGACAGAACGGGAGGTACGGGATCTGCTCGCCATATGGGGAGATGAATCAGTGCTAGCTGAACTCCGAAGCAGTAAACGAAATGGCAAAATATTAGAAAAGGTCTCCAAGGCCATGAAGGACAGAGGCCATAACAGGGACACACAGCAGTGCCGCATGAAAATTAAGGAGCTACGGCAAGCCTACCACAAAGCCAGAGAAGCAAACGGAAGGTCCGGGGCAGAGCCGCAAACATGCCGCTTCTACGCGGAGCTGCATGCCATTCTAGGGGGTGCAGCCACCACTACCCTAACCGTGTGCTATGACTCCCTCACTGGAGAAACACACAGGGAAGCGGGTTCGGGGTATGAGGAAGATGAGGATAGAGATAATGTAGATAGCTCACAGCAGCAAGGTAGCGGAGAAACCGGTTTCCCCAACAGCCAGGATATGTTTATCACCCTGGACCTGGAACCAGTAACCCCCGAACTCACCCAAGGTGTGCTCCCAGACCCTGAGGGCACACAGGGGACCTCTGGTGAGTGTACCTTTGTAAATATTACACATGGTTTAAAAGCAAGCGTGTTTAATGATTAATGATTAATTTGCCCTGGCAATCGCGGCCAGTACAGCTACTGGAAAAGTCTGTTAACGTGTATGGGGATGGAGCGGAAATCCTCCAGGGACATCTCCAGAAAGCTCTCCTTCATGTACTCCCAAAGCCTTTGCAAAAGCTTTCTGGGGAGGGCTGCCTTATCCCGTCCGCCATGGCAGGACACTTTACCACGCCAGGCCAGTAGCACGTAGTCTGGAATCATTGCATAAAAAAGCATGGCAGCGTATGGTCCCGGTGTTTGCTGGCATGCAGACAACATCCATTCCTTATCGCTCTTTGTTATCCTCAGGAGAGTGATATCATTCACGGTTACTTGGTTGAAATGGGGCGATTTTATTAAGGGGACATTCAGAGGTGCCCGTTCCTGCTCTGCTGAACAGAAATGTTCCCCGCTGTTAGCCATGCGCTGGGGGGAGGGGTGAAGTGATCATCCCAGAGAATTGGGTGTGTGGGGGAGGGGGGTTAGTTGGGTTTGTGCTGCATGTTAACCCGGAAACCGCAGCCCCTCCTTTTACATTGCAAACCCATTTTAAAAGGCCAACCCAATGGGTGCTTGATATGGGAAATGAGGGCGCTGCTGTTTGAAACCATTCCCACATGTTAACAAGGTTAAAAAAGCCAAAAGACTGTGGCTTACCATGGCTGCCTGCAAGCCAAAATCTGTTGCCTGGCACTGCGTGAGTGATCTCTCACACCAAACTGGCAGGCCCTCAATATAAGACGAAAAATGCGACCTTGTAACGAAAGCACATGTGCTGTGTAATGTGAACAGCAAAATTTAACGTGAAAGAGTGTACCCATTGTTCTCTAAAATGTGTCTTTTTTAACCACCTCTCCCTTCTCCTCCACCAGCTGCAAATGTTTCTCCTTCAGAGAGGCTAGTGAAGATTAGAAAGAGAAAACGGAGGACGCGGGATGATATGTTCACAGAGCTCCAGATGTCCTCCCACGCTGACAGAGCACAGCAGAATGCGTGGAGGCAGTCAATGTCAGACTACAGAAAAGCACAATATGAACGAGAGGAGAGGTGGCGGGCTGAATCGCGGGATGAACAGAGCAAGTTGCGGGCTGAAGATGATAGGTGGCGTCAGCTTGCAGACAGAAGGCAAGAGTCGATGCTCCGGCTGCTGGAGCATCAAACTGATATGCTCCAGCGTATGGTTGAGCTGCAGGAAAGGCAGCAGGAGCAGAGACCGCCGCTATAGCCCCTGTGTAACCAACAGCCCTCCTCCCCAAGTTCCATAGCCTCCTCCCCCAGATGCCCAAGAACACGGTGGGGGGGCCTCCGGCCACCCAGTCACTCCACCCCAGATGATTGCCCGAGCATCAGAAGGCTGGCCTTCAATAAGAGTTAAAGTTTTAAACTGCAGTGTGTCCTTTTCCTTCCCTCCTCCCCCACCCATCCCGGGCTACCTTGGCAATTATCCCCCTAGTTGTGTGATGAATTAATAAAGAATGCATGAATGTGAAGTAACAATGACTTTATTGCCTCTGCAAGCGGTGCTCGAAGGGGGGAGGGGAGAGTGGGGTGGTTGATTTACAGGGAAGTAGAGTTAACCGGGTGGGGGGGGGCGGAGGGTTCATCAAGGAGAAACAAACAGAAGTTTCACACCGTAGCCTGGCCAGTCACAAAACTCGTTTTCAAAGCTTCTCTGATGCGCACCGCACCCTGCTGTGCTCCTCTAACCGCCCTGGTGTCTGGCTGCACGTAATCAGCGGCCAGGCGATTTGCCTCAACCTCCCACCCTGCCATAAATGTCTCCCCCTTACTCTCACAGATATTGTGGAGCGCACAGCAAGCAGCAATAACAATGGGGATATTCTTTTCGCTGAGGTCTGAGCGAGTCAGTAAACTGCGCCAGCGCGCTTTTAAACGTCCAAATGCACATTCCACCACCATTCGGCACTTGCTCAGCCTGTAGTTGAACAGGTCCTGACTCCTGTCCAGGCTGCCTGTGTACGGCTTCATGAGCCATGGCATTAAGGGGTAGGCTGGGTCCCCAAGGATCACAATAGGCATTTCAACATCCCCAACGGTTACTTTCTGGTCCGGGAAGAAAGTCCCTTCCTCCAGCTTCCGAAACAGAGCAGAGTGCCTGAAGACGCGAGCATCATGTACCTTTCCCGGCCATCCCACGTTGATGTTGGTGAAACGTCCCTTGTGATCCACCAGGGCTTGCAGCAGCATTGAAAAGTACCCCTTGCGGTTTATGTACTCGGCGGCTTGGTGCTCCAGTGCCAAGATAGGGATATGGGTTCCGTCTATAGCCCCACCACAGTTTGAGAATCCCATTGCAGCAAAGCCATCCACTATGGCCTGCACGTTTCCCAGAGTCACTACCCTTGATATCACCAGGTCTTTCATTGCCCTGGCAACTTGGATCACAGCAGCCCCCACAGTAGATTTGCCCACTCCAAATTGATTCCCGACTGACCTGGTAGCTGTCTGGCGTTGCAAGCTTCCACAGGGCTATCGCCACTCGCTTCTCAACTGTGAGGGCTGCTCTCATCCTGGTATTCTGGCACTTCAGGGCAGGGGAAAGCAAGTCACAAAGTTCCATGAAAGTGCCCTTACGCATGCGAAAGTTTCGCAGCCACTGGGAATCGTCCCACACCTGCAGCACAATGCGGTCCCACCAGTCTGTGCTTGTTTCCCGGGCCCAGAATCAGCGTTCCACGGCATGAACCTGCCCCAGTAACACCATGATTTCCACATTGCTGGGGCCTGTGCCTTGTGAGAGGACTATGTCCATGTCAATTTCCTCATCACTCTCGTCGCCGCGCTGCAATCACCTCCTCAGCTGGTCCTGGTTTTGCTTTGGCATGTCCTGGCTCTGCATATACTCCAGGACAATGCGTGTGGTGTTCATAGTGCTCATAATTGCCGCGGTGATCTGAGCGGGCTCCATGATCCCAGTGCTAGCTGTGGCGTCTGGTCTGAAAAAAGGCGCAAAACTAGTATCTGACGGACCAGGAGAAGGAGGGAGGGAGGGAGGGAGGGGCGAGTGACGACATGGCGTACAGGTACAGGGAATTAAAATCAACAAAGGTGGCTGTGCATCAGGGAGAAACACAAACAACTGTCACACAGAATGGCCCCCCCCAAAGATTGAACTCAAAAGCCTGGGTTTAGCAGGCCGTTGATTTCACGGAGGGAGGGGGAAGCAAATGAATACAGAACAAATCTATTTTTTACATCTTAAGCTGGCAGCCGACGGTGCAGCATGACTGATAACTACTGCAGTACGATGACGACGGATACCAGTCATAATATACCATCTTCTACCAAAAGGCAAGGGGCTGCTGCTGTGTAGCAATGCAGCCCCATGTCTGCCAGCCCCACGTCTGCCAGCACCCAGATCGCCCTCGGCCTCTTCTGGGTGCTTAGCAGAAAATACTGGGCGCTTGGCAGAAAATAGCATACTACGACTGATAGCCATCATCGTCAAGACAGTTCAATAGGACTGAGCATGTCTGCCCAGGTGCCCATGATTGACAGCCACTGCAGTACGATGACGACGGATACCAATCGTAATATACCATCTTCTACCAAAAGGCAAGGGGCTGGTGCAATGCAGCCCTACGGCTGCCAGCCCCACGTCTGCCAGCACCCAGATCGCCCTTGGCCTTTTCTGGGTGCTTAGCAGAAAATACTGGGCGCCTGGCAGAAAATAGCATACTACGACTGATAGCCATCATCGTCAAGACAGTTCAATAGGACTGAGCATGTCTGCCCAGGTGCCTCTGATCGAACCGCAATATGACGACGATGGATACCAGTCGTAATATACCATCTACTGCCAAAAGGCAAAAGGCAAGGGGCTGGTGCAATGCAGCCCTACGGCTGCCAGCCCCACGGCTACCAGTCATGCTGCACCGTCTACCGCCAAAAGGCAGTTAGCTGCTGCTGCTGTGTAGCAATGCAGTACCACGTCTGCCGGCACCCAGATGACATATGGTGACGGTGAGCTGAGCTGAGCGGGCTCCATGCTTGCCGTGGTATGTTGTCTGCACAGGTAACCCAGGTAAAAAGGCGCGAATCTATTGTCTGCCGTTGCTCTGACGGAGGGGGAGGGGCCTGACGACATGTACCCAGAACCCACCGCGACACTGTTTTGCATCATTCAGGCATTGGGATCTCAACCCATAATTCCAATGGGTGGCGGAGACTGCGGGAACTGTGGGATAGCTACCCATAGTGCAGTGCTCCGGAAGTCGACGCTAGCCTCGGTATTGTGGACGCGGTCCACCGACTAGAGCACTTAGAGCATTTTATGTGGGGACACACACAATCGGCTGTATACAACCGATTTCTATAAAACCGGCTTCTATAAATTCGACCTAATTTCGTAGTGTAGACATACCCTAAGAAGATGTTTGTCTACAGGATTTTGTTACAAGAAACCTACTGTGAAAGTTTTAAAAAAAAAAAGTGATTGACTTGTGAGGCCGTACTTTCTCATGTGCATTTGTCAAGTTGCATGTTCAGTTATGGGTATGGATTTGCTGAAACTTGTGGTATTGACACAATTTGAAATGTTACCTTCATGTGTGTAACTTTCTATGTCTTCAAAAATATGTGTCAGGTATGTGTTGCAGGGTGGAGTGGGGGAGGAAATGAGATGGGGGAAGGGTGGGTGTAGAATGTAAATGAAGAAAAAGGAGAGCATTTTGAGATCTTATTTACAAAATTAACTGTTTGGATTGGTCACCTATTTGTCTGGCTATTTGTATGTACAACTGTCAATTACACACTCTTAAATTTCACCAGAGGGTTCTAGAAAATTTTGATGTCCAAAGTATATTATTGCGATCAGTTCTTTTAGCCTTGTTTGTAGTATTCTGAGCTCCAAGCCAGGCAACATACAGTCAATTAATAAAAAACGGAGAAGAGGAATCAGATCAACAGCTCTAACTAGAAAACAAACAGGACCATAAAAACTATTAGCAGGACATTCCCTGTGTAATACAAACAGTCTTCAGTGATGCTATGTTAACAGCTATGGTGTGATGAAAATGTGGAGAATAATTTTGTCATTGCATCACTCAGGATGGGAGTTATGATTAATAGTGTTGCTAATAGGAACTGCCATACTAGGTATGTATCTAGTTGAGTATCCCAGCCCTGGTATTGGCCAGTTCCAGATACTTCAGATGTTTCAGGGGAATTGCAAAAAACCACATAATGGCAGCTAATCAGCTCTCATATTGGATGAGGCAGGGTGGATAAAAATCAATGATTTTTAAAAAAAATTAAAAATACAGATATTTTTAATTTAAATCGGATTTTTTGATAAAATGTTTTTTGAAGAAAAACCCTATCTAAAGATTGTTTTAATTAAGATACATTATAGCTCAAAGATATCCCATCATGGAATAGGGATTATAAATTCTAATTCTATAGTATGAGACAATATGTTCATGTAATGTTAAAGAAAAGTTTTGTAAATGAGTTCCAATAGTTCATGGATTAGGGACCCAATCTTATGGGGCTCCAGGGGCTTCCATATAGATTATTTAGGTTAATCTTTCTTTCTACCCAATGGGACTCAGTGCTCAGT
Organism: Emys orbicularis; assembly: GCF_028017835.1. NCBI lineage: Eukaryota > Metazoa > Chordata > Testudines > Emydidae > Emys > Emys orbicularis. The sequence continues at coordinate 90,110,755 of NC_088690.1, forward strand.
CTAGAAGATACCATCAAAAATGCTTAGTTTTGCAGTTCTCAAACTGTGGATTTGTGTCTCCAGAGATAACATGCTTGTTAACAGCAAAAAAATTGTTTAACTAACTAACTAACTAAATAATATATAGAGGTGAGAAATAACAGACCTCAACCCTATTGTCCCTCTTCAAATTTGTGTACACAGAGTCAATCCCGTACCTCTCTCTAAAAGTTCAAAGTTTCAAAAAGTTCAATGAATAGAAGATTGTTGGGGGCAGATCTGGACAAGGAGAAGAAGTCTGGAGATAAAGGTGAGAAGGAAGGGACAGGCAGTAGAAACAAAAGTGAAACTGTTTAAGCAACATATTCCAGAAATCTTGAGGTCTTTCTGAGTGTAGCCTTCATTGATTTGAGATCTACCCAGGGCCGGCTCTTTTTGTCGCCCCAAGCAAAAAAAAATTTGGCTGCCTCCCACCCCTGCCCTAGGCTCTCACCCCCCCCCCCACCAGTGCCCTCCCCCACCTGCACCCCTTGCCGCCCCAGCCCTGGGCTCTCACTTCCCCCCCCACCCGCACTCCCTGCTGCCCCAGCACTGGGCTCCCCACCACCCCACCCGCAACTCTTGCCGCCCCAGCCCTGGGCTCTCTCTTCCCCCCCCCACCCGCACCCCCTGCCGCCCCAGTGCTGGGCTCCCCCCCACCAGTGCTGACTCCGCTCGCTCCCCCCTCGCCTCCAGCTGGTCCGGCGCTGGCAGGGTTGGGGTAAGCAGCGCGGCTCCCGGGCTGCTCCTCAGCCCAGGGTCCCTCCAGCCAGGGCTCCCGCCTCCAGGACCAGCTGGACCCGGGAGGGTAGAGCTGGGGGACGGCCCCAGCAGGGGGCTGAGGAGCCAGGGCAGGGTAGCCACAGAGGGAGCGGAGCCCCAGAGAGCGGGACACAGGCCCCGCATGGCAGCGCCCTGCCCACTATGGCCCCGCTGCTGCTCCTGGCTCCCCTGCCGCAGTCCCTGGGTGGCTCAGGCTGTTTCGCCCAGCCCTGGCTGTGGTTCTGGGAGGCTGCTGGCATGCGGCACCTGCAGGCGGCTCTGTGTGCCCCACGGGGCGGCCCCCCAGCCCAAGTGTCCCCCGCTCAGAGCCTGCCTGGCCCAGCCACAAGGTGCGGGCGCTGCTCCCCTTCAGCGCGAACCAGAGCAGCCCCAGGGCGCCCCCCGCACACGATGCGCTGCTGCCAGGGCCGGCTCTAGGGTTTTGCCGCCCAAAGCAAAAAAAAAAAAAAAGATGGCCAGAATGCCGCACCTGAAAATGTGCCACCCCAAGCACGTGCTTGGTTTGCTGGGGCCTAGAGCCGGTCCTGGATCTACCATACCATTCTCTCACTAGAAGGGAAAACCTATAATGGCAGCAGGCCATAAAAGAGACCCAGTTTGGGAATATTTTAATGAAGTTCCTCTACCTGTGGGTAAGACAGGCATGCATGCAAAATGTAAACAGTGCAACAAAGAAATGCAAGGCCTGGTTTCCCAAGTGAAACAACATCATGAGAAGTGTTCCTTCTCAGGAGGAAGCTGCGTTGAAGATGATGAAAGGAACGTGTCTGAACATGCAGGATCTTCAGGTTGGTAAACTTTTTATTTCATACTTCTTTCTTAAGGACTGCCTGTCTTCCTTCTGGACTATTCTTGAATTCTCATGTTTGAGCAAAAAATATAGTAGTTACTCTATGGTGCTATCATTTTAGATGCAGTTGTGATTAAAAAAAATAAATAGCTGAAATAGGCAGATCTTCCTTTTACAATTTCACCTTTAAAGTAGTACTGAGTGTCAGTGAATGCAATGAGTAATACTAAATGAGCAGTTTGGTAATAATAATTAAATAACTGCATTGACTTATTTTGTTTAGGAGAATCCATCCTCAACATACAGGATTCTGAAGACTATCCACCTTTAAGATCACCATAGTTTTCTATAGTTTCAGAGTTATCTGCCAATGATAGTGTTTCAGTCACATCATGTATGTCAAATAGCCACAGTATATTACCTGTAGCAAAAAGGGGGGGGGGAAATCTTCATCAAGAAACAACTATAGATAAGTTTGTGATGAGAACCAGTAGATTACAAAAAGAGGTAATTGATGAAAAATTGCCTGGTTTGTTTATGCAACAAACTCTCCTTTCCGTATGATTGAGAACCCACGCTTCATTAACATGGTTCAGTCATTAAGACCAGGAAACAGCCCACCCAACAGAGCAATCTGATGTCTTAGGCAAATTTCTGGGTAAAGTGTATGAAAGAGAAATTGAGCAGTGTGCAAAAGGTCTAGAGGGTGAAATTGTTAACCTGAGTCTTGATGGGTGGAGCAATGTCCACAATGATCCTGTTATATGTGCTTGCGTGACAACAGACGAAGGGAATGTCTTCCTTACAGAAACAATTCATACATCAGGAAATGCACACACAGCAGAATACTTGCATGAAGTAGCAGTAAAAGCTATAATAAACTGTGAAGAAAAATTCAAATGTCTGGTACACAGCTTGGTCACAGACAATGCTGCAAATGTATCCAAGATTAGAAGAAATTTAGAAGAGAGTGAAGAGAGTCCCAAGATAATAACATATGGTTGCACCCCCTAGCCAAAGACTTCAGTGTTACAGAAATAAAGGCTAATGTTGTTGAAATTGCAAAATACTTCCGTAACAACCACTTTGCAGCAGCTGCTCTGAAAAAAGTGGAAGGAACCAAGCTAACTCTCCCACAAGACTTGCGATGGAACTCAGTAGTGGACTGTTTTGAGCACTATATCAAGAACTGTCCTAATCTGATGACAGTTTGAACAAAATCGTGAAAAAATAGATGGCACTGTCACAGCCAAAGTTCTCAACATTGGGCTTAAGAGAAATATTAAACACATGCTGAGTACCCTGAAGCCTATTTCTGTAGCCTTGAACAAAATGCAGGGAAATAGCTGTTTTATTGCTGACGCTGTTGAAATTTGGAAGGAATCGAGTGAGATCTTATAAAGAGAAATATGCAATGACAGAGTTAAATTACAAGCATTAAAAAAACGAATGGGACAAACACTATCTCCAGCTCATTTTCTTGCAAATATTCTCAATACTCAGTACCAGGGTCAAACCTTAACTGCTGAAGAAGAGGAGTTGGCTATGACATGGACACCCAGCAATCATCCCTCCATAATGCCAACTATAATAAACTTCAGAGATAAGGGTGAACCATACAAGAAATATATGTTTGCTGATGATGTTTTAAAGACAGTCACACCAGTGAACTGGTGGAAGTCACTTAAGCACTTGGATTCAGAGACTGTTGAAGTGATAATCTTACTTTTAGCAGCAGTAGCTTCTTCTGTTGGTGTAGACAGAATATTTTCTTCCTTTGGACTAATTCATTCCAAATTGAGAAATCGTTTGGGACCTGAAAAAGCAGGAAAGCTTGTTTTTCTTTTCCAGATTATGAACAAACAGGAAGATGAAGATGAACATGACTGATATTTCTGAGTGAGAAGCCAATATTTTAAGTTTCTCATGTTGACCTGGCTGACATGGTCGATTTAATTTTTGTTTCTTTAAAAAAAAATGTCATTAACTATTTTAGTTAAAAACAATTTTAACAAAAACAAACCTGATTTTAAAAAACTTGACTGTTTAACTAAATTCAAAAATTCATATGCTTGTTTTGTTAAAATATTATGTTTGCTGTTGAAGAAAAAAATCCAGAATACCTAATGTTGTTTTAGTTAAATAAAACAATTTAAATGTCTGTCTGGTGATGTTCTCCTCCTAATAAAGCATGGCAAGAAAATCCTCCAAATATTAATGATTAACCTGTAGAATTGGAGATAGTTAACCTTCAAATAACTTCATAAATATCTGCTTCAATTACCTTTCGTTAATGAAATAACCAAACAATCATTCCTTTTCTGATGAATTTACAGTTCAGCTGTAAAACTAATCTGAATTTTTTTTCAAATAAATCACTTAAAAAATGTATAGTATGTACCTTCTAAAAATGAAACCTACGTCTATCTCTGAGTTGTGAAGAATATTTATTAAGATTATAACAACCAATAAGAATGTACTTTTATGTAGAAATCCATGATTAAATCGAGTCTTCCTGACTAGTGATTTAAATCATGATTTAAATCAATTTGATTTAAATCAAATCCACCCTGGGATGAGGTGACTTTTCTTCAGAACAGGAGGAAATTTCTTTTATCAGTTAAAGGTAAAAATACATATTTTTAAGGTAGGTTCAATCTGTGACCTCTTGCTGGTGACATTGCCCGTTTTAAAATAACAGACCAGTAGATGCCGCAGTGAGTAGATAACCACGCATAAAACTGCTGGCATCCTGCTTAATAAAAAGGGGTTTTTAAATGTGTTCTGGAGCTTTGGAATTTTATTAAGAATGTTTTCTTGGGAGGAATGTTTGTTTGTTTACCCTTACGCCTCTGCCGTTGTTCACTAAAGAGAAATTTTACCTCTTTTTAGTTTTTTGAAGCTCTCTATGAATTGCTCCAATGAATATTTTATGTTTATTACTTTGTTTATATGGCACTTGTATGTTTTTGGTATCTGTTTTATATTCCTGCTTACTGAGATGATCTAAGAATTAAAGGACCCTGAAAACTGCTAAATCATATTGCAAACAAACTTCTTTACATATGTTAGTGAAAACACATTAGAATAACTATTTTTGCTCCATTTATGCTTTGAATTTTGCTGTGCGATGCAAATCAATGAAATTGGTTTACCTTTTGTTTCATATTCTCAAGTTCTCAATACAGCAATGTTTAGAATACAAACATTGCAGGTAAATATTTATTTGGCTTAAAGCAACTGTTCCTGTGGAGGAGAGTTTGTGTGCATGCATAGTCATGGGACACTTTATACGCTCAAACCAAGGAAATGGGATTTATTTGGAGACAAAAAGGTTCTGGAATCAGATTTGAGTTGACAGTGACCCTTTTTACCCTTCAATCACCCTTTTTGCCATTTAAGTAATTATTTGTTATAATAATCATCCTTATATAGCTGGAATCTAGTGGGATTAAATGTTATTTTATAAATTTCCTAATTTGCCACATGATTTACTGGTCCAAGGAACGCCCCCACTACATCCCTTGCATCAGTTTTAGGAATGTGGGATGGTGAAGGAGCTATGGCAGTTCTACATCACCAAAGGAACCACATAAACAGAGGAGATTCTTCCAGGGCTGGATCTGCGAGGTTAAGGGCAGTTTTGTGCCCTAATCACAAGGTAGCATATGGCTCTTTATGTATTGGTATGAATGAGCCTATATGTACGAGTCATTCCTATAAAGAATGTCCCAACCAGGTGTACCTGGTTGGCTAACTCTAGACTACTGAGAGACTCATTCTGCCAGTCTTTCACTGAATCGTACCAAACTACTAATGTAGTCCCACTGACATCAAATGAGATTACTTGTGTAATAGATACTACTAAATTTGATTAATCTTGCAGAATTGGGCCCTAAAGCAAGATTTAGGAATAAGGCCAACTGTGATGCTATCACCATCTCCTATTGTCTAAAATATACATGGCCATGTCTAGAGCAAGATTAGCTCTTCATCGTTTGATGCAGTCAAAGTCAAACAAGCAGATGTGATTTAGCCCTCTGCCCCTTGAAATATCTGCAGATTTTCATCCTAAACAAAGTCACATTTGAATTGCAAATCCCTTTGAATATCATCAAGCAATCAAAACCTAATGAAGAAACTCATGCAGAGTTAAAGCAACTGTTGTACTTTCTAGGTTTAATGAAAAATGTCACCTTGTAGTCAGATGCTGCACATCTAATCTATCTTGGTTTGTTAGACGGTGAGAGAAGCCGATCACGTTCTTAGCAGAGTAGGATGTTTTTTCATTTCCATATTCTATAGAAATACTTATTTAAAATAACTAGGTAAGAACTGCAAGAACTTTTTTCCATACAATTGTTCTGGGTGCAGCTTTTATAGTGTGTTCCTCCCTTGAGATTTATTACTTTGTTGCATCATTTGCCTTGTAACGAGATCTGTAAACACTTCATTAAATGGCTTAATGTTGGTTTGGTTTCAATGTCTCTCTGTTTTATGTTTATAGCAATATTTCCTATGTCTCTCTGCAGACATCCCTACTTCTCGTACAGGAAAGCAACACTAGGGAATGTTTTCCTCCTTTTCCTGCAGTGGAAGAAACACCATTGGCACCACTCTGTTCTAGCACAGGCCTTTTACACTAATATTGATAAGCTCACTGATTTGAGGAGACTGGGGAAACACACGGTGGTTTGTTTGTTTTGGGCTTTTTTTTGATTATCCACAGGTTTCCAAGGTGCTATACTGTGAGGTTATGGAAGCTGGCAAACTCCACCCCAATACCATGTGGCAGTTCCTTTCCAGTTTAATTAAATTAATTATTATTGAATTATTAATGAATTAATATATTTGTAACAGAAGCTTTGAAACCTCTTTTTTTGTGTGTGATTATCATGTTCGGAGGCTGATCCTACCTTATGCTGGGTCTGATCCAGGTCTTTCATAGTGTGGAGATTTTTCTTGGTATCTGGGTGCATATTGATGCTTAAGAACTACAGAAGGGCTTTCATGGGGATTTTCAAGGGATTCCATGATGGAGGGTGATCTCTGTCAGCATCTGTTGGAAAGCAAGGGAATTGACTGCATGGGCCGGGCCTCGTTTGCACTTCAGTTTTATGTGACCATTTGGGGCACGTTGCTTAAAATACAGTTAAGTTTTGAGTTTACAGGTAATAAAATGCAGTTGACACTTTTGGGAGATGAGGGAGCAAGAGATCTATCTCAAACATGGCTGGGGTCACCCTGACTGAAAGAGCAGTCAGGCATGGTTGGATAAGGGAGACTGGACAGGTGATGACTCTAAGGTACAAGATACTACTGATTCCTCCCTAAGAGTTGAGAGGAGATTTCTGCAAAACAGTGGACAGTGCATGGTGGTTACAGGTTTGAGAGGGCAGAAGCAGCTTTGAGGTGATAGATGATGTAGAGTAGCAGTAGCAGCAGCTTCAAGGCAATGGATGTCACAAGCAGTGGTGGTTGGCTCAGAGCTAGGCAGCTTAGGCTGAAGCCACCAAAGGGACTCCCTGCCCAGCAGTTAAAGCTGAAATCATTTCAGCTGAGTCAGGTAGTAATGTCCCCGGAGCAGCCCAGGCAGCACTGATCTGCTAGAATCCTTGGACCTTTCCACCCAGGATAGCTAACTGTGAGTCAGGAGCTGGGGAGGAGGGAAGTAGTAGAACACATCAGCCACTCACAGCTGACAAAAGAGGACTGAGGTTGGGACTGTTGTTAAAAACACCCTGGGATGGGGGTGTTTTACCTCACTGAATTTGTTAATTTTTTAACTGCTGGTTTTCCCAAATGTATCCTGTTGTCTCCCCATGTCCTTCCTTAATAAAGTTCTCTTTCTCTTCACCACTGGACTCAGTGCTTGGGAGTGGGGAAGTAATAGCCACCAAGAGATCCCAGAGTGATGTAGAGAGTTGCCCCGGTTTCTGACTGGGTGCTTGAGCAGGTGCTAAGACTTTAGAAGGAACCTCTAGAAAAAATGAATCTGGTCCTTTTTTTGCTGCCAACACCACCAGGCAGAAGGATTACACTTATACTTTGCTATTATTTTCAAATCTACTTCACTTCACTTCTAGACTTCTTTTCCCTTTTACCCCCAATTTTTCTCCACTCCTGCCAATCCATGGCGTTGGTTTATAGGTCTTGGATTTCCAGTCCTTTTCTCTTCACACATCCCTTTAGAGCCTTTCCATCATATCCTTGGTCTCACATGTCCTTTCTTGCTGTCCTCTTTCTTCCATACTTTTTTTGGTGTTTGTTCTTCTCCTATTCTTATCACATGGTCCAGCCCACTTCAAACATGCACTCTCCAGCATATCGATTCCCAAATCCATCTTCCCCTAACTTCTTCCATGCGCTCTCTGGCTACTCTGACATTCTCCTCTGGATAGTATTTTCTGCAACCTGTATCTTCCTTTCTTCCATCTCCACAGGACCCACCATTTCCACACCACAGAGAAGGCAGGGACACACAGCACACAGTTTTCCTTTCAGTTTGGAAATAACAGCAAGTAATAAAAAGAAAATAGTGCATTAATGGTGGAGCAATTTAAAGATGGCATTTAAATAATTTATTTAAATCACTTAGTGGGTTTTTTTTAAAAAAATCACTGATTTACAACAGCTTGAGGCTTTGTAAAACTATCTGAAATTCTACCAGTAATTAGAAAACTAAAGACTGAGCAAAATGGAAGTAAATTTGATTTAAATAAAAAAAAATGAAACATTCATTAATCTGTGGGATTATTATTTTTAAATCATTATTTTCATTCATGTTAAATTCATCCAATCCTGGTTTCATCGCCTGAAATAATGTTGCTGCTTTTTCTTTTATTGTTTCCAGCAGTCTAGAATATGGACTGCAGCATTGCAGCTGCTCTGAAACTTGTAAATTTTTCTTTGTCTAGTTTTTATATACTTTATGTTGCCCAAACTCACTGATAGGGGAATGTAATCACTGTTTGCTTTGAGCAGACCGGTGGGAGCCCAATCATCTGGGTGACATTTAAAGAGTATGAATGAATGGAATAGTTTTTTGCATGGGGAGGAATATTCTTAGTTCCAGCAAGATGCTGCAGCCTTGGGGGTTTAATGGCTAGTAGCAACGGGACTAAGTATGCTGGATTACTGGCCGTGAGAAGCTGAGTTCAAGGATGTAACATTAGTAATCTTTAAGCTAGTCATTTCTTTCTTGTATTTTAGGAAATGTATTTGGATGGGAGCAAACACCTCAGTGCAACACACAGTAAGGAGGATGATGTATGGTGAAGGTACTGGACTTGGACTCCAGAAACCTAGGTTCTATTTCTAAGCTCATCAGGGCAGGGATGGTCACATACTGTGGCTTGGTAAAGTTCCTAGTACAATTATCACCTGATTGTAATTAAGGCCTCTAGGCACTACTGTAATACAAATAATAATAAAATTAAACAGGACATGTCAGACTTTTTGATTGAGTGATTTAATTAGAACCTCACTTTGTTTTCACTGATGTCTGTGGGGAAATAAATAGAACCCTAAGAGCCATCTTAACCAAAAGAGAAACACGCCATAGTGGGGAATGTGTGAGCAAGTTATATGGCAACAGAAATAGCAATCAAATCTAGGGCTTTGAGTCTTCCCAACTCTGACTTTTTCTGGGTTATTTATTTTTCCTTTTTGGCCTGCTTCACACACACAATGGACACCATACGTTTGTCAACTGTTTGTGGTTATGTGAACTCAACACATGTCATTCATGGCTGTACAAGCACAAATTTATGCAGTTGTGGTGCATTGCCACGTGATAGGCATGGGTGTTCAGTATCAGACTTCTGCAAAAACATAGCCAGAGCATTATGGGATCAGACCTCCATGCTACGCAGGCTGCTCTGTAAGTAGTCACAGGGTTAAAGATGAGTAAATGTAAAGTTTCACAGAATAATGTCAGGCCTGACAGCACATACTAGCCTTCTCCTCAGCAGATGAGTACCCAAAAAATTATACAGAACATTGAAGTAGCAGGAGACAGAATGGGCCATTGCTACCTATTTAAAGATGATTCTTAAATATAGAGAAGCAATTGTGAAAGAAAAACTAGCTAAAAGGAATTTTAAAAAGAGGGAGAAAGAAGGCATTGATAACTGGCACTGTAGATGGTAATATGTCCTCTTAATGGAAGTGTTTCTGTGCACTATGCTTCAGTCTGCTAGGAACATAGCAATTCCGTGTTGGTTCAAATTAGTGGTTAATCTAGTCCACCGTTTCTAGAAGTAACCAGTAGCAGATGTATCAGAGGATGGTGTAATAAACCACGTAATGGACAACTATCGAGTAACCTGTTCATGAGGGAATGTCTTCCTAACCCCAGGAATTAGAAGTCGACTTATCACCTGAAGCAAGAGCATTTATATACTTCATGTAATTACACGAGGGATCTTGGAAAACTGTGAAACAAATACTACCCCATATTTTTAAAATGGGGGTTAGGGCATACATAAAATATAAAATCCATTTCCAAAAGAATTGCCAAAGCTAACAAAAGTAGAAGGCAGACACAGGGCAAAAAGATATTTTCTCTAGGTTCTCCTTGTTGATTAAGAGAAGGAAACTTAGCAATAGAGTCCCTCTCTCTGTGAGAAACTATCTGAAAATGGGTTCTGCTTTGCTGGAACCTGTTAATCCCAGGAAATAGCCCGAGTCAGACACAGGAAAAGTCATGTGAATCCAGTCATGATTATTTTCCCTTGAGACCTACCCCAATGAACTAATCTTGAACTACAAATACATTAATACATGGTGAACAGTAGCCTAAAAAAGTTCACTGCAACCTAGATAACAAAACTTTTAAAACTCTTGCAGGAAGTGCTCAGATATTAACATAATCCAAGCAAGCACAGCTGCTTCACAGATACAGTTTAAAACGCTAACCAGGACTGAGTTTAGTACTTTTGGGACTTGGGTTGAGCCGTTTGCACAGCACAGTCCACACCCTGGGCTTGCACTGTGGTTAATAATTGGTCTATTTAAATCTCCTCCAAAAAATGTTCACCTAAGAGATGGGTGAATGGTTTGTGCCTCACATGTGCACAGTCTAAAGCAACCTTTGATCCTGAACCTGTGAGTGTTGAAGTAAAGCCGCCAGCTTTGGTAGGTGGAGGGTCTTAACTTCAAATGAGAGGCACAGGGATTAATTGCAAAAAGTAAAACCCGCAATTAGCCAGTGCTGGCGAAGGGAGAGCCCTGGGTGTCTGATCAGGGTAAGAATTTATAACCATTTATATCTTTCTTTTAACCGTTCTATTTTTTTCCCAAGGTTCATTTAAGAATCTTCACAAAAGATGTAGAAATAGTGCATGCTAAGTGCAACAGGTCTGTCTAATCAGAGAATCTGGGGAGTGAGAGTTTGGAGTGTTGAGCTAAACGCTTGTCTAGCACCAAAACAAGCTGATGCAGTACCAAAGTCTTGAAAGGTTCAGGTGAATTCACCTATATAGCACTGAACGGGATACAGTATTGAGGAGTCCATGACAAAATGCCAGTCAGACCTTCACAGTGGGAATTTCAAAGGAGGGGAGTTTTGTACTAGCCTTGCCTTTGCCTAGACTTATTGATAGGGGCTGTGATGGGTTCCCCGCCCCCTGGGTTCCACCTGGAACCGGGGTATCACTGAGCCTTCTGACCCACCAGCCTGGGCTCCCTCTCACACTGTGCTGCTGTGACAAGTTGCAAAGCCCTCCAAGCTTGCACTTTCACCAGCATTCACACAGGTAGGGACATGCCCAGCTGCAGTTACACGCAGGCTCTCTAACCACCAGCCTCCCAGCCTAGGACCCCAGAGAAGTACTGTCCTGCCCTGGTCAAATCTGGCCACCATATGGGTTTAATACCCAGTCTGCCTCTCCCTCAATGTGAAGAGGACCATGCACACTTGTAATAACCAAGCTGAGATTTTCCCCAGATACCTTAGTCAAACACACACTGGTTTGGATTAAGATATAAAATAAGTTTTACAAAAATATAGGTATATTTTAAGTGATTATAAGTGATAGCAAACAGATTAAAGCAGATTACCTAGTAAATAAAAACGCAAACTGAGCTCAACATACTTGATAGGTAGGATGTGAATTAGCAAATTCTCACCCTGAGTGATAAACAGGATGGCAGATTCTTAAGGAACAAGCTGCCTTTGCTTTACAGCTTGGGTTTCCCAGGTTTTCATACACAGGCTAGAAATCCGCTTACCCCGGGACCATCACTTCTCCCAGTTCAGTCTTCGTTCCTCAGGTGTTTCCAGGTGTGTTTTTGTAGGGATGGTGAGGTACCATCATGATGTCATTTCCCCCGTTTATATCTTTTCCCCCATTTGCTTGAAAGCTCTTTTACTGTGACGTGGGTCAAACCGTTCCCATTGTGTAGTGATATCTCTGAGAGGTTTCTCTTTTAAACAGTTCTTGGGGTAATCCTTGTGCTTGTGTGCATTTCCTCAATAAGCCATTAACATTGTTTGGCCTTTTTACTGTTGTACCTGAAAGGATGCTTGTGGGTGTTTTCAACCACACAACATGTTTCAGTAACACATACATAGCCAAATTTCATAACTTCACATACAACGATAGCACAGACAATCCAATGAGATATTAATGTCTAGCAGATTGAGACTTTTAGAATGATACCTCACAAGGCACACTTTGTACAATATCCTACATATCCTAATCATATGACTGGCACGTCCTTATTCACCACTGAGTGTCACAGGGGTATTTAATCACTGTTTGTTTACCAGACTACAGGGAGCCAATCATCTGGGTGGTATTTAAAGAATATAACTGAGTGGAATAGCCTTTTTTGCATGTGGAAGAATATTCTTAATTCTAGCAGGGTGCTGCAGCCTTGAGAGTCTAATGGGCCAGAAGGGATGGGACTAAATCAGAAAATCAAATCCGCTTCCCCACCCTCCAAAAAATGTCCCCAGATTATTCTGCAGCATCTGTTCTTGCCAAACTGGGAGTAGCATTGGTGGGCGCTCACGGTAGACCTGTCCAACCCTCTTTACACAAAGTTGGTATGATGTGGATCTTTAGGGGGGGAAAGTTTACTTTGGACAAAAGCAAAAAGCTCTAAATTGAGAGGATTCATAGATTCTAGGGCTGGAAGGGACCTCGAGAGGTCATCGAGTCCAGTCCCCTGCTCTCATGGCAGGACCAAATACTGTCTAGACCATCCCTGATAGACATTTATCTAACCTACTCTTAAATATCTCCAGAGATGGAGATTCCACAACCTCCCCAGGCAGTTTATTCCAGGATGGAGAGGTGGTGTTGAAAGTGCTTTTTTTCTTTAAGACAAATTCGATTTAAAAAAAACCCTCACAAAATATCATGTCAGGTATTCAGCTTAGAGCAACATTCACCACGTCTAAATTGTATTTTGCCCTGAAAAATAGAGATTATAGTGGAAATGGTGATAGATTTTTAACTATACTGTAAGCAACTCCAGTGCTATCAAAATGTTGCAATGCTTTGCAAAATGTTAAGTTGATGCACATAAATAATTTAAGTAATTTCCTAAAGCCAAATGTCTGCAAAGGTACGGAGGTAGCATATAAATGCTGAAAGGCTGTGGCTACTGCTGGAGACATAGGTACAGAGCAGTGGAGCATAAGAAATGCAAACTGAATCGTACAGAAGACAAGCAGCATTAAAGAAACACATCTCGACTTCTAGCCAGTGAACCCAAATATGTTGTACATTATGCAGACTGCTTAGCAATTTGCATAATTATAAACTCCCCTCGAAACAGTAAACATAGCTGCAGACTTCAATAACACACAAAGCAACATTAATATGCATTGCTGATTTGACTTTTTAATTTTTCCGGGGTCTATACACACGCACGGGTCCTGGAACAGACAAAATAGAATTGTTTGGGGGTTTTAACAACATAGCAAGTAATCCATATAGGAAAGAAATAGAACATAAAAATAGGAACATTCATTTTTAATTTGGAAAGCTTGTCTTGATGGATTTTGAAACTAACATTTACTGTTAAAGTTTTATATTTTGGGTAAAATCTTAAACTCCCCCAAATAGTAATCCATTAAAACTCAGGCTGTCATTCTATGCAGTGGGTTCAGAGAAGATAATCTTTATTGCTCCAAACAGTCAAACAATCTGATTACTTTGTAGTATTCTGCTGCATGGCTGTGGAGCACAATAGTGTATTAACAATGGAAAATAATATTGTTAATACTTAACAGGAGAGTATAAAAGAGCTGTTTTGAGGGGGGCAATGTGCAGAAGTTCAGATATGAAAATGAAGGAATTCTCAAGGGAATGTGAATTAAAAACAAATGTCTTTCTTTTTCTTTAAGAGAACACCAATCTGAAATAGAAAACTGTACAATGGGCTTCCTTGCTTTTTTGCGCGCCATGTCTTTCTTTTCTTTGCCGTCTCACACAAGAATTAAAAGGACGCTCATAAGGTGTACAGTGTTTTCACATTTAAAATGGACTGTGTGTCATCATAAGCAGTATTACATTTTAAAGCAGTAATACACTCTTCCTTTACCAATGTGTGTATTCCATTATAGCCCTCACATTGGCATTACTGTAGTATATTTGGTTTTGTTACTGTAGGGTTGCTTATTGTAACATTGGGTTTCTGGCATTGGTTAAAACACTGAAAGCTTAGTTTTGAGAAAAATCACTTCAAAGATTATATCGCCTTTATATTCAGCCTTTGCTTGTATCTGTAAAATGTGTGATCTACCAGCCTGCAGAGTTATTATTTGGTATAATATTTGCATGCTAGTACCCAGGATGCTCTTGAGCTCAGAATCATTTCATAATCGAACTAGTGTCTGAACACTGGGAAGAGGACTGATGGGTTTATGGGTGCAGGGAGTTCTTGTCTGTATTTCTTTTCAGGTCAGAATGGTGGAAAAATTTCCCGCAGAACAAGCCTCCACTCCTTTTTACTAAGAAAAATATTCCCAAGACCTTAGTGCACAAAATTATTATTTGTCTTAGAATACAAGTGACATTTTTTTTAGATTTGAAAAAATGGTTACTCTGAATTAAGAATATTTCGCTAACTTCAGTCTCTGAAAGCTTTTAGAAATAACCCTCCTCCGAGAAGAAATATATTTAAAATGCAAATACCAAATGTAAACACCTATGCAAAAGATAATCCACTGGGAGCTGCTGGCGGTCGTGCAAATGTAAACAAATGGTGTGCGGCCCATGGGCCGCATGTCGCCCACCACTGAGCTAGAGCAATAAAATTGCTATGCATTATTATCGCCCATTTCTATAATGAGCAGTAGAGTGACAAAATGGAGACACCAGCACTTTAGTGACATTGTCTCTATTCAATCAACAAGGAATCTTTCTAAGTGCTCTGCCTTAAGTCACTGTAATTTTTTGTTTTCAGATTGCTGATTTTGATCAACACAGCTGTTACTATCTCACTGTGTCAGTTTTTACATTACCCACATAAAAATGGTGTAAATTAGAACTCTTGTTTTCTTCAGCACACTTCTCTTTTCCCAAAGTGTATTGGTTTCATAAACAGAGACCGAGGGAAAGCTTCAACAGCTTTGCCAAAAAGCTGTTCCTATGACTTAAAGACCAAGAACCTTGAGTGTCTGAAGAAGACCTAGTGCAGACCAGGGAAGAGGTTTAACTGTATTGTACAAATCCCCTTTGCACTCTCCCAGCTCTGGATTGGCTGTGCACAGTCCACAGGTCCAAGTTAGAACAGCCTGAAGTCTACTCTAGATCTGGTCATCTACCAGTGACCCCAACAAGTTAGTATGTCAACTGGACATAGAGGGAAGGTCAATCCATGCCTCCTTTGCAATGGCTGTCCCCCCTATATAGGCTGCAGGCTGGGATATAGCATTGCAGCCAGAAACCTGTCAATCTGCACCCTGGATGAATGCCATAATCAACCTGCTTCCAAGCTAACAGATTTTACTCTAACTTCCCCCTGTCTGGTATCTCTCAGCATCATTCACTGGCTACTAGCTTCCTTTAACCCTCACACATAAGCAAACAAGTCATGTGCTCCCAGTCAGTCTATTCCTGATCCTTGGAGCACTTAGCTTCCCCATGTTCTTCTTCTGGAAACTGAATAGTGTGCTAAGGGTTAATTTATAATAAAACCTTGTTACAGAGTCATATCCCATCGGTCATTTAGCTCTCTTTCAGCCGTTCTGTCACACCAATCCAAATGAAGTTTGCAGCCCTCTTCATGCTCTTGACCTTGTATTAAAAGCAGTTACCTCATTGCTATTCTGAAACAAAACTGAACGCAGCAGATTATTGCATTTATTACATTATCTAAAACTGTGGGCTATACCAGACTGGGAGAGGTACTATATAGCAAACAGGCCCGTTGAAGGGGATCCTCCAGTGAGAGAGGGAGTGTGTGCGTGTGTGTGTGTGTGTAGTTTCCAATCTTCAGTAATAAAGTCCTCTTCCTGTTTCATGAAGCAAAGTTCTCTGCCTTTTTACTTCCTTGAGGCTGTCCATTCATTAATAAGACAAAAATATTAATTTTCCAGTAGCATTTTCTACTAAACAATATTTGTTTTTCAAAGCTATTTGGATGTTTAGGTAACACTGTGCTCTGGAAGCATCCATTTCCAACTCCCTCTCAACAATGGATGCGGACTCCCCAATTGTTCTCCCTAGTAATTTGCAGATATGGATGCCTCTCTCCCCTTTTGATTGCTAGCCTTTTCCTGTGTCCTGCAGTGAAGGTTGTTCAGCAATCTGGTGAGACTTAGACCAAGTACTGCCGCAGGTTCCTACAGGCCAGAGTCCCTACTTGGACTTATCTGAATCCTGAGGCTGGGTTTTCCTTCACTCTGAGAATGGGTTTGCAGCCCAACAATATGTAAATCTATCTTATCTGAAAGTCACACATTTGTCAGCCTCAGAAAATGGAGAGTAGAGAGAAAATCAAAGGTAAGCATAGCTAGATAGGAACGGTAACATTTTACCTATAAGAGAAGTACAAGTCTTAAATTCTCAGATTTGTTGGGTGTCTTGTCTCTGCCCTTTTACTGTCTCATACCTATTTCTGTACCACCCTGAGTTCTGTGAAGGTTTTACTGCACTCTAATCATCTCCCATTGTCCTTCCCCTTCTTCCTCAGGCTTTCAGTAGACTTTTAAAAAGCGTATGTCAGACACCTTGATTAACGTTTAGAGATGTGCCAAAGTGTACAAAGATGTGCCATGCCTATGTGGCTTTGCACTTTTGCAGAGACACAGCACATGCACATCTTGGCCTTTGTGATTATGCATATTGCCCCAGAAGTGAGAGCCGTCACTGGGAGTTCTGAACACCTAAATGGTGTGTGTGTGCAGGGCCGGCTCTGGCTTTTTTGCCGCCCCAGGCAAAAAAGCCTCCGGCCACCCCCCCCCCCCCAGCGCGGCAGGGGAGGGCGCGGGGGGAGGGCGGTGAGCCCCAGCCGGGGCTCCGCTCTCCCCGGCGGCCGGGGGGAGGATGCCGGGGGGGAGGGCAGCGAGCCCCGGCCGGGGCTCTGCTCTCCCCGGCCGCCAGAGCGCCGGGGGGAGGGCGGCGAGCCCAGCCGTGGCCCCGCTCTCCCCGGCGGCCGGAGCCGGAGCACCGCACCGCCCCCCTCCAGGTGCCGCCCCAAGCACAAGCTTGGTGGGCTGGTGCCTGGAGCCGGCCCTGTGTGTGTGTGTGTATTCGGGGTGTGTTCTTGGAAAATTTGAGAGCCTTAGTCAGATAACTGTCATTTTTGAATTAAGTGTTATGCAAAAAATAAACACACAACACAAGAACTAGCAGTCACCCAGTGAAATTAATAGGCAGTAGATTTAAAACAAACAAAAGGAAGTATTTCTTCACAGATTGCACAGTCAACCTATGGAACTCTTTGCCAGAGGATGTTGCGAAGGCCAAGACTATAACAGGGTTCAAAAAAGTTTGGGCAATACACAATGAAGAAAAAAAAAAAAAAAAAGGTTTTTTGAAGCCTGTGGGCAAACACCTGTTTTCTGTCTGTTGTCTGTCTACCATTTGTGACATTTCACCCACAGCATTCTTTGTTTCCCTGATTATTTTGTTAGTCAATTTGAGGCAAATGTCATTCCCTTTAGTCATAATCTAAGTTATTATATTTCTTTAATAATTGCAATTTATATGGGTATATCAAGTTTTAGAGTATTATAATCAGCATGAGCTGATTCAGCCAACTACTCTAAACAACACCTTTTAGTAATACTTCATTTCCATGAAGCTGGAGGTAGGCCAGTGATGCAACATATATATTCTATGCAAGAATAATTAAATGTCTTTTAAAAATTGATATTTATAAATCAGGGAATATTCCTATTGAACAGACTGGACAGTGTTACTGAACCTGTCATACTAAGGCAACTGAAGAAGAAACTTTCCAGCCTCTTATATAAACTAATTTGTGGACTGACTCTTCCAGCTGTTGGAGCAGCTTGTGAATACCCTGTTCTGGTTCGAATATCAAATCTTTAATGCTTATCTAAGAGGTGGTTGGAGGCACCAGAATCTAAACACGTCCTCTTGTTTCTATCACAGTACACTGGGCACCTGTTTAAAATGACTTATTATTTATTATTTGTATTACCATACCATCTAAGAGCCCTACTTATGGATCAGCAGTATAGAGCCCTACTTATGTGCTAGGTGCTGTACAAACACAAGAAGCTAGTTATACAGGGAGAGGGGAAAGAGTTCAAGAGAAACTGTGGCTAACAAAAAAAGGGGGGAGAGAGAGACAAGTGTAGAACATGATATTCTTTTGTCAACTGAAGTAACTGCTGTACAGAATTGTTCTTCCATTACTATTCAGTGGTCATTATGATTATATTTCTGTTATAAGGGTCAACCCTGACCATATAAAAGATTAACTCATCTCATAACTTATGTGTATTTGGTTATTCAGGAAATAGCCTGTATGTGTTTCTGATGTTTTATTATTTCATTCCACCAGCTCATTGCATTCTTTTTATCAAAAGAGCTTCCAAGGTATTGCTCCTAAGAGTTTCTTTAGGAACTTGACAGTAGAGAGAATAGATGGCTGATGGAACTGATATGAGCTTTTTCTCTTTGGAAATTTAAGTGGCTGAATTAGTCTTTGATGACATGGGAAGTTCAGACTTTTTCTGAATTAGGGCCTCTTTGTATAGCTTGTTCTCACCTTTCACCTTTTACCTAATCCAATTAGAATTTGTTGCTAGGTTGGTTTTTTTGTTTTTTGTTTTGTTTTTAGGGCCAAATAGACAAATTTGTGATTAATAATTGTGCCTGCAAAATATGCACACATCTGTTGTATCCTAAACATATTTACTTGCCCCCTCTTGCAGTTCAGGTAACTGCTTTTACCAAAGCACTTGAGTGCATAATTACCTGACTCGTAAATGCATCTGTGGTTATTTTGGGTTCAATGCGAGCAAATACATTTTATAGGCACGGTCACTCTACCTACATTTGGATTTCACTACATGATGGTGAGGGCAAGGTGTGTCTTCACAAAAATCAGGCAGCACTTCCTCCTCAGGACTGGAGATGGACCTGCCCAAGTTCTCTCCTGGACCCTAGGCCTCTACTAACTGCTGACATCAAACTGTGAATAGGGTGCACAGCCGGGGAGAAAGTGGCATGTAAAAGGAACATTTGTCCCTTGGACTTCACTCCAATAGATGGGGGAAATGAGGCAAAAGTCTACTGCTAAAGATATTCATTTGAACATATTGTTGATTTATTATTGCATTTTTTCCTAAATTAAATGCTGTGTTCCTTTCCCTTTTAAAGTTTTCCTTGTTTTATGCACATACTCAGAGTTATTGAGAGTAGTGTGGGAAGTATTCCCTGTTAAAGGTCCCAAGAGAAGATATTTAGTTTTTCCGGGTTTCGGGGTGCAGGCTTGAGATGGTGGTATTTAAATTCAAGAGACCCTTTTTGCTGCCAGTAACACTTGGCAAAAGGATTACATAGCTGTTTATCAGAGAAGCAGTAAACTAAAGAAGAGAGATATTACAGTAGCACCCCATGTCAACTTGGAAACTAGTCATATGTAAAAAGAGTTAGTTGTTTCAGATACTACCTATGTTTGAAACCCTACTCATTTTTTGGCTTTTACAGCCATTTATATATGCTTCCCTTCTTTATTACTGTGAGTAAGACCTGCACGAATGGGCAGTTGACCGACTAAGGCCTTGTCTATAATTGTCTTTCTCTCACTCTCCCACCCTTGTGCTATCACCAATGTGCAGCCTGGCCACTGGGGTCTTAACCAACATGTCACCTAACCCTGCTCAGAGTAAGTCTAGGTAACACGATGGTTAAAATGCTAATGGCTGGCTGCACTTGTGCTCCAAACCATTACTACCACCTGTGGTACTGCAATACTGGGAAATTAAAAATAAGTGGTAGCCTCAGTCCAACAGACGCTACAGGAAATTGGCTAAACAGGAAGTGCTATCAAAGTAAAGGAACTGGGGGGAAGAGAAGATTTTTTTCTCTCTAATTTTTTGGTTATAATAATCTTAGGAGTTAAAGGATATGTAACAATCGTAGTCAGTATACCTTCAATGGCTTCCCCAAGTTTACACAACAAAGCAGCAACAGAGCTAGGACTAAAATGCAACAGTCACGATGGTTTAACTCCTATTATCATCATTGTTATTAAGGGCAATCAAAACATCATAAAGCAGCAGTTAAGAGGACTGATGGTACTTTTTTTGGTCTGTCTGATAAAATATGTATTTACGAAATGTTTGGTAATGCAGTGAACTCTTTCAACATTTCATTCAGCCCTGGAGTTAGTGGGTGCATTGATTTGACTGGACTTTCACCCGTTTGCCTCATGGCTGTTTTGGCTGTATATAAATGGTGTGGTGAGGGCAAAGGGGGACTAAAATGGCAAATGGCTAAGTCTTGTACAATGTATTTTATTATCTCTTACACGGTGGTGCTTTTTATAAACAACTTGTATTTGTTCTCCCCTGGTAATAGAGAACATTGTTTGTTTTTACTTTGGCATTGCATTGCAGTATGAGAACATGAGCATGTAATGAAGTTGCTATGCCCTGTGCCTTAAGGGCAGCACATGCAATGGGTGGGAATAGCAGCTGCGCTGCCCTGAATGCTCTTTTGCTGTTCATATTTCAGGACCCTATGAAGTTCTTATTGAGAGACAAGAGTGAAGAATGTATATAGTTTATACATCTTGTTTGGGAATATTTTGTGGTATTGTTCAATAAGCCCCCTTGGTGGTTCCTTCTGGCTTGAAAGTCAGGGTGGAACTGTCAAGTTGTGCAAGTTGTATTAAGACTTGAAACTCTAGTAAAAGTTACAACATTGTATGTTATTTCTTGTTATTTCTCCCAACAGGTTTTTTTTCCTTACCACTTCACTTTTTGGAGATTAAATTACATTAACTCAAGGATATTTGGGAGATTTTTCTTTCTATTTAATATTGCAGTGCTGAAAGTAGGAATAAAACTCTAGGAAAAGATTCAGATTGGTTACTACTGCTCTTGAATTAATGTGTAGCTTTTCTATATAGCATTCCCTACCAATCAGTAGATAAGCTTTTTTGTGGCATGAAGGTGACTCATTCTCAGGTGGTGTTGCCTCTTTTGGTGATATACTGACTCTAGAATTTTCTCACTGTGAATGCAAAACTTACACATAACTTGAACATTTCAATTTATATGAAGAAGTATCTTGCTTATATGATAGACTGCAGTTCCAAATGGAATATTTTATAACTATCAAACAGCTGGCCTAGCTGACGAAAGAAAAACCTGTCCAGAACTTGTGAATTATCAATACAGGGTGCTGGAGATTATTGTACAACCTGTCACCAACTTCCATGTTAGAGAGGGAATAAATGCTTGATCCCCTGTGATTAGCTATCAAGCCTCTCTTCCACATAGTTGAAACTCTCTGCATTTATGCTTGACCGGAAAGCATGTTCCAGTTGAGTACTGGCTTTCGCCTTTTTCATTTGACAGAACATCCAAGAAAGAAGAGTTTTCCAGAGGTCTCGTTGCTGATTCCAGTTGGCTTCCCAATGCTCAGTTTCTTACTCATATATCAAAAATGGAGGATAGTTATGTGATTTAAATGCCAGCCTTTGCTCATCACAGCCTAGAGTCTCTGAGCTCAGGTCCTTGGCATGCTTGTGTGAGCCATGGCCCCAGGTAGGTAGTAGTAATAACTAAGGCTAAGGTTTAGTCACCAGTATTTTTGGTAAACGTTATGGACAGGTCACGGGCAATAAATACAAATTCACGGCCCCTGACTTGTCCATGATGTTTACCAAAAATATCCATGACTAAATCTCTACTTCTGGGGCCCCGCTGCTCTGGGGGGGCCTGTATTCCAGGGGGCCCCCGCTCCAGTACTGGGGGTTGACTGCCCGTAGTCGCTGCTCCCTGGGTCCGCTCTCTGGATGGCCTCCGGGTGCCCCTCGGGATGTTGCTCTAGGTCCGTCCCCCCCCCCCCCCCGCCCCGAGAATGCTGCTGCTCGAACCATCCCCAGGGCGCTCCCAGGACTGCTGCTCAGACGCTCCCCAGAGCCAGCCACACCGGCCGCTGCTCAGGCGTTCCCTGGAGCCAGCTGCCCGAGGCTTCCCGAGAAGCAGCCAGTGTGGCTGGCCCAGGAACCGCACAAGCAGTGGTCCTGGGGGCACCCCCATGAAGTGCCTGACAGCGGGCCCAGGGGCAGCCCAGGGCCAGCTGCTCAGGCACCCGGGAATCAGCACCAGCTGCTGCAGAATCCATGACTTCTGTGACCTCCGTGAGAGAATATCAGTCTTAGTAATAACTAAGAGTGATAAAACTGGAGATGTTGCATTACAATACCTAGCTCTTATACAGTTTGTTTCATCGTTAGATCCCAAAGTGCTTTATAAAGGAGGACAGTATCATTATGCCTGTTTTACTGATGTGAAAACTGAGGCACAGAGGTTACCCAGCAGGTCAGAGGCAGAGCCAGGAATAGAATCCAGTTCTCCTGAGTCCTAGACCAGTGCTCTATCCACTAGACCACACAGTAGAGTGGTGCTCACAGCCTTACGCACAGTGCATACCATTGGCAGGGGCTCATCAGCATTGGACCCTCCCAGTGGCAGCAGCATGTAGGAGCAGCGCCAGCCTGCTCATTGCCCACTCAGGTTTGGCCCTATGCACTTTCTATCTTGGCGGGATGGCAGCTGGGCCAAACCTGAGCAGTGCTGTGGCCTCTGTGCACCAGGTTGCATGCCACTCACTGAAATTTAGCCCTGTGTGGGCCCCCACCTCTGGAGTGATGGAGGGACCATGGGGCCAAACCTTAGCAGGTAGTGGGGCAGCCAGCGCTGCTGTTCCTTGCTGCTGCGGTGGGGCTGGCTCTTGCACCAAGCCTACCCCTTGAGAGCCTGCCTGGTCTTGCCCTGCTTCCTGCAGCCCATGTGCCGCTCTGTTCTGCCCATAGGACTCACTCAGAGACAGCCTCAGCACCTGCTACAAGAATGTGGACTTGCGGTGAGTGCCAACAGCGGGGAGCCAGCCGGGAGAAGAGAGACAGGGAGCACTGGAATGTGCCAAGTGAAAAATTTCCAGGGGTGCCTTTGTCTCTGTATTTCCTCTCCTATACACTCCATATCCCATAACCCCTCCCCATCATGCTGCTTTCTTAAACTATGTACAAGCAGTCTCTACATTGCTGCACACTGTGCTGAGCCTCATCTCTGTATATGTGTTGAGAAAACGATATATGCTAAGCAACACGAGGGTTCTGGCTTTCTGCACTTCTTCCAGCATTGTCCAGGGGACAAGATAAGTGTTACCAAACTGAGGACTAGACTGGAAACTGATAAAGCTGCTGTCAGTTTGATTCTCTGTGGTTGTGTCAAGGGACCAAAAAAAACAGGTGGTAAATATACAATAATGTTACTTATCAAATAATCCGTTTGTCATAACTTTCCAAGGTCAACCCGCTATATCATTTCTTATCATTCAGAAGTGCCTTATTAAATTGGATTTATTTGCTATTCTTCTGTGGTTGATCAAGATAGCGGGCTAAATAGTGCAAAGCCAGTTGCAGAGGGGAGAATGTCTTGCATCAAAAGGCATTGCTGGCACATTTGCGGTGTTATAACCCTGATTCTGTAGTTCATCCCAGCAAGGAGAGAAAGACAAGAGCTCTGTAGAGTGATTAAATCATTTAATTAATCCTTGTAGAATAACCTTCGCATCTGACTGCTAGTTGTAGCTACAGCTATAAACCACAGCAGTTATTAATCATGCTTTCCAGCCACTTGGATCAGAACAAGTATGAAAGTTGTTTTCCAAAGTCTTCCATTTCCATTTGTTATAGGTCATAATTATAAGGCATTAGAAGATTTTTAAATGATGAAACACCAATTTACTGAAGTTGAGAAAGCAACTTTTTCCTGTCCTTTACCAAAATGTACATTAATGAATGATTTTATCTGGTTTTATCACCTTTCCTCATTTAATGTGATTCAATTTTATTTCTTTTAGCACAGTATGCACTTTGGGACTCATAATTAACTAATGTAGGTTACCAAAAATGGACAAAAGTTTTAATGAATGGGGAAAAAAAAACCATTAGGCTCACAGTCACCATGCTGCTGTACTAGTTGTATTGATGGTTCTTGAGCAGCACCTCCATTTTAGACTTTCATTTCTTTTCTTGCAAGTTGGACATCAGAGAGGTGGTTTGTGGGATTGATCCATTGCTTTTAGCTACTGTGTGCCAGACAACAACTAGAGAGATGGATTTGGCCTCTTACTTGCCAACACCAACAATATGTGTGTGTGTGGGGGGGGGGCACTTTAGAGATGGCATCCTCTCCACTGATGTCTTCTCCTGTAGTGACATCTAGTTGCTGCACGAAGAGTGACTCTTCCTAGCTTTTGGAGAGGGCTCTTGTTGAGGTCTGCTGCAGTTTGGAAGAGGGCAAGAGTTACATGATGGGTATCCTCAGACTCCTGTCTAATTAGATCAGACTGGGCCATTCCATGGACTTCACTAGTCAATGCAAACTGTTTTGTTTTCAGTATAAATCTAATTCCATCTCCACCTTTCTTTCTTTCCCCACCCCCATTTTTATGTTTTCCAGACTTTAGAAAGGAGAGATTCCAAATATAGTTAGACAGAGTGAGCGTATGTGTGTGGTGTGTAAATACGTATCAACACACGCACAGAATTATCGCCACGAGCTGCTTTTCCCTTATGGAGCTTCTGAGAAAAGAAAGCAATCCTCTGTGGCCTCGTGTACAGAATGATTAATAGGTCATACTACATTAATTAATTAATTTTAAAATGAAAGAAAATCAAAACCCTCTTTCTCAAAGCAACCAAAAGTCACACTTTCATTCTAGTTCTTATTATAACTGCCATCCTCCAAGCCACCTTTTTGTTAATTTACCCTGCCCCGTTTCCCAGGCAGTCTGGACTTGGGACCTACATGGTTGTGGGAGTTACTATTGAGTTCAAAGTAGCTGCTCTGTTGACCCACATAGTCCCTCTGCTACCTATATCTAAAATTCAATGATTCTCAAACTTTTTTTTTTGGTGGACCATTTGAAAATTGCTGAGGGTCTCGGCGGACCACTTAATGATGTTTCTAAATGTTGTTTGTACAGTTAGCTAACTATTGTAAAGCGCTTTGGATAAAAATGCTATATTAAAAAAAACCCTTAATAACTAATGTTTTTTTGTTCTACAAATAAAAGCACACAACTCATATTTTAATATCAGTAGTCTTACCTTTCTAATGCGACGGATGTGCCCTCTCTCCCCCACTACGGCAGCCCCCGAGCTGGAGCTGGGAAGAAGGGGGGTCTCTCCCTCTCTCCCCCGCCGCGGCATCCCCTGAGCTGGGGCTGGGAAGGAGAGGGTCTCTCCCTCTCTCCCCCACTGCGGCAGCCCCCGAGCTGGGGCTGGGAAGGAGGGGGGTATCTGCCCCACCACAGAGCTGAGGCTGGGAAGGAGAGCCATCTGTCCCCAGCAGCTACAGCCCTGGAGCTGGGGAAAGTCAGCTCTTTGGCTGCCGCAGCCCTGCCCATCCCAAATTCACCTCACCCCCTCTTCTCACCCCACTATCCCCCTGTTCCCCCTACTCCCTATTCACCCCAAGGCCACCACCTCACCTTACATATGCGTCTTCTCCTGTTTGCTAACTGTGTGCACTTTTTGGGGAATCTGTTTTATTTTTCAACATCATTTGATGCAGGATAAAAAGAATAGATAGGCCTGTAGTTTATATCTTTGTGAGAGCATGTCTACACTTGAAAAATATAGTTGGTCAGAACTCAGAAGATTATACTTCAGTGAGCCTGAAAACTTGTCTGGCATACTGATCTTAAAGCATCATAAAACCTTTCTTAAAACCATTACAGATGGGTATACAGCTGCAGATAAGTGTGAAACAATGATGCAGGCTATTTAAGAAGAGGCAAACAGATGGGCAAAACAGAGGTAGGTTAAAAATCTATTCTTAAAATCCTTTTTTTTTTTTTTTTTTTTTTTTGAGGAGTTGAGGTGAGTTGCTCATACCATCCCCTTTTTCAGATTAATAAAGATGGTTATGGGTAACATGGTTCAGGAAAAATAAAACTTTGCTCTAACTTTCACCTGTCTCCAAAACTTTATTCAGGTATGGATCAGCTCACATCAGAGTATAATAAGGCATGGAATTGTCTAAGGCAGTGAGGCATATACCCTATGGTTAGTATCCTTTAAAGCTAGAAAGGAGTACTGGATAGAGGAGGGGTTGCAATGATCAGATTGGGACAGTCATGAAAGAAGAGAGAGCCAGAGGAACCGTTGAAAGATTGTAGGCAGGATTTGTTTATTAAAGGGTTTTGTGGGAAGGGAGCCCAGGGTTGTTGGGGTCGAAACTAGGGAGCTGTTAGAACATTTTTGAATAAAGGAAGAGACGAAGTGTGTGAAATGTTCAGATAACACACCACACTCTTTCCTGACATCACAAAATCCTGTTTCTCAGGGTGTTTTACAGCACTTCAACCATTCAGGGTTATACAGCCAAGTAATGATTGATGTAAATGCTGTGAAGAAGTGAAGACATGGTAGAACAGATGCAAAGCCTACATGGCAGAAAATGTGGAGGTTATGCTCTCTAAATAAATACATTCTGTGGCAATTGTAGCTTGGATGTCATATTTGGCTTTCATGACTGCTGATCAGTTCACAGCAAAGTAGTATGCGGTCGGCAAACTTTGTCTTCTATTTCCCAAATTGAAATTAGCAAAATATATATTCTAAAATGCAGTTTGTCCTTCACAGATCAAAGCCTCAGCTCACAAGTTGTATAGTGTTAGCTTCAGCAAGGAAAGTTCAGTGACCTGTGGTGCTAATTTGTAGGCAGAAAGTTTGTAAAATGTCAGTACAGCACGCTCTAGATCAAGCTGCATTGACCTCCTGCCTCATGGTGGTATGTTCTGATGCCACTTGTCATTATTTATTTGCCTACTGTGACAAGAATTATTACCCTGATAAACAAAAATACAAAAAATGTGTTCTCATTAAGTTATGTCCACTATGAAGCCTATTTTATTTTGTGTGTGCATGCGTGGTTTTTCCCCAAGGGAAAAAAATAACTCCTCTCAAATGTTCATTGACCTAAGGCCTGATGTGTAAATAGGGGAGGGAAAGTTCCGCACCACTGAAAAAAATCTGTGTAATTATTATTATTCCAGTGAACTTCATTATTCCTCATTGTGGCAAGTGGCCAAGTTTCGTTCTGTGCCACCATTTTGTCTTCTGATTAATTGCTTTTAGTCTTAGTAAAGTAAATATTATTAATTCCTCCTGATACCCTAACTACGTTTACTGCACAATGGAGCAGCTGGTATAGAAAGTTTATCACCATAGCTACCTTTTGTATAGTATCTGTTCACTGCTGTTTTATTCTGGAACCAAGCTTTAAGGGGCCTCTGAATTGCACAATATTTCTTGGCAGTTTTCGGTGCTCTTTGTGGGACAATGCCTCCTTTCACCTAAAGGACATATTTAACAGGGTTGTCAGGGCTGCTTTCTCTTCTTCTCCTTTTGGAACTATGTAGAGATGGAGCGTTTTCAGGTTCAGAGCACCCAATTAAAATCTTGTTTTTCAAGACACATGCCTGAGATGACACTGGGGTTGCTCAGTGTCTTCTCCTCTAATGTAAAATACAAGAAACCGTGGATCAAAAGGTAGATGCTGGTACAGGTAGATGAGATGTTTGGATCGAAATGACTCCTCCCCCCAGGACATGGCAATAGAGGACTGAGGCACATTGAGAATTAAAGTTACTCTTTATTAGAGT
This sequence comes from Emys orbicularis, assembly GCF_028017835.1. Taxonomy (NCBI): domain Eukaryota; kingdom Metazoa; phylum Chordata; order Testudines; family Emydidae; genus Emys; species Emys orbicularis. The sequence continues at coordinate 90,138,697 of NC_088690.1, forward strand.
TAGACAAAATGTTTTTGAAATTTAAAGGGACAGTGGAACAATTTTCATTATATTTCACCCCACTGTTTTGACCAAATATAGAGCTGGCAAAAAAGAAATTAAAAATAGAAATTTGTATTTTCAAAATTGGAAAAAATAGGGGGAGAAAATTAAAATTGTGGTTCTCCCTCCCCTCCTCTTCTTTTCTGAACAGCTCTACTCCATACCTTGCAGGACTGTCCCATACTGAAAAAAAAAATATATAGCATATATATATAAAAAATAAAAAGGCAATATAGCACCCAAAGGCTACACTTTTATTGAAAGGAGGGATATTTCTAATTGTTTGAAGATACTCCAATCTGTGTTTCCTGGAAGCTATATATGTTTGAATCCTCATTCATCAATTGCATGACTTGGTTTTTCCAAGCTATTTATAATAATGAATAAATAATGACCAGTCTCTGATTTGCTGCAATGAGCAGTGAGTAAAATTGCTATATATGTTTACACCATCATCACAGCGGTAAGGATGGACAAGTGGGTTGTCTTCCTAGGCTGGAAGATCTTCAGTGTGATTTTTTGCAAGGATGATTTATACCTACCAATCCAAAAAGACATATGGATGTGCGCTTCTGATGATGGTTATCTGACATGGTACTGATAGGAGCTGTCAAAGAAACATCTGCCTTAGGGTTCCCAACATTGCAAGCACTACTGCACAACAGTGGGAAACTTTCATAAAAAATTCCACAACTCTTGGATGGACCGGAGGGGATAGTGGATTTATAAATTCCAAGGTGACTGACAACCTCTTTTTTCTTTAATACGTTCTTAGAAAGATTTTCAGATTATTCTTAAATGCAAACAGTTAAGATTTATTTAATCTTGGATTTTCATAACATGGAAAACGGTGAGAGCTATTTCCAGCTGTTTTCAGTTTTAGGGTATGTTTGCTTTGCAGTCGGAGGTGTGATTGCAGCACATGTGGACATACTTGTGTCATATTTAATCTAACTAGCACACTAAAAACAGCAGTGAAGACATGGCAACACATTCTGGGGAACCTGCATTTGTGTCTGTATTGGTAGTACATGCTGAAGCCCATGCTGCTGTGTCTTTACTGCTATTGTTATCACACTAGCTAAATTAAAGCTAGTGGAGATATGCCTATCTGTGCTCTAAGCAAATCTTCACCTTCAGTGTAGACATACCGGTAGAGTAAGGAATTGCAGACACCCAGTAGACTATTTCAGCACTTGAATTCAACTTTCTTTTTGATCTTAGTTTATTCGTAATTAAATGGGGGTTTTCAAGACCATGTGTAAATACATATTTGTGTTTAAAAATATCACTGCTCCCTCAGTACCAAGGTATTGTGTCGGAAGCCACTGTCCTATGTCAAAATGCTGTTGAAATCAATGGTTCCTCTTTTTAATTTTATATTTTAATTAGACATTGACATCTGGTATATGTGAATGTGTATTTGCACACCTGCACGTTATCTGATATGAAGAGACCTAAGATATCTGGAGAATACAACCACAGATGGAATTGGGTCATTTAATTTAATGTATTAATTGTGTTGAATGTATAGTTGTTATACAATTTGTACGCCATGTAGATTCCAGGTACTTCAAGCTGTTCATTCTATAAATCACACTTTACCCCTTCTGTTGATTTTCATAATTGACTGAATAGTGAGAGGATAAACTTGGCAATGTTATTAGAGAGTCCTTGAAGGGGGGAAAAAGTTGCATTTGGAACCCAATTTAATTTATAATAACAATTAGGATTTACAGAGGACTTATATAGTTATCTGCTCTGTTAAGCAAATGTACTGTGCAGTACTTAAGTCTCGTACATGTACATGTACGAGGAGTCTTTTTTTCAGCAGACTGAAAAGGGGGAAGTTAGTTGGGTTTACATCAGCATTATAATAACCTTGTTTGCTCTGCAGTTTAAATAGTATTCTACGCTTCCTGTCTGTGAATTTAGTGTTAGCTCCAACTCAAAGGTGGTTAAATTTCAGTGGTAGATGAAGTGATTGTGGTAAAACTTGTAAAATGCTCTGGAATCTTTGGGGATGAAATTGAGGATGATACCATCAAACTCTTTAGGTCCCAAAGTGTGCTTCCCGGGAAGTTTAACTTCTGTGCCAGGGAAGATAATGGAGCAAGTAATTAAGGAAATCATCTGCAAACACTTGGAAGGTGGTAAGGTGATAGGGAACAGCCAGCATGGATTTGTAAAGAACAAATCATGTCAAACCAATCTGATAGCTTTCTTCGATAGGATAACGAGTCTTGTGGATAAGGGAGAAGCTGTGGATGTGGTATACCTAGACTTTAGTAAGGTATACCACACTATATGATATTCTCGCATGATATTCTTATCGATAAACTAGGCAAATACAATTTAGATGGGGCTACTATAAGGTGGGTGCATAACTGGCTGGATAACCGTACTCAGAGAGTTGTTACTAATGGTTCCCAATCCTGCTGGAAAGGCATAACGAGTGGGGTTCCGCAGGGGTCTGTTTTGGGACCGGCTCTGTTCAATATCTTCATTAACGACTTAGATATTGGCATAGAAAGTACGCTTATTAAGTTTGCGGATGATACCAAACTGGGAGGGATTGCAACTGCTTTGGAGGACAGGGTCATAATTCAAAATGATCTGGACAAATTGGAGAAATGGTCTGAGTTAAACAGGATGAAGTTTAACAAAGACAAATGCAAAGTGCTCCACTTAGGAAGAAAAAATCAGTTGCACACATACAGAATGGGAAGAGACTGTCTAGGAAGGAGTACGGCAGAAAGGGATCTAGGGGTTATAGTGGACCACAAGCTAAATATGAGTCAACAGTGTGATGCTGTTGCAAAAAAAGCAAACATGATTCTGGGATGTATTAACAGGTGTGTTGTGAGCAAGACACGAGAAGTCATTCTTCTGCTCTACTCTGCTCTGGTTAGGCCTCAGCTGGAGTATTGTGTCCAGTTCTGGGCACTGCATTTCAAGAAAGATGTGGAGAAATTGGAAAGGGTCCAGAGAAGAGCAACAAGAATGATTAAAGGTCTTGAGAACATGACCTATGAAGGAAGGCTGAAAGAATTGGGTTTGTTTAGTTTGGAAAAGAGAAGACTGAGAGGGGACATGATAGCAGTTTTCAGGTATCTAAAAGGGTGTCATAAGGAGGAGGGAGAAAACTTGTTCACCTTAGCCTCTGATGATAGAACAAGAAGCAATGGGCTTAAACTGCAGCAAGGGAAGTCTAGGTTGGACATTAGGAAAAAGTTCCTAACTGTCAGGGTGGTTAAACACTGGAATAAATTGCCTAGGGAGGTTGTGGAATCTCCATCTCTGGAGATATTTAAGAGTAGGTTAGATAAATGTCTATCAGGGATGGTCTAGACAGTATTTGGTCCTGCCATGCGGGCAGGGAACTGGACTCGATGACCTCTCGAGGTCCCTTCCAGTCCTAGAATCTATGAATCTATGAATAAGTCTTTCCACTGTTAGCCTTGTAAACCATGGTCTGTAATGCTGTTAAAATCCCAACTTCTAGGATAACTATCTCACCATCACTATATGCTTCCCTCAATTCTCAGCAAAACTCCCACTCATCTTTGGGAGTTAATGGCATGGATCAAAGCCTGCATTTGGTCTTCAGGGCCCAATTCTGTCTTCAGTTACATGGGGACAATTTCCATTGAAGCTTATAGGAATTGCACATGAGGTAGAGTTGAGCCAATACTTTGCTGCTCGTTGGGTTTCACTATTCTCTTTTCTTTCAGAAAATGAATTGGTTGCATTTTGGATTTGCCAACCTTGAAACTATTTTGTGGGACTATAATTGTTAAAATACAATTAATTTGAAATGGAAAGGAAGGAATAAAATAATAAGACACACAGAAGATTTTCCCTTTAGCATGGGTTTGCATTGTTCACTCAAGCTTATTGTTAACAATTATTTATATTGCACCAAATGCTGGTGAACTGGAGGAGTTGGATGTGAACTTCTTGTTAACAGAGCCAGCCTTTGCACCTTCTATAGAAGAATCTAGGCTCTTACTAAAAAAACATGCCGTACCTCTGTTTGATAAAATTGAAAGGAATATGCTGCTGGTCTCCACAACATGACGCTGTGGAGACCTGAAGTTCTCTGCCCCACATGTGCACACACACCTGCTTGTCTTTTATTTAAATGAGTCAGTTAAAGGGTAAGTGTATTCCAAAGAGTCACCTAGCTATCCCTTTGGTTAGCCATGTGTATAGACAGAGGAGTAATATTCATGGATAGACGGTAGCTATGTTTGGGGAGAAGGTGGCAAAAATGTGTTTTCAGTCTACCCAATATGCTAAGTCTTGCTCTGCTTGTTAAAATGTTCAGCTTCCTGAGACCACTAGCTATTGCTGCATCACTTATTGCAAGGGGAGTTCCCTTCTTTAATCTCCCACCATGAAGAATGCACCACATAGTCCTGGAATCCTCAGCACCAGCTACTAAATCAGTGCATGAAGAAGAGACCAGCCCAAGCTGAGCCCAGGGCCGACGAGGGGTGGGGGAAGCCGGTACAAATTACTGGGGCCCGGCGGTCTGGAAGGGGGCCCGGCTTCCCCCTCCCCCCCTCCCCCGTCAGCCCTGTTTAGCTGGTCCACCCTTGCTGGGGGGCCCGAAAAAAAATTTTCACCAGGGCCCGAACCCGCTCTCGGCGGCCCTGGTGAGGCTATTGTGTGTGGAAATTCTATTGCTTCTACAAAACTCTCTCCGCACTGGTACCTGTATGGGCAATGAAAAGTTTGAAGCACTGGCCCTGGGAGGGAACCTGGAGCGGTGTTCCTTCAGTATCTTAATTAGATCTTGACAATTGGTAGGGACAGGCATTTGATATAAAGAGACACAGGGTGCCTGGTTAGTACAACAGTAGGTGGAACTTGGAGTCACTTAATTTCCCTATCTATGGAGAGCAGTTGGAAGGGGAGGGGGTTGGTGGAGAGGGACCCCTGCACTAGCTAGAAAAAAATCTTACCTCAAAAACCAAAGGGGACTTATTCCTCAAATGACATCCCCGGAGCCCACCACCAGAGAGGACCCACCCCATCTAACCAACTACCCCCAACCACAGATCACATAATCTCTCTCCTGCTGCTGCTGAAATACACAACTGTCCGGTAGGAGGGGCCACCTAGAGGAAACTCACTAAAGTATTATGGATGGACAAGCACCGTGTATCAAAAGGTAATGGGGTCTGGGATAGGCACTGAAGGATTGATGGATGTAGGAGTGGGGAGAGTGTGGAATTGATTTTTGGGAGAGAGGCGAAGTAGAGGGAGATATGACTGATGGGTTTATTTTGCCTCAGGAATGTCACATATATCACTGAACGGGAATTGTTCTGGGGAAGCCTCTTGTTAAAATGTTGGCAGTGCATCTGTATCTAAAATGCCTAGTAATGACCCTGTCTCAAAGACCTTACTGTGATAGTTATGCATCTATTTCAAAGAATTTTTTTGTTCTACTTTGCATTTGGTTAAAAGCAATATGCCACTTCAGGATGTATGACGCTGTAATGGGAACATGCTTTAAACCCAGTGTCTAACAGTTCACTCAGCTACACTATCATTGCAGGATGTCCTATTTTTTTTTTAAGTAAATGGCATGTGTTTATACTAAATCATTAGTACACAGCTAATAGGTGGGAGCTACTTCAGCAAGGCGTTGTCAGGTACCAAGGTTGCAGGGCAGGGGTAACATAGCCTCCCACCAGTCTGGATTGTGCCCTGGTATGTCACACCCTCCCTTTGTGTTAGTTTTAGAACTTTAAAAAGGGGTCCCCCACTCTCCACAAGCCATGTCACCATTCTCCAGTTTCTTGCTTTCTGTCATTCATTGAGCTAGTTGAGCATCTTTTACTATGTCAAGACATCCTCTGGATCTGTCTGTCTAAAAAGATCCTCAAGAGATTTATGCAAGAGCTCAGAGTGAAATGTATTTGAAACTATCGGTGTAAACTTTTTGCTTTTTTTAATTTCTCTTCTGTTCTTAAATTCCTGTAAAACAAAGGCTGTAAGACAAAGTCTGTCTTGCACATCTGGTTAATGGTCACATAACACACATTAGGTTAGGTTGATTAAATAATTAGTTAACCAAGGGGAAAAGTCAGTACTGAAGGCTAGATACAAAGTACTGTGCTACTGAACAAAGGAACAGCTCTGCTATCTCAGCCCTGTGCAATCTCTGGCTAACCGTCTATTGTAATAAGTGGACATTAATTAATGATAAACTGCAGTGAAATCAAGGAGCACAGATACTCAATGGCCATATTTCAATCAATGCAGAAAGAATTCCGAATTATTTGCTACCTACGGTATAGAACAACAAACCTCTGGCACACTAAATCTCAAACACCCTTAAGAAGGTGTAATATCATATGTACTGTAAATGTGGGTACAGTTGGGTTTTTTTCCCCCTGTGCATCATGCAGGGCATCATACATGCCCCTGTGAATCATTCAGGGCACTTCTTGGGTCATACAAGCAGCCATGTGACAGTATCTTTAGTGTGGATTCACTGCATGTCCATCTAATTACACTTTTCCTCATTTATAAGTACAAAAATACAAATAATTAGTCACTTCTGCACATAGTGGAAGTCTGTTATGACTCATTAATGATTTTAAAGGTACTTAGTAATAGATACTGAGGTGTTTTTAGGAAGGTACATTTGAGGGGTCTAAAGGAAATTAAATTCTATTTGATCAAATAGTAACTGTGTTTTTTGTTTTTGTTTTTTTCATATGGCAGCTTCTTCTCACATTGGATCTTTATTTTGGAATTCTGCTCTCACTAAATGGGTAGACCGCTCATTGATCGTAGTAATGGGAAATCTGTGCATGCAGACTGAGCACAAAGTAATGAATCCTGCATAGATCTGAGAGGAGAACTTTGCCCTTCATTAGCAGAACTGAAATGCTATTTTTAGATAGTCACATGAAATAATATTAAGACATGTTAATGTATTGCCTCTCCAGGGATCTGAGCTGGTAACTTAACTTCATTGATATAAGCAAGGATTAAACTAGTTTAAATGCTTTTAAATTAGACACTGCAATCTGAGGTGTGATTGCAGTGCGGGTATCCATATCTGCTCTTGTATGGCTAAAAATAGCAGTCAGGATGTGGCAGTACTGGCTTCAGTGTGGACTAAGAACATGAGTTTGTACCTAGGGCCCCAGCATGCTTATACAGCCCATGTTGAAGCCTGTGCCACTGCATCTATATTGCTACTTTTAGCCATGCTATCTCTGGTAAAGCTAACGTGGGTATGTCTACTGCAATCACACCTCAGATTGCAGTGTAGATGTACCCTTTGGGGCTTGCACTAGTTTAACTAAATAATATTTTTAAACTGATGTCTACACTAGTAAATTATACTGATTTAACAAGGCCTTCTGACACACAAAGCAGACAGATGTAAACAATTATTAAGCCCGGTTCAGAATCTGCTTTGAATTACACCCCATGTATCTTCAATAGCGAGATGTAAATCCCAAAAGAATTGGCCTGCTAATACACCAGAAATATTGTAAGAAGTAATTAATGATCATTGTAATCCTGAAACAATGCTCAGCTTGATGGTGTGTAGCTGAGGTGGGTGTTCATGTGTTTGGGGGATCTGGAGAGAAGTGGTAGATTAAAAAGGAAAAGAGAAATCAATTACCAAGCCAATAACAGTACAGAACAGTACCTGATTAGATTTTTATCTGTTACTCTAGAGATTTTAATAACATTTTAAATGAAGGATAGCTATTTTTATTATTATTATTATTTTATTATTTGTATTGTTGTTCTGCCTAGTGGTGCCAATTGTGCTAAGTGCTGTACATACCCAGAGTAAGAGACAGTTCTGCCTCTAAGCTACTTATCTAGAGAGAAAGTGTGTCACAGAGAGGTGGAGTGACTTGCCCACAGTCATGCAGCTGATCAGTGGTAGAACTGGGAATAGAGCTCAGGTCTGCTGATTCCCAGCCCAGTGTCTTATCCACAGGACTATAATGGCATTTAGACTTTAGGTCACAGGCCTCAAAACAAAAACCATCACAAACCCTACCAAATACAAAATTTAGAAGGAAATGAACATTTCTCCAGGGATACCCAGGAGTAAGGAAGATCACTTTGGGGGGCAAAAAAAGAAAAAAGTGACTGTACTATTGTACAACTTTGAGGATGGACAGTAGAAAACAATTTGCCTTCCTTAAAAAAAGTCCCCCTTAAATAAAACATACACTGTTTCTCCTTTACATCAAACTTAGATCATTTGAGGGAATGGGGTGGGGGTGGGGGAGGAGGTGGGATGGGGGGAGATGGAACGGAAGTCTATAGTTAAAACTAATTATAACATTCATGGCTAATCAAAGAACAAGTGAGTAAATTTCTTGTTAGCATTTCACATCGTTTCTTTCAAATAGCCTTTGTTTTTGAAGCTCCCTGATTTCCAACAATCAATTCTGCTTGGAAACTTTATTACTATGTGTGTGGTATTTGATTTCCAATGCTAAAGCTTTTTATATTTTTTAAAGTATCTTCTCACTGTTTGTGCTTTGTGTGTCATTGTTCCTCCCTCAAGGGAAAGACTGCACTTCCCAGTCTAAGCACAGAGCTGTGCCTGATGTCAATTTCATCATCCCTAGCACCTTTGCTGACCTCTGGTTTCCTTCAACTCCTTTAAGGCTGCACTTATCTCACCCCCCACGAGTAATGGTGGTTGTAAAGGGTCATCATTGATTTATAATTGATTGGCCAGCTGGATATCTGGTGGGGAATTTAAGAAGAGTTTTAATCTATCCTGTACACTAAAGTGAGAATGTGCTAAGCACCTGGCTACCAATAATGGAAAGATCATTTATATAATTGGCCAGCCTATCCTACTTCACGTAGCTGTAAATTTGAATTTGACATGGAATGTAAGGACGGTCCTTAGAGAAATAGGAACTTAGCTTGCCCAACTCAACAAGAGCAATTTTAAGCGCCTGATCATATCTACTGTAGTGCTATGCAGAAAAGATGCTTGGGGGTATATGGAACAGCAGGTTAACAGCTTAGCCTTTTCACCCCTGAAGGCCTGAGTTAAAAATCTTGGTTTGGGGGATGGCTAAAAAATGGTTTGGTGGTTTTACCTTATCTGTCTTCATGCACCTCTCCAAGCTACCACACCATGCCAGTCTCTCTTCACATGAGCACTCTGACTGGTGTTCCTCAGCTGTTAGGACTGAAGTTGTTGGGAAAATTGGGGGTGGGGGGTGGATTTTTGCACAGTTTCTGCGTGACTGAAGGCAGTGCTTTTATAGTACTTTCTGTTTGTTTAATGTCTGCATTACTTGTTCTTCCATTTAATTGGATTAAGACTTCAGGAACTAAATCATTTGTATTAAAAATAATACATCCTCCACCCTTTTTAAATCAATTTTGCTTACTTTAGGTGGTTACTGGATAACACAGTCATTGGTTAAAGAGAGATGTCATTTTAAATAAAAAGGCAAGCCAGGACTCTGAACAAGACTGAGCCTATATGATACGATGTCAATAACTGAAGGTTGTAGTGTCATCACTGCTAACACTATAAGTATTATCCTGCGCTGTGCAAACTGCCCTAGGCCTGGGTGATTTATATAGTTAAACAAGATCAATTACATATATCAGTCAAAATGATAGGCATGGATTAGATCGAAATAAGTGGAAGGTTCAGTAATCTCATTCTCATTCCTCTAAAACGATTTACAGATTTTTAACAAGGGAACTAAGAGTCTTAAAAGGCTGTAATGCAATTTCTCCACTAATGACAGGTAACATCAGCACTGAACAGAAACAGACTGATAAAGAACCAGTTCCAAGCTTTAATGTTTTAGCACACTATGTAACTGGTATATAAAATGTAGGGATTCTGAATGTAAATACAGTTGGATGAGGACTTCTAGATTGCTAGTCCTGTTGAAGGTCATGTTGTATCTTATTCAAAGGGTAAGTTTCCCTGCATTTGCAGTTTGACTGAAGATCTTGCTGTCATGACTTAACTTTAACTTGTCCATTCTTAACATAGTAGATTTTTCAGATGTGTCCGTCCACTCAGGTTTTTTGAGCATCATTTTTAATTGGAACAACCCCCATTCTTAATGTTAAAGCTGCAAGGAGTGTCAACTTTCATTATTTTATTTATTTGTCCTCCATTTTTGTGAAACGTGAAAATTTCTGAAAGAAATTTGGAAGTAACTGCCATGAAAGAAACAAATGACAAGATTTACCTGCCTGATATAAACTAGGGCACAGGGCTCCAGATGGCGGAAAGCCATCTCTTGCCAAAGTCCACAAAGCAACTGCAATTTCCCCTTTATGACAAGGGAGGGAACCATGATGGGATTTTCACCTGAAAGCTGGGTGACACTGGCCTGGGAGAGCATGTAGCCGTGGCAGGCTGGGAAATTAAAATGCTGCTTCTGCTAGTGGTTGTGCTGGCTTGTTCTTGTTTGCCTCTTGTTCTTGTAATTTTAGTACATGACGTGTTCATTGTTTAGGTAGTACCTAAATGTCACCTAGACCAGGGCTGTTAAGTTGCTGAGGAAACTGCACCTCTGACCCCTTCATGGCCTCCTTGAGAACACCTCACTCAGGTGTTGGGCCTCTAGCCATCACCTCTTTGGGTGGAAACGTGTACATCTCTCTCTAGGCCAGGCATTCAAGCCGCAATTTCCTCATGAAACTCACTGTGATCACCTCAGTAAGTCTGAGTTTAGTTCAGCACCTGCTGTCCAGTTCTTTCCAAGGGGTTGTGACAGGATTAGCCAGTGATCATCCAGCCTTCATAAAGCAAAAGTATGATGGACAAAATGCCTCTTGAAAACAATAAGCAACTTGCATGGATGCCTGTCGTACCAGGTGCCACCCATCTTCCTCCTGAAGACCTTGGTAGGTTTCAAAGTCCTTCAAATCCTTTCTGCTGGGTCCGTCCCTCCTGTCATAGCCTCACAGCTGTTCTTGGATTGGGTGAGAATGACCCCTCTTCTATATCAGGCTGGTTACTTCATACAATTCTCTGTTTTCTGGGTTGCTTTAACTCAGTCAAACCAGTATGCAATTTCCCCCAGCGGGTGGTAAAAAAATATTTAAAAAAATATATGGAGATATACCTATCTCATAGAACTGAAAGGGACCCTGAAAGGTCATCGAGTCCAGCCCCCTGCCTTCACTAGCAGGACCAAGTACTGATTTTGCCCCAGATCCCCAAGTGGCCCCCTCAAGGATTGAACTTCTGGAGACTTGTTTATCTGTTTCATAGAAAGGTAAGGCTGGAAGGGACCTCGACAGGTCATCTTGTCCAGCCCCCTCAACTGAGTCAGAACCAAGTAAACCCAGACCATCCCAGACAGGTGTTTGTTTAACCTGTTCTTAAAAACCACAAATTCTCTTGGTAACGTGTTCCAGTGGTTAACTATCCTTATAGTTAGAAAAACTGTCCTTAATATATGACTGAAATCTCCCTTGCTGCAGATTAAGCTGATGGGTTACGCTGAACCATTCTTTTCCAGGATCATAAGCATGGACTTATGTTTACAAACTTCTGGTTTCTTCGTGTATTAGAACAGCTTTTGGTGCATTTCCTGAGCATCTATTGATGAGGCATTTTTTTGACCTGCCTTCGTATTTTTACGTTTTATTTATTTATTTATCCCCACCCCTCCCCCAAGCATTTGTTATTTGAAAGGCAAAAAAATTAAATTACAAAATGATAACATTTGACAAAAAAGGCTGATTCTTTCTACCAAACAATGTAATTTTATACGTTTTCTGTTTTTGACAGTTAAATGTTACATTAAAGATTTTGCAACTTCCGTGGGTCATGTCAATGAGCATTGTCAGGCACTTCAAAAGATCCCTGTCAAATTATCATCCATTTAAGAAAAATACTAACTTTGCTTTTACATTTCTGAAGACATCCAATACAAATGTCCACTTCAATAAATCTCCTGAGGGGGGAGAGTCTATATTGGGGATGATGGTTATCATCTGCTTTTGTGAGAATAATTCACAACAATGATAGACAAGAAGTAGAGTAATGGTTGGTGTTACTTTGATTAAGGATCTCTTATAGCTGCCGTTCAACGTCATTCTATAGGGGTTCCCATATTAGCTCTTTTGAATTGCATAAGCTGAATTTTGGTGTAAATGGCTCACTTTAAATTATTTTTTACCTCAAATCATCAATATCCTTAAAGTTGTTTTCATTTATGGGCAGCCCTAAAAAACAGTATCGATAATTTTAGTTGATGCTTTGAAAAAAGTACCGTCCAACAAATGAGTGTTTTGACGTCTATTGCTCTCTCCGATGCTTTCCTTACCTAGAAAAATCTATTTTGGAATCATAACCAAAGATTCTACTAGAGGAGTGATGCACAACTTTAGGGACCAAACTGATTATTTCAAAAAGATCAAAGGCTACAATCAGTTCTTCACGTGATTGTCAAACTGGATTCCACTTCTGATTCACATGCACCCCATGCACATGAGATTGGATTATTTTGGTCAGCAGTGTCTGTTGAGATGCATGCCTGCACCCTGGATGGATGGATGGATACACATACAACGGCTTAAAGATCAAAGTAGGCCCAATTGTCCCTCAGTTCCTTCTTGGAAGCAAGGCAGAAACCCTGCACTGTCCATTTTCTCGAGGTACTGTGCACTTTTTTCCTTAGCCTTGTATATAATATTTAGATAGTACCGTTTCTTTTTCTGTAGCATTGGCATTTTTCAAAAACCAAAAGATTTTCTGTTCAAGATAGGGACTTCCCTTGTACTGGGATTTAGCCTTTATGGCAATGGCTGAGTCCAGCAAAGCAGTTAAGACTTCCTGTACCCAGTCATCAGAAAGGGGTATAGGGAACTCTGTTCCCACACTGAGTACAAACCTAGGTCACCCTACCCACGGCCTGATAAAATGAGGGAAAAATCTCAAGCTGCTTAGCCAAAATGCAGTTCGCAGCCCAAATCTGGTCCCTTGGATACCTTGACACAGTCCCATTACAGAATACACGGTACCACTTGAGACAACAGTTGCAATTCACCCAGTATCAACCTCTCAGTACAGATATCAACTCAGGGCTTCCTGGCTCCAATCTTTGGGCATACCAAGGGAGATTCAAACAGTTAAAGACCTCCCATTTTACGGCTATTGCCTGTAACGTGTACTGATAAAGCCTTACATTCTCTGAAAGATTCAAGAACCACTCTCCGCTCATTGGGAGTCTACTCACTGACTAGTACCTAGGAGAATGCTAGGTCCCAAAATTTTACTAGACAGAGCCCTCTACTTATTACTGTAACCCAGAGGTCATCAGAGCTGACTAAGAAGAAAATGTTCCAGTGCAAGAGGCCCTTTGCCTCTTCCTCTATTGCACACTTTGCATCTACCTTGCAGCAGCAAGTCTGGCAACATCATCAAAAGCCAGTCAAAACCACTGGAGGATTTATATCCCTCTTCCTCTTCCTCTTCCCACCCCCCTTTTGGCAACTGCCTTTTTCATTTTCAAGAGACTTGGAATCTGATTACCTCAGATCAGGGGGTTTCGATATTACATATATATTCCTTTCAATTTTAGTCACTTCCTTCCCCCACCCACCCACTGCTCCTCAGAGACACCTCTCATGAGTTCTGTTTAATGCAGGAAGTGTATTCCCTCTTGAATCTTGGAGCAGTGGATTCAGTGACCCTGGAATTCAGAGGGAACGGGGGGGAGGCGGGGGGGGGGGCTGGTTATTTCCATAACTTTCTAAACCTGAGGATAAAAGGGGATGATGCCCAGTTCTAGATTTGAGATTTCCCCATGGATTCAGCCACCATTTCAAATTCAGAATGGTAACTCTGACCTTCATAATCCCTTCTATAGATCCCCAAGACTGGTTCATGGCATTCAACTTGCAAGATGCATACTTTGATATCAATCTTGGCACACAGGAGATATCGTCCACAGTTTCCACACTGTGAGGACCTGTTATCGATTGGAAATTTCTAACTTGTGATATTCTTCCTGGTCCTCTTCTCTCTGGTGGTCACAGCCTGCTCATCCTCATCTGCCGCCAGCTGTGTAGAATGTGACCTTGTCCTCTTGCTTCCAGTGGTTACAAAGAGCTGAGCCTCCTCTTTGATTTCTTCCTTCATTTCTGATTCCTTAGTGGCCAGTTCCTTTCTTCCTTGCAGCTGGAATAGCGATGCTACCCAAATCTGGTTGTCCAGGAACTCATCAGCTTCTCTGAGGCTTTAGCATCTGTACCTGCCCTTCCAGTCCAAGAAACTTTTCTTCCAACACAGCCACCCACTTGCACTTTATACACAGTAAGTCCCTTCTGACTTCAGACAGGAAAGAAAACATTGCAGGTCATAATCACTGTTCCATCTCTGGCCGTCCTGTTGAGTGTAGAACTGTACCTAGAAGAAAAGAAGCCCCTCTCACTCCATCTCCAAACTCCCTCTGAAACTCTCCTGTTTGCTGCCCTGTTCGTGGCTCATAAGCTCCCTAAGCCTCCCTTCTAAGCTCAGGTGGTTCAAAATAAATAGAAACCACCCACCAACTCTAGTGGGGATTACCCTGAGGAGACAAGAGTCCCTAGCAGGCTTAGAGTCAAGGTAGGTGGGATCTATGCTTATATCTCTCACAGGTCCTGGTGAGAAGGACATGCTGGGAGTGGGGAAGGGGTTTGGTTGGTAAGCATGGTGTGCCAGCCATCCTCAGCTGGTCTGTAGTTCATTAAGGACACACACTCAGCTGTCACAAGTTAGAGCTATCCTCCAGTTGTTCTAAACTGCTCTGGGGCTGAGGCAGGAAATTGGGGGGCTGAGCTGGCGCTAAGCTTTCCCTACCTCCCCCCCACCCTGCTCCTGACATGTGTGGAAGGTGAGTCATCCTTTGCTAGGTGCTCCCTTGGGCTAAGGCAGAGTCACTTGAGCAGCTACTCTACTGTCCCTGGATTTCCTATAGCCTGGCAAGGAAGCAGGCAGTGGAGCACCTATAGTTACACTCCTTCTCCTGCAAAGTAATGGGCAGTCATTGAGGGTGTTACTGAGCTACTGCTGCAGGAAAGGATTGGCAGCTCCTCAGAGTATTCATGGCTCCTGTCAGCTCTTCATAGGGCTGCTGGCAAAGTGGTGCAAGGCAGCTGGGGCAGCAGTGCTTGCTACCTCTTCCCCCTGGTTAAAGGGCTCTTTCAAACTCTTCAGTTTTAAATGTCTCAGGGTGTGGCTCCACAAGCACATGTTCTATACATAATCAAATCCAGATTCTTTAACATAATTGATTTTGGAGCTGCAGTTTAGAGTAATAGGAGCCATAAACTGGACAATCTTGCAGTTTTCCTTCCTTAAAATATGTGTCCTATGTTTTCTAGATCATTTGACTAATTGTTTCAGCCCTAGTTGGTGGTATATATACTATCCCTCCCTGTGATGGAGAAATGATCCTTCTGTCAGGTGCTCCCTCCTAGTAGCTGGCCTAGCAGTTGAAGCAGAGGTCAAAGCCAGAGGTAGGGTCGGGACTGAGCTGAGGGCAGCGCTGGAACTGAAATCTGAGAACAGGCCAGGATCAGAACTGAGATCAGTGTCCATAGCCATGCCAGAATTAATACCGTAGCCAGAGTCTAGATATAGGCCAAAGATAAAAGCCGAGTAGTCGGAGTCTGAGGGTCAGGAGGCAGAAGCAGGGCTGGAGTGAGGTCAGAGTAGGGTAAGGACAAGACTAGAACAGGGCTCGGGCAGGAATAGAATCAAGAGCAGTCTGGGAGTCTGGAGGATCTGTTACACTTCAAGGCAGTAAGGTAGTTCCTGGCCAGGTAATGCTGTTGCACAGTCTGATCTGCTGTTTTTGTGGGGTTGGGGAAATACCTGAGTCTGGGGGGATCATCAGACCCAGGCTCTGCTAGGGGACAGGCTGCTGTTGCATGCTTTGAAGGCTGAGTTACCGCAGGCTCTGTCAGAAGGGTAAGTCAGTGCAGCTGAGATGCTGCATGTCTGAGTGAAGACTCACTGCAGCTCTCTTGGAGGGATGGCTGAGCGAGCAGCACTGGTTTGGCTCTGGGTTTGCCTCACATCCTCCCTCATGCTAATAGGCAAAAAATGCTGCTGAGCCTTTGCTGAAGATTTGAAACGGTAGTTCAACAAAGACTAAGCTAAAAGAGAGGCATCCCTTCCCCCTTCTGCGCTATCTAGTTTGTGCTCCCAAGATTCTTAGATTTCCTCTTATAAAGCCTCAGACTACTGAACCCCCAATAGACGCAGGTCACGGTACCAATGACCGAACACTTTGCCAAATTATTTTGCAAATTAATTTGCTAATTACATTTCTGAAACTGGTCACTTTTCATGGTTAATTTAACCAGTGGAAAACTTTACTTTAAACATTGTGCTGCTACAGAATACATATATCTTTTGAATATAGTTACTTGGAGCATAGCAGAAACCAGGACTTTGAAGAAAATAGATATTTTTTATAATTTATAATGAGAGTGAACAGGCTGTACTCTTCACAGTTGCCTGGGTAACAAGGATCAGCAGCTTACCTGGTTCATTCTGTTACGAGTGGAAGAACATGTACTAATTTCCCTGTCTGGGTCCAGTCCAGTTGTAAGGCATCTTATGGGGGAGGTAAGAGCCAAAAGCAGATTAAAATCTGTCTGCTGCATGGGCACGGGGACAAGAGGGATCAAGAAACTGAGAGCTTACATGAGGAGATACTATGTATACATGCAATTCAAAGGGCTTTGCCCACCATTGCGATTCCGTCCGGAGAGCGCAGCTGCTGGCCCCCCGAGGAGCAGGCCCGAGACCATGGAGGACAGCATGGACATGGAGAGCATGGGCCCCCTGCGCCCTCAGACCTTCCTCTTCGGTTGTGAACTAAAGGCAGATAAGGAGTATCACTTCAAGGTGCATGATGAGGAAAATGAACACCAGTTGTCACTGAGAACAGTCAGTTTAAGCGCTGGTGCCAAAGATGAATTACACGTTATAGAAGCAGAGGCATTGGACTATGAAGGGAACCCTATTAAAGTCACACTGGCATCTTTGAAAATGTCAGTACAGCCTACGGTTTCTTTAGGTGGCTTCGAGATTACACCTCCAGTCGTTTTGAGGTTGAAATGTGGTTCAGGGCCCGTTCATGTCAGTGGCCAGCATCTTGTAGCATTAGAGGAAGAACCAGAGTCTGACGATGAAGATGAAGTGAAGATATTAAACACTTCAGCAAAGAGACCAGCAAGCGGAATAGCAGCTAAAACTCCACAGAAAAAAAGCAAAATTGTTAGAAGATGATGATGATGAGGATGAAGATGATGAGGATGAGGATGAAGATGATGATGATTTAGATGAAGAGGAAGAAGAGAAGATTCCAATGAAGAAACCTGCCCGGGATTTGTCAGCAAAAAATACTCCGAAATCAAAGCAGAATGGAAAAGATTCTAAGCCGTCCACACCAGCGTCTAAATCAAAAACTCCGGCATCTAATAAAAAGGAAAATAAACCACAAAGTCCAAAATCACCAAAAGTACCCCTTTCACTAGAGGAGATTAAAGCAAAGATGCAGGCAACCATAGAAAAGGGTTCTGCCCTTCCTAAAGTGGAAGCCAAATTTGTCAACTATGTTAAGAATTGTTTCCGGACACAGGACCAGAAGGTTATTCAAGCTCTCTGGCAGTGGAGACAGACTCTGTAAGAAAGAAAACAGTTTAAACCGTTCATTAAAATGTGCAGTCTTATTTCTGTAACCATTAATATTTGGCTGTCCTTTTTATATATGCTGGAAGAACTTTCCCTACTGTGTCTGATAAATGTCATCCAGAATACTTTGCCAAGAATGTGTTGTCCAAAATGCCTGTTTAGTTTTTAAAGACAGAACTCCACCCTGTGCTTCATTTTAAATATGTATGGAATGTTTTGATAAGGCATAGCAGAGGTGGTGGTCAGACAAATGGAAATGGTGGGGAGACTAAATGTACATGTGAAAATAAAATTTAGTATTTTGATAAAGTAAAAAAAAATTTTGTTACTTAAAATTGCAAATTCCGTCATAAGGTTTACTACTACTGCCCATCACCATGTATGTGAACTGAGGCTCTGATTGGATTCCCAGCTGCTTCTGGTTGTCCACGTGATAAGTGACAATGTAGTTTTTCCATCTGCGCTTGTTAAGATTGTTAACATTTATTTTGGGTGCAGACCCCACTACAAGGATATATGCTTTTGTTGTCTCCAGACTAGATTACTATGTGGGGCTATATCTGAAGAGCACTATGTGTATCTGCTTTCTTAATGTTATTGCCTGCAGGAAACACATCAGAGCTTCCAACATTTGGCTATGCGCATTTCAAGGGGTTAAAGTCCTAAAGGGCTTGCAAGGTCCTGCCTTTGGAGACCATATCTCTCTTTGCATGATACTGCAGCAATTCAGATCAGCTGAGCCCAAGTTTGCCTGATCTTCAGGGCATATTGCAAGGCCCATTTCACTGGGCTTTTGTGAAGAGGGATGGCTTAAAGGTGAAAAATTCAAGATTGATCAGTTCTGTTGGGCTGGGTTAGATAGGGAAAATGTACTGATCCAGTTTGCAACATTGCAATTTACTTTATTGAAAATAGTTTTTACGTGTGACTAAAGCCTTAAGGAGGAGAGCAGTTTATGAATGTAAATAAACTCTGTACCTCAAGGGATCTCTGCAGCTCGCAGCCAACTGCAGCGTTTCCAGGGGTCTGAGAAAACAGAGAGCCATTGTAAGGAATGCAAAGGTAAACTTTTACTTAGGCCTTGTTTGCATGGAGAAATTGACAGGAATGGTGGCCACAAGGGGGAGTTAGTCCAGAATAGTTTATCCTGCTCTATCTGTCCTGGTCAACTTCCTTGTGTAGACAAGCCCATTGGCTATTGTACAGAGGTAGATACCTTTCCATTCTTTCTGGCCTTTTATTTTCCAGACTGACTAGCCAAAGGGTCTCCATAAATCAAAGACTACGAAATCATGGAATGGATTGAAAAGCCCGAAATTTCCCTCTTGGCTTAATATTCCAGATTTCTCTCTGTCATTTGACTTTTCAAAATTAAATAAATAAAAAATAAAATGATATTCCATTTTCCAAGCAAGTCTAGACAATTGTAGATCTCTGCCTTCTTTGCAGCCTGCCTGGGCAGGACAATCTTGGTGCTATTCCTGTCTTCTATTCAGCACCGCTTTGTAACTGTACCTCCAAAACCTGGAAACTTTTTGGAGGAAGTTTTAAGGGTCTGAGTTTCAAGCTGAAAGCTTGAGGCTTGGTGATATTGAGAGAAGAAACACCAACACCAGGAATGTGACCAGTCTGTCCACACATGATGTCGATCAACATAGTCACAAACCTGCATAAATAAAGAGCAGCAGACCTCTTTCCCTTCCCTTCCTCCCAGTCCCCACCCTAGCAGTTTCTAATGCAATCCTTCTTTCCAGGTTGGGAGTGAGGACTTCTCCCTTTCTGCTCACTTAGTTAGTAAATCCTCCCTCCTTAACATTGCTTGAGGACTCCATCAGCCTGCTCACCTGTTATTTTCCCTGGTAGCTGCAATTGTTTCCTCCATTTCTCCTCATCTCGACTGAGAACTTAGGGGAGACATTGTATTGGAAGCTTAAGCTGCTACAGGAACAGAGCAGGGTCATGAAAACTGCTGCCCTTGCCTTTGTATTCAGAATTCACTGTTTGACAGCATTCTGACTTTCTGTGCAATCCTAGCTAAATATATTCCAGAGACTTTACCTCCTTCAATTTCCTCTAGACGTGTTTGTGCTGCCCCAGGGAAAGCCGTAGTGAGTAAGGATTGAATTTCAGAAGATCTTGCCCCCCATTTTAGACGCCAAAGTAAGTGGCCAGATTTTCAGAAGCACTCAGTATGTGTTGTGCTGAGCAGGAGCCAGGATCATCACAAAGGAAGCCGATAGGTGCTGTGCACATTTGAAAATCAGGCCTCAATTGCGAGTACCTAAGCATTTGTAAACTCTTGAATATTTAATCCCACGTGATTTAACACAGTAATTAGAGACAGGAACTGTGTCCCCAGGCATACTGCAAGCTTCCCCAGACAGCTCTACTACTGAGCCTGTGACACTGGGAGACACCTGCTGGGAGTTTGTCCCCAGCAAAGACCGCCAATCATGCCAAATAGTGCTGCCATTTTATGACCAGAACAAGTACTCCCGAGACACTGCCCAGCGCTCATTTTCCTTTGTGACCTAAACAGGATTTGACTCCTGGACCTCCAGAGATGAAAACCCAGCATGGTATTGTTTTTTCCAGGAGCTTTAACAGAACACCATTTGCAAGGGTCAGTTCTTTATTCTAAACAACCTGTTCTTGGCCCTGCCATTGGATACTCTGTTTAAATCCATGGCTTGCCTGTTGCTTCCCTCTTCAGGAAGTCCACAGAGAATCTAGAAGGACCTTAACATCTTATCTGTTGTGACAGTCTTGGCTGCTATGGTAGCAAACTGAGCTGTTTTGCAAGCCGTGCTCCTGCAAGTGAAAATATAAGTGTCACAATGCTCCACTTCCATGTTGTTCAGGCTGTTCAAAGCCTGCATCCAACCCCCCTAAACAAAATCTGATAATAAATAGCAGCTGACATGACTGAAATTGAAAACTCTGCAGTGGAGTGTTTAGAGGTTTACTGGTTCACCCAGTGCCATGGCCTCTTTTTTAGCAGACTCACTTGCAGTGCTTCTGAGTAAACAGTGCTAGACAATTGCATTATGGGCTCTTGCTCTCTGCTCCTAACCTGACTTTGCTTTCACAGTTCTAACAATGCCTTTTGAAACATGGGTTCTCTTTTAAAATGATGTGTTTCAAGCGAAGATGCCATGAGCATAGGAAGTAGAGTGCGGAAGACTTGGAAACGGTGGTGCCTGGCAGGTAAATTACTAGGTGGGGATTTACCAAGGACTAGGCGGGAAAGGTTTCTGCCAGCAAACTGACAGTGTGCTGCTGCAGTTTGAATAATTCATCCAAACAGGTCTGGTCCCTGCTCAATGTCAGCCAAGCAATAGCTATCCAGAAAACACGCTGCTGTACTTACTTTTGGATTCTCCCCTTACCCTTCTGCCCTCTTTAGCACTTTGTAAGAACAGCTCATCTCTAGTACGAAATTTGTGTCCAACCTGCACTTGAATCAGCACAAACTTCTTTGTTGCAATGTTTAACATGCTCTTAGCCAAAGGCAAAGTGGAAATAATCTCTGTAGACTGAACTCCTGTAATCATTACACATCAGACCTAGGGTAACCCATCGTTCCTAGAATGATGCTCCACACAGCATTCTAGGGATGTATTGTAATAGAAATGGATTTAGCCTCTAAAGCTTTGGTAAAATGGAAAAGCTGAGTCTGATTTTACTGATAGTCTTTTGTTAATAAGACCATTAGTTTAAAATAATATTGATTTATTATTCTGAGCATCATAGTCAATTTCAGCCAAGATTGGATGTATCCATTGGCTGGACTAACCTCTAAGCCCAGTATTAAAAAGTTAGCGGTCTGTTTTAAAAATAATTAATAACACAGGCAGTCCCTAGTTAAGTGTAATGGAAATTTAATTGATGGACTACCTTAATTGAAGTGATTGTTGCAGCTAGTTTCTGGATGAAAGCAAATTTCATATATTGAGAAGTATTGTTTTTTCTTTTTGGATGACTGAATCCCTGACCGCAAATGAAATGTCATAGAATGGTTTCTGCTATCATTTAAACTATTCCATGTTGGAAATAAAGTACATGTCCCTGTTCTGATATAGTAGCTAATTAAAGGAAAGCTCTCAAGGTAGACAAGCCCTAAATGTGTGTCCCCCTGATAAAAGAAGTAGTCAGTCTTTCCATAATAAAGGCTACAGTCATGTTTAAATTCTTTGATTGCTAAAATGTTTGACCCATCAGTGATGCCTATCCAGGGCATCTTAGAATCCTATAACTTACAGAAGTAAAGACATATTAAGTCAGCTAGCTTATCCCCTGCTAGTGCAGGATTTTTCCCCCTACAGTCTATTTTCTATTATTTTGTTCAGTGTTGGCGCTTCCAGTAATTTCCCTTGATGTTTTTCCAACTTCTAATAAATGTTGCACACTTTGTTGCACTATCCTACTTTTAAGCCTACTTGCTGCTTTGTTGTAAGTGATATTGGGCCATATGAAATTGACAAGAGTCCTACTCACCAGCACTGAAAGGAACAGCTGGAATTTGGCAGGTATTTCTATTCTAAATAGACTCTTGTACTGTCCTCCTTGCTGTAGTATTTGAGCATCTACTAGTAGCGCACCTACTAGTAGCGCAGAATAGCAATGCTGGGTTTCCCTGAGCTTTTTTCTGCCAGTGACAATACTACTATAGCTAGTACTAATAGAAACAGGAATGGTCATACTGTGTCAGGCCAGTGGTTCATCTATCTCACACTGCTTTAGAGGAAGGAGCAAGCGTCCTTGCAACAGACAGTTTGTTATGGAATAACCTGATCATAGGGAAAGTTTCCTCCTGGATTATGCCCTGAAGCATGAGCATTTATTATATATTTAAAAACTACCCCAATTGGGACCTCTGGACACTATTGTAATAAAAGTATTAATTTGCACCTTTCTGCTAAACATCTCAGTAATTTACTAGAGCTGGATGAACTTGATCAGCTGAAACTTTTTTCACTGAAAAATGCAGATTAGGGTCAGCTGAAACATTTCATAAATTCATGTCTATTTTGACAAATTGGTTCAGTCAAAAAAAATCAGAAGTGTTGAAATGGTTCATTACAAGCTTTCCAAACTAAGCATTTTGATTTTTCAGGCTAGATTTACAAGAAGATTTAGGTTCCAGTCACAAATCTGAGAAAGAAGAGGTGCCCTTTCTCTCACTGACCCCCCGGGGCCAAAGGGTTAGGGCACCCATCTAGGACATGGGAAATCCAGGTTCAAATCCCACTCTGGAGAGGGACCTGAACCCAGGTCTCCCCCTTCCCAGGTAAGTGCTCTAACCTAGTGGCTCTCAATCTTTCAAGACTAATGTATCACTTTCAGGAGTCTGATTTGTCTTGCATACCCCAAGTTTCACCTCACTTAAAAAATACTTGCCTACAAAATCAGACATAAAAATGCAAATGTGTCATAACACACTATTATTGAACAAAGCAACAGAGAGTCCTGTGGCACCTTTAAGACTAACAGATGTATTGGAGCATAAGCTTTCGTGGGTGAATGCCCACTTTGTCGGATGCATGCCAAATATCTAGCTGAGTTGATGTACCCCCTGGAAGATCTCTGTGTACCCCCAGGGGCACACGTGCCACTGGCTGAGAACCACGTAATTTAAGTAATTAAATATTCCTTGAGCCAGAAGGAGGGCGTGAGAATAACTCGACACACTGGTGGTGAGTGCCCTAACCTGGAGGGGGAAGGACAACCTCTTGGATCTTGCCCTTTGTTGCCAAATTTCCTTTGTGTTTATTTTTAAAAAGTTAAAATGCCAAAAATTTAAATGATTTTTTTCAGAATTTTAATTTCACTTAATTTTTTTTTTTAATGGTTTCAGGCTGACCTGAAACAATTTTGTTTTTGATTGTTCAGAACTGCCGGCCAACTGAAAAATCAGTTATTTGCACAATTCTGTTTTACTGCTGTCAACAAAGCTCTTAACACTGCTGACACATCAGCTTAGAACTGAGAGGTCAGCAGAGTTGACCAAGATCATTATAATGAATCAGTGGGAGGGCTGGCTATAGAAATCAAGAATCAGGTGCCAATTTTCTATATTATGCTATGCTGTTCGAAAAGGAGTAAACCAGACACTTGTACCTCATGATGTTTCTTTCATCCAGTGCTAACTAGGTGGAGTGATCTGGATGGGCTGAATTTCCATCCTAGAGCGTTGCCATGTTGTTAGTTGCTAATATGTTTGTCCCCTGAAATGGATAGCATGATGGGGAAAATCTGATAGCTGCAGGAAAATATTGAACATGTGCCTAGAGGATTTTAGATGGCCTGTTAAATGCATAGAATGTAGGTTCCTGGCACACATTTCCAGCTTCACCAATGTATCTGGAAGCAGAAATCCAACTGTTAGCCAAAGCACTAATATGTCGGTTTATAAGAAGTTTGAGAGGAAAGTACCCTGTCAGCCTGCTGGAGTTGTCAGAAATGTGTGAAGTTCCCAAGGGCCATTTAAATAAAGGAGGTTGTGTAGGAGGGAAGCCAGATGGCAATAGCTGCTTGTGTGGAGGTTGATATGCCAAATAACTTTTTACATATTTAAATGTGAAAGGTTTTGCCTTTGACTTTAAAATAAGAGACGTTGAGAATTATCATTCTGCGTGATTTTCAATTCTTTTCTTTTTTTTTGTAATTCAGACAGCAGGATTCACTGTAGCCGAGGGTCCAAAATGCTCATCAGATGCCCAGTACTTAATCTGTGATCTGGGCTAGCTATAGTACCATTGAAAAGTTGTGGAATGAGGAGTTAATTCAGATTGGCAGCATCTGCAGAGTTCAGTGAGTTGTGTGTGTCCTGGTCAAATTCCAAATGGGTAATTAGATTCTGCCTGCCTAAATTTCCTGTTGTACTTTCTTGAAATCCCTCACTAAAAGCTGTTTTATAATGTTACTATATGCTGTTAATTGGCTACTGCATTCCACCCTAAAGGCAATTGCATCTCAGTGGCAAGTGAAATGACCTGGTGTCTGTGTTGTGGTGATGTTCATGTAATAAACTGTAAAACCATGTGATATATTGTTTTCAAAATGCACGTCTCGCCTCCTGCCCTCTGCCTACTGATTTATTTGTGCTAGCTGTACTTCTAAAGTTCTACTGCCAGTTTTTTGGAAAATCAAATTCTGTTTACAAGCGTATTTACTTTTTACCTGACATTTAATTACTTCTGGCTAATTTATCAGTAGCTCTCCATTAGTTTATCTTTTCAGTGTTTCTTTCTCTTTATTGAATGTGTAGGGCCTCATTAATAACATGTTAACCATTAGTGTCCATGATGGCTAATGTGAGTAATGTGTCCTGAACATTAAAAAACTCAAGCCTTGTTTGACTAGCATAGAAAGCAGGGTCCAGAGCTGAGGGCCCTCTGTGGAAAATGCCCTGCCTCTGAACTTGAAATCTAGGGTCTATGAGGGAGTGTACATCAGATAATCAGAATTGGCAAAGTAGTGCACAGGGATGTATGCTGTCTCGAAGGTAGCTAGGATGCAAACTGTATGCCATAGGACAGTGTTTCCCAAACTTGGGACACCGCTTGTTTAGGGAAAGCCCCTGGCGGGGCAGGCCGGTTTGTTTACCGCAGGTCCAGCCGATCGCGGCTCCTACTGGCCGCGGTTCGCCGCTCAGGCCAATGGGAGCTGCAGGAAGCGGTGCGGGCCAAGGGATGTACTGGCCGCCGCTTCCAGCAGCTCCCATTGGCCTGGAGCAGCAAACCAGTGGAGCCGCAATCCGCTGGACCTGCGGACGCGGCAGGTAAACAAACCGGCCCGGCCCGCCAGGGGCTTTCCCTAAACAAGCGGCATCCCAAGTTTGGGAAACACTGCCATAGGACTTTGAAGAAGACCTGAAGAAGAGCTCTGTGTAAGCCTGAAAGCTAGTCTCTCTCACCAATGGAAGGTCCAATAAAAAAGATATTATGGCACCCACTTTGTCTCTCTAATGGGACTTTATAGTTGAATATCAATGCCTTCTGTTTACAAGCGTATTTACTTTTTACCTGACATTTAATTACTTCTGGCTAATTTATCAGTAGCTCTCCATTAGTGGGAGTTTGTCTGTTTAGTGGGTACACTCAGGCACATATTGTGGATTTCTTCTGATCACATGGATGTTTGAAAAGTTGGCCCGAAAAGTTCTCTCACTGTGTTTTATCATTCAGCTCTCTAAAATGAATACTGCAGGATGCTTATACTGAAGGAAGAAATTATACAAATTCTCCTACACTTAACTGCATTTAGCAGGCAATTCTGTATCTGTTTGTTTTTGTGCTTATGAGGCTTGTGAACATTCAGTAAATTCGATGTAACTTTACCTCTCTCCCTCTCCTGGTATACATATGCATGAAGCTCTTTAAAAAAACCCTTTCAACTATGCAATATAGCTTAAGTACTTCTTTTCCAGAAAATTGTAAACTAACTTACCGTAAGTATTTGGTTGAAAGACCTGAAAAAAAGTCTCGACTTTGGAGACATCCTCCTGTTCTATTCACAAGTGGCAAGAAAGAGGAATAAAGGCTACAGAGTACAGTGGAGAGTTGCAAACTTGTTTTCAGAAGCTGAAAACAACACAGTCTTGACCATCCCGCTAAAAGATCTGTAGATTTGAATATGTAACATTGCTGCTATTCAAGAAAACTTGGTAACATCCTCATGAAGTCTATGCTCTGTGAATTTTGTAATAATGAATAGAATTCACTGTGACATAATCTGTGAGTGTTTGAACTGGATCAGTTTTTGTTCACTCCTTTTTATTGGGGACCTCTTGAACTGTCTCTCTGCTCTATTAGAATGCAATTTGGTCCTAGGAGAGAAATCTAAAAATAAAACATGTCATGGCTTTGTTAACAAATAATGAAAAATTGGAAAATTGTATGGCATTGGATATGTACCATTATGTTGCTGAATCCACTCTTATTTCTAAGTATGAAAGAGCATCTGTGATAAAAACCTGAACTTTTTATAAATTCTGAAAGACTTTAACTCCTTCAAGCATGTTGCAACATCAGGTTGAATCCGGTCCACTCTCCATTACTTGTGTCATTCTTCAAAAATGACACAGAATGGCGGTAGGCTGAAGCACAGACCTAAGGTTTATTGCTGACTCTAGACAGATTTCCGGAGTAATCTTGTGCAGCATTCTTCACTTGGATATCTGTATCTCCAAAATGTGTATATTAATAACTCACAACCTCACATTAGCTGCGGAGTCTTCATTCATTAATGTTTTGTACAACCCTGTGAGATCCATAGTTAGAAGGTGCAGGAAAAGTGTTGAGCAATTTATTATTAAATAAATACAGTAGACTAAATCAATTAGCCTTAATGAGGAAGTAGGTAGTTCCATTGAACTCAATTGGACTACTGCTGTGAAGAAGAAGAAGAAGAAAGCAAGAATTGGCTTCATGTGGCTCTAATAATACCACCTTGCATGTTTTTCATTAGTAGATGTAAAAGCACTTTACCAAGTGGTATCATCCCCATTTTACAGATGGGGAAACTGAGGCACAGAAGAGCAATGACTTATCCAAGGTCACCCAACTGTCCAGTGGCAGAGATGGGAATAGAATCAAGGATGCTGAGTCCCAGTCCAGTTCGCTATCCACTAGGTCACACTGCTTCCTTCCAATTATAATCTGTTAGTTTATTTCATAGAGACTTCAGGTTAGGTATGCCCATTGGCTTTCCTGTTCAGACACTTGAGCTGTCCTCGTCAGGGCCATTGGACTTGAATTCTGATTCCTGACTGGGCTCTCTGCTCAGCCTTCTGTGATTATTTGTATTGTACTGTAATTATTAGTTCTGTAACAGTATACTGCTGTGAGCAGGGCAGTCCCATAAACCAAACCCAGGGAATTAATAGTTTGCAGGCACTGTAATAGTTAGGATAGCAAAAGGGGATGAAATGATGCATCTTAACATTTTGGCTACTAGGTGAAACTAAGAAGATTTAAACAAAGCCTTGGTGTCGTTAATAAAACTAAGGTTATGGGTAGTGTTGTGCAGTTATTTGTCTGTCTGAATTTATGAGGACTTTCCATAAGAGACATTTTTCTTCACCCTGTTTCCTTTTCCTCAGAGTGAATGTTTGTTCAGCTGCTGACAGCTGGCAATGCGAACAGCACGCAAAGAGTTCATAAATGTAACTGCTTTCAGGAGAGCTGTTTGTGTAGGAAAGTGCTAACAGTGGGAACTGGCAGGCAGGATATTTAGGTTGTAAAATAAATATAGTTACTTAAGGAGTTGTCTTCATGCTGTTTAGACAGTCTTAGTCACTGTCTGATAGAGGCTGAAACTTTAGTGGAAAATCATTTGTGAGCTTTCTCCTCAGTTACTTCATCTCCTGCTCTGAAGTTTGTAGCTGGATGTAGATGTGCACCTGCTGCACATTATATGCCTGATACTCTGTTACCTCTTTATAGTGTTGTACATCACTGTATAACATATGGCTCTTCTAGACTAATCAGCTGATGAACTGGTAAAGGAAAAGTCTGTAGTATCTAAGAATTCCCTGATAGGGAATTCAATAATTCTCTGTAAATTTCTATGGACTGGCACCATGTTGAACTATCCTAATGTCGTTAAAGTCAATTAAAGACTCCTATTGACTTCCATGGCTTGGGATCAGAACCCAAGCTAACAGAGAGAGATGGATATTTCTCCACTCAAGGCTATAAGACTTTCCCATAAGGGCAATAAAGCATAAAAATCTCTTTGTTGAAATACATTAGTTTGCTTTCAATAAACAGCCACCTTATACAATTAGGGTAAAAGTGTGTTGTTAATATTTTTAAAGTGTGGGAATGATTTACAAACTTAAAAAACAAAGCTAAGGGGAAAAAATAGGGGAATTTAACTAGTCCACATTTCTCCTATTGCTATAGATTTGACTTCTTATTTACATTCTGTTCCATTTTAAAATAATGATCTTACTTTTAATAGGCATAACCTTGGACTTACACAGCATTGTGATTTATTTACTGTTCATTATTTGGATGTAATTATTACAATATATGTCATAGATCACAATATAAGCACCAGAAAAGTATATTATCACATGACTCATGTCAGAGACCAGGGTGTGGGCAGTTGGGTCTAGTGATTGGAGCAGGAGTCAGCCTAGTGGTTGGAGCAGGAGTTTGTAGCCAGGAATAGGAGCCCAGGGTGGGAGCCAGAGTCAGATGCCAGAGTCAAGGGTCGGAGCTAGATTACCTCAAATAAGGCAAAGCTGGATTCAAGGCTAGAGCAGCACTGAGTCCAATGCAGGGGCAAGGCTGGGAACAAGCAGGCAGGAGCTATCACCGCTATGGGCGAATGCTTTGAGCAGGTGCTGAACTGCTGCTACTTGTGGGCCTAAGAGCTGGTCAGCTGACGCCAGTCA
Source organism: Emys orbicularis (assembly GCF_028017835.1). Classification (NCBI taxonomy): domain Eukaryota; kingdom Metazoa; phylum Chordata; order Testudines; family Emydidae; genus Emys; species Emys orbicularis. The sequence continues at coordinate 90,167,838 of NC_088690.1, forward strand.
GGGAGCCTACTGCAGACCAGCTGTGCTCTTTAGGTTGCCCAGAGACTGGCTGTGCTGCAGTGCCTGATTCCTGACATTACCCCATCTTGAGTGTGTCTCCTAGGGACCTCGGGGACCAGTTTCTCAGGGTACTTCTGATAGAACTCTTGCAATAGGTCTGCAGCATGGATGTTCTCTACTGGTTCCCAAGACTGTTTGTCTAGACCGTAGCCTTCCCAGTCCACTAGGTACCGGATTCGAGCAACTGTAACCTGAAGGCCACTGGGTTTACCCATTCTATAATCTTGAAAGGCCCCAGCTTCTGGTAGTCTAGTTCGGCAGATGGGTAGCTCGATTTAAAGTTCTGGATAGAGAGATGTACCTTGTCACCTATGGCCAGATTGAGGGCAGCCCGATGCTCTTGGTCCATGTGGTGTTTATAGTATCTTTGGCCGACTACAGGTGTTCCTAGAGTCCTGGTGCGCCCGGTGTAGGCGGGAGGTTAAATCTGTAGCAGCTGGTACTGGAGACCTTGCAGGTAAGTCTGGGTGGAAGCAGGGGTGGAAGCCATAGTTTGCAAAGAATGGGCTATATTGGGTCAAGGCATGGGTTGCATTGCTTATATGCAAATTCAGCATAGCAGAGCAGGCGCAGCCAGTCATCCTGGTGCTAACTCAGAAAGCAGCAAAGATAAATGCTCCAAGATTTGATTGACTCATTCTGTTTGCCCATTAGTCTGTGACTGATAGGTGGATGAGGCGAGGGACTCTATGACAAGTAGTCTGATAAATTCCCACTGGAATTGGGAGATGAATTGGAATCCCGGTCTAATACGATGCCTGTGGGTAACCTGTGTTAGCGAAAGACATTTTCCAGGAATAGCTGTGCCATCTCCCATATGGTAGGAACAGTACAGGATGAACTGCTCCACCTTTGTTAGGAGCTGATGACAACCAGGATTACTAAGTGTCCCTGAGAGCAGAGCAATTCCACAATGAAGTCCATTGATAAAGTAGACCACGGCTGCAGAGGTGTGAGCATAGAATGGAGGAGGCCTATGGGTTTTGATCATCGGTTCTTGGTATAGGTGCTCATTGGCCTGGCCGCTAGAACCTGCTCAAGGCCAGATTCCAGGTCTTCAATTGGCCAAAATGGCCCACAAAAAGCAAATCCTGGCATAGTTTCAATATTTGAAGCCTAGGTTGTCCCTCCAGAACATAAATTACAACCCTTGACATAGAGAAGGCCATTCTGAAATCAGAATTCAGAGTCAGGTTGGGTACCTGCATTGGTCAGGGTCTGGCAGATGTGAGTTGTGCATGGTACATTGAGGAACAGGGAATGGATGGAGGATGTCAGACTGCTGTTGATCATCCCATTGACAAAATTGGACATCTTGAGCACTGTGGCAGGAGAGCTCTTTGCCAGGTTCAAGATATTCAATTTTCTGGGATAGGGTATCCACCTTCCCGTTTCTCATCCTTGGATGATAGGTTACCACAATGTTGAATTGAGTGAAGAAGGGGGACCAGCAGATCTAGCATTGTTTAAGGTGTCTGGCAGTCCATAGGTTCTTGTGGTCTGTCAGGATTTGGACTAGGAATTGAACTCCTTTTAGGAGGTGGCACCTCTCCTTGAAAGCGGCTTTGGTAGCCAGTAGCTTCTTGTCCCAAATATTGTATTTTTTCCACTGGGGTTAGCATCCAAGAATAAAAGGCACAGAGGTGGAATTGGTTGCAGGAGCCCGCATGAGACTGCACCTATGGCAAAATTCTAGGCATTGGTCTTGATTGTAAATGGTTTAGTGGGATCTGGGTGAATCAGGATGCATGATGCAGTGAATACTCTATTCAGTCAAACAAAGGCCAACTGAGCCTTCATGGACCAAGTGAACTGGGCTCCTTTTGCAGGAGCGCCATTATGGTTGCAACCTGGCTAGGGAATCCTTTAATAAATCACCTGTAGAAATTGGTGAACCCAAGGAATCGCTGCACCCTGCATACATCCTTGGATGCAGCTCACACAGATATTGCTGCCATCTTGTGCGGAACCCTGGTTAGTCCCTTGGGCAAGACTATTTATTCCAAGAATTCCACTCTCATGTATCAATGTTCTTGTAGAAGTGGTTTTGGCAGAGTCTTTCCAAGACAGTGCCTGACTTTTAGAGAAAAAGAGGATGTTGGCCAGATAAATTATGACAAATTGGTCTAGCAGGTAAGACTGATGGGTGACCTCCAGTAAGGTTTTTGCATTCAATTTTTATTGTTTTTTCTGTTTTTTCTGTAATTGTTTCACCTTAAGAATACATGTGCTTGCCTATAATGGGCTGTGGGGTAACTGATAACTGGTGGCAATTACAGCTCTTCATAAGCTTCAAAGAGAAAGCAAAGTGCAGACACTGGGCTATTTAGACAGCCTGGGAATATCATAGTGTAGGCAGGGAAATGTGTAGCCTGGAAAAAATCCAGGTCAGGAGGGAGAAAGACTGCCCAAGAAAGACTACTGAGGAACCTGGAGCTTAGAGTGAGTACCCGGGAGGGACCATGGAAGGGAAATACAGGTGCAGATGCCCTGAATTGTAACAATATCTATTTTCCTCTCTGCAAAATAGGTAGAATGCTTACCAACCTTACAAGAATTTTTTTATGATAACTAAGTAGTTAATGAATTGTAAAATGAACTGAAGATGTTAAAATGGTAGCTGGTGAAGAATTTCCCATCCACATCTTGAACAGAGTTGGAATCCATTCTGGATGACAATAATTAAAATTTAAACTCTCTGCCTGTTGACTAGAGCTTCCATTTCTTAACAGTACAGATTGTAGACTCTGAGTTCACATCTAGCAACAGGGTCACAATGTGCCTGGATGATTAACTGTGGTTGCTAAGTAACCTCATGGAAGTTTCTCCATTGCAAAATCATTAAATCACGCGTCCTTTTTAATCTCAGCAACAGTGCAGCAATTCTTTCTGTAATTACCAGTGTGAAGATTAGGATGCTGCTGGCCCATTTAAGAGAATCATTTAATTATTTGTTGCTAATTTCAAGCACCGCCACCATGTTACAGTGTTGTCCAATCTCTGGCAGCAAAAGGTGCTCTCATACATGACTACCTTTCTTCAAAGCAGTTTTATTCCTTGGAAATCATATGGAGATGACATTTTGGCATTTTTTCACTTTGTGTATTTCAAACATGTTAGTTACTATTACACCTGGGCATCACATTACAAGATTAAAATATGTCCATGAAGGTGCCTAAGCTTCACTACTTCATTTCTCCACCTCTTGATGTCTCCAAGAATAGATATCTTTCGGGAAGATATGCTTTAGTCAAACACGAGCTATTGGGGTCAAGATAGGGGTAAATAGATTAACGTGTATGGCCTGTGTTATATGAGAGGTCAGACTTGACCAAATGGTCCCTTCTGGCCTGCAAACCTATAAATCTCTGTATTTACTACTTGAATCATAAAAATGTAGGACTGGAAGGGACCTCAAGAGATCTTATAGTCCAGTCCCCTGCACTCAAGGCAGGACTAAGTATTATCTAGGCCATCCCTGACAGATGTTTGTCTAACCTGCTCTTAAAAACCTCCAGTGAAGGAGAAGAAATACTCTAGGCAATTTATTCCATTGCTTAACTAACCGGACAATTAGGAAGTTTTTCCTGATGTCCAACCTAAACCTCCCTTGCTGCAATTTGAGCCCATTGCTTCTTGTCTTATCCTCAGAGGTTAATGAAAACATTTTTTTTTCCTTCCTCCTTGTAACTTTTTTTTATGTACTTAAAAACTGTTATGTCCCTCCTCAGCCTTCTCTTCTCCAGTCTAAACAAACCCAATTATTTCAATCTTTCTAATAGGTCATGTTTTTTAGACATCTAATAATTTTTGTTGCTCTTCTCAACTTTCTCCAATTTGTCCACATCTTTACTAAAATCTTTTTATAGATGGGCACTATATTTGTCCTTTTCCAGTCCTCTGGAATCTCCCCCGTCACCTAAGGCTTTTTGAAGATAATTGCTAATGGCTCAGATATCTCCTCAGTCAACTCCTTGAGTATTCTAGGATGTATTTCATCAGGCCCTGGCAACCTGAAGACATCTAACTAATCTAAAAAAACCAGGAGTACTTGTGGCACCTAAGAGACTAACAAATTTAGTTGAGCATAAGCTTTCGTGGGCTACAGCCCACTTCATCGGATGCATAGAATGGAACATATAGTAAGGAGATATATATACACATACAGAGAACATGAAAAGGTGGGAGTTGCCCTACCAACTCTAAGAGGCTAATTAATTAAAAAAAAAACGTTTGTAGCGATAATCAAGATAGCCCATTTCAGACAGTTTGACAAGGTGTGAGGATACTTAACATGGGGAAATAGATTAATAAGAACATAAGAACGGCCATACTAGGTCAGACCAAAGGTCCATCTAGCCCAGTATCCTGTCTACCGACGGTGGCCAATGCCAGGTGCCCCAGAGGGAGTGAACCTAACAGGTAATGATCAAGTGATCTCTCCCTGCCATCCATCTCCACCCTCTGACAAACAGAGGCTAGGGACACCATTCCTTACCCATCCTGGCTAATAGCCATTAATGCACTTAACCTCCATGAATTTATCCAGTTCTCTTTTAAATGTTGTTATAATCCTAGCCTTCACAACCTCCTCAGGCAAGGAGTTCCACAAGTTGACTGTGCGCTGTGTGAAGAAGAACTTCCTTTTATTTGTTCAATGTGTGTAATGGCTCAGCCATTCCCAGTCTCTATTCAAGCCTAAATTGATGGTATCTAATTTGCATATTAATTCAAGTTCAGCAGTTTCTCATTGGAGTCTGTTTTTGAAGCTTTTCTGTTGCAAAATGCCACCTTTAAGTCTGTTAGTGAGTGACCAGAGAGGTTGAAGTGTTCTCCTACCGGTTTTTGAATGTTATGATTCCTGATATCAGATTTGTGTCAATTTAGTCTTTTTCGTAGAGACTGTCCGGTTTGGCCAATGTACATGGCAGAGGAGCATTACTGGCACATGATGGCATATATCACATTGGTAGATGTGCAGGTGAACGAGCCCCTGATGGCGTGGCTGATGTGAGTAGGTCCTATGATGATGTCACTTGAATAGATATGTGGACAGAGTTGGCATCGGGCTTTGTTGCAAGGATAGGTTCCTGGGTTAGTGTTTTTGTTATGTGGTGTGTGGTTGCTGGTGAGTATTTGCTTCAGATTGGGGGGCTGTCTGTAAGCGAGGACAGGTCTGTCTCCCAAGATCTGTGAGAGTGAGCCAGGATGGGCAGGGATAGTGTCCCTACCCTCTGTTTGCCAGAAGCTGGGAATGGGCGACAGGGGATGGATCACTTGATGATTGCCTGTTCTGTTCATTCCCTCTGGGGCACCTGGCACTGGCCACTATCGGAAGACAGGATACTGGGCTAGTTGGATCTTTGGTCTGACCCAATATGCCTGTTCTTATGTTGTCTACATACATATCAAGTTTCAGGGGGTGAAGGCAGAGGCAACATGTGGGGTGGCCATGTGCCCCCCCCAGAACCTTTCAATTGTCCCCTGTCCCCATCTTTCCCCCCCCCACACTATCCACCATTATGTGTCACCTCTTCTCAGACCTTACCTCATTTTCACTAGCGTTCACTATGTTAGATGTCCAATTGCTACAAAACTTTTTGGCGAAAACTGAAACAAAAAAATCATTTAGCACTTTTGCCATTTCTACATTTTCTGTTGTTGTTTCCCCCCCTCTTTAAGTAATGGGCCTACCCTGTCCTTGGTCTTCCTCTTGCTTCTAATGTATTTGTAGAAAGTTTTCTTGTTACCCTTTATGTCTCCTCTAGCTAGTTTAATCTCATTTCCTGCCTTGGCCTGTCTAATTTTGTCCCTTCACACTTGTAGTGTTTGTTTATATTCATCCTTTGTAATTTGACCTAGTTTCCACTTTTTGTAGGACTCTTTTTTGAGTTTCAGATTATTGAAGAGGCTGATCAAGGATGATCCAGGGAACAAAGACTCAAACAGTCCCCGAACACACAATCCCAACCGACTCCAGAACTTTAAATACGGTAACCTGAAAGAGAGAGCCAAACAAGCTCACTCACCCCAAGATTGGTACATGTACCTTGTTTGGTCAGCATGGGAATCTCCTCCTCTCCCTCTCAAACTCTGTTTGCTGTCTGTTGGTCACTAGTTAACTTCCATTAGCAATGTATTTTTGGCTGTGGAAATATATAGTGACTATACTTTTGGTCCCTAATGTTACCAAAGAGAATCTCCATTGCTGGTGATGTCAGTGATTGGGACTTCTGCAGAATATTCTTTCATATTAAAGTTTTCATGCATTCTTTTTGTAGAATACTAAATATGAAAACTGTTTGCTGAAGTCCTGACCTGTACTTGTATAGTAACAGCCAATAGGAACTGACCCTACTGAAATGATTAATGTTGCAGAATTAACATGTGTCCATAGCATCCTATGTCACATGCATCATGCTGTGATAATGAGCAGCATGAACAACTAATGGTTTACTGAGGTCACCAGCTCTAGGGATTCAATGCGATGAAGAGATTGGCTGGTGACTGCATAAGAGCCCACATTTGTAATGAATTTATATAATAGAACAAAACATATTGTTTTAGAAAGTCCTTGATATGATCACAAAATATCTAACAAAAAGAAGGTAAAACAGGGAGAACCTGCTTTATGGGGATAGGTCCAGTAACTTCAGAAAGGCAAACTGCCAAACTTCTGGCAATCTTAAACTGGCAAGGAATTGCAGTCTAAGTGCTTTGCAAGCATGGTAAGAGAGCAGCTTTTGTCTCTATCGAAAGTGGGCCAGTGTAACGCTATCTTCTTCCTGCAGTGGTGAATTCTCTAACCTGGACCCATGTAAAGTGACTGGGGCCAGGATATAAAATCCAGCCTCTTACAAGCACTCCCTTGTTAGTCCTACCTTTATTACAGGAAACATATGACACACATCAGTCTCTGATGTTTGTAATCATTGTATTCCTTGGTGTAGCAAGAAGGGGTGTGTAGTAAATCTAGGGCCTTGTCTACACTACGAGAGTACTTCGATTTTAGTTAATTCGACTATGTGGAATCGATATTACTAAGTCGAACATGTGTGTCCACACTAAGGACAGTAATTCGACTTTGTGAGACTTTGTGAGTCCACACTAACGGGGCAAGCGTCGACATTGGAAGCGGTGCACTGTGGGCAGCTATCCCACAGTTCCCGCAGTCCCCGCTGCCCATTGGAATTCTGGGTCGAGCCCCAAATGCCTTCTGGGTAAAAAAATGTGTCGAGGGTGCTTTTGGGCGCCTGTCGTCATCCGTCCGTCACTCACAACCTCCCTCCCTCCCTCCCTGAATGCGCCGGCGGGAAATCAGTTCGCGCGCTTTTCTGATTACTGACAGCGCGGACGCCACAGCAGTGCGAGCATGGATCCCGCTGCGACCATCGCTGCAGTTGTGGCAGTTCTCAACGCCTCGCAGCTTCTCCTCCACCTGTACCAGAGGCAGCTGCAGATCAATCATGAGAGGAGGCTACGGCACCACCGTGACGGCATGAAGTCGGACACTAGCTCCGACCTCTCTGAGAACATGAGACCCAGCGCCCAGGACATCTCGCTGTCACTGGGTCTTGTTGATAGTGTTGAACGGCGATTCTGGGCCCGTGAAACAAGCACGGACTGGTGGGACCGCATAGTGCTGCAGGTCTGGGATGAATCCCAGTGGCTGCGCAACTTTCGCATGCGGAAGGGGACTTTCCTCGAACTGTGTGAGTTGCTGTCCCCTGCCCTGAAGCGAAAGGACACCCGGATGCGGGCAGCCCTGACTGTCCAGAAGCGAGTGGCCATAGCCCTCTGGAAGCTCGCAACGCCAGACAGCTACCGGTCCGTCGCTAACCACTTTGGTGTGGGCAAGTCTACCGTGGGGGTTGCTATTATGCAAGTAGCCAGGGCAATCGTCAAGCTACTGCTATCTAAGGTAGTGACCCTGGGAAACGTGGAGCTCATCAGAGATGGCTTTGCCGAGATGGGATTCCCAAACTGCGGTGGGGCTATAGATGGGACTCACATCCCTATCCTGGCACCGGACCACCAGGCCAGCCAGTACATCAACCGAAAGGGCTACTTTTCCATGGTGCTGCAAGCACTGGTGGACCATCGGGGACGTTTTACCAATATCTACGTTGGATGGCCTGGCAAGGTTCATGACGCTAGGGTGTTCAGGAACTCTGGTCTGTGTAGACGGCTGCAGGAAGGTCTTTACTTCCCGGACCACAAAGTAACTGTTGGGGATGTGGAGATGCCTACAGTCATCCTCGGGGACCCTGCATACCCGCTAATGCCCTGGCTCATGAAGCCCTACACTGGCGCACTGGACTCAGGGAAAGAACTATTCAACTACCGGCTCAGCAAGTGCAGAATGGTGGTGGAGTGTGCTTTTGGCCGTCTCAAGGGGAGATGGAGAAGCCTACTCACTCGCTGTGATCTCAGCGAGACCAATATCCCCATTGTGATAGCTGCTTGCTGTGTGCTCCACAATTTGTGTGAGAGCAAGGGGGAGACCTTTATGGCGGGGTGGGAGCTTGAGGCAGATAGCCTGGCTTCTGATTACGTCCAGCCAGACAGCCGGGTGATTAGAAGATCCCAGCGGGACGCGCTGTGCATCAGGGAGGCTTTGAAAGCCAGGTTCCTGACTGAGCAGGGTCTACAGTGACTGTTTACTTTGTGGACACAGATGCTGAACCTGCCCCCGTTTCTTTACCCAGTTACTGTTGACTATCCTTCCAAGTTACATACCCCCTTCCCCACCTTCCCAACAAATAAAATCTGTTCCGTTTTGTTAATGAACAAGGTTCTCTTTCTTACTGTTTTCGCGGGAATGTTTTAAACCGGGGACGCAGACTGTGGCGGGGGGCGTGTTTAGTGTTTTGATGCAAATGATGCTTCTAAACTCCGGGAATGACAGGCTCCGCAGTGCTGGATTGGTTGTTTCAACGCAGCCTGCCAGCAGTCCTGGGCGGGACTGCATGTATGTGTCGGCCAAGTGACTTTCTGGCAGGGGGCGGAGGGTAACAGATCCCCTGCTGCGTGGCTCTGTGATCCAGGATAAGGACCGCGGCATAAGATCTCTAACTGCCCTCCCCCGCCACAAAGTCACAGATCAACCCCCTCGCACCCCAGAACATGAAAACCGCCTCCCAGACTGACCAGGGTAACTGGTGACTGTACTGTGTATGTGTCCTGATGCTGGACCTGCCCCCGCCTCTGTAGCCTGCTACAGGTGACTGTCCTGTCCAAGTAACAAACCCCTTCCCCCCCTTCAGACAGAATCCCCTCTAAAAGACACTCTCGGAAACAGTACTTAACAGAAACAGATGTTTTATTATGAACCGCACATGAAAAGGGGGGGGAGGAAACTTGGACGTGGGCTATTGTGAGATGGGTAGGAAAGGACTTTTCAAACTTTGGAACGAGAGCCTTCCATTGATGCAGCAGTGTGCAGTGGCCGACTGAAAGTTTTAACGGCCCTTGCCGACCCTCCTTCTTTGGACTTTTGGTGAGGGGGGTGTGGGACTTGGTGGCGGGGGAGGGCGGTTAGAGATAGACAGCAGCAGGGCTCTGTCCTCCTGCCTCCGGTCTTGCAGAACATCCACTAGGCGCCGGAGCGTCTCCGTTTGCTCCCTCATTAGTCCAAGCAGGGTTTGAGTAGCCTGCTGGTCCTCCTGGCGCCACCTCTCCTCCCGTTCCATGACTGCTCTGTGCATTTGTGACAAGTTCTCCCTCCACTGTGTCGTCTGGGCTGCCTGCTCTCGTGAGCACTCCATAAGTTCATAAAACATGTCTTCACGCGTCTTTCTCTTCCTTCTCCTAATCTGCGCTAGCCTCTGGGAGTGTGATGCCAGGCTGGGTTGGGAGACAGTCGCAGATGTGTCTGTGGGAATGGGAAAAAGGGAGTAAATTCCTGAGACAGATAAATGAAGTTGCTAACAAAGAACATAGTCTTTCTCTGTGAACAACACCATGCACTGGACCTTTCACATGCGCACTCAGGACAAGGTCGAATTTTCGGCCCTCGCCTTGACTGCCTGGGGTCCTGCAGTTGCGATCAGAGAAGCGTTGCAGGACACCTCTACTTCTGTTGCAGGAAAACATGGTAAGCCGTAGACTTGTTGCAGCTTAAAAATGTAATAGTAGCACTGGGCTCCTTTCGCACTGAATGCAAGGCCACTCTCTGCTGGCAGCAATCAGGGAAGCATGAGCTCTGCCCCTGTCCCACCACCTCGCGGCTGTCCCCGGGAAAGCTCCCTGTATGCTGCCCCTCTGCCGCCTCCACCGCGTGGCTGTAAAGCAGTCCCAATACTAACATTCCCCTCCCTAATTTAAAGCAGGGCGTCATGTGTGATATTACACTGATGAGGATCTCGGAGACCGAGAGGGGAAGGATGCTTCGTGAGACCATGCAGAGGCCAGGGCCGTATGCCGCCATGCTGTGCCGTGCACTGATCCCGGACTACCTGATGGACTCATGGCGTGGGAACGTGTGTTACCACGGGGGACCGAACAAGATCGCCCTGCCGCGGAACCTCATGCGCATGCTTGAGCGGTACCTCCAGGAGAGCTATGCCGAGCTATCCCAGGAGGACTCTCTGTCCATTCCCGGGCACATTGACCGTCTTTTCATTTAAGTGCAGCATAAGGGACTACAGAGTGGAGCGTCCTGTGGTGGCCTAATCATGAATATCCGGACATTATTTGATTTTCTATACATAGTTAGGACTAAATAGTTGACTAAGCCAACTAAATCATGAACAACAAATTACTAATATAGTTAATATTCCTGTTTTGTTATAAATAAAAGTTTCTATGTTTAAATGAGTGACTGAAAAGCCCATTCTTAACAATATAAATATTCCAGTTATGTTTAAATGAAATGTTGAGATGTTTAAAGCACTCACTGCTTGATCCTTCCCCTGATTCGGTGTCCGGGGTAACGGCTGTGGACGGTTGGTAGGGGATCTCGGTAAGGGTGATGAAGAGCTCCTGGCTGTCGGGGAAATCAGCGGTGCAAGCGCTGTCGACTGCCTCGTCCTCCTCATCTCCTTCCTCATCTTCCCCGTCACCTAACATTTCCGACGAGGAACCAGCCGTGGACAATATCCCATCCTCGGAGTCCACGGTCAGTGGTGGGGTAGTGGTGGCGGCCGCACCTAGGATGGAATGCAGTGCCTCGTAGAAACGTGATGTGTGGGGCTGGGATCCGGAGCGTTGGTTTGCCTCTTTGGTTTTTTGGTAGCCTTGTCTCAGCTCCTTGATTTTCACGCGGCACTGCGTTGCATCCCGGCTGTATCCTCTCTCTGCCATGGCTTTAGAGATCTTCTCGTAGATCTTTGCATTCCTTCTTTTGGAGCGCAGCTCTGAAAGCACGGACTCATCGCCCCACACAGCGATGAGATCCAAGACTTCCCGATCAGTCCATGCTGGGGCCCTCTTTCTATTAGATTGCACGGCCATCTCTGCTGGAGAGCTCTGCATCGTTGCCAGTGCTGCTGAGCTCTCCACGCTGTCCAAACAGAAAATGAGATTCAAACTGGCCAGACAGGAAAAGGAATTCAAATTTTCCCGGGGCTTTTCCTGTGTGGCTGGTCAGAGCATCCGAGCTCGAAGTGCTGTCCAGAGCGTCAACAGAGTGGTGCACTGTGGGATAGCTCCCGGAGCTATTACCGTCGATTTCCATCCACACCTAGCCTAATTCGATATTGCCATTTCGAATTTAGCGCTACTCCTCTCGTTTTCGAGGAGTACAGAAGTTGAATTTAAGAGAGCTCTATGTCGAACTAAATAGCTTCGTGGTGTGGACGGGTGCGGGGTTAATTCGATGTAACGGTGCTAAATTCGATATAAACTCCTAGTGTAGACCAGGCCTAGGACTCCAGTTAGAGGGGATATTTAAGGAATAGCAGAGAAAAAGGTATACAAATTAGTGGCTTGATCCTGTGCCTTTGAATTCAGTGAGGAAATTCCCATTAACTTCAGTGAGAACCCAGCTGGAACCTACAAAAAATAACCAATAAAATTAGCAGAATACAGGCAAGTTAAAGTGTTATATTTACATTTGGCAAGCAGTATTCCCTGTTCACAACAAAGCTGTTGAACAGCCATAATTTCTGTGATCCACAAAAGGCTCGTAGCTATATGTGGCTCATTTAATAATTAGCTAAGAAGACTGAATCAGGCACTGAATTTATGGGCAAGCTGTAATCAGCTGCTGTACATGGGTGAAAATCTCAGCCATATGCTTTTAAAAGCTGTAGAAGTCGCAATAAAATCATCACTGTAAAATGCAAGTTGGCTGCTTTAGATGAAAACATTGCATTTGAGAATTTGATGTTTGAGAAGCACGTTTCATGCAGTCTGTAAGTGTTTTGCAAGGAAGTTTATCAAGTCCCAGTGCTTGGAAAGTTTAGGAAATCCAAGATTAGAAACTGTAGTTCAAGGGGTAAATAAAAGGGGGTGAGTAACTTGTATTTTCCACCTTTTGATTCAGGAGCAGGCATGCATATTGGTACAAATTTAACATTGCATTGTCTTCCTTTAAAAAGGAAGCCTAGCAATGAAACTATACATTAATTCCACACAGAACTCATCTTTAGGTAATGACCTTGTTTTGTGGTATTCGTCCTTGAAAGTTGGCCATTTTGGATTATAATGGAGTGTAGCACTGTGTAAATTGAAGCAGCCAGTCATGGATTAGCCACTGGGCCGGCAGGGCTCTGGCCAACTGGAGGGCCCCCGGAAAAAATCCGCCTCTGGGTGGCAGAAGCTTCGAACCCCAGCCACCGGGCGGGCGGAGCAGAAAAAGCACCCACTCCCCAACCTTGCTCCCCGACAGCAGCACCGGGCAGGGCTAGGGGGAGCCCCAGCGCTCCCCGATCCCATCCCCAGCATAAGCCGCTGGACATCACGGGAAGCCCCCAGCGCCTGACCCCGTCCCCAGCAGAAGATGCAGGACGTCAGGGGAAGCCCCAGCACCCCGACCCTGGTCTCCTGAAGTAGTGTGGGAGGTGGCAGGGGAATCCCCAGCACTCGGACACCGCTGCGGCCCTGGGACTGGAGGAGCTTTCACTCCCTGCCATGGCCTCAGGGCTGGGCTGGGGGAGCTCTCACTCTCTACTGCGGCCCCTGGGCCCTGGCGCAGGGACAGAGCTTCTCCGGTCCTGGGGCTGCAGTAGTGGGGCAGAAAGGAACAAATAGGTTGCGGGGCTGCAGTGGGAGGGGTGGAATGGAGGGGACCCTGGGTGGAACAGGGGCGGGGACCCAGAGAAGGAGCAGAAAGGGGTGGGGCCATGAGTGGGGCATCTGGCAGAAGGGGTTGGGAGGGCCCCCCACTTGCTCTGGCCCAGGGCCCCAGGAAACCTTAATCTGCCTCTGGAAGCAGCCATACTATACAGGCAATGAAAAATGTATTTCCATCTTCTGTTGAAAACCACATTAGTTACTGATTATACGAGTGGCTATAGACTTACTATTCTGTTTTATAGCTGCATGGTTTATGTTTTGTCATCTCACATTATACTCCTATGTCTTTGTTACTGTAATATTGTTAACAATGGATGCCAAAAGCATATAGATTGTGCATTGAATCTATCCTAAAAACTCTTTTTTATCATTAAAATTTGGGATCTAAAATAATGTTAATTAAAAAAACTTTTTTAATTCACCTTTTAAAGCTGTCCTTTCTGGAATATCTTTGGTAGCATCACGTTTGCCTCCAGGGAACTTTACAGTCTGCAAACCTCTAAGGGTGGTGGTGGTGAATTGACTTTTTTCCCCCTCAGCTAATATCTCCTCTCTTCTCCCCTTTTCTTTTCTTTTCTTTCTTTCTTTTTTTTTTTTTTTTTTGGAAAGAGGCCTTCTTAATAGTTGATTTTGAGCGCCTCTGACTTGACAATGTCCTAGAGTTCAAGGTTCCTTATCTCTGTTGGCTAGGTAATTTACCAGACAAGTTATGTTAATGTGGTCTCAGAGGCCTGTAACAAGTTGCAAGCTGATAATTTTATTAAGAGCCTAGCTCTGATTTGGAATTAGTTTTCTTAAATCCCCTCTAGGTTTTCCTCTTCACACTTGTTCTTCTTAAACTATTTATAGTGAGTTTTGCCTCTTGTGCTGCTGGAATCATTAATTGATTTCTAGTTACCTTGAACATTTTGCACCAGTGTAAATGACTACACAAGGTGCAAGGCAACAGAGAATCCGGCCCAAGAAGTTGCCAGCATAAATGCTGTGTATGCTGTCACAGTTCAGGGCAAATGGACCAGTATTCTCTCTCAGGCTTCTAGCTCCAATACCATTGTATTTCTGGGTGGAAACCTGTGTGTCTCTACCTTCTGACCAGAGTAATTCTAGGTTGCACAGTTCCCTCTCTTCCCTCCCTTCACTGTGTTCCCAGCACAGACAGGCAGCCCAAGGACACCTGCTTGCTTGCTCTTTAGAGGGGGTTAACAGGTATAATTACAACAGTTTTAAGCACTTCCACACACCACTTCCCATGCAAGCTGTTGATAAATTGAATAGCCAACTGCTTGACCAGACTTTGGTTTGTTGTGACATATGTTTGAGACCAAATAATCAATAGCCCTTGAAGTCTATAATACAGGAAGAAATACTCAATATAACAGCTGCTGGGAAGCCATCTTGGGCAGTATTGTTAAATTGTGCTTACACAGAAAGTGTGCTCCCAAAGTTACAAGTTTCAGCTAGGAGTATTTATGGCATGATTTTACAGATTACAAAACTCTGTGTGTGTCACTAAAGTCCAGCCTACCAGTTCATCCTAATTCCTTAACTTGTTCTGCCCCTTTCCTTATCTTTGTTTTGGATACTATTATTCCAGGTCTGTGAAGGTATCTCCACAGCTTGTATTGGTCAGAACATTGACGTATTTTGTCTTTGACAAGTTTCCTATTTTCTTGTGCCAATGCTTACTTCAGCATGGCATAAATTTTAGCATAAAAAGATATGCCCATTCAGGTCAAGTAACTGCTAGAAAGATATGTATACAATATAATGTTATATTGATATAGTGCGCTTAATGTATATTAACATATGTGGTATCAATAGTACATAGTGATAATGTGATCTATCTGTAGATAATTAGCCTAGCTTATATTGGGCAACAAAGCCTACTTTATTATTCAGATAAAAAAGCATTACAGAGAAAACAAATTAAAAACCATAAAAGAGCCTACACATATGCTAATATGCTGTAATGAGAGTTCACCTCAACCCTAAAGTGGAATTCCCCACACTCAGGGATTCCTTGTGGCTACAAGTTCATCACAGACTCAGCTCAGAACTAGCCCTCAGTCTTGTGAGGTCTCAGTAGGCCCAATCCTTCCCAAAGAATTGGAGCCCTCCATGGACCAAGGGTCCTGTCCATTTGCTGGGTCAGGAAAGCCCTGAGACTGTTTAAAACCAGTCCATTTATCCAAAAATCCTTTCTTTGTCTGTTGGTCCCTGGACAATCCAGTTTGAAGGCAACCCTAGGAGGAGCAATGCTAATATACTTTCTCTGTTATCAACCCGTGGAAGCCCCCTTTCCCCTTCCAGAAGTCCACACCCCCTCCCGCACCTCACCCTCTCACCCCCTCCTGCATCCCAACCCCCTGGCCCAGGTTGGAACCCCCTCCTGCACCCAAACTCCCTCCCAGAGCCTGCACCCCAACCCCGTCCCCCAGCCCTGAGCCCCTTCCCGCACTCCGAACCCCTCAGCCCCAGCCTGGAGCCCTCTCCTACATCCCAAACCTCTCATCCCTGGCCCTACCCCAGAGCCCGCACGCCCCAGACAGAGCCCTCACCCCCTCCTACATGCCAACCCCCTGCCTCAGCCCAGTGAAAATGAGTGAGATTGGGGAGAGCGAGCGATGGAGGGAGGGGGGATGGAGTTAGTGGGGGACGGGGCCTCAGAGAAGTGGCGGGGTGAGGGCAAGGATGTTCGGGTTTGTGCGATTAGAAAATTGGAAATCCTAGCTCCTCCCTACCAGAGAAGGTACGTACAATGCCATACATACACAATTTAATACAATGTACCCCAAAGGTATTAACCCTAATTCAGTTAGGTTTATTTTAATTCAGTGAAGTTTATCTTAATTCCATAAGGTTAGTTCAGGACAGTGTCAGGTGGGCACAAAAGTATCTTTTTTTTTTTTTTGGTAAAACCTTTACAATTTAAAATTAGCAAATTTTTATTTTTGCAGTTTATTTCTAGTTCCCTGGAGCCAGATTCCTGTGCTGTGCCTTGCAGGAAGACACAGCTTGGGGGAAGAAGGGCAGACGAGGTGGCTTTATATCATCTGTGTGTTTTCCAAATTATGAGTGAATCCGGCTAGGGCCTGTGGCACTATTTAGAGAAGCTCATGGTGATGCTCTCTGTTATCTCAGCCTTGCAGGGCTGCCTGTATATCACTGTGTGCCCCAGAATAGCCCGAGCACAGTGCAGTTCAGCCATACTCTGTCCTTCTCATGAGCAACTTCCTCCTGGACAAGCCTTCCCCTGGCCTCTACATCAGAGCTGCACTTTAGAGTAATCTAGAGCGGCGCCACTAGCTCTGTACCAGCAGATACACCAATTAACACAAATGGTATTCCCATAGTGCCAACCTGGCCTCTTTCTACCATGAGAGTGGTATAAAGGGGAAGGTGGGGGGGGGGAGGGGGAATAGGATAGAATTGGCCCCTTTGGCTTTAAATTTATATTTAACATTTCCATCATGCTTAAATGTTTTTCTATCTTTGTACTCCCTAACTAAATATATAAAACTCTTAATCTCTGCTCACACTAGCTCACAGTATAACTCACTCGACTTGCCCTAGCTTGTGTCATTTCACAACCTGGTTATTTCCCACCTTCTTCTCTGTGGAACGTTGCCTGAAAAGCCATCACGTCATGAATTCCTGCTTTTAAAAGAGAGTCCAATATGTGTGTAATTAATTTCAGGCACCTGCAGCAATTTAAAAATAATGAGTGCTGCAGTGTTTACACCCTTCCTACTGTCACGACAATACAGGGCAAAACTGCCTGCCTGTAAGAAGTTTTTGCTTTTTGTGTTGGTTTTTGTTGTTGTTGTTGTTTGTTGTTGTTTTTTGGTGGGTAATGGTGTAATTTCCAAGATTGATACTTTGTCACTGTGCACTGGCAGAAGCAAGGAAGGGAAAGGACATGGAGGATGTGAAATTTAAATGGAATATGGTATTAGAAACCTCTTACACAGCTGGTCTTGATTGACAATAAACGTTGGTCCTTCTAAAGATTTTATTAATGCAGGGATGTTAAGAAACGGTGTACAACAAATGAACTTCTGTGCAAATGCTTTTCTTGTGGTCTTTTAACATGGGTTTCTCTTCATTATGCAGTTCTGATCCCTCCTATTCCACACAATTATCTTAAATAAATATACAAATATGAATTAAAATATCCTGAATATTATTATCTCATCCCTAAAGCAGAATGAAAACCTTAAGCAGTGTATAGAACTTCTGTGGTAAGTAACACATGGGACTTTTCAATGGTATTTGGGTCACTATGTATTTTGTTTTCAGATTGTTAAATCTTTTGTCGTTACAATGTTAGCAAGTGGACAAAGTGAAAACCTTTTACAAATGTGTATTAAATCATATGCAATGAAAAACAAGCAGTTTCATTTAAAAGTAACAGAAAATAGAAATCCAGAAAGAGCAGACTTGCGATTTTTAATTTAGAGCTCTATAGCAGGCCTGCACAACATGCGGCCCAGGGGCCGCATGCAGCCCGCGTGGGCTCATTGTGCGGCCCGTGGGGGTTGAGTAGATGGGCTCAGTGTGCGGCCCGCGGGGGCGGGGGGGGGGTGAGTAGACAAGCGGCGGGTGAGGGAGGGGGGCTGAGTAGGTGAGCGAGCGGGCAGTGGCAGGGAATGAGTAGGCGAGCCGGGCGGGTGGAGGGCTGAGGAGGCGAGTGGGTGGGCAGTGGCGGGGGGGCAGGTGAGCCGGCGAGCCGGAGGGGTGGGGGGCTGAGGAGGCAAGCGAGCAGGCAGTGGCGGGGGGTGAGGAGGCGAGCCGGGGGAAGGGGGCTGAGGAGGCGAGTGGTGAGTCGGTGGCTGACCTGTTCTGCTGATCTGGTCTGGCTCCCATCCCCTCTCCCAGGGCCGGCTCCAGGCACCAGCAAAACAAGCAGGTGCTTGGGGCGGCACATTTCTAGGGGCGGCATTCTGGCGCCGGCCATCATAGGTGCCGACTCCGGGGCATGGGGAAAAAGTGCCCTCGCTGCCCCAGCTCGCCTCCGCTCCGCCCACTCCCCTGAGCGCGCCGCCACCGCTCCGCTTCTCCTCCCTCTCTCCCAGGCTTGCCGCGCGTGAAACAGCTGTTTTGCGCAGCAAGGCTAGGAGGAGGAGAAGCCAAGCGGCGGGGCGCTCGGGGGAGGCGGCGGAGGTGAGCTGGAGCGGGGAGTGGTTCCTCTACCCCCCCCCGTTACTTCCTGCACCCCCCCACCTTAGCTCACCTCCACTCCGCCTGCTCCCCTGAACGCGCCGCCGCTCTGCTTCTCCCCCCTCCCTCCCAGGCTTGCCACGTGCAAAACCACTATTTCATGCAGCAAGGCTGGGAGGGAGGAGAAGCCAAGCGGCGGGCGCTCGGGGGAGGCGGTTGTGGTGGAGCGGAGGTGAGCTGGAGCGGGGAGCGGTTCCTCTAACCCCCCCCCCATTACTTCCTGCGCCCCCCCCCCCACCCTAGCTCACCTCTGCTCCGCCTGCTCCCCTGAACGCGCCACTGCTCCACTTCTCCCCCCTCCCTCGGAGCGGCAGCACACCCGGGGGAGCAGGCAGAGCGGAGGTGAGCTAGGACAGGAGGTCACGGGGAGCCCGCAGGAAGCAATGGGGGGGGGGGGAGAAATGCGGCACGCCGGGGGAGGAGGCGGTGCTGGGGATTTGGGGAAGGGGTGGAGTTGGGGTGGGGCCGGGGGCAGAGGGGCACGAAAAAGAAAGGGGAGGCAGCCAAAAAATTTTTTGCTTGGGGCGGCAAAAATCCTAGAGCTGGCCCTGCCCTCTCCAAGGGTTGCAGCTGTCCGGAGGTGCCTGCCTTCCACGCCTTCCTCATTCATTCAACAGGGCAATCGATTACAAAGTGGGGGGAAGATCTTATTCTACTTCTAGCAAAAAGACGTTTTTCTTTTACCTTAATTATACTACCTTAGGAGCCACTATAACATATTACCGAGGTTCAATACTGCTGTTTCGGTGGGGCGGCGCTGGGGAAGGAGGGTTTGTTTCTGCGGGGCAGATGGCGCGGGGGGGGGGGTTCGGCTGCGCTGGGGGGGTTGTTTCCGTGGGGCGGGCGGTGCTGGGGGGGGGTGTTGTGTTTCGGGGGGGCTGGGTGGCGCTGGGGGGGGGCTTGGCGGTGCTTGGGGGGTTTCGGCCCTCAGCTGTTTTCTTTGGAGTAATATGGCCCTCGCCGCTTTACGAGTTGTGCAGGCCTGCTCTATAGCATTCTTTTCTCACCAACTCTGCTTCTGGTCATAGGACTTCAATGGGAACACCAGACTACTCTTGCTTTCTCCTCCTTCTCCTGTAGTTGTCTTGCACCAGTTAGCGTGGGTATATGTGAACCTGACAGAACCTCACATATTGTACTCTCTGCAGACTCAAAGGACAAGGCATCCCAAATTAGCCAGAGTGAAATTAAGAAATAAGACAAAGTACGGTAGGAAAGGTAGCTGGAAGAATTTTCAACACTTTCACAGGACCCTAGGTACTTACAGTTATCAAGGTAACTGCTGGTGCAATTTCATGAGTGCAAAATGACAAACAGCATAGAACCAATAAATTGACCTGCTCCTTTTTACCCTTTCTCATAATACAAGAACCAGATGTCATTCAACTAAATTGAACGGCAACAAATATAAAGCAATAAACTTACTATATAATACTTTTTAAATGTTGCATAATTAATCTGTAAAACTCATTGCCACAAGATATTGAGGCTTACAGTTTAAGTAGGATTATATGCAGTGGAGACAGTTACTGTATTCCCTCTCCCAAGAAAACCCTAAAATTGTCTTTTCCTCTACTTTGGACTTTTGTTCTAGCAGACGGAGAACCACTGCTGTATTACTGAACAGTTAATTGAGTGAATAGACTTCATTAGCCATACACAAATGACCCTAGCTTTTAAACCATTTTCAATATATTTTCCATCACTTCAGACAGTTGGCACTGGAACATGTTAAGCAGTTTTGGACTCTTACCACAGTCCCTGGAGGTTGGTTTTATTTGCAAAGGCCCCCATTTAAATTAGCTGTTGCCAAAACCACTAATTTGAATGGGGCTTTTGTTGAGTTGATTGAGGAGCTGTTAGTAGATTTTTGGCTGCGTTTAAACGTGTGTGTGTGTGTATGTGTTTTCCTTCTTTAAAAAAATCCCAATTTGAATAAATGAGTTCTGTGACAGGAAAAATGGTAACGGATTGCAGATCTCAAACCAAGGTCTGCGGGTCTATAGGAAAACATCAGACTTCAGCCACCACCCAGCAGTTTGCTGGTACCAGCATGTAATGTGGGCTGGTGTATCCTAGCTCACCATAGGTACTGCCCATAAAGCTCCTAATTGAAGGAGACGTCCAGCCTCTCCAGTTGGCTCAGACTAATTATTTAAGCCAGAAGAAGAAACAGGGAGTTGTCAGAGTAACTAGGTGAATCCCTGTCTGGCTACTACATTGGACCCTCCCTTCTCACTTCCTCCTGAGCCCTGCCTTACTCCTGATTCCTGCCTTCCTGTCCTGTTCCTGGTTCCTGCCTTGTTCCAGATCTCTTCTCCTCTGACACCACATCTGACACTCTTGGCTTGATGCCTGACTCAATCTCTGACCCCGACTCCTGCTCTGACTGCTCTGATCATCTATATCCTGGTCTATGTCAAACATGTAAAATGGAGTCTGACTAGTTTCCAAGTCAGCAGATACACCTTTAGCCAATACCACTGATAGCTTCCCAGTGAGAAGTAGTAATCTCCATGTCAGGTACTTACATGCCACTCATTACCATAGTATTTGAAGGCCTCACAGTCTTTAGTATAGTTATCTTCACAACATCCCTGTGAGGTAGGGCAATGGTATTGTTCACATTTTACAAATGGGAAACTGAGACACAGGGAGGTTATAGGACTTGCCTGAAGTTACACATGGCTGAACACGGAATTGAACATAGGTTTCCCAAGTCCCAGGCTATTGTCCTTCATCATATTCTTCATCTTTATAATGGCTTAAAATCAACAATGTTAGATGTCCATGTCTAGGTTTGTACTCCAGTTAATTGCTTTGGGTATCATAGAGTGGATGGCTGGGATACCACTTGGATGTAATAGTTTGGGACATTGGTTGATGAGGAATTTCATAGTTTGAAGTCCTTTTCCACAGTAACAAATACAATTGTGTCTCAGTCCCCATTTATGGAAAAAGTAGGCTCATCTGTCACATGATCTGTGGTTGCAGTTCAGAGTGGGCCATATTTTCCATGGGAGTGAAAAGCCATTGGGTTCTTCAGTTGGGTCCTTGATGAAGTGTTTGTTAAGGACGCTGGGGTCCTTCCACTTTGCTCGCTATTGATTTTCAGGGAAGAACCCTAAGTCTTCGAGCTCTTGCACTACAAGCCCAAAAGATTTTCTGGGTTTTAGTCAAAATCTTGGTGTGTTGTTTGGGTCTTCATGTATTGTATCCCTCTAAAATGATGGGACTCTCCAAGGATTCTCATGTCATGGCAACTTTGAGGTGGATGGATGTGTGCCAGCATGGGAAGCCATGGTTGTGGCATTGATTTTACTGTCCTTGTAATGATTCACATGGCAGTGTTAAATTGAGAGTTGGCAAGTGATGTGTGGGAGCTATGTGTCCAATACTGGACACATAGCTCCCACACATCACTTGCCAACTCTCAATTTAACACTTGCCAACTTGGGTGAGCAGTATTCTGTAGTAGAGTAGACAGGATCCAGTGTAGAGATCTGAAGAGTTTTTGCATCAGCTCTGCAGGTTGTTCCTCCCAGTTTCTGGACAAGATTTACATGCCTCTTGTTCTCATGTATATTTTTCATGGACGATTACTAGGAGTTCAGTCCCAGCAAGGATTATCAACAGTTAATGCTAACTGTATGAAAAGATACCAAGAATGGTTCTGGAGGCATTCTGAGGGATTCCGAAGTGGACTTTGGTCCTGCTGTCTATCATGTCTTCCTTAATGCCCTGCTTGATATTTGTGGGAAGACCTTGTTTCAGGTGATAGAGGAAAATTACAAGATTGTAGCCGACAATCCAACAGTGTGATTCTTGAGTATCATCTTCAATATGGGTTTCATGCAGGGGATTTTAGGTAGTGGCTTTTAGATGGGCATGTTTGATTCTATTGGTGGTTGTGCCTTAACACGTAACAAGCCAGACCACAAGAAGGTTATCACTGTCCTGGCCTTCCTCTCTGCCTGGCATAATCAACAGTGATACATCAAATAAGCAGTGTATTCACCACTGTTGGGCTGGCTTTTTTTGATCACATACATTTTCAGGTAATCCTTATTACAAAGAACTTTAATAAGGTCAAGAATTTAAATATGTTTATTAAATACAAGCAGTCAGTTCACTGTCTCAGGTGTCTAATGGACATTCCTTTCAAATGATTGTGTGATTAAATTCTCATTGAGATTTTTCCAAGCTGATCAAGTGACGTGGAACTGTGCCTTATATAATTTGGCAGTGTTTTTAGACTCTTTGTTGTCTCTTTCAGTTTAACATAAAGAAATAACTGTTCTCTCTGGGGCATTTTAGTTTACTATACAGATATGGGGAATTGAGATCAAAACAAATCAACATGTTCTCACAAAAATCCTCACATAAAAGTTTTTTATACAAGAGGATCTTCTGGTCAGTTCCCAATTTACTTTCAAGTTTTCTGCTTCCTTCTGTACTTGTTCATATGGGAACTAAGCAGTGTTGTACATCTGCAACATAATAATCTTGATCACAAGAGCTTTATAATCGTACATGCTATAAATATTAGATTGTCTTTTAAAGGCCACTCTACTTTGATTTTGAAAATTAAGTGGAACAAAGAAGTTTATTATTCAAAGGATTGCTTTGATTCCAGTGTCCTCTTTTCTCAGTTAAGAAGTAAATAGATTCCACAATGGCATGATGGGATATATCGTCTTCTAAGTACGTACTGCTTAGGAAAACTGGCACCATATACAAGCAGGGACTTTATAATACAAAAAAGATGCACGGACATGAGTGAGACAGTAGAATTCCATACCACACTTTGACTGAGCACCCGTGAAACACAGATAGCAGAGCAGCAAGACGCCCAGTTTGGCTAGAACATGAAATAGGTTGAAAACACACCAGTGCAGATGCTCTTCATGTACAAAGGAGTAATTAGCTGATGATCAAATGGGCACACACAGATACTAATGAAATAAGTCTAGGGTGGACCTGCAGACCAGCATGCTATTTCCAATCAAATGGGCTGCCAGTACAATACATTTACATTTGACCTTATGTTGACTTGTCCTTGTAAGTTGGGATGTGTATGTGTCTGGTTACTTATTCACATACATATCTATATCTCTGACTGGTACTCATCTCTTGCCTCCAATACATGGGTGAGGAGAGTTAATAATTGGCTAACCTGAGACTTAAACCTGGCTTGTGTACACATGTATGCAGTGGAATGCAAGTCAGTTATGGTTGCTACAGCCAGCTTTAATTTATGCTTTTGGTATATGCTCTTGGAGTGCAACCTAAGAACACTCATGTTTTCCATAGTGATTAATTCAACGTCTACACCAGTCGGCACCCAGGGATCTCTTTCCCATGAAGTTTAGATTGCAGGCTCATTCCAAGAGATTCATGTACCTAATAATCTTCTAGCATAGCCTGTTAGAGATCACTGCCCAACTGTGGGATCAGGCCACTAATGCATCAGTGAGATACTAAAATAACCTGTAGTCCGCAATGATTGAAAACTCTGGTCCTAGCCACCTCTAGGCTCAGGTTAGTAACCTGTTGCCTCTGTAATTGCTGTGAAGAACCACTGTTATATTCTCTCTTCCTGTTTGCTACTCAGCTGAAATGACAGGAAAAATGTAAGTAGGCCAGATATAATTACAGAATTGGAGTTAGGTTAGGATGCCAAGGTTAACACACCCTATGCTTGTGAAAAATGCCACGGGAGCTTTCCTGAGCATGGGGGTAGTGGAGCTGGATCACTCTGTTGGCTATCAGGTTGACCATTCATTTTAGAGAAATACTGTATGTTTAAATAGCACATTAATCTTTAAAGTTAGGCTATGCTCAGAATTTTCTTACACCAACAAATGTATGACTAGAATTTATTTACTTATCCTTTGCTCTGTCTGAGAAGGGTAGATTGCTAGTCACAGTGCAAGAAGGTCTACAAGAGGATAGAGAGTCCTGTGGCACCTTTAAGACTAACAGATGTATTGGAGCATAAGCTTTCGTGGGTGAATACCCACTTCGTCAGACGCTTTTTACAGATCCAGACTAACACAGCTACCCCTCTGATACTTGTACAAGAGGATAGTTAATTTCTGTGTAATTCTGCATATGGACAAGCAAATAATATTGGCAGCAAGGCAGAATTCTTTCCTTGTGCAGTATCTGACTTCTTCCATAAAAATGAGCTAAACCAAGCATCCAGTATGACTACATTCAGACTGGCAGCATCCTACTTGAGAAAAAGCCATTTGATAATCATAGTTGTCTTTATGACCTGTGTGTTGGCATCTGCTGAGAGCACATCTGTTCGGAGCAAGTCTTAATAATGCAGCTGTAGCCCTTTGCAAAATCAGGTTCTCTGAACACGCTGCTGCGCTGCTGAAGCTGAAGGAAAATTCTGTCAGGCACTAAAATCTTTTGTCTGCCTTGGGAAAAGTGTTATAATTAACCCATTGTTGCGAGATTTCAGGATTGATTTCTCCCACAAGGAAACAAAATCTAGTCACTGCATGAAAAGTCTGCGTTAATCTAATAGAATAATAATAGAATAGCAATACACTGTGGTCTAATGACGCACTAGACTTACGTAAAGCTCCTTTCTATTTATCCTGCAAAAAGAAACATTATATAAATTTTAATCCATAATGCATTTCTGTTCAATGAATGACAGGGCAGCCTGCAATGGCTAGCATTTTTGGATAATCATTTCTTTAGGACCTGTTTTTAACTCTTGTTGATGCCTTGCCCCATGCATTATTTCTTCAGTACAGTGTAACATAATTCCAGACAGCATTTTATATGCTGCTAATGAATGACCATAGCCTCCCTCTCTCACCCCATTCAATATATTCATCAGCCTTCACCTGCCAAATATTTTTTTCAGGATTGGTTTGACTGGTTCCTGATTACAGGAGGCTTTATATAACATAGCAAAAAAATTAAAAAAAAACGGCTGCTTCCTAGCAGATAATTGCAATGCAGATTAAAAACAGTGTAGTTCAGCCTTCTGTAGTGCTCTACTCACTCAGTGATGTTTATTTCCCTAACCAAACCGTCCTGGAAATGATTCACTTGAATGGGTGCCACATCTTTCATATAAGGCAACACAAAGAATAATTGCTGCTGTTTTCAGTTACGAACTGAGAGAGAAAACTTGAAAAAATTGGAATTAAGTGTTTCAGGGAGAGTGTGTGTGTGTGCATGTGTGTTCTCTTAGTTTACGGGTAGGTTTATAGGTTCTTTCAATGTGGAAATGTAAGGTAAGAGTTTGGAGAGAAAAATTAGCTTTTTCTTAGTAACATTTGATTAATGCACACATCCCAGTGAAAGGTCCTCACTGAAATTGCTCCTGTTAATATGTTACATTTAAAACTTCCATTCTGTCTAAGCTTTTGCCCTGGAGTAAAATTTTCGAAAGCACCTGCATCCCATTGGTGTAGGCTCCTAAGTAACTCAGAAACTTTTGAAAATGTTACCCCTGGTTTTTTACCTTTGTATTGCTAGTGTCTGTATGTTTTTACATACATATATGTGTATAGGATATTTTCCAGAATTTGGGCTTCTCATCCCTCTTATGAACAGAATACAAAGGACATGATGCTGCAAACCCTTGGTCACACAGACACTAGCAATAGAAAGATATAAAACCAGGGAAAGTATAATATAAGTCAAGGCATAATACATTTGCTAAATGCTGCCCTTTGACAATGGCTAGGCTGGTGGCAAAATGACACTATAGAAAACCATGCTTGTTTTACTGATACCTTATTTTCCCACTTTCCCCTCATTTGTCCCTTGCACCCACCTGTTGCATATTGTTATAAACTGGGATTATAATTTCTCAGGCAGGGACAGGATGTTTATATAGCATCTAGCACAACAAGGCCTTGTTCCTTGATAAGGGCTTGTAGGCTTTAGGGTTGCCAATCCTGCAGGATTGGCCTGGAATCAGCATCCATCTCCCAGTGACTATTGAAAGCAATCCAGGAGATTTTCATAGGATATTTTAAGAAAATGACATTGTCATGTTGGGAGGAAAAAAATCTCCCTGAATAGCTTCAGTCAGAGTTGGCAACCCTAGTAGGCATGGGTCTCTTAATGCTAACTGTCCATGTAATATAAGGAAGACTGGGAAGAGGGTTCTCATTAGTGGCAGGTAGGGAGAAAACTGCGAGATCATAGGCCAGGGGTCGGCAACCTGCGGCACGCATGCCAAAGGCATCACGCATGCTGATATTTAGTGGCACGCTGCTGCCAGCCGGGATCCCGGCCACTGGCTGCGCTCAGCCCGCTGCCAGCCTGGATTACAGAACCCCAGACCAGCAGCGGGATGAGCCGCTCAGCCTGCTACCGGTCTGGGGTTCTGGCTGCCGACCTCTTGCCAGCCGCGGTCCTGGCCGCTAGCCCCGCTCAGCCCACTGCCACTGCCTGGATGGATGGAACTTGGCCAGCAGCGGGTTGAGCGGGGCCGGCGGACGGAACCCCAGATTGGCAGCAGGCTGAGCAGTTCAGCTCGCTGCCGGTCTGGGGTTCCATCTGCCGCCCGCGCTGCCGGTCTGACGTGCAAAAAACCTTCTACCGGCACGCGAAAGCTTAAATTAATTAAGACTTGGCACACCACTTCCCAAAGGTTGCCGACCCCTGTCATAGGCGGTCTGGTAGTCACACTGACCATGTATGAGGAACTGTAAATTCCTGTAGAAGTGAAGAACCAAGAGAGAATCTCCCCATTATTTTGGGAGTGATGAGGGAGGGAACGGGAGAGAATTTGGCATCAGTGAGTTGCAGCATGCCTTTCACAATAAAGGGCAGTATTGTACAAATGGACCGTGCTTGGTACTGACAAGCACCCAGTGATTCGTTCATTGATGTGATATATTGAACCATTTGAGCCAAACCTCTACTTAGCGAATTTGAACAGCATCCCTCCCACCCCATGACTAGCCAACATACCGGCAAGCTTCTGCTCCATCATGGCACCTGACTTGTTCCCTCCAATAAAATGAGTAAATCTTAATCTTGGGTCTCTTTACCTTCTGAAGGTGTTCAGAAACCTCCTCAGACTGGGGGACTTGAACCTCAAGGATCGTGTGTCAATTCTGCTTTGGTTTTTGGGAACACATGCCTTAAAACACAGTGCGGATTATCTAGGAGATGCTAACAAGGCGTAGGGCGTGAGCACATTTCATTTCTGGATGAGATGTGCAAGGCAAATATAGTGAATCTGTAGCATTAGTCTTAACAGTGGTGACAGTTCTCCTCACAAATAAAATGAGGGGAAAATAAATGAGTCTTTTAAAATAATGGGTTCAGGAATGGCAGCCTTGGGCTTTATGAGTTGTAATTCATGGCAGCTTATTGCAGTAAATACATTACTTTTGTTTTTGAGCCATATGTAAAATCCCTGACTGTGACAGTATAGTCAATAGTATTTCACAACCAATGTCTTTTCTACAGTAGTATTATAAAACCTTTAGGCAAAAAATTGTATTCCTTTCCAATAATAGCATGGAACACACTTTTGAAGTTAATAAGATGTTGGTAGTTTAATCTATGTGAAAATGGCAAGGAGAAATCTGTTTAATGTGATTCTCTTTGAATAGTTTGTTGTGCATTGGCATGCTTGAGGTAAACTTGAAGCCACTCTGAAATGCCTGGAAATAAATGCTAGCAAATTGCACCCCAAAGCTTATTGCCAATCTCTGAAGAAATAGCACGATGTTAGTTCTCCTTATATTGCAAAGAAGTTCAGATTTTTCAAAACCTTTCCTCTTGATTGAGAATTGTATCACTTTTGTTTGTAGACTGGCTTCTTATTCCATTGTCTTGTCAGGTAAAGTATCTCTTATAAATTTTCTCATATGTAAATCTTTCCATAGCTGTCTAAAGGAGGTGAAACATCTTTCAGACATCTGTGAGCAGCTAGTGTGTGTGTGTGTGTGTGTGTGTGTACACACATGCGCACACACACAAAACAAGAGATTGTAACTGAGGCACATGAAATAACCATAATGTCTGGGCCTCCTAAACCAACATCATGTGCCTCTCATTCTGCAAAACTGTGTATTATGTGCATCCCTTTCCTTTTCCTTCCCAGAAATCCCATCAGCTTTGTCCTGAATCAGTTTGTACAACTGGGCTTCTAGTTCTGATTATGCCATTCTGTGCTTTATTTCAATTCACTTTGATGTAATCAGATGCTACTTAAATTGCTTACATATTGCTTTCCTTCTCAGCTTCAATTCTTGACCTTCTGTATTTGAATAAATAACTATCTATACACACTCTGGCTATTCACACCCCTTGCGGGGTCCTAAGAATTCCTAAGGAAGATCTGAAAAGAGTAATAAAAATGATGGGGGGCTGGGAAGGTTGAGAGCTCAACATGTGAAGTTTGGCTAGATAATTATGTTAATGATATAATTACAGTTTAATATTTGAAGGGTATCAACACAAAGGAGGAAGAGGAATTGGGCTAGCTTGTGAACCTCTTACTCATATTTCTGAGCACTTAGTTCCAGTGGGACTATGCGTAGTAGTAACTGCTCATCAATATAAGTAAGAGCTTCACAGTCTGGTTCATTGTGAGGTACCTGGAGGTTCAACTAGGAACAATAAATTGAAATAAGGGAAAACTTCAGGTTCCTGATCGTGAGATTTATTAGGGTGTAGACTAGAACTCCACAGGGAAAAGGTGGAAACCTCATCAACTGGGACTTCTAAAAAGACTGGACAAAATGTTTAAGACAAGTGTACTCTACAAGGACAATGTGCATTGGCAGAGATCATCGAACTTCTACTTCTTTCCAAATTTCTCCCTAATGCACTTTATTAGCCATTTGTCCTCAGCAATCCAAGTCTGAGAGCTGAGAGGAGGCACTGCCAAAAGCCTTCCCTGTGAAGTTCATCTGCTCTACCTCTTGGTTAGCCAGAGGGCTACTCAAACAACATGATGGAGGCATTCCCTGCACCTATGCCTGAACATGTGCCTCTCCAGCACTTCTAGCTTCTGCCTGCTCAGAGATAGACTATGACTAGAAATCCAGGTTGTGTCCCATACCTGGCCATAAAGCACACTGCTAAGGCCTGCTGATTGCCTTTTAACAGCAATCAAATATTTTAAATTTCTGATAACTGTGGAGAGCATTGAGAGAACACAATTGTTTTCTCGTATTGGGATAGGAATCGACACATCCTGTAACCCTAACACTGGAGTAATGTAGCAGGCAAATCCCAAGTGACATCACAGCATCTGGAAAAATAATTCACCACTCTCTTTGGATCTTCCCTTCTTTTTCTTTAGGGGTGCCTCTGGTGGTACAAAAACATCATCTTCAAGGTGGGAGATGCTCGTTTGTTCTGGTCACCATATGCTGAAAAGATCTGCTCTTTACTTTCATCAGATATAGCCCCCCACCAATATATGCATAATATAGAGCTATAAATAATGTCTTCACATATTTGTGGGTTTGCAGAGATGGCATTCTCTGCTTCTTTTTAGCTTTATACCTCACCCTTTTAAAGGAGAGAGAGAAATCCTGTGGGAACTGCTAGTATGCTTTTACTAAGAAGTAAATGTTTGAAATGGATTCCGTGCCCTTCAGAAAGTGACCCAGATGACACACCGAAATGCAATTAGTATACTTGGGAGATTCTGGATACCAGTTGGCTGATGTAAGGTGATACTGAATTTACAGAATAATGTCTCTGTGAGATCTTCCTTCCTTTCCCCTAGTCATCTCCTAACTGAGGTGCCAAGTCAGATTCATCTTTATTCTTAATGATCCCAAAATATATTGGTTGCTTTCTGCAGCTTTGTTTTTTCCAACAATTTCATTCCTGTGACAAGGAAATCATTAACTTCTGCTTTGATTATATATCCATCAATATAATTTTTTCATTGCATAGCCGTTGTCCTTTTGCATAGTTTGTATTATGACATTTTGACATCTCCTGTGACCTAGTTAATTGTATGTTGGCATCAGTCAACTTCCTTCTCCATAGATACAGCACTATTCACGGCCTCACTACAAAGGAAGCCATGATGAGAATGTTGCTTCCTAAACTGAATCAAGCTAAGTAGGGCGAGTTTATTCTTTCATTAATTTGTTTTAATGAAATAGAATGATAATAAGAAAAGAAATCAGCCTGAATGTCAAGAAAAACTTCATAGTTGTGAGATCTGTAAGGCTGTGGAATAGTCTCCCAAAAGAAGTGGTGGATGACATTATTTTAGAAATTTAAAGCTAGACTGTCCAGACAACTGGCAAACAAACTTGCATTGGTGGGAGGAGAGGCTCTGATTTAATATATATTTTCTACTTTAAATACCTATGATTCTGTGAATGACGATTAGATTAGAAGATTAAGATTAGGGTTGGAAGAGACCTCAGGAGGTCATCTAGT
This sequence comes from Emys orbicularis, assembly GCF_028017835.1. Taxonomy (NCBI): domain Eukaryota; kingdom Metazoa; phylum Chordata; order Testudines; family Emydidae; genus Emys; species Emys orbicularis. Next base: position 90,198,768 of record NC_088690.1, read on the forward strand.
CCAATCCCCTGCTCAAAGCAGGACCAACGCTGCTTCATTTTTATCTGTAAGTATAGAGGACTTTCATTTTACCTACTTTTATTTTAACTAGTTGAAGAACTAGGAGTATTAATAATTTGGGGTTCTGATAGGTTAGTTTAAGTGTATATGTAATTTTTTTGGAGTCAGATAGAATATAAAAAAATCAGTGAACAACTAAGAGCCCGGTTCTTTCGTATTCCCTTATGTTGAGCAGTATCTCACTCCATGATCAGCCACATTGAAATAAATAGGTTTTCAGAGATTCGAGTTAGCCACTCCACATTCCGCAAAGGCACAAGACACCACTGGGCAATCTTAACTCTTCATTAACTACGTTTTTAAGTATTTAATAAATAGTAGCGCATAGGTATGACTTGCATTACGTTATTGTAACTGCATGCCTATGAGCACTATATCAGTGTAGCACATAGCATAAACTGTCACAGTGTGTTAAATCAATATTAACATAATTTAAATAAGATTAAGATTGTCCATATTGTGTGTTCTGCTAGTTTAAGTAAATTGGTTTCAAATCACAACTAAGTTAAACCAGTACAGCTTTGAATATAGACAAGGCTTTATCCTTTTTCTTGTTTGTGCCATACCATTCGTTTTGTGTCTCCCTCCAGCCCCTACACTCATGCATTTTACTGTGGTTTGAATTGGGCATAATGGTATAGAGCCCAGTGCCGTACCTTTGAAGTCAGTGAGAGTTGTGCTATTTGTCGGCAATCCCTCGAGGTCGAAGATGATCTCTTTCACAGGTTTTATTTTTCATGGGTCCTTTGGTGACTGAGGAGTCTAATTCTTGAGCCACAGGCTCATTGGCAGACATTGGAGCTGATGTTGGAAGGCAGGATTGGGCCGTGATTGCTGCATGACAGTTGTCTTTCCTTTCTTTTCTGGCATTTTTCTGAGATCTGGGCAAAGCGATTTTCCTCAAAGGTGGAAGTTCCCTCTCTGACAAGTCTTCACCAGTTATCCCTATCCTGGGCTGCTGTCTCCCAGTGTGTGTGGGATTCGCCCATTGCCGCAGGACTTCTATGGGTAGGGGTGAGGAAAAAGTTCTCCTATGAAAGAAGCCTGCACAAGAGTAGTTTAGTGTGGGGGAGCTGATGCTCACCAGCAGCCACACAAATCTTGGCGGAAGAGGCACCGGTGTCCAGTGGCAAGGAGGTCCAAGACAACTGGCGGTTTCTCTTCTGTTCCAGCCTTTGTCCGCCTTCACAGCCATTGAGAGGTGATCCAGCTTCATCCGCCTGTTCTGTCATTGAGGTCTTATACTGGATTGCGTTGTGCTGGGCTTCACTTTGTCACCTTCGACCTTACCGCCATGGGTGACCCTACCAGGAGTACAGGACTCCTGACGGCATCACTCTTAGGGTCTTAAGTATATGCAAGCTTCTCCACCACGTCAAGTTGGCAGCCCAAGGAGAAGGTTGTGCTATTAGCTTCAGTGAGAACAGGATCAGGGTCTTACTGTATGATTGTGTTTCAAACTATTACATTATATAAGGGCACTAGTATTTACTAATCAAGTTGCTAGATCTATCCAACCAGTAAAATACCCATTGTTCCTTGTTGAGTTCTGCATTTGAATCAGATTTCTATGGAGATTGAAGAATGTTTTTCCTTTTGTGCATGTAAATGAGTTTAAAATGACCATGCAGTTCATTCTCATCATAGCCTTTGTGCGTGCTTTAAGATTCAGCACCTGAGCCAATTACCTTTGTAAAAGAACATGAACAGAAGAACCATCATGCACAAGTCTGAGGCAGTCAAAGAAAAACTACCAAACAGCTTTGGTTGTGGCAGTTTGATTAAAGAAAATGATATAGACTTGGATAAAGATAAAATGATATAGATAAAGAAATGATATAGACTTGGAAGTTCAATTGTGAACAATCAGCTTGAATCTGCCTTATTTGCATTAACTCACAGTTAGAACACACAGATCATAAAGCATTTTTCTCATAGAGTTAGAAATGGATTTTTTCCATATTAAATATTTTTGTTGTACCAGTTAACTTCTGTACAGAAAGCACTGAGCGTGAAGCTGAACTGGTAATATGCTGAATTGTATTGTTTGCTGCTTTAAAACCATCACTGGCAAGACACAAAGTGAATTTGTTACCATAATGGAATTGGTTTTCAGTCCTTGTAATGCATTTCTCTTTCAGCCTTACCTTGCTTCTGTGGATGGCTTTGTCAGTGGACTCAGCTTTGTATCGTTGTCAGCGGCTGGCTGCCGAAGGATCCATCTGGACTCAGTCGGAATCAACACCTCTGCTGTCTTCTGTCAAAAAGAGGCTGAGATACAACTTGAACAAATGGAGGATTGTGTTTCCCAACAACAAGAGACTTCAAAAAGATTGGGAGAAGGTTTCTAGGTTTTATTCTGGAAATGGGATACAGACCACGAAATACACCTTGCTCTCCTTTTTGCCCCGAAACCTCTTTGAACAGTTTCACAGGTATACACTTGCCAAAACTAAGGAAATGATTTATCAGCTTTAAGATCTGTCCCATCATAAGTGATCTTTGATAGAAATGTATAAATTTTCTATAGGTTTTTGAATAATCCTATAAGAGAATTAATATCCCTGATTTAGAATTATACAAAGGGCTCAAAACAACATGCTGAAAGCAAATTATTCTCTTAGCTTCTATTCTCTTAGGATTTTAGAGTAATTTTATACAATTATGTTAATTTTTACATAAGCGCGTTGATGTCATCAATATTAAGTTATATAGAACTTGTCCATAAAGGGTGGTCAGAGCTGAGTTGTTTGTGTGGCTCAGTCTTTCCGATTAACTACTGGTTGTAGGACTAGTGACCTTGGCATGAAGAATCCTGCCAAGAGCAGCCAGTGGGAAATGCCATTCTGATCAAGATAGATTAAATTTGCCCATCCATCTTTCACTTTGAAATAAACATTCTGTAATATGGTGCCAGGATCTGTCATCCCATGGTTTGGCCTATCTTTTTCTTTACCTTATGTCTGTAAATTCATAGAGGGCCTCGTCCGCTTCTTGTAAAAACAATCCCAAAAATTTCTGAATATGAGTTTTAAATACTTTGTTGCTTTCTAAAGTTGGCAATCCTTGAATCAAAAATGAATGCAAATATGGAAACCTGGATGTGAGGGAAGTCATGAGGTAAACAGTTTTTAGGTTTCTGGATTTAAACAGTGGTATAATACTTAAATTAAATGAAATTCTTTTTAATGTTATGAAAATATATCTCCTATAGAATCCTCATAAGGAATGGAGACATCACAATGTAGTCAGGAAATATTCTGCCCTTTACTGGGGAAGGAAGGGAGAAGGAGACGTGTGTGTGTGTGTGTGTGTGTGTGTGTGTGTGTGTGTGTGTGTGTGTGTGTGTGTGTGTGTGTGTGTGAGAGAGAGAGAGAGAGAGAGAGAGCTGTTTTGACCTATAAACAGTGTTGTGAATCAGGAAAGGACACATTTAATTTCTGGCTATTGTCATTTGTTTTTGACTTCTCAGGTTGGCTAATCTCTATTTCTTCTTCCTGGTCATCCTAAACTGGTTCCCACAAGTGGAAGTTTTCCATAGGGAGATCACGATGCTACCTTTGGGTGTGGTGCTGCTAGTAATCATGGTTAAGGATGGCACTGAAGATTTCAGGAGATACAGATTTGATAAGGCGATAAACTCCTCTAAAACCAAAGCATATGATGAGTAAGTGGAATGAAACAATGACTGTTTGTTTTTACATTACATTATTTGTTGCAGTTTAAGCACATTATTTTGCAATATTTTCCCCATTTGATCACAATAAGTGAAATTAATAAATTTGGAAAGGTTTTTATATAGGGCCTGGTTCCTAATGATATTATTGGTAAAAAGCTAAGGAAATAATATTAGCCCAGACTGATGTCAATAACCTTTATTCCACCACGCAGGGTGTTTGCATTGCTATAGCATTTTTCTCTTAACGTTTTCCAACCACTTTACCAATACCAGATAATTAAGCCTCAACACCCCTTCTCAGTAGGTAAAGGATCTTAGGGATGGTGAGGATCCTTCACCCACCATTGAAATGCAGCCAACTCTGGAATAGAACATTGCAGCTGCTTAACAGCATGGCATAACACTGCTCATTGGCAACAGGAAGGGAAGAATATTGTATCCAACTGAAACCAGAGTGGGAAATTTCATTGGTAGATTAGAATGTGACCAGGACATAAGTGTTAACACTTTATCTCTGCCATCAGATCTCCAATAACCAAAGGTGGCCAGTCCCTACAAGTTTCATGTGAATGACTGCACCTCCAGAAATATAATATCCTTTACATTTATGCTGGGGCATTTGCCAGTACTGATTCAGAGGGAAGAGAATGGCTTCTACTATCTTCTTAATTACCAGCAACACTTCTTACAGCATCAGAGGTCTCTTGTCCAAGTGCTGCCCTGACTAGATCCTTCTTAGCTTGCCACAACTGATGGGACTACATGATAAGGTGGTAAACTTGCATTAAAAGAGGATGATTGCATTGTGCGGGGTCCTTTGGTCAAGAGGTTTTCTTTTTCTCTTAAACTTGGTTCTGTAGAGACAAAAGCAAATGGCAGATAGGGATCATTTTAGGAGATGAAGTCCTGGCACTATTGAAGTCAATAGCAGCCTTCCACTGACTTCAGTGAAATCAGGGCTTCCCCTTTGAACTAACTTACTAGCAATAATTTTAGCTTCTAACAACTTTAAAAAGAGTGTTTCAGAAAAGCCTCAAGAAGAGGACTGGGCATATGTCTTCAAATTTATCCACCCACTATAATAATATTCAGAAAGAAGATTGCCTGGCACAAGCTTCAGGAAGTATAGTAACACAAATAATAGCACATTTCAGAAGTGCTTTTGTCATCAGTGACTTGCAACGGGGCAGACTTTAGGACCCAGAGTCAGCCTGACTGACAGTGGCAGAACTGGTTTCGAGGAGGATACTACCTATTCCTGTGACGTCTGTATTCCAACAGGTGTAGCTTTCCATCAAGTGACAGACGGCAGTTGTTTCAGGGAAACTCAAATCCTCATTCCACTGCTTTGCATTCTTCTGGATTATTTAAACCACTGTGCCTTATTTTTATTATTATTTGAAACGACATTTTTAAGGGGAAGTAAGATGTCAAGGAAATATGCTCTAGGCTGCTGTTCTATGAAGATCATAAGGGAAAAACTTTTTTTCAAGAAAGCTTGCTGCCATCATGTTGCTTCAGATTCTGAGACACAAAATGAGGAGTCAGAGAAGAGAGGAAAAGGAAAGAAAAGAAAGAAGAAAAATGAAAATAAATGGGTGGTCATATCCAACTTACCCTTTGAAAGCTGCAAGTGGAAAGAGAACCCAAACAGACATTATGACTGTAATAAAATCAAGACCACCAAATACACTTTGCTATCCTTCATTCCAAAGAATATCTTTGAGCAGTTTCACCGCTTTGCCAATTTATATTTTGTGGCCATTGCAGCATTGAACTTTGTGCCAGTGGTAAATGCTTTTCAACCAGCAGTTTCTGTGATCCCAATTTGTGTTATTATGGCTATTACAGCAGTTAAAGATGCCTGGGAGGACTTTCGGAGATACCAATTGGACAAAGAGATCAATAATATGGTCTGCCTCATTTACAGCAGGTAAATAAATCATACGGTTTTTCTACATAAACCAAAAATTGCTTCAATTTTTTTTCAGAAGCATCTTAAAAAATGAAGGATTCTCTGGGGAAAAAAATAACTACTGGGGAACAAACTCTTCCACAGAGGAAACTAATGAATTTGTGTGTTTGACAGCTAAAATTAAAGGGGTATCACAAAACAAACTTTACAAATAATGCCTTGTAAGGGGCAAATTAGGATGATCATCCTACTAGATTAACTAAGAAAACACTAATTTCAGAAGCTTATAAAAATGTGTGACCTTATCTAAAAAGTTTCTCTCTCCCACCGCCAAAATTGTCCATGATCCCAGTTTCCTGGATTGCCTGCAGAACTGCTGCTTTCTGTTTTCCTTCAAACTGTAGCATTGATAGTATTTTCACTCTTAAGAAAATGACACATTGTAACAGAGGTAATGAAAAAATATTGACAACTTTATAGGAAAGACAATGATAAAAAGGTGTTTTTTTATTGTTTAATTTTACATTTGCTCAGACAAAGAAGACGGAGAGAGAGAAATAACAAATACGCTAGACATTAGCTGAGTGAGTCTGTGCCGGAAATTTTAATTATCTCCCTTTTTCACAAAAGAGGCATGATAAATTGCTTCTGAAAACCATTTACCAGAGATGGCTAATTCTAAGTGCTAAATGGGGAATGCACAGAAGTTGTTTTCTGCTCTTCACCCTTCCTCTTGTGCCATTTTTTATTGCTCTATGTTCTTTTTGAACCTAGCAACCTTAGTACAGCAATGAACTGTCTTTGGTTTTCCCAAAGATCCAGTATATGTTTTTAACTTTTTTGTGTATGAAAAACATCTACCAACTTACAGATAGACCTATGAATGCTTTGCGGAAGTGAACATCATGTCTCTGGCTCACTTTTTCTCCAGCCATGGGATACGTAGTCAGTCAAACATTAAAAATAGTCATTCGGCTATCCCAATATGTTGTGGTGTTTTGGTTTGCAGAGATATCAGAAGGCTCTGAAAAGAGCCCTTTCCAGTTGTCTTTCACCAGATATTTGTGGCCTTAAAGGAGGTGTAAAGCCAGAGGACGTGGGGTGTCTTCAGGACAATAGAGATTCCCTTCTCCTGGAAAAAAGGGTAGATAATACAACTGCCATCATACTTGTTATGTGCTGTAACTAATATAAATAATTTTAATTCTACGGGAAGCTGACATTTCTTGTTCTTCTTGTTAGCTGCACTTTCACGGAGGAGCTTGGTGTCTCCTAGTTTTCTTTTCTTCCCTATGAATCATCTGGCATACGTTATTTTGTACCTGAAACTCTTCTTCTAGACACTGGAAGCCTTGTAAAACTGAATTATAATCTTGTTGCAATAGAGCATTCTCTTTTAATACAGTAACTGATCTCCCATCTAAAGGTGAACGATTAATCAGATTTACAGTATTACCTTAGGAGAAATTGAATTGGATTCTGTGTTATCGCTGTTGTTTCAGACTTCAATATAATGAATTCTGGTTTCCAGTTTTAATGGAAATATGAGGACAGAATTCTATTTTTTTAATCTCTGATAGAAAGATGCTTTTCCAAAAACTTGCTAGGAGATTGGTGGGGGAATCTCCCATCTTGCCTTTACCCAGATCAGGGGGGGGCTAGTGAATTTAAATAGGGTATCTTGTAACACAGCCCTTTTCATTTTGCCTTTTTTAACTGAGATAAACTGACATGTAAAGTCATTACTGGTAAGAGATAACCTTTCTTAGTAGCATATTTAAATAAGACTCAGCTGCAAACAGGAGAGAGGGCAGTAGTCACTGAAGAGTGTTTTAGGCTCTATTGGCTGGTTTATGGGCTTAGTAATTGGTTATGGAGGCTTGCACCTATAGGCTGCAGGTTCACAGAATCATAGTAATGGTGGTTTATAAACTGTAGCATCTTAATTTGCCAGATAAATTAAAAAGTTAATACTCTAATTGCAGATTGATCAGACCTATCTGTAGTCACCTCCATTCCCCGTGCCAGTACAGGATTGTCCCTACATATACATTTTCTGCCTAGTTCTAAATTTCATTATCAGGAAATCATCTATGATACTCAGCTTATATTTTCTCTTTCTTAATTGCATTCAATTTCTTCTAGCTATACTCCTTTGTATAAGCCTGATTAATTCTTCTTTATCCTTAGTATTTAATTATATCCTTTAAATATTCGTGATCAAAGTCCCTTCCCCACACTCCCAGCTATCTCCTGGCACAGATATGCTGCATTCATTCGTTTCATCTTTTTTCATAGGTCAGTTCCTCCAGCCCCCTCATTGTTTTAGTTGCTTTTCTCTGAACTCCCTCCAATTTGTCATCATCTTTCTGAGAATAGGGGCCTAGAACTGAATGTGGCATTCCAAACTAATAATGGGATGGTTCAATCCTGTTCCAACCCCCACACAGAAGAGGCAGGAGGAGATGAGCCATTAATTTCAAATACCCAAAGTTCTAGGCAAAAGGTAGTGGTATCCTTTCACCCAGTAAGAGCAATGGTCTATAATAATCCAGGAAAGCATAGTTATACACTCTGCATAGAATACATATGTGAGCTTGCCTTATACACACAAAGAGACTGAAACTGGAGCGCTTTTGTGTCACTTTCAATCCCTAGGGATTTCTGGCTAGGTTCCACAAGCATCTGCCAGCTGTTTCTCTCCTGATTCACTGAAGGTCTGCATTATGATAAACACAGGGTAGCTGTCTATGTGACTGTCAAATTTACTTAGCATCAGCTTTAAAAGCAAGTTTCAAAATTTCTACATCTGCAATAAACATTGGACATACAACCATGATAGCAAACCTTGAAGTGCTGTAGAGCTCATTTCTTCATCAAGTCAAGTAACAGGACACTGCAGGCTACTGGAGAACTTTGCTGTAATGTGAATTTTGGTATATTTGCTGCTTTGAAGGAAAATCAGTATTTCATTTGCTTTAAACGTTACATTGTAGGGAACAGATCCTGGAGTCCTGATGTGATTTTTACTCAGTCCTTACTCAGGCAAAATTCTCACTGACTTTTCAATTGGCTTCCTACAACCCAGTGAGGCCTTCTGCTTGTGGCATATACACAGATTGCCCTCATGCAGGATCTCCTACCCTCTCATCCCAGTCAACACATGTGTATGCCACACTGAGGATGGGTTTTGCCTAATATCATTAGGCATGAGCACATAAAATGTTATTTAAGCATGAATCATCTTAAAATTTGAAGTTTATTAAATAAAAGCATATACATCAATTTAAAATTTTACATTCACTGCAAAAAGGCAGGGGGCTGGACTCGATGACCTTGAAGGTCCCTTCCAGTTCTAGGAGATAGGAAAAATTGCAACTTAGTGTCATCAAATATTGGTGCAATGTCAGAACATCACTCCATGATCATCTCATGAATTTGTAATTCCATTTGATATAATATCTACTCTCTCTTCCCTCCTTGTATCTTTTTTTCCTGGATACCGAGAGCATCAGGGAGGGATGCTAACAAATCCTGTCTGTTTGCTAAGAACTAACCACTTTGCCCGATGTGCCAGTGTGGTAAGCACTCCTGTGATTGGTGCTCCGCTCATATGCCTGAGAAGCACAAAAGAAATCCATAATTCTACAAGAGCTGCATACTGCTCTAAAATCTCAGGTTGAGTATTACTGATCTAGCATCTTTCATACTGAAAGGGCATACCGAAAACAAAGAGATACTAGTTAGCTAATATAGGTCCATTCTACTATTCTTTAAAAACTGTCTAGGTGAAACTTAGATTCTCTGGAATTTTCAGACCTGTATGGTCTGGATAGGTGCATACAACGTGCCCCTATTATGCAAGCTAGATGTACTTTTTGGGCTTCTAGCAAGTTGTGAATGTGGCTCTAGAATCGTAATAAATGAGGTCTGTGTTGCATGCTGCCAAGCAACTTATTGTGGTATCAAAGTTGTGAAGGAAAAATTTAAAAATTGAATTCATACCGTGGAGAATCTAACTATCTGGTAAAAGAATATCTAACCTGCTCAGCTGACTAAATTTAAAAGAACATCAGATTCTCAACATTTACTTTGGTTAGGCCCAAGCTACAGCACTGCAAATCAAGGAGCAGTGAATTAGCAATTCTCGTTGCCAGTCAATGCACATCACTGTAGTCATGATTCTTGGCTTCTTTCAATTAACACCTGCCATAACATTGCTAATGCCATCACCTGTTTGTGCACTGCTTTAATAACAACATCTTCAAGGTCTATTGCATTATTGTGCCAAGACCTCTCAAGCTTGCTTCACCAAAAAAAAAAAAAAAATGTGTGCAGTAGTTTAACAGACTGCAACACCAAACTAATGACTAAAGGCAAAGGACAAATGGGAGCCTATGTTTCTGGTTTAATGAACAGCAGAATCCCTGACATCAAGAGCCACGGAGAAGGTGCTAAGTGGCTGAAACAATGGTGAACTGCTTATTGAGATGTTGCGAGGAGATAAGCAGCAGGCCACAGTCCGGTGCCCTCAGAATTGTGCTTGGGGGTGTCAGGAGGTGACAGAGGTGGTTTGGACTGAGCTTCCCAAAGGCTTTACAGGTCAATATAAGCAACTGGAAGCTAATGCAGAATCTGATTAGCAATCATTAAGTAGCTGAGCTTTAAGTGGTGTTGTGCTCATTCCATCTGCTGTCAGACAGTATCCTAGCAGCAGTATTCTGCTCTCGATGCTAATACAAAAAAACCTGGCACCGGAAACATTGAGGTGTGAAATCAAAAAACTGTCAAATGAACGCACCATTTAGAAAATGAACCTCAAAGTTACTGGACAGTGGAGTTTGAACAACAGTCAAAAATGCTTTTTGTAAAATAAATAAATACATTTTCAATTGATCTGGCTCATTGTTTTCCAAATGGATTCTGACCAAATCAGATAAATCAAAAAATACATTTATATGATGATAAAGTATTCCTGACTAGTACCTGTTTTAAGTCAGTACAGACTTGGTATTGTTAGTCCATAAGTTAAGAATATAGGCATCTTTTAGCATTGAGAGAATAGTGCCCATGGTAGGAGGCAATAGATTATTTTATCAAGTAGAAATGTAGGGTCTTTTTGTGGCATTAAGGATCATTCAATCCCCAGAAAGTAGGATTATTTTAACTGCATACTTTGTTACCTTCTAGAAAATTGCATGTCATTGCAATATCAAGGATGTTCATTGTTACCTTGCTATCTTATCATTCAAGGCCAATCCTAAGAGTTTCCAATTACAAGGAACATACATATCTCTTCGCAAATTAGGACTTGTCTGACTGCACAATCTGCAAATGATGTACAGAACTTTCACCTCTAGGTCACAGGTTTGAATCCAGTCTAAAATGTAGTGAATGAAAGATTGGTACAGAATTGACCTCTGCGAAACAAGTAGGTCTCTTCATTCCAAACAGATATGTGTCGGCCTCACAAAAATCACTTACATGCAACTCTAATTGACACCCTGGTGACAATGTTGTGAGAGTACCAATGAATGAAGCAGCATGGGGACCTAGCTACTTTCTTGCTGAACTGTTCTTTTGTTGAATTTTTTTTCTAGCCTCTCTGGTTGCAAAGATAACCTACGAAGAATAAATAACTGCAGTAATTCTGTTTACTGAATATATAGCATTGACGAATGTAGACTTGATTAAAATTTCAATCAGAAGCTATAGATGATGCTTCTTGATATAGTTTTAAAATGTGGAATGTTATCAAATGTATGTGTGATAAATGGAAATGTCTTCTTTGGTCCAAATGTGGCACTGTAAATGTTTAAAAACGTGTACTGTGGAGCATTTTGCTGGGGGAACGGTTTTTTTAAAACATTGCAAAAGATTCTGGGGTGGAGGAATGAAGGATTCAAGGGTGACGCGGTCACAGGAGGAAAAAAAGCAGCTGACTTTGGGAAGCAAAATACACATGGTTTGGAAATTGCGAATGATGAATAGTTGAGGACTCTTCCTTTCAGGGAATTGACTACATGACTATTTCAGAAGGAGTCACAGATAAATCCTCTTGTTTTTGCCCGTGGCTGGCTGGCTGGCCCTTTAAGGCAAGCCAGGCTCAGCCTTGCCTGTGACCAGACAGCAATCCACCAGCTGAATGCGATGGAGTCTTAATTATGACTGTCTTCAGTTGCAGGGGATCAGGGAGAAGAGTACTTAAACACAGCTGTGAACTCCTGCTAAGGAAGAGACCCAGGAGACTGGAGCAAGAGAAGTTACCTTGTCAGGGAATGACCTGGGAAAGTCAGGCTGGAGGAGACCCACAGAACGTGGGTCAGGTTCCGTGGGAAAGGACTCTGTAATAGGGCCTGTAAGGAACAGGGAGATCTCTAATGGAATTGGCCAGAGTCCCCAGGGAATGGAGGCAGTGGAGGAAACTTCTGATTGGAAGAAGCACAGAGAAAAAGCTCTGCAGGGCTCAGGAATAGGGGCAAAAGCAGAGAACTTCTGAGTAGCCCAAGAGAAGCATGAGAATTACTAGTGTGGTTGTTTGTCAACTTAAAGTTGGACCTTTGTTACCCTGAAAGGGGACTGAATGTAAATTTGACCTGGCCAGCGGGTGGAGGTGATCAAGAGGGGACACTAGAGGCGATGACCCTTACAATGCCCCATTGAGGCGCACAGAGGCACCCTCGAGGTAAAGTCTTGCTATTACAGTGCTCCAGAGTGGCTAGCTTTGATTTGTCTCCACTTGGACAGATTAATGTTATTTTTTCTTAATACCCATTTGCGCCCTTTCAACTTCCTCCCTATCCCAGTCTTGGTTTGGAAATCCCAGTCTTGTTTGAGTCCAAGAAATAAACTGTGAGAACATTGTTGACACAATGCAAATCATTTATTCATGTCCCCATATCCAACAATTTGCAGCCACTCCATTTTTTATGAGTCTTTCTTCTCAGATACAGATTCAGAAAGGACCTTTGATCCATGCCAATGGATGCGTCAGTAGGAAAGAGGTCAGAGCAGCAGACAGTAACAGTGGCCCAGGGCACAACTGATTGCTGTTGGCTGACTGTTGGGTGGGCCTTGGGACAACTTGGGAGGAAGAGAAAATGATTATCCTAAGCATGAGATATGCAGGCCCATCAGCTGGAGGTGGGAGCAAGAATGACTCTATTGAAAACCCCTAATTTTGAAAGATCCAGGCCCTGTTTTTTATTTGTTCAACTTTTTTTGCCTACAGACTCCTGTTCTTCCTGTACCCCACCCCCTCAACTCTCTCTCTGAGCAGAGACTCTACACTAACATCTCTCATCTTTTCTTATTTATTTAATTGGGTGCTGCTTTTCCTGATTCCAATGTCCTGACACTGCTTACTGGAAGCAGTAGTTCAGGTTTCAAGTTCCCCACCTATCAGAAATCACCTCATGTTGTTTTTTTTTAATTGCATAATTGTTCGCTTTGTATTTGTTCATTGCCAGAACTGCCTAGATTTGCAAAGTCACTTTGTTGATTTAGCAATGGGAGCTTGGGATTGGGCTATGCACTTAAATCCATGAATAGCAAATAGACATTGCTCCCTGTGTACGTGAATCACTAAGAGGAAACTGCTTCATTTGAAAGGTCTTATGTGGTTTCAAAGCTGATAGCTGGGGGGAGGGGGGGGCAGGAGGGGTTGCATGTAAAGAGCTCCTTCCTGCCTTGTATCCATAGAGAAGGCACTACAACGTATTCAAACATACCTGATGCTTTGTACTGAAGAAACTTGTTAATTTCACTGCAACAACTGTATAACAGGTAGTGCTGTAAAAAAAATTTGGGAAATGTAGTCTTTTGATACAAAGCAAATATGTTCATTTGACAGCTCTAATTCTCTATGAAGGGAGGAAGAGTCTAGTGGTGAGAAAACAGACCTGGAAGCTGGGAACTCCTGAATTCTAATCCCAGCTCTGAAAATGACTCTCCTTGGGACCTTGAGCAGATCATTTGGCATTCCTGCCTCAGTTTCCCCTCCGTAAAATGAGTTAAATAGTAGTAAAATTAAAGTTTCTGAAGCTCCTTGAAGATGAAAGGCATTATGCATCATAAATGCTTTAATCAGGCTATAATCCCCAGCTCTTTCTGACAGTTTACTCTCTCAACAATTTTATTATTCAGACAACTTTCCTGTAATTTTGTGTATGTTTCACTGAAATTCAAGTTCATTCTTTCAATAGGCTATTTTTGTTTAGATGGACTCTTTGGTCCCTTCTAGATGTCCGGTAATTGGGCCGGGCTTTTCCAAAGATCTTTGTGAGCAAGATGAATGGAAAGAAAGAGTTTGGTAGATATTGGAATTAAACAAGAGGTGGGGAGAGAGAACGACAGGACTGCATTGCAGCAGTCTCTAGCACTGTGCCCAAGTATGTCTCGTAAAGGTTATGACACGTCATCTGCTTACTATCGGCTGCCTCTGTCCTTTTGTTTTTATGATTTGTACAAACAGATTCTAAAGTTTTACCAGGAAGGTGTTAAACGCTGTTAGTGTTAACGGTCACTCAGCATTTGTGTCCTATTAATACCCATCCCCACTTTTGTGAAGCATTTAATGCTCAGCTGCTTAAATATTTTTTAAGCAGCAATTTGTCAGAGTTGCTGGGATGAAACCTTTTTATTTTTTTTAATATATAAATAACATTGAACATCAGCTTAACTTAAAATAGAATTGACTTCTTAGGGTGTGGGCTTTCAGCTCATTGTTGCAGGGCTCTGTAAGCAAGAAAATATTTCTTAGCAACCAGCTTCACAGATGGGACAGATTTCTGAGAACAGCTGTGCTAACAGAATTAACATGTAGGGCCAGATTCTGTCAGGCCCCTATGTGGATGTGCATAGGGGTGCAGAGAATGAGGGTGTAAGGAGTTGCTCCCTGTGCATGATCTAGCCACAGTTGCATGTCTCTGGCTTGCATGGGCTCAAGGACTGTTCCCTGACTAGTGCTGCTAGTTCCATTACCCACCCCAAAGGGAGTGGGGGGGGGAAGTGTACTCATAGCCCCATTCCGCCTCTACCCTGACTAGCCAACTGTGGATGGGGCACATACCACACCCTGCTAGGAAGGCAGCAGTGGGCATGATCCCCAGGTGCTCCTGGAAACACAATGCCTCCAGGAGGTCTTGTTGGGGCAGTGCAGCTCTGCATACCTCCATTGTCGGCCAGTGCCTTACAGACACAAGCCTTTAAGAAGTGAGTCAGCTGTTTATAAAGGCAGTTTATAGTCCTCCTGACTGCCATGATATTCTCCCCATGTGATCTCCAGGCCCACTCGTTTGGCCAGGAATATGTAGTCTAGACCTTGGCTTTACACCCAGGATACTGGCAGAGCAGCGTCCATCTGTGGGACCAGTGGATTGCTGAGCTGGTATCACACTAAATAACTTGTCCACAATCAACAACATGTTTTATAAATGCCCTTTACATCACCCCATTAAATCACCTCTGTTCACCAGTGTGCTATACCAGATAAAGCATAAGAGCAGAAAACTACAGTGTTGGTGGCATGAGACTTGTTCAGGGTTCAAGTGCAAACTTATGCCCTACCTATGTGGGATGGTGAGAGCTCTTCTTTGCAATAGGGCATTTGCAAAATCTTGATTTATGTATCAGTTCTAGAGCCCTCTGATCAACTCATACCAGAGCTCATTAAATGTGACTAGTATTTGGGTCTATGTAATTAGATTAGCCAAATTTGAGATAGACTTTCCAACTCTGAAGAGATGGAGCCAGGGAAGAAATGAGTGATCACAAAAGAATTTGTCACAAGCAAAGGTTCTAAAAGTGCCAGGGAAAATCTGTACTGCCACATACAAAATGGACCCCTTCCCCTTGTAGTGAATGGGGAATCCCTGAGACAACTGCTTACCAGACTGTCAGTGCCTCATAATCTTTGAAAAATAAATGTTGCTCAAGAAAACAGCACTTCATGCAGCATTGAAGTCAGCACAGCAGCTTCAGAAAGCAGTTTAAGATGGTACTGATGCACAGGGCATCTGGGGAGCAAAATAGGGCCCGAGCAGAGCACCCAACCCCTCTTCCTGCCCACCCAAAGATCCCTTGGATCCAGAACTAAGCAAAAGAGACAACTGAAAGACACTAGGGGACACTAGGACCTATGCTGCATCCCCCCCCTCCCCAAGCCATGTGGCCTTTGGCTGACTCTTCCCTGCAGTTTCTATCCCAGTGACTGAATCCAGAAAAGCATCAGCAGAAAGTAGTTTGAGCAAGGACCCGTGGACACTGATGATCTCATCAAACTGATACCTGCAGTTTTCACTCTGAACCTCCTCTCCCCTGTGCTGTTTCGCTTCTTGTACCAAACTTAGAATCATAGAATCATAGAATCATAGATTATTAGGGTTGGAAGGGACCTCAGGAGATCATCTAGTCCAACCCCCTGCTCAAAGCCTCCTCTCTTTCTTTGTCTTTCCAGCTAACTAATCTCCTTCTCACACACCCCAACGAAGCCCCACTGAAATGATTTTAAATAACAAAAAAAAATTACAGAACTGACATGACATTTGCCACCATTGCATTGTTTGCTTTGTTTATATGTTCTATCCCTTTCCCCCTCCTTTTGTCTGTCTTGTCTATTTAGAGTGTAAGTTCATGGGAGCATGAGAGATGTCTCTTCTTCTATATTTGTGCAATGCCTAGCACAGTGGGGCCCCGTTTTCAGCTGGCCTCAAGGCACGGGTGTAATAAACATGATAAATAATAATAAAAGTAACCTAAACAACTACCACATCCTCTCTAATAAAAAGCAACAGAGGGTCCTGTGGCACCTTTAAGACTAACAGAAGTATTGGGAGCATAAGCTTTCGTGGGTAAGAACCTCACTTCTTCAGATGCAAGTCCTCTCTAATGTTTCCTTCCTATTCAAAGGTATTGAGAAGGTGGTGGGTGAATTGGAAGTTTTCAGGGAAGTTGAAAGTATTTTTTTTTCTTTGAGGGTGGGAAAAGAGCTTGACATCTATTAGTTGAGAAGTTTTTCTGGGCATGCAGGAAGGCATGAAAGAAGGCACAAAGTCAGAAATGGGTGAAGGATACAAAAAGCAGAAGTGTGTGTGGAGCATAGGAGTAGAAGGGGACAAAAGAAGAAATGAGGGAAGATATAAGAATTAACTATTATTGCTATAAATATTTAGCAATATTTAAACACATTTCACATCCAGTATATTCACTGAGAGGGGTTTGTGAAGATTCTTACAGGTAGGGTGACCAGACGTCCCGATTTTATCGGGACTGTCCCCATATTTCCTTGTTTGTCCTGCGTCCCGACCAACGTTAGGTCGGGACACTGGACAAACAAGCAAATACGCCAGAGCCCGGAAGTGCTCGCCCCCCCCCCCCGCCCCGACTCCGCCCCTTCCTTCCCCCATTGGCTCCCTCCCCGAATCCCCGCCTCTTCCCCAGGCTCGCCATTCCTCCTCCCTCCAGCGCTTGTGGAGGGAGGCCCAGGAGACACAGGGGAAGCGCGGGGCCGGGGTGAGTGAGAGTCCAGCCTGGCCCCAAGTGCAGACAGGACTCAGTCGGGCGGTAGGGAGAGTAGGGGGGCGGCCCGCGGGGCCAGGCGGCGGCTGTTCTCCCCCCCCTGGGCAGCGGGACTCGGGAGCAGCCGCTGCTGCAGCTCCCACTGCCGCGGGGGGAGGAAGCGGCCGATGGCCAAGCTCGGCAGCTGCAGCTCTGGCACCCGGGCCCGAACCCCCCGAACCCGGACCTGCTGCGGGGACCCAGCAGTGCGCACGCTGCGCCCAGCCCCTGGCCAGTTGCGTCTGGGCTGCTGCCCAGCTGGTGCTATCCCGCGGCGGCCCCGGAGTGGGGGCAGCAGGCCCCAGCCCCCCGTCCCACTCGGGTCCTGCAGGGGAACGAACGGGGCTGGGCTGCCGATGCCTCCGCCACGGGGCCGCTGCGGGATAGCACCAGCTGGGCAGCAGCCCAGACGCAACTGGCCAGGGGCTGGCCGCAGCGTGCGCACTGCTGGGTCCCCGCAGCAGGCCCGGGTTCGGGGGGTTCGGGCCTGGGTACCAGAGCTGCAGCTGCCGAGCTTGGCCATCGGCCGCTTCCTCCCCCCGCGGCAGTGGGAGCTGCAGCAGCGGCTGCTCCCGAGTCCCGCTGCCCGGGGGGGAGAACCGCCGCAGCCTGGCCCCGCGGGCCGCCCCCCTACTCTCCCTACCGCCCGACTGAGTCCTGCCTGCACTCGGGGCCAGGCCGGACTCTCACTCACCCCGGCCCCGCACTTCCCCTGCGTCTCCCGGGCCTCCCTCCAGGGCTTGTGGAGGAAGGGGGGGGGGTTGCCCTGCCCCCTCCCGCCACACTCTCCCTCCCCCCCCCCTGCATCCCGATATTTTACTTGGGTGATCTGGTCACCCTAATTACAGGGTAGGTTTTTAAGTAATAATGTGGAGTGGATGCAATGAGGAAATGATTCACAATTGTATTGCATTAAAAAATGTTACCAGAAAATGGTATGTGTTGGCATCAAGAGGTTTCTGGGTAGCAGTATGTTATGTTCTACCTTTTTAGATACAAGTATTTAAACACCAAGAGGTAGATAATATATAAAGTGTTATCTTTCAATACGTAATCAGGTTTATTGAGCTGCAGAGTTATTTATCTTCTGAGACAATAAATCTTCATATTCACAAAAATCAGTAGTAATTATGTGTGTTGTAGGTGGAGCAAACTTTATATTGGTTCAACATCCGGGACATGCTTTTTTTTATTATGCCCTGAGAGTTCGTGACTGCTCAGAGCTATAAATTAATGCTTATCGCTAGTCAGATGTAGGATTCACTACTAGCCCTGATAGCTTGAGAGATATTAGACATTACAATCACGTATTTCCAATTGTTATTGCATTTCCCCCCTCTCACTTCAATTCTGACCTAATTTTGAGTAGGTCAAGAGTATTAGAGGCAGTACTTTACCCTGTCTGAACTCCTGGGAGTCAGATTTTTTCAGATTATGTAAAACATTTATTTCTAGCTCTTGGGGTTCATGAGACATGCTGGCTGTTAAAATCATGGTTGAATTGAGTAGAGTGTTACGGGGAGTAAGCAAAAGTTATGGGAATAGGCTGATTTTAAAACTTGGGTGTCATAGAAGCCAAGAAATGTAGGTCTGGAAGGGAACTTGAGAGATCATCTAATTAGAGATAAGACCTAGTAAAGCTATAGAATAGAATCCTAGGAGTCCTGACTCCAAGTCTGGTGTAGACACCAATTCTTCTCTTAGGGTATGTCTACACTACGAGAGTAGTTCGATTTTACTTAAATCGAATATGTGGAATCGATATTGCAAAGTCGAACGTGTGTGTCCACACTAAGGACAGTAATTCAACTTTGTGAGTCCACACTAACGGGGCAAGCGTCGACATTGGAAGTCCACACTAACGGGGCAGCTATCCCACAGTTCCCGCAGTCCCCGCTGCCCATTGGAATTCTGGGTCGAGCCCCCAATGCCTTCTCGGGAAAAAAATGTGTTGAGGGTGGTTTTGGGTAACTGTCGTCATCCAACCGTCACTCCCGCCCTCCCTCCCTCCCTGAAAGCGCCGGCGGGAAATCAGTTCGCGCACTTTTCTGGTCAGTGACAGCGCAGACGCCACAGCACTGCGAGCATGGAGCCCGCTGCGACCATCGCTGCAATTGTGGCCGTTGTCAACGCCTCGCAGCTTATCATCCACCTTTCCCAGAGGCAGATGCAGATAAATCAGGCGAGGAGGCTACGGCACCGCGGTGAGGGCCTGAAGTCTGAGAGTAGCACAGACCTGTCAGAAAGCACGGGACCCAGCGCCGAGGACATCACGGTGGCAATGGGTCATGTGGATGTTGTGGAACGGCGATTCTGGGCCCGGGAAACAAGCACGGACTGGTGGGACCGCATAGTGCTGCAGGTCTGGGATGAATCCCAGTGGCTGCGAAACTTTCGCATGCGGAAGGGGACTTTCCTTGAACTTTGTGAGTTGCTGTCCCCTGCCCTGAAGCGCAATGACACCCGGATGCGAGCAGCCCTGACTGTCCAGAAGCGAGTGGCCATAGTCCTCTGGAAGCTTGCAACGCCAGACAGCTACCGGTCAGTCACGAACCACTTTGGCGTGGGCAAATCTACCGTGGGGGTTGTTGTGATGCAAGTGGCCAACGCAATCGTTGAGGTACTGCTCTCAAAGGTAGTGACCCTGGGAAACGCGCAGGCCATCATAGATGGCTTCGCCGCGATGGGATTCCCAAACTGCGGTGGGGCTATAGATGGAACTCACATCCCTATCCTGGGACCGGACCACCAGGCCAGCCAGTACATCAACCGAAAGGGCTACTTTTCAATGGTGCTGCAAGCACTGGTGGACCATAGGGGACGTTTTACAAACATCAACGTCGGATGGCCGGGCAAGGTTCATGACGCTTGTGTTTTCAGGAACTCAGGTCTGTTTAGACGGCTGCAGGAAGGTATTTACTTCCCGGACCACAAAATAACTCTTGGGGATGTGGAGATGCCTACAGTCATCCTCGGGGACCCAGCCTACCCGCTAATGCCCTGGCTCATGAAGCCCTATACTGGCGCCCTGGACACTGAAAAAGAACTCTTCAACTACCGGCTGAGCAAGTGCAGAATGGTGGTGGAGTGTGCTTTTGGCCGTCTCAAGGGGAGATGGAGAAGCTTACTGACTCGCTGTGATCTCAGCGAAACCAATATCCCCATTGTTATTGCAGCTTGCTGTGTGCTCCACAATCTCTGTGAGAGCAAGGGGGAGACCTTTATGGCGGGGTGGGAGGTTGAGGCAAGTAGCCTGGCTTCTGATTACGCCCAGCCAGACAGCCGGGCGATTAGAAGAGCCCAGCGGGACGCGCTGTGCATCCGGGAGGCTTTGAAAGCTAGGTTCCTGAGTGAGCAGGGTAACCAGTGACTTTTCAGTTTGTGTACAGAGAAGCTGAACCTGCCCCCGTTTCTTTACCCACTAAATGTTCAGTATCCTCTCCAGTTACATACCCCGTTACCCCCCTTCCAACACACGTTTAAAAATAAAATCACTTGAATTTTGTTAATGAACACCGTTTTCTTTATTACTGTTTTTGTGGGAAAGTGTTGAACCTGGGACGCAGACTGTGGTGGGGAGCGGGTGTAGTGTAGTGATGCAAATGACGCTTCCAAACTCCAGGAATGACAGGCTCCGCAGTGGTGGACTGGTGGTTTCAACGGACCCTGCCACCCCTCCTGTTCGGGACTCTGTGTGTGGGGGGGCTATGTGACTTTGTGGCAGGGGGAGGACGGTTACAGATCCCCTGCTGCGTGGCTCTGTGATCCAGGATAAGGACCGCTGCATAAGATCTCTAACTGCCCTCCCCCGCCACAAAGTCACAGAGCACCCCCCACCCCTCACAGAACACTAAAACCACCTCCCAGAATGACCAGGGTAACTAGTGACTGCAATGTGTGTGTGCCCTGCTGCTGAACCTGCCCCCGCCTGTGTACCCTGGTAAAGGTGACTGTTCTGTCCAATTACCAACCCCCTTCCCCCCCTTCAGACAGACTCTCCTCTAAAGAACATGATGGAAACAGTAATTAACAGAAACGTATTTTTTATTAGCAACTACACATGAAACTGGGGGGTGAAACTTGGACGGGGGCTTGGGTGAGGCGGGAAGGAAAGGACTTGTCAAATTTTGGGGAATGAGAGCCTTCTAGTAGTAGAGCAGTCTGCAGGGGTGGAGTGAGAGTTTTCACGGACTCTGCCGCCCCTCCTTCTTTGGACTTTGGGTGAGGGGGGTATGGGACTTGGTGGCGGGGGAGGGCGGTTACAGATAGACTGCAGCGGGGCTCTGTCCTCCTGCCTCCGTTCCTGCAGAACATCCAAAAGGCACCGGAGCATGTCCGTTTGCTCCCTCATTAGTCCAAGCAGCGTTTGAGTCGCCTGCTGGTCTTCCTGCCGCCACCTCTCCTCCCGTTCCATGTGTGATCGGTGCATTTGGGACAAGTTCTCCCTCCACTGGGTCTGCTGTGCTGCCTGGGCTCGGGAGCAGCCCATAAGTTCCGAGAACATGTCCTCCCGTGTCCTCTTCTTCCTACGCCTAATCTGCGCTAGCCTCTGGGAGTGTGATGCCAGGCTGGGTTGGGAGACAGTCGCAGCTGTGGGAATGGGAAAAAGGGAGTGAATTCCTCAGAAAGATAAATTTAGTTGTGAACAAAGAACATAGTCTTTCTCTGTAAAGAAGACCATGCACAGCACCTATCACATGCGTACTCAGGACAAGGTCGAATTTTCGGCCTTCGCATTCAGTGCCTGGGGTCTTGCAGTGCAGATCAGAGAAGCGGGGCAGGACACCGGAATTTGTGTAGCAGGCCGACATGGTAAGCCGTAGACTTGTGGCTGCTTAAAACTTTAATAGTTGCACTGGCCTCCTTTCACGTTGAAAGCAATGCCAGTCCCTGCTGCCAGCAATCCGGCAAGCATGAGCTCTGCCCCTGTCCCACCCCCTCGCGGCTGTCCCAGGGAAAGATCCCTGTATGCTGCCCCTCTCCCGCCTCCACCGCGTGGCTGTAAACCGCCGGTTACAGTTCTGTAAAGGAACGGGCAAGCAGTCCCAATACTAACATTCCCCTACCTAATTCAAAGCAGGTCACCATGAGCGACATCACCCTGATGAGGATCTCAGACACGGAAAAACAAAGAATGCTTCGGGAAAGCCTGCAAAGACCAGGGCCGTATGCCGCCATGCTCTGCAGGGCAATGATCCTGGAGTACTTGCTTGTCTCCTGGCGCGGAAATGTCTGCTATTACGGAGGACCCAATAAGGCCGCTCTCCCCAGGAACCTGATGCAAAGGCTTTCCAATTACCTCCAGGAGAGCTTCGTGGAGATGTCCATTGAGGATTTCAGCTCTATCCCCGGACATATAGACCGCATTTTACTGTAGCTGCACTGGCAGGGACTAAACAGTAGAGCGGCTTGGGCAGAACAATCATGCAAAACCGGACATTGTTAGATTTTTTTTCAATAGTTGCACTGCCCAGGACTGAAACGTTAAGCGCCTAGGGCACACTAATCATGAGAAACCCATTGTTGTTATTGTTAATATTCCTGTTCTGTTAAAAATAAATGTTTAGATGTTTAAAACACTTACTGGATGATCCTTCCCCTGATTCTGTGTCCGGGTTAACGGCTGGGGACGGTTGGTAGGGGATCTCTGTAAGGGTGATGAAGAGATCCTGGCTGTCGGGGAAATCAGCGTTGTAAGCGCTGTCGACTGCCTTGTCCTCCTCATCTCCTTCCTCATCTTCCCCATCCGCTAACATGTCCGAGGAACCGGCCGTTGACAATATCCCATCCTCAGAGTCCACGGTCAGTGGTGGGGTAGTGGTGGCGGCCGCACCTAGGATGGAATGCAGTGCCTCGTAGAAACGGGATGTCTGTGGCTGGGATCCGGAGCGTCCGTTTGCCACTTTGGTCTTCTGGTAGCCTTGTCTCAGCTCCTTGATTTTCACGCGGCACTGCGTTCCATCCCGGCTGTATCCTCTCTCTGCCATGGCTTTAGAGATCTTCTCGTAGATCTTTGCATTCCGTCTTTTGGAGCGCAGCTCGGAAAGTTAAATGAAAGTTAAATTCTGGAAGAGCCTTGAGTGGAGTACTACTGAGACATTTATGTGAAGATGAAAGGGGGTGGGAAGGAACCTCAGAATGAAATATCTGGCATGGCTCTGTGGCCTTTTCTATAGCACTTTAAAAATAAATCAAGCTGCAGAAACTCTTAGGTTCATGCCTGACAGGCTGTGTTTGTGGGTTCAAGGCCAGCGTTAGTGGGTAGCAAGCAGGACATTTGCCGAGGGCCACATGCCACAGGGGACCCTGCACAGTGGTGCTCAGGCTTTGACTTCAGAAACGTTGCAGAAATCCAGTGAGTGAGCAGGTAAGGGAGGCGGGGTGCGGGCCCACTCTGTAGTTTCTGCCCTGGGCCCCAGCAAGTCTAACGCAGGGTTTTTCAAAGGCACTCGCCATTGGCCTAACCCTACTCCCACTATAGTCAAATGTAAAAGTCCCTTTGATTTCAATAGGAGTAGAGTTAAGCCAATGCTGAGTGCTTTTGATCTCACCCTATGTGATGCTTAATCAAGTTACAGTGTTCTGGAATGCTTCAGTCATGTGCTGCTGCATTATTAGTTTAGCATTGATAATTCAGAGCTGTTAATATTCCTCTGGGGTAACTGGAGTGGTAAATGAAGCCCATATCCCAAGATGGGAGAGAACCCAGCAGAAAAGTGCATGACCATATTTTGTATGTCAGGGTGCAGAGCTGGATAATCAGAAAGTGTGGAAGAGAATTCAGTGAGCACATCAGCTCAGCTCCCATGACCACATTGAAAAGAGTGTCACCTGCACAATTAAAAGATCTGTTCCAAACTTCCTAATGAGACATAGTTATTAATTAAGGGATAACGCTTCAGGTGGAGAAGAATACAAGGCAATGAATAGCCTTTCTGGTAATTAAACACTGAAGAGAAACTGGGGTGTTGAATCACCACTTAAATCATTTAGCAGGCATCTATTCTAGTATTTTTCCCTATTGTAGGTTCAGAAATAAGATACTTCAACAAACCACATTACAAAAATAACCTTTCTCTGCAAGATTCTTTAGTTTGCATAAATTTTCCCCACTAACACTAGCTGATGGACAACTGAGCAGCATGGAGTAGGAAATGGGGGGGGGAATCCCATTACTAACTCATGGCTAAATGAAGAAATTATGCAGAGAAATGAATGTGACTTGTATTTATTGCCTGTATACGCAGATGATGAGCATTTCAGAAGTGTGAAACAGATAATCTCGGGGTCAAGGCTTTGATGAATAAACTGTTCAAATGAAGGGTTAAATAAGATATAATTGTTAAATGAAAATTGAGTGATGTGTTAGGATACACATGCTACTCCAGAGCAAGAAAATTGTTTACACCTGGGGAGCGAGCAAAGAACACAAACTTGGTGGTAAGCTAGCAAAGCAGGAGGAGATTCAGACTGGGGATGAATCTGGTAAAAGAAAGGACAGACTGGGTAATGCAGAGTGCAGTGGAAATATAGCAAATATACCACAGCTGTGAAGAAGATTCCTCTGTTGTGCAGAAAGATAACTACTTAATACATTTCTGCAATGGAAGATTCTCTGGCTTTCCTGTTTTGACTAGCGCAAAGGTTGCAGGATCACTTCAATCATCTGGGAGCTGGGGACAATCCATGGATTCTGGTATCCAGGAGGCAGACATGAGGATAGGGGACTGATTTGCATCTGTGTAGTTGTGTGGGAGGATCCCTCTTTCCAGCCCACTGCTGAGGAGAATCCTGTCCAAGCACTCCTTACTGGGGAGAGCTGACCCCTGGACCTATAGCCAATGAATCACACTGTTTTAAATGGCTTTGTCACGTCTCTTCAGTCAGACCATACCCCACATGTGCTATATATAAAACATGCCCTAGATTTCTTTATTTTAGTTGCAAACATAATAAGCAGAGTTGTAGCTAATTCCTGCCCTGTGTGCTCTGTTTTTATGAGGGGACTAAAAAGTTTCCAGTGTCAGAGCACACTAATGAAATATTTGCATATGCCATAGATACTTTGCTCTATGACCCAGCTCGGCCAAAGTGCAACAGCCAAATCAGCCATCTCCTGCTTCCATTTATTTCCTGTGACACATGACTGGCCTTGGGATAGGTCCGGTAAAAGGGCCTGGAGACGGGCCTCAGGGAAAAATCTGATATAATGGAGAGTTTCACACATCCAAAGGGAATCTGTGTGGAATAAGAACTAAAGCAGGCAGCTGAGTTTCAGAGCCAGAGAAGCCTGAGGCAGCAGAGAGTGTTCCAGCGACCCCAGATCTGTTAAAGCCCAAAGCCGCAGTCTGCAGTCACCCTCAAAAAAGCTTGCCGTTCCTTGAACCATGGAGGGAAAGTCTGTTCTGTAGTTCTTATCTTATTTATTATACTTTGAAACAAACCATATTCCTTTTCCTTAAGTCCCGAAGCTATAATTCTTTTCTGT
This sequence comes from Emys orbicularis, assembly GCF_028017835.1. Taxonomy (NCBI): domain Eukaryota; kingdom Metazoa; phylum Chordata; order Testudines; family Emydidae; genus Emys; species Emys orbicularis. Next base: position 90,224,466 of record NC_088690.1, read on the forward strand.
TTTCACTAATTCAAAACCTGTAGATGTCCTTCACCTTAAGATATTCATTGCCCTTTAAAAAAAAAAATCACAGTATGTTACTTATTTTTAAGGTGGTACCTCTCAGTTGTTGCGTATGTTGAAACCATGCATATGGGCTAAGGCTGAGGATTGTCGTAACCTGTCAAGCTTTACGAACCAGGGAGAGCTGAAATAACTGCAGCTGAGAAGTTAGTCTGACTTGTTCAAGTGTCTCTATTTTGGTGTTGGGAAACCTCAAAGAAATAGCCTGCCAGCCTCAAGGAATGTAGCATTTTCTGTGGAATGTTTGAAACTCACTACAGAAGTTCTATTCAGTGCATCTTTTGGGCTTCAGTCTTAAAATGCGATATTTTTAAAAGTGCCCACCATTGTGAGGCTTAAAGACTTAATATTTTCTAGTAAGAGACTAAACATAACATGGGGTGATGCTAGTGTCTTAGACAGTTATCACCCTGGTATCGTTTTACTTCAAATGGGATTCGGTTAAAGATCTTATTGTGTATGTTACACAACTTGCTTTCCAATGTTAGGTGTGTAGAAGTGATGCTATGAGACTATAGATTGGTGCTCTCTGTTTTCCTATGCACCATAACCTAAATTATGGAATAACCCGGTTTTCTTTTCGTAAAGAACCAGTAGTTATAGCCTTTTCCTCCTAATGTGGCTATTCAAATGTGGCACTTCTTTAACACAACAGGAAAGAAAGTGACTATGTTGAGACGTGCTGGAAAGATGTGCAAGTGGGAGACTTTGTGCAGCTGCAATGTAACGAGATCATCCCAGCTGATATCCTGTTACTGTACTCTTCCGATCAGAATGGGATCTGTCACTTGGAGACTGCAAACCTCGATGGGGAGACCAATCTTAAACAAAGACAAGTTGTGAAAGGGTTCTCTAATCAGGTAGGCCTGCTGGAAATGTGACAATATTCAGGCTATTCTGCCTCTGTTTCCATGACAACTAGTGTCATGAAATGCAATATAAGCTTGTTCTGAAGGGCTGAATAATACTTGCTCAGTCTCATACAGCCACAGATGCATGCCATGAATGTATAGTATGGTAAGCAACAGATTTGTGTAGGTGTGCTATAGACATGCACGATTATAAATGAATATTATCTGACACAAATAAGTGCTTATATTACCGTGTTTCCTGCGTTTGTAGGACCAGATGACAGTACTTTCTGGGTTGCAAGTGGTATTCTGCTTCCCATTGGGCAGAATCTGCAGTGGCCATTTCCAAATGTCCAAGGAATTCCATCTCCTTTAGACTGTGATTGGATACAAGACAAAAACAAGAGAGTTGGGTGAGGGATGACCTGCCTACTGCATAGAACTAGCAATGCAATTCACTACACCCTTTCCAGTTCAGTCTTTGTGCATAGATTTGGGGTGTAGCTTTCACCGCATTCCCAGCCACCCTTATGCCCCATGAGTTTTTATGGTTAGGTTCCTAAACAACACTTTGGCTTATATTAACTAGTGGATAAATAGTTCCAGTGCACAGTAAACTGAAAATAACTTTGTGAATGGCCCTTCTTGAAAGTACAATATATTATTGTGTAGGCTATTAGGACAAATTTGAATAAAATTGAAGATTGGCTGTCTAGTCATCAGTTTGTATGTTGGGCAGTGAGAAATTAAATATCTGATGTTGATATTATTGCATAATTCATATTGTTCCTTTCTCAGAAGCAGTTGATTGAATTATTCATTTGGTTCCACCTTTTGAGAAATCCTAAAATTGAGACCGTTTGACATTAGAAGAGTTGTATTCATCACACTCTTGAATGACTTTTCAAACATACTAGTGACAGGTGTCAGATAAGACAAAACAAGTTTAATCAGCTACATCAGGAGGAATGGAACAATTTGTACCATTGGAACCATAGTTGCGAATAGGGCAAAAATAAAGAACATGTAGATAATTCCTGGAATTAAACATCAATGTTTTAGTTAGCAGGAAGTGAGAATACACATAAAGCACAAAAATAGGAACAACTATTGCAGAAATCTCCAAATAAATATTTGTACCACAAAAAATGTTTCATTTTTTTTTTAATCCCATTTTTAATTCACTTCAGCAGTTCAGTAGTTAGGTAGATCTGGCAGCAAGTTCATCCCCCACTCCACCCACCTCATTTAATTCAGTGGAGACTCCTACGGCTGTCATACAAGGCATTTCTCAGAGATCTTTAGGGTCTAAGTAAGTTAATGCTCATAAGATCACATGCAAACTGTGGTCTTTTTTTTTTTTTTAGGAGGAGTTGTACTTAAATGAACATTTCTGTGAAAGGATGGGGAGAGAACAAAGAAATAATTTTACTCAGTAGGTTTTATGTTTTGTGCTTTTTAGGTTCAGAGTCCGTACTATTATTTTGAACAACAATAACATTCCATTTTTTCAGATGACTGGTCTTTAAAATGTATGGACTCAACCCTGTGAGGCTCTGTCTCCTCCAAGGATCTGAGCACCCTTACCTCCCAATGAAGATAAATGGAAGTTGAGGGCAATAAGCACCTCCCAGCATCAGGCCCTAAATCAGTATGGCCCATTGCACTGATCTGTTGTTTCTTTCAAATAACTTGTCTTCCCACTAGCTTTTGTTCTAGCTATTAAGGTACAGGATAATAAGCTGCATTGTGCGGTAACTATTATCTAGCTGCTGCACGTTCTGAATTCTCCACTCCATTTACAATGTGAGAGGATCTGTGGTTTCAGTTCATCTCCTAATGCTCCAATTAATGTAATCTTCTATTAATCTAATAGTTTTATTCGTCTGTTTATTTCACTGTTTAAAAATTTGTCCTAATTAAAATTCCCATTGAATAGATTTGCAGCCCACAGTTAGTTTGCATTCTTAAGACTATTTACTTAATTGATTACAGCAGTCCAAAATTGTAGCTAGTCCTCTTTGCAAATGAAAGAATATATTTACTTTATTACATTAAACATGAGGTTACTTGCAGCACAATTGATCCTCTGATGAAACAACAGATCATCATCATTAGTGTCACAGTTCAGGGCAACTGCACCTGTATTTCCACCTCGTGGTCCCTCGAGGGGACCCACTCTAAGCTCCTTGCTCCTCAGCCATCACCTTTCTTGGGCAGAGACCCACGTCTATGTCCCTTCTGACTGGGATTTTTTCAGGCTGCGGAGTCCCCTGCCTAGATTTTGTGACATCCCCAGCAAGCCAGACTGCCTAAACAGGCCAGTGTCTGTACTTTGTTTTCTCTCTGAAGGCTATGAACAGTTGTAATGGACAACAGTCACAAGTTACTACACCACGTTTTCTAAGCAAGGACATTTATTCTTAAGATGAAAGCACTACACAGAAAACACTAACAACTATAAAAGAACTTATACGCATGCTAATAAGCCTACCAGAGGTCACCCTAACTCCAAACTCAGACTCTGGTAGGTGTCAACCTTCGAAAACCCACAATGGTCTCAGATTTAGTTCATAACTGTCTCAGATTTTAGAACCAGAGAAAACAGCTGGGCAGTTCATCCATTTCTTCATACAGCTGTGGCTTTGATGTCTAGTATCCAGGAACAGGTAATCAGCAAACAAAGAACCTCTCCTCAGAGAGTAGCTTCAAAAAGGAGGGTTTTTGCATAACTGGAGGTGGGGAACTTGCATTTACCTCCCCTTAGGCATTTCCCAGGAAATTCACTTTGCAAGTGTTGTCCCAAAAGTCCGTTCTCATCTGGTATGTCATTCAGTATAGTCCTTTGATCAGCCAGGCCTTAAATCACATCTCTCTTCTTCCTGACCCCGAGAGGTTACATAAAGTCTCAGCCCACAATAGTACATAAACTTTGCATTGAGTACAATGGACCCCAAAGATACTTACCATTCATTCAATATGGTTTTTCAAGTATATTGGCAGGAAATTGCCATATCTGTCACAATTAGTTCATAAAGAGGGTTAGGAAATTTTGAACACTTCAAATTTTTAATGGAAAAAGGGAGAAAATGTCTGCATTTTCCCAAACAACATTATTAGTTCATTGCATGTGGTTTATTTTTTTATATATTTTTTTTAAATATGAATATCAATACCACCCATTCACAGTTCAGATTTCACTCCTCTAAATGTAGGTGCAGACAGGGAAGAAGCAGGAAGAACCTGTTGTATCCTTTAAATGAGGGTAAACCACCATCACCACTGGTTGCAGTCAGGTGCCATAATTCTATACATTCTTCACCCATAGCATGGAATTTATCTCATGCACGTGCTTAAGTGCTTTGCTAGATCAAGTCTATAGTTCCATAAACCTCAAACTATCTCTAAGCTTTGTAACAATTAAGTAGGAGAGGCTCTTCTTAGTGAGAAGAGTTGAAACTAGAGCTGACTGAAAAATGGTTGATGAAACTTTTTGTTGTTGAAAGATGCTATATCATCAAAACTGAATCTTACTGATTTCAACAAAAATTTTGCTGGGAAGTTGTCTTGACTTGAGGATGGAAGGTAAGAGGTGCAACAGGGAAATCAACCCATCCCAGAATAGCCAATAGCCCAGTGGTTAGGGCACTCACTTAAAATATGGGGGACCTAGGTTCAAGTCCCTGCTCTGTATCAGGGTTATTGGCTGTTTGAAGGAGTTTATTTTTCTCTGCTTTTCACAACAAAATTTCAAAAAGTCTCATTTTCATTCACATCAAAATGAAAACAAATTTTTAAACTTCAAAATGTTTCATGAAACTAAGTTTTCTGCCCAGCATAGTTGAAATCTGTATATTTTATTTTATTGATTTAACAACATAAACCAAAATGTATTGAACTACATATTTAACAAGGAAAAAGAGGAATAGAAAATATTACATATGTGTGATGTTACCATGTTACTGATACCTTATGAACTACATCTTTTGTATTTCCTACCTTTTATATTATAATTGAGCAACCTGAATGTTAAACACAACACAAAATTCTGCACTAATAGGAGGCCATCCTCAATTCATCAGCTATCAACTCAGTAACAGTTGTGTTCTGAGTTAAATGTGCTTTGGACTCAGATTATTTAGCTTGGTTATTACCTTGTTACCTTCAAGTTACCTAAACAAACCACATGCCCTAATGTGTGCTTTTTGCATGTATAAAATGTTGATCTCAGTAAGCTTGGTGGAAAGCAGTTTGGATTGTGGTGGTATCTAGTAGTGTTAGAGGTTAGAGTTTAATGAACTAATCAGTTTGTTCCCTTGACTTCCTGCTGTTTGTATGTTTGTTGTCAGCACCACATCATGTTGTGAGCATGTGTCACTGGGTATTTGTGTACTGTATAAATGTTGAAACAATAGAACTGGAGCTAGTGCTCCCAGAAAAGCCAAAGATTGAATGAAATGTCTACTATGCTGAATGGGATGAAAATGCTCAGTTAAATCTAAGTATGGTCAGTTTTACTTTTTGTTAATTTGCATAAGGAAAAGGCCTGGATTGATTTACATAAAAAAGGTTCTATTGTAAATACCTCATCAAAACAAGATTATTGGAGAAGCTAGCAGCAAAGTTTGGCCAACTTCTGCCTTTGGATGCATCCACAGCTCACTGAGTTCAATAAAAGCTCTGGATACAAATCCAAGGTCAGAATTCATATTTTATACAATAATGGGAGACAAAAGACTGGATGTGTCTGTATGTTGCAAGCCATGAATTTCCCCTCAGCAGCTCTTGCCCATTGTTCTTTATTTTGCAGTAGTGACGTGGATCTGTTGGGATTGTTGAATTCGATCTAATGTTATATGACCCTTCCAACAGAAGGCTTCCCATGCTAGCAACCATAGATATGGTTGCTAGTCATGACTGCCGTGAGATGTTCTGATTGTTACATTTTTAAAAGTACATGTTGGACTTAATCCCCAATGTATTTTCTTTTGTAGAATACTCCATTTGATCCAGAACTTTTCCAAAATACCATAGTCTGTGAAAAGCCAAATAATGATCTCAATAAATTCAACGGTTTTGTGTAAGTACTTGCTATCTGTTTCTATAAATGTGTCAAATCACCTCTGAGTTTTAAACTAACATATCTTAGAACTAAGTATTTTACAGAAAGTAATGGGTTTAAAAGCTCCACCACTGCCTAAATGTGGGCTGTGGAAGCTGTGTTGTAGGTCCAATGTAGATGGGATTTGGAGTTTGTGGCTAAGTCAATGCCAATACTTGGGTTTGGATTCAATGTTGCCAGAATCACACGAGCCCTTCTCATGAGACTTCAGCTATGTCTGAACCCAGGTAAAAGTCACTTTAAGTTTTAAATCTGACCTGAAACCAACACCAGAAGGACTTGTCTGGGCCAGGGTCTAAATCTAAATCTCTCCTAATGTTCAAAGGTGTTCAGGTTCAAGGCTCTAGTTGAGGGGTCGGCAACGTTCGGCACGCGGCTCGCCAGGGTAAGCACCCTGGCGGGCCGGGCCAGTTTATTTACCTGCTGACGCGGCAGGTTCGGCCGATCGCGGCCCCCAGTGGCCGCGGTTCGCCGTCCCGGACCAATGGGGGCGGCGGGAAGCCGCGGCCAGCACATCGCTCACCCGCGCCGCTTCTCGCCGCCCCCATTGGTCCGGGACGGTGAACCGCGGCCACTGGGGGCCGCGATCGGCCGAACCTGCCGCGTCAGCAGGTAAATAAAACTGGCCCGGCCCGCCAGAGTGCTTACCCTGGCGAGCCGCGTGCCGAACGTTGCCGACCCCTGCTCTAGTTTCTCTATATGTATGTTCACAGGAAATAAAAGGCATCCAGGGATGAACTACTGTGGCTTGATTTTTCTTGTACTAGCAGAAATCAAGAGTAATTCCACTGAAGTCAATAGGATTAGACTAATGTAAAATATGTGCAAGTGAGGAAAGAATCTACCTCTTATTTTCTGTTACCTTTTGTAAAATAGTTATAAAAAGCATACATAATGCCTCTTCTGAGGAGCAATGAGAATATTAAAACTTCTGGAAGATACAGTATGGGCCAGGTTTTCTGTTGTGGTGTAGTCACTTTGTGCTGCTCCATTGGTGTAAATCCATATGAATCTGGCCTGGAAGATTTACCCAGTGTAAGGTGATCCTCCACTTACTCTCCCATCTGACATCTTAGAAGAGTCAAGGGGTGCACCTGGGAAACCCCTATTTAATATTGATCCAGTTTTGGCCTCCTGGGACCAGTTGCTTGGAGCATAAACTATGACAGCCCTCTCAATTAGGCTGCTGTGGCACAGGGCAACTGGCCCTACATAGAGGCTGCACCAGGATACGGGGTGTGCAAGGATGGGCTGTATATGACCTATGTGCACACAGAGACTGCACTGTGTGCAAATCAGATGGAACCAAGGATCTGATTCCAATTTTTGGAACTCTGACAGGAGTTTTGTATGAGAAATCCATTCCAGAAATATTTACTACCTCCCAAGCTTAGTGGATGTAGAATCCATTCGATGTTTCTCATCACGTTGGTCCAAGGACAGCAGAAAGAATCTTCAGCAAAAAATATTCATTGTAGTTTAATGCATTTAATGATCAATGAAGCTTGAGTTCTTCCCTCTAGTTTTACTATTAGTTAAGACAATTTAGAAGCCTAGTCATAGGAAACCAGCATTATTTTAAGTAATTTCCCAACAAAAGTTAATATTCCAACAAATGAGTGTGACCCAACTTTCAGTGAACACAATGTCTTCAGCAAAGAATTTGCTCTAGAACAGTGGTTCTCATCCAGGGGTACATGTACGCCTGGGGGTACGCAGAGATCTTCCAGGGTGTACATCAACTCATCTAGATATGTGCCTAGTTTTACAACAGGCTACATAAAAAGCACTAGCAAAGTCAGTACAAACTAAAATTTCATACGGACAATGACTTGTTTATACTGCTCTATATACTATACACTGAAATGTAAGTACAATATTTATATTCCAATCAATTTATTTTATAATTATATGGTAAAAATGAGAAATTAAGCATTTTTTCAGTGACACTTTTGTATTTTTATGTCTGATTTTGTAAGCAAGTAGTTTTGAAGTGAGGTGAAACTTAGAGGTACGCAAGAGAAATCAGACAGACTCCTGAAAGGAGCACAGTAGTCTGGAAAGGTTGAGAGTCACTGGAATTCCTTCAAGAACCGTTTCTAAATTGTACAGTTATTTTCTGTAGCTTCAGTATAAAACTATAGTAATTCCTAAGAACTGGCTCTATTGAAATCAGAATGCCTGTCTGACATGCTTGAAAAAGTGTTCCTTACTGGATTGAAATTTGAGCAAAGGGACACATAGAGGCTTTTAGGAAATGATCTTACCAATGCCTTATCTAGATGTGGGGAAAAAAGAGGTTGCTAGAGTTTTTCGTGTGTTAGTGAAGACACTTTAATTAATGCAGTTTAACTAACACATCAGCAGTGTTCCTTTCAGGAATCTGATTTCTCTTGCGTACCCCTAAGTTTCACCTCACTTCAAAACTTTACACTGCTACGTCACTAGTTTTGGGACACTTAATCTTTATTGCTCCATAAACTGATTTTCATGTACAAATAGCATGTAATGTTTGACTGCCTGATGTTCATGTGCAAATTGCTTTATTGTGAGCAAATGAGAAACTTTGGGCACCTATTACAGGCTACTTTTGAAGATCTGTCCCTTCATTCCCATGACTGATTCGTGGGTTTACATTGCAAACTGGAGCATATGCTACTTTGCCTAGCTCATGAAACTTAAGAACACAGTGGTTTCCAACAGTCATGGAGTTTTTGGAAACATTCTGACCTAATTCTTCATTGCCTTGTACCTTGTGTTGTCATTTACAAATGGGCAAACTGGCTTGAAAACACTGAGAGTGCACTCGTTTACCTTACACTCATTTGCACAGGTGTAAGTGATTATGCAAGGTGTGAGGTAGTGTATAATCAGGCCTCACCTATGATAATACCATACTTAACCCACAGAAGTGAGGCTGAATATATTTTTAAAAAATTAAATGGAAGCCATGAACACTTGGGAACCTCCTGTTCAATGCTGATGTTTAAAGTAGCAATATCAGTTCCGCCATGTTAGGACTGACCCACATCATAAATCCCAACTTGAATGACCTCAGCAGGAACCTAGCTTGGTGTGTAATAGAGTCTTTGAAAACATCAGACTTTCGCTGTTGTGTCGCTGTAGGCAGATAATGACTTGTTTACCTGAAGGAACAGCTTCATAGTGATTTGCTCAGCATGTAAATCGAACCTTCGCTACTGCCCATCTTACTAGCAATGAGGTCTGTCTTGTGAATGTGCATCCTAAACTGGGACTCTGTAAAGGAGGAAGAATGCTGGGATCAATAATACTGTGAAGGGGAAGACTCACAAGCTTCTTTGAAAAATCTCTCCTCCCACCTGGTGCCTCACAGAGATGAGCCCCTGAATGGTAACCACAGCAGACAAAGGATATTCTTTATATGCACATGTGGTATCTGTACAATTGTGCTTCTACAATATTACAAAATCTATTAATCTTAACCATTAACCTCGGAGAGAGAACACCTATAAGATTTTTTTACTAATTCCATCTGAATCGTGGGTTAAATTGCACAGTCTGTCTTATCTGCATTTATTAAATACTAAATCTGCCAGGCAAAGAACAGAATCAGAGGCTTCAACCACATAAATTATCTTAAGATTTAAATTTTGATGCTTTAGTCCATACAAACAGGTTCTGTATCATAAGATTCAAAGACTTCTATACACCTCCAGTGTGGATCCCTGACTGAAGCCAGATATAGTGAAACATTTCTCAGTCCTCACAATTTGCTGATTCAAACCTGAAGGGGAAAAAAATACATAGAACAGAACAAAAAGGGAAATCATATCATTTTATTTTCTTCTTTGTAGGGAGCAGCCTGATCACAAACGGATTGGTTTTGGCAGTGAAAGCCTTTTGCTTCGTGGCTGTACAATCAGAAATACTGAGATTGCAATAGGAATTGTCATTTATGCAGGTAACAGCGCACTTTTTACCTTTTCATTTAGCTAAGCATGGAGTTGCTCTTGAAATATCTTACAATGAATATGTATAGTCTGATACTGAGCCATAATATTTTACTTTAAGAAGTGGTAGTTTATGGGAATAAAATAGGTTGATAAAGTGAAAGTACTGGCCATTTATCTCTAAGGGTTTGGTTCCAATCTGAAGCTAAGGTGTCCGCCCATCGGTGCCTGGTGGCTAATAGTGATGGCAGATGATCCTGCTTGTTAGTTGATTTCAGATGTCCTGCAGCGGCTACTCAAAAATTGCTGGAGTGAAGAAGGCATAAAGTGATCTGCTCCACATCCCAGGACTGAGTCCAGTATAGGTGATGGGGAACGGAGCTTAGAGACACCACGTATACATATACAAGCCATGAAGACATCAGTGCCCGGATCTGTAGCAGCATCACAAGGTTCACAGTTGTAGTCAGGCCTTCTATTTCCAGTCTGCTTGAGCTCAAATGTTTTCCACGGGTGACTGTTGGGCTATAGAGGAAGAACAATGGCCATTCATCCCAGAACACTTGCTAGCTGACATGTGAAGTGACATTCACCGTGAGTGTCATTCATTTGCACCTCTGGCTAGATGCCAAATGCTGTGACAATGTCCATCTAACAGAAATACCTGTTTCTATTATGGCAACCTTTGTACTACTCCAGCACAGACTGCCAAGCCCCATCACTCTCCTCCTTGAAATAGCTACTATAAACAAAATTGGGGCAACTGTTCACTGTGAAGTTGGGATCATTTCTCTTCACTTCTCCTTTTAGGAATCCTACTTCTCTCGTTGCATGTCTATTGCAGTCATTTTTGGTATGTTCTTTTGCTCACAGACCCTAATATGGTTTGCATCTCTGCTCTTTACTTGAATGTCTGTTCACTGCTTCCTCCGCTCATTTTGAAGGTTAGAGTCTTGCAGTCATTATTGAGCCATGGTGACTGTGACCTTAGCATGCCTTCAATATGATTTTTTCAGCTGAGACCCACTTGTTAATGTCAATGTAAGAGTTTATTCTCACGTTTTTGTTTCTAAAATTAGATTCACCTACAGCATCTTCCCTGAGCCAGCACTAGCTTCATTTCTGGGACTCATTGACATTGATTATACTGTGACTTTTAATCAAGATCTGTAACCTCTTTTTCTGAATCACCATTATCACTTGTGTTGTATTTATATGATGACGTTCTCCATTTGTATAACTCTGTTACCTCTTAAACTAACCTTTGATGGAGACATCTGTGAATTGTGGAGCAATCGCTCAATGTGATTGCCTAGCCTGTGTGGCTCACATCTCACTGGTGTGTGACTTTACTTTTCATGTCTATGCAGATGGCTAAATGTGAGGCAGTTGTGCTAAGGGAAAAGTGCATACAGGCCTCATCGCTGAAGCTTCAGCCAACACAGGGTGATGCACTCTTCCAACCATGATAGAGGAGGGGCTACATGAGGTGCACTCACCCCAGACATGAAGGTGTTAGGAGGCAAGAGAGAAACTTCAATCCTGCAGCCAAGAGAAGTTCCTCCCTCCATTCAGCAACTAGAAAGTGAGAGAGACATTAGTGTTCATCTGCCACCCCCTGCAGCTAAGCAAGGGGGTGAGTTAAACAGCATGTTCAGAGTTATGGGGAGGGCCTAGAAATGCAGTGTAATTCATACCTCTGATTCATAGTCTTAGCCTGTCGCAAGATGATATCGAGATCAAATTTTCATTCTGAGCTTGCTGAGATATGTATTTAGATTTTATTATCTTTGGGGTCAGGGAGGGGTGTCTATGTAAATGTCAAACACCTAGCACATTGGGGCCGTCATCTTGATTGGGGCCTCTAGGCACTACTGAAATAGGAACAAAGAGTAAGAATAGATGCTGTGCAATATGAATTTGGGCTACGATGTGGAACAGCAACAGCATTAGTGGCACTGCTGGACCACTTGCTGATCACTTCCTCTTCATGTTCAAGGCGTGCTTCTTTGACTTTGTCTTCCCAAATAAAAGCATCTAGCATATCATAAAACAAAGGAAAAAACAACCCCATCGTTCCCATATACCATGCAGTTGCAAACAAAAATCTGTACATAGTTTATCCTTTGGAAAGATAAATGGAGAAAGAATCACATATGACATCATTTAAAGCACCACTGGAAGTAATTTAGCTATCACAATGAGGGGTGCAGTATGAAAAATTAATAGGATAGAAAAAGCAGGCTCTTACGTGCAGGTTTCATGTTAGCACTTTTTACACTAGTTTCTTATTGCCATTACAAGCGTAGTAACTTGATTCAGATTTAATAAGTTTAATATTTTTCTATCCTACTGTGTTGTTCGTACTTTAAAGTCATATAATGAAGAGCTAAATAACATTAACATCATTCACTTCTACATCTGACATATTGGGTTTTCTGTAAGTTCGCACATGGCAAATGTGACTAGCAGCTTCTAATTAAGCCAGTTTAGCTGCTGAGATATTCAAAAGTAGTTAGAAATCAGTAGACCACCTAATCAAGGTTTTTATTTCTATATATAAAAGAAAGTAAAATAAGATGTATATTATCTTATTGTATAAGATTTTTATATTTTACAAATCTCATTTTACTTCCTTTTCACATCAAGCAGATTTAGCTGTTAAGTAGAAGCACGTACATGTTTCCCCACATCTTCAAATGTTGGTACAAGCCTTGTGGTTCCGCTGACTCTACTGCCCTTGTGAGAGTGAAATGTGTGTGACAGCTGAAATCTGTAATGTAATTGTTTTTTTGGAATCCTTCCAGACCTAATTGGAATCTTTACTTCCTTCTAGGGCTTGTAAAGCTGGACTCTAATGTGAAACATGCTCCCCCTAACGTCTGTCTCATAGAAATTCTTTGTCTTAAAAGTTTCTCTGTGTCTTCTGTTTGTAGTTAAACATATACATTGTACAGTGTGTGTGTACTTATTTGTGTGTATATCATGAAAGTGTCAGAAGCAACTCTATAGTTAAGGTTGCATTCAGATTTGCACTTTAAAGCAGGATTCAAATTCTTGGCCTCAATTCTCAGTTAGGGGAATGAAGTGTTTTAGGCAGGAAGTCAGGCTGGGAAGGAAAAGTAGCTTTTTAAGCCACCCTTGTGTTCTGGGGAAGGCAGGACCTGTCTGGCGCTGGTGTAAGTTAAGTCCACTCAGTTTTGCTCTAATGTATGCTCTGCTTCCTTTGGTCTCCGGAAAGCAGACATTAGCCATTGTACATTATACTCCAGCCACAACCTCAGTCAGACCTTGAGATGCCCTGTATTGCAGGAACTGGGACCAGAGCTGGCATATGCCTTATGCTAGCCAGGGAGACCTCTTGCAAGCGGCTATTCTTATGGGGCTTTAGTGTAAGTGAGAATTTGGGGTCCTTGTATTTACCACCTAAATGCATCAATTTAGTATAAATGTGAATGCCTGGGACAGTGGCATGAATGGTGTGTGATAGGCTTGGGCTCCACTAGGCTGTACAGGTAAAAGGCCCTGCTGCAATGCATTTGCTGTGACTTAGGGCACAGGAACGCTCCTTCCTGATAAATGATACGAGGTGGAGAAGGCAGGGAAACACCAGCCCTGACACCACTCCCATCTGAAACCCCCCTCCGCCGTGCCCCCTCCCCCAGTGAAACGCTTGGAGTCAAGTGAAGATTGTGGGCACCAGCATGTCGGGTATAGATGTGTATTAAGTCTGTCTCTCTTCCCGCTCCCCTCCCCCCAGGAAAGAAACTAAATAAACAAGTCTCTCTACATTTGTGTTTTTGAAGGTCATGAAACCAAGGCCATGCTGAATAACAGTGGGCCTCGTTACAAACGCAGCAAGATAGAACGGCGCATGAACATTGATATTTTCTTTTGTGTGGGGCTTCTGATCATCATGTGTCTTATCGGAGCACTAGGTATGGAGCAACGGTGAAAATCTCCTCTTCCATTTGAAATGTTTGGTTTTCTTTGTGGTGATTTAAGATTTGTTCTTATTAGGCGTGTGTATGTTCCAAAACCTAGATCTGAACACCTTTACTCTGGGGAACTTAACTGAAACTTCAGGGTTGATGCATATCTTTATAATGGGTTTGAATCAAAATCTCAAATCTGAATAATCCCAAATCTGGGAGGAAATTCAGTTGTGGGTGTGAATTTTCATCTCCAATTCTAGTAGGATTTGCAAGATGCTAATCGTGGAGGAGGTCATCTTCATTGCATTGCAGAAAGCTTCAGCACAGGCTTGCATTCCAGTAGTGACTGTGATCCTATCCTAGTCAGAGCAGGATCAATACATTTTCTTAACTCTAATGAAGAAAGGGCCAAAGTTGGAGTCCAATGAGTTTTCCATGGGCCATGACTTTAAAGAGGTTACAAAGGCTCCTGTAGGTTTCTTGTGGTTTTGAAGCATTTTCACTAAATTGCAGCACAGCCATGAAGTTGCCTAGTGCCACAGCTTTGTTGGAGTTCACTCACAGAGAGTTGTATCATACCATACTAAAGCCCTAACAAGTTTCCAGGTAGTTTCCCATGACAGCTGTAATGTGACATATCAGCAAGCCATTAGATTAGTACTTCTAGAAGTAAGGGAGCATCAGAAAAGAGGAATCTGTTTAAGATGAACAGTAGAACTGAGTTAATCCCTTTTTAATTTTGCTACTTCATGTTGGAATGAGCTTTTTTTTTTTTTTGGCTTAGAAATGGGATTTCAGTTTGACAGCTGAGCTGTATGCATATGAGAGAGAGAGGGAGATTTTATTTTCATTGTTCCAGCGCTGCTGTCATTTAGATTTAGACTTTTGTATTTGCCATGCTCATGTACCCCTGAGTAGCAAAATCCTTTAAGTTAAGATTCGATGTGTGGACGCAAATGCAAAAAGTCAATATTTAAAAACCAATTTATCTGCTTATCTTTAAAAAAAATGAAGAATTAAACATGAAATGTTCATACAGTGAAACATGTAAAATAGTAATAAATCCACTAGATTTCATCCTCTTAAAATAACCTTCGGCGCCAACAGTGGTTTAGTAGTTTGTTTTACCTGATAAAATTGTTTGAATATAGGATTTCAGAAAAAAAAATATTACTGAAGACTTAGTGATCAGTATCTTGCCTGCAGATAATGTAATATTAGCAAAACTTGGGGGAGTAGGTAACTCATGAGTGTGGTAATGGGATAATCATCCTTGTTCAAATATGATAAGGTCTCTAGCAGCCAAAAGCTGTTGCCATCTGACAGCTGTTTTCATGGCCAGCATGAAATAATTTGGGAGTCTCTATCCAGTTCTTAGTAGGACAGATGTCCACACCAGAAAAACTGCTTCCACAATTGGCACTTAATAGCATCTTCTTCAAGAGTGTTAGGAAAGAGGCCAAAACAGTGCAGGGGAAGCTTGTGTTCCCGCTGACTGCCTGTACAGTATCAAACTACACTAGTTCTGTATGGAAATTCAGTTTCCAGTGTTGTTAAGCTAGCAGCATTCTTGAGCAATATGCATATCTGGGAGGCCAGAAAGAAAGATGTTGCAGTAGTCATGGCAGGAAGCAATGAAACCTTGAAGAAGAGATTTGTCTTCGGGGATGGAAAGAAAAGGATAGAGATCTTGGAGAAATTGAGGACGAAGAATCATCCATTTCTGGATGTGGCCTAAGACCAGGGATGAAAGTAGTTTAAAGGACTTATCGGTACGCCGAAGTCCTGAGGGGGGCGTGGCCTCAACCGGAAGAGACAAGGCCTCAACGGGAAGAGGCGGGGCCTTTCAAGATTTAAAGGCCCTAGGGCCCCGGCTGTGGCTGGGAGCCCCAGGGCCTTTAAATCACCCCGGAGCTATCAGCTGCAGAGGCAGCTGGGAGCCCCAGGGCTCAGGGGCAAATTAAAGGGCCTGGGGCTCCAGCCGCCGCGGAGCTCTGGGCCCTTTAAATCACTGTGGGAGCCCTGCCGCCACTACCCCGGGGCGGCAGGGCTCGGGCTAGGGCTGGGGTAGTGGCTGCAGGGCTCCAGAGGCGATTTAAAGGGCCCGGGGCTCCAACCGCTGCGGGGAGCCCTGGGCCCTTTAAATCACCTCCAGAGCCCTGCCACCGCTGGGGTAGCGGCAGCAGGGCTCTAGCGGTGATTTAAAGGGCCCGGGGCTCCGGCCGCTGCGGGGAGCCCCGGGCCCTTTAAATCCCCGCCGGAGCCACCCGGTAGGAGGTGGAAGGAGGCTCCCCACAGTGGCTGGAGCCCCGGGCCCTTTAAATCACAGCCGAACCGTACCAACTTACTTTCACCTCTGCCTACGACTAGTAAATAAAGGGAGAGGGAGGAATTTAAAATAAATGCCAAACTGCAGGACTGAGTCATGGGGAGCATGAGTGGTAGTGTCAACAGTAAAAGAAGGGGGGAAGTGAATAAGTTTAGAAAGGAAGAGAATAAGTTCTGGCCACATTAAATCTCTCTCTCCGCTGACCTCTTATACTTGAGTCATTAGCATAGCTGATACTTGAATCTGTGTAAGCAAATGGAATCACCCAGAGATGGAATGTAAGTGAGAAGAGCAAAGGGTAAAGGAAAGAGCTCTGGGGAAACTCCCACAGACAGTGGGAACAGGGAGGAGGAGGAGGATTCCCTAAAAGATCCCCACACTTCAAGTTTACTACTAATGTAATGTTTATAAAAATGTGCTGTGGTGTTCTACATTAATGGTGCAGTTTACAGGAGATTTACAGCATTGCTTGGAGCCATTGCTGTGGAATATTTTTTTCTTTGTAACAGGAGTATAAGAAATAGAATATTCCAGAACTCTTGCCCCACCACTGTTTTTCTCAGCTTACTCCACTAATATAGTGTTGATTCTATATAGGTCATGGCATTTGGAATGGGAATTTTTCAGAACGCCCACCATACGAAGTCCCAGATGCGAATGGCAACTACCTTTCCTCAGCTCTTGCTGGTTTCTACATGTTCTTGACAATGATAATCCTGTTACAGGTAAAATAGAAATTTTAAAAAATCTGTAGCTTTGGAAATGGTGATATAATGGCTGGCAAGCAGATGTCAAGTTACAGCCTCTTGATAGTTGAATTTATTTTTAAAACTTTTGTAAAAATACTACGGTATTTTACAGAAATGGTCCAAAATACTAGTGTACAGCAGTGAGTGCAATATTTTGGACCGGTATTCTAGAATGCTTAAGTGATAACAGCCTTTTTTGTATTTGTAAATAAAGATCACATGGTAGAGAACCAGTTGCTATACATCAGGTGGAAGCACCTTTTTATCTTGAAAGCTTCTTAAGTTTTAGGGTTCTACAGCATCTGAAAACCCATACATTGTTGTAGTTAATTCACAATAGTCACTATAGTATGAGTATATGTATGTACATACACACAATTATATATATTTAAGATACAGATTTTTTTTCTGACCTTTCCCCAGTGTATTGATATGAAGGAGATGGTACGATCCTTAAACTAGTTCCAGAATTGATCGCATGCACACAGAGGAGGACAATTCCATCAGTATGTTAGAACTTTCAGTGTTTTCACCCCTGATTCTGAATGAGAATTCTACTTAGTAGCTCAAGGAAACAGTGAAACAAAAATTATTGTACACTTTACCAACAGGGAATAATAACTAGATAAGGCTGTGTTGGCGTGGAAAAAGAAGATAAATTAGAACTGGGAGACCATATATCTGAATCTGATTAAGCCTAACTGAGAACATTTTATGGAATGGGGATTTATTTTTCGTATTTATTATTATAGCCACTGAGATTTAAACAGACAGAATTTGTTTAATATGAATAAAATATGAGGACAACTTTCTGAGCTGTTGGTAGAATCCCTAGGGAAGCTATGCATTATTTCTGAAACAGAATACTTGTACGTTCTGGGAATTTAGAGGTTTTTGGGGGGATAACAGGAGAGGGGGAAGTGGTAAAAAAAAGCAGTTACTTATGAAATGTATTTATATTAAGACTTGAAAAATATGCTAGTCCATCCTATTTTAGGAGCAATATGAGCAAGATGCACATTGGCCTAGAAACACATTTTGGATAGTGTTGTGAATCCCATCTGAGCACTTCCAAATATAGCACCTCTTGACCCACATCCACCGCACCTATCCATAGGGTGCTATTATGTGTACAGCATCATTCCACTTCTGGATGGCTGTTTCTGGCACCATAGCCTCAGTCCTAGAATATGAATTTCCTGGTAGTATAACATTCCCATAAATACATGTTTAGTGAGAGTCAGGAGATGCATGAACATTATTTTCTGTGCTTATGGTCAAGATGTTACATCATGGAGGTCACAGAGCTTCTGTGAGGGTGACCATGACCTATACATTCCCCGTGAATTACAGGGACAGTGAAAATCTCCCTGCCACTGAGTTAATAAGACTTAGACTCCAGAAAGAACTGGTTCTTTTTCTCCTCCATAAGTGTCATGACTGCAACTGACATGGGACATGGCTGATAGTGAAAAGTACAGAGAGAAAAAAGACCCACCGCTGAGGTTCTAACATCTTGTGGAACATTCTTCTTTCAGATTTTAATCCCCATTTCTCTCTACGTGTCCATTGAGTTCGTCAAGCTGGGCCAAGTTTTCTTAATTCACAATGACATCGAACTGTATGATGAAGATGTAGATTTGCCCATACAGTGCCGAGCCCTAAATATCACTGAAGATCTGGGGCAAATCCAGTACATCTTTTCAGATAAAACTGGGACGCTAACAGAGAACAAGATGGTGTTTCGGCGCTGTACTGTCGATGGAAATGAGTTTTCACATCAGGAAAATGGTAAAACTCAAAGAAATATTATTATATTATGATCCTACTATACCTTCTCCTGACTGGCTAAATGTGGCTTAGTGTTCCATTTTGTGGTTTGTTTGGGTTTTTTTTGTTTTGGTTTGGTTTTTTTTGGTGACTGTCTTATTATAAAGGTTCACCAGAGAGTGGAAGTTTTTTTAATTATTCTGAAGCCACATAACTAATCTTCATCTTCCCACATCAAACATCTGAGCCTCTGCTCTATTGTGATCAACAATTCAGGACTGCAAGGATGAAATATCCTCTTAAATTCACTACACTGTAGTAACTGCCAGCCCTACCTTTCCCTGATTCTTACTAAGTGAGATAAGTGGTAATTAAATTCAGTGGGTCCAAAAGTAATTACCATACAACCATCTGGGTAATGCGGAAGGTAGGAACAATTATTTGTTTGCTAGAAACAGGCCTAAACTACAAAGTCCATATCTGAAGTTCCCCAAAGTTTGCGGGTATTTGAATCTGGGATTTTTGGCTAGGTCCATTGCTGATAGTTACTTTTTCATTAATAAATACTGTTTATAGATTTTGTTAAAACCTCATTGAAATTGATAGGTGTGAATGCTGTCTTCATTTAAGATAGCTGTAAGAGATAGTTAAGGAGCCCCACCTAAAAATAGGCATAAACTCACACCATATAGACAGAAGGCACAATGTGTGTGTGAGTGAGTGAGAGAGAGAGAGAGAGAGAGAGAGAGAGAAGCTGAAGTACAGACAAACTGAGCACACAGGGACAGACAAAATGAAGCAAGACATACTCTGAGAGCCTGGACAAGCACAGTCTATGGCCATGAAAGAAGCTAGAGAATGGGCTTCTGGGTCTGGTGCTGACTAAAGATGCTTGAGACTGTAAGCAAAAAATGTGTCTCGTTTTGATTCCTTCTGCATTCAGAGATGCAGGATTCTGTATGTTCCTTTTAAATAAATAAGTTTGTCTCAAAGAAAACACCAGACCTCATCATCAATTTTTACACCCAACTGCAACCCCCACAGGGCCACAAACTTTCACAAGCCACTTGGGTCAAAAAGGGATAACAATATTATTGGTCTAATCTCGCAGTCCTTGCTAAGGCAAAATTCCCATTTCACTGCAACTCCCTTTCATGTTGTATTCTTCAGTGGGAGTTTTTCCTGTGTAGGTAGTGCAAGATTAGGCCCAAAGTGCTTTACTATGCATATAACTACTCCACCTCTACATTATATTTAGAATGTCATTAAGCTGGCCAGCAGCTGCCAAATAGATTTTCATGCTCTGTGAGTGAAAACATTACTAAATTTGTGAATTACAATAGTTCATTCTTCTGTTCCACTGAACTGCAAAAAGTGCAGCTAAAGAGTCTGTAGTTAACAGAAGTCCATAAAAGCAATCAGTTTCTTGTTGTTTTGGTTTGTAATGATAAACATTTCAGTGGGAGGCTTGCCAAGAAACTGAACTGTGCATGAAAGTTTTTTCTGGTGATGGTTTAGAGATTGTGTGATGTGTCCCCAGTGTACAACCTGGAACTGTGGCACTGCTGTGTCCTCTTAACTCTCCAGCCTGGGCTGTCTCTCGTGATGTTTTGCTAGTGACAAGCAGCAAACCCCTCCAGATGCTATGATCACTCAGTCAACAATATGCAGGGACGCACCCAGATAAGTTGCATAAATGCTCTCTAAGACAGTGGTTCTCAACCAGAGGTATGTGTACCCCTGGGTGTATGCAGAAGTCTTCCAGGTGATATGTCAACTCATCTAGATATTTGCCTAGTTTTACAACAGGCTACATAAAAAGCACTAGCAAAGTCAGTACAAACTAAAATTTCATACAGACAATGACTTATTTATACTGCTTTATATACTATAAACTGAAATGTAAGTACAATATTTCTATTCCAATCAATTTATTTTAATATTATATGGTAAAAATGAGAAAGTCAGCACATTTTCAGTAATAGTGTGCTGTGACACTTTTGTATTTTTATATCTGATTTTATAAGCGAGTAGTTTTTAAGTGAGATGAAACTTGGGGTACACAAGACAAATCAGACTCCTGCAAGGGGTACAGTAGTCTGGAAAGGTTGAGAGCCACTGCTCTAAGCCACTCATGAACCATACACAGGGAAACACCAGCAAATCCCCCCAGCCCTGCACCCCAGAAATGTACCTGCTCAAGATCTTCTCTTGAACAATACAAGCTCATTAATTAGTTCGACACTTCATCAAAGGATAGTGGACATGCACCAGCCCTTATAATCTGAGCAGATTCCCCAAGCACTGTAGACAAACTCACTGGTAAGGATAAAACATTAAAATAAGTTTTTTTAGCTACAGAAAGATTTTAAGTGATTATAAGAGTTAGGCATAGAGATCAAAGTTGGTTACATAAGGAATAAAAATAAAATCACAGTCTAAATTCTAAACTTTATCAAACTAAGCAAGATTTGAATCAGTTTTTCTTACCCCATTGGATGTTGCAGGCAGGTTACAGTTCTTAATACGCAGGCTAAATTCCCTTCTCAGCCTGAGACCAATCTCCCCAGTTCAAAGTCTTTGTCTTCCCAGTGTTCTTGTTGCCTTCAGGGTAGGTGGGAGAGGAGAGAGGCCAGGGGCTGATGTCACCGTCCCCAATTTATCCCCCCCCCCCAATCCATGTGCATGGAAAGAGAGTGTCTCAAACATGGAGTGAGGTCACATGTTCTAAATGCCCTGGGAGACACTGGGCCTCCATCTATGTGCTTCAGGAGGGGCCCTCTGGGAGAGTGGATTCTCCTTAATGGGCCATCAAATCTGGCTGGCTATCCCTAATGTAAATCTGGTTTGGAGGTGTTAGTTGCTCTTTTGTTGCTACTGAAAGGCTGTGGGTGTCTCCCAGACTCACAACATATTTCAATATCAAACATATAGCAAACTCCATAACTTCACATACAATGGTAATATATACAATTCAACAGGATAATAATGTTCCACAGATCATGACTTCTCGAATGATACCTCACAAGGCATACTTTGTACAAAACATGCAATCATATAACAATGGTGAATATGTGAGTACAGGGTGTCATTTTGAGGTACAGAGTGTCACAGATTATCAGAGTTAGTAATAATAATAATAAAATCTTCTCAGTAATACTGCTAATAACAAGAAAAGACTAGGCAAGATCTTGGTTTCTCTCTTCCAGCCAAACGCCTGGAGACCCATAAGGAACT
Organism: Emys orbicularis; assembly: GCF_028017835.1. Classification (NCBI taxonomy): domain Eukaryota; kingdom Metazoa; phylum Chordata; order Testudines; family Emydidae; genus Emys; species Emys orbicularis. The sequence continues at coordinate 90,246,454 of NC_088690.1, forward strand.
GGACTCAGACGATGAAGACTGGGCAAGACATCAGCATTTCGCTCTTCCTGTTATCAAGATCGAGAAACCAGACACTTTAAAACAGAAAAACACTAAGCCCTTGAGGAGGTGCCAAAGTGCCCGGGCTCGTTTTCAGGGACATTCAAGGAAGAAATCATTGGGGCGTTGTGACAGCCTTCAGTCTCAAGTGGCGTTCAGCAGTACCATAGTGAGTAACTTCAGATTCGGTCAATACGTTTTTGGGATCTCTGCTTCATGCAACTTTTTGAGGGGAGGAGGGAGCCAAAGGAGAAAATAGTCAATGAAACAGCACTCATTTACTAGATTGGGAGCAAGGAAACTATAACCTGCTACTTGCCGGAGAATGCTACATGGTCACCCCAGATGAATTTCAGTCTATTACACTATATCATGGAAAAGTGACAAATTGAGCCACCAGGAGAGTTACCAGTATCTTGTTATTCTGTCAGAAGACAGGTCTCACTTCGCTACAGATAAAATACAGTGAACCTAGTATGATTTTTAGCACAAAGTTAAAAATATAAAATTTGAGTTTTATATAAAATGTAGTTCCAAAATAAGGCTGTAATCCTACAAAATGCTGAGCACTCTGGCCTCAATCCAGCAAAATACTTAGGCACATCCTTAATTTCAAGTACACGAGTAGTCTCATTGACACCAATGGGACTATGCACATGCTTAAAATTAAATACTAGTGCTGGTCGAAAACTTGCAGAATTTCACCACAAGTTTGTCAGAACTTCAGCAGAAAAAATGGGTCAACGTTTTCAGTTCTAATTTTTGTAAAAATTTTGTCCCATTTTTGTGACCAGTTGTACAGCAGGTTGAAAATTTTCAAAATTCAGAATTTTGATTGATTTTTTTTTTTGAAATTTGAAAAGGAACAAAATTTTCCCAAATATTGTTACTTTTTCACTCTGCTCTGTTACACACACACTCAAGTGCTTTACTGGATTTCAGCCAGAGTGCTCAGCACTTTAGGGGGTCGAACCCTAAGCCCTCATTCTGCAAAGAAGCTCCAGATGGCAATCTCTTATGCCCACTGATTCCCAGTGACTTTTGTTTGTGGGATGTAGGCTTATGAATGCATTTATTACAAGCTTCTGCCTTGCTAACTCAGTATCTCTGTTATGTAGAAGTGGACATCAGTTAGTACTCTGTTAACTTCTGGAATCTGTTTATTTCATGATAATCTTATTGCTTGCTGGTCTGTTGTCTTCCATCCCATTTTTCCACATAGTACATTAAGAACTTCTCTGTATCTATTTGCTTTCTGGATCATGACATTTCAGGTGTGTAAAACGTCTCCTTCAAGAGAATTTTTCCCCAACTACTTTTCCTATTATCGTAAAATCATTGAGTCAGAATCTATAGCTTCTTGCCTCTCTCTCCAGTTCTTTTTTGCAGTTTTTTTAAGGGTGGGAGTTAAAATTTTTCTCACTTCACTTTGCAAATTCAGTTAGAAATAGGGTTTCCTGCTTCTTGGAGTAGCTAATCCTGGAACCCACAAGTGGAGAGGCAATTCTTGATTTAGTCTTAAATGGTTCTGGTCCAAGAGGTGAATATAGCTGAATGAAAACTACTTAAAAACACCACAATGGAGAGTAAAATTAATGTATACCCCAAATTAAAAAAAAAATACTGGTAGAGGACCAAAAAATGCCACTATGGCTAAACAGCACAGTAAAAGAGGCTGTTAGAGGCAAAAAAAAGGCATGCTTTAAAAATTGGAAGTCAAATCCTACTGCGGAAAATAGAAAGGAGCATAAACTCTGGCAAGTCAAGTGTAAAAATATAATTAGGCAGGCCAAAAAAAGAATTTGAAGAGCAACTAGCAAAAGACACAAAAACTAACAGCAATTTTTTTAGTGCATCAGAAGCAGAAAGCCTGCTGAACAGTCGGTGGGCAACTGGACAATCAACTTCCCTGAGTGCTAAAGGAGCACTCAGGGAAGACAAGACCATTGCAGAGAAGCTAAATGAATTCTTTGCATGGGTGTTCATTGAAAAGGATGTGAGGAAGATTCCCATGCCTGAGCCACTCTTTTTATGTGACAAATCTGAGGAACTGTCCCAGATTGAGGTGTCGTAGAGGAGGTTTTGGAACAAATTGAATAATTAAGCAGTAATAAGCCACCAGTACCAGATGGTATTCACCCAAGAGCTCTGAAGGAACTCAAATATGAAATTGCAGAACTACTAACTGTAGTATGTAACCTATCACTTAAATCAGCCTCTAAGCCAAATGACTGGAGGATAACTAATATAATAACATTTTTTTAAAAAGACTCAATAGGTGATCCTGGCACTTACAGGCCAGTAAGCCTAACTTCAATACCAAGTCAATTGGTTGAAACTGTAGTAAAGAACAAAATTATCAGACACATAGATCAGGGGTGGCCAACCTGAGCCTGAGAAGGAGCCAGAATTTACCAATGTACATTGCCAAAGAGCCACAGTAATACGTCAGCAGGTCCCCCATCAGCACCCCCCTCCTCGACCAGAGCCTCCTGATCACCGGCAGCCCCGCTGATCAGCGCCTCCCCCTCCCTCCCCGCACCTCCCAATCAGCTGTTTCATGGCATGCAGGAGGCTCGGGGGGAGGGGGAGAAGCGAGGGCATGGCAGACTCGGGGAGGGGGTGGAAAGGGGTGAAGTGGGGGCAGGGCCTGTGGCAGAGCCAGGGGTTGGGCAGTGAGCACCCCCCCCCCCCCCGGCACATTGGAAAGTTGGCGCCTGTAGCTCCAGCCCCGGAGTCAGTGCCTATACAAGGAGCCGCATATTAACTTCTGAAGAGCCACATGTGGCTTCGGAGCCACAGGTTGGCCACCCCTGACATAGATGAACATAATATTTTGAGGAAGAGTCAAGCCGGCTTTTGAAATGGAAATCATGCCTCACCAACCTATTAGAATTCTTTGAGGGAGTCAACAGGTATGAGGACAAGGGTGATCCAGCGGATATAGTGGACTTTCAGAAAGCCTTTGACAAGGTCCCACACTTATGACTGCTTAGTTTACTTAAGAGCCTGGGATAACAGGGAAGGTCCTCTCGTGGGTCAGTAACTGGTTAAAAGATAGAAAACAAAGGGTAGGAATAAATGGTCAGTTTTCAGAATGGAGAGAGGTGAATAATGGGGTCGCCCATGGATTTGTACTGCGAGTAGTGCTGTTCAACATATTCATAAATGATCTGGAAAAAGGGGTAAAATGTGCAGATGATACAAAATTACTCAAGATAGTTAAATCCAAAGCTGAGTACACATTGTTACAAAGGGATCTCACAAAACTGGGTGACTGGGCAACAAAATGGCAGATGAAATTCAATGTGGATAAATGCAAAGTAATGCGCACTGGAAAACAAAATCCCAACTACATATACAAAATGATGAAGTCTAATTTAGCTGTTACCACGCAAGAAAGTGATCATGGAGTCATTGTGAATAGTTCTCTGAAAACATCTGCTCAATGTGCAGTAGCAGTCAAAAAAGCTAACAATGTTAGGAACCATTAGGAAAGACAGAAAAAGACAGAAAATATCATAATGCCACTATATAAATCCATGGTACACCCACACCTTGAATACTGCATGCGGTTCTGGTCACCCCATCTCAAAAAAGATATATTAGAATTGGAAAAGGAACAGACTGCATAGAAGCTGGGAGTGGATGATGGGACAGATCACTCAATGATTGCCTGTTCTGTTCATTCCCTCTGAAGCATCTGGCATTGGCCACTGTCAGAAGTCAGAATATTGGGTTAGATGAACCATTGGCCATTCTTATGTTTTTAGACTTTGGATTCTCTATGTACATTTTCCTGAATCTTTGTATCAAACAGACAAAGGGCAAGAAAAAAATTCTTCTCTATATAAGAGACAGGAGTGTCCAAAGGGCCACAAGCTGGGATTCTCCTTTTTTTTCTTTTTTCTTTTTTGGCTTCTAAATGCCAAGTTTCCAAGTGTTGTACCAGCTATGAAAACTGGTAGCCCCAGATAACAGGAAAATTTGCAATCTTTGCAATGCTGAGAAGAGTGTTTTTTGAATACAGGTTAGCACCGCATCTGCTGTGAGCACCCGCCTGGTGGGGCTGTTGCCAAGAGAAGTGTTAAAGTAGGAGAGCTGTTAATATAATAGTATGCTATGGAATTTGCTGAGTTTTAATGGAAAGTAATAGTGCTGAACAAGAGAGAATCTTCTGTAAATGCCAAATAGGTGTGGAACCAAAAGGAAGTATAAAGAGTTCCTTTTTTTGTTTGTTTTTGTTTAAACAATGTTCTCTGTGTGGTAGGACTGGCTGGAAAACACCAATTCAATTTTGCAGAAAATGTCAAGGTTTTAACATTGTTTCCATTTTGATGCAGGACAAAGCAAAGACCTTTCAAATTGTTTCATGAGAAAAACAGCCCACTGGTTGGGGTACTCAGCAGGAGACCCAGGTTCAAATTCCTCATCTGCCTTGCTTTGTACCATTGACTTGAACCTGGGTCTCCCACATTACAAGTGAGTGCTCTCACCATCTGGCTGTAGAGCTAGTGTCCCTCAATCTCAATTAAATATTTGTTGGCTCAGAGAGAGAGAGACTGTTTCTGTCGGCACTCTCCAACAGACTGTAGGCCAGGGGTTGCCAACTTCTGACTCCGGAGCCACATGCGGCTCTTCAGAAGTTAATATGTGGCTCCTTGTATAGGCACCGACTCCAGGGCTGGAGCTACAGGCGCCAACTTTCCAATGTGCCGCGTGGTGCTCACTGCTCAACCCCTGGCTCTGCCACAGGCCCTGCCCCCACTCCACCCCTTCCCACCCCCTCCCTGAGCCTGCCATGCCCTCGCTTCTCCCCCTCTCCCTTCCCCCCCCCCCATGCCTCCTGCATGCCACGAAACAGCTGATCAGGAGGTGTGGGGAGGGAGCGGGAGGCACTGATCGGCGGGGCTGCCGGTGGTCAGGAGGCTCGGGGTGCTGATGGGGGGGCTGCTGACGTATTACTGTGGCTCTTTGGTAATGTACATTGGTAAATTCTGGCTCCTTCTCAGGCTCAAGTTGGCCACCCCTGCTATAGGCTATTCTGGGGCAAATGGGTCTCTTTCACTCATCAACAGTTCTTTCTGGACCTAAAAAATCTTCCTGATAAAAGTTTAATTAAAACCAACACATTTCTGTAATGAATCAGCATTTTCCAACAAAAAGTGTTTTTGTCAAAAAGTTCCCAACCACTTCTATTATACTGTGATTGCAAAGCCAATTGGAAAGTGGTCTTACATGAATCGGTGATAAGCAGTCTGCATTAGTTACTTTTAAGTGTTTTCGTACTGTTAGTAATCTATTGTCTGGCTATACCAAAAGAAAGACAGCAGATATTTGACATGGGTTTAATCAGGCTGCACCTTTAATATTAGATGTCTGGGACTACCTGGCAGATAAAAGTGTGCAGTGCAGGTAACCCCATGTTTATTTCATAATTACCAAGGGGGCTTTTTACCAGCTCCCCCTCTTTTTCCATCCAGGTCACTCAAGCAAATCCATTGACAAGACCTTACCTTCCACCACCACCTCATAGGAGGGTTAAAATGGACTATAATAATGGGGGTTAGCTCCCTGCCGTATCAATCATAGGGGTCCCAAACCGTCCCCCATTCGCTCCTTTATTGACACCTCTTTTTAAGTCCTTTTCCAAGCCATTATCCGGTCACTGTATACCTTCCCTATGGAGTACCTGCACTGGACATCCGCCACAAGGAGGTGCCAGCCATTAGCTTGGCTGCCTCCTCCCCAAACCCAGTTGGGTTCCCAGACATCTCCTAATGCCCTCTTGTATGGGTTTTACACTTTATCGCTATATCTTGAGAGGTTTTAGGATTATGGAGCTAGGTGGCTACAAGAATTATCCAAGCTTGAATGTTTTGTGAGTGCATCTATGCTTGACAGGTTTTGCTGTTTTGTTGAAATATGAGATGGTTTCATCAATTAATATGTTGCTGTCAGTGTAATCCTGAGAAGGAAACAGATGATGATGATGTTTCTTTCGTGGCATTTGATAGAGTTAATGAAAATGGAGTCTGCTGATCCTGGAGAAAAATATAAGCAGCACTGTGTGGTCCATTCTGGAATAGAAATTACAAAGATATGATGCAAGAGGCAGCATAGTCTAACTTTTCAGTAGTGTCCTCTATTTGTGCTCCTGCAAATACTTGTACCCATGTTTTTCACCTCATAGTAAGTTTTAGCATAAATGACAGCAATTGGATACCAAGCTACCTGTGTCTGGTGCCATTAACAATTACCCCTGCAAAATTAGAGGTTGAGTTAAAGCCAGGTTGAAAATCGGTCTACCTAATCAATTCCCAAGAAGAAAGAGAGAGATTATTTAAAGTTCAGAATACCTGTCAAGTTTGTAGTGTTTATACCAGTGCCAGGGAATTTGTATTGACTCTGCATAACTTAAGATCATATGGGTGGGAAAGGAATAAAGAATGGTAAAAAAAGCTGTATTTCAGAAAGCCACAGAGAGAGAATGTTTTCTGTGTCATTAATTTCTCCCTGATTCAGTGAGGAAATGGAGAGGCGGGGTGGGGAAGGTGAAAGATCAATCCTATTGAAACGTTTATAGGCGAGAAATCAGATTTCTCTTTCCTTCAAGCCACAGATGAAAATGAAAACTAATTCTTTTTGTATCCATCAAAACCCAGCTTCACTGAGAAACAGCCTGCAGCCCAATCAGAATTACCCATTTCATGCTGGGACCGACAAATGTTCCCTTATGTTGGCCAGCTTCGTGGTTTCTATTTGTGTCTCAAGTGGAGAGAGCGCCAATTTATTTTATTAATTTTGTCTCCTGCTGCTGCTGCAGCAACTTCTCTGTGCGAAAAAGGCTGCATCAAATCATGTGTTACAAAATAAAAAATAGACCCTGGGATGGGGAGAGGACTTCCTTGTACTATAGAAGAATGGAAGGAGAAACCTTACAATATGAAAAGGAATAAATTATGGAAAAAGATAGAAAGAGGATTATCACTGTCCATATTCCCTTTGCTATGCCTTTTAAATTAAGGTTCTTACAGCACTCTTGATCTAGATTTAATAAGTCTGCTATTGCATGTCTTATAAATATCACTATTATTAGAAATATTTCTTGAAGACTGGCAGTTTTCATAGTTAACGTCTTTTAAAGTCAATAACTTATTTTTAATTTTGGATTCATTTAAAGGGACATGTCGTGGAAAAAGTCACCCACGCATTGATTTTAGTTCACAGACTCAAGCCTGAGGCCAGTTTATTGCAATACGTACCAACGCGTTGGGGTAGCAATTCGAAAATTACTACACACAGCAGCAGCTCGCAGGCTGCTTTATTCCGTCAAACCGCAAGCATATTACAAATAATACGTCATTTATGCGAAATAAGAGTAGGGGTCTGTTCCTTTTTCCCGGTAGCTTCTTCATTATTTACGAGAATTGTTTGCCTATTGGGTGGGGAGTTTCTTGGTGGTTTTGACATGTGTGGTACGTAGCACCAGCGGGGGTGTTGTTTTTCGTCAGGGTACATATTGTTTTCCGGGGGGGTTTATTATAGGACGCCCAAAGATGATATATGATTGGCTGGTGGCAGGTAGCTGAGCTTTACTAGAAGCAATTTCTTCATATAAGCCGTTACTATGTTTCATCAATGAGCAGTTATCATGTTTTTCCATCAACCAGTGGTTATCATGTTGCTAAGGCCTTTCGCATGGCTTCCTACCCCCCCCCCCTCCTCTGGCCATGGCCCATGACCGTGTTTGGCAGGGGATTGTACAGCCTAGTTTAGTTCAGGTTCTGGCCTGTACTGCCTTACGTAAAGGCCGTCTGTGTAGTCAGCTTCTGTCAGAGGGCCTGAATTTGGGCCTTCGGTGTTACTTTGGTTGTCATTAAGAAGGCTACCTAGTTCTTTTTCCCCCACAGACACTCAAATGAAAACTATTAATAAATTACCCTTTAAAACTTAAATGGTCTTACCCATTTTATACATAATGAACTAGCTTACTAACAATGGAGGGATTTTTAAATTTTAATTGATTTTTCATTCTTAATGCTGATTGTTTAATTTTTGCATTTCACTCAGCTTGGTCAGTGAAAATAGATGTGTCCGTTTCACCATCTGTCTCTTATACATTACCATCCAGCTACATGGAAACATATAAATCCAAGCCAACATCTGTTTTCATTTTTTAAGATAATGAAAACTTTTCTTCTAAGCTTCAGTTGTGCACTATCTAGCTTTTCAAACCTGACAGTGTCCCCTCAACATTCAATAATTGTAATATGCTGAGCAATATAGTACAGAAAGTTTCTGCACAAGTAGCACACCTGAGGTTAAATAATTCTTCATCTGCTGCATGGTGCTACAGTACTGGATACTAATGATATAGATGCAGTAGAAACTGGATGGATGGATGATGGACAGGAGCAAGAGAGAGGTGTATGTTATTGTGCTTTGCTGCTTGCATGAGTGTACCTTGGTGGATTTGATAAAAAGAGCACAGATACAGAATAAATAGCTAGATGTTCAGTAATCAGTAATTAATAGTTACTATATTAGAATGTGTATGGATCCTGGAAAAATTTGCTTTGGCTTTTGGGATTTTGTATGTACAATTTGTGTTTTTTCATTGAAATTATGCAAGTAATAGGGAACCTCAGGTTGTGGTTTTTTCCACTGTGTGATGCTGTAGCAGCCAGTAAACACAAATGCACTTTCTTTGCTGCTGAACGTACTTGGTGTGTCTAAATCTTTCACTTATTTCAAAGGAATGTTAGTTTAAATCAGCAACCTCAGAGGCACAAGAGGGTCTACTGTAGCTGAGAGCTTAATGCATATGTCCAGTATAATTAGCGATATATTTTATTTTTCAATTTTCAATTATTAGATCATTTAAGAATCTCCATTCACTTTAGCAAGCGGGAGTTAAAATGTAACACATTTAGCTCAGCACAACACAGCCCTGAAGGTTATTGATTTATTGTTGTTGCATACTAGGGAACTTCATAATAATTGTGCCAGATTGAAGGAGGAGAGGGCAGTGGCAGAGATGAACTGAGAAGGAAGCTAAATTGTTTTGGCAGTAGTTTAAAGAAGAAATCTAAAAGCCTTGGCTCCTACAGAGGCTCGTTTTTTAAAACTGGAAGATCTTATTAAATATGGCCTGAACTAAATTCAAATGTATTAAAAATCAAGTGGGGCCTAGGGATTACAATACCATGTCACAGGAATTAATGATCTCTTTAAAAAATTTGAGTGAAAACACTTTGAGGGGTGTGATTGATTTCTTTCTTTTTTTTTTTTGGAAATGACATTATGGTATGAGAACAAGATGTGAAATTGGCCATACAGAGTGAAGAGCAAAAATTAAACATAGGCCCTGAATTCATTGGGTGGTCACTTGTCCCTGTTAAGCATTCCATTTAACTCAGTGATCAGCGGTTTCAAGGATCTGCCCATTTAGGTCTGGGTATGGGTTTAGGGCCATAGTGCAGATTGTATAACATGAATTTTAATGATCTAGGTTCAGATTCTGGCCTGACTTGCACTTTTTGCAAGCCCAGCGAAGTGACCACTTTTCTATTTTGTTCTATGTAGGTTCTTATTCTACCCTCCATCATCATCATATCTGAGCACCTCATTGCATAGTCTCCGAGATGGAGAATCTTTTCTTCTTCAGGAAGATCCCTGAAGATTTCATTAGTGATTATGTGTGACCTTGACCATCTATTTATGCAACAGTGGGAATTCTATCTTTTTTTCTATATGCTGGGTACATTAGAGTATATAATACTGTACAAGCATTTCCTTGAAGGCTCTAGAAAACCTAAGGTGCATGTCGTACACAATCCCAAATGTGGTCCTTACTGAATAACTTCTCTTCCAGGAAAAGGATGTGACCCCTGATAACAGGCTGTTGATGAAAGTGAGAGATGCTGCACTCCAGATAGAGTCTTTGGCATCATTTCCATCTGCAAAGGACACCTGCTCCACCACGTCCGTTACTGATTTTTTTCTTGCACTGGCTATCTGTAATACTGTTGTGGTCTCCACAGCAACGGAGCCAAGGCAAAGGGTAATCTCACTTTAAATACATGAGGAGAATTGATTTGCTTAAAATCTGTATACTAAAATTGAAAGCTATCTGCAGTAGTAAAAAAGCACTGTTTTGGAATTGCCATATGGTTTTCTATCTTCTGTCTGCAATAACTCCAATGACTGCTATTCAACCATTAAGGGCCCATAATGAACATCTAGTCTGACCTCCTGCACATTGCAAGCCACAGAATCTCACCCACGCCTGTAATAGACTCCTAACCCCTGGCTGAGTTACTGGAGTCCAAAAATCATGGTTTAAAGACTTCAAGTTACAGAAAATCCACCATTTACACTAGTTTAAACCTGAAAGTGATCTGTGCCCCACGCTGCAGAGGCAGGTGAAAATTCCTTCCCAACCCAAATATGGTCATCAGTTAGACCAGGGGTCAGCAACCTTCGGCATGCGGCCCATCAGGGTAATCCACTGGTGGGCCACAGGACATTTTGTTTACGTTGATCATCCGCCGGCACAGCCCCCCACAGCTCCCAGTGGCCATGGTTTGCCGTTCCCAGCCAATGGCAGCTGTGGGAAGTGGCGCGGGCGGATTACCCTGATGGGCTGTGTGCCAGAGGTTGCTGACCCCTGAGGTAGACCCTCAGCATGTGGTCAGACCTCCAGCCAGACACCTGGGAAAGAATTCTCTGTAGTAACTCAGAGCCCTCCCCATCTAGTGCCCCATCACCAGCCATTGGATATATTTGCTGCTAGCAGTCGCAGATCAGCTACATGCCATTGTAGGCAGTCTCATCATACCATCCCCTCCATAAACATATCAAGCTCAGTCTTGAAGCCAGTTAGCTTTTGTGCCTGCACTGCTCCCCTTGGAAGGCTGTTCCAGAACTTCACTCCTCTGATTGTTAGAAACCTTTGCCTTATTTCAAGCCTAAATTTGTTGATGGCTAGTTATATCTCTTTGGTCTTGTGTCCGCACTGGCTCTTAAATTAAATAACTCCTCTCTATCCCTACCTACAAATCTCCCTGTCTACCACGGTGCCAGTCTTAAGTAAGATAAATCAATATGGCTACCTCAGTGTCTGCAGCATTCCCTTCTACTTTAGGAAATATTTTGAATGCTACAAGGTTCTCACTGAAAAACTTTGCTTAATTATCTCAGGTAGTTGGTGAGGTTTTTAGGGCACCACTCTGTCTCTGCCATAGATCACCATTGAATCTAGAAGCCAACTTAACTGTTGTCCTGAAAATCCCTTGACATAATTAGTTAGAAAAAGGACAGCCGCATATTTTTTTTAAAAATCATTACTTTGATGCACAGCACAGCCCTGGGAATTTGCAAATGTTCTTGTGGCTCACCTTGTTTAATTTCAGGTGTAATGTTCCCAATGTCTTCTCATGTCTCAAGGTTACAGCGCCACCACTGATGAAACCATCAGGGATCTCCTTGGAGAGGATTCACCAGCTGCTCCAACGGCTAAAATTAGCAAACCTTGGTCAATCTTTCTCATTGACTCAGTCCAGTTCAGACCTAGGAGCAAATGTTAATGCAAAGAACAGTAAAGAGAATCCAGCTGCCACAGACTCCTGTAACAAAGATGACATTTCCACCCACACTTGCGCCAACTCAACAGATGGTGACTACGATGGTGATGCTAGAGCAGATGCAATGCCCAGGAAAGGCAGCACAGAGATGGGGGGCGCCTCCCTGGATGAGGTGTTTGGGTCTGTTAGTCAAGGCCATTTGCAGCCAGAATTTTGTTACGAGGCTGAGAGCCCAGATGAGGCAGCCCTTGTCCATGCCGCCTGCGCTTACAGTTTCACTTTAATGTCCAGGACCCCTGAGCAGGTAACTGTGAGGTTGCCACAAGGTACCCTCCTGACCTTTGACATACTTTGCACCTTGGGTTTTGACTCAGTCAGGAAAAGGATGTCTGTGGTGGTGAGGCACCCCTTTACCAATGAGATAATTGTCTACACCAAGGGAGCTGACTCTGTCATAATGGATTTACTGGAAGACCCTGCCAAAGGTAATTAGTGCACCAGCTAGTGAACTATTATCGTTATGTTGTCTGTTAATAAGTACGGGAAGTTTACAGTACTTCTTCCTGCATACAATATTATATCCAAGCTTTAGGATTATACAGGAATAATAAGTCCCTTAGTATAGTATTATTGCTGCAGATCAAAATAGAGGTATTTGTTTAACCTGAAGAGGGCTTGAAATATGGAAAAGGCTAATTTGGATTCACAGGCAGCCTAAACTAACTGGATGGTGTACTCCGCAATAATATTGTCATACAACCCCGACCAGTGTATTTTAACTTGGCAGCAATGGAGCAGTAACATAAAGAAGACCAAGAAATGCTATCCTTGAGCATATGCTTGTGGGGTTATGGAACACAAATTAATATTTATGGGCTTTGCAAGGGACTGCTGTTCTGTTAGTACACCAGCTCCTGTGTTGCCTGTTTATTATTATTATTATTTTGGCTGTTGGGTATGGAATGCTCTGTACTAGAAATAAGTAGCTGACTGCTTATTTTTCAAAGCTGACATTAATATGGGGAGGAAGCTGAGAAGAATACATGTTAAAACACAGAAACACCTGGACTGGTATGCACGATATGGCCTGCGAACCCTGTGCATAGCTAAGAAGGTAAGGAGTAATCAGACTAATGCTATTTGTTAACGATGTCCTGTACATGTGAACAGATTTATGACTTGTGAAATGTGAGAATTATAAACCCTTATGCATAAAGCCACAAGCCAAATCCTAACTGCCTAGGATTAGAAGGGAACTTTTCCTATGGACAAATTGATCTTACACTTTTTTCTGAAGTATTTGGTCACTCTCAGAGACAAGATCTTTTATCTAGATGGGTCACTGGTCAGCAATATCTGTCTCCTGTGACTACCCTATCTATTCCTAGTTAGTGAGTCCAGGCAAGATCAAACAGAATCACAATTTATTAGCTGTTCTTTTAAATTTTATTTGGCATTCAGCTTTCAAGCATCTTGTACTCAATTTGGAGCAGTTGTGCTTTATCCTGATGGTTTTAATGCAGAGGTGATGAAAGTTCAGCCTATGGGTAAAATCCAGCCCATGGAGGTCTGGAGTCCAGCCTTCAGAAACAACATGTCCCAGCATGCAATGCTCTATCTTGGTCCTTGCTGAGCAGCACTGGGACCAGTTGTCTTTCCAGGCCATGCCTCTCTTAAAGAGAAGACAGCTGCTGTCTATACCATTTTATGCAAATTGAGAAGGCAGGTCTGTTTGTCCTCATCGCTACTTGTCCATGCAGCTTTCAGTTGGGCAAGGTTAAAGGTCATGTGATATGTTGCAAATGGACTCTGGGGTAGTAATTACCACTCTGGGATCCAAAATATTGCTGCCCTATTTCCCCAGTTTAGAACAAGATGAGCTCTTAGATTCAGTGGGGAAGACATAATGCTGAAACTGTTGCATTAAAATATTTTATACCAATAGACTGAAGTAATAGATGCAAGATTGTGATTTACAGGATAAGACTCAAATGCAAAGAAAGAAGTTATTTTTAAAACATAATTGTAGCCGAGGATTCTCTAAAAAATCTATTACTCGGTATTCTACCTCAACAATACTCTGCCCATGCAAACTTTCCATTATGCATCCATACTACTTCGCTGAGACAGTGCTCCTCTCATGGACACCTTTCCTCTCACAATTCCCCAATTCTTCCCCACTGCTTGATTCCTGGTTCTGTTTCATTCTGTGAACCACCAGGAAAGGGTTGTGTTGCACTACGGTGGGCCACAGACTACACACAGTTTGAGCAACTGCTGTACCTAACTCTGAATATGTGGCATACCTGTATCCCTGTTGCACAGGTTTTGAGTGAAGATGACTTTCGGAAATGGGCCAATTTTCGTCGTGAGGCAGAGGCAGCGATTGACAACAGAGATGAGCTGCTAATGGACACAGCACAGCATCTGGAGACCAAACTCACCTTGCTAGGTAGCTAAAAATAAAGATTTGTTACTGAGTGAAACATTGCTTGCTTTCAAGTGATGTTCTTGGTAACCAAAGAAACAATGACTTAGACGAATTTATATTAAAAGGTCTTGCTGTGGCCCTTTGCAATTCTTTGGTACAAATATCAAACTCTTTAGCGCTAGATGCAGCTTCCAAGGGCAAATATTTTTATATGTATAAGCTGTGTCCAGAGCACTAACGTTGGTGCACAGTGTTTTATATTGGTACCTAAGGTTTGTGTGCATATGCACTCTTTCTGTATATACACGCACACACGTGCTTACCAATGGGTTTATGATTTATCTGTGTTCTGCTGTTAGTTTTCTCCACTTTGAAAAAACTACAGTACATCATGCAAAAAGTTATCCATCTTGGTACTTTATGGGACCCATCCCTATAGGATCGAAGCATCATGATTTCATAAAAATGAGAGTAGTTTAATGTTCTCTATCTTGAGTCCAAATGTTTTGCTATTTTAGGCTTAGCTTTTCAAAGGAGCCCAGGTTTAACCTATTTACCTATGTGCCGTATGTTCAGCACTTTGTCATCTTGATCTATATAATTGCAGCCTGTTGTTATTATGGCTCTTCATAATCTCTGCAATGATATTTGTAAAAATTAGGATAATAACAGTAAATACTGTAAACAGAGCTGTAGGTGAGCTAGTGTAGCTGTCAGAATCTCTCACCTTTGCCAACTACAAACCCTCCTTATGCACTCCTACTTAATTTTCCTCAGAGAAGTATCCTTTTCTGCTTTAAGTAATACTGATCTTTAATGTATGGTATCACTGTTACAGCAACTTCAAAGTGGCCTCTAGTGGAAGAGATAAGAGATGACTGTTTATCACTCTTTCATATATGCATCCGAAGAAGTGGGTTGTAGCCCACGAAAGCTTATGCTCTAATAAATTTGTTAGTCTCTAAGGTGCCACAAGTACTCCTGTTATTTTTGCGGATACAGACTAACACGGCTGCTACTCTGAAACCACTCTTTCATATGGTGATTTACCTTCAGTATAAGTATTGGCTTCTTCACCTAAGTTTTCACATTTCCAAAGAGGAAATTTGTTGCATCCTATCTCATTCCTTTGATGGAAGAAGCATCTGACTTGCCAGTAGAGTGTCTTTCAATTAAACAGCCAAGATTCAGTGTAGAATTGCATCCTGTGATGGGAACTGATACCATACTTTTTAAAAAATGCATGTAGTATATTCCTTGGCCAGTACATTGTCATTTTGGAGTATTCAAAAGAAATGAAATGAGTCACTACAGTGCCAAGTAAAATGAATGGTCACTAGTCATTGATTGCTGTTTTTTTAAATCTCAATCTAAATGCAGATTTTTGTATGTGTTAATCACTTAGAACTGTTCAGTATTCATCCATATATTCCCTACAGGACTGATGTGAGGCTTGAGATAATGCAAAAATATAGGGAATCTACATAAAGATTTTCCCTTCCATGCAGGCTTAATTTTATGCCTTTTGAAGTCTATATCAACCACTGGACAGTAGCATTGGCTTAGCTGTTGATACATGCTGGATCTTTATTTATTTATTTAGAATCAAAGATTCCTGATATCTTTTTTTTTAAACCATCTCACCACAGCTTTCAAAGGGAAATAAATTGGCTCACTTCTCATCTTCTCCTTTTACTAGGAGCAACAGGGATTGAAGATCGGCTGCAAGACGGAGTGCCCGATACTATTGCAGCTCTCCGAGAGGCTGGGATACAAGTCTGGGTGCTGACTGGAGACAAGCAGGAAACAGCAGTTAATATTGCATATTCTTGTAAACTTCTGGACCAAAAAGACACTGTGTTTACCATTAATACTGAAAATAAGGTACGTCCAGAGAAGGCTGAAAAGCCTGCTGGGAAGTGCATTCCATTTCCTTCAATGATTTGGGGTTTGGAAATGCTTCATTTTGTATTAATGCTTCATGAAAAGCCAAAAAAAAATAATCCCTCAAGGCCTATTGGAAAAAGGCCTTTGACTCTTTTGATCACACATCATGCTGTATGATTCAAGCAGGTTTTATAGATTATTTTTATGAGATTAAAATATAATGAATTTTCCACATGAAAATAAACTTTTTTTTTTTCCCAAGAAAAATGGGGCATTGAATATTATGCTTTTGAGAAAAGGTAATTTGCAGTTCAAGTGCCTGATCACATAATAGTGTTGATGTTTGGCTTTGCTGCTTGCAATGAATTTTCACTTGCAATGATAATTTAGCTCCAGGTGATTTCTGTAGGAGGACAATTTTAAAGTACTGCATGAGTCAGCTTGGGAAAAATGTGCAGATGTAGATTCCATTCCCTTCAAAACCTTATACCAAGGTGTAGTTAGGGTGACCAGACAGCAAATGTGAAAAATCGGGACAGGGTGTGGGGGGGTAATAGGAGCCTATATAAGAAAAAGACCCAAAAATCAGGACTGTCCATATAGTATCGGGACATCTGGTCACCCTAGGTGTAGTACAATGGAGTTAGGGTAGTTAGGCTTCAAAAGAAATTAGTTATTTAGTAGGGAACATTTAGCACCGCCTGTTTGTTTGGGTCAGCAGTGTACATTCCATTTAACCTTCTCATAATAGTTCTCATGGTCCTGTAAAAATAATGAGATCATTTCCTAGATACTCCCTGTGGTGTGGCTAGCATTGATTTACACAAATATTACCTGTATATTCACTGGTAATAAGAGGTTCATACAGTGAATAGCACAGGCATACTCCACAAAATTGTGGGTAAAGTAACTTTTCTAGATTATCGTTCTCAGCCACTGCTACTCAGAGGTGTTATGTTTCACAGCATACAGAGAAGTTAGATAAAAACATAAAATACTCTTTCTGGAAGGTTGCAAGATAATACTACTTTATTTCTTAAAATCCAGAACCCTAACGCACACTAATCAAAAACCAAACAGAGACAAAGCAGGCTGCTCCTTAAAGCAGGGGGTCACAGTTGAACCCACCTTGCTCTAGACTGGCTTGGCTGCACAAGACCCAGATTGCATGCTTCCTTCTAGAACCCGTCAATTTGCAAGCAGGACCAGGAAACCTCTTACTCTGACAATGTTAGCTTTTAATTTTAACAGTTTTCAAAACACAAGGGAAGCCACAGCAAGCAATCGATGGAGCGAGCTATAACTTCTGAAACAACCAGAGCAGAGTGAGGTGAACTCTTGCAAATGGAAGGTGCCAATGAGGATAGATGCAAGTTTGGCCAAATGACCACAACTTTTTCGTAACTTCAGATGACAAAATAAGATGCCATGACACACCATCCTGCCCTGGCAGCCCTAAAAGGGGGGAGAGGCAGCTGCCACCCACCTCCTCGCTTTTCATTACTCACATCCTGAGCATTCTAACTGTCCACTAAAACCCAAGACCCACCCAATAGGCCTGCTCATTTCCAAGACCTAGCCCAGCTCTGCACAATTACTGCACAAAGACATATTGAATTGTGCAACAAGGGCTTGTGTGTTCCTGCCAATTCATCTCTAATCTGCATAGATGGTGAGTTGATACTTAAACTCCATGGAAGAGATCTACCCATCTCCCATACTCTGTGGTGGTGGGAGGCCAAACCCAACCAAAAGAGAGCCTGAACATTACCCCTCCTCCTGACCAGAATTGTGGACCAGCTCATAGGTGGGCTAGAACAAGTCATCTCTAGGCTTTGCTTGGGATCAAGAGTGATGCTTGTGCTACAGCTCAGATGGCATATGGCAGGATCATGTGATTTATCTGCCCAAGTGACAGCCAAGTTAGTTTCACACATACTTCCATGCAGCTGTTGTGCGGATTAACTAAATGGTTTGTAAAGTGCTTTGAATGTGAAAAGCAATGAATAAGTGTTGAATATTTTATTGTGATGGACACTTTTATAGAGCAGTTAGATGGCCTACTTTGTAGCTTCTTTTGTCTGTGGCTAGCAGCTCCCTAGACAGGAACAGAATTCTGTACAAATGTCTTTTTTTAAAATATATTCTTTTTGGAAATAGAAAGCATTCAAAGCTGATACAGAATCTGGCATGGAATATGTTCTCTGCTTCAATGTGTAAATTTGATTTGATACACATGTCTGCTTTAAAGAAAAGAGGCATATATTTTACTAAGTGCAGCGCCCTGGTTGACCTGATGGGATATACACTTAGTGCATGCAAACTTTCATTTGTATATAAAGTTGAAGTTTTTGATTTCAAATGGGTGTATGGGGGCCTTCTGGCATTCAGTTTAATACTGAAAAGCACCAGTGATTCTGCGAGCTCTATACTGAGAGTGATAAAACTTGCACCCTGCTTTAATTATATTTAGCAGTCTGAAAATAACTTTTTAATGTTAAAAAAATTACTGGTGAAATTGTAAATATAACAAATCTATGATCACCTTGGACTTCATAGTTGTCACAGTGACTACCAAGAATTACATGGCAGTAGTTGGGATATGACTCAGATCCTCTTGTTCCAGAAGCACAATCCCCAACCAGATAAAGTAAAGGAAAATCTCCTTTAACTGTTGCCAGTATATGACTCATGACACACAGCTGAGCATTCTGATCCCATCCAGCAGAGAGCAGTGGCACACATATGCTATAGTAAAGTTCTGGTTGTTAAAATGGAAATTCCTTTACTGTCTTTGTGATGTCACATTTCCTTAAAGATAAAAACACACATACTCAGTGGTGTGCACAAGGGTGCTAAAGATAGATATGCCCATTTTAGGCACCTTGGGATGCACTGTTTTCCACCCCACTCCTGAGCCCAAAATCACATGACCCATTTCTGTACAGGTGGAAAACTTCCCCCAAATCTCTAGTCCACCATATTCACTGATATTGCCACCCTTCAAGTGGGCAGGGAACGTTACTCTTCTTACCTACTCTATTTGCTGCCCAGCTTGGGCTACAACATCAAACCTTTCTTGGCTCCATGCCAGGACATCTGTACCCTCAGTCACTGTTCTGCATCACTCAACTTCCTCCTGAGCTGAGGAAGAGGTGAGGCCCAGCTGCAGGGGTAGGCAGCTGTCAGTAAGGGCTATGGTTCCCTGACAGGAATAGTGGGGAATGAAACCAGATGGACACACTGCAAGAAGGGGTCCCAACCCGTCATTTTTCCCACTGGTCTCAGACGTTTCTTCTCCTAGGTACAGTTACCCCAAAGACTCACCAAAACCCTAGAAATTAGATGTATTCCTAGTGACCAGCACTGGGCAATTAGCCAATTTCTTTAGGGTTAATTAAAAAATACATTAAATTTTCAGTATATATTTCCTGGTTTACACATAGAAAGGCTCTGTTCCTCAGGAACATTTTTAGAATATTTTAGTGATGCAGCTTCCTCTTAGGTGTCAGAGGTACATTTGATTTCAGAACCTCCCACTTACGTGTAATTTAAATCTTACAGCATCCTACGGGTGCACCTTATGCAACATAACATGAAAATAACATTTTAGAGCTGAATCATCACTCAGTAAGGCTGACAGAAGGCAAAAAAGGGGAGTGATTAGCTCTTCAGGTATTCTATGCCATGCCACAGAAAAAGACTTTTAGCACTAACAGCAAGATGAACTTTGGGTGACACCGTATGTCACACTGTCACTGTGCCCTTATGAAATCTTAGGGAAAGGAAGGCAATTTGGAACAAGTTATCCATCCTTGGATATGTTTGTATCCTGCTCCTGCTTAAGCCACTCTAGGGACTGTGTGCCTCCGAAAGAAGAATTCGGTCCAAAACGGGGAAATGCACTAATGAGGGAAGTATCGTTCTGTGACTAAAGCAGGTGCTGTTGGAACCTGGATTAAGTTCCTAGCTATGCCGTGCACTTGATGTGTCACAACACATTATTTAATTTTCAAAACCAGTGGCTACTTTTAAAAATCTGGACCTTAATTTTTATGTCAGGGTGTGTGTGTGTGTGTATATGTGTGTGTGTGTGTGTGTGTGTGTGTGTGCGTGTGTGAGAGAGAGAGAGAGAGAGAGAGAGAGAGATATGAATCATGCCTTCACCATCCCTCACATGGGAGTTGTCAGATTCCATGTGTGCGTGTCTGAAAGAGAAATCTGAATCATGACTTCACTGTCCCTCACAGGGATGTTTGTTGTTATTACTAACATTATTGTTAGGAATGAATGTTAAGATCCTTGCATGGAAAAGGCTACAACAATGCAATTTATTATTAAAAACAATTATTCCATGTTGCTTTCCCCAAATTCTTAGCATTGCATACACAAATATAGGCTCTCTTTGTAAAGCTAGACTTTCTTTTAAAATGAAAGGTCATATTGGAAGCAAATAGCTGTTAAAATGGTCAGTGTTTTCAACATATTTTTTACGGGTGGAGAAGCTGAGAACATCACTGATGTCATCTCCAGTGTGGTAAACTATTGCTGTCCTTTGTTAATTGTTCCTAATGCTTCTGTGACATCCTCTAATGCACTTGGCCTGGTTAGACATACCAATGGGTGATATGGTGTAATGGGAGATGCATATAAGCATTATATAATGATCTCATCTCCCTCCAGGAAACCTGTGAATCCCTCTTGGATTTAACATTGGAAGAAGTAAGGAAGAATTCTAATGTTGAAAGAACAAAATGGAAATTTTTTGGCATTAGCCTGTCATCATCTTTACCAGCCTCTGTGGCCCCCAGTCCTGACATTGGGCTGGTAGTTGATGGGAAAACATTGAACGTCATTTTCCAAGGAAAGCTGGAAGAGAAGTTTCTGGAGCTGACCAAGTACTGTCGCTCAGTTTTGTGCTGCCGTGCCACTCCTTTGCAGAAGAGCATGGTGGTCAAACTAGTGCGGAGACAATTAAAAGTCATGACACTGTCAATAGGTACTTAACTTTCTTAGTCTCTTGCAATTCTAGATTATTTTGGTTTTATGCTTTTTATATTCATCATGAGTTACGAGCACATGGGAAAAAGATGGTGCTAAATATTCTCTCCTTAGCAATAGCCATACGCTTGCAGGTGAAATTTCCTCTTGAAGAGCCTGCTACCATTGAACAACCTCATCTCCCATTAAAGTCAAAGATCAGATGAGGGCACCCAGCAACTTTGAATATCAGCAACTCTTCCTCCCCGCCTCCTTCCAAAACTCTTCAGTTCAGGAAAACCAATCATAATAATAGTTACTCTGCTTGTTGTGTTAACATTTCCCTTTTACTCTTGGATTTTTCTCAATTTTTCAAAACAGGGCATATCCCCAGAGCAGCATTAGATACTGACACGCTTGCTGTTAACCTGCAAGTAAACTAGTTGATGTGAAATCGGCAAGTTTCTTGTTTTCAGTGTGTGCGATTCTACTAAAATCCTTGCAGAATTGACTTAAAAACTTACAACATAACCAAAGCCTGCAGGGACCAAACAAAATATTAACAGGAAGGGAAGGGTCTAATAATTTTTTACATTTCTAGATTTGCATCATTCTTTTAAAGGAAAATGTAAAAGCAAGATATATATTGCCACACTTCCATTTTGTTTATGCCACTTCACTAGTTTACCTTGCTCACAGACTACATGTTTACATACAAACCTGAATATTCTTGCCACAGGGATATTCTTTGTAGTCAAAGATCTTGAAAATGTCACCAAAATTATGATGAGTAGAATTGTGGTTTTAAAGTGGCTTGTTATACTGTATAATTTGCATTATCTTGTGTGATTTAAGTCAAAGAAATCTACAAAATGAATTACTACAAAAGCATGCTTTTGATCATTTGGGTTCCACCAAGAAAAAACATAACAGTGATTGCTAATATGCTTTATATTTGGTATCAGGTGAAATAGAGAGTATGTGAGAAGGAAGTCGTCGTAAAACTATTATAACTCCTGTTTCTTTTACTCAGAACTTTTGAAAACGTGCATTTTTGGGCTGAATTTTTCCATGCATGGTACCTGCCTGAATCTGAATGTTTTAGGCCATTTTTGAGTTATGATAAGATGGAAAAAATTGCTTTTTTGCCATAGGAGGAAGGGGGAACAAATTGTTCTCTAAGGCTATTTTGTTTGGCTTGTTGGTTTTGGTGATAGTTGGAGTAAATAAGCTGAACCTCATGAAGTAAATTTATTTTTGTAGAAAGTCCATAAAAAATAGCAAGTACTTTGGGAAATTTGAACAAATGTGATCGTTAAAATACATGAGTTCATGTATTGCTACCTCAGTCACTGACTCTGCTTAATACTTTATGCTTGCAAGTATTATAGAGGGAGTTTTGCCATTGATTTCAATGGAACCAGAATTTCATCCCAAGAGTTTGTGACCCAAAGGCTCACAGCAAGGACGTATCATACCCAAGTTTCTTGACTGCTTGACCTAATCCTAATCCACCTGACCACAAGGAAAGGCACCAGCAACCCTAAATTTGTTATTGTAAAGATACTTGTCTATCAGCAATACTTTGAGATGTTGCTCTCAGATACAGGCATATAACACTGAACAAAACCAAACCTTGGCATTATTTTATCCTTTATTTTCATATTTCTGGAAATCGGTTCTTTTTTCTCTTCAAGGTGACGGTGCAAATGATGTGAGTATGATTCAAGCAGCTGATGTTGGGATTGGAATTTCTGGCCAAGAAGGCATGCAGGTATCCCTTCAATTTATCCCCCTTTCTGTTTTTATGAAGGAGATCTGAGTAGCTTCAAGGGCTTATAGAAGGACCTTTATTCTGAGTAACAACTTGAAATTAAGATACAAGTTGGCATTATTGCTATCCTGACATTATCCTTTCCATCATTGTGGGACTAACTGTTTATCCTAAGCTTGAAAAATCACCAGATGAATATCCATCAGTGGAATAGCTTTCTGGATCACCTCTTCTGTAGAATTTCCCCAAGATTCTGGTACAAGGCTGCTTTTCGCCCTAATTTCTTTCCAGATGTTCCCCCTCCCTCATCATTCTGGGCTCATTAATACATTTTTATGGTGCATTCTGGAAAGGCAGAAGGGTGCAGTTTCATATTTAGTTAACCAGCCTCAAAGTGTCAACACAATAGTGGGTGGTTGCCTCATTGTTCATTCTTGAATCAGATCACGTTGGGTAGAGAAATAGAATTTTTAATAAATAATCTCAATACTTTTTTATTTAAGGCTGTGATGGCCAGTGACTTTGCAATATCTCGATTTAAACATCTCAAGAAGCTGCTTCTGGTCCATGGACATTGGTGCTACTCTCGCTTGGCAAAGATGGTGATTTACTTCTTCTACAAAAATGTGGTAAGATGCAAAGGATCCTGGATGCCTTGGTTTACTTCAGTCAAGCTGGTTTAAAGTACCAGCTCTTGTAGGCCATGTTTCTTTAATGTTCGTTGAATTGAAATTCCTTTTTCTTCACTTGGACAGTTCATGGTTACTCACAAGTTCACTCTTACTACTCTACTGACCTAAAGCCTTCAGAAAAAGTAACATCTAGATCTTTCACTGTACAAGTTGATAGTACTGTCCCAGAAGAGGAAATACCTCAGTTTAGTGACTTTTATTAGTTCAGAAACTTTTCCAGTAACACTCATGAGCCTCAAAATAAAATTTGCTACCTATTTGCATAAGGAATGGTAGATTAGTGCTAGAAGATGGAAGATGACTTTACATGAGGCAAGAATTGCGTGTGAAACTTGTGAATTTTTGTTATTAATTTTATAGGAATTGCTTGCAAGCACTGGTGCGGTCATATCTAACATTTTTATTAAAAGTTTAATGTATATGCAAATAAGCTGTGCATTGAAGAATAATGTAAAGTGGATAAACTTGAGAGTAATACACTTTCAGCAAGCCTGTGCAAACAAGTCTATTTGACTTGAAATACATTCTGAGCATGAAAGACTATTTACTTAGAATTCAAAGTGTTCACATTTAAAATTTTTTTTAAAGTCATCATTTTAAATAAGGATCATGTCTTATCAATATTAAAATTTGTAATGGAAAACTTTTTTGGTCTGGGCATGCTTTCAAAGCTTAAATGATATTTATTTGCGACATGAAATAGTTTTCTCAACTGGAATGCTGTTGTTCATTATCTCCCCGCTACCATTTGGGAGTGGGGAGAGACCTTTTGATTCCACAGTCACAACCAATTTTTTAAAAGGATTTAAAACTTGGTGTTCAGAACTGAATAATTGAATTGCTCTGCTGTATTTTCTTAAAGGAAATACACTGTGATGCATTGATTTAAAACCAAAATATTCCTTAAAGGTACATTGCATTGATTAAGTAAAGGAATGCAAAGCTATCAGTTTAAGATCTCTCTTAGTGAAATGGATGTGTGGTGTGGAATATCAAGTAGCTAAAGGTGGAATTGATATGTGGTGTGGAAGGATATCTCAGAGCTCTCCATGCTATTTAAACCCCATTGGTGGACCTATTGGCTGGGATTAACTATGCACTGCAAAATGAGGAACTCACACCAGCCCCAAATAGACCATCACAATTGGTGAAGGTCCAAAGAAGAGGCCACAGGAGAACTGTGACTTTGTGGCTTCAGGAGCCCAAAGTAAAATGAAATTTATACTTACCAAAAGCAATTTTTCTTGCAAGGTCGAAATGTTGGGACTGTGTCTACTCATAATGCATCGTTTGGTGGTTTTTGTTCACTTCTCTCACAGAGCTACGTCAGCCTGCTCTTCTGGTACCAGTTCTTCTGTGGCTTCTCAGGGACCACTATGATAGATTACTGGCAGATGATCTTCTTCAACCTCTTTTTCACCTCGATGCCCCCCATCCTTTTTGGAATCCTGGATAAAGATGTATCTGCAGAAACACTCCTAAGTTTGCCTGAACTATACAAGAGTGGGCAAAATTCAGAGGTGGGTCTTGGCTGCTGGTGTAACTGTATGAGATCTGCTGTTTTGTTTGATAAAGCAGTGGTTCTCAACTCTTTTCGTGCTCCCCGCCTCCCTGATATCCACTATCCACCTATTCTTTCTCTTCTGCTTACAGCCACCCAAAGGATTGTGTAACTAGGGTCATGACAGGTACCTGTGAGTGGACTTAAAGTGGAGGTGGTGGTGGAAGCTGGGCTGGGTGCTGGTGCAAATGATGTGGCTGAGTTGGAAGGTGTAAACCGGAGGATTGGTGCGGTCACAAATCTCCTGGGCCTGATTGGCCACTGAGTCACTCCAGTTTCACTCCTGTGTAAGTCCACTGAAGACATAAGGTGGGTGAGGTAATACCTTTTATTGGATCAATGTCTGCTAATGAAAGAGACAAGCTTTGGAGCTTCCACAAAGCTGTTCTTCGACAGAAGTTGGTCCAATAAAAGCAGGGCCGGCTCTAGGAATTTGGCCGCCGCAAACAGCCAAACAAACAAACAAAAAAAAGCCGCGATCGCGATCTGCGGCGGCAATTCGGTGGAAGGTCCTTCGCTCCAAGCAGGAGCTTGGTAAGCTGGTGCCTGGAGCCGGCCCTGAATAAAAGATTTTACTTCACCCATCCCATGTCTTCAACATCCTGGGGCCAACATAGCTATAACAACACTGCAAACAACGTAAGTCCATTGAAGTCAGTGGAGAGCAGCTTTGGAGAATCAAACCCTATACATTGAAACCCTGAAGACTCTCTTAACATCAGAAAGGTCTAATGTCTCTGACCTAAAGAAAGATGAAGTGGAAGAATTAAGACTTTTGTTTTTCATTATTGGGAGATGTAGGAAGAAATAAATGAGTGGAGTTGAAAGGTAACAGCTGAGTGTAAAAACAGCATGGTCCCTGATTTAAATTCTGATGGGGTCTGAGTATTTGTAACCTAAGCAGGAGTTCTAAAGGAAAAGCTTTTAAAGTGAAGATGGCAGCAGAAAGTGACACGTAAACTTAAGACTTTAGATCAACAAAAGGCTGGCAGACTGCGTGTATGCGCTCCTGCTGTTATGTTTAGAAATAGTCCTTTTAATATACAAAGTACTTCTTTTGTCACTATAAGAGTTTGGTGTCCCTGCTTTTCCAGGCCCGGATGCTTTCATTTTTTCCTTTGAATACTCAGAAATTGATAAAAATCAGGGAATATGTATAAGCGATTATATTAAGCTTTTTCTCAAACCTCCCTGTCAAGTTCAGAGAACCAGGCTGATCTTTTATTTATTTATTACAAATGCACACATTTTTTTTCTCTGTCATTTTAAAATGCTTAGCCTAGCTTGGGCTCAACTGTTCTTTTCTAATCTGTTCTAATCAAAACCTTTTTTGAGGGCAGATTTTGACCTGCCCTTTTCAGGTCCCAGAACAGTGGAATACACAAGGAGTCAGGGCTCCTCCGTTTTATGCAGCAGTCACATTTTTAGTTTGGGGTATGATTTTCAGTGGTGCTGAGCGCACATGACTCAGACTAGTTTCACTTTGATGTTCTGACAGTCCAGCTCTTGGAATACAAAATGTGGAAGGTAGTCATGCTGCCAACAGACTCTCTGAAGAGGTCCCACCCTCTTCCAACACCCGCTGTTGGCCTGGTCTCGGTGGAATGTATTTCTTCATGTTTTCAAAGGGCATAGTCATTGGTGCTCTGGCATTCTGAAGGCCTCATCAACCTGCCACTCCCATAGTGACCCTATCGGTTACTGCAGCTCTTGCATTAAAAGTCATGATAAAGGTCTATATGTCAACATGTGCAATCACATTACATTTCCCTAAACTTACTGTTCCATGGAAAGGAGTTTTAAAGAATAACATTTGGCCCAAACATACAGCCCTTATGGGAGTTTTGCCTGAATAAGAACTGCAGGATCAGGCTCTTAAAGATGAGTTAATGGATGCAGTACAAACTAGCAGAAACAGTGTGATAATGGTTATCCCTCACTTCCTACAGACCTACAAGCTGTCAACTTTTAGTATTGCCGTGTTGGATGCCTTCTACCAGAGTCTCATCTGCTTCTTTGTCCCTTATTTGGTAAGTACGTAGAGGATTTAAACACTACTTCTTTAAAGAAGTAAAACAAAAAAAAAACCCAAAACACCAGTGTTTTCTTAAACCTTGACTAGTCAGAATGCATATCTGATTTTTGTCTATTTTCTAGATGTACAAGGACTCTGACATTGATGTCTTTACATTTGGAACCCCCATCAATACCATCTCTCTCTTCACAATTCTCTTGCACCAAGCTCTAGAAATGAAAACTTGGGTATGTCTGTAAATGTGATGTGTACAGATGACAATTTTACTTTTTGTGTGTTTAAATATGATTATAAGATAGTGTAGATAGGGCCTACAGAAAGCCATGGAATTGTCTTTGAGTCATTTTTTAACTCTGGATCACACAAAGGAAATACGTTTCCTTATATGCAGCGAGGTATCATCAATGGGCCAACAAAAATGGATGATTTGCCTAGATTAATTGCCTCCCTGGAATACCTTTGATTATTCATACAATGTCTTTGGGACAGAACAATGCAGAATTCTTGCAGTTAGGCATAAGAATAGGAGACTTTATGCCATGCTCTTAGAGATAGTCTTTATTACTTGCAAGTTATTGTCCTTTCAATGAGTTATGTGGAGGAGGGCATGTTTTATTCTGTAATATATATGTATTGCATTATGTAATAGTTCTCAATAACACGATCTGTACAGGTATGTTCCTTCCAATATCCTTATATGTTCCCCTGTACTACAACTAAAGTCAATGGGATCTAGCATCAGTGTTTGGTGCCATTAATGTGTTCTCTGCTTCTGTTCCTAGACATGCTTCCATTGGATCACAATGATTGGAAGTGTTCTGCTTTACTTCACCTTCTCAACTATCTACAATGCTGTCTGCGTTGTTTGTAATGAACCCACAAGCCCCTACTGGCTTATGGAGGATCAGCTGTCAGATCCTAGCTTTTATTTAGTGTGCTTCATTACACCAGTCATAGCACTTTTACCAAGGTTTGAACATTTGATTTTTTTTCCTTCCCAACGTTGGGATTTGAGGGCATTAGGGTAAAATAATAATAATGATGATGATAATGATGCCTTGTATAGATAAAAACAGTATTTTCCTTAGATGTCTCAGAGTCACGTTTGGTCCAACGTGGAGACCTGGCTTCTATTCTCAGTTCAGCCATTGGCAAGTCACTTGTGCCTCCTTTTGCTCATCTATAAAATGGACATGGTCATGCTTCTGTGAAGTGCTTTGTGATTTTACAAGTGAAAAGCTGCTATACAAGTGTTCAATATTATGGGTACAGCAATATTCAGTGTACCACTGTTCGGTAAAGGGTAGGTTTAAGTTTTGAATTGTCCCCAAATGCAATAAAATCTTGAAAAATATCTACTTCTATCATGTCACTATATTATACTACATTTTTAAATAATTACCATCTTAAAATTTGGCAATGCATTACTGCGGATAATTAATAATAACTTCTGTATATATAAACATCTCCGTACAGCCAAAATCTTAATTTACTATTGTGATGCTTTTGGGGTTCACTCAGACCAAAAAGGGCTTCTCTCGCCACCTGCCTTGGAACCCTGATTGCCTCTGTGCTGTGCACCTTTGGCTCAGAGCCCTGAAACCAGCAGCATGCTCACAGCACAATGGTCTCACCCTGGTTTCTTACTCACACTAAGTTATCAGCGTTCTCCAACTAGTTTAGTAGGAGGACCCATCTTTTGTAGATACAGTGAATTGGCTTCTTTGTTCTCCCAGGAGACGAATGACTCAAATATCTCTTTGCCCCCACATATATTACCCCAAAGTCCATTGTCTCTGTTTCAAGAGCCAGAAAGGCTTCCTGAAGGGTACAGACTTCATCTGTGGTTGTGATCATTAAGTGGTCTTTTCCCCTGCTTGTTGGCTTGATGGCTTTGTTTACCTTATATGTAAATGTACCTCCATTGTCCTCTGCCTGTGATTAAGCTGGTCAGACAAGGAAAAAACAGGGGGGAAACGGTTTTGCCTCCTATGTCTGTTTACAGACTACAAAACAATATCAGAGGGCATGCATAATTTCACATACAACATTGTTACATACATTTCACGGTGATATTAATGACAAGCATGGTGGTAGTTTTCAAATGACTTATTACAAGACACCTGTTAAATGAATATCATGGCAATGATGTGTTGAGGGCACTGAGTGTGTCAGACGTATTGTGAGTTACAGTATAGTATGCCCTCTGCCAGCAGGTATGGAGGGGCTCGCAGAGTCACAACTATATGCCAAATAATGGATGTATTGGAAAATATTCAGTGACAATGCAATTGTTTTAACAGGTGACAGGCTAAAAATATATACTTTCATTTCCTTATGTGTGTTATTGTTAACACCCTAGGTTATTAGAACTGAAATAGTTTATAAAAACAAATCTCCTATTCCCAAATTATGCTGCTAATTTATTTTTTGCACTACGTTCAACTTGGACAATGAAATAAGACTAGTTTGTTTCACTTTTTGTTTCTAGTCAGTTTCACTTTTGTGGTTGTCATGACCTGTAAATACTAGTTACAAAAACAGTTCCTTTAATGTTGTATTCTGTAGGACCACTTTTCAAACACATTATAAAATATGGGCCGAAATTATCAGAAAGGTGACCATTTAAGACTAGATAACTTTTTTTCCTTAAATAATACCTGTCCAATGAGTACTATTTTTCCATGTGTTTTTAGATTTACTTCTGTTTATATGCTGTGCTATATAAGGTAAAGATGAAGTGCCTCATATTTCGATGCAGGCCCACATCTTTGGGGTACAGCATCTTTTACTGTCTGTTTTGTTCCTGTATGATGGTTGGATTCCTATCAGCCCATATTCACTGTTGTCATTCTTGACCCTGAGCTTGCTACGAAGAGCTAGATCAAACACATAGTTCAGAATTCATGTCTCTATCTTGGGGATTCAGCAAGGTTGAGATCATTGCTGCCTCAGCAGGATACTGAGCTTAAGGATTTGTGTCTTGATAACTTCAGGGGTGGAGCACTGCTGTTCCCTCTTGCAGGCACCCCAGAATATTGTCTTTAGGAGTCTCTGTTCACACAAAATCCAGCTTGAAGTCCTCCACCCCCCCCCCAGAACTCCGTTATATAGAAAACACTCCTTCCTGTGATGTACAGCCTCACACTCAAATTAAGTTTTCTGTGACGTTCTTCCTCTTGGCATGCTGATTGATCCTTAGTTCCCCTGTTTCCCACCTGGAGTTTACAACTTTGAGACCCTGACTATCTCTAGGAGATAGGATTAAAATCCTAGAGCCTCAAGTCCTCCTCGTGGCCACAACTTCTTGTATTTATTGATTCTATAGGTTGGAGTTGCTAAGACATTCAGTGTTCAGTGAAGGACATACCCATTTGCCCTTGCTTGTGTGCAGGGTTTTTGTAGTAGCTCTCCGTGGTAGTTCTACCCATGCACATGACCAAAAAAATTTAACTATGCTTTCCTGTTAAGTATAGAATATGAATCTTGCTGCTTGTGAGCTCCCAGTTTCATGCAACTTTGCTCAACTTTCAGGCACTGCCAGGGAGCTGGAAGAAGAGTGGGTGCAGTGGAGGCAGTATAAAAGCAAGGAGTCTCTGCCTGACTAACCCTAGCCTCTGCAATTTTCCAACAGTCCACAAATTCTCTGTGGGACAGAGTCCCCTGTTCATTGTACTGGGAGGGTGAAAATCCCCATGCCCTTCACCTTTCCCTATCTCCCTGTCCCACTTCTGCCTCCACACACCACCTGATCTGAGTGTGAGGGGAACTTCAGAGTTAAGATCCCTTCCTGCATGGGAGAGAGGGGAACTGGGTCCTTTCTTAACACAGTTTCAAACAGCACTCCCTCTTAATTGGTTTAGGATGAGGGCCGGCTCTGGTCTTTTGGCCGCCCTAAGCAAAAAAAAAAAAAACCCGGGGCGGCCAGAACGGCAAAGCAAAGCAAAAAAAAAAAAAAAACCTGCAGCACGGCCGGAGCCAGGGTGCAGGGGGACTCCCTGCGCTGCAGACGTGCCCCGGCTAGCGGGGGGGTGGGGGAGGGAGCAGGGGGGGAGAGAGAGAGAGAGAAGGGGGGCAGCCAGGGCTTCAGCGGGGCACTGCCACGCGACCCTGACTGCTGCGCCGCCTGCCGGGAGGCTCCGCGCCACTCCGGTCGGCTGGGAGGGAAGGACGTGGGCTGCCCTGCCGGGCTTGCTGCAGGGCGCTCCCGTCCTCTGCGCTGCCGCCCCCTACAGGGCGGCCGGAGCGGAACAAACAAAACAAAAAAAAGCGGCCGTGTCGCCCTAGGATTGGGCGGAATGCCACCTCGAACAATCTGCCGCCCCAAGCACCAGCTTGCTCGGCTGGTGCCTGGAGCCGGCCCTGTTTAGGATACATATTGGCCAGCCATGTGGACAAAGGCCAAATCATGCTCCAAGTCCTTCTCAGAAACTGTCCTTACGGTGAGGCTTTGGTTTTCAAATATGGCCTGGTAGTGTAGAGACAGGCACCATCTCTCTAGGGAGGCCAGCTGTTTTGCTGGTTCCTGAGCCACCCACAAGCTGGGATTGTTTTTACTTCCAAGCCTCAGATGAGATGTTAAACTAAGATCCTTTCTGCCCACCCCCTTTCTGAATACGGGAGACTATAACCCCAGGGTCCTGACTGATAGTGCTTCTCTCAGTGAAACCAGAGCTGTGTCTGACCTTCCTTGCCCTATGCAGTGACTGCACAACCTGTATTATCGTAATTTATATAGCATCATAAGTGTAAATGACTCCATACAATAGGAGGACTGTGTGTATTTAAGTGCCTCCATTAGAAACATTACACCTCTCTGCCAGAAACCTGCAGAACAGTGGAAGCTGAAAGAACAGAATTAGATTTTTTTTTCATGTTGTGGTAAATTACTGATGAAGCCCGTTATTAATGCAGTACTCTTCTTCACCTTTCACCAGGTATCTTATGTTGGCCGTGCGAGGAACCTTCAGAGCATCTCCGATTCTGAAAGCTCAGCAGCTGGATAAGCTCCCTAAAGAGCAACGAGAGCTGGAAATCCAGAGGTGGAGGTCAGGAAAACAAGCCGCCCCAAGCACACCTATGGCATCACCCAGCGATGAGGTTGACCGAACCAACAGCAATTTACATGTGTCACAGTTTCTGGGCCAAGCAGCAGTTACACCCTATGGAAATAATGATACCCAGGGACTCTCCACTCCTGAAATGAATCACCTAAGGGACTGGATACTAAATGGAGAAGGTAATTCTTCCACCAGGAGGTGGGCAGGGGAAGAAACTACTGCTGCCAACTCCTTAGCAAGACCCTGCCCTGGGCGAGATCTACTTGAGCCCACTAGGATAGCATCTCCTGGGCCGTTCGCTAGCCATCTGACAAGTGATAACGCCGAAGAACTTACCCCTGGAAGCCATCGGAGGTCTGTGAGCGCAGTGACACTGTAAAAGATTTGGGGGGAGGGTGTTTGAACTTGTCATGTGACCACTTTTCTGGACATATTGTGCTGCTGCTGTGCGGCCCACGTGGAGAGGGAGTACAGAAGGGGGAGATAATGTTTCTATTTATATTCAACTGTGAAGTTTTCTAGATAGACAGACACATGGATTTACAAACCTGCTGGAACAGTGTAATATAATCACTAGTACTTACATAGCCCATGTTCATGTATCTTTTTGGGGAGTGGGAGTCACTAGCTGGTTGGTTTTGATTAACTAGGGCAATATGACATGAGCATCAATTAGTCACTGTGAAATGCACAATATGGATGACAACCAAAGAGGTTGCTCACCAAGGGACATTTTCCCTTCACAATAATGGTGGT
Organism: Emys orbicularis; assembly: GCF_028017835.1. Taxonomy (NCBI): domain Eukaryota; kingdom Metazoa; phylum Chordata; order Testudines; family Emydidae; genus Emys; species Emys orbicularis. The sequence goes on from NC_088690.1 coordinate 90,279,257, forward strand.
TGAATACCTGTGTGTTGATTAAATGGTAACTACAGTGAGAGGGAACCGTCCTCTAGGCCTTGCCTTAAAGTGGGAAATCCCATTCCAGCTCCTTTCAAGCTTTGTTGCTTTTTCAAGGGGCACCAGCAACTTAAAAATCACACTTCTATCTGACAATGTGTAATCTCCTACGGTTACAAGTGATACCTAAGGTGACTGTAACAGAAAGAAATTAGAAAAAATGGTATATTTTTCAGTTTGTATGCTTTATGCATGTAACAATACTGTGTGTATAGTCAGTTTCACCCTTTTTGTCTGTGTTGATCTTCTACACAGCAGTTGAGGGCAGTGAAGAAAAGATTTTAATAAACAGAAAAATGTTCATATAAAATCACACACAAAAAAACTTGCAGGAGAACTTCAGGGAAGGTGTAGGACTTGTACTTTTGAAAACTACCTAATTTAAACCAAAAAGTGAAATAGAAATATATTAACCCTGGCCGAATTTCAATTCAAGTAAACGTTCAACCTAACTAGAATTCTCCTAGCTTTTTCATTTGCCCTATACTATTATGAAGTGTTGCTGTGTTCTGTCAGACACATATCATGTTCTACCCCAGAGCTGGATGCATTCAATAATAGATGTGGACATCCCTACATGTTTATCAATATTGTTGGGATCGTTTTGTGATGAAAGTTGCTGAAGAGATGGAAAATATTTTACAACATATACAGGCTGCTAATCACATTATAGTTGCAATAGCAAATGGTGACTAAAATGAAGTGTGTGTCTTCAAGACTTTTAAAAAATACATCTCTAGATCTTTTTCAATACCTCAAAGTAATAAGAAATAAGAATAATCATAAATGACTCCAACATTACTAGCTGTTGCAATGCAGTGAATGATGTCTCTATTGTTTCTCATAGAAATACTGACTTATTAGCACTATGTCAGGTTGCAAGATGTCACAGGAAAATCTTCACAACGTGGGGCTTAAATTGAACCCAATCATGCACTAAACCTATCTTGCCTGGCACTTGTGACTCAACCACTGACTCTCTATTTTAGAACTATTTTTAGCCTATATATATGTATTATTTTAGCTAATTTATTAGGACACATCACAATGTGTGACCCCTTTTTAATAACCCATTTAGCAAACACTCATTTGGCTTTCAGTGTATTCTGAGGACTACTGTAATTCAAGTTGTGGTTACTTTAAAACAAGTCAGGTAGGACTGAATATCATACCTAGGACTTAGATTTGTACTAAAACTGTAGTTCATTTATAACTGTAACCAATACAGTATTGTCTGCTCTGATGGAAGTAGAAGGCCATTTAGAAAGAGATTTTTTGTGTGTGATGTATGAATGAAGGGAATTAGGTATAGTTGAGGTTATTGTTAATGGGATGTGAGATTGCTCAGTGGCCTGCTCACTGGGTAAGAATGAATCCTTCGGTGACTATATTTGATATCAAGTCTTTTCTACTGGTTTTATGTGATCTAGTCCATTTTCTCTGAACTCGGGGAAATGAGGTGCCATTCACCAGTTTTTTCTCATGTATTTTATGATGACAAAATGTGGAATATTTCCACTGTAATAAAATTAATACATTTATGACTCAGAGTGTTATTCATGATGAGCCTTACCTGACAGGGGGAAAAAAGTAATAATATCAAACTCTTTTATATAGCACTTTTAATCAGCAGATCTCAAAGTGTTTTAGAAAGGAGGTTGGCATCATTGTCCCCATTTTATAGATGGGGAAACTGAGGAACGGAGAGGAAGTAACTTGCCCAAAGTCACCCAGCAGCCAGTGGCCAAAACGAGGTCTACTGAGCCCTAGTCTAGTGCTTTATCCACCAGGTCACACTGGCAACTTGTTAAGGGCAAAATAATGGATACCTTGTAGATCTGTGTGGGTATATGGAGAGGGTGCAGGGGGCAGCCAAGACCAGTTCAAGCAAACCTGGGGACCGCTGTGGAGTCTCATAATTGAGTCCCCTGTCTACTGGCCTCAAGAATCAATGTGTGATTTTTCTTCTCGCCACACCACCTGAAAAATTGTTGTACCATACAGGTTGCCCTCCCAGCTGGGAAGCCAAGAGAATTAGGAGGGAATGTGTCCAGAACTGGTTCGAGGATGCAGTGCAGGGAATAGCAGTTCTCTGTTAAAAAGGAAGAGGGAGGATTCCCTGCCATGTGCTCACCTGTCTGAATGTATCCAGAGGTTCCATGATGCTTAGGGCCACCTATTATACAGAGTGAGAGAGACACTCTGCCTGCCCAACAAACTTAAAAACAGAAGTATTTACTCCTAGACGAATGAGTAGACGTTTGTAAGTGTGCCTTTTAATCTGCTTGTCAACTAGCTACCTGATAGCGCCATCAAGTGGTAGATGATTACAATAAATGGCCCAATTTACTCCTCTATCTGTGGAATGGACTGTGGTCTTCAGTACCAGAAAGCTCTGCAGCATTAGAACAGTGTAAACCACCCACCCATTTGGGGGTGGAGGCAGAGTGAACTGATGTAGCCCACAAAATGCAAGGCACCAGGCAAGAGCAGGCCTCAGAAGCCTAGCAGGATACTAGCTGGAGAGTAAAGCAGTCCTTTGGCAGCTCTCCACTTGGGGCGAGAATGGTGGCAACGCTGTTACCTATCCTGCCTTAGGCTCAGAGCCGAATCAAGCCCAAAGTGGATTTATTTCCCATGGGGCTGTTTTGTTTGCTTGACAGAGGTTGCTTATTTTCATGAATCTAAATGCACCGTGGCTTATTTAAATGAGTCCTTTTCAGGACACACTCCATCGATTATAGTGTGAACGGTCAAAAAGCAGAATGGGTCTCTAGCATTTTCATTTGCCTGCTGCTGGTAGCAACTTCATTGTTTCATTTTGTTGGACCACAAAATATTAAAAATGAATGAGTCTCATTAAAATTGCCACATAATCTTCTTTTGGTCTGTGACACTTTATCATAATAAAGTAATTGCACAAATGACAATGCTTGAAGCCACATAGAGGAGGCACTGTTACCTATGAGACAAACTGAAGGTGACTTCTCTTATGTAAGTGACCAGCTCTCTCTTATATAAGTGAGCAGGTGTTCACTTACACAAGGCTATCCACAAAGTAATGGAAGCTACCCCCGAGCTGCTTGCAATGATCAGAGAAGAGCCATCCATCCTGTTAGAGGAGGGGACGTTTTAAGTGCATGGGGATGGAGGTGTGCACACACCCTGTTATACTTTAACTGAATTTGTGCCTCTTAGTGCAACACTTTGGAAATGTGCCCTTTGGCCTACTAGATATTGGCTGTAATTGTTCAGATTAAAAGCCCAAAAGAAGAAGAGGTGGGGGGAGGACACAGTTTGCTCTTTTGTTCAGCACAACACTGACAGTAATATTCTATACAGAGAGGTGGGTGTAACACCACAGCAAAGAATGTCTGTTTTGCCTAAAGGATAGATTGCCATATATTTTGCAACTTGTGTGCTACATCTGTACTGTTTAATTCATTTGTTTGATTGCAGTACCAGGCACTGTAGAAGTACGAAGCTGTTTGCTTTGGAGGGTGGGGGGAAGATGACTGAAGACAGGATGCGGTGTGAATTAGATACTTGCAAACGGTGCTGATGACTAAAAATATAAACGCTAAGATAAGATAAGAGACTTTTGAAGATAATGATCCCAGAGGGTGGGAGATAGAGGGCTGACCAAATAACATGATCTATAAAGTACTTTTGAGTTTGAGGTTGGTGGTGATTGGAACTCACAGCAATTATCAGTACATGAGCCAAATGTGAATAGGACTTGCCATCTAACTATTATAATCTAACACCTGATTATTCTCAGTTACATAGACAAGCCAGGGATGGAAAACAGAGGTTGAATTTATTATGCTTTCAAAAGGAAAATGACTTGGAGCTGATTCTCTGTTGCCTTAAAGCCCCAGGAACTAGCTCCTGTATAAGGCAGCTCCCTCCACCCAGCACAGAGCTGTTAGAGCAGCCTTTTTCACTCCACTCCAAACTTCTGCATTGGGGGGCGAATGGGAGGGAGGTGCCAGGGTACTGTAAGGTGGGAGTGTGGCCCATAGCACAATGCTCTAAGGCCCACAGGTTGCTTGGGCTGCACCCACCCCCAAATATGGGAGGCACGTGGCTGAGCACAGGGATGGTCTAACTGAGAATTAGGGCCTAAATGCATCTCTTGATATCAACAATGGCCCCTTCACTGGACACCATCTAATGTGTTTTAATCTCATAGTGTTACAAAGAAGAATCCACCTTCTACACTTGCCAGCCTAATTCACACCCCTCCTATACACCCTTCTATGCTTCCATTCCCATTTTCCATTGACGCACATAAAAGGAAAAGAATCAAAATTAATTAAAGAGCATTGAAACTGAAATTGTTTATACAAAACAATAAAAACCTAGAAAAGTCCCTTTTTGGAGACAGTGAATATTGGTTACAGCAACGATCGGCAACCTTTGGCACGTGGCTCATCAGGGTAAGCACCCTGGCGGGCCGGGCTGGTTTGTTTACCTGCCGCGTCCGCAGGTTCAGCCGATCGCAGCCCCCATTGGCCTGGAGCGGCGAACCGCGGCCAGTGGGAGCCGCGATCAGCCGAACCTGCGGACACGGCAGGTAAACAAGCAGGCCCGGCCCGCCAGGGTGCTTACCCTGGCGAGCCGTGTGCCAAAGGTTGCCGATCCCTGGGTTACAGTCTCTTATTCAGTCAAATAGTCCTTCCTGGTGTGGAAGAAAGGGTTAATGCTGTTGAGCAATTCTGAATCAGGAATGATAGTCACTTTCCTGCTTTAGACAAAACCGACAGACACAGAAGGCAAAGGAGAAATAGGATAGTAAATGGGGGGAAATACAGTTTTTGTTGATGTTCTCAGAATGCAGTGTGGCTAGTCAGTCATGGTTAGATGCTTAGAGCTTAGAGCCAGCAAATTGGCCACAATGGGTGTGGCTCTGGACCCTGGTTTAATTCCCCGGTCAAAGGACATCAGCTGGTTGGTCTGGTCAGGTCCCTCTCCTTCACTGGTCCTTCTCAGGCCAGGCAGAGCTGAATGGGCCATCTCATCTCACCATGCTGGTGCCATGTAGTAGAGTTTATTTTAGGATCAGGTGAAAAGCAGAGGGGACAAGAAAATCAGGGAGGAAGAGAGAGGAGAGCACAAGGGAAGATCTCACATATATCAGGTTGGGGTCCTCGCTGGTGTCGTGATGAGGGGCAGATGTACCCATTGGAGTATCAAGAACTGCTGTCATGGCAACAATTCTTCCACCACAGCTGCAAAGTTGGTAAGAGGTTTTTTTTTCTCTCCCCCTCCCCAAATCTCTTTCTTAAGGGCACCAAAAAGGCAATGGGTGGGATAACATAGCCTCTTGTTATTTTGTTCATCAATTAGGCCTAATATCCGATGCACCAGTTTTGGTTCATTGATTTCCAATCCTCTACTCCTCTTGTTTGCCAGTCTTAACACAGTCTTTGAGTGGTTTTCTGTTTAAATATATTCAGTCTTTCTGTCTCCTCACCTCTTCTCTTAAACAGTTTTATATAACCGATCACTGTGATGAGTCATAAACCTTTACCTACTTTTCACCAGTTATGCTAACAATTCTTATAGGCCTGCAAGGCCTCAATTATTACATCATCTCTCCCTAGGTGGGTCTCCTTTTGCTCTCACTCCCAGATCTTGGCATTGACACTGGGTTTCTCCCCTCCCTCTCCTGCCACTTTGAGTCCCCTCCTTGTCATTCCCATCCCACTCCATCTGCTTTAACATCCATTCTGAACTAACTTCAGTTTACCCCAGGCCCTGCTCTCCATCCTCCTTACTCCCTATCTGTAATGCCTGCCTTGATTTCTCCTTCCATCCTCAATCCCCTCCCTTTATGCAGACAGCTTCATTTTCCACAACAACTTGTCTGAATCTGCTACCTCTCCAGCCCTCCTATTCACCACCTCATTTAATCTCCCCCATGCACTGTCTGGATCGCTCCTAATCTGGTCTCGGATAAGCATAAGTTCTTGCTCTGATCTCTGAATTTCTTTTCTGCAGACAGGGTTGTGCCATTTCCCCCCAAGAAACAGAATTAACGCTTTGAGAACTCTTTGCCTCTCCATCCTTCCCCTTTCCCATCCCTAGTTCAAACCCATTGCCCTTCATGCCAACATTATTCTGAGTCTCCCACCTCTTGTGTTCCTAACCCTTTGGCCTGTTCCTTTTGACACCATCCCCTCCCAATTAGCATCTTCTTTCTTTCCTCGCCTTCCTTTCCTCCACTGGGTCCTTTCCCAGTGCCTGAAAGCATGCTATCTTTCCTATACTGAAAAATCCTTCCTTAACCCCACCTGCCTCTTTCCCTTTGTCTGTAAAATCCTTGAGCATGCTGCCTCCTCCAGCTGCTTAGACTACCTTGCTTCCCCTCCTGTCTGGCATTCACTCTCTATATTTCATGAAAACTGTGCTTACTAATGATCTCCTCTCTGCTAGGTCAGATAGGCACTTCTCTCTTCTTATTCTCATAAAAAAGGCACAGTAGCAGCTAAGCTTTAGTGGGTAGGAGAAAAACAATGTGTGTCTTTAAGATTACTTCTATAAATCTGTGATAATGGATATGGGCGTATGCTTGAAGCTAATTTAGAATGGCCTACAAGAGAGCCATAATAATACATAATGGATGCTTTTTTTGTGGGTCTGCATCCAAGGAGCATGTCTGACTATGTTTTAAACTCCATGTAAGTTGATGGTGATCTATAAATTATCATAATGGCAAACTAAACTCTCAGGGTGAAATATTGACCCTGCTGGTGTGGATGGGAGCTTTGCCAATGACTTCACTGGGGCCAGGATTTCACTCTCTTGTGTTTCATGTCTTCTGTCTCAGTCTCAGTTATGTGCTTGCAATTCTCATTGGACAGGATTCTGCCCTCAGTTATATCTGTGCAACCCCAATGGGAGTTTGAAGCATACCTGAAGGCAGAATTGGGCTCATGAGATTTAAGGTACATGGGTGGTAACTGATTGGCGTATAGTCCCATAGACACCTGTAGTGCATTATTGTATTTGGAGCATCATTCTAAATGTGCTGTCGTTTGGCTCTGTGGCCAATCCAAACGAACTCACGTGCAAAGCATGCATTTATCCCAGAACATTTTAAATAAAACTTTAAATAAATAGGTGACTGTATAGCTCGGTCAGTGGTAGTGTAGCCAGTGCTTCACACCTTTGTGCTGCTTTTCTTACCAGTAGAACTAATTCAATTCTACTTAGCTCTAAGTACAAACTCCTCTATGTGTACTGGTTTTATTTAAAACAAATAAGCACACATGTAAATCAATAAGGCTGAGGTCAAGTGAATAGGGCTCAATTAAAAGGAGTTAAATTCAGTGTAACTCTATTAGAGCCCATCTTGTTCCTCTAATCTGTTAATTCTACAGGAGTTTGCCAGGAAGGTTTCCCAGCTTGAACATACCCTGCCATCTGAGCAGGCACACCCTTGCTGTGTCCAGCCACCCAGGGGACAAGAATCTCATTTTCTTGAGTCTAAATTTTGGATTTCTTGACGAGCCAAAGGAGTAGATCCTCAGTTCTGTCCTTTGTGCCCCTGATGCAAAGCAGGAGGGGATGAATAAAGGTGGGTGGCACCTTGATCAAGCCTGCAGAATATCACAAGAGGTGAGGGGCACTTTGTTAGGTAGCCAGGGCTATTTAGAGGTTTATAGATCAAATCCCTAAACACCACCCAGAGGCCATTGCACTTTGTGGAGTACCCACGTAATGTGCTCTGTGTGAAGTCATTCCTAAGCAAGCATCCACATTCCATACCAGCTTAAGTTTGAAGGACCATAAGGTGCATCCCCGTGCACTTAGGAGATGGCAATAACTTGGTTTGGCATCTTAGCTTTGGGGAGAGGAGATGAAGAGGGTCAAGGGTGATTCTCTCTCTCTCTCTCTCTCTCAAAAATGTTGGATGCCCCAAAAAACATGGGGGCCTGGTGCTCAGCCCAGCCTTAACCAGGCCTCCTCCTTCATAACCTACAATTTTGCAGGCACCAACAAGTACATGGACATCAAAATGACTTAAATTTCACCTGCAACTTAGGGTCAGGCTTAAATTCAGTCCCCCCCGCCCCAGATATGCAGCTAAACTTCCTACCTTTATAGCACTTTCCTTTGGAGATTCTCAAAGAATAAAGACAAATACTATTTTCTGGGAGAAGAAAGAAATATTTAGGATCCCATTGCAAATTTGGAAGGGAATATATTTTAAAGGGAGGTGAGGTTTTAACCTATATGGTTGTCATTTATTATCTCTCTAGTCTTTACTCTGATTTCCTCTCCCCTGTGCCTGTGCGTTTAATTGATCGCTTGCATGTAGAAGCAAATGAAAAAACAAACATCATGTATTTAAATATTAGGTATGAATATTCATGAGCATATAGAAACACGTGTAGTATCCCTGGTGATATTATTGGTGTGTACTACATTAAATGTTAGGGAATCTGACACATTATGAAATTAGTCAAGCTGTAATCTTCTCATTTACACTAGTTTCCATGCCCATCTCCTGGACCACACGTATAGGAAAATATCCGCGTATACAGAAGTCTTTGTAAAGCACCCTACACACTCAGTGCAATATTGGTAAAAGTGTTCCTCTTGTGAGCAGTGAGAGATGATCATATGAGGAGTACCACTGTTGTCCATGTTTTGACTTAAGAATGGTTTGGTCTATATTAACATTTCCCTTTTTACAAATGAGAGTAATAAGCAATGTGCATTTTATGACTGCACGTTTTAAGGATTTTCCCTGGCTTGCAGTACACAGGCACTATATTAGGGGAGTTTCAGAATTCAAATGTGAGTGGTTGATGGAGTGTCGGGAGCTAGTTTTATATGCAGTAGTGTTTGCCTGATTTTCACGGTATGGATACTGAAGACAGAAACAAAGTAAGAGATGTACAAGTGTTCCTCTTGTGAGCAGTGAGAGATGATCATATGAGGAGTACCACTGTTGTCCATGTTTTGACTTAAGAATGGTTTGGTCTATATTAACATTTCCCTTTTTACAAATGAGAGTAATAAGCAATGTGCATTTTATGACTGCACGTTTTAAGGATTTTCCCTGGCTTGCAGTACACAGGCACTATATTAGGGGAGTTTCAGAATTCAAATGTGAGTGGTTGATGGAGTGTCGGGAGCTAGTTTTATATGCAGTAGTGTTTGCCTGATTTTCATGGTATGGATACCGAAGACAGAAACAAAGTAAGAGATGTACAGGCATAAATCAATGCCATACAACTGACAACACTTATGAGATGTGAATTAAAAGAAAAATTCCAGTTTTACTGTTTGCTCCTCATTCCATCCAACTGGAGGAAGCATGTAGAGCGGTCAATCATCTCAAACTTGCTTTTAGCTCATCGAGGTCCTGAGCCTGCAGCCACTGATTATGATTAGATTATAGCCACAGTTACAGTGGGATATAGCATACGTACACTGCACGCATACCCAGCAAAGGTATAAATAGCATTGCTTACGCGAGCAGAGTAAAGACATAGATTCATAGATTCTAGGACTGGAAGGGGCCTCGAGAGGTCATCGAGTCCAGTCCCCTGCCCGCATGGCAGGACCAAATACTGTCTAGACCATCCCTGATAGACATTTATCTAACCTACTCTTAAATATCTCCAGAGATGGAGATTCCACAACCTCCCTAGGCAATTTATTCCAGTGTTTAACCACCCTGACAGTTAGGAACTTTTTCCTAATGTCCAACCTAGACCTCCCTTGCTGCAGTTTAAGCCCATTGCTTCTTGTTCTATCCTTAGAGGCTAAGGTGAACAAGTTTTCTTGCCAGACCCTACACAACTCTCTACACACCAAGCAGTGCCTGCTGCCTCTACAGTGTCCCGCTACCTCCCGCGCCTCCCTCCCGTATCCCCTTATTGCTTTATATTCTTCACTGGTCTTCAGAAACAAGTTAATCCAAACAACAATTTCCTAATTTTCTTTTCCCCCACCCCCACCCTGATACCCTGTGTCTTTTCTGAAACAGTAAGAGTGTAAAATTGTGTGCTTGCTAATTTAACAAGGGATTTCTGCCTACATGGAACTGGTGTGATACATGTCCTAGAAATCTTCCAGCAGGTCAAAATCTATGGACTTGGGATATCCCCTAATGGGACCTGTCTGATGCTAATGAGGAAATAAGACACCCCAAAGAGGATTGTGGAGGGGCTATTGATTTTCGAGACTTTGTTCTGGATATCTAGCAAAATTTTCAGGAGCAAAATAGCCAATGATTTGAGATACGTTACTGTGTATGGTAAACAATAGCTTCAAGCAGCTGTTAATTAGCTTGGGCACCATTCTTCTCCTGTCTTTCATGTCTGGATACCTTCTTCAGACTAAAGAAGCAGAAGGAAAACATCCAAGCATAAGAATCAGAAGGCAAAGAAAGAGCGGTAGCTAGGGATAACAACTGAAAAATAAATTAGATGAGGTCTCCCCACACACAGACTAGGGACTCAGCAAAAAGAACTTTCTAAGGAATTAGGAGCTAGATGTACAAAGAGCAGAGAAGTTTAGTAGTCACTCTCTGTCACACCTATACCTGTGTCAGCGCACACAACATTCTAGAACCCATCTTTTTCACTTTCAACGCGCTATTTTTTCCTCTGAAGTTTAGTGTTTCAGGGAATAAGGCTCTCAGCACCGTGCAAAGTTAAAAAGGCTCTTTGCCACCTACTGTGCTGAATCTGAGCTCAGAAAAAATGTTCAGTTCTGTTATAATGGCCTGTGTAGTCTATTTCAGGGCATCAGACCTATACATCCATCCATTCATAACATCAGCCTTTCTGTGGCAATGAAGAAAGCCGCTGAAGCACTTTTCTTGTCTATCATTGTAATTGACAAAGGGTTTGCCTGGAACTCTTGAATTCTTTGCCTATCCAGGCTGTTAGGTAAGTTATATTTGTGTGTCTGGGGGCAGCACGTCTCTGAAAACCCAGTGTCTTGTTAAAAATGAAGCAATCAGGTTAATAATAAACAGAATGGAGAACATTTTTCCTGGTAATTTACCATTCAAGCTCTCAAGTGTTAGCCAAAGCCATCTGCCATCATAGTGGGTCGTGGAAGAGAAAGAAATATAGTATGCTATACGACGGTTCTTTAAGTTATCGCTCACTGTTTACTCCCTGAAAAATGGGCTATTCCCAGGTTTTCCCTGAAAAAAAGGAAAGAAACATCTCTACTGGCACAGGCCCACAAAATTAACTTGAATATTCTCACGTCTCTGTTTGTTTATCCCCGCAAGAGACGACTGGAGAAAATAATTTCAAAAGAGGATGTTGTTACATCTTCCACACAAGAACATCACTGTTAATACTGAACTGTTCTTCAAGTAATAACACAGGCATTTACCTCTGCTGCTAATTACTCGTGCCAATCTTTTCCTTCCACTTCAGAAAACGAAAAAGGTCATCAAGGCATCATTTGTTATCTCATATTATAGGCTCATCCTTTGAGTAGCATTTTCCATTAGCATTCAGTCTAATGTGATTGTTTCCAAACGAGAGAGGACAGCTGTCAGCCTCCTCTCATAACTCACTCAAAGGCTATAATCAAGAAATCTTCTCTGAGCAGTTGTTTAAGGATGTGCTTATCACTCTTCAAAAGACTGTTAAAACAATAAACTAGTCAAATTAGTCTAATAGACAGGTGTAATCTGAGACTTTAGTGGCTCATAAGTATTGATTTGCAAATCTTAAAAGAATCTGAATGGCATGGATGTCATCCACTAGCCTGACAGTAATTGAAACATTATTGGTAAATATTTACATTTACAAGCAACTAATTCTAGGGGATTTCTCCAAGTGTTGAGATAACTATTAACGTGAATACTGTTCTGCTTCTCACTTGCACATCACTAAATTTGCATCTGACATCCACATCAGAATTCCCTGGTAGTTCTAGTTAAGAAGGTATGATTGTGAACCAGGATAAGATTGTAGAAGGGAACTCCCCAGCTCTAAGCCCTGAAGGTATCTGTCTATCAGAGGTACTTATAAGGCCCACCTCACTGTACTCTGTGTGCCTCACAATCTGTAATGTGTGTATTCTCACAACACCCCTGTGAGGTAGGGCAGTGCTATTTTTACCATTTTACAGATGGGGAGCTGAGGGACTGAGAGGTTAAATAACTGGCCCAAGGTGTCACAGGATATCTGTGGCAGAGCAAGGACTTTAAACCTAGGTCTTCCAAATACTAGTAGTCTAGTGCCCTAACCACTGCACCATCCTTCCCCAATAGAAAAAGGCTTAGCACCTTTCCATTCTGAGACTAACAAGGGGCCAGCTGCTATTATATCATTTTTAGTAATTTTTAACTCTGTTTTTTTCAGAACTTTGTTTTGAAACAAGAAATCGTATAAGTGCAGTAACAAATCAATTTAAAGAAATAAAAGAATTCAACTTTAACACATAGAGGATAAAAAAGGTCAAATATATGAGCACACAATAAATATTTAGAGCAGACTGAAATTGTTCAGATTTCAAAATGTAGATTAAACATTTCCATAAAATTGCTGAAGTTTGCAAAAATGTAGTCCCAGGTTTCAACCGGCTCTAATAAACATCATGAATATACTAAGTAAGCTAATTACATATCTCAGTACTGCCTTTGTCTGTGTCTAGTACCAGGGGCGCCGGAACAGGAGGGACCGGGGGCCACGCCCCATCACTTTTAAAAGTGGGAGAGCTATGCCTTTCCACTTTTTCCTGCCTTAAGGGCAAGTAATGGGGGAAGGGGGTGGAGAGGAGCAAGTGGGGGTGGGGCCCCGGGGAAAGGGGCAGAGCAGTGGGGGCCACACACTTCTAGGGAGCTTCTGGTGCTCCTGTCTAGTGCTATAGTATCTAAGCCTTAACTTGAACAACTGAATGAAGTTCTGCCTAAGTATGGGCATCTTCTCCACTCCTTTTTTTTCACTTAGCTCATAGTCTTGTGGATCTTTCTAAGGTGCCTAAGGGAAGAAAAGTCTTCCACCAATTGTGAGTCATCCCTTATTTCAGTCCTGCACAAAGAGCTGTGTCTTATATCATGCTCTAGGGCAAGAGTCAAGAGGACTACTGCTTTAAATTTAAGCATCTATGTAAGTGCCATGCTTGACTGATGTCCTATCTGTCTACGGTACTTATCAGTCCTACACCAATGTAACATCTGAGTGTCTCACAATCTTTAACGTGTTTAGCCTCACAACATCTTTGTGAGGTAGGGCGTAGAAAGATTAAGTGACTTGCGCAAGGTCACCCAGGAAGTCAGTTGAGGCGCAGGGATTTGCATGTGGGTCTCCTAGTTCCCAGCCTAGCACTCAGCCAAAAAGAGAAAAGACAGGAACTCATTTTAATATCTGCTAATAGGAAGGCCCATAGTCCAGAACCTCCACAGGAAAGGCCTCTGTTTCCTGAGAGTTTTAGCCTGGCCTCTAGCAGCAGTAATGACATTGTTGCTCATAGCTCGACTAGAAGATAGGCTCTCATGTTGATAGGCACCATGATCAAATAATATTTTGAAACAAAGAGAAATAAGCCCTAGGTAGCCAAGCACTAGCACACTGAAAGCAAGGAAGATGAGAACTGGAGCCAAGATTTTCAGCTGTGACGATCTGAGGTGTTTCCATTTGTGGATACCCAGCTTGACATTCCTTAAAGGGGCCTGTTATCCAGAAAGTGCTATACATCCCTCTCTGAAAAAATCAGGCCCCTTTAGGGTGTCTTAAATTGTGCACCTAAAAATCAATGCATCTCAGCTCACTAGCTACTTCTGAAAATCTTGCCAGGACCATAAAGGGGATGTGGAATTTGAACAAGTGGATAGATACTTATGAGGATGATATCCAGTCATGACAACTCCTGGGGTAGGGTCGGTATTTTCAACATACCACCTTTTTTCAAGTAACTCATCTTTTCTCTATGCAGAGTACCTAAAGCACCGATTAAACGGGCCAAGCAAACTAAAGATTAAATCAATTAAAAATTTTAAACAGCGTTAAAAGGCTGTCCATTATTAGAACTTTACCCTGGGCTGTCAGTGGTGCCACAATCATAGCTAGCATGCTCAGTGTGGGCACAGGAGTGGCTGTGTTATGCATTTTTTATTTGGAAATTCCATTTGATAATCGCAGTAAGAAGCACCACAGGCAGCACATTTCAAGGTGATTAGTGCCCTTCCCGGCTGGTTAAAATGACTCGAGCCTCGGTCGTGTGCCTTACAAGACCTCCTGACGCCTGCCATAATTGCCCATGAATGTAGTGCTTGCCACGGCTCCAGCCTGAAGCAGAAAGAAGCAATTATTCACACAATCTATTGAATAGTTAAAATCTCTAGGAAATTATACCCTACACGTTTTCTCAAACTTTAATTTGGTCTGTGTTTAGCAGCATATTATCCATTTAGAACAATGGCTGACTTAAGGAGCGCTGCTCGAACTGAAGCACATTCCTCTAGGTTGGTTCAGGATCTATCTGTTAACTAGAAACTGCCTTTTTAACCTCAAGATACTAATTAAAATATGCCCTTGAGTCATCTCCCAGTCAAGTAATACAACAGCCCTGAAAGTGCCTGGAGTGGGGTGTTTAGTAAATAATGAGACCTTTAGACCTCACTGTACATGTTAATAAGAGAGCTTCATATGCACAGCCTGAGGCTTATTGAATCATAATGTGCAATTTAGGTTCAGAAGCATGTGTGTGTCACACACCCGAGTTACCCCCCATTTAACACACATGGATGAACTATGCAGAAGCCAATATTGAACTGGAATTTCCATTATAAACCCTTTGTTTGCATTTTTTGTGAGCTGCAAGAGCCTTTTAGGTATTGGCGCACAACTTCTTCGAGCAGGTAGAATGGAATTAGTTGAACAAAATGTGATGAATTTAAGCATTTTTGGAGTTTGTGAATAATTTGCAAACCCTTTCTGATTTCTGCAAGAGTTTTCATTATTCATAAGTATACACTGAACAGCCCAGCTGAATAATTTTCAAACGGTTGTGCACAAATGACTCACACTGACTATTTGCTGTTCATGTTACATGACTGATCGTGTTGGCATATTTCCTGCTTTCTCATTGGGTTCCTGAAAATCTTTAAGAGGAGAATTTAAAAAACAAACAGAATGATTAGTGCATAGCAAATAATGCACTGCTGCCTATAACAAGTTGTAAAACTTTCAGAATCTGTGATCATTGCCATGAATACCAGTGGTGCTCTAAATATTCATGAATACCAAATAGTATGGTCCCAAAAAGAAAAGCAAATTGAATTTGAAACATTAATATGAATCTATTATTTTATTATTTCTCCAGCTTTCCAAATCCCATTTTGCTTCAAAATTCCTGTATCCAGCAGGACTATTGGGACCAACAGTGCCTCAAGAAGTAGCTTATAAACTGAAATAGAGAGTTATGGA
Organism: Emys orbicularis; assembly: GCF_028017835.1. Lineage (NCBI taxonomy): Eukaryota > Metazoa > Chordata > Testudines > Emydidae > Emys > Emys orbicularis. The sequence goes on from NC_088690.1 coordinate 90,294,739, forward strand.
ACAATTTTGAAGGAAATCAACAGATTCTAAGCTTGTCTTCTTGAATACATCTTCATAATACACATACTGAAAAAAAATTGAAATAATTATCAATTAATTTGTTCTAATTTTGCTGATTTAGGGGGAAAAGTCAGTAACATTTAATTTGCAGTAAGTTCCATTTACCACAATTATACAGAATTACATTGACTGCGCTATGTAAAATTTAATATGTGTGAAACAAGTTTGAAGTATACCATATAAAAGGTTTTCAGATCTGACAGTAAATAGGTCCTCAACTACCCCACTGAAGTCAATGAAGGTTTTGTCATTAAGTTCAGTGGGAATAAGGTCAGGGCCACAGTGCTTTTCATCCACCATGATATTTATTTGGTAAGAATATAGCTAGCCCTGGTTTTGCTGCATTATTCTATTCTATCTCTGATGATCCCAAATTCAGTCTGATATGTGTCAGCAGAAATTGCTCTAACATATTGATGAATGCAGAGATGGCCTCACCTATCAGTCAATGAGCAGAAACAATGACCCATACAAACAAAACCACCCCCTGGCATGCAATACCCTAGCTAAAACATCAATACCAGAAACATGTAAGAAATATAAAACAAAAAGATGAGCCAAGAGTAGTTGATTTCCCTGTGTAGTTTCTCTATTACTCTCCTTGGTTGCTAAGATACTAGCAGCAATATCTTGTAATATGTCTCCATGGTTTGCAGTAAATTACACTTCCTTACCATTCTTATCTTTAGCCTGTGAACAGAAAAAAGTCTCCCCAATATGCAGGGTTTTACACTTGTGTCCTCTTTTACTCCCTGGGAAGAAGCTAAGCAATTTTGGCCCAGACCTTCAGCTGGTGTAAATCCACATCGTTCCATAGACATCAGCAGAGCTTATACCACCTTACAACAGCTGAGGAGCAGGCCTGTGCTCTATGTGTAACAGCTTTATCGAGTAACTACTAGAAGCTGTTGTGCTTGCACACCAGGTCATGAGACTTCTTATATAAATGCAAATAACTTTACTGAGAGAAAACAAACTTCTCTTGAGCCTTTCAGTATTATCTTGCATGAGGCATCTGAGGCCTGATTTTTAAAAACAGCCCTCTATTTTGTGTGGGAAAATATCTACACCCCTCAATTGAAGGCATTTTGATCGCAAAGTGCCATTGTATTTCAAGTAGGGCTGTCAAGTGATTAAAAAAATTAATCGCGCGATTAATCGCACCGTTAAACAGTAATAGAGTACCATATATTTAAATATTTTTGGATGTTTTCTACATTTTCAAATATATTGATTTCAATTACAACACAGAATACAAAGTGTACAGTGCTCACTTTATATTTATTTTTATTACAAATATTTGCACTGTAAAAAACAAAAGAAATAGTATTTTTAATTCACCTAATAAAAGTACTGTAATTCAATCTCTTTATCATGAAAGTTGAACTTACAAATGTAGAATTATGTACAAAAATAACTGCATTCAAAAATAAAACAATGTAAAACTTTAGAACCTACAAGTCCAATCAGTCCTACTTCAGCCAATCGCTCAGACAAACAAGTTTTTTTACATTTGCAGGAGATAATGCTGCCTGCTTCTTGTTTACAATGTCACCTGAAAGTGAGAACAGGTATTTGCATGGTACAGTTGTAGCTGGCGTCGCAAGATATTTACATGCCAGATGTGCTAATGATTCTTATGTCCCTTCATGCTTCAACCGCCATTCAAGAGTACATGCATCCATGCTGATGACAGGTTCTGCTTGATAACAATCCAAAGCAGTGTGGACCGATGCATGTTCATTTTCATCATCAGAGTCAGATGCCACCAACAGAAGGTTGATTTTCTTTTTTGGTGGTTCAGGTTCTGTAGTTTCTGCATCCGAGTGTTGCTCTTTTAAGACTTCTGAAAGCAAGCTCCACACTTTGTCCCTCTCAGATTTTGGAAGGCACTTCAGATTCTTAAACCTTGGATCAAGTGCTGTAGCTATCTTTAGAAATCTCACATTGGTAACTTCTTTGCGTTTTGTCAAATCTGCAGTGAAAGTGTTCTTAAAATGAACAATATGTGCTGGGTTATCATCTGAGACTGCTATAACAGGAAATATATGGCAAAATGCGGGTAAAACAGAGCAGGGGACATACAATTCTCCCCCAAGGAGTTCAGTCAGAAATTTAATTAACACATTTTTTTAATGAGCATCATCAGCATGGAAGCATGTCCTCTGGAATGGTGGCCGAAGCATGAAGGGGCATATGAATGTTTAGCATATCTGGCACATAAATACCTTGCAATGCCAGCTACAAAAGTGCCATGCAAATGCCTGTTCTCATTTTCTGGTGACATTGTAAATAAGAAGAGGGCAGCATTATCTCCCTTAAATGTAAACAAACTTGTTTGTCAGAGGGTATGTCTACACCCAGCCGCTAGTTCGGCGGCTGGCAATCGAAGTTCTGGGTTCGACTTATCGTGTCTTGTCTGGACGCGATAAGTCGAACCCGGAAGTGCTCACCGTCGACTGCGGTACTCCAGCTAGACGAGAGGAGTACTGCAGAGTCGACGGGGGAGCCTGCCTGCCGCGTGTGGACCGAGGTAAGATCGAACTAAGGTACTTCGAACTTCAGCTACGTTATTCACGTAGCTGAAGTTGCGTACCTGAGTTCGATTTGGGGGGTGAGTGTAGACCAAGCCTTAGTGATTGGCTGAACAAGAAGTAGGACTGAGTGGATTTGTAGGCTCTGAAGTTTTACATTGTGCAGTCATGTAACAAAAAAAATCTACATTTGTAAGTTGCACTTTCACGACAAAGAGATTGCACTACAGTACTTGTATGAGGTTAATTGAAAAATACTGTTTCTTTTGTATATCATTTTTACAGTGCAAATATTTGTAAGCAAAAATAATATACACTTTGATTTAAATTACAACACAAAATACAATATGTGAAAATGTAGAACAACATCCAAAATATTTAATAAATTTCAATTGGTATTCTATTATTTAACAGTGCAATTAAAACAGCAATTAGTCATGATTAATTTTTTTAATTGTGATTACTTTTTTTGAGTTAATCGTATGAGTTAACTGCTATTAATCAACGGCCCTAATTTCAAGTACTCTATAACCAACATCAACCCGTTAAAAAGTCTCAATATTTAGAAGTAAACTTTAATGTTTTATCAATGATATACATGATGTCCATAAATTGCTCCTCTTCCAGGAGACGCAGTGGATGGAATGAATCAAATGTAAATAATTCTTTAAAATTCATTATTCTCACTAAGATATGATTAAACACTATATAATATCACATCTCTTGCTAATAGGAAGTCAGAGCATTTGCCCCTTGTTTGTTGGCATGTTATAGCAGTGGGGAACTTTTGCACATCCTATGCTCATAATAACAGACGAGGTATGAAATGGAATCTGATAGTAGATTGAGCACATCAGAGATCCCGCCATTTATCATAGTATACAAGGTTGTTCTGTGACCTTGGTACTAATCTCTAGCTTGTTGCTACCAACCAGAAGCCAAAGAGAGTTCTGTTATAATGAATAATGATGGATGAAACTCAGAAGGGTCAGAGATTAGGTTCCTTTCAGCTCAGACACCATAGTTTGAATGCTTTCCCAATGCTTATACAAGCCTTTGATGTTGATCCAACTCCCATGGAAATAAATGGTAAAACTCACATTGACTTTATGGGAATTAGATTGGACCCTAAACTATACATGCTGAACATTATCATTTGATCTTGTTTGGAGTAAAAGTAGCAAGAGGCCAGTTGGAAAAAATAGTGAATGCTTTTAATAAAAGCTAAATTCAGCTGCACAAGGAGAGAATGAATCTCTCCAGCATGGAAAATTCCACTTCTGACTAGTTCCAGAGAGATTCCATCAAAGTTCTGAAGCCAGATACCAAATTACAGGTAATACATCAACAATACAAGTTCCCATTACTTCATCATAGCCTGAGGTATGACAGTGTTACCTAGCAATCTTTGACAGTTGTTCAGACAGTATGGTGCTGAGCACTATAGAAATGTCTATAAAAAAAGCATTTTACTAGGGCTGTCAAGCAATTAAAAAAATTAATCGCTAAACAATAATAGAATACCATTTATTTAAATATTTTTGGATGCTTTCTACATTTTCAAATATATTGATTTCAATTACAGCACAGAATACAAAGTGTACTGTGCTCACTTTATATTTATTTTTATTACAAATATTTGCACTGTAAAAAACAAAAGAAATAGTATTTTTAATTCACCTAATACAAGTACTGTAGTGCAATCTCTTTATCATGAAAGTTGAACTTACAAATGTAGAATTATGTACCAAAAAATAACTGCATTCAAAAATAAAACAATGTAAAACTTCAGAGCCTACAAGTCCACTCAGTCCTACTTCAGCCAATCGCTCAGACAAACAAGTTTTTTTACATTTGCAAGAGATAATGCTGCCCACTTCTTGTTTACAATGTCACCTGAAAGTGAGAACAGGCATTTGCATGGCGTTGTGGTAGCCGGCGTCGCAAGATATTTACGTGACAGATGTACTAAACATTCTTATGTTCCTACATGCTTCAACCACCATTCAAGAGGACATGCGTCCATGCTGATCACTGGTTCTGCTCGATAACAATCCAAAGCAGTGTGGACCGATGCATGTTAATTTTCATCATCAGAGTCAGATGCCACCAACAGAAGGTTGATTTTCTTTTTTGGTGGTTCAGGTTCTGTAGTTTCTGCATCCGAGTGTTGCTCTTTTAAGACTTCTGAAAGTATGCTCCACACTTCGTCCCTCTCGGATTTTGGAAGGCACTTCAGATTCTTAAACCTTGGGTTGAGTGCTGTAGCTATCTTTAGAAATCTGATATTGGAACCCTTCTTTTTGTTTTGTCAAATCTGCAGTGAACGTGATCTTAAATCAAACAACATATGCTGGCTCGTCATCCTAGACTACCATAACACAAAATATATGGCAGAATGCAGGTAAAACCATGGAGCAGGAGACATACAATTCTCCTCCAAGGAGTTCAGTCACAAATTTAATTAACACATTTTTTTAGACAAGCATCATCAGCATGGAAGCATGTCCTCTGGAATGGTGGTCGAAGCATGAAGAGGCATATGAATGTTTAGAATATCTGGCACGTAAATACCTTGCAATGCCGGCTACAAACGTGCCATGCAAATGCCTTTTCTCACTTTCAGGTGACATGGTAAATAAGAAGAGGGCAGCATTATCTCCCGTAAATGTAAACAAACTTGTTTCTCTTAGCAATTGGCTGAACAAGAAGTAGGACGGAGTGGACTTGTAGGCTCTAAAGTTTTACATTGTTTTGTTGTTGCGTGCAGTTATGTAACAAAAAAAATCTACATTTGGAAATTGCACTTTCACGAAAAAGAGATTGCACTACAATACTTGTATGAGGTGAATTGAAAAATACTATTTGTTTTCTGTCATTTTTACAATGCAAATATTTGTAATCAGAAGTAATATAAAGTGAGCACTGTACACTTTGTATTCTGTGTTGTAAGTGAAATCAATATATTTGAAAATGTAGAAAAACATCCAAAAATATTTAATAAATTTCAATTGGTATTCTATTGTTTAACAGTGCGATTAAAACTGCGATTAATCACGATTCATTTTTTAATTGAAATTAATTTTTTGAGTTAATCACATGAGTTAACTTTGATTAATCAACCGCCCTACATTTTATATATTAAGCCCTTTTATGGGCATCACATTTGACATTAAGAAAACACCAACTTTGTGCAGGAGAAAAGGAACCAAAAATTAATTCTCACCCATAACCTAGATGATGGAAAGAATTAAATTAAATAACCCTGAACTATCCAAACCCTATGGAAGCAGAAATCTGCATTTCCAGCATCCCTGCTTATAAATATCCCCCATTTTTTCCAGCTACAAAACTTAGAAAGTCAGAAGTCTTAATCTAAGAGAGAGATACTGAGTTTTGCTTATATTACCTCTCTGTATATAAAATTCCTTACATTTAAAAACAGCTATAGCTTCCTCTGCTTTGCAGGCCATTGGCAGAATAATGTTTGATGGAATAATTACATTTAAATTAATACCATTGTGATATGTAGGCTAGATGATTGATGACTGCTTTGTCCACCTCCATAGATGTGTCATTTAACCTACGGATGGTCACTCATAGATTCATAGACTTTAAGATCAGAAGGGACCATCATGATCATCTAGTACAGAGGTTCTCAAACTGTGGTCCATGGACCACCAGTGGTCCGCGAGCTCCATTCAGGTGGTCTGCGGATAGTTCCCTCTAAGGTGCATGCCTGGGCGGCTGCAAACGAGAGAATGAAGGGCCACCCACCTAATTAGTGGACCCTGGAGAAGATCCACATTTAAGGTAAGGTGGCGGCCTTGGGGGAATAGGGGGTAGGTGGGAGGGGGCAGTGGGGTGAGAAGAGGGGGTGGAGGGGCTGCAGGGCTGCAGTGGCCAGAGAAAGAGGTGACTTTCCCCAGCTACAGGGCTGCGGCTGCGGGGGAGAGATGACCCTCCTTCCCAGCCCCAGCTCTGTGGCTGCTGTGGTGAGGGAGAGACCCACCTCCTTCTCAGCCCTAGCTCGGGGGCTGCTGTGGTGGAGGAGAGACCCCCCTCATTCCCAGCCCCAGCTCGGGGCGTGCCATGGCAGGGGAGAGAGGGCACATCCATTATATTAGAAAGGTAAGACTAGTGATATTAAAATATGAGTTGTGTGCTTTTATTTGTAGAATAAAAAGTTAATTATTATTAAGGTTTTTTTATATAGCGCTTTTATCCAAAGCACTTTATAATAGTTAGCTAATGGTACAAACAACATTTGGAAAGATCATTAAGTGGTACACTGAGACCCTCAGCAATTTTCAAGTGGTCCGCGAAAAAAAGTTTCAGAACCACTTATCTAGTCTGACCTCCTGCACATTGCATCACAAATCACATGTAAAAAAATGTGTTTCTAATTCATCTCCTTTACTGTAAAGTCTCCATCTAGATATAATAGAATTGGATTCTGCCTTTATTTCCTTTCTTCAACTGTCTTTCAAAGCTGACACTCCAAGAATTGTTATCCTGTAAATGTAAGCCAATGTCCATTCTTAGAATGGTGGTATATTTACTGTGGTCACAGGCAGTGCTAGGATTAACCTATACCTTTTTATAAACAATTCTAGTTCTGGAACGTATTGCGGTGACTTCCTCTTGGGATATACTTTCCAAACGTACGTAAATTTAGCATAATTCCCTAGCACAAATCCATATACACCAGGGTTTAACCACAATTGACTGGCACAAAGCTCAATACAATTTAAAAGATATTACCTAATCCACCTTGTCTATCTAATATCCTGGGGCTGACATGGCTACAACTACACTGCATACTACAATGATCAATCAGTTGTGGTCAGCAACATGCTACCTAACTCATCTCCTCATAATCATGTTTGAACAGAATAATATTTTGTAATATAGACAAGTCCATGGTGATTAAATCCATAGGTAATCTGGATAATACCGATCAGGTCTTCAAAATTGTCAGATTTAGTCTTGAGTGTTGGAGGGGGATTCAAGATAAACCTGAAAGCTGAAACAAACTTGGGAAAAATTGTCTGCCAGCAGACAAGTAACGAAGATGATCTAACAACAGACCCAGGTCACAATCACTTGCTGAAGTATGCTGGAGAACCGTCATGGAACCAGAATACAGCCTAGCGAGTGAAACAATGGGCTGGATCCCGGTACAGGTCAGATTTCAATACTAGCACAGTTGTTATCATAGTAAAAGGAGCTCTCCAAAGTTTGAGAAGTGAGAGATACCTGTCAAGATTTTGTGAACTTCCCATTTCATCTGCTCCAAACTTCCTGGTTACAAGTCACAAGATTTTTTCCCCCTGTCTGCCAACACTGCACATTCCATCTGGGTGCTGAAAATCAAGCTAAGCTATTCTGAGAGCAACACCTGTTCTACAGAAGGGTGAGCGGGGACTTCTACTATTATACATGAAAACCATTGATTTTGGCTGAGAGGAGGATACTCAATATCTATGAATTAAATTATCTACAAACAAGGGGGATTCCAGTTTCCCAGCACTGCAGTGTATGACTTCATCATATTTCCCAACAGTATTTATATGTAGCACAAAATGTTTTGGTGCAGATTCATATGAAACAGGAATTCCCCTCCCTTGCTGCTCAGTCTCCACATCCACACGGAAGATCACAAGTAACAGATGTTACCAAAGTAGTCTGACCTAATCTAGCAGCAAATCTAAACTTTAAGCCATTGATCCATGAGTATTCAATGCTGTGGGACAATTCAACCCTGCAAACTGGAGACAACCCAATGATGTGGAAGCAATGGGTATTTTCTCTCTCACACACATAAACCCCACAGGAATACTTCTAAGGCACTGCAGCAATTGCCACTCACAAAAATTATGGCACTGCTTGCATATGAGATATTCATTTGGCCCCAGAGCAAAACTAGAACCAGCCCAGAGAGAGCGGTGGCTGTATCCCAGAAAAGGGTTAGCAGTAGCAAGCACACTCCTGGTGAGTACAGGGAGGCATTCCACATAGTCTAGCCCAGTGATTCTCAACCTGCAGCCTGCAGGCCACTTGCGGCCCAGAGCTGCAGCCCATGTGACATCCTCAGGGCCATAGAGGTAGTATTGGATGCAGCCATAACACAGTGTGGGCCACATATGCGGCCCACGGTGGTAACTAGATTGAGAACCACTCTAGCCCTTGCACAGCAGACTTGGTCTCAGATTTGATCAGATCTGTATTGTTAACAGGAGTGAATACTTGTTTTCTCCCAGTAAAATGAGCAGATATCACTTAGACACACCAGGGCGAATAGTGCCTTGAAAGTGTCACTTATCTGACTAGGGACAACATTCAGCTAAGGTGTAAGCAACACAGTTCCAACTGAAGTCAACGGCAATTGCACCAAGGTGAATTTGACCCCATATTAAAAGATAGTTCCCTCTCTAAACATTTTGCGAAGAAGTGCTTTAATTTTGAGTGGACGTTAGTTGATATTTTTGAGCCTATTTTTATCAATCTATCATCTATCCACTTGCCTGTCATTTATCTATTTTACCTAATGTATTTATCTATCAAATACAGTTAGCCAATGTCTAGTCACCATGCTGAACAGCTGCAAAAGTGCCATGTTACCTGTGGTGATTTTTCCAGTTTGGGTTTGAATTATCAAACAAGCCACAAAAGCCAAAATGTTAGGAAATAAGCAAGGAATTTCCAGGGACTCCTTGAGAATCAGAAAAGATGATCACCCAGCTCTCTGATAAAAATAAGGGGAATAAGTATGTCCTGTAATACTTTCCCTCTATATACTCATTCCCTATGTACAAACCAGTTGGTCTCTGAATGTATGTTCACAGTTGTGACGTCTGTTGCTGCCCGTGCTAGTCAGTTCCAGACATTAATTATCTTCCTGGTTATAGAACTCATAAGAAGGTATTTTGCAAATGTCGGGGAAAGTATGCATGCTAATGGGATCTGCCTACAGGCATGTCTAAACAGGCAAACCATAACCGCTCTAAGCAGCCCAACACATTTTACATCAAATATAAATCTGAAAAAGATGAACCAGCATGAGTGTAAAAGAAAAAAAATTACTTTAACTGCAGAGAGGGTGAAAAAATATTTCACAGAAACTCAATAATGGCTCTAACCCTAACCTTCCCTTTCTCCTTTTCTATTTTCTTTGCTCCTCTGGCTTATTTTAATATAGAATCATAGAATATCGGGGTTGGAAGGGACCTCAGGAAGTCATCTAGTCCAACCCCTGCTCAAAGCAGGACCAATTCCCAACTGAATCATCCCAGACAGGGCTTTGTCAAGCCTGACCTTAAAAACCTCTAAGGAAGGAGATTCCACCACCTCCCTAGGTAACCCGTTCCAGTGCTTCACCACCCTCCTAGTGAAAAAGTTTTTTCTAATATCCAACCTAAACCTCCCCCACTGCAACTTGAGACCATTACTCCTTGTTCTGTCATCTGCTACCACTGAGAACAGTCTAGATCCATCCTCTTTGGAACCCCCTTTCAGGTAGTGGAAAGCAGCTATCAAATCCCCCCTCATTCTTCTCTTCTGCAGACTAAACAATCCCAGTTCCCTCAGCCTCTCCTCATAAGTCATGTGCTCCAGACCCCTAATCATTTTTGTTGCCCGCCGCTGGACTCTTTCCAATTTTTCCACATCCTTCTTGTAGTGTGGGGCCCAAAACTGGACACAGTACTCCAGATGAGGCCTCACTAATGTCGAATAGAGGGGAATGATCACGTCCCTCGATCTGCTGGCAATGCCCCTACTTATACAGCCCAAAACGCAGTTAGCCTTCTTGGCAATGAGGGCACACTGTTGACTCATATCCAGCTTCTCGTCCACTGTAACCCTAGGCCCTTTTCTGCAGCACTGCTGCCTAGCCATTCGGTCCCTAGTCTGTAGCAGTGCATAGGATTTTTCCATCCTAAGTGCAGGACTCTGCACTTGTCCTTGTTGAACCTCATCAGGTTTCTTTTGGCCCTTCAGACTTGCACGCAATGGGCCAGATTCTCAACTGCTGTAAATTGGCATAGCTCCGGTTCTAGAATCCCGCAAATGTCCCTCGAAGCGGAGCCTAGGCTGCTCCAAGCCCTCTGTCTCACAGCATCACAAACTTCTTCAGATGTTAATTGGGAAATTAATCGAACTAATTTACTTTACTTAGCATTTATACCTTTTGTTCTCAAAGGAGTCACATGTCCCAGAAATACGCCTTGTGGGCATTTATTACTGGTATACTCTAATTAATATTTTGGAAGGGGGCAGCAAAGCAGATACAGACCAAAACTCAATCATTTACCCTCTCATCAATCATTCCCTTAAGCTCTTAGCATGATGCCATCCGAACTGGTCACTTTGACCCAGGTCAGCTTGCGCCAAACCCACTGATCGCATGATATTACATTTTCTTTACTTTGTGAGCTGGTTCCCTGCTGACATTCCAAAGTTCAGTGTTGAAACATACATGCAGATCAAACGGTTATTAACCATTTCAGTGCAGTTCCAGCACCTCCAGTGATTCTCCACATCATTTATCTAATGGTAAGAGAATCCTGCTCCCAGAATCCTCTAGCAAATTCAGACATACCAAGCCATACCAAACTCATGCTTGCCACATTTATTCATATCAGTCACAGCAATTCATAATAATTTGGCATCGTCTCAACATCTGTTTGATCTGGGGAACCAGAGATTTCATTTCTGCCTTCTGATTGTAATAGAAAATATTCCTGTCACCTTTGAATGGACTTCCATTTTTTTCACCCATGTAATAAAATATAATTTTCCACTGTGTCCCTTTTTAACATTAGGTTTCTCTGCAGTCACTGGACCCCTGATGTTGATAATGTAACTATAGGCCAACTGGATGTGTTGGTTTTATAATCAAATTGGCTTTTCAGTATGGGGAACAAAGGTGTTTCATTTTGGAGGGAAGGAATTTGATTAGCTCCATAAATATGTGGTTATAAGTTTTTAGGCCCATGATGGGATGATCTGCATTTTAATGTTTTCCACAGCAGGTCTGTCATATTGTTAGATATTTGTATTGTATTTTATTTATAAAATCCAATAAAAGAAGGTAAGAGTGGACAGAAACTCTGTAAATATATTTGAACTGTAGCTAATATTTTGGAAACAAAAGAGAATATGTCGCCATTTCTCCAAAGGATTACACAGTCATGTGTCTTTACTTCATCTAACGAACTGCACTGACATGCCAGGTGCAGTAAGAAAGTTCTCTGAAGCTAAAGTCGCATTAAATTATTACATTAAATAGTGTTAATACTTTGTATAGGCAAAAAAATGCATTTTCTACCTAAGTGGATGAAAGCCCTTTATGTTTATCAAGGCAATGCAGAATATAGGGTGCAGGTCATTAAGTCAGCAGTTATATGGGGTATAAAGCTGCTCTGCAAGTTTTGCAGTAGAACATTTTCTCTGTGCTGTACAGGTTTATGGGGGGAGGGATAGCTCAGTGGTTTGAGCATTAGCCTGCTAAACCCAGGGTTATGAGTTCAATCCTTGAGGGTGCCATTTAGGGATCTGGGGCAAAAATCTGTCTGGGGATTGGTCCTGCTTTGAGCAGGGGGTTGGACTAGATGTCCTCCTGTGGTCCCTTCCAATCCTGATATTCTATGGTCTCTATGGTTTATGCAGAATTGGTCAAATGTAATTCCCAAAGCTGAAGGAGCAACCCACAGCTATTCACAACTGAAGGAATAAAAGCTCAGTAAAGTGTGGTAAAATTCCCATCTAGCATCCTTGTACTGATACTGATGATAGGGGTTGATTGTTCTTTCCCAAAGAGACCTATTGCTGATATGTCTGCAGTTTCAGAGGGCTATTCGTTTGCTTTCATTAACATTGGAACCTTGCATCTAGAAATCTAAAACCTATGTGCAAGGGACTGAGGCCTTCCAGTTTGCCTTGTATATAACTAAACATGTAAATAACTGTGACACATGTCTGAAAAAATGAAGGTACAAATAATGAATTTCAGAAGAAGGCATATTTCTACTATTTCTCATTCATCTAGGTAGCGCTAGGCAAATACCACAAAACCTTGACCCTGTGTATTCATGAACATTTAAGCAGAAATTTACTTCACGTGGGCTTGTATCCCTTTTATGTTTACTTTCCAGAGACATTTGAGTGAACAAGATTTGCTAATAAAAGCACATTTTATAGCCACGTACACAAGCACTGTTCCAGGAAGTGTGAATTTTAAAATCGCAGGTACCAATATTCACATCTACTTGTGATCTCCTTTTGGTTCAATACCATCTTTTTTCCCTCCACTCCAGGATGCTGGTGAAGTAAGACGTTAGCCACTATAAGCACTTGCTAGCATCATCCATATAATTTCCCTCATCAATAGCCTCTGACTGACCTTTTAAAAAATATGTTACCTCTAAACTTTCTAGTTTGGGCCAAAGCAGAAATACTAAATAATTGGCAGATGATCATGGTACATCCCAACAAGATCTGGAATAACTGGCTTATGGCTGCTTATCCATAGCAAACCATCAACCTTTTGCCATTCACCCCCCTTCTCTAATCAGAAGGGCAACGTTAGACAACTATGAAGGCAGCTTCCTGTTCTGATTCCCAGTTATGGTATTAGGCCTTAAGCAGGCACATTGGATCCTGCTATTCTAAGGTGCTCGCACCACCTGGGTACACCCAACCTGTTGGACAAAGTACGAACAGCCACTTCCCTATCAGCAGCATCATCTGACACTAGTGTCAACAGACCTGTGGGAGACAGTGAATCACCCTTGGTTCACTGCTTAGAAATTTGGACTTTGGCTCCATGTCCCAGTTCATGTAGAGGATTCAATAAAAGATGCAAAATGTGTTACTTCCTATAGAATCTTGCAAACCTAGAGATAGGTTTGTCGTTTCCTGTTTATAGACTCCAGATTTCCAGTGCAATTCAAGACGTTGTTTTGGGTTCCTGCAATTTTGTTTTGACTTCGTCCTGGCTACTTTAGAAGGACCCTCTGTCATATTCTGGGATACAGTTCAAACCAGTGAGAGGTTGTGTCACCCCTTGAATTATAACCCCGAGTTCCCCAAAATGCTTCTGCTAGTTGTGACTCCCTGCCTGGGACACACACACACAGCCAGCAGCCAGCATTCACTTCATGTCCTGTGTGCTGTACAGCTTTGATTCAACCACTTTGAATCCAACAGCCCGCCAGCAGTTATCACAGACACATTTCTGTCTGTCTCAGACTTGGTTGATGTTGCAGGTGACCCCAACACACCATCAGTCCCAAACTTTCCCAAAGCCAAGTGCTCTGCAATGTTCAGCCCCCTTTTGTGACATTCAGAGGACTAATAAGAGCCATTTGCTCATTTAAAGAGACAAAACCCAACAGCTTGCCACGTTAACTGGAGTTAACATTCACTGTAATTCAAACACAACATTGTTGGTTTAAATTAATAGTAGAACAAGTTTATTAACATAAGAAGATAGGATGTTCAGTCAGTTCAAGTGCAAGAAACAAAGTGAGAAATGGTTACAAGCAAATAAAAGTGGAAGCACACATCTAAAAGTCTAAAACGTAATCTAGCAAGGTACAGGATTTGTTCAAGATGGCTTTTCTCACCCACAGTCTTCTAGCAAGATGGTGGCTGACACCCATACCCCCCTCAGAATCTCCTCCAGAAACCCAGAGTGCTGGATCCTTTAGCTGAAAGAGATAACTTGGAGTTCTCTGCCCCTTTCCTGGGACCCTTTGAAATTGATTCTTCTAAAAGGTACCCTCAAAATAAAGTTTATTCAAGCTGTGAGGAAGGTGACATGCAGTCGGATGGTGAAGGAAGCCCTGTGCTCTTTCTTTCCCCGGTAGTGTTTGATAAAATGCAAATTGGTCTGTTTCCTGCAATCTCCACCCCTTGTTAGTTTGATGCCCCTGTTTACTGCTTATGTGTAAATTGAGATTAAACCCACCAGCCTTTGTTTAGGCTGTTTATCAATCCCCCGTGCCCCCCGACATGCCTGGTCTAAACACACTTGAGTCATAATTCCTCCATATATGCATAACTCTTAATACACACTGTGTACATACATCGTCCAAGAGCATTAATGATCCATGAGTTATTCATTTTCAAATGATACCTCATAATGCATATTTTGTACAAAGATTAATACAGTAGTGTGTAGGGTGTGAATACAGAGGTCCTTCAGGTCACACCTGCCTCTCCTTCTTATGTCCCAGCATGTGAGATCAGCTGAAGTCTGAGGCCCTACCCCACAGATTTAAATAACAGGTGATGAGCCTCACTGGTCTGACAGGGCTTGAGTCTATTGACCTGAAGAGCACACTATACTGTTTCCCTGTTTGCACAGGCTTTTGCTGGGGTAGACTGGGAAGAACCCTTTTGGTGGAAGAATTATACTGAGTTCTTTAATTAGGTTTGAGGTTGAGACCCTTAATTGAAGTGGGATCATTTTTGAATGTTATTTAATTAAAGTGTTTTATTTTTGTACCATCTACTTGGTGGTGGTAGAGAAGTGCATTTTAAAAGTCTACAAATAAACATATAAATTAAATAATAAATTGTATAGCACAGATGTTGTCATTGATTGTATTTTTAGGTCGCCCGAAAGCACTCTGCCTAGTGTTTAATTAGTTTTAGTTCTAGTGCAGACAAAAATAGGAATTTACTTGTCTTTTAAGTAAATGCCATCTGCAGTGTAGTTCCGTACCACAATCCACTGTAAATTACATCTTCAGCCTAGCAGGTCAGTTTATGGAAACACATTGGTTCAGAAAGCACATTGGTAGAGTTAAGGTAAAATTAGAGCAATATTTGATTTAAAAGTTGACATGACAGCATGACTCTACCATATAGAATGTCTTGTGGTTGGTTTAATTGACCTCATCCATGTTTATTATTTATTTGACTTCATCCTGATATTGATGAGGGCACAATCAAAGACTGATAATTGTGTGTGTGTGTGTGCGCATGTGTGCGCGTGCGTTGCAAGACAGTTTGGGGTTGGGGAAAACACAGGAAACTAGACTTCAAGAAGAGGGATTTACACAGTGAGACCTTAAAACCCCTATGAGAGCAGGACTATCAGCTGAAATATATGTCAGCAGACAGCATCTACAGGAAACAAATCAAAAACACCCATTGAAGGCTAGCGTCCTTGACGGCTAGTATCACATAATGTGAGAAAAATATCCTGTCATTGCAAAATTGTCAAGTTTCTTCATTTTTTAAAGCCCATTTGGTGAAAAAACCTAATACTGAATAACTTTCCAGCTCTTTTACTCTGCAGGATTATTCTTGTTCTCTTATCCCGCCAGAGGAAAAAAATATATAGATACAAATGAAGTGCTCTGGAAGAATGAAGCAATGTTTTCACTATTAGTGTTTATTTATGTACAGTCCAGTATCTCCTAGAAGCATGTTTATTACAGTGTTTGTGTGGGTGTTTTGTTTGAGGGGAAATTTAAAATGTGGAGTGTAGTTCGAGACTGGACCTTGCATGAGATACTCATTGTGGCTCCTCTCTGGTAGACCAGCAGTACCCCTCTGAGAAGCGTGAACCAGATCCAAAGCTATTTAAGGCAGCTGGAATCTTTCCATTGACTACAAAGGCCTTTAGATTAGGCCCTAAAAGAGGGAATCAGATGCATGAGTGAAAGCATAGGTGGGAGACAAATGAGCCTTTCGATATGACTGGAGGAACTTTTCTCCTTTACTGGGAAAACTGATGGGGCATTAAGGGTTCATCTACACTGGAATAAAAGACCCACAGAATGGCTGTGGCTGGCCCAGGTTAGCTGACTCGGGCTTGCAAGGCTTAATCTGCAGGGGTAAAAATGTTGTATAAATGTTTGGGCTCTGGCTGGTGCCTGGGCTCTGGGATCCTCCCCCACATGGGGTCCCCTGAATGTCTACACAGCAATTTTACCGCCCTGCCAGCCAAACCCCATGAGCCCAAGTCAGCTGACCCCAGCCAGCCTCGGGTGTTTAATTGCTGTGTAGACATACCCTCAGAAAAGCCAATTCTGAAGGCTGATTAGGGCAAGTAATGGGTAGGATGAGCTCTGTACAGAGGAGTGCTCTGCCCAGGGGAGTTATGAATGCACCAATAGATGTTACTGGAAGTGACTCTTTCCATCTCATTGCAGTAAAAGTCCGGTCAGCTTCCAAAGCAAGTATTTCTGTGCATGTATATTCCTCCTAGCCCTCACTCCCCTTCAGAATGCAACACAACTCACCCACCCCCTCGCCCCGTGTTTAATGACTTTCTTTATTCTTGCCAAGTAAAACTGCAATCCCCCTTTTTTTTTTTAACTGATATCCCTAGTCACAGAGCAGTGAAGCTGCAGAGGAATCTTCATTTCATTTCTCCATGTTCTCACAGGAGGAACAAATTACCTATATTGCTTTTTGCAGGGTTTTTGCGTTTAAACCCCATTCCTTGCTGTTCCCTCCAGGCTCCTCTGTTGAAATATATTCAGACATGAAATGATAAAGATTTGCATTAACACTGTTAGTGGGAGATAACACTGTTTATGAGATCTCCTGGCTCCTGCCTTTCTGCTTGAAAAATTCATTCTTGTGAGTGGCATTGTCTTCACATATGGCTGGATTATTTCATTCTGTTCTAAAACAATCAGAACTACAGTCTGGAAACAAACTGAACAATTTAACCGCATCCTTACTTTTTTTTTTTTTTTTTTTTTTTTTTACAAGAAAGAAACTAAAGGTCTCATTGTGATACTAAGTAAACGAAATCAGCCTAGTGCATTTTGATCAATTGTCTTTGAAATCTTAGATATTTTCACATTTTACTGCACCTGTTCAGCATGTAAACACAGAAGCAACCTTGCTCAATATTGTCAGTCATAATCTTCCTGTATAGTTGACAGAAAGACTTGCAACTGCACACTGGCATACTTCACCAAATGTACTATTTTCTCTAAGTGCTATTCAGCTGTCATGCCCTTTTCTAGGAATTTATCCCCCACCATTTCAGACTGCCGAAGTATTTGTGTGTGAACAGAAGAAATGTCTCTTTCCTGTTTAACTGGCTCCCAAAGCTTCAAATGGTCTCGCAGCAGCAATGCTCCATTTCTCTCTGACTGATTCACAGTACGGTGCCATTCACAATCCAATATCTGCGAGGCCATAATCACATTCATAGGGAAATTGTCAGGATTTGTGACCCCCCAGAAATGAAATCTGGCAAGAGGACACCTCTGATTAGTGAGAAAATGGCAGGTTCTGTTGAGGCATGGAATGCATGATGGCAGACTGGGGATTTTTTAAAGTTAATTAGAGGCTAGTATTGATTTTATAAAGCATGAATAAGGGGGGAATCACACCGTGGGTGCTATACTCCTCATTGGTGCAAAGCTTGGAATCTTACGCAGTGGAACCACTACAAACCCACTCCAGTCATGGCAGCAGAGCCCCACTAGCTATGATTCTGCTCTGTCCACCTTCTACCCATGCTGATGTGGAGAGAGCCAACGTGGTGCACTGATCCAAAGCATGCAAGTGTGTGCCTGTGCTCCCTCCCTGCAGGCTGCTCCCACATAGCAGAGCTGTGGTGATCCTGCTGTGGTTTGAGCTTTGAACACTCCCATAAGGTGAAAAGTGTGGGGCAGAATTCCCCGCAGTATGCAGGCTCTGTGAGACTGACAGAGTGGCCTGATTTCCCAGCACACCCACAACTCCCCCCGATGTCAGTGGTAGCCACTCAGCACTGTGGGAAAGCTAGCCATGAGTGTGCAGTGTTGCTCGCTCTCAAGTGAAATTCGAATTTTCAAGGACCAGATTCTCAGCTGGTGCACAGACAGCAGCATTGCTCCTTTGTCTTCAGGGTGCTACCACAATTTACTGGGGCTCTGGCCCTCAAAAAGCACAAAGGAAAATTAAACAGAAAATAATTAGCTTCAACCACTGTTTGTTTTTACTTTTTTTAAGAAATCTTGTCAAAATCCAGATAGCCCCTATTTTCTCCTATTGTTAAATTCAATGTGATTAAAAGAAAGCGAGTAAATAGAACCAGAGAATATTAGGTTATGTAACCTTTTTTTTTTAAGCATGATATCAAAGTTTTTTCTTATCAGCCTTCAGGTACATTGTGCTCAGGAATAAATTAAACCGTCTACTCAACAAAGAGGAGCCAATTTTTCTACTGCTAATTTTCGATCACTCTCGTCTCTCTCTATTATTAGGGGAAATAACAAGCTTAGCAGAAGCAGGAGGAGGAGCACTTTCAGCTCTGTGCGTTTCACATGATTGTTATTAGGTTGCACAGTCCAAGTGGTCCATCTATTGGTGTCTTAATGACATGGCAAGAGACAAAGTCAAACGTACAATGATGTTTTCTTTACATAATTACTTGCTGATGTTGGCAAATGGAGCGACAGCTGTGCCCTTTTAGGGCTCGATTTGTGCAGAAATCAAAGTCATGTAAATAATTCCCCTAGGGCTTTTTTTCCTGCGTCTCTTCTGTGCCCAGGCTGGCAAGTCTGCTGACTAAAAGGCAGCCCTAGGCCTGCATGATGATGAGTACGTTCCGGGACTGGCAGGTAAGCAGCACTTGAGATTACAGCTGCAGATGCTCTCCGTTTGCTAACTCCTTCTCCTGCATAGTTGCCGATTCTTCTATCATCACTCCCCCTGCCGATTTTTTTCCATTTTGGTAAATGTTGATTAATATCACATCACTCCCAACCCTCCAAAACTGGGGGGGTGGGTGTTATGTGGGGGTGGAGGAGAACGGACATTAACTGTTTATGAAATTCAGTGAGAAAACACAATCACACAGGGCTAAATTCAGGCTCTGTTAGCTTTTGCCCTCCCAAACTGCCCCTTTGAGGCTATATGCTGTTCAGCCTTGGCGTGCTGGGATAAATGCCATACAGCCCTTTCTACACATTATTTGTATCAAAGACTGCCATGGAGCATGGAGTGCCTATGCAGTGTGAGCTATGTTGATCTGTGAGAGCCAGGTACAGCGTACAGGACATCAACTAGGCAGCACAGTTCCCCTCCTTATCCACATCGTTAAATGGCCCCCATCACCACAGGTTTGGATACACCGATGATTTGAAAGGGGATTATTTTCATTCCCATTTTAGAGAGGGGGGAAGTCAAGCACAACAAAAAGATCAAGGAGCAGCTTTTTGATAGAGCCCACGGGCAGATTTTCAAATGCTCAATGCTCACAATTGGGGGCAGATTTTCAAAAGTGCTCCCCCCATTGTGGGGTAGATTTGAAAATCTGACCCCCCCCCAAGTGACTTGCCCAGGGTCACACAGGCAGTATGTGGCAGAGCCAGAAATTGAACCCTGATGTATTAACAATCACCATCACTACCATAATAATAATTAAATACCTAGCTATTATATAGCAGTCATATAGTGATCACGAGCACTTTGAAATGGGCTAATATTATCCCTATGTTACTGGTGGGGAAACTGAGATCAACTGACTTGTCCAAGGTCCCCCAGAAGGCCAGTGGCACAGCCAGGAATAAAACATAGGTCCCCTGAGCAGCAGTTCAGTGTGCTAGCCCCTGGGCCACACTGCTTCAAAACTACTGCTTCTGTGTGTGTGTAATGGCCACCATCAAAGAAGGATTGAATCAGAGACCTCCAAAGCTGAAAGTGTGAGCCTAAGTACAGAGCCAGACGCTGTAGCTAGGGTCTGGAACACAGTTACATCCTCTGTGGATCAGGAACAGAGGGGAAAACATAACCCACCCTAACGGGTTATATGTGCTTAAGTGAGGGTCATAACTGAGCCCAAAGCATTTATATTTCATTACACTACAATGCACATTTTTAGATATACAAAAATAAATAAATAAATAAAAGCTTGATCCTGAAAAGTGCTGAACATCTACTGAGAGGCATCTGAGGATCAGGCCCTATTAATATTCGTTGATTATATACACTAACCCTCAACCCACTAGACCAGTGGTTCCCAAACTTGTTCCACTGCTTGTGCAGGGAAAGCCCCTGGTGGGCCGGGCCGGTTTGTGTACCTGCCGCGTCCGCAGGTTCGGCCGATCACGGCTCCCAGTGGCTGCGGTTCGCTGCTCCGGGCCAATGGGAGCTGCTGGAAGCGGCGCGGGCCAAGGGACATACTGGCCGCCGCTTCCAGCAGTTCCCATTGGCCTGGAGCAGCGAACTGCGGCCATTCGGAGCCACAATCGGCCAAACCTGCGGACCCGGCAGGTAAACAAACCAGCCTGGCCCACCAGGGGCTTTCCCTGCACAAGTGGCGGAACAAGTTTGGGAACCACTGCACTAGACAAAAATTATATTTTCTTCTGTGTTTTCAATACCAGCAAAAAAGACAAATAGAGCATTGGGATCACAATGATGAAAAAGCAAGAACGTGGAAAAACATTATGCAGAATGGACTCCTTTTTTAACCCAAGGAGACATTAGGATTCATGGCACTGAAGGGAGTGTTTCTTTCCAGTCTATTTGCAATCATGCTTAAACTCAGAGTTATTTACTAAATAAATAAACATTATTTTTTAAAAACTGCATAGATCTTGGATTCTTGGGAGATTTCTCACTGACCTCTTATCTCCAGGGCTTCAGTTCTAGCTTTAAACCATGGAGACGCTTGCATGGCCACTGAAATGGAGGCAGACATTATAGATATTTGTGTATGACTCTGATTCAGCAAACACTGCTGGAAGGAGCATTTGCATCAGTGACACAATGCACAGCAGTATACTCTCCAGTTGGTAGTAAAGCCCCAATCCAGCAAAGCACTTAAGCACATGCCTCACTTTAAACATGGGAGTAGTCCCATTGAAGGCAATGCACCCATGGATCAGGCCCTCGGACACCAAAATTTTTTCCCCAGTAGTGGGTAACTATGTAATAAAGGAAAGCTCCAGTGTCTTCCTATTGAAAAAAATATGTTGTGCATGTTTATACATTTAAAAAACTACATTGTTTAAGAAATACTTCTTAAAGTACCATCTCCTTTATGGCTGAAGTTTTCCCTGAACCAAGTTCTGGCAGTTATTTTCTTGGTAACAGCTAGAGAGCAAGATAAAAAATGATGGGAAGTAACTCATCTCATGTAGCCAAGGATAAAAGCTATCAGGTAACAGAGGTGAAATATAAGTATTAATTAATATTGTAAGACAGGGCCTACAGGCTTCAGGCCTGTAAGATATTTAGCTTAGCCAAAGGAAGCCTCAGGCCGAAAGAAAGACTTGACATGAGAAACTAACAAAGCAACTAACTAAGTGACCCTAAATCATTAGTTGTTACAAGATAGCAATGACCCTATATCACAAGCTGTCATAAGATAGAATGCTGCATAAAGTGTGTTAAACTGCTGGTTTTTCGGAAATATATACTGCCAGGTAGAGTATTTTGGAGATTTTTGGCAGACACAGAGTATCAGCACTGTGCTAACCACCAGTTGTTAGGGTGACTGAGTAACATAAATGTTAATGAGTATAAGAGGAAATAACAAGTTAGCCTATGAAAAATAGGGCACCACAAAAATAGTGGGGTGTGGAAGTTCAAATAAAAAAAAGGGGTTGAAACCTTCATAAATATGTATAAACCCAGTTGGTGTCAATGCAACTTCATAAAAGTTGTAGCCCAGCCTGCATGCCTTGGGAGACAGCAGGATGACAACCACTGCTGACGAGGAGGAGGATGATAATGAGGAAAATAATGACTGGCACTCAGGGTTACACAGCAGAAGACATGAGTGATGCTTGTCATAAACTCTTTGTACTATCGCTCTATCTGCTCTGTTATTTCAGTGTTTGTGAGACTGTGCATCTGGCTAGTGGATTGGTTAATAAAGGGACTTATAAGTTAAGTTACAATTGTTTCTTATGTGGTCCTTGGGTCTCTCACTCTAATAACATTGGCAATAATCTTCCTGATGCAGTAGCTGTTTAGGAGACTGAACCCTTATTAACCACTGCAGTCTAAGAATCTTTAGTTAGTTTACTGTAGAACTGACTGCCAGCATTGTCTTTGGTGAAATATGTGGAGTGCCAGTTGATCTGGGATAAGTGACTGGTTTCTTGGGACTGGGAGAAACCTGATGTGGTGTGATTTTTGGTTTAAGTGACCATTATCACAAAGTTCAGTTTGTCTGGGTGACAAGATAGACTGGAGAGTCTAAGGGGACTGTCTGTGACTCCATGGTAACACTGGTATAGTAATCCAGGAGTTCACATTTGTTACTGGCTGGGTGAAATCTAATTATAGAACATACCACCACCTTGGGGTGTCTGCCCTGTTTCTGACAGTCTGCCCTGAGGTAGGCACTCACAGTTGTGAATCACTCCAGACAGTGTGACACTAACAATAAAAGAAAAGTACCGGTAAGTAAGTTAAAGGAAAATTAAATCCCCATATCTATCTATATATAAGTACTAAAGTTGGCTTTCAAAATCTAATACTTTTCCCATTATTTTCATTGCAGAATGAGTTTCTTTTTCTCCTAACAGCCAGAAATGGCAAGTTCCAGCTATTAGGCACATTTTATCTTTTTTTTTTTTCCTTTCTGTTAACGATAATGATAATGATTTTCTATAAAGGCAGTTTCTATTATTCTAGTAAAGGCCTTGTTAATTCTTAAATTAAAACAACAACAAAAGCCTGTTTTCCCCCCAAATGATTACAAAGCTGTGAAATCAGGTAGAAAAATAGTTGCGCTGTACTGGCAGGTGTGAATAGTGCTGTAGATGGAACAATCCTTTTTAATACTATGAGACAGTGTTAGGCAGGAGACTGAGACAGAAGGGCCAGCACAGTAGAAGATTTGTACAACAAATAACATAAGATGCGATACAGCTGGGCAAATATCACACTTTTTCTCCCCAAAAGCATTGTGATACCATCTTTTGGATGAAATATAAAACCAAGGTCATCCTGACCACTTGGCCCTTGGAGTTTGGCACCTAGGCACTCTTGGAAATCCTAGTAGATATCTATCTGCACCTCTAGACTCCATAGTACCTTTTAAAATCTGTCTGTTAGGCACTTTTGAAAATTATACCCAAAGGCCTAAGGATCCCAGGTGACTTTTCACAAGAGTAGGGGTATTAAACTTGAGGTCCAGAAAAATGCCAATTTAGGAAGTCACTTTCTACCTTCGTAAAGATTTTGTTCACTATTTTAAACTTCTCCACTTCATGTCTTAATCATGTATGTAGTTTATACGCTTCCTCTCGTGCAGACATCAGAGCTCAATGTCCAGGTTCCATAACCAGAGACGTTGCAAACCACCTTCCAGAGTTTGAGCTTGGCACTCTTCTACCACATAAGTTATTGTCTGCAAGCTGCCCCACAGTCCCAGCATGGAGAGGAAACTAGGCCAAGCCAGTGCATAGTTGTGGTAACCATGGACAAGCCAGAGAGTAGCCTGTTGAGCCTGGTCCAGGATCTACGATCAAGTGGACAAGTAGACAGGTGCAGCGATGGACTCCTGAATTTACTTAGCATGTTAA
Source organism: Emys orbicularis (assembly GCF_028017835.1). Lineage (NCBI taxonomy): Eukaryota > Metazoa > Chordata > Testudines > Emydidae > Emys > Emys orbicularis. Next base: position 90,318,842 of record NC_088690.1, read on the forward strand.
AGTCTTTTTCCCACCAGTGCTGCCACTCTATAAGATTATAGTTTGTAGCTTTCTGGCAGTGCTGATTGTCTATGCATGGTAAAGGACTCTTGTCCAGGAATGTGTGAGCTGTCATAGGAAAGGGGTGTTGAGAGATCAGCTGTGGAGCACAGGAGTAGGAATCCTTCCCTGAATACAAGTATACCTTCTTGTTAGTGCTGTATGTTGTTTCCTGTCTGTGAATGTGGCATTAGTCAACTAACATTGTAATAGGTTGGTTTTCTGTCACAGCTCTCCAGGCAGACTTAACAGTAATGGCATCTTGTCGAAGGTCTGGCAGAGCTATGCACGCCAGCACATACAAACCGAAGGGTGGTGTATAATTCAAGCAGCTACTAATAATACGAGTGGCCAAATTCAGCTCTATGTCAACAAGCTGAGTGCTGCAGCGGCGACCCCAGACCACAGCGCAGTATTCAGCTGGAGCAAACACCAGGGCTAGTACAGATGTATGAATGCCCAAAGGGTCGGGTTCCTGAACATTTTCATAACAAGGTGCTATGGGAAGAGATCTTCATTTTCAGGTGTTCCAGATGAGATCAGCACGTCAGGCTATAGTTGAGTTTAACTCCTAAGTATGGAACAACTGGTTGGAATGACAATAACCATCCTTTATACTATCAAACAGCTACTGTGCTCCACCACAGGTATGTCTGCAATGTGCATTTCAGTGTGGGTAAAATGATTGAAGTCTATAAAGTTTGTAAACTAGATGAAAATTACTGTAGAAATGCACACTGGTCAATAACAGGATTTTTTTGTGAAATTGTTCATGAAAAAATTATCATTTTTTTGTTGGAATTGGACTTTTCTGGTTAGTCCTACTGTGTATCTTAAGCATCTATATATTGCCAGTATTCTTGGGGTTTAAATATGAAAATTTCATATTCATGAATGCAATCTTTTGATTAGAACATTCTTGTTGAAAACTGTAATAGAAAGATTAGAATTGTCCTCATTATTCTTCATTAAATAAAATACATGTTATTTCTCTTCCTTTCACTTACTGTCAACTATAACAAGTATTTTCTTTGTCCCAGAATTTAACTAAGAAAGCTACAAAGCTCTGTCAATGAAAAATAACTTACAACTGATAATGACTATATAGTTCATCTTTTTTGTGTTTATTAGTTTTTCTGTAAATAGAACACAATATCTTTGTGTTGTTTACACTTATGGAGAGATCAAAGCAGCTTATATTGTTAGTACTTATCATTTATACCTTTTGGGGAGGGTAATAACAGGCATTTCAAAAGCATTTACAAATTAAAATGATAAAGCACACTGGAGGGGAATATACAGTCTTTTAGAATTCCTTGTGTGTAAAAGATTATCCCAGGAAGAGGCTGATTTTCAGTTAGGAGTTGTCATGGTTACAGGACTAGCTGCACCTGGGTCCCCCTCCCTGAGGGCACCCACTCAAGTGTTAGGTCTCTGCCATTACCTGTCTCAGGTGGAATCTTGTGATTCTTCCACTCTCAGACCAGGACCGAGTACATCTCCCCTTCTATACCAATCACCAATTCCAACACAATTTTCAAATACACTGGAACAAGATCCCCTGTGAGTCTCTCAGTATGGTTCCCTCTACCTGTCTCACCCTATTCACACTGGTTTTGGTGCTCTGCACAAAAGAGCAAGCAAGAGTCATTAAGGGGATGTCTATACTGCATAGTAAACCCAAGTTTAGACTCAGGTTTAAGCCTCAAATCTCCTACTAGCCACACACAAAGGCTTCTGACATGCACTGGAAACCACTCAGGCCTGCAGAATCGCCCAAGACCCACTGTAGCCTGGGTCCAATCCCACTCATTTTGCAGTGTGGAAGCCCCGGTCACCAGGCTCGTATTTCAGAGAATCCTCCTGCCAATGATACTCATTCTGGTATGGTGTCTTAATAACTTTTAAGAGCTTTAAATGACTATTAGAAAGGATGTCCTCCATCTGCTACCCAGTCAAACTCCTAGGGGGAAATATCCACTCCCAATTATGGGACAGACACACCACATTAGTGACAGATCCAGACACTGTATTAACAATCACTAAAGAGCACCCCCACATTTGTCACTGGAGCATATATTTACATTCACTTAGCTTTGGCTGACAATACCCTATCTGCACATGCAAACCAAGTAATTGTCTTCCTATATATATAAATATTTTTCCTCCTGGGTGAGTCTCTTTCTCCATGCTAAAACACAACTCCATTGCCCAAGTCCCACCTTTCCAGACTTATCCCTCCTCCGTGGCTAACCCCAGTGTCTCTGTCCTTACCCTCTTTCCTGTTGCTTCCTCTGTGTCTGTCTCTCTTCTCCCCAGGTTGCCCTCTTTATGTTCATCACTACCCATTTCCCTGTCCTGTCCCACCCCACATCTTCCCTTGCTCCATCCATTGTGTCTGTCACTTCAGTGATGTCAGTGGAGTTCTAACACCAAATGAAGAATTGAGCCTTAATTTAGAACAGCAGCTATTGAGAGGTTGAGAGATAAAGGTTTCCTCTCTATTACCACACTGACTGCATGTTACTTGTCCTCACCTTCAAGGTCCTATGTAATCTCAGCCCCTTCCACTTGTCTGATGTCATTTTCCTCCTATGCTCCTCCTGATCCTCTCATCTTGTGCCTCCCTTTGTCTTTTTTAACAGTCTCACCAATAATACTTACATTGTTGTAAGTATTGTGTACACAGCTAGAGGCGCTGTGGAGTAACACCACCAAATGATGGCATCAAATCCATTGCTAATTAATAGAGCTCCCAACTTCTTCCCTCCCCCTGGGAAATATGCAGCATTTGGCCAACCAAAACATTTTACAAATTCATGTCAATTTCAGCCAATTGTTTTGATAAAAAAATGTCAGAAATGCTGGGCTAAATTCACGACTTGAGGGGAAGGCAGAGAAGGATATGTTGGTGCTCTAGAGTAGGGATTTGAACATGAAGTTCTCACATCCTCAATAAATGCCTTGGCCACTGGGGGGAAAGTACCACCGCACGGATTTTGTGAATCTAGCCCTGTTTCCAAATTTGATTTGATTTAATTTTTAAAAATTGGTTAAAACCCCCTGAAATATAAATAAACACTTCATTTCAGGTTGAACTGTTCACCCCAAAACATTTTTCCGAACTTTTTGATTTGCCAAAAATTTGAAAAACTTTGGTTTCAGGGTGAGCTGAAACTATTCTTTAAAATTCTTTTTCAGATCTGCCAGTGAACCAAAAAAATCAATTATTTGCACAGATCTACTAATGAATGCCACAAGCCAGAAACCAAGTGTCACAAACATACTAGCTAGTCTTGCCTAGTGGAGGGATTACTATAAAAATAAATGTTCTGATCCCTTCATAGTAACAACATCATTCAGGTAGTTTTACAATCGTTCCATTGTATTTCAGTGGCCTTAACACCAGCGGAACTAATTCAAAGGGGTCCGAGAAGAGATGAGGTTGAGCTAAGGAGACTGCATCAGCCCAAAATGCCAGCATGAATTTACTGTCTTTTATGGGGCCATTGACCCTTTAGTATTTCTTTTGACATTGTTTTTTCCCATTCGAATGGCTAATTGGATAAGCATGTCTCTAGCTTGATATTTGCATCCCTTTGTCCTCATGATCCACTGCTTAACATTAACAAACCAGTGGATTGTGTAGTGTACCAAATGAAGACATCACCCCTGGAGGCACAGGTGGATGTTTCTACCAGCTGAAAGGTGACAGTACATCATTAGCGTACCATCTGGTCTGCCATATCAACTGCTGAGCAGCAGTTTCAGTGCTGTCCCTTGCTGATGTGCTGTTGACATCCTTTAATTGATGCAGGTCACCTATGATAGCTAAGATTATGTTGAGTCCCACCATCAGCCTGTTGAACTTAGCTTCCTGACTTCGTCTGGGTACATGCACGGTTTGCTCCAAAAGGTGAGCAGACAAATGCTGCAACTTGCAGAAAAACTTCATTTACATAGTACACTCAGCATAAGCACAACTGTAATGAGGGCCCATGAATGCATTGCTAGGGGACTGGGTCTTATCTGGAAGTGTCACTGGAATTTAACAAAAAAATTTTTATGGTTAGCTTATAGTGTTTTGTTATATCACCCAGGGCATCATTTTTTTGGCATTAACCATGCACACAACACAGACTTCTCATGTCCCTTTAGGATGGGCCAGTGAGGGTAGAGTGTTGTATATATAAACACCGTCATGCCACGAAGTGATTTCTGCTCAATGCTATGTATGATCCATTGACATGAAAATGTTATCACATCCCCACACAAGACCTGCAGAGTTCATCCTCCAGGCATGTGGCACAGATGGCACAAAAGGAGTTTGGACAACTGCTGTCAGAGCTTAAGGGTCTTCTGAGTTCTTGTCACAATGCTGGACAGAGAAGGGCAAATGCCATGCTGTTCACTCAGTGAAGCCTCTTTTGCTGTTGGCTACATTTCTGTAAGTAAGATTTCTTGTATTTTGTTGTTTGATACTCTTCACTAAATAACTTCTGTGGATAATCATTGGCTGGCACGTCATTCCGAAATAGTTGCAAGTATCGGATGGTTGAAACTCAAGTTGTGCTGACTAGTTTTGATTGGGTATGTAGAGGACTTCATATATTCATGGCAAATCTACTGAGATATTTAGCAGGCTGAGCCTGGTAATCTAAAGTCTGAATCCAGTCTGTCAAGCTAGCAGGTGGAAAGCTAGATGTTCGCAGCCTCAAATCTATTAGTTTAGAACAGGGGTCGGCAACCTCTGGCACACGGCTCTCCAGGGTAAGCACCCTGGCAGGCCGGGCCAGTTTGTTTACCTGCCGCGTCCGCAGGTTCAGCCGATTGCAGCTCCCACTGGCCGCGGTTCGCCGCTCCAGGCCAATGGGGGCTGCGGGAAGCCACGGCCAGCACATCCCTTGGACCGCGCCGCTTCCCGCAGCCCCAATTGGCCTGGAGTGGCAAACCGCGGCCAGTGGGAGCTGCGATCCGCCGAACCGGCGGACGCAGCAGGTAAACAAACTGGCCCGGCCCGCCAGGGTGTTTACCCTGGTGAGCCGCGTGCCAGAGGTTGCCGACCCCTGGTTTAGAAGGACTTATGTATTCTTTTAAAACATTTGCTTAGCCCTATTGCTAACATCAATAGACTGTTTCCTTCAGAAGGCCCTGTTTTAATTGTTTATAAAGATTCAACATCCAAATCCAGAAACTGCCCAAACATGGCTGACTTCTTCCAGAGCAAAGCAAATGTCTGCCTGGTGGGTGGTCCTCCCATCCCATTCAGTAGGGCTAAAAGTGGTTGCCAACAACTCACTGCCAGACCCCATCCCACAGCTCCTTCTGGCAATGGGACCAGAATGTCCTATTCTGGTTGCTTGTGGCCCTTCAGATCATAAGGCCGCTTTGTGTCCAGGATGAGATATAATTTGCTAGCTTTGATTTCCATATTTGAGCATACATTATACTTTTCAGCCCTTCCCCACTGAAAAAAAGGATGGGCGGGTGAAGTAAAGGGTGGGTAAAGGAGAAAATGGTTCTGTCCCTCTTTTTAAACATTTTAATTTATGAATTTTATCAAAAAATGAAACCCCATTTATTTACAGAAAATTTCAACTGGCTTTAGTGGTGGCAGCTAGTACCAACCTAAAGTCCCAGAAAGCTTCAGTGGTGGGGCATTTATTTATGGCAGAAATCCAATCACATGCATCATAAATTCTGTACAAATTTCAGTGCAGTTTTAATGGTGCATTTCTGTGGGGGAAATATACAGGTTACTTTCCTGTAGCAAGAAAACTAACTGACTATTTAGCATGAACTTTAAAGTGAGCTCACCACAAGCCATGTTTGAGTTGGTTAGCCTTTCAGTATTAGATGTGGGAATGTCCTACTTCATGTTGAGTGAGCTAGGTTCTAAAGATTACCTTTAAGACCTACTCCTGTTGAAATTCATAAGAATTTTGCAATTAATGGGCTGAGGATCAGGCTCTTCATAATCCCTTCATAATGGGGTGTTTTTATGCCTCAGGATGAGCTGTGCAGCAAAGAAGATATCTGGGCAACTCTTCTTTCAGGCTGATCAAATAAAGACTTTAAAGTAATTTTAGATTACCTACTATTTCCTGTTCATTATTGTCATAGTAATCTGCTTCAAACATTATCTGGATGGAATTTGGGTGCTGAATCTTTGTAGCCTACATAGCCTCTGGGAGGTTCCCTTCACCTAATGCTGTACAAATTCAAGAGAAGACAGTGTTTGGGGTTCGGGGGGGGAAACGTCACTGTTCACCTGGCACAATAATCCCTTTTCTAAATAAGCCACTGGATTGCTTGTTCATATTAATTTTCATAAATGCCCAGTGATAGTAGTCTGCAGTTTCCAAAGTTTCATTGTGAAAATTATGCAGATATTATATAAACAAGGAGCATCTGCAACTAACTTCTCACGCTGGTCAGTTTAAAGCCACCAGAACTGACTTCTGTTTTTAATTTGGTGAAACCAACTTCATTTCCTGGGCTAAGACCTTGTAAGGTTACATTCTGGCCTGCAACTTTTCATGGATGGCTTATAAAATTCCTGAAAATTCGGATTTCTGATAGAAGTGCTGACTCAACCTGAACTCCAGCGTAACAGCATGGAGAACACAGCAAGGATAAAATGAAAGGCCTTTAAAAACTTCAGCTCTGCACAGTGGCAGATTTAGAGTTAGTCAGGTCCTGTGCGCAGCTTCATTTTCGGGGCTCCCCCGTTGGGACCCAGCCAAGAAAAAGAACATTCTCTCTTATCTCCCCCCTCCCCCGTTTTTCATTCTTTTTTTCTTCATCCTCCTCCTCCTATATTATAAGTAATAGGAAGTAAATGAAAATAAAGTGAGGTACCTTGACTGGGGCAGGGGGTTGGGGTGTGTGTGGGGGTGAGGCGTGCAGGCTCTGGGAGGAAGTTTAGGTGCGGGCTCTGGGCTGGGGTAGGGGGGTTATGGTGTGGGAGGGGGCCAGGGGGATGGTGCTTACCTTGGGCTGGGCGGCTCCCAAAGCGACTGGCACACCCCGCAGCTCCCATTGACAGCAGACATCCCCCCCAGGGGCCGCAGGGACATGCCAGCCGCTTCCAGGACCGGCGCGGCACGGAGGGAGGGAGGCAGAGTGGGCAGGGAGGGAGGAGCAGGTCTCCGTGTGCTCCGGGCTGGGGGTAGAGCAGAGACATGCCAGCAGCCGGCTGCTTCTGGGAGCGGTGCGGGGCCACCGGCCACGGCATGCAGGCACCCTGCCTGCCTGAGCCCTGCTGCGCTACCATATTTTGGGGGCCTGCCTGTCATTGGGGGCCCCGTGCCACCGCATGGTGTGTTTAATGGTAAATCTGTTCCTGGCTCTGCGTATCTGATCAGTCTCTGTAGGGACTAATGTGGCAACTTATCTGACAATACCCTCCTAGAGAAGCTCTCAGTTTTCTAGCGTGCTATGCATATCAATGAATTCAGGAGTAAACAATCCATGCAGCAGTGGCAAATTGTTTATGCATCATCACATCAATCTGTACAGAAATGGGCCCTGAATTACAAACCAAGTATCAGTATTGCCTGTATTTTTGCTCCTGGGGAGGAGAAACGTGGGGGGGGAGGTCAAATTTCTAGTCAGAAGGGCTCTCTTTCTTCCATCAATATAAGCAAACAACTGGTGCAGCTAGAGCAGCGTTTGTTAGCAAATACCCAGAGGTACTTCACAGAAATCAATCTTTGAGGAAAAATTGCATAAAAAATAAAAACTACCAAACCCAAAGACAGGCCTTACTACTCTGGGCGGTAGGAGAGGGGAGGGAGAGGTCCTGAATTTTGCAGAGTATTTCTCATACAAATGTATTTTCCAAGCCCTAAGAACTATACCAGTTACAACTCTGTTCAGTCAGATTCAAGGACAGGCGAGATTGCAAAAAGGAAAACAAGTGGAATTGGCTACAAGCTCCAGAAATACGTGTCTAAGAAGAATTTCCCTATTGGGGCAAACTGGGACAAGAATATTTCTACAAAAAGCAAATGACTTGGCTGGTAATTTTCCATGCTCCTTTTGGATACATCTGCACTGCAGCTGGGTGCATGCTTCCCAGCATGTGTAGACAGACACACTACCTCTGCTTGAGCTTGTGCTCTAAAAATAGCAACATAGCCAGGGATAGCATGGGTGGTGGCTCAGGCTAGCTGCCCAAGTATGTCCCCAAGGATCTGGGCCAGTTTGTACTCAGGCAATTAGCCCAAGCTGCTGCCAGTGCTACCTCCAGCTACACTGTGATTTGTGGATTGCTAGCTTGAGCAAAGCTAGGACATGTCTGTTTACCCACAGTAGGAAGCATGCGCCCTGCTGCAATGTATATGTACCATTTGCAACTGTGATAGCCATCTGTGTGCATCTCCGATACTCACTCCCATTGCCACCTAGCTAAGCCACTCTTCCTGAGCAAGTGGTGAAATCATAATGCTGGGTCTGTGACGTCACACAGCGTCTTGCCATGGAAGTGACTGTGATAATATAATTTAGCATGATGCCTTCATTGTGGAACTGGGCAACAGAGGCCGTGAATAATGTACTGTATTCATTAATGTTGTATTTGATTATGATAATTTGCATACTTATTTTGCATACTGTTATCTTTGGCAGTGAAGGTTTTTTTTAGAAAGCATGTTAAGGGCTAAGTGGGTTTAAGTTTAATATGTAAATAACACTGACGTTTCTATGTTGCATCTTCAGGACTGCACAACTCCAGCCTTTACCACCTCTCTCTTACCACTTTCCCCTCCTCCTATAGCCCCCCAAGTCCCCAGCACTGCTCCCCAGCTGCTCTGCACAATCCGTTTCCTTCTGCCACTCTTAGTTTCGCCCCTTCTGAGGAAGCATGGTCTACAGGTCAGAGCACCGGACTGGGAATCTGGACGCCTGTCTTCTGTTCCTGGCTGTTCGGCAGACTTGCTGTGGGACTTGCCCAAGATCACACAGTAACTCTGTGGCAAAGCCTGGAACAGAATCCAGATCTCCTTACTCCCTGTCCCTGTGCTTTAAACACAAAACCATTCTTCTCGTCCTCAAAAATGGTTATAAAGATACATGTTTACTGTACTGACGTGGTTGGAGGGTTAATGTTTGAAAAAAGCTTTGAGATCTCTGGATGTAAGGCACTGTAGAAATGTAAATTACCATTTCATGCCACCTGGTGTGCTACTGGCTGTGTGTCCTACACCCTCCACGTCCACCTTCAAATCCTTCCGTAAAACCCACTTCTATCACAAAGCCTTGACACTTTGATCCCATTGCCAAGGATTCCTATGAGCCTTTATGAGCTTGAATTGTTTTCTGTTATAGCTTATTTGAGTTAGATTATATATTACTTGGGGTCTGGTGTAACTAAGTTCTTTTCCACTCTGAGTGGAATCAAGTAGCATTTGAAGTGAGCAGGAGAATAAAAAGTCTTAAGGTGAAAGAGAAATTCCATTTAGACTGAGAGATAGTTCAACATCAGACGATCTAGAGATTCAGTTCAGAGGAATGAGCTGATGTTTGATTGTTCACCCAAATCTTCAAGTCTGCAAAACTGGGATGGAACTTATGACTATCTCATGAGATTTCAGGTACTTCCTCTTCCTGGCTATTCCAGAAATAGCACAAGAGCAGACTTTCTCAAGATGTCTTATTTGGGTCATTCCTGCTTCTGGTCCTGGCCAGAATCCAGAAACATGGAGCTGCACAAAGATAAAAAAGAAGGGCAAAAAAAAAAGATAATTTAACAGAACTCTCTCCTTTCAAACTTCAAAAATGTTTCAATTCCAATTATGGGTAAAGGTTCGAGTTGTTTTATTGATTAAAAATTGAGCGATGGGTGGAATTCATAGTAGAAAGGACGTGAGATTTTTGCAGAGGCTTTTAGTAACGATTGATTCATATCATTAAGCTTTAGAAGGCTAAAGGAAATCCATACAAAGGATGTGGAAGGTTTTCCAGGTCTCAGAGACCATCAAGGCCATAAATGCCCCCAATCCTTTTAGGAAGTGATAAACAGGACGTTTTAAGGCAACCTGATGTTCCAGCATGTTGTTTTATTGTTAAGTAAACTGTAGATTTCAGTGTAGATTTTAGCTTTCCTTCCTAATATCTGTTTCACATTTGGTCTTTCTTTTCACCATTGTTTGGGGGTAGTAGAAAGTTGGAACAGAAGTACCTCAGAAGCTACAGTCCTGCAGTTTAGAGCTATTTGTGGCATGAGAGCAACGAATGGGAGAGTGTGTGCATGTTGTGTTTGTGTACACACGCACACACACATAAAATTCAAAGAAACCTTTCATATAGAAGAAACAACTAGAAAACACAGTTGTCTCACCCATCCATTCCCATTGCCTACATCGGATTTGTACCAATAAATGACTCAGTGGAATTCTTTGTATTCTATTATCTATCTCCTGAGCAATCCACTCTCCTAATCTGGGCCAGTTTTAAACCAATTAAAATATCCAACAGTTCACGTGTCCTTCATTTTTTTCAGGTTTTTTTTCCCTCTGCGTGTTAAAAAGCAACAGGAGAGAATCCTTCAATGTGCCAGTTGTGTATGCAGCACCTCATTTTTCTCCCACACTCATATATAACAGGAGTAACTACAGCATGGAACTACAGCAGAGTAAGCTGCTACAAGCTAGAAGAGACTTAAGCCCCCATTGTTTGTTAAAAGGACACAATGGAGCTGTGTCTTAGATTTATTTTCCTCTGACAAATTTTACAGATATATAGGTGCAATTAAATTTTCTGCAAGCATGCTATTTGGCCAGCCTTCTGCCCCTGCTCCTTCTGCCCCATCCAATGTGTGTGCTGAAGCCACTTATCACGAGATAGCAAAAAATGATATACTGATCATGAGAAAATGTTTCGTAGTGGCGCTTCATGGAACTAGTTTCATGGCTCAGTTACGTGGTTCCTTAGCAGTTCAAGTTCTCTAAAATGTGGTAATTAAACCAAGATGAAAATACAGTTTATAGAGTGGAACAATTCCTGGGAGAAGAGGGACTATCCAGGTGGGTCTGGTTCCAGCTATTTTGGACAGTAATCTGCAAAATAATTTCAGATCTAGGCAGATGGCATTTGTGTAGTTTGTCACTTGTGGCATGTGGGACCAATTTCTAATGGCAAGCATTGAGTTTGGCTTGGCTGAGAGTTGTAGCATTAGGGTTCCAGAAGAGGGTGTGCCAGCAAGGACAGTTTTATTAACTTGCTTTTATAATGATAATTTCTGGTATCTCTAAGGATCCCAAACCATTTCACAAGCCTTGCCAAATGATTGGACAACATGTCTCCACTACCCTGCTGCCCTTTCACTTTCACAAGCAATGATTCAAGCAACAAAAAAAGACAGATGATGGTGATATCCATTTGAAAACAGGTGGCACCATGTAGCATTTGCTGTGCAACTTTGACCCACCTCACTATGCCATATCCTCCTGGACTACTTCTAACACTCCACCAACTCAAACCATTGCAGTTTTTTAAACACCATTTATCAGAAAAAAAGGTTGACAAAACACAAATGGGTCTCTTAAATACTGGTTATGAATAAGAATTTGTTGATACTTGTATGGAATGTTAATAATGAACAAATAAAAAGTTTCCTCCCTTCCAATAATTGTGGCATTTCTACCTCTACAATGGAACTGACGTGGTCTGAGGTGCACGGCAGGCAATATATGGCCAAGGTGCAAGACCCTGAGTCCCATCAGGGCTAAAACTATGTCTCTGGGGAGCTGGAATCCTTCTACTCTCCACACTGTTCCAGTGGTGTGGGGAGTTAGTGATATCTTGGATCTTAAATTCATCACATTCGGGTTTAGAAGAAAGCTATTTGGGATTATGCACTTTTAAATAAGTATTAGTTATCATTTTCCCCTCCCGCTGAGGCCTGTACATGGGGTCATGGTATTAAGGCAGCCTGGCTTTACAGGCTAAGAGAAATAAAAAAACTGTACCAATAAAAACATTAATTTTCTCTCACAAATTTCTAAAAAAATTTGTTTGATAGTTTGTCCTGGTACTATATCCATGGAAATATGGATTAAAGGCATTCTGGGCTTGATGGGGCTGAGACTGATGGAGCATGGGGTTGGAGAAAGCAAAAGTGGACTCCGGGGTTGGAAGAGGTAAGGGAGCACTGTGGTTGGAATGGAAAGGAGATGTGGGGGATTTAAACAACACTCAGGAAAGGTACAGAGTGAAGGAGAGACCAATGTTATGGGGGAGACAATCTACACAGAAATAAATAGTTAATTACTTTAAGTATAGCACTATATAATGAAAAAAGATGGGAGGGGTGTGTTTGGGCAGTCTCCATTGTTCTGCCTTTCTTTCTAGCCACATGTTCTTTTTATTATTGTTTATTATTGTTTCTTCTATTTCCCACTGCATCTTTTTCTTTTGTTCTCCATCCCTCCTCCTGTGTGTGGGAGTGATTGAGATATGGCTATTCAGTGTGTGACTTTCTGGCCCTTCGCACCACCTTTCCATACTGTGTATCCATTTGTATAACATCATCTGCTGGTGCTTAGCCATAAACATGGTGGAAGCGGAACCACAGAGCACCAAAGTTCTAAAATGGAACATTCCTAATGTTTTGTGGGGCAACATCACTGAAGATTCCCTCCTGCCTGGCAGAAAGGAGTAACAGAATTGCTCACCTACTCTCAGGCATTGCTAGGCTTCACTCTTTGCTTCTTACCTTTCACAGTAATAATCATGGCTCTGACCATTTAAAGTGAGCCAAGATTTTCATTATTAGAATCTAATTATAGAAATGATTTAACTATTTTGCTTTTAATGCAGCTCCAATAGAAGAAATAAAGCCTTTTCCTCTTTAGATGTGGCAGGAAATTAGCAGTTAAATAAGTGAACATTATAAGATGAAAATCTTAAAGTGATTACAACTATGAAAGGAGAGAATACCAAATTGAAACAACCATTTAATCAAGCTGAAGAATCAAAATCCAGCCCTTGACTTGTTTCCACGATCTAGTGGAGGTGCATGGAAGCGGTCGCTTAGTGTAGCACTTATGGTATGAGTCAAGTTCTGCTGAATATCAATACCTCAACCTTTACCAACCTTTACAGCATTTAACATGCAAAATATCTTCACTTGTGGGTTACACTTTGTATGAAATGGCTGTAATTATACTGCAACTGAAATAAAAATGAATAAGTAATTACAATTTTAATTGCTCTAGTAATGGCAGGAAGTTCAAGTGACTTAAGTATTGCAAAGTTAGCAGCAAGACTAAGTTTGGTAAAAGGCCATTCCTCAGTTAGATAAGTTCATGGAGGATAGTTCCATCAATGGCTACTAGTCAATATGGTCAGGGACACAACCCCATGCACTGAGTGTCCCTAAACCTTCAACTGCCAGAAACTGGAACTAGATGACAGGTGACAGATCACTTGAATCTGCCCTGTTCTGTTTATTCCCTCTATCACTGGCTGCTGTCAGACGACATGATACTGGGAGAGATGGACCATTCATATGACCTAGTATGGCCATTCTTATGTTATATTTTCTAAATATGGAGGAGAGGAGGGGAAACCATCTCCTACTCTCTGTTTTTCCCCTTTAGCAGCCATACCAACACATACCAACTCCTAAAATAATGAGGCCGCTTGGCTTTATGAGATAGTGACATGTTAAAACTGAAGCATTTTAGCCATAAGCAGTTTTATGGTTGAGAGATTTTTCTTGTAATTTATTGGGCTTCTGTGCAGTTCATCAACTTGAAATGTTTGCTTACCCTAAATATCTGTGGCGTATGCAATAATAATCCCTTAAAGACAGGCTCTGAGAGATTCCCACAATGCAGTGGGAGGGTTTGGTGGTGGTGGCTATTACACCGGGAATATAATATTGTTTAATAGGCATTTCCTGCTGGCTAATGTACAGCATAGTACTGCAAAGGGGAGAACTTGATTTAGGTGCCCCATCATGTATAATCAGCATTCTTTATTTTCATCCATTCTGGCTAATTATGGAAACAAGCATTTCAAATCAGTGAGCAAATGGAAAGGATTTTTTCCCCTCTTTGCATTTAACGTGTTCATTACACTAAAGGGTAGGTGGAGGCTGCTCACCAGAGCTGGCATTGGCTGTGATAAGTAGTGACACTGTGCAACCATTTATATTTGAGGGAAGTTTCAAAACCTTAAATAGGTTGTCATTAATGCCACCTGGGAAATTATGATGAAACCCATTACATGTTAGTGTGAATGTATCACCACTGTAATTCTCAATTATCACAGTGCTGGTCCTTTTAATTTGCTACTAGAATGGACTCGTGTTGTGCTTTTTTCAGTATTTGTTACCATCTCTATCACAGTGGGGGTTTTAATCCCTCATACAGACGACACACTACAAAATAAGATTAAATGCTCTCACAACTAGTATGCAACTTCTCTTGTTGCTATACCACCTAACAATGTAAAAGGCAGAAAGAATTAGCCAGGAAAAAGACAAGAGGCAACAGAAATGCAGAATGAAACTACTGATTCAGTTCCAGATGTGAGGTGAACAATAACTAAAAGGGGTCAGACTGGATCATCATAAATGTCCCTTCTAGCCTTAAAATCTATGGCTCTGTGAATGCCAATTGTAACATTACAATCTGCACTCTGAGGCAATACATAGCTTCATCCTTCAAAGAAGAGACCAAGGAGGGATTTGAGCCAATATACTCTCCTTGGTCCCTCCCCCGCTTGCTCCTGAGTGTCTGTGGCCAAGGTCCCAGCTATTTCCCACTTCTGCCCATCCATATAAGTGAGAGAAGGAGTCTCAGCTCCAGGGAGTCTTCGCTCCAGCTGACCCTGTGGTTTGCAATATGGGTAGCCTGTGCAGAGGGTGGTGTAAAGGTGCACCTTGCATCCTCTTACTCCCCTACTCTCTGCTAAGGGTAGGTCAGAACGGATTGTCAGAAAGCCCCAAGAAATGTTTAACCCATCTGATCACTAGACACTAGGCCTTTCCTCCCAAACTACATGCACCACACTACGGAAATGCAGCCCCACCTAGGGTGCAGGGTGGTAATTAACTAGTGCCTAGTTCTAAGCACAACAGTGGGAACAGAAAAATTGTGACCAAAGGGTCTCCTTATGAGAAGTGCCATGGGAATCCACACAGAGCAGATAGGAAAGGAAAGTTACTTACCATGTGCAGTAATTAGCGTTCTTCAAGTTGTGTTGTCCACATGCACTTTCCACTGACGGTACACATGCACTTCATGTGTACATCGGAGCCTTTTGGGCTAGCAGAATCTGTAGGTACTGTAGGGCGTGCATGTGCTTTTCAGTCCTCCTGCTCTGCCACAAGGGTATAAAAGGCCAATGCATGCCTGCTGCCATATACCAGAAGCTCTAGGAGAAGATTCAGTGTTAGAGGGGATGGAAAGGTGAGATGTGGAATGTGCATATGAACATTACATCTCAAAGAACTCCAGTTACTGTACACAGTAAGTAACTTTCCTTTCTCCTTCATTGATTGTCCATGTGCTCATTCTACTGATGGTGCCTGCCAAGCAGTTATCATACAAAGGAGGTGGCAGCTCAGAATAATTAACAAAATAATGATTGAAGGCCAGCTTTGCCAAATGCAGAATCTCATCTAAAGGCTTCTGTCAAGGGATAATGTCAAGTAAATGTATGAATTGATGCCCAAGTAGCTGCCTTACAAATGTCTGATAACGTATGATTTGGATGGACTGTCCCATGTGAAATGGAGAAAGGACTTGCAGGCCTTCCATACAGCTTGGCGTTCTAGGAGGTTGATATGCATTCACCTCTCCCTCTGAGACCATAGACCTTGAACAGTTAGTTCTCCCACTGGGCTCCCCAACCCTGTAGAGATGTGTCTGAGATATGGCTTGGGAAGGCAGAGGTGCTCTGAATGGGACCCCTTTGCATGTATTTGATGGTTCCTTCCACCATTTCAGTGAGGAGAGGATCAATAGCAGGCTAGTAAGGGGGGTATCTATGTGATGTTTGGAGGGTGTGTAGACTGCAGCCAACAGAGGTGCAGTCTGGCAATCCCTTGCATAAAATGCAGCATTTAAACCCGGGTACCGGATGATATCATAACTAATAACTAATAGAGATTGCAACACACCACTGAACTACTAACTAACAAACTACTTAACTATTCAAACACTAAAATTGTAGCTGTGTAACTAAAGGGTAACAAGAAAACATTCTACAAATACATTAGAAGCAAGAGGAAGACCAAGGACAGGTAGCCCTGTTACTCAATGGGGGGGGAGGGGGAATAATAACAAAAAATGTGGAAATAGCAGAGGTGCTTAATGACTTCTTTGTTTTGGTTTTCACCAAGAAGGTTGGTGGTGATTGGCTGTCTAACATAGTAAATAACAGTGAAAATGAGGTAGGATCAGAAGAGGCTAAAATAGGGAAAGAACAAGATAAAACTTACTTAGACAAATTAGATGTCTTTAAGTCACCAGAGCCTGATGAAATGCATCCTAGAATACTCACAGAGCTGAGTGAGGAGATATCTGAGCCATTAGCGATTGTCTTTGAAAAGTCATGGAGGACTGGAGAGATTCCAGAAGACTAGAAAAGGGCAACTATAGTGCCAATCTATAAAAAGGGAAATAAGGACAACCTGGGGAATTACAGACCAGTCAGCTTAACTTCTGTACCCGGAAAGATAATGGAGCAAATAATTAAGCAATCAATTTGCAAATATCTAGAAGACAATAAGGTGATAAGTCACAGTCAGCATGGATTGTCAAAAACAAATCATATCAGACCAATCTGATAGCTTTCTTTGACAGAGTAACAAGCCTTGTGGATGGGGGGAAGCAGTAGACGTGGTATATCTTGACTTTAGTAAAGCTTTTGATACTGTCTCACATGACCTTCTCATAAACAAACTAGGAAAAGGCAACCTAGATGGAGCTACTATAAGGTGGGTGCAAAACTGGTTGGAAAACCATTCCCAAAGAGTAGTTATCAGTGGTTCACAGTCATGCTGGAAGGACATAATGAGTGGGGTCCCACAGGGATCTGGGTCTGTTTCTGTTCAATGTCTTCATCAATGATTTAGATAATGGCATAGAGAGTACACTTATAAAGTTTGCGGACAATACCAAGCTGAGAGGGGTTGCAAGTGCTTTGGAGGATAGGATTATAGTTCAAAATGATCTGGACAAACTAGAAATGGTCTGAAGTAAATAGGATGAATTTCAATAAGGACAAATGCAAAGTACTCCACTTAGGAAGGAAAAATCAGTTGCACACATACAAAATGGGAAATGACTGCCTAGGAAGGAGTACTGTGGAAAGGGATCTGGGAGTCATAGTGGACCACAAGCTAAATATGAGTCAACAGTGTAATGCTGTTGGAAAAAAACCAAACATCATTCTGGGATGAGTGTTGTAAGCAAGACATGAGAAGTAATTCTTCCACTCTACTCCACGCTGATTAGGCCTCAGCTGGAGTATTGTGTCCAGTTCTGGGCATCACATTTCAGGAAGGATGTGGACAAATTGGAGAGAATCCAGAGAAGAGTGACAAAAATGATTAAAGGTCTAGAAAACATGACCTATGAGGGAAGACTGAAAAAATTGGGTTTGTTTAGTCTGGAAAAGAGAAGACTGAGGGTGGACACGATAACAGTTTTAAAGTACATAAAAGATTGTTACAAGGTGGAGGGACAAAAATTGTTTTTCTTAACCTCTGAGGATAGGACAAGAAGCAATGGGCTTAAATTGCAGCAAGGGAGGTTTAGGTTGAACATTAGGAAAAACTTCCTAACTGTCAGGGTGGTTAAGCACTGGAATAAATTGCCTAGGGAGGTTGTGGAATCTTCCATCATTGGAGATTTTTAAGAGCAGGTTAGACAAACACCTGTCAGGGATGGTCTAGATTGGGGTCGGCAACCTCTGGCACGTGGCTCGCCAGGGTAAGCATCCTGGCGGGCCGAGCCAGTTTGTTTACCTGCCGGGTCAGCTGATCATGGCTCCCACTGGCCGCGGTTCGCCGTCCCAGGCCAATGGGGGCGGCAGGAAGCGGTGCGGGCCGAGGAATGTGCTGGCTGCAGCTTCCCGCCACCCCTATTGGCCTGGAGCGGTGAACCGCGGCCAGTGGGAGCCATGATCGGCCGAACTTGCCGACGCAGCAGGTAAACAAATGGGCCCGGCCCGCCAGGGTGCTTACCCTGGCAAGCCGCATGCCAGAGGTTGCCGACCCCGGTCTAGATAATACTTAGTCCCGCCATAAGTGCAGGGGACTGGACTAGATGACCTCTCGAGGTCCCTTCCAGTCGTATGATTCTAAGACTATCTAGAAGGCTGACAGTATCTCGGCCCATAGGGCTCCATCTCTAAGCTGTGAGGAGCTGAGAGGAGCTGAATAGTGGTAGGTGTGCTTCACCCTTATATACCCATTTCACAAGGCCTAAAAAGCACATATGCATCCTGCATGTACTGCTGGCCAAAAAGACTCTGATCTCTGAGACATGAGGTACATGCGTACCACCAGTGGAATAGGCATAGAATGGGCATGTGGACAATCACTTGAAGGAGATTTTCTGTTTTAAGGTTGCAGTCAAAAAAAGCCACATACAGTTAGATATATGGCCCTCATCTTATAGCAGGGTTAGGATTGAATAAAGCAAGAGAAAAGGTAGGTGAGGTAATATTTTTATTGGACCATCTTCTGTTGGTGGAAGGTACAAGCTTTCAAGCTACATGGAGTTCTCCTTCATATCAAAGGGTTGAGTTAAGGCAACCAAGACAGAAATCTCTATTTCTAGTGAGGCTAGCTCCGTCAGCCAGCTTTGATGCTTAAGGCCCTAAAGCCACGTCCTTTCCAGAAAAGAGATTTCATGTTCAGTCCAATAGGCTGTTACACTGTTGTAGCTTTTGGGAGGAAAGAGACTAAGCCACTTGAAAAGAAGTATTAGTTAAATAAAAAAGTCAATGTTTAGGGGATGTTTTAGCACTATATTATGGAGGCAAGAATAGCAATAAAATCACTGTTTCACACTTTAATTAGATGAATTTTACCTCCAAATTTGGCATCATACTTGTTGTGGGACAATTTTCAGTTTCAGTGGACAACTGGATTTTCTGCATGACTGTAGTAAATCTGTACAACCTCTTATGCAGAAGGAATCGTTTACAATGCTGCCTCTTGAAATTGTGCCTCTTTTCCACATATTTATGTAGGGTCTCCTAGCTAAACAATCACAGTTCTCACAAATTCCATACTGCTTCACAGACAAGGTAGTGAGAGAGACCAGCTTTTGAGCTTACACAGACAAAACTAACAGTTTCCCAAACCTGAAAAAGAGCTTTGTGTAAGCTTGAAAGCTTGATTCTCACCAACAGAAGTTGGTCCAATAAAAGATATTACCTCACCTCCTTGTCTCTCCAATATCCTGGGACCAACAGGGCAACAATAACACTGCATACAAACTGCTCACTCACTCACTCTCTCTTTCTGATATCCTGGATATGTGGTGAGCCAGGAAGGAAGGCAGCCTAGGTACCAGAGTTATGGCAATGGCCTCTCAGAGGAGAGAGAAGATTCTGGGAAGCCAGGGGATGAGCTAGCAGACAGCAGGAGAAGACAGATTAAGCAGGAGCATGAGGACTGGGGCAGGGTATTTGGGCTTGGAGGTAAGTAGGCAGGAACATGCAGGTGTCTTGGCAGAATAGGACTTGTTGGTGCGCAGACCTAGAGTAGAAAGGACTAAGTATGTGCAGAAAGCCTAAGGTGTGGGGTATATGTCATGTGAAGTCCCTAATAAAAGTTTATGTCATATTGATCCTCATAATTATTGCAAGATGTATGGCTGGATAGTATTTAAGAAGTTGTGTATATGTGCTAAAAATATATTTAAGGTCTATCCCCAACCAGTGTCTGGCAAGGCTTGGTGCTTGAAGAGTACCCCACCACTGCTGCTTTGGCTGCCCACATCACTAGAGGAACCAAGTGACTCTGCACCAAGGCATTGGTACACCAAGGTTGCCGACCCCGGTCTAGATAATACTTAGTCCCGCCATGAGTGCAGGGGACTGGACTAGATGACCTCTCGAGGTCCCTTCCAGTCGTATGATTCTAAGACTATCTAGAAGGCTGACAGTATCTCGGCCCATAGGGCTCCATCTCTAAGCTGTGAGGAGCTGAGAGGTACACCAAGGGCTACCCATAGCCTGCTCCCTTGTACTGCTGTTCGGAATGAGAGCAGAGATGTGGTGAGTGGTGGAAGGAGAAAGCTGAGGCTGATGAGTGAAGTGTAGGTTCGGCGCTTACTTGCTTATCTCATTTCAGTGGTTTACATTATTGGGCTATGCAATCCAATAACCTCAACGCCAACTTAATGAAGTTTTTGTGTTGAGATATAATTAATAAAGGCTCCTAATGAGACGATATTACACCACCTTTGTGTGGCCACTTTGGTGAGGCAAGAGCAGAGACAGGTTCAGACCAAACCCCTCCCTGATCCAAACATCCCTGAGCTTAAGGCAAAACAGATCCAAATATGGATTCAAACTTTTCAGCTGGCTCCTATCTCTATAATGGATTAACCAAAATCCAGGATATGAGCATGTCCAGATGATGGGAAAGGTCAGATCCGGATCTGAACTTTGTGGTTCTAGCCCAACTCTAGACAAGACCAAAGATCTTAATCTTGTATGGCTCAGCCTCTAATTTGCAAGGAGTCGTGAACCGAAAAAGTCAGTGATAGCTTAATCCCTATGTGATGGTTCTTGGGGTACCCAGCACTGTGAGTCACCTTGTTACACCTCTGCCTCAAGTGAGAGGAAGACTTGTTTGTGCTTAACGGGGCGTCAGCTTGCTGACCCCATCAATCTGTTAGCCATCCAAACAATCTCCTCAGAGCAATGTCAGTCCTTACTTTAAAAAGCAACAGAGAGTCTTGTGGCATCTTTAAGACTAACAGATGTATTGGAGCATAAGCTTTCGTGAGTGAATACCCACTTCGTCAGTCGCATGACAATGTGGATATTCACCCACGAAAGCTTATGCTCCAATACATCTGTTAGTCTTAAAGGTGCCACAAGACTCTCTGTTGCTTTTTACAGATCCAGACTAACACGGCTGCCCCTCTGATACTTGAGTCCTTACTTTGCCTTTCAGGTTAAAAAAAGGTTCACCCAGTCCCCGAGCCCCTTTTGAAGCATTCCCAGGTAATGTTCAGCCCCTTATCCACTGAACTCTCAGAGTTATACCAGGTTTGCTGTCCCCAAGGGAACAGTGCATAAGCCAGCTCCAATGATTCAACCCAGGATCAGTTCTTGTATAACCCCACAGCCCTGAGTTATGATTGTTTTCACTATACATATAAGTTTATTAACAACGATTAAGATCTAAGAGATAGCGAGAAAGGATAATGGAAACAAACGTTAAATATAAAATCATAATATGCTTCCTAGAGATTAAACTTAACTAATCTTTTGTCTAAGGCAGTTTATCTCACCCAGTCCTTTACACTGCTTCCAACCTGCCCTGGTTTTCATGATTGTAATTGAATGATTTCTTAGTTTTCATGAATGTAATTGCACTGCTTGATTGCTTCCTTAGGTACAGGATAAAGCAGTGTCTTTTTGCCTTCCTCTTATATACCCCAAAATTACTTGTTTGCCTCCAGAGACAGGGTAACCCCCTGTGGTTCATTCTCTAGTATACTCCTTTCCTGTCGACTCAATATGTAAGTAGGTTGTGCATTGTGATGACTTACAATGTTTAATTAACATTTTAACAGAGATTCACATCTTACCTCCCATCAGAAAAAAACCTGTTTTTTCTCTTTAGTTGGGGACAGACAAATATATATTTTAGTACATATACACAACTCTTTAAATATTATCCATCCATACACCTGACAATAATTGCAAGGGTCAGTATGACATGAGCTTTTATTAGAGACTTCACATTACATCATTTATGGATAAATACCATAAATGCAGTGTTCTGGGCATAGTGGATGTGTCAGGATTGTTAGGAATTGCTATTAGACAATAGTGCACCCTTTGATGATTGGCATTGAGGGTTCCATTAAAAACAGAAATGAGATAAAACAATAGACATGGAAGGACATGTGGCCTAATGTAGTAATATGTGTTGATGGTGTCACTTCAGGTTGGCCCCATTGTGAGGTGGGCGATAGGCTCTCATGGGAAACTGGGATCTGTCTCTCAAACTTCTTCCTTTCATGAGGCGATTTACTACAAAATATTGCTCCAAGCTTTAAAATAATGAGCCAACCACTGGCTCACTTACTCCACTGCAGCCCAATTAAAGTCTTGACTGTTGCAAAGATTCACAACTCCTCTTCCTTTCCAGACAACTGCATAATTCACACTTGGTCCTCACCAG
Source organism: Emys orbicularis (assembly GCF_028017835.1). NCBI lineage: Eukaryota > Metazoa > Chordata > Testudines > Emydidae > Emys > Emys orbicularis. Next base: position 90,341,277 of record NC_088690.1, read on the forward strand.
GACACCTGGTGGTATTTCAGTTTTATTATTACCTAGACATAGCCGCAAAGCTGACCGTAGTGCTGACCAAATCCCCATTTCCCCCGGAGCTGAAAACACATATCAGAGCTGAAAATAACAACATTGCTCCACCTAATAGAGATCCATCTTTAGTTCAGAACCAACCTTAGAAAGGGTATGGAGATGCTAATGTGTTCAGCTAAGTATTTAGAAGTGTGGATGCTTGTTAGAACCAGCTAAACCACTTACATCTACAAAATTGTGCTTGCAATGTCACAAAAAGTAGTTTTATTGAAAGATGTCTGTACTTCCTGCTTCCATTTCAAAGGGAATTACAGTAAACATCTTATTGTTATCATCAAAATATTCAGCACCTATATTAAACAAGCCATCAAACTTCCTATAAATAAAGTGCTAACATATTGTGGCGTAATGATACAAACACTGCATGGTACAACAGGGATACTTCATTGTGCTCGGCTACTGTTGTAGAATAATGTAATTATTTTTCACACGGGACATCACTATATTTGACTACCATCGCTACAAAACAGAACATAGCAAATACATCAGATCTATAATTCCATTGGGTATAGTGCCTAGGAAAAGTTTTCTTATCACTAGTCAGAAGCTTAAAAGAATAACTATCCCATGCTATCCCCACAGGAAGATCCAGAGGCAATCTATATTAATGGAAAAACTTAATCAGAGTCTGTGGAAACATACGCTACAGAGATTTTTCCACCTTCCACTTTGTTGTTTGGGTTAACTTGTTCAGTGAATACTAAAACTCTTATTCAAAGGAAAAATAGCTTTGCACAGACGCCACTGTGCAAACAATAACTGGAAGGGGGAAACATTATCAACTGAGAACATGGCAATTTGACTTACAAGTAAACAGACAGGAAAATGTGACAGGGAGCGAACAAAGAATGGTTCTTACTGGGTGAAGCCACCTGTATGGTACATTGGTAATGTGGGTTAATTTCATAGGCATTACAAAATATCCTGAGGGGCACACTGTGTAAAACTATGGTCCCTGTCACTTGCAGAGGAAACAATAGAATGTGGCAGAGTCGATCTCAAGTCATGACAGATGTGAAATTAATTGCTGTGAGTTAATGAGTTTCTTGGCACAGTTTGGATAAGGCTGCCCTACTGCCTAGGTAAGGACAGCAGTAGTAGTGGGTGAAACTCAAATTGTGCAGTTTGGATAAGCATTGAAATGTTTGGATATACCATTTATCTGCCCTCCATCAAGCCTTGGGACTAACCCTCCCTAATCCCAGCACAACAATCCCACCAACTGAATTTATGACCCTTCCTGGAGATTTCCCAATCTCATGGGCTCAGTTTCTCCATTAAGTATGGAGATGCCAAGTAAGGCATCTCCTTAGGAAGGGAGTCATTGAAACTACCTCTCAAAATCAACTTCTGCTCTTTAAGAGTGACTGGCTGGTCTGCTCTCCTGCTCTTTTATTCAGGGAATGGCCTAACCGCCCACTACATCCAATCCTTGCCCAATTTTGGTTAAGGACATTTGAGGAATCCTTTACTGTTATGGCAACTGAATCTTTAGTGGCCACAAAAAGCAAACTGAACCTAGGCCTTTATGGTCTCTTTCAAAAGACCTCTGCATTGTAAACTGCATGGTATTCACTGTACTTACCTATATAAAAGGATGAGTCAACCATACCAAGATCTGGACAGATGGTGGCTCCACAGGGGGTAGGTATTTCAAACCTGATGCTCAGGCCACTAACTTCTCCTCTCTGCATTGTAAGTAAAGGCTGTCCTGAACAGCAAGCATTGCTCCAGGGGACTAATCAAATTTGTTCTTCATTAAGGCCCCAATCCTGAACTGAGAACCACATTGGCCATTGACCTCACTGGGGCTCCATTCAGGCACAGATGTGTGCTTGGAGATTTCACTGAAGGATCAGGTCTAAGAATCCAGATGTTTATTTTTTTAAAAAGGTTTAATTTTAATTTATATTTTAAAATTAATTTTCTTCTCCTGAAAGGTGCTGCAGTTCCAGTCCTGGAGACTGACGTTTTTTATTTATCCACAGAAGTGTTATTACATGGGAAATGAGTGAAGCAAGCTTCCTCAGTCATCTGTGACAATGTGCCCATACCCAAGTTCCAGTGGAACGATTGCCTCCAAAAAAAAAAGTAGTTCAGACTCCAGGAACATTTCATCCTTGGCTTTCCCCTTGAGCCTGACTGTTAATTCTGGGGGTCTGTTATGATTTTCTTTCTTGGGGGTCCTGTGAACACCTCTCCACTACAAACTTGATGGAGGCCACCAACTCTTTTCACATTAGCTGCCAAACAAGCTGCCATCCTCCGAACACTGAGGCACAAGCTCAACTTCAAGCATGTGAGGAAGCCCACTGAAGTCAAATGACTGCACGTGTGCTTAAAGCTAAGCATGTGCTTATATGTTTCTGAGAGGGAAGCTTTGGTTTGGAATCCTAGTGACCTAAATAGTGAAAGGCCAATTAACACTCCCTGATCCATCATCTGGCCCTCTTCAGGGACACTTCTTGATGTTGTACCATAGAAGAGCCAAGATTAATCCCTGTAATTTATTGCTTGCCACTATTACAGAGTTGCCCATTACGCTTGTCCGAGGCTGAGGTATTTCAGGTGCTTCCAGACAGGTCAGCGATAAAGTGGATCAAAACTTTAACATTGGGCAGCTGCCTCTTACCATGCCTGAAAGAGAAAAGAAATCTGTACCTAGGCAAAAGAATGATTTGTTCCATAGTGAAAGGGATTGGGGAGAGGAAGAAGAGGTGAGAAAAATCAGGTATTAATAATATTACAAACAATAATTAATAACAAACCCCAGCAGTACACACAGAACACTCCATGACTTTCATGGAGAGGAGCTTGTTTGATACAGAAAGCTTGCTTCAGACACCGTTGAACTGGCTGGGAATATTGATGTGCTTAACAATGGTTTGATCTGGAAATCAGTTCAGGGGAGATGATTTGTTTGCTCTGTCCAGTTTAGCCCATTCAGTACTTGAGGTACTTGCTTTGATATTGGAAGAAATTCAACTAATGCTGGAAGATTTGGGGGCAGGGGTTGTTTGTTGTTTTATCAGGCATCCGTCTAGATTCTAGAGGGTGAAAACTTGAACATTCACTCAAATGTTGTATATGTGTCTATAATAAGCTGAACAAAGGAACAGCTGACAGCTCGTGATCATTTACAGATAGAGCAGTTCCTATTTAGCAATCTTGTGACTGCATTTTCTATCTCTACGTGCAAAGCCTGCTAATTGGTATGTGGATTTTGTTGCAATTTGGTTGCAAATTAAACACTATGAATTTACAGAAAACCAAACATAAATGCTAACTTGCTAGGGAGGATATTAAAACTCACACTCTTATATCATGGAACAGAGATTACACTATCTGAATAAACACAGCCATTAGGACAGCAGAACTTTTCTTCTAATTCTCAGTATCAACCGTGAATACATTAGCAAGGGAGGAGTCTTGTGTAATCACAAGTGGCTCCTGCAAAACGCTGATGTTAGAAAAGGGGAAATACTTTGGAAAGAATTTCTAAATTTCAGGTGCAGTATATTTGGCTCCTCTGAGATTCTAGATATGCTCCAGTTCAACCACAACCTATTGAGATTAATGCAGAAATCACTAGGTGGAATTTTATGGCCTGTGTTATGCAGGAGGTCAGAATAAATGATCGCATGTGGTCTTAAAATCTATGAATCTAGGATTTTCCAATATGTAAAAAAAAAAGTTCAGTGATTAGTCCTAATACTAACTCAGGGCCAGATTCTGTTACCTTTACTCATGTTTAGTCACTGGAGTATTTTACTCCACAAGTGAACTCAACATGTGTGAGGACAGCAAAATCTGGGTCACAATATTTAGCCCTAATGCACAGCCATAGTCTTACCTATTGGGATTTTCCCTCCGAGAAGGAGCAGGACCGTCAGCAGTCTAACTCGCAGAGTTATCTCTTCATTATTCCACTGTGGATGAAGAGGGCAGGGGTTGCCCCCTGCAAGAGGCAATGGAGGTTGGCTCCCTAATTCAGTGGTCCCTCTTTGTCTGCCTAGCCACACCATAGCAACAAGGCTCTCTCAGCATTAAATCAAGTGTCAAGATTTCCAGTGTCAAGTCAATGAAGTCTGCAAGGGCGCTGTACAAAATGTGGATGTAACACAGCTCCACTCCTTGCACCAGCCACACTTCAACCTCAGCTGGCATCTCCCAGTGTGTACTTCCATTTTGAAGAATTTCCTGACTGGAAGCTATTGTGCTGGTGTGGTTTGTGACAAAGCAACCTTGAGTTTGTAATGGTGAGAGGTTGAAATACTATAGAGAGGGAAGAAGTGCTGTTTTTCTATCTTCTTACAAATTTCCATGGCAGCATTGATGTATAAACCTAAATAATGGCCCCAATTCACTCTGCTGGTGGAAATGGTGTAAACTGCTTGTAATTTCTGTTCAGCCAGATGGGTTGGAATGAACCGTCTACAGCCCATACATTGGGCATGACTGGCAGGGAGATTTTGGGGATTAGCACATCTCCTAGGCACCTTCTGATTCTACATCTTCTCTAGAACCCTGGCTGAAGTTTAAAGCTGCCTTCTCCCTGTGTGAAACCTCCTTGGGTCCAGCTTCTACCAGTGCTCTGAAAGTCGTCAGCCCCTCTGGTTCATCTTTTCATCTGCTGGGGCTGGAGCATTTGTTTTGTCACAAGCCATATAAGCGATTTCAAGCTATATATCTGTTTGTGATTTCCACTTCTCTATTACCAGATGTAGTGACTACACATTCTCTGCAATGAACTATGTTTTCCGTTTAAACATCTCAGAAGAGCTGAAATAGCTTCAGACCAAAGGCGGGGGCCAGGATATCAGCTTATACAGACTGTTGCTGCTTAAAACGGATTAATACATTTTACATACCAGAGCACTGACCTGAAGCACTGAGTTCCTCTATATTTTGACACAGGGTGATACCAATTTAATCCAAAGAAAAGTAGGGGAACAATCATACAGTGGGAGTGCCCATGAGTAGTAGGGCTAACACTGGACCCCAGAAAGTATATCATTAAAATAATTATTCCATTTTGGGGGGGTGATCTTGCTAGGCCTCCCAGGCTCAGCAGGGTTGGTCCTTATTCCCTGCATGGAAGAACTGCAAGGAAAATCCTATGTACAGTGGAAAGTAATAGTGATGATTCAACCGGTTGCATCGCTCTGTATCATTACTGAAGACATACTTAAGCAAGATGGGATATGAAACTGGTCTTGATCACATATGATTATAAAAAAAAACCCACCATGGAAGTTTCACATCAACAGGAGTAATAGTGCTGGTGACTTGATAAATTCCTAAACAGGTAATTAAATTCTAATTCCCGCTTCCAGTGGAGACGTTCATATGGTGTTCTTCACTCACTGTCTATGCAGTGAAGCAATTTGCTGTAGATGTCACCACATACTCACACCCACAGGGAACTGGAACTTAAGCCCTTCAAATCCAGAAACCCCAGGCATCTGCCACCTCAGTTAAAGGCGAGCTCCTTTAACCAATAGCAATAGTAGGTCCCTTACATAGCTCTTAGAGAACATTATGCTTTCCCCCATGCACACACTGTCTTACTGTGCATTGTGAAACAGCAGTTCTATTCTAGCCCAGCTCTGGCAGTACTTCAGTGGACAGTGAATTGTTTCCTTGACATATTTAATAGACTCACAACTACATACACTTCAGTATCCAAAGATTTTCTCCTTCCTTTTTTTTCCTTCTTAAATTAGTGTTAAAGGTGCTGGACTGAGAGCCCTGGAACCTGGAGTGCTCTAATTATCTCCAGAAAATGTACAGAATAGTGGAAACTCCTGCCACGCTACTCTTTCAATATGCCCCTCCTTGGAGGGAATACTTCCAGGGTTCAGAGGGTCCTTCAGTCTCCATGTCCTTTCTGCTTAGGTTTCTACCACCTGGTGCCAATTAGAAATCAGTTTTGTGCAAGGTCAGTACCTGAATCCTAGGGCTGGATTAGAAACACAAAGATGCTTTGCACAGGTCACCACCTGGTAACAACTTCGTGCTAAGTCTACTGATGAGGTCCAAGTTCAGGCTAGCAACCTCGAGGCAAATGACTCTGAATCTTATCATCAAGTTCTGAAGCCATCCAGACCCCTAAGTTTTTCCAGCTAGTCTGGCCCATTTTCAGTTGATTCCCTCCGAGTTAAAAACTAACACCACCATCTGAGAAACAATATCTCAGCTATATCAAAACTGTGTGTATGAAGTAAACACTACATAGGTTCTTGGCTTGACTGCTAAGGTGTTTGCCCTGTTGTTCCTAACAACATCAGCACTGCTGAAGTAAAAGCAAGTGATGCATTTTAATAAACCTGGAGTGCTGTGTTTGGCTTCCCAAGTAGCTTTGCAGTCAGCTGTATGAAAGCACACTACACACTGCTGAAAACCAAGCGTCTTCTGAAGGAAGAAATGTTAAGAGCGATTCATCTGAGCAATCTTCTGTGCAAACAGCCAGGCCTTGAAGCAAAGGTGACTACAGAGCTGTTTTGATCAAACAAACCCAGGATCACACTATGAATGTCTTCTGCTGCTGAGTCCAGGAAGAAACAAATTCCCAGGGTTGGTCAGTACAATCAGGGATTTTGGAAGCACCCTTTGAGCATGGGCCTGATAAACCCAGGGTTGTGAGTTCAATCATTGGGGGCAAAAATCTGTCTGGGGATTGGTCCTGCTCTGAGCAGGGGGTTGGACTAGATGACCTCCTGAGGTCCCTTCCAACCCTGATATTCTATGATTCCTGCCCATGGCCAGTGGATTCAACAGATCCTGTAAACTTACTGCTAAAACTAATATTTTTAAGAGGAACAGCTTATCACTGCACAAATCCTATCTACAGAATAAGCTGCCAAAGCCTTCAGTCTCTTCTTTCCCCTTGGAATGCTTGTCTGGTTGTTTAGCATCATATTTTCCCAGCTGTCCCTGTTCTGATATATGCTCCCCTCCCTTTCTTTCTCCGTCTAAAACTCTGTAAGACCCTTATTTTAAAAACAAAAATGCACCAACACCAATTTGAATTCAGAATGTACAGTCTGTGCTGTCGGAGTCCAGGTCTCTGTGATCTGTTCTGAACAGGCTGCTGTCATGGTGTTCTGTCGATCCATAATTACCTCTCCCTCGTTGACTGACATTTTGCAGGCACTCACCAGTGACATTTCACACAGGTTCTTTGCTGTTACATTTCTGCCCTCTAGTGGAAAGTAGCATTGCTTCTTGTCGCTTTATTCTGAGGGGAGGAAAAAACAAAACAGAAAATGATTTAACAGTAGGATTGTATTGTCTAAATTGCGCTAAGAGTTTAGAATGGATACCCGTCTGTCCGTGTGTCCCGTTCTCCCCTCCCCCCCCACTAGAAAAGAACCAAAATTGGTTGGAAACATTTCATTACCTCTGAAAACAGGGGAGACAGGTGGTGATAAAGATCTTTAAAAGCTCAGATAAATATTTGTTCTGTGCAGATAAATAGCCACAATTTCAGCCAAAAGTAATTGGTTTTGAAATCATGAGAGAAACAGGTTTCATCACAAGATTTCTGTACTTCTAAAAGGCTTTTCTATGGACTGGGCTTATTTTGGAAGAGGTTCAGGGAATCTTTCTTTCCATAAGACTTCAAATAGCTCTTTGTCATGGGGAAAAGGGAAGGGCCCTTAAGGAAAAGAAAAATAAAAGGGGGGGGGGGAGACGAAGAATAGAAATGTGGGGTTTGGCCTTCAGCTAGTGTAAATCATCATAGCGCCCTAGATGGCCACCGAGGATGTGGAAATAGAACTTTAAAGGTCAGCTGAGAAGATTATGGATAAGATTTTCAAAGGTGACTAGGGGATCTACAACTCCCTTTAAATAATGGGAATGATGGGTCTAAACCCCACGACAGCTTTGAAAATCTCAACCTATGTATTTTTTAAAATATAAAATCTGCTTAAGTGCTTGATCTAGCAGCCACACCCCATTGTGCTGTCAGCCCACCAGATCATAAAAATTTTTGTAGGGTCAGGATGCATCAGTAATTGGATGGATGACCTCCAATGAACATGTAGGTAATGGGATGATTTAGTACTTCCATGACACAGAGAAAAGAAAAAAATAATCTCCATATAACTGTATTTTATATCTATACAGTTACTTAGCTAATTCCCTCCAATCATAAGGTTTTATTAGAGCTGATTACAAACTTTTGAACAAAAAAATTCCTGCCAGAAAAGGGCTGTTTAGAAAATATGTTTTATTTTATTTTTATTTTTTTGCAGAAAAGATGTCTTTTGTGATTAAAATATTTTGATTTTTCAATGGGAAACTTTGAACAAAATGAATATTTGTGTTTCATTTCAAATTCCATTTTTCATTTAATTTTGGTGTTTGAAAAACCAAAATAAAAATTTTCAATTTGACTCCAAAGAACATTTTTTTAATTGTTATTTCTAAAAAGATTGAAACATTTTGAAAAAGAAATGGTTGTTCAAAAATTTTTGGAAGGGGAACAAAGAAGGATTTTTAGCAAGCTCTGGATTTTTTAGAGAGTGATAGATCCATGCACGTATATATGTAACAAAAAATAAACAACAAAATACAAATTAAAACAAAAACTAAACAAAAGTGAACAAACCAAAAACTAAATAAGCCAAGAAATGGTATACTAATACAAATTTCCCCAAGCAGCCTTTCCAAAATAACCAAACATCTGCAAGAATAACTTATGTAAGAAACCAATATTTCTTTAAAACTGACGCACTAAATAAAATAGCCCATCTTATGCTACAGCTTGTAAGATAGTTTCTTGGATGCTTCTGTGCTAGATGGGACTAATGGTCACTCTAAAACCAGACAGTTTTGCCTTGTTTTACTAGAGCCTCAATAAAATATTTTGAAGGAAGTAGTGTGAAAACTATTTTAATCCTCATTTTGGCCCCAGTCCTGCAATGCGTAGCACATGGCCAGACTGCGACTTCCATGCACAGTCATTGGGGCTCTGCATGGGTGCATCTATGCCTTGTATGTTGCAGGATCAGGGTCTATATTTTCAGAGGGGGAAAAAAGGATCCTTGAGTCAGACCCAGCTGTTCTTGATACAGGATCCAAGGAAAAGGGGGACAAACATGGCTGTTTGCCCCCTTTGGTGCTCCTCTAAACCCCAATACCTCAGGGCTGCTTTAACTTGCGCTGATTTGTAATGGCTCTAAGGAGCCATTATTCTGGCTAGAGATGGAGCAGCACTCCAGACCAGCCCCTCCCACTGGTAGAGCATCGTTCTGTCTAGACCAAGGTGACATACAACCATGGGAATCCCCAATGGTATGGTTAAGGAAGCCTTTACAACACAAAAGTGCCAGAGCATGGGCCCAAATCTGAAACCAGATAATACACAAAGACCCTTAGAAAGTTATCTTTATAGCACCAGTTATTTCCTCCCAAAACCAGGGCGGCCCAGAGAGGGGGACAAGTGGGGCAATTTGCCCCAGGCCCTGCAGGAGCCTCGCAAGCCCTGGCCTGGCGGCGGTCCGGGTCTTCAGAGGCATTTTGGCGGTGGGGGGGGGGCCTTCAGTGCTGCCGAAGACACGGAGCGACTGAAGGGCCCCCCACCGCCGAAGACCCGGACCACCACCGGGTGAGTACAAGAGCTGCAGCTCCCCCGCTTTGCCCCAGACCCCCTGAATCCTCTGGGCGGCCCTGCCCAAAACACAGCGGATTTTATAGCTCCAGAATACGGTACCATACTTCCAAGCTCCGTTTTGGCCCTTCAAGTATTAATTAGCATATCTCAGACCTGAACCAAGGGCTGTTTAGTATATTCAGTGGTTTGTAAAGTTTTGTCATTTTAATTTGCTCTTTCACAGCAGCAAAAATCCCAACACTGCAAATTTCCAGAGTCCTGTCCCCGGAATGTGTATATTCTTTCTCAGTGCCCTGCTCCTAGATGGCTTTCAGATATAGGAGTCGATTTTTAATAACAAAGTCTACAAATTAAATACAACGTCGGTTGTGTCTGGTTTTCTCTCAATGTGTATGTTGGTGGTGAGTGTCTGTCAGTTCAAAAGTGGCAGGTTTTCTTAAATTTAGTCTCAGCATATGTTGCATGATTTCTCCTAGATGTAAGTATTGCCAGAAATGTGACCTGTTCAAACCTCCTTTTCTGCAGAACAAAGAAACCATCTATCCATTTTGAATACATCTTCCACCCCCAATATCTCATTCTTAGTTTAGTTTACACAATCTATTTGAAGACACTTAAAGATAGAGCATTTTTGCCTTAAGAGTCAGTTCTGACACAAAGATCCTGAATGAAGCTATGGAGTCAAACTTGATTATCTGAACAGCTGTTAACCAACAAATGTGGTTATCCAAAACTCAGATATATGTCTTCCAAGTTATGTTACCAGTACATCACAGACCAGCTTCCCCAAAGCTGGCTGCATGGGGGGTGGGGGGGAAGGCAAGAGAAGAGATAGGAGATGCTGCATCACTGAGTAGTTGTCAGGCTGTCAGGCTGAAGAAGACAAAGGAAAGTATACTGAAACTGGTGCTTGGAGGAGAAAGGACAACACAGTAGGGAGAGCTGCACTCAAGTTTTTCTGCTTAACCAAGCTGCTGAACAGCCACAGGTTGTGTGTCACCCTGGACCTTTGGCTAATTAAGTTTGACCTATATAACCATTTACCTCACAGGGCTGTTGTGAGGCTTACTTTGTTCCTGTTTGTAAAGCTATTTGAGATGCATCAGATGATGGGTGTTGCAAACTGCAGTTTTATTATATTTGTTACATCAGTATGTTTATGGATAGGCTAGACCAGGGGTTCTCAAACTAGGGGTTGGGACCCCTCAGGGGGTCGCGAGGTTATTACACGGGGGGAGGGGGTGTCGCGAGCTGTCAGCCTCCATCCTAAACCCCGCTTTGCCTCCAGCATTTATAATGGTGTTAAATATATTTTAAAGTGTTTTTAATTTATAAGGGGGGGAGGGTTGCACTCAGAGGCTTGCTATGTGAAAGGGGTCACCAGTACAAAAGTTTGAGAACCACTGGCCTAGACTGTGGTCTGTGAACTTCTCAGTCAGACTTCTATAGGCCAGTTCCACCTTTAGACTCAGTAGTTGAGTTAACGGTTTCAATTTCAAGTTAAGTTAGCACAAGATGTTTTGTTTTGATAGCTGTTTCTTTGCAGGCAAGTATATTACCAGAGCAAGCCACAGAGAGGGCTACACATTAATTATTTTGTGATGGAGATACAAGTTCATTTTATTCCTTTGCTGATGGTGCGGGAGGAGGCTCAGGGCTGGGGGCAGAGGGTTGGTTTGCGGGGGGGTGAGGGCTACAGCTTGGGGTGCGGACTCTGGGATGGGGCCAGGGATGAGGGATTCAGGATGCGGGAGGGGGCTCAGGACTGGGGCAGAGGGTTGGGATGCAGGGGGGTGAGGGCTTTGGCTGGGGGTATGGACTCTGGGGTAGGGCCGGGGATAAGGCATTTGGGATGCAGGCTGGCCTGGGGCCGCAGCAGGGAGAGAGGACTCCCCCCAGCCCTCTCTCCTCGCAGCAGCCTGGGGCCAGGGGAGAGGCACCTCTCCCTGGCCTCAGCAGCTCTGGGACTTGGGGAGAGCATCTCTCCCTGCCTCTACCCGGCCACAGCAGCTCCAGGGCCGGGGCTGGGGCCAGGGGAGAGGTGCCTCTCTCTGGCGGCAGGTCTAGGGCTGGGGCAACGCATCTCTCCTCGCCTCTCCCCAGCCACAGCAGCTCCAGGGCTGGGGGAGAGCGCCTCTGCCCACCTTTCCCCAGTCACAGCAGCTCCGGAGCCAGGGGAGAGCATCTCTCCCCACCTCTCCCCAGCCGCGGCAGCTCCAGAGTTGGGGGGAGAGCATCTCTCCCCACCATGACAGCTCCAGGGCTGGGGCCAGGGAAGAGGCACCTCTCCCTGCCGCAGCCTTGAGCACCTGCACAGCCCTTGATAGGCTTCTGCGCGGCCACGCAGCTTAGAGGGAACTTAGGTTATGATTAATCAATATGTTATATCATATATATTCCTTGTATGTTAAAGTAGTGTTCATTTGTAGGATTATAGAAGTATAAGACTGATCAGTATTTAGAGGAATCATGTATTAGATATAAGTAAGACAAGCTGAAATGCAAGAACCTGTAAGCTGAGGTCTGCCAGATTTTAGCTTAGCTATTTTAGGCCTTGAAGACAAGAAATGCTGACATAAGTAAATGGCCGAGAAGTAACCTGATGCTCTAAGATTATGGGAAAAGAGGTACCAAGTGGTAATATTGCGAAAGTCTATCCAGAAAATTAAATTTTAAATTATAAAATGCTGTAACAGCAAATATTGTCTCCAACATGTGTCTTAACTATAGGATAAAGGTGTACATCAATGTTAATGAGAACCTATAGAATTCGGGGTCCCTTATGTTTCTAGGGGACACAGACCAATAAGAAAGAGAAGGTTGACACTTTCATGTACATATGCAGAATGTAGGTATAGACAGAATCACATTATTTAAAAGGGTGCCCAGAGCGGGAAAATTGAGCTTTCTATGGGAAACCTCCAGCAGGAACCCCCCGTATTGATGATCAATCCATGAGAGGGCCATCAGACTCTAACACCATCTAGGAGGATGTAAGTATGTCTGTAGTTATAGCTGGTACATGGATATATTTAGGAATTGTATATGCGGTGACATTTGTAACTTTGTTGGTAACTTTAATAAAACTACTAAACTATAGTGGACCTTGTTCTTGTGATTGTATGTGTTACTTGCCTATGGTTTCATGTGTTCCTATGAGCTCTAGATCTAGAACAAAGATAACTCTGTTGAACTTGAGACAGTATCCACTTGAGCCGAACTCACTGTAGTATAATCAACATTAAATAAAATAAAAGGCTACAGAGTAGTGTCCCTATGGATGCTCCACTTTGGGTGACTCCCGAGCAGTATCCTCACTGGGAGGAGGGAGCTTTGGAATCAAATCCAAGACTGAAGATAGTACCACAGAACCAAGCGCCGCATCAGATCTGACAGTGTGGACCAAAGCATAGTGTTTAGAAATGGTAAGCACTGAAGCCCATGTAGCAGCTCTACATAACTTGGACCCTGGAATGTTTTTGAGTAATACTGTGGGAGTTGCTTGTGGCCTGGCTGAGTGTGCTATAATTCTTTGGGGAGGCAAAGCACCAGCTGCATCATAGAAACAGTTATACATCCAGCGATCAATCTTGTCAGTCTCTGTGAAGAGACCATGGACCACTTCGCTCTTTCTATTATGGAGACAAAGGCACAAAAGGCCAATGCCCGTTGTACATCTAACATATGAAGGGAAGTCTCCCACTGAGATTTATGTACTTAGACAAAAACACCAGTAGAGGAATAAACTGGTTAAGATGGAAATCTGATAGCACCATAGGTAAGAACTTTGGGTTCAATTGTAGGGAGAATTTGCCCTTGAAAAATATTGTAAATGGGGGGTCTGCCACCAAGGCTCCAATTTGTCCAACACTGTGGGCTGAAGGTCTAGAAGGTACTTCTTCATAGCTAAGCGAAGCAAGGAGCAGGTCACTCTAGGTTCAAATGGAGGGCCCATAAGGTATTTAAGTACCAGGTTAAGATTCCAAGTCAGGATAGGATCCTTAACCCCGGGATGAAGATTCCACTGGCCCTTAATAAATCTTGAGGACATAGGGGGCACAAAAATAGAAAAACCCTCTAGTGGGGAATGAAAAGCTGATATCATGGTGAGATGAACCTTAATAGAGCTAATTAATAACCCCGATTGTTTTAAATCCAGCAGATAATCCAAGATGTCTGAGAGCAGAGAAGATTCAGGCACAAAGTGGTGATGGTGACACCTGTGGTTTAACCTTTTCCATTTCTGAAGGTAAGTAATTTGAGATGTCTCCCTTCTACTGTTTAGTAATACTTGTACTTTTGTCGAGCAGGTGGAATCTAATCCTGTGAACCATCTAGGAGCCACACTTGGAGAAATTAACTTTGTTGCAAGCATATACAATTGCTCCCCTTCAAAAAGCCAAAATCTACATGCACATACCAGATGAGTGCATGTGCAAATGGTCAAGTAGGCACCTAGCTACCTACTTTCATGAGAAATTATCCAGCTTGCATGAGCAAGTGCAGGGTTTGAGACATGCAACTGGAGGTGCCTGACACTTTGCAGACACAAGTGAGGCCTGATCCAAACCTCATTGAAGTCAATGGGAGTTGGAGCAGACCCTTAAGGACGCCTTTCAAAATATAGCCCTTATTGTTTGTGAGTTCAGTTCAGTCCAGATCTACCTACAAGACAGAGAAGATGGACAGCCACTATAGCCCATTTTAAAAACAGCACTCCCCCAGAAGTAGCTAGATCAGGTCATGCACTGATTGGAGCAGGAGCAGCTATCATTTGGAAGGTGAAGTGAGATCCCAGATTCTCAGATTGCTGAAGCAGGCATGAGAAAATTTAAAAAAGAAATCACCCTGGGCACAAGCGCAGACAGCTTAAACCTGACCCTAAAACTAATGACATTTTGATAAGCCCATTTAAATGGAACATTTTCATTAAAAATGCACAAAGGCTAAGGGATCCTAAATATCCTATTAAGAAACTTTAGCTTCTGCTTCTGTTTTAAATTTTCAATTGAAATACTGTGCTTGCAGGTTGCCATGGTTACAGGCAATTTTTTAAATAACTGCATTTCATCAAAACAGCTGCAATATCATCATATACAAACCAGGGAGGAGTGGGGAGTCAGGAGATTAGAGGCCTGGAATTGTTCAATCAAAGGATGGAGTCAGCTTCATGCATGTATTTGAGAACTTCTAATACATTTTGGGGGGGGGGGGGGAAATTGGCTTTCACTCCTTGGCAATGACCCAGAACATGCCTACACTGCACACTGTCTAAGACCAGAGAAGAGGTTTTTGTTCATGATGCAGAAGATAAAAATTTCCATTGACAACCATCTAAAATGGCTTCATTGCCCAAAATTTTGACTGCTAAGTGATGTTCTTTGGCTTTCGTTCCCTCTCTTCAGGACTTTTTATCTGAATCTATTGCTTTGCAGTGTTCGGCCAAAAATACCACAAGAGCAGCCTTTATGGTGGTATTCGGGTATATGTCCTTCCAGTCTGAGCTGGAGCTAGAAAGCCCAGAGAAACATGAAACATCATTACAGTTGTAAAAAGTTTTCTGGAGTCTTTTGCACAAGGGACATAAATTAGGAGATCTAGGTTCTATTCAACTCACTGGCTCAGTCACCACTAGCATTTTTCTTAAAATCTCCCACCATTACAAATGCACTGGTTAGAGCACTAGCTTAGGCAGAGCATGGGAATTTCTACTCCATGTTCTCTATACCCGTTCAGAGCAAATTTAAACAACATGGTGGTTAAAATGCTAGTCACCAGTCTACACTAGCCCTTTGACTGGTGAAATTTCCCACACTGCCCATCCAGTGACCTTTTTGTGACTGAGGCCAAGAAACCTGCTTCCTACTAGGTACCTCGGCTTCCTAATCAGTAAAATAAGTGTAACAATGCCCAGCTTAAGGAGTGCTAGGCGGCTTAATTAATATGTGTAAAGTGCTCTGGATCAGTGTAGGAAACTCACTATAGAAGTGGAAAGTTTAACAACAAACTAATTATTATTGATAAAAGTTTCGTTCAGTTCTTACCCAAACTGGTTCAGTTACCTGTCACCTACCACCAAGTACCAAATGTTATGGCTAGCCTGAGCCATTGTTTCCAGGACTGCTCCTGAGCTTATTTTGGAGCAATGTATTAAGACTCATGCATGGATTGTCAGTGGTCTCCACTGTAGCTAGATTACTGTGTTCGGGTAAAGGGATCATATGAGCAAGTCAAGAGCGAAGTATTTTTCTTCATAGAGCTGGCTGGAAATGTCCCACCACATTTGACAGAAAATGGCTTTTTTTTTTTTTCCTAAATGAAAAATTCTGTTTTAAAACCTATTGGTTTCTCAATAAAATGGTGGGAAAGAAATGATGTTTTTAGGAGAAAGGAGGAAAAAATTAGTGAGGGGTTTTTGTTGACACTGAAAAAAAATGAATGAGAAATTTTTAAAAATTAAGTTATTTCGGCGTTCTCCCCTCCCCCCCCAAAATAAGGCATTTTTGACCAGCTCCATTTCTTATTATTGACTTAGGGTGCTGTAGTGCTCCAGATCCCTGCACAGAGAAGGGCTAAAGCTAGAACAAGCCATTCCGCACTATAGACTACCTGCAGAGCTTTCTCTTGGCAACCAGCAATGCTTGAACGTTTAAATGAGGTAGTGAATGCAATCTGTTTTTGTTTTTGACATTCCTGGGTGCAATCCAGACCAGTGAGGGGCTATGTCACCACCTGCCCTGCAAACTTGGATGCCTCACAATTCATTGCAGCTGTAGCTCCCACCCGGGCCACGCACAAACAGCATGGACGTCACACCCTAAGTATCTGTGGATAGCTTCAGCCTGCCAGCCGCACATCAGGTACACTCTGGCTTCCACCAGCCTTGTTTACCACTTGCAGGGTGACCCCAGAACACTGCCAGTCTTGGGTTTTCCCCAAAAACACGTGTTCTGCACTGTACAGCCCTCTCCTGGACAGTCCTGATAATTAGGTCCACTTTGCCCGGTAAGGGAGTCAACATACAACAGTTTGCTTCCCTAAATGGAGTTACCCACACAGTTCACAACGCTGGATTAATTTTGATTAAATAATAAAACAAGTTTATTTAACTACAAGGAGATAAATTTTAAGTGAGTACAAGTATAAGGCATTAAAGTCAGGAATGGTTACAAGAGAAATAAAGATAAAACACTTACTAGTAGTAAAATGTAACAAACTAGACTTGGTTCAAGGCGAAATCCCTTACCCCATATTTCCAGTAAATTGCTGACCAAATTCTCACCTCTCAAAGTCCAGCAGCTGTTTCTTTTGTCTTCTTAGGTTAGAGATGGATAGGGACAGAGAACTTAGGATGTTTTCCCCCTCACTTTTATAGTTCAGCCATCCTCTAAATGCATTTTCCTAAGGATTACCCCTAGATAAAGTTCATTCCCTCTGTGAGGACAGAGACAAGTCCAGTGATGAAAAAGGTTCCATGCTGTTGTTTGCTAAAAATGCAAATCAATCTGTTCCTACCTCACTTTCTTGCCAAAGAATGGCCAGTTGGCAAGTGATTGTCCATCAGCTTTGATGACACCTGGTTAGAGGCATCAGCTTGTCTTTATCTTTGAGAAACAGGTATACCCACTGTCCACACTGGTCTAGTAAACACACTTCAGTCATGATTTCAGCTTATGTTCATAACTTTACATAGAATGTTTTTACATACATTTCACCATGATATTATTGACCAGCAAGTTATTAGTTCTCAAATGATACCTCACAAGGCATATTTTGTATAAAGATTATTGCAATAGTGTATAGGGTGTGAATACAGGAGTGTATTTGGTCATAATCTGGCCAACAGTTCTTTAGGAAGAGACAGTAGGGGGCTGTGAGCTTTCAGACAAGGGAGGGAGAAGATGGCATCCAGGGTGCAGATCTAGCTAAGCTCCTCAGAATGAATATGATTTAATGTAAATTAAAATATGTTGTCTTTTACAGTACAAAGATCCACTGGTACAGCAAATCCAGGGAGGGCTTTAGTTAGAGAGAATTCTACAGTTCAGTACATGTACAATGTCAAATAGAGGGAATCATGAGATCTTCCAAGATATAGCTAAGAATTATCATTTCTGACAGACTATTTTTTAAAGAAACAAAACAAAATAAGTCCAACATGTTCTATAGTTGGGTTGCCAGAAAGACAGATTGTGAGTCACTGAAAGTTGGTGACCTCAGTCAGCAAACTGTGACTCCAGAGCTGTAAAACCCTGCTGTTCCTTTTCCAAGGCAGATGCCCAGACTTGTCAACGCTGTGGTTTCCATTAATAAAGAAATATATAGATGAACATGCCCTACAGTGCTATTTCCCTCGACTGTACATGCATCAGGCTACTGAACCTGAAATAAACTCACCATTTTCCTGGAAGCAAAGAGAATGGTATCTGAAAAGATGGACATCGGGCAAAGGGCATGCTGCCCTAGGATACTGATGGGTGATAAAAATGCAGCCCTCTCTAGAGGATTACTCAATGCACAAATGTTCATTTTAAGGGCTCAAGATCATTTGCCTAAAATAGCTGCCTGCCTGCACCAAGTATTGTCTTATAAGCACTCATTGGGCAACACTGGCACAGCCTGTAGGAGAAAAACCAGAGGTTTAAGGAGGAGAGAACTACAGGGCATGAGACAGAGAAGGAATGTCCTCACCCCACTCGCCTGCAGTGCCAAAAAAAAAAAAAAAAAAAAAAGGGCCTGGAGATCTGCATTATTGCAGCTATAACAACTCCCCCTCATCCAACTGGCTTTGCTCACTCGCCCATTACCCTTCCTTCCTCCTTATTATCTATCTAGGTACTTATATGGCCCCCATTACTGCAGTGCCCAATCCCTTATGTTGGTTTGTTTTCATCAAATTCAAGCACTGTCTATCTTGCATTGAAAAGTGAACTAAAAACACAAACCATGATGCTGTTGCCAAGTGAGTAGCAGTCCCTCAGCCCCACCACTCATTGCCTGTGGCATTGGCAGTGGATAAAGAATGGGAACACACCACCTTACTATGAGTAGGAAATTATCCCTGGTCTGGTTGGAAGAACACATGAGCTTTTCCAAAGCTCTTCACATTCCTCTCAATTCTATTCTTCTTTAAACGTCTTCCTACAATGGCTGAATGAGTGCATTCTGAAGAAAACTCCTAACTTTTTCCAGCCGTATACTATATCACATTTTTTAGTCTTCAGAAAGTTTAGTTGGAAAGACAGGGGAGGGTGTGACGTTGTGCAGTCTACATGGTTTTATAAAAACATGATAATAAGTGAATATAATGTAACTGGGATAGTTTTATAAAAAATTTGATAAGTGACTATAATGCAAATGGGATATGCTTTGTGCAAAAGGTCTCTTGTAAGGTATCATTACAAAGCTCATAATCTACTGCGTGTGATCATCCTATTTGTAGAAATGTACCACTCTTGTATCTAAAACTAGAAATATAAAATGTAACTCTGAGGGCCTATTGTAATTATGTAAAGTGTGGGCCATTAATGATGGTTTGGAATCTTGATGACTCCCATTGTCTGCAGATGGCTGTTTACCTGTGAGTCTCCCTGTATATGTGTGTGCTGGCAAGTGAGTAATGAAGTCTTGCAGTGACATGTGATCATGTCACCTGAACTGGAATCCATCTTTAACCTGGTGTTTTTCCAGTGAGGGGGGGGGTGGAAACCCAGAGGGACAAAGGCTTCCCGCCTTATGCAAAAGATATATAAAGGGGTGGAAGAGAACAGAGAGTGAGAGGAGCCATCATGAAGAATCCCCTAGCTATCACCTGAGCTGCAACAAGAGCTGTACCAGGGGAAAGAACTGTGCCCAGGCCTGGAAAGTGTCCAGTCTGAGAAAAATTTACTGAAGCATCTCTGAGGGTGAGATTATCTGTATTTAGTTTGATTAGACATAGATTTGCGCATTTTATTTTATTTTGCTTGGTGACTTACTTTGTTCTGTCTGTTACTACTTGGAACCACTTAAATCCTACTGTCTGTATTTAATAAAATCACTTTTTATTTAGTAATTTACTCAGAGTATGTATTAATACCTGGGGGAGCAAACAACTGTGCATATCTCTCTATCAGTGTTATAGAGGGCGAACAATTTATGAGTTTGCCCTGCATAAACTTTATGCAGGGTAAAACGGATTTATCTGGGTTTAGACCCCATTGGGAGTTGGGCATCTGAGTGCTAAAGACAAGCACATTTCTGGGAGCTGTTTTCAGGTAAACTTGCAACTTTGGGGCAAGTGATACAGACCCTGGATCTGTGTTGGAGCCAGACAGGAGTGTCTGACTCAGCAAGACAGGGTGCTGGAGTCCCGAGCTGGCAGGGAAAACAGGAGCAGAGGTAGTCTTTGCACATTAGGTGGCAGCTCCCAAGGGGGTTTCTGTGATCCAACCCATCACAGAGGGGAGCTACAGGAGTTGGTGGCAGAGGGGAGAAACAGAGCTACACAAGGCAGGGGAGAGAAGCATGAGTGATGGAGAGTCAGAGCAGGTTATGGGGAAGGAGCCTAGGGAGAGGGCAAAGGGAGATGCAAAACGTGGAGAGAAGAGACAGAATATGGGGAGAAAGCCTGAGGCAATGGAGACAGGAGAGGCAGACTACTAAGAAATGCTGAGGGCTGTAGACAGTAACAGACATTGTTGTAAGGAGATAGAAGTATGCAGCCAGAGTGGTGAGGGTGCTTGTCCTCTTATTTGTGGTGTATAATAACTGAGAAGCCATTTATAATGAAAATAACAAGTATATAATTGATCTTAACAAGGCTGTCTGCTCCATCTTGGGTTTACTGTGACATTTGCTCTGCTCAGATTCCTTGGTTTATATAGCCCTTCAATAGATTATGAGCCTGTGGCAACTTTGTCTAATGGTTAGATACCTGGATTCTTCTCCCAGACCAGCCATGGCTTGCTGTTTGACTTAGGCAAGTCACTTAACCCATGTCTCTCAGTATGCCTATCTGTAAAGAGTGGGCAATCTTACTTGGCCTGTCTATCACGGGGCTGTTGGGAGGATTAGTTAAAGTGCTCTGTACATGTAGAGCACTAAGTAAGCAGAGCTTCTATAGTTGTTAGAAAACATCAGCAGGTAGCACACATGAGCTTGAGAAACACACATACAGGTTAACCTTCCCTTTCCTCATAGGTGTAAGGGGGTGGCCATTACCAACATTTATGCATACTTTCCAAGGACAATTCTTCAAAAGAGTTGCAGGTTTGAAGGCCATAAATCCCTTGGCCGCTGGCTGCTTAGTGCTTTGTGTACAGAATGGATGAATTGTTATTTTAATTAACACACACCAACAACAACTTTGTTTGCCACACACATAATATATCTGGCAAAAATCTATGGAAATTAAAAGGTAAGCCACTTTACAGGGCATATCCTGTATTACTCCCCCCACTGATACATACCTTAACACTGCAAGGTGATGGAAGGCTGCTATCTCTGTGGGGCAGAGAATGTTGTGGTGCATGGTCTGTGGTATATAGTACTCTTGGTAGTAGTAAGGTCATGGTGTGGGTGGAAGTGTAGGAGTGTACTACAAGGTGAGTACACTACTAGAGTGTGATGCCTGATAGTGAGTTTTAATCTGTATGATCCTATCCAGCAATACTTCACTTTAATGTCTGTAAAGCAGATGGAAGCCTTTGGTAGGAAGCAGGCCCGGCTCCAGGGTTTTGGCCGCCCCAAGCAGCCAAAAAAAAAAAAGAAAAAAAAGCCACGATCGCCATCGCAATCTGCGGCGGCAATTCGGCGGAAGGTCCTTCGCTCCGAGCGGGAGTGAGGGACCGTCCGCCGAATTGCTGGACCTGCCGCCCCTCTCCAGAGTGGCCACCCCAAGCACCTGCTTACCAAGCTGGTGCCTGGAGCCGGCCCTGGTAGGAAGGGGCTATACAAATGTTATTGTACACTCCTGCAGGAAACGATCCCAATTTTTGGTGGCTGTATCCCACTTACAATTTGCTAAATCCTTAAATGTGGCGTTTGGGCTAATTTCCATAGTGTCAGCTTTAGTCCATGCACTTACTTTTTGTTTTCTGGTGAAAACATCACTTAAGCCACACACCAGGAACTGCACTTGAAGAAACATGACTGCAACAACTTTTTTGCATCAAAGACTATATTGACTTTGTCAACCATCCTGTGTGGCTTAGCATTGCACAGTACATCAGCTGACCTGGCTTGGCACTCAAAGCTGTGCCTGTTAGTGAAGGAAGTCCAGGCATTTTGTGCCTTCAGCTTAAAAAAAAAATTAATTTAAGTGTTGCCTGCGCATTAGATATTGAGTTAATAATCTCTTTCCTCCTCTGCTTTTGTAGAATCTTCTCATATCACTGACCTAAAATTTCAGTTCCTCTGCCAGGCAGGAAATGAAACTTCAGGGTGTATGTGTCTCTATCTGTCTGTCTGTGTCTTTAGACTGGTAACTATGGTACACTTCAGTCACTGAGAAACCCATCCATCCTTAGACTATAAATCTCTGTGAAAAGGGCATTAATGTGAATTCATGCATGTTTCCGTGGCAGCAGTTACAGCCTCTTCATTTTTAATGTAAATGTGATCCATTAAAAGAAAAAGAATGCAATTGGATAGTTTTTACTATGCTTTAGGATGCTTATCTGAACCTATCCCAAATTCTGAACGTTTAGGTTTCTGACACCACTGGCTTTATGCATCTGTACTTTTAAGAATGTTGCATCATGGTGACAAAAGCAATGTCATGATCCACTGTGGAGAAAGTATAATTTGGGGAGGGGAGGGAGGAGCTGCAAGATAGATTTGGAGCAGGCTACCAAATTCATTTTCACTTGTGACCAAAATCATAATCTGAGCTCTCATCTCCAGAGAGGAAAGGCCATGACCAATGGCATCCAACCCAGTGACTTCAGTGGAGCTGCTTGTAAGGAAGTGGTTGCAGTACCAAGCCTGTAGACGCTATATACTCATTGATTTCACCACAGAAACGCTGCCACTTCTCGTGCAGAACATGGCAGGTGTTTTAAAGAGCACAACACCCTAATCCACATAAGACATGAAGTCGGGAGTAGAATAGAATCAATCAGAAAAGATAAACATAGATCTCTAAACAAGATGGAGTGGGGGTGAAATGGTGAACAGCAATAAAGAGGCAATGAGGTAGAGGTTTCTTTTGGAAGATTCACCCTTTACATAATTATTTAACATAAAAGAAACTGTCCCCTGAAATGAAACCTCTCTGCCAAAAAGTATCACATCATTTATTCTTTTTCTTTCCCGTTTTCTGCTACTGCCATCCAGAAGAGTCAATGAATGATCAAGTGGTTCTTTGATTTCCTGTGTATGTGAAGACAGAGATATCCAAGCTGAAGAACTGAGCCCCATGGGTCTGACAGAGATTCAATTACAACGCATGGAATTCAGTTCTCAAAGCTGAGAATACATGATGTTCATTTTAAGGATGTTCTCTGATGCACAGTAGTATTTCACACTTCTGTTTTCTCTCTCTGCTGCCTGGCATTCTTCCAAGGGCTGTAAAATGTAAGAGTGAAATCTTCACTGCAGCCAAAGCAATTCCATCCAGACTATGGGTCACAGATGCAATTATGGCTGTGGGACATAAGTACTGGGAAATGGGCTAGTTTATTTTATTTATTTATTTATTTATTTTTTACACAAGAGCGGGTCCCACCCATTCACAAGAGGTGCCTCAATTCACATTATTCTTCTTCACAGTAATAAAAAGTAATACAGTCATTACAATTATTGCACTTACATGGTATCTTTCATCTGAGGATTTCAAAGACCTGAGCAGTCATTACTATTCCCATTTTTAGTTGGGAACACCTAAACACACACGCTCTAATCCTCAAAGGGATTTAGGTTCCTTACTCCTATTGAAATCAAAGGAAGTTAGGCACCAAAATATCTTTGAGGATCTAGGCCACAGAGGTTGTGTCTTGTCCAAGTGACACCCAATTAGGCCTTTACAGACATAGGAAAAGATACTACCTTCCTTAGGGCTCATATCCAGGAGCCTGGGCTCTTTGAGTGCATCCTCTTCCTACAGGGAAAGAAAATTATATAAGCACCTGTTCAGAGTCAGTGGATTAGGTATTGTGTCTGGACAGAACTTCTTGCAAGAAGTCCCTTCTCCTGACTGGAGCCTCTAGGCACCACTATCAATTACATGGCACATAATAATAACCATGCAGGGAACCCCATTTAAGCACCCATAGAGCCATTATAGGATGGAGTGGACATGGCAAATGAGCCCATTATACATCCTATTCTATAGCGGTAGCAATTATAGGATGTTTTTCTAATTAACTTTATTTAACTGGAGATATCATTTAAAATTGGTTTCTAACACCTGAACCTCAAATTAACAACAAATGCCATATGAAAAGTAAAATATACTGTATTTAATAGCAGTCACTGTAATTTGCAGCTTAATTAGCAAAGCATGCAGCCTAATCAGTGAAGTATGCAGCACAGAATGCATTATTTGGCACTCTGTCCAACAACTCAACTGCTATATATCCAACAATGTATTTGTGTCTTCACTGCGGTAATTGTTATTTTAGGCTATTGAACCACTCAAGCTAACAACGGAATTTAAAAATATGCTTCTTTAACAATCTGTCTTGCTGTGAAGCAGACTTCAGAACATACAACCTTGCAAAATAATAGCCCTGTGGTACCCAGTACTAACTCCGGGCTGCTGATCTGTCTGCTGATTCTGTCAGATTTGTATGCAAGGAAAATAAAAAAAAGGGGGGTTAATAAAATTCCTTTTAACAACCTCCCTTCTCCATTTGTCAGTTTTAAAGGTGGCATTTGTCACTGAGTCTCTCGAGCAAATATCCTTCAAAAACTGTGGTTTCCTTCAATCAATAAGCAACTGAACACTTTATCAAGAACTTTATTAGAAGAACCCTGTTTTTCAAATGGGAAACTCATCCTTGCAAGGAACCATGCCCTAAGACACATCTATGTATGCTGATTTAGTCGGTATTGTATTGTTCTCTGAGAAGATCAGTGTTCATTTTTAGCAAAACAGCATGGTCTCCACTTGTCAGGAATGTGCTCCTTTGGGGGGCTTCCCTTGCCCCCATCATCACTTTTTTCCCCTATCAAGAGCAGAAAAAATAAAACAAACTCTCTTCAATGAGGGCATGATATGATGACATGGACACAGGCTTTACTGGGGAAGAGTGCACTGATTTCTAATAAGTGCAGCTATTGCTTTAAGTGTGAAATTCCTTAAGGGCAAATATTGACTGGTGTTTCTTTGCAGCCCCACACTTATTTTCTTGCACTGGGAGGTTTCTAAACCAAGTGCAAAGAAAGAACAAAATGTTTCCTTCAGTTTGCTGGTTGAGTTTAATGCAGTCTCTGTGCATTAGTTCTCTTCTGTCTTAAAGATGTATTATGTAGTGACCCTGCACTATCACCTCCACATGCACTACCCCTTGAATGCATTCTCAGTATCCCCTTTTCCTTACAGTGCTCATTTATTAAATGCTCAAACTTGTGCGTTTGCTAACAAGAAAAAAAAGAACCAATAAAGTAATATCGTCCTGCCTTTGCAAGATCCGTAAGGAGGTGAATCTTTCTTTGCAGTCTTCAACAGGCTGTGAAACCATAAATCTACTCTCTGTAGACACTTGTTTTATATTCCACCAGGGCCACTTAGTAACTTATAGCTTAAGAGATCTTATTACACTGAAAATAACTATCCCTACAGGACAGATACTTAACAGGCAATCATCCTATAAAATTTAACAGTTTTACATAAACTGCTACATCAAAAGGCAAATCTTTTTAGAGTGACTAAGTAATGTTAAGGGTCTGAAGACTATTCTTCCATAAGGCTCCTTTTGAATTAAAATATGATGATATGTTTTAATAGTAAATGAACTTAATGATCCCAAAGCCATCCAGTTAATGATACATGTAAATTCTCAGCATTTTCCTTGTCACCCCATATTTTTATCCGCTGTGCTGTCATCATTACTACCTGGCTTTTGAATATAAATTGTAGGTTTATCTGCTACTGAACATATAGCGAGGAGTGAGATTATAAATGAAATCCTTTCTAACTAACCTGTGTTTATTATTCTACAACAACTTCATATAAGATTCAGACACTATCCAAATGAGCTCATCATGGGTAGTAATTAATTAGCAGTGCTTGGACACTTCCAATAAAATATGGTTACATCCCATTAGGAACATAATGTAACTTCTTCACACATCTTTATTTAAATGCATTGTTCTCACAGTAGGTGGGGAAAAAATATATTGCAACTATAATGACATCTGGTGAATGGAAGCTGGAGGACAAAATGAAACAAAGTCACTCTACAGCTCTTGATTTTTAGCAAAGAAAAGATGGCTTCAGACGGGAGTACAGCATGAAAAAGATTAGAAGAGGCAGCTGGACATTTGTACCTTTTCAACCTGCTTAAAGTTTGTGGATTTAAAGCATGACCACTGCATGGAATGGTTACAGGCCCTGGAAACTGGACTAGCTGAGTTTTTAGAAAAGACACCATGCTGTACTGTATGTTTTACAGCTGTGGTTTTCAAACTATTTTTCTGGGGACCCAGCTGAAGAAAATTGTTGATGCCTGCAACATAACGGAGCTGGGGATGAGGGGCTTGGGGTGTGGGAGGGGCTCAGGGCTGGGGCAGAGGGTTGGGGCGGGGGTGAGGACTGCAGGGTGGGGCCGGGAATGAGGGGTTCAGGGTGTGGGAGGGGGCTCTGGGCTGGGGCAGGGGGTTGGGGTGTGGGAGGGGGTTAGGGCTCTGGGCTGGGGATGAGCGGTTTGGGGTGCAGGAGGGGCTCTAGGTTTTGGGGGGGCTCAGGGCTGGGGGCTGGGGTGCGGGAGAGAGTCAGGGCTCTGGGATGCAGGTGCAGGCTCGGGGTGGGTCTGGAGATGAGGGGTTTGAGGTGCAGGAAGGGGTTCCAGGTTTGGGGGGCTCAGGGCAGAGGCAGGGGTTGGGGTGCGGACTTACCTCCAGCGGCTCCCAGTCAGCGGTGCAGCCTGGGTGCAGAGGCAGGCTTCCCACCTGTCCTGGCACCGTGAACCGCGCTGCGCCCCGGAAGCGGCCAGCAGCAGGTCCAACACCTAGGTGGAGGCGTGCAAGCAGCCTTGCGTGACTCTCACCCACATGCATCACCCCCACCCCCATTCCCATTGGCCAGGAGTGTGGAGCCGGTGCTTGAGGCGGGGGCAGCGCACGGCACCCCATAACCCCCAGGCCTAGAAGTCAGATCCACTGCTGGCCACTTCTGGGGTGCAGCGCGGTGTCGGAAAAGGTAGGTTCTGGCCAGCCTTGGCCGGGCAGCACCGCCGACTGGACTTTTAATGTCCCGGTCAACGGTGCTGACCAGAGCAAGGCGACCCAGTGCCAGACATGCCGCGACCCACTATTGGGTCGCGACCCACGGTTTGAAAAACACTGCTTTACAGAATAGTCTGCATGTTTTGCTAGCTGCGTGCATCTCATTAAATTATCAGATGGGATACTACTGCAAGGTGACACAACAGAATAGATCACATTATCGGGCTGATATGGCTGTCTAGTGACCAGCGAAGTGCTGCCAATATTCTCACTCATTTACTTATTTATTTAAGCCAGTGATAACCCCCAGGTTGTGGCCAACGGTGTGTGCTTGCAGCGAACAACTAGGAAATATGTTAATCTCTTTTCCTATTTAAACAAAAATGCTTTTTCATAACCAAAAAAGGAGGCAACACCAATTGGCAAACAAAATAAGATCAAGGTTTGAATTGGGGAGAAACAGTGCTCCCAAGTTCCACCCACTTGTAATGTCTCCTCTGGCTCAGACCAGAGTTAGGTAACATGGTGCCAAAACTGCCTAAGCCCCCACCTACATTACATCTCCCACTGGATTACTTATCTGCTTTTGCCAGTGTAGAAACAGCCTTTAGTTTCCTTCCCTCCTTAACTCTCCCAGAAGCTTAACATGCCACCTCCATCACACTCCTAGCCCAGGAACTAAGTAAAACCTTTCAACAGTCTTGGGGGAGGTGATGGGGGAAGACAGAAATATATTATTTGCATCTGAAAAACTCATCATACCCCATGATCCACCACTGTTGGTTCAAGCACTAATTTTGGATGTGGCATAGATGACTGTTTATTCCCACTATGTTATATGCAAAATCAATTAAAGCACTCAGGCATCCTGGTCATTTATTTCCACTGGGCAATTCTATTTTTACTGCCAGTGTCACCTACAGTAAAGGTTCAATTTCCTTCCATGTAGTATTTTCTACTCTGTTTACCAGGAGGCTCAAAATCCTTACAATCCCATTTTTAATCACATTTTTGTAATAACATGATATTCTATGCAACAGATTATTTTTCTTCACTAGAGATTAAGAAATTGCAAATAGTGTTTGATTTTTGTTCCACCTAAGACTTATTGATAGTTTTTTGTTTTTCACTGGTATTGCATATTATGAATAAAATAACACAGAGATATACAGACTGCATTTAAATTAATAGGTAGCACACAAAGATATTTGTACAACATAGACACATATGCCTATACATTACAGCTGGTTGAAAATGGGGGTGGGAGAATGGAGTTGCCAAAAAAACCTTTAAAAAGTTTCATTTTTCATCAGCATTTAGTTTTCATCAGAATGTTCTGACCAGCTGTAATATACATGCTACACATTGCAGGTCTAGCAATAGTCCCAAAGGCCTCTAATAATATTCATTTTTAGAGCATTGTGTGTAGACTCATTCATTTACATTAAGTCACAATATTATATTAAGTCAATAGAAACTCTGGAGAGGCAACTTTAGCAGGGGGTTTCTTATGCACACATTCAGGTATCTAAGCACTGCTGATATATGTTATACATGTTCGGGTGGCAGGATATAATGCAGCCGCCACACACAAAGGTATGTGAACACATTTTAGGTAGTCTAAAAGACAGGGATTTTGCATCTTGAAACACTCACAGAAACAGTTAGCTGTGTTAATGCTGGTGCTGCACGAAACAGCAAGGATAATTGGGAGACTAATTTTCAAAGTGCTAATAAGGGATTTAGCAAGCAATTCCCATTAAAATTAATGAGAGTTGAGAAGCCAAAAAAGCCCATACAATTCTATGAAAATGCACATCTCAGTTTTTCTTACATTTTCAGCAATAAACTTCTAATCTAACTAAACAAAAAGTCTCATGTCAACTGACTGTAAAAATATACAACAAGGAAAAGATTTACCTGGCAGAATATAGAGTAGTTTCCAGTTCTAGTGACACCTTCTCACTCACTCGAACCTCTGATCACAACATACGCATATATACTAAAAATGGTATATGTACTCTCTACTATTATGTAACAATATAGAATGGTAAGATTAACCACAATTTGAACCAACTTCCGATAAAGATGGAATCAAAAGCCCTCAAAATCATTGCTTGATGAGTATCTATCAGAACTGATCTAAATATATTCGAATACAGGAAGGAAAAACTGCCCAACAACCCAGGCTAGATGATGTCCTTTTCTGCCTCCCTTCCAGCTTCCAATATTTCTTTTATAATTCAGAAGAACTGTTGTTTTTTTTACTTGTTGAAAGTTACAGTACTCATCATTGCACCGTTTTACTTCATTCTATCTCATTAGCTCTATTAAAATTAGTAAGTTCTATATTTTTAGTTTAAACAAACCATAATTTAATAATTGATTCCAGCCCTCTCATTATTTTAAACTTGAATTTGCTATAACCCAGGAAGTATTTTATTTTAACCAGCACCATATAGTAAATAACTATAGAATTAGAATTCTAACAGTAGAATTCATTACAGGACAGAGAAATATTTTTCTTAAAACAGGTTCAAAATGTGCTTATTTAAAAAAATATAGATGACTCCTTTGTAAATAAATCTCTGTGTGTCTGTCTTACACAACGCGCGCGCGCACACACACACACACACACACACAAAGAGCTTGTTTAATTAGTAATTCTTTGAGCTCAAATCCTGGGGAAACTGTAGTGAATTCACAAAAATAACAGGAGTACTTGTGGCACCTTAGAGAGTGAATTCAGATATAGTTAAACTCCATTCAGTGAAATGGAGTTAAAATGATAAGTTGTAACTCATATGCAGGGACCTGCTAGTCATTCCAAACCATGTAGACAGACTAAGGTGGGGCCTGCAGCAGGCTTCCACTGAGGCAGACTTTCCTGTCAGTAGGAAATATAACTTTAAAGGGCAGCTTTCCCCTTTTGGAGATCTGGCATTGAAGCTTATCAGTTTAGCCAAATGTTTGAATAAGTGTGGCCTAATTTAGAGTCCAGTAAAGTATGCTTCTAAGAGGAAAAATTAGCTGTCTTTGATGACAAGAAGCAAATACGCTCATTGACGCATGCACATATCTGACTATATGCAGACAGACATTTCATAGAGATTTTCAAAGCTTTGAAAAGCCCATCCTTACTCTATATATACTCATACAAAAGCTGTGGGCCTTCTCACACTAGTTTTACTGGGACTGTACATCTAGCTCCAATGTCCTTAATAAGACTAACACAGGAGACATTGCTTCTCTGCATACAGTAACTGCTGGGGTGCCTACACCACAGTTCCAGTTTGTATGGATCTTGCCAGTTCTATCAGTGTAAATTCAGCATACATTGACATAGTCAATGAAGTGCCCTCCACCAAGTCAAGAATCCAAAATTTGCTCCACATCCTAAGTTAGTCTCTTCACAGAGGGCACAGAAAGCTATTGTCATAATCAAAATCTTTACCTTACATGAAGATTTCATTTTGCAGTCCTAGGGCCCAGTCCCGCATTCCAGTCACGGCCCTACTTTTCTCAGAACTATAGCCCTATTATTACTCCTCTCCATTTTGAGGCACAGAAAGGCAACTCAAAATAAAATGGGGTGGAGAAGACTTAAAGGTGGCAGAAGAGGGAGAGCAGAGGCAATGAAGCACCAGGAAAGTAGAGTGGATCCAAAAATTTTTTTTTAAAACTTTCATTTTGATAAAAAATGACCTTTTTGATTAAATGGAAATTTTCCTCAAAAAATCTGTGGGGGGGAGGCTGTTAAAAGGATGAAAATACTTTGGCTTCTGACAACAAAAATGAAAAAAGAGTTGGTATTTGAATTTTTGACAATTTTTTTTAAAAAATCTGACAAAATAATTTTCACGTTCTTCTACATTTTTTGCAGAAAATAAATTACATTATTGATCAGGTCTCCATGGGATCACTTCTGTGTGAAATTCCACAGTGTGTGAGCTCTGTGAAGGGCCAGATAGCAGCCATTGTACACCGTATGCTCCCCTCTAGTTCCTGTGGACATCTGTGCAGATTTTAATTCTACTCCCAGCAATATTAACTTCCACACCATGGATGAAATCCTGGTCTCACTGAAGTCAATGGAAGTTTTGCCATTGACTTTAATAGGCCCAGTATTCCAAAACATGTTGACAGTGAAAGAGGTACATAGGTAGGGGGCTGCCTCCCCATCAAAAAGAGGAGGTTAATAAGGCTTGGACCCAAGATCCAGTGGCAACACATCCTCTAAGGGATCTGTACTACTGAGGAAGATTGGTGCTGCAGTGGGTCAGCACCCTGCAGGGCAAGGCTGCAGCTTCCTGATGCCCCAGACCCCCAGAAGATGTATCCTTTGCCTCCTTCCTGGCCTACTAGAGAGGTGTTAGAAATGCCACAAGGTGAACTTTGTGGATTTTCCTGAGATCCCTGACCTCCTCTTGCCAGGTTTGTTGCTCATTTCATAACTTAAGACAATTTTTTAGATGTCAGTACAACCACCCTAGAACCAGGAGAAAGAACAAACAAATGAATCAACTCCAAACGATAGCAAGTCCGATGACAAAGAAAACCCTGTAAAACCAGCTAAGACCCACTGGTTGCAACTACTCTGTACCCCTTCAAAATCAGTGGCACTTGTTGGAGAGGCAAAATTAAAATTCCATAGGTAATACCTAGCAATCATTAACTAATGTCACTTCGCTGCTCCTAATTAGAAAATAGGAATGAAAGGCAAAAATGTTTGCTAGATTAATAAATGTGTCCCTCAAATGCATAAAGAAATGCTTAAATATTTACTATATATATATATATATACACACTTTAGACTTACATTGCTATTGAAGATATAATTTTGTAAGTCTAAATGAATGCACATAAATCATATCTCAAGGAAAATATTCAAGCTAATAACTTATCACCTAGCCCTGCTTATATTATAATTGTATGCAGAAAAAAAATAATCATAATACTATTGTGACTATGCAGCCAACTCATATATGGTGACAGAGGTATTAGAAAATGTGCAGCTTCCCTGACTTATTTATATTTATAAAATCAGTCTAAAAGCCTTATCTGCTTTAGCTCAAATAAAATTCAGTGTGTCTTAAACCTCTTGGGATTGAATTTCCTCCCATTTAAACAAGTTTAAATCCAGAGAAGCCAATAGATTTACACCAGTTTAAACTGGTAGAACTGAGAGGACAATCAGGCTTCTTGATTCTATCTTTAATGTGCAGTTTACTATTCAATTTTCTTATATACAACACTTCCTGGCTCTGAGATAGAAGATAAGCATGTAATGAATCAGCTTAGAATTTTTTCCAGATTTTACTCACAGTGGAATCCTAATATTCATATTACTTTATCTTTTCCCCACTCTTCAGCTTTTTCCTTTCATTTTCTTTCCTCCTCTTCAGTGCATTTCTTATTTTCTATTTGACACCACTCCACTCTGTGCTGTACAACACAGCCTGACAAGAAAGAAAGAAATGTCCCAGGTAAAAATCTCAAATATCCACATTCCGGAGGATCTGTTTCACTCTCAAACACATTTTAACTTTATAAAGGGAAGAGAATCAAAACTTATTTGCATAAGGGTTCATTCCATTTATTCACCTCATATGTTTATAGCTCTGGAAAGTCCCTTTTTGATTCCTTGGTTGATAAAGAGCTAGGAAGGTAACACAAACAAGGGGGAGAGGTGAGAAATGTTCTGCTGACCTTGCAAATGGAGCTAAACTAAACTGTTCCATTCTCCTTCTATCCAAGATCCAACTGGGAGGCTAGGGTGCTTTTTTCCCCTGCAGATTTCAAGGTTCAGACCATGCATTCGCAGCTAAAAATTCAAGTTAGAGCAAGCCCCACTTTTGCACAGGAGGAAGGTCTGGTCAGGAGCTCGATACTTCAGCTTCCT
Source organism: Emys orbicularis (assembly GCF_028017835.1). Lineage (NCBI taxonomy): Eukaryota > Metazoa > Chordata > Testudines > Emydidae > Emys > Emys orbicularis. Next base: position 90,374,255 of record NC_088690.1, read on the forward strand.
GTCTGTACACTCCGCGGTCTAATCTGGGGAAATCCTGAAAACATCAGATGCCTGATAAGCTCCTTAGCTTTCAAGTACCTAGTAATTCAGTTTCGGCCAAAACCTCATTTGAATAAGTTTAAACAAATAAATAAAAAGTTAGACTCTGATCAGGAAGAGATTAGACTTTGAGTCTAATACAGTTGGTCACCAAAACAATTCACTTGTTATTTAAAATTGACATAAAAAAATTATTTTTCCATATCAGTTTTAGTTGCTCTGTGTGCATGTGTGTGAATTTAATGCTTGTAAAAGATGCTGAAGTAACAACCCTGCTTAAATAAAGGCCTTTATTTTTCAGGTATAGTATAAAGAGTAGTAGTGTACCTTCCTTACTGCACGTTGTCAGCACTGACTTGGGAGAGAGCATTTCTAGAGAAAAGAGATTATTTGAGCCTCTGTGGCCTGTCCCCATCAGTCTTTCTGCTATGGTTCACAACTGTGGTGGTGCTGGTTTGAGTGATGTGGATACTTATCTACTGGACAAAGTCCACCAAATCGGTTTCACATACAGCAGTCATATGGTAACAGTTGTCAGTTACTACTGACATGGATTTGACCCAGAGATCTAGAGGTGAAAGATTATATATCCCTAGTATTGATCACATGAGCTATCTACTCCCTCACCAACACTGCCTATTTCAAATCAGTACCAAAATCAATGCTAATGCACAGGATATTTCTCTTAATCTATAGCCAGTGGCTCCTCTAGATCTTACTAGGTAAGGACTTTTTCACTGATGTTTCACAGCACATTCACTTGTTAGTACAAATGGTGGAAAACCTCAGAAAAGGTTCAGAGAGGCACCTAAAAGTTTGGACGCATCTGGGAACATATTCAAAACCCTTCAGCCTGCAAATCCAAGCAGCAATGGCTTGATTTTTAAAGGTACTGAGCCCCTGCAGCTCCCAGGCTATAAACCATACAAAAATGAGCTCTCTCTCACCAGCGCTCTGCTCTTTCCTACATTGGTTGGGTCTAGGTTTACCACAAGAACAAGCTTACGCACGGTATTTTAAAAACACTTCTGGTCCTGAGTTGATTCAGGCAGTTCAGAGAGAAGGGAAAATTAAGAGAAATTTTTTTAAAAGCTGACCAAATTCTTTTGAATTCAGTTCAGTTTGGTTCATCTTTTGGACAAAGGTTTGTGTTGTCCCTTGCTTTATCATAGCTGGTTTACACATCTGTAACTAGGACCATCCGTACAGCTTAGATGCACGTTGCAGAGACACAGCAGAGAGTGCAGACAAACCACCAGCCCAAACTCAGATGCTTAAATGGTCTGTATTAAAATAAATAAATAACAACAATAATTAATATTACTTAGAGATGGTCCCAATGCCACAAAATTCAAACCCAGATCTGAAGTGTCCCAAAGTTTGGGAAGAGTTTGGATCTAGGATTTTGGTTTAGTTCATTGTAGATGGAAATAGGGAGACAGATTTAGTGTTCCACTCCAACAGCACAACATATCCTAACACCGGCAGAACAAGCCTGCAGCATAATAGGCTTCCCTGGGCAGCACAGCGCTACCAGAAGTGCTCTAAGGTAAGTATATGGTACGTGCTGGAGGCAAGTTAGAGGAGGGAGATGCAAGCCTAGTCACTGTTGTCAGCTGCCCATGGCCCACAGAGTGTGAGTGCAGCTCTCAGACTGCTCTGACTTTATACAGATCATTTTGATACGGGAACAATATCAGTTCTCATGCTTCAGGACATAAAAGTATCACCAGCTGGGTCAGGAAGAAATTCCCACTACAGTGTAGAGGTCCATAATTAAATGCAGTTAGATGCACTGTCATAAAGGATTTACAACTTCCACGGAAGCATCCAGCATTAGCTGCTCTGTTAGAAACAGGATGAAGAACCATTAGCCTGCTCCAATATAGCAATTATTACATTGCAGTATATAAAAAAATATTAAATGCTTTGCAGTTCTCTAGTATCATTCATTTTGTCTGCTTTAAAAATACTGATTATTTAAGCCTCGTGGCAACCCTCTGAGTCAGGTATAATCATCGTCTCCATTTGACAAATGGGTAAACTGAGGCACCAAGTATTTAAGCCACTCATCCAGGGGTACACAGTGCGAGAGCCAGAATACCCCATTTTCCTCCTCTCAGCACACCTACCACCACTATACATGAGCTGGAAAGTACCCAGTAAACCTGAGCATTTTGGCAAGCTCTTAGAAAATAAGGATGACAGCATGAGTGCTACATTTTGCTTCATGAAACTGAGGCAAAGATACAAGGAAAAGAAGGATCACATGCACGGGATGACTGAGTGGGAAAACAAAAGATAAACACTATGCATTGTTCTCAATAGCTTACATCAGTCAGGATGGTTATTATCAACTTGCCATCTCATCTGGAAAGTTTTGACTTACAGGGTTTATTTTTTGACAGGAAGTCTAGATTTTACCTTATTCGGAGATTGGAAGCTCTTGAGGCAACATTATGTTATGCTACGCCAAACAAGATAACATTACAGCCCTGTTTGAAGCACTATCAGAAAGACAATGGATGGCCCCACAATGCTTTGCAAAGGCAACACATCATAGTCCAAGTCATAATAGTTATGTCATCATCAGCTAGTACTAGCTCCATCAGCTTATTTACTGCTGCTCACTGCACTCTGTCTGAGCATAATGGACCTGATTCTCCTCTTACTTTTAGGGGAATCTCTCAAGAGTAATGCTACAAAAGCCAATGGAGTTACACAGTGTAAAATGTGTACAAGAAAAAGGTAAATCAGACCCACTATCTCAAATATCTTTCACAAAAATATATCTTCAGTAAAGAACAGTGAACATGCTGGCAGTTCTCTGGTCGTTTCATAAATCTCCTATTGCTGCCTAAATGTTTTGCTGAGATGTACTGGGAGATAACACCATGAGATAGAGTTATGAATAGTACTAAGGGCCAAAGCCTGATCCCTTTGAAGTGGATGACAAAATTCCCATTATCTTCAATGCAACTTGAATTTCTCCCTAATCACATTGTTAAAAAAAGATTTTCTTGCTTCCTTTCCATAGGAATTGATCCCTGAGGCTTCCTATATCCTTCCATCCTAAGATATGTGATGCCATATGATTATTTAGAGCAGCAGTTCTCAAACTGTGGGTCGGGACTACAAAGTGGGTCACGACCCCAGGGCTGGCTTAGCCTTGCTGGGTCCCAGAGCCGAAGCCTGAGCCCCACCACCCAAGGCCAAAGCCTGAGGGTTTCAGCCCTGCATGTTGGGACTCATGTTACAGGCCCCGTGCCTGGGGCTGAAGCCCTTGGACTTCAGCTTTGCTCCCCACCCTTCCCAGGTCAGTGGGGCTCAGGCGAGCTCAGGCTTCAGTCCTCTGTCCTGGAGTCAGGTAGTAATTTTTATTGTCAGAAGGGGGTCGCGGTGCAATGAAGTTTGAGAACCACTGATTTAGAAGTTTATTTACTAGTCAATTTATTTTAGCACTGAATTAATAAATCTCCCTTTTGATTTACAAATCATAAGAGCTCTGTTGTTGATTTATAGGCCATTGCTTTAATATTAAATTTAACCAGCTGATTCAAAAGACATTCTGTTGATTTAAAAGCCTGGGAAATTATTTGCAAATCATGCACCTCCTGCAGATCCTACTGCACAATTACAAAACCTACAGTCAAATCATAAATCAGTTAAGATTTGATTTGCAAATTGTTACTTTGCACTTGTCACAGATTTATAATTTTAAGACCCAGTGCTCCCATCTCTTTGAGAAGCAGACAGCAGGTGTGACAGGGGAGCAGAGCGCAGAAGTGGAGAGGAAAGTAACCTTGTTGCAAACTCCCCTCTCCCTTTTCAGCCCACAAAAGCCCCACTTCATTGCACATAGATATGGATCCATAAATGAGAGGAGGATCATGCCAAGACAGTGGAGGAGAAGCTGGAGAGTAGCTGTTCTCTATAGCATCTTCTCCTCCTAAAATGAGAAATGTTTTCATTAGGAAATTACTACAGGATTAATGTAGAAACAGCCTTAACCCTCCTCCTGAGCTTCTACCTTCCAAGGCATGGGTGTATCTGTGGCCAGTCCTACTAAGAGAGGCATGTTGCCATGGGAAGGAGAGGGTTGCAGGGGGGGAGGGTGTCAGTTAACACAGAAGGTCTCGCCAAGGTAAAATTTTGGTCTGTGGATTTTCCAGCCCTTTCCATTGGAGGAGAGTCAACTATCTGGCCCTATGAACTTAAAGCCCTGCCAATGGCATCCTGCTTAGGTTTATAAAAACTATCTCACTTGTTCTATTGTGAAAAATACATGAGTGGATTTAATATCTATGAAAGCAATATGTTGCTAATAGCATTGGAATGAGCCAGGCACAGTGTAGTCAAGCTCTGTGCAAGCTACCATGCCCAGAGTCCTGACCTGCACCTTTGCTATTTCACTCCTGCCTGGAGGCTCCTACTGACTGTGGTGTGCATTGGTTTCTGATGTCGAAAAATGGCTCTTTGTAAAAGAGACTAATACAGTAGGTCAAGTGGTGCACAAAATAGATCCATGAATCCACCTATCCCCTTTCTTAGCCAGCATGAGTGAAACACAGTTTTTTGCAATGGGCAGCATATATCAGCTAGCACAATATAATTTATAGAACATCCTTCAGACATGGCTTCACTGAATATTTTATAGTCATAAGCTAAAGAAAACAGGAAGGTTGAAAAGCGAAGACAGGAAGTGACTCAGTGGAAAGCAGTTCTAAGCAGAGGGGGCAGCTAGCTGAAACCCCTTCAATTGCATAGAGTTAAGGGGGAAGAGAAGGAAGAGGAGGCCAGGACTGGAGGAATGGAACGAGTGGGCTGTTGAAGTGAACAGATGGAGATCAGATAAAAGAGGCATTGTAAAGTGTATCGTTGGGAGAGGAAAATGGAGGGAAAGGGGAATTCTTAATTAGACAGGACCCAAATAGTGGTGGCAGAGAAGTGTCTTCCTGGAAGCTCCGCACAAGCAGGTGCTCATATTGCCTGAGTGCAAACAGAAGTGCACTGTTGCCAACTCGCACGCATCTCACAATTTGGTGTTTTTCTTAAAGCTCCAGCTGCCAGAAACAAGAGTTTGCATGAGAATCTCATCTCACACTGTTAAAAAATGCAAATTTCTCACCCTAATGATTGCAGAGAAAAGCTTGAACACATGATCCCAGTACCCTAAGGGCTCAGACACCAGATCAAAGAAAAAGGGCACAACATTTACTATGTTATACAAATCTCATGATTTTTAAGCCAGTCTCATGATTTTGGGGGGGGGTCTGATTCATGATTGTTGAAAGCTTGGGGTTGGCAATGCTGAAAGGGATCCCACTCCACTACGAGCTTGTTCTTATTACAACTACAGTCATGTTCTAGCCCAGTTCTCTACTACAGTTAGAGAGGCCTATGTTCTAAACATGTATGTTTATTCCTGATGTGGATGAGACCCTAGGGATAACATTTTCAAGACAGCCCAAGTGTCTTAGCAGTCTAACTTCCATTTTTAGGCTCCTAAATGCCTACATCCCATTGAAAGACTTAAGGTGGCCAGCAATGCTTTATTTAACCTAAGATCTCCCCCACTTCAACCACCTGGCATCTTCCTGAAGTCCAGAAACATAGAAACCAATGGAAGTCAGGTGCCTCAATACCTTTGAGGATCTGGACCTAAGTCACTTTTAAAAATGGAACTTAAATCTTAAGTCACACAGACTCATTTGAAAATTTTACCCTAGAAAAATATTGCCTAACACATCGAGCTGTTGTGGAATCATGTTGTTCTCTCCACATGAACAATAAAAAGAACACATTAGAACACAGGCATCCCTCAGCATGGTAGACAACCATGTCAGCACATAGATGGGCCCTAAATTATTGACATCCCCCACTCCCTACTCTAGACTACTTAGTGGGAGAAAACAATTAAAACAGTGAAAGCATATTAACCACTGCTACAAGTACCACACTGAGTTCTCACTGCCTGTCTCTGATGCACCAGGCTGTTAAGGCTCAGCCAGTAGGCCGCACAGCTGCTAACTCAGCTGTATTTATCGATCCGGAGAACTGCAGGGTGTTAGTTCTGTTGCCAGTCTGACAAAGCTAAAACAATACCAATGCTGAACACCTGCAAGGGCCCACAAACCCTGAAAGTACAGCCAAAGTTGAAACCAACTTGGGGGTGGCAGCTGCCTACTACTGCACAAGAGTTTAGGACAGGAAATGAAGGAAAATATTGTGTCCAACTGAAACTGCAGAAGGATTTTAAATAGGGAGAATTTACCTGCAAAGAATACCAGGGCTAATATCCCTATGTTTTTGACAAATCTCACATGATCTTTAATTATAGAATCATAGAAGTGTAGGGCTGGATGGGATGTCGAACGGTCATGTAGTCTAGCTCCCTGCACTGAGGCAGGACCAAGTAAACCTTGACCATCCGTGGCAGGTGTTTGCCTAACCTGTTCATAAAAACCTCCAGTGATGGGGATTCTACGACCTCCCTCAGAAGTCTATTCCAGAGCTTAATGACCCTTTTAGTTAGAAAGCTTTTCCTAATATTTAACTTAAATCTCCCTTGCTGCAGATTAAGTCCATTACTTCTTCACCTACCTTCGTGACATGAAGAATAATTGATCACAGTCTTCTTTATAACATATTGGAGTATTATTATGAGGTCCCCCATCAGTCTTCTTTTGTAAAGACTAAACATGCCCAGTTTGTTTGTTTGTTTCCTTTCCTCATAGTTCAGGTTTTCTAAAGCTTTTATCATTTTTGTTGCTCTCCTCTGGACTCTCTCTCCAGTTTATCAACATATTTCCTAAAGTGTGATACCTGCATTTGGACACAGTACTACAGCTGAGGCCTCACCAGTGTTGAGTAGTGCAGAACAATTCTCCCCCATCTCGTACATCTCGTACACATGCTAGAATGATATTAGCCTTTTTCGCAACTGCATCACATTGTTGACATGTTTAATTTGTGATCCACTATAACCCCCAGATCCTTTTCAGCAGTACACATAAGCCATTTTGTAGTTATGTATTTGATTTTTCCTTCCACAATATAGTACTTTGCACTTGTCTTTATTGACTTTCAGCTTGTTGATTTCAAACCAATTCTCTAATTTATCGAGGTTGTTTTGAATTCCAATTTTATCCTCCAAAGTGCTTGCAATCCCTCTTAACTTGGTGTCATCCACAAATTATATAAACCTACTCTCTACTCCATTACTCAAGTCATTAATGAAAATATTGACTAGTACCAAACCCAGAACTGATCCTGTGGGACCCCACTAGATACGTCCTTCCAGTTTGACAGTGAACCATTGATATGATAAATACTCTTTCAGTATGGTCTTTCAACCAATTGTACACCCACTTTATACTAATTTTATCTAGATTACATTTCTGTAGTTTGCTTATGAAAATGTCTCATAGGACAATATCAAAAGCCTTATTAAAAATCAAGATCTATCAAGTCTACTTTTTCTCCCTATCCACTAGGCCAGCAACCCCATCAAAGAAGGAATTAGTTTGGTTTGGTGTGATTTGTTCTTGACAAATCCATGCTGGCTACCCTATTATCCTCTAGGTCAGTGGTCTCCAACCTTTTTACGCCCAAGATCACTTTTTGAATCTAAGGGCAACCCAAGATCTACCCTGCCCCTTCCCCAAAGTCCCACCCCACTCACTCCATCTCCCCCCCCATCGCTCGCTCTCCCCCACCCTCATTCACTTTCACCAGGCTGGGGCAGGGGGTTGGAGTTCGGGAGGGGGTGCGGGCTCTGGGCTGGGGCCGAGGGGTTCGCAGTGTGGGAGGGGGCTCTGGGCTAAGCCTGGGGCAGGGGGTTGGGGTGCAGGAGGGGGTGAGGGGTGCAAGCTCTAGGAAGGAGTCTGGGTGCAGGAGGGAGCTCTGGGCTGGGGCAGAGTGTTGGGGTGCAGGAGGGAGCACAGGGTGCTGGCTCTGGGCGGGGGATCAGGGCTGGGTGCAAGAGAGGGTATGGGGTGCTGGCTCTGGGAGGGGGCTCCGGGCTGGGGCAGAGTGTTCAGTTGCAGGAGGGGTCTCAGGGTGTGGCTTAGAGTGCAGGAGGGGGCTTGGGGTGCAGGAAGGGATATGGGGGGCTTGCATTCTATCCATCTACCAGGCTCAGAACCTTAGAATGCCCTTCAACTCCTCACACTTCATCGTCCCACACAGTATGCAAGCTCGCTCTATGTTCTGCCTCACTGCTAAAACCCTGGGCCATGTCTCTCCACTATTACAGTGCCCTTGTCACCTCTGGCCTCCTTGCTGCTCACCTTTCTCCACTCCAGTCTTTCCAAAATACCACCACTAGAGTCGTCCTGCCCACGACACTGAAAACATCAATCGCTCTCTCTGAATACCTTCACTTGCTTCCTATCTTTTACCATCCAATATTCAAGCTCCTTGGGCCTGCTAACTCCCCCCACACACACACTCACACGCAAACTCCCCACACTGATTAACCAGTGTTACGCTGATGTAATTCCATTGACTGCACCGGAATAAGAGAGTAAAGAATCAGGCCCCTTGTCCATCATCTTCCAGGTCCTTGGCTTCTTCTGTATCTTTCAGAGTCTGATCCTGAAAGTGTCTGTTTGCTCTCATCTCCCATTGGCTTTAATGAACGTTGAGGATGCTCAACACTTGGCAAGATGAAGCCCTGATACTGCAAGCCCTTTGAGGAAGGAAACATGTCCTGTCTTATGCTTTGTAAAGTGCTAGGCAACAGTGCAGCATTATAAATATTATGAGCATTATAATCACAACGAATAAACATATGCACAGTTCAAACCACCTTGGGCTACTACCTTTTTGGGGCAAGGTCTGCTATTTTGTGCATCTTCTACAGCACCAATCACATTCTCCATGCTTAAAGAAATAGTACTGATGACTTTACAGTAATACAAATGTTATTTACGTAACTGCAGTTGTAGAAAAAAGTGTAGTTCCTTTCCAGTATGTTCCACTGCATTATATGCTGGGTATTTTGCAACATCACTCAGTATTATCTGATCATGAAACAAAAGACCCTGCTAATGAATACATACACACAAGAAGCAAAGTTAAAGCTGCAGTGGGAACCTTAAACCAGGGGTTCTCAACCTTTTTCTCTCTGAGGCCCCCCCAACATACTATAAAAACTCCACGGCCCACCTCTGCCACAACAACTGTTTTTCTGCATATAAAAGCCAGGGCCAATGTTAGGGGGTAGCAAGCAGTGCAACTGCCCAGGCCCCATGGCACATGGGGCCCTGAGAAGCTATATTGCTCAGGCTTCAGCTTCAGCCCTGGGTGGCAGGGCTCAGAGCCCTGGGCTTCAGCCCCATGCTGTGGTCGTCCAGCTTTCTGCCCTGGGCCTCGGCAAATCTAATGCTGGCCCTGCCTGGCGGTCCCCCCTGAAACCTGCTCACAGGCCCCCAAGGGGAGCCGGACCCCGGTTGAGAACCACTGCCTTATCCCATCCTGGCTTTTGTAACATTACAAGTCATTTTTGCCTATTATTTCCATTGCTTTGTTAATTTTTAAAGGAAAAACAAATGGTGAAAAATATTTTTCATGAATAAATAAGTTGGAGGAAAGGCATTGGCTGGAGAAAGCTGTGCTGGTGATGAAATTGTGACCCCATTCTGTTACCCAAGATATACACATGGGTCACAGAGAGTCCTTTTTCTCCTTGAAGGGGTCTCACCCAGGTACTTAATAGCTCCATGAATGCTTCTGTTCTTAGACCTGGTGAGACCCATGAGGCTGGATTAGTGTAGCCCTGATGTGTAAATGAATCGAGCTCCAGTTGCTCACATACCACTGCAGAGCTCTCCCACTAGTCAAGTAGTAATGACATGTAAAAGCTGAACTAGATTGTCATCCCTAGAGGTCAAGGGGGAGGCACACTGAGGGAAAGGGGCAGCTTGCATTATGACTGCCTGTGCTGTGCCCATTCTGAGGATAAGTATAAGACTTCTGTTTCCATGGCTGTCAATCCAGCCCCGTTCAAAAGCAAAAAGTGGAATTTTCAGAAGTGCCCAAGTGATTTAGGAGCACAAGTCACACTGACTTCCAATGAGATTCGGCTCCTAACTCACTTAGGCCCTTCTGAAAATCCACCCACAAATCCTGAAATACCAGAGTCAGTTTTTAACTCAGTGTTTACTCAAACTCTTGCTGATATCAATTATATCAATTCTGAGTAAAGAATGAGTAGGGGATTCAGGATCTGGCCCTCAATTTTTTAGATTTAAGGAGGTAAACATAGAGTCTGATTTTCCACAAAGTGTTGAGTGCCCCTAAGAGATGTCAGTGGCAGTGGAGAGCACTCAGTTCCTCTCAGGAGGGCTCAGCCCTGGGCCTAGACTGTGCATGCACAGAGCACTATTTATAAATACCATAACTGGGGCCACCTGATGCCCTGCTGATTTACCTACAGATCTAGTCCTGAGGAGAGAGGATGGAGTCAACCGCCTTTCCAGTACTGCCCCTTCCAGTCTCAACAACCCAAAGAATTTTCTTTGTCAGGTCAGGATCCATACTGAGGGGAAAATGTGCATCATCCTCACACCCAGCTCCACAAAGATCAGGGGGGAAAGGTAATACAGCCACGGTGTGCCTTTCATGGGGAACAGCCATCCACGCTGGGGCAAATCCCCTATTTCAGGAAGTAGCCATGTACAAGGAGTCCCTGACAAAGCAGCTCCAATAGAGGCACGTTGGGACTACACACTGGGTGAAATCAAAGCCAGGTTTAAGTTATCTAAGAGGCAAAGCCGAGCACCTGAGAATAGATGGTTTTTCTAAATGTTCACCGATAGCTCGAAAATAGCTGAGTGCTTGTCACAAAAATTTCACTAATATTCCCCTTCTGCCTGAGGCTGTGTAGGAGTCAATTTCCTGAAAAAGTTACAAGCATCTAAAAACCAAGGTTTTGAATGGAAGTGTCATCTCAGCTTTAAGTAGGACATTGCTGCCAGGAAGCTCCACAGCCCAATATGATCCAGGTAATAGAATTTAAATACATTAAATTATAACAGGAATGACTGTATTATCAAAGGGAATGTGACCTTGGCTATTTAAAAATCTATAATGTGTGCAGAAAAGTTCTGATATTTTATGTACAGTTAGAGTGATGCTCCCACTGACCTAGACTTGGACCTATGTAAATATCCCCCAACGTCAGTAACATTTCATGCTTAGAACAGCCTCCACCATCTCTTGCAGCAGAGTCCCTCTCTTTCCCTCCTACAAATTCCTCAAGTAAAAATAGGTTTCAGAGTAGCAGCCGTGTTAGTCTGTATCCGCAAAAATAACAGGAGTACTTGTGGCACCTTAGAGACTAACAAATTTATTAGAGCATAAGCTTTCGTGGGCTACAACCCACTTCTTCAAGTAAAAATGTTTTCTTGTGGAAAGCTCCCCAAACTCTGATCTTATCACTGAGGAGATGCTCTTTCCTTTGCAGTGCTAGCCTCTGTGTCATACATTGCAGATGCTCAGGATGGAACTCTTGAACCTGTTCTTGCCTCATCTCTTTCATCTATGCTATCCAAGTACTAGTTCAAGGTGAGGACACTCAGCCGCTCCCTGGAGTTGCTTAGCATCTCACAGAATTGGGCAAATGGGACACAGTTACAGGCGTAACTAAACAGTCATTTTTAATAGCAGCAATGGGGCCAAGCTGCAAAACTCAGATCCAGATCCCAATTCAGACTCCCACCAAGTTGTTCATATTTGGGATTTTGACTCAGATCATCCCAAAGATAAGCATAAGACACTGACTTCAGATCTGGATCTGATCATAACTTCCCCAATGCTGTGGGTCATTCAGTTCTACTACAGTAACACTGATCCTGAGAAATATTTGAACTAAACAAGATCTGTTACTCTCCTCTAGCAGCACTCTTCTTCCCCAGCATGGTGAGGTTCTATTTCTTACTGAATTCTCCCTATGGCCCTACCACAGATTTGTTTGGATTTTATTATATTCTTCGCAGTTTAATTGTGAGAAAATATAAATCAACATTTTATGTTCATTCATATAGCTTTCCCCCTCATTTGTGTGCAGCACCTTGCACAATAAGCCCCTGGAATCTTGATTGAGGTCATTATGCGCTACCAAATACAAATTAGAAATAATAGTACTTGACTCATTTGCTTTTTACACAACAAAAATACTAACCATACTGGCACCTCTGGGTCCCAAATAACCGTATTTACTGAATATGTACAAAGATGCCAGGCCTAGCTACATGCATACTATTGTTCTGGCTGGTTTAGGGTGCCTTCTAGAACAGTGAGTCCCACTAGAGGACTCTCAAACTATTCAAAGGGATACTATCATATTCCTATATATTAGTACTAATACTAATGATTCTACAGTGAAACTAAAGCCTTCAAGATTCAGTGCCTCACTAACCCTAAAGAGATCTATTGCCTCTAATGATTAAATTTGTGCTCCTCTGTTTCACCATGAAGAGACATAAATGCCTTTGACTGGTATACTGTTCAGTGTAGCCAGTGGGTGAAAGTAGAATGCATTCCTAAGTGCTGACAGTTATCATCATCCACCATCCCACACTAATGAAGCACTGAAACCCATTAAAGACGCCTGTAATGTGCGTGACATACAAAGGCAAACATGATCACACCACAGGAGTTGGACTGGGGGAGTGAGAAGTCATAGCACATGCTGTTACCATGGTGCTTTTCCTCCCACTATCCAGAACATTACAAGTAAGATGAGTTATGTGACATACAAAGGGGCAATTTTATTGAGTCCCCAAGAGAGATTGTTTTTATATGCAGTTGTGGATTCCTGGTAGAGAAATCCTGGTAATTACTTAAAGTGATTCTCACTGTCAAAAATACTGTCAGATTTAGACACTTTACATGTAGATAACTAACTAAGAAGGCATGTGGCATATGTACTTATGTTACAATCAAGCATCCATGGACTTCCTAGCCTCACCAAACTTTATCAGAGGCCTTTATCAGAGATATGTCAAAGGAAAACATTTAACCAACAGCTTGAACTATCAGATCCATGTTTTTAAATGTTTAACATCCAGAAGCTGTAATTTTAAAGGGATTGGATCATATTTTCTAAAGGAAAACATAAAAAAAAGTGATCAAAGCAATCAGAATGAAAAATAGAAACCAAGAGAATGCTGATCTGGGATCAAATTGTGGTAGTTAGGAAATAGCCACACAAGCAACACCTACCTGAGACATTACTCACGGTAAACTAGCTAGAGCTTCCTAATATGATAATCACTCTTTATTGTGTGCTTTTCAGCAGTGAATAAAGTTTGGAACCTTGACATTTTAAATCATCATTAGGATTCAGAGTTAACACTCAATTTACAATATATGGGAGTTCTCCGAGTTTGCAGAGAGAAAATACTCTATCTGTTTACACTCAGTTTTCAAGCTACAGTTTATCTTTGCAGCCATACATGCAGTGGCAGATTTAGAGCTAGTGGGGCCCTGTGTGTAGCTTCATTTTCACCCCCGCCCCCAGGACCCAGCCAAGAAAAAGAACTTTCTCTCTTATTCCTCCATTTTTCATTCTTATTTTCTTCATCCTCCTCCTATATTATAAGTAATTGGAAGTAAATGAAAATAAAGTGAGGCACCTTGATTGGGGAAGGGGGTTGCGGTGCAGGAGAGGATGCAGGGGGTAGGCTCTGGGAGGAAGTTTGGGTGCTGGGTGTGGGCTCTGGGCTGGGGCAGGGGTTTAGGGTGTGGGAGGGGGTGAGGGGTGTGGGCTCTGGGCTGGGGAAGGGGATTTGGGTGCAGGAGGGGTCAGGCTCTGGGAGGAAGTTTAGGTGTGGGGTGCAGGCTCTGGGCTGGGGCACGGGGTTGGGGTGCAGGAGGGGGGCAGGGGGGCAGCTCTTACCTTGGGCAGTGCGGCTCCCAAAGTGACTGGCACACACACACTCCTCTGGCAGCAGCTCCTAAGCGGGGGGACGTAGGGGGTCTCCACACGCCGCTGACCGCAGGCACCGCCCCCGCAGCTCCCATTGGCTGCAGCTCCCGGCCAATGGGAGCTGTGGAGTTGGTGCTCAGGGTGGGGAAAGCATGCGGAGACACACACACCCCCACACACACACAAGGGCCGCAGGGACATGTTGGCTGCTTCCGGGAGCAACACAGCGCAGTGCAGAGGGAGGGAGGCAGAGCTGGCAGGGAGCCGCCTTAGCCCTGCTGCTGGCACATCTCTGCGCGCCCCTGGCGGGGGGGGAGGCAGCTCCGCACACTGCCCCCGCCCTGGGAAACACACGGAGACCTGGCCGCGTCCAGGAGCCACATAGGGCCACCGGCCACGGCATGCAGGCAGCCTGCCTGAGCCCTGCTGCGCCGACGGGCAGGACTCGGGGGCAGGTTGTCAGATGAGATTTGTCCTGCATTTTAGGGGGGGCCCCTATCATTGGGGGCCCTATGCCACCAAGCAGTTTGTTTCATGGTAAATCCGCTCCTGCATACATGCTAGAGATTTAGGTGGTTTTTAAGTGAAAAGTTTGATACTGAAGCACAAGATGGCAGCCTCCAGGAAAGTACCTTCTAACCAAGTCACCAGAAAGTGGCCCAGTTCAACCCATTATTATAATCAGATCTAGCTACTAACTTGCTCTATGACCTTGGGCAAACAACTGATCTCTTTTACCTCAGCCAACAGCTGAAAATTGGATAAAATTCAGGGAGGGGGCAATAGTTTTAAAATGAACATTTTTGTCAAAATTTTGGAAAAGCAAAACATTTTGACTAGATCTAGCAGAAACTTCAGTGAAAACTAGAAGTTGCATTGGAGGTAAAATTCCCTAGGGAAGAGCATGCTAAAGAAAATTTGAATTACCTGGAACTTGACTTTGATAATATAACCATTACAAATCAGCTGATGACATCTAAATTGAAAATAACTTCCTTTTCATTTGTTGTAGATTGTTGCCTCTTTAAGGATGGATGGTGGAGGATATCTTGACCCAAAATAGTCATGACTAAGATTAAAAAGCTAATGATTAGGAATTGCCAATCATTATTAAAAATAAGTCTCATTTGCATCACGTGTGCTGTTGAATGTCAATTTAAACTCCAAATCTGAATTACATTGCAACACTCCATAGCATTTGCATAGAGACTGACTAGATAATATAATAGGTCTTTTTCATCTCTAATTTCTACGGGCAAAATCCTAAAATCCTTTGTTGCTTTTTACTCAGTCATTACTCTCTCAAAACTATATATCCTGCAGAGAGCTGTAGAGTGACAGAATTTCCAGAAAAACAGGGTGAAAAATCCAGAAAGGAATTCCAATGGAAAAGTTCCTTTGCAATAATTCCAGACCAACTATGCCTTTTGAGAAAGTTTCAGGGATGAAATTCCTAGAAAGGTGGGAAGAATCACCAGAATTTACAAAATGGATTCTGGTTTCTCTCTCTCCTGGTCTACTAGGTAATTAGGTCCTTCCTAAATGACCAGAGAGATTGCACCAGTTTAAACACATTGGCTCCAGTCTAGACTTGCTGACTCATATTCTGAAATGCTGCAGTTTTGCCCCACGTATCCACCTCAGCAATGTATCTAATCATTGCATTTGCAATGCTCTCTGGTACCCCAGTCTCCAGAAACAGTGGCTTCTGGAAGATTTCAAAGGTGCACTGTGGAACAGTAGCAAAAGACTATCAGAATCATCTATATGAGCATTAAGCAGATTCAGGCTGAACTGCTTCCGACTAAATTAGTATTGAATTCTGCTGAAAGCAAAGTCTAGTCCAATGCTACAAAGCACATGGTAAACCAACAGGCGGACTAGTGTGTATGGACATAATAGAGCTGAGTTTTAGAGGTGCTGAGATCCCACAGCTCCCACTGAAGTCAACTGGATTTGTGGGTGCTCAGCACCTCTGAAACTCAGGCCTCATGAGTTTTTCAATCATTTTAAGACCACTGTTTTTAGCAGGATAAGTTTCTTTAAGGTGTCCAAGGCCCTGGTAGCTGAGTTTCAATGAGACAAATCTGATTGGACCTGCTGGTCTGTGACTAATTTATTTTTTGTATAAATAGTAAATATTGAGCTGGTTGTTAATATGACATCCTGGCATAATTACATGTCACACTTGATATTGATTATTTGAAAACCAGGAAGCTGTAATGCATAAACATGGCCACATGATGGTACTGTGTAACTAGTTTCTAAGTTAAATGGGTTAAAGTTTGGGTTTTTTTAAAAAAAATGTATAAAGAAGGCATTAAAAGTTTTCCCCTTCTCATACCTTCTGCACAAAAAAAAAAAAAAGGGGGGGGGTAGAAATAACGATCTACTTGTTTGTTTCCTTAGAAATATCCATTTTATAATCACAGTCTTTCCAACCATATGCAAGATCAGATCCACCAAATTGAAATCTCAAGTGGACTGCCCATCTCTTTATAGAATGTAATTCCCATAAACATTAATAAGAGTTAAGATCACATAGATAGAGGCTGGACCCCTTGTGCCATCCTCTATGATCTAATTTGACATGTGCACACTGGAAGATAGCTCCTGTCCCCTAACTTCAGATCTGCAAATCCATATTCCTCAGTAAATGAAATGCAGCATTTAGCAATGGTTTTCAACCGGTGATCTGCAGATCCCTGAGGGTCCACAGACTATGTCTAAGATTTCCAAAAGGGTTTGCACCTCCATTTGAAATTTTGTAGGGGTCCACAAATGTAAAAAGGTTGAAAACCACTGGTAGATGATATTAGGGTAGTATTTCTTCAAATACTTTGTAAGCCCTCTAGTGGTGTTCATCATGGTCTATGTTTTAGGAGCAGCCAGAAACCAGTCAGAGCAGTAGTCTGTATATAACTAGCTCTGATATGTGTGTGTACATTAGTAAACAGAGTTACTTGGGATGCACTGTGTCTGTGATTTCTTCATATTGTTTTTATTGTGTAAAGAGCAGAAAAAGACAATACTAAGGCAGTGCATGCAAATGGAGAACAGAATAGAAATTACTTTTAGGTACTTGCTCACAAGCTTAGTAACCATGTGTAAAACTATAATAATTGTTTTGAAAATCCTCAATAGCATAAATAATTATTTTTCATTATTTTTCCCCAGTGAAAATCACCTGAGTTTCAAGTTTTTCCAAAAATGAACTGTCAGAGCACATTATTATTATTATTATTTTTTTAAAGAGGCAGATTAAAAACTACCATCTATGAGGTCAGTTCTCTGTTCCTTCCTCCTCCATGGAATGGAAGTTCATTTTCTGAAGGTAAAGCAAACAATTTTTAGAGCAGTGCTCTTTTAGTAAAAGCAAGTTACGGTAGCCCCATATTGGGTGAAAGTGATCCATAATAAGTAGGGCTGTCAAGTATTAAAAAAATTAACCGTGATTAATCGTGCAATTAAAAAAAAAAATCACGATTAATTGCACTGTTATCCAAAAATATTTAAATAAATGGTATTCTATTAGCGTTTGTTTTCTACATTTTCAATTATATTGACTTCAATTACAACACAGAATGCAACTTTAACAGTGCTCACTTTATATTTATTTTTGATTACAAGTATTTGCACTGTAAAAAACAAAAGAAATAATATTTTTCAATTCACCTAATACAAGTACTGTAGTGCAATTCCTTTATTATGAAGGTTGAACTTACAAATGTATAATTAGCTACCAAAAAACTGCATTAAAAAATAAAACAATGTAAAATTTTGGCGCCTGCAAGCTTACTCAGTCCTACTTCTTGCTCAGCCAGTCACTCATACAAACAAACTTGTTTACATTTACAGGAGATAATGCTGCCTGCTTCTTGTTCACAATGTCATCTGAAAGTGAGAACAGGCATCCTCATGGCACTGTTGTAGCCAGCGTCGCAAGATATTTATGTGCCAGATGCGCTAAAGATTCATATGTCCCTTCATGCTTCAACCACCATTCCAGAAGACATGCGTCCATGCTCATGACGGGTTCTGCTCGATAACAATCCAAAGCAGTGTAGCCCAATCCATGTTCATTTTCATTATCTGAGTCAGATGCCACCAGCAGGTGGTTGATTTTCTTTTTTGGTGGTGCGGGTTCTGTAGTTTCCGCATTGTAGTGTTGCTCTTTTAAGACTTCTGAAAGCATGCTCCACCCCTTCTCCCAGATTTTAGAAGGCACTTCAGATTCTTAAACCTTGGGTCTAGTGCTGTAGCTATCTTTAGAAATATCAATTTGGTACCTTCCTTGCGTTTTGTCAAATCTGCAGTAAAAGTGTTCTTAAGATGAACAACATGTGCTCTCTCATCATCCAAGACTACTATAACATGAAATATATGGCAGAATGCGGGTAAAACAGAGCAGGGAACATACAATTCTCTCCCAAGAAGTTCAGTCACAAATTTAATGAATGCATTTTTTTTAAATGAGCGTCATGAGCATGGAAGCATGTCCTCTGGAATGATGGCCGAAGCATGAAGGGGTATACCAATGTTTAGCAGATATGGCACCTAAATATCTTGCAATGCCAGCTACAAAACTGCCATGTAAATGCCTGTTCTCACTTTCTGGTGACTTTGTAAATAAGAGGGCAGCATTATCTCCTGTAAATGTAAACAAGTGTTTGTCTTAGCGACTGACTGAACAAGAAGTAGGACTGAGTAGACTTGCAGGCTCTAAAATTTTACATTGTTTTGTTTTTGAGTGCAGTTATGTAACAACAACAACAACGACATTTGTAAATTGCACTTTCACAACAAGGATTGCACTACAGTACTTGTAGGAGGTGAATTGAAAAATACTATTTCTTTTGTTTATCATTTTTATAGTGCAAATATTTGTAATAACAAATATACATTTTGTATTCTGTGTTGTAATTGAAATCAATATATATGAAAATGTAGAAACATCCAAAATATTTAATAAATTTCACTTGGTATTCTGTTGCTCAACAGTGCAATTAACCGAGATTAATTTTTTTAAGTTAATCACATGCATTAACTGTGATTAAGCGACAGCCCTAATAATAAGTAGTACAGTATGCAGACAAAACACAAACATGGCAAAACCACTCTTTGGGGAGGTTGGTGACCCTGGAGAAGACTGGAAGAGTGACTTCATGCCCCAGTCTGTGAGTTAGTGACCTTCCTAGTAGTTGTGCACAATCCAGTGTGGAAGAGGGGTTGTGGAGCCAGCCTGCGGAAGGAGCAGAGCACCTGAGTTCATAATTACATGTATTCAGTGGCTATAAACTTCAACACGGAGGCACACAGTATTTGGCTCTGATTCTTGCCTAGAGGCTGGAATACCAGCCATGGAGCAACCCTATGCCTTCCTGCAGGCAGAGCTGGGTTCCAATTCAAAACCTCCGCACTGTTCCTTGCACAAGGCAAAATTTTCCCAGGAGCAGGTGTGAAGTTCACTTTACAGGAAAATCTGAGCTCATCGGGTGCTGTTGCTCTGCTACTCGTCCTTTAGCAAACCCAAGACCAACCTCACAGAGTTCGAGCCCATGACAGTTGAACTCAGCAGAAAGATTCACTAAACTTGAGAACTTCTACTGACACAGTTTGCACTGCTTTATTGATCACACATCCTACACACACTATCATTCATTCTCTTACCTTGGCTTTTACTAGCTATTTGTCTCTCTTCACCCTACATCTCACAAAGGGTGAAAAGATTCTTTTTACTTGACAAAAAAAATTGTCTATTTGTCAAAACCATCACAACATTAGCACAACGGATTGAATCTGGAAAAGCAATTGGGCAGGGGTGTGTCTCCTACGAGATGTTTCCCCTCAAGCCTCCTGTTCATCTCTAGGAGCTAAGTCAGTGTGTTCTGTGCCTGCATCCCAAGGCCATGGACTGTGAACGGGCAGTCTGAAAACAATTCACGAACCTAGAGGCAAAGAGAGAGATGAGAATGTTGGGGGCGAGGGGCAAGAGTTAAGAAGAGATCTAGAGAATCGGAAAAGGTAAGAGATGACAGACCTCTTCTTTTGACCCAGATGGGGGAGGGGGAGGGAACTTAAAAAAAAAAAAAAAATAGATTCTTTGCAGAGGTCCACAATAGCAGATCCAACTCACTTTTTGACAGAGTTAAATAATCATTTCCTGTGATTTCTATCATGAACACAAGGTTTTGGAGTTTGACTTGAACTATCTTCTCACATGAGGCTTACAAATCAAACTCAATCTACGGCTTTAGATAGTAAATGATTATTTTTGTTCTGCAGCCAGGAAGTTTCAACTTTGTTACTCTGAACAATGAAATGGCCTCAGGAAGTCAGGTTCATCCTATCAGAAACAAGTAGGTTCAGCTAGTGACACCACCCTGCTTCAAACACGGAATTCATAGATATAGAACTCCATACCAGATGCATGAGATATGGGACAGAAAATCCTTTGTTCTACTTGTGATGGATCATAAAGTTCTCACATGCAAACAGAAGCATCCTGTAGGAAGATTTAGATTTCAAAGGCTAAATTCTGAAGAAGGTGTTTGAGAAAAGACGGTTACTTACCTTCTGTAACTGTTGTTCTTCGAGATGTGTTGTTCACGTCCATTCCACATTAGGTGTACGCGCGCCGCGTGCACGAACGTCGGAAACTTTTTCCCTCAGCGGCTCCCGTCGGGCCCGCAGGGTCTCCCTTCCCGCCAGAGCGGCGCCCCGCCCCAGCGTATATATACCCCTGCTGGCCCGACCCTCCCTCAGTTCCTTCTTGCCGGTGACTCCGACAGAGGGGAAGGAGGGTGGGAAGTGGAATGGACGTGAACAACACATCTCGAAGAACAACAGTTACAGAAGGTAAGTAACCGTCTTTTCTTCTTCGAGTGCTTGTTCACGTCCATTCCACATTAGGTGACTCACAAGCTTACCATCGGAGGAGGGTAGGAGTCAAGGAATAACTGATTGGAGCACCGCCCTGCCGACCATCGCGTCATCTCTGGTCTGATGGTGGATCGCGTAGTGGGCTGTGAAGGTATGAACCGACGACCAGGTGGCTGCCTTGCAGATCTCCTGAAGCGGGACCTGCGCCAAGAAGGCCGTCGAGGACGCTTGGGCTCTAGTAGAGTGAGCCCGGAACGGAGGTGCAGGCACGTTGGCGAGCTCGTAGCACGTGCGTATGCAAAGCACGATCCACGCGACAGGCGTTGCGTTGAAATAGGCTGGCCCTTCACCCGTTCCGCAATGGCCACGAATAGCTGAGTCGATTTGCGGAAAGGCCTGGTACGGTCCAGATAGAAAGCCAACGCCCGCCGCACATCGAGGGTATGCAGGCTACGATGGCGAGGGTCCGTATGGGGCTTGGGGAAGAACACCGGCAAACAGATGTCCTGCCCCATGTGAAAACTTGTGACCACCTTAGGGAGGAACTTAGGGTGAGGCCTAAGTTGCACCTTATCCTTATAAAAAACAGTATAAGGAGGTTCTGAGGTGAGGGCCCTCAGCTCCGACACCCTCCTAGCCGAGGTGACAGCCACGAGGAACGCGACCTTCCATGAAAGGTGCATGAGGGAGCAAGAGGCCAGGGGTTCAAAGGGGGGCCCCCATGAGTTTAGTGAGGACCAGGTTGAGGTCCCACGGGGGTATAGGTGGGCGAGTGTAGGGGAACATCCTATCCAGCCCCTTGAGGAATCGGACCACTGTGGGGTTGGAAAACACGGACAGCCCCAATTCCCCCGGGTGAAACGCCGATATGGCGGCTAGATGCACTTTAATAGAAGCAGGGGCCAGGCCCTGGCGCCTAAGGCTCAGCACGTAATCCAGGATTGTCGGTATCGAGGCCCGCAAGGGCTGGACGCTCCGAGACTCACACCAGAGGGAGAAGCGCTTCCACTTGGCCAGGTAGGTTGCCCTTGTGGAGGGCTTCCTACTACCCAGGAGGATTTGCTGGACCTCCTGGGAGCATCTGTGCTCCGCCTCATTTAGCCAGAGAGCAGCCATGCCGTGAGATGCAGCGATGGCAGGGCCGGGTGGAGTAGGCGACCTCGATCTTGTGTTATGAGGTCGTGATGGAGGGGGAGGGTTATCGGAGGGGCCACGGACAGCTCTAAGAGAGTTGTGAACCAGTGTTGACGTGGCCACGCCGGGGCGATGAGAATGACCTTCGCCCTGTCCCTGTGGGTCTTTAGAAGGACCCTGTGGATGAGTGGGAACGGGGGGGGAAGGCATACCGCAGGCTCCCGCCCCACGGGATTGCAAAGGCGTCCGCCAGAGAGCCCGGACTGCGGTTCTGGAAGGAGCAAAACTGTGGGCACTGGCTGTTGTCCATGGTGGCAAACAGATCCACCTGGGGAAACCCCCACCTCAGGAAGATTGAACGGAGGATGTCCCGCCTCAGCCTCCACTCGTGTGTGAGGTAGGACTGGCTGAGGCGGTCCGCCAATCCGTTCTGGACCCCGGGGAGATATGCAGCCTGGAGGTGTACTGAATGGGCTATGCAGAAGTCCCAAAGGAGGAGCGCCTCGCGACAGAGGGGAGAGGACCGGGACCCGCCCTGCTTGTTTATGTAAAACATAGCGGTAGTGTTGTCCGTCAGAACTGACACGCCGTGCCCTCTTATGGTGGCGTGAAAGGTCTGGCAGGCGAGGCGAACCGCCCTCAGCTCCTTCAGGTTGATGTGAAGCGACTGTTCCTCCCTGGACCACAAGCCCTGAGTGCGTAGGTCCCCTAGGTGCGCCCCCCAACCCAGGTCCGACGCGTCTGTCACCAACATCAGAACTGGTTGTGGGGCGGCGAACGGGACCCCCGCACAGACCTGCTGTTGGTCGAGCCACCAACAGAGGGCGTTCGATACCGGAGCCGGGATCGTGACAACCATGTCTAATGGGTCGCTGTTGGGGCGATATACTTGGGCCAACCACAGCTGCAGAGGCCGGAGCCGGAGGCGGGCATGTCCAACCACGTGGGTGCATGCCGCCATGTGCCCCAAGAGCTGTAAGCAACGTCTGGCCGTGGTCGTGGGGAATCTCTGGATGGAGGTCACGGCCTCCTGGATTGCCCGGAAACGCGACACGGGAAGGCTCGCCCTCGCCGCCACAGAGTCCAGGACTGCCCCTATGAACTCCAGACTCTGTGTGGGGACTAGTGAGGACTTGGGCACATTGACCAACAGGCCGAGATCGCGGAACACTTGTAGCACCAAAGTCACGTGGGCGTGAACCTCTGCCTCTGACCGGCCCGCTAGGAGCCAGTCGTCTAGGTATGGGTAGACGCGCATCCGTCGCTTCCGAAGGAAGGCCGCCACCACGGACATGCATTTCGTGAAGACACGTGGGGCCGTTGCCAGGCCGAAGGGCAAGACCGCAAACTGAAAATGGCGCTGCTGGATAGTGAAGCGCAGGAACCGCCGGTGGGCCGGGCGGATAGCGATGTGAAAGTACGCGTCTTTCATATCGAGGGCAGCGTACCAATCCCCCGGATCCAGGGAAGGAATGATGGTACCGAGGGAGACCATACGGAAACGTGGTTTTTGCAAGTACTTGTTCAGCTTGCGAAGGTCCAGGATAGGACGGAGGCCCCCTTTTGCCTTGGGAATGAGGAAGTATCTGGAATAGAACCCTTTTCCTCTGAGGTCTGGAGGAACCTCTTCCACCGCCCCTACAGCGAGGAGGGTCCGTACCTCCTGCATAAGGAGTTGCTCGTGAGAGGGGTCCCTGAAGAGGGACAGGGGGGGGGGGTGGGAGGGGGCGGGCGAGGAAAACTGGAGGGCATATCCTGACTCTACCGTGCGGCGCACCCAATGATCTGATGTTATACGGGACCAGGCACGGAAAAAACGGGATAGGCGGTCCCTGAAACACAGGGGAGGATCCGGGGAAGAGATCGGTACGCTGTCCTCGATCGCGTCTTCAAAATCCTTGTTTATTGCCCGGCTGCGGCTTGCCGTTGTTATTGCCCTGGCCTTGACCCTGGTTAGGCGTGTTGTTGCACCTACGCCTATTGTCTCTGCCCCGCCTAGGGTAAGGCTCGTGCCGAGGGCGAGGCTGGTAATGCCTCTGTGGAGGCTGTGGCTTAAAGGGTTTCCTCTGCGTCACGGGGGTATGCATCCCCAAGGACTTGAGGGTAGCCCGCGAATCTTTGAGGCCATGGAGCCTGGCATCAGTCTGCTCCGAAAACAACCCCGTCCCTTCAAACGGAAGGTCCTGGAGGGTGTTTTGCACCTCTGGAGGAAGACCAGACGCTTGCAACCACGCTGAACGTCTCATCACCACTCCGGACGCGATAGTCCTGGCGGCCGCATCGGCCGAGTCGAGCGAGGCCTGTAATGAAGTCTTGGCCACCGCCTTTCCCTCGTCCACAATGGCCGCAAACTCGGGCTGGGACCCCTGAGGCAGGGCCTCCTTGAACTTGGACACCGACGCCCAGGAGTTAAAGTTAGGTCTGTTGAGGATCGCCTGCTGGTTTGCGATCCGCAACTGGAGGCCTCCCGACGAGTAGACCTTCCTGCCGAAGAGGTCTAATCGTTTCGCCTCCTTGGCCTTGGGGGCCGGGGCCTGCTGACCATGCCGCTCCTTTTCGTTGACCGCCGAAACTACCAGCAAACATGGGGCCGGATGGGAGAAGAGGAAGTCAAACCCCCTGGATGGGGCAAAGTACTTCCTCTCGACGCCCCGTGCGGTCGGCGCAGAGGAGGCTGGCGTCTGCCACACAGTCTTATAGTTTGACTGTACGGTCTTTATCAATGGAAGAGCAATCCTGGAGGGACCCTCCGGGCTGAGAATGTCTACCATGGGGTCCTCCTGCTCGACTGTCTCCTCCGCCTGCAACCCCAAGTTGAGGGCCACCCGGCGGAGCAGGTCCTGGTGTGCCCGGTGGTCAATCGGGGGAGGGCCGGACACTGTTGTGCCCGCCATGGCTTCATCTGGTGAGGAGGAGGAGGTCATGGCTTTTTGAGCGTCCTCATCCTCCTGTAAGTCCTCCTCAGCGGGCTGACCCTCCGGGGTGCGTCCCCTGCCCTGGGCCACGGACGGTGCCTGGCTCGGTGCCGAGTCTGCCCTCTCGGCCTCAGGCGGTCTGGAGACCGTAGCCTCCGCACGGGAGGTGGGACGGTACCGTAGGGAGCGGGACCGGTCCCCCGAAGGGCCCGACCTCGAAGTTCTGGATGGCGGGCCTTGCTGGTGATAGGCCCACGGGGTCCAGAACGGCCACTGTCCCGGATGGCTCCAGTGCGGTTGCCAAGAGGTCTCGTGCCGTGTAGTGGAATGCCCTCTGCGATCGTACCTCGACCGCCCCGAGCTCACTTCCGACGCCAGCGACGGCGACCTGGAGGGCCACGGCGGTGCCGTGGAGCGGTGCCGATCCGGTGTCGGGGAGCGGTGCCGTCGGGACCGGGACAGTGAGTAGCGCTGTACCGATCTGGAACGGTACCGTTGACCGCGGGACCGGGAACGGCTGCGGGAGGACGGTCTTGGGGTCCTCGCCGTCGAAGCGCCCCGGTGCCTGCTCGGGCCGGGGCCCTTCTGCGTGGAGGCCCGTTGCGCGGCGGGAAGCCGGGAGTCCACCGAGGCGGAGCTCGACCGGGACCGGCGCCGGGAGCGGTGCCGAGATGGCGACCGCGACGGGCGCATCATCGCCGGCTTGCCCTTGGAAGGCAGTCTCGGCGGAATGTCTTTGGCGCGGAGTGTGCTGACGGAGGACAATTCAATGAGGTCCTTCGCCGCCTCAAATGTGTCCGGGGTGGAGGGCTGTTCCAACAGTTCCTCCAGCCCCTCCGCCTCACTCGACGCGCTTGTCCCGGGGCTCGACGGGCCTTTCGGCGCCGGAGCCATTGGTACTGGGACCTGTGCCGGGGCCGGCACGGCCTTGGGCGCGCTAGCGGTCTTCGTAGGTGCCGCCTTCTTGTGCGGGGAGCGACCCCGGGCCTTGGGCTGGCTCTTGGGCTTGGCCGGCGAAGCAGACCGGTGCCGGGCGTGATCGCGCCGAGGCAGCACCGCAGGTTTAGTCTGCACCGCTTGCGTTGGGTCGCGGACCGATGCCGGGGCACTTCGCACCGACGCCGACGGTGCCGTGGGAGCAGAGGGCTGTAACGCCATCTCCATGAGGAGCTGTTTCAGGCGAAAGTCTCTCTCTTTTTGGGTCCTGGGCTTGAAAGCCTTACAAATCTTACAGCGCTCCTTCTGGTGAGCTTCTCCCAGGCAACGGAGACACGACTCGTGCGGGTCGCTCACTGGCATGGGCCTGCGGCACGTGGCACAAGCCTTGAAGCCTTGGGCGTGCGGCATGCCCCGCCGCCCAGGGCCGGTGCCGGGGTTGACCAAACCCCTATCACCAAGAGTTTGGTTGGTCTTTGTAACAACTAAAAAACTACTTAACTCTAACACTTACTATAACAAAGAACTGATAACTACTGCTAATGACTATGCTAAGGGACACTCTCGAGTTGAGAGAAGAGCTGTTCCAACGTCGCCACGGGCGGTAAGAAGGAACTGAGGGAGGGTCGGGCCAGCAGGGGTATATATACGCTGGGGCGGGGCGCCGCTCTGGCGGGAAGGGAGACCCTGCGGGCCCGACGGGAGCCGCTGAGGGAAAAAGTTTCCGACGTTCGTGCACGCGGCGCGCGTACACCTAATGTGGAATGGACGTGAACAAGCACTCGAAGAAGAAGGTAAGTTTTATAAACAGCAGAAGTGAAAATAACAAATGTGCTGTATGGTATTGAGTTAATTGCATGTTCAGAGTTCTTAATGTCAGAGCAAAGACGTGCTTTTCTGCAAAGTATCAGAGATAAATGTTAAACAAGACCATGCCAACAGGAGATAGCTTATGAGTACAATTTTTATACAGCTCAGAAATCAGCACACAGAATTTATGCACAAAATTTCCTATATCTAGCAAAGCAGATGGAAATGCTGTGGTGCTGCTGTCCTCACCTCTGAACAGTTGACAGTGGGAAATAAACACAACCTAATTTTAATACATAAACAGAACCACCTTTCCCAAGATGCAGTCAGTCTGCAAAAAGGAACGTTATAAACTCCTCTATTGCTTCCGTTTTGTAGTGTATGGTTCTTTTCATTCAACGCCTGCATTTTCCTAATATTCACTTCTCATATGGGCTCCAACACCTATTTTAAATGCACATTTCAGCCTGCCTGTATTTATGTTTAGGTTAATAAAAAGGAAGCCTGTGTTTGGCTTTTATTACTAACTTGGGGATAAATTCTGCTTTATGTTGAACGGAATCTTATTCCGCATTTATTTCCACCTGATTTGATCTCCCATTACTTTCAGTGGGTCTCCCCCATTGAATTCAATGGGACTTCTTGTGAAGTAAACTACTACTCAGTAAGAGTGGCAGAACCTAATTTTTGATAGTTATGGCCCAGATTTTAATACCCTAACTCATGCCATACCTGAATCTTGCCTATATAACCACTGATAACATTTATAGCTGTGCAAACTAAAATCATGATTTGGGCTGGCCAGTCTTTATGAAAGATGCGGACAAATTGGAGAGAGTCCAGAGGAGAGCAACAAGAACGATAAAAGAATTAGAAACTCTATAAGGAAAGGTTAAAAAAACTGGGCATGGTTAGTCTTGAGAAAAGAAGATAGAGGGGGGACCTGATAATCTTCAAATATGTTAAGGGCTATAAAGAGGATGGTGATCAATTGTTCTCCATGTCCACTGAAGGCAAGACATGAAGTAATGGGTTTAATCGGAAGCAAGGGAAATTTAAGTTAGGAAAAACTTTTTAACTAATATCTATAAGAATAGTTAAATACTGGAATAGCTTCCCAAGGGAGGCTGTGGAATCCCTATCACTGAAGTTTTTAAGAACAGATTAGAAAAAGACCTGTCAAGGATGGTCTAGGTATACTTGATCTTGCCTTAGGACACAAGGGCAGACTAAATGACATTTTGAGGTCAACTTCCAGCCCTACATTTCTATGATTCTATTATTCCTTCTCAGGAAAAGTACCTGTTTCTCAGGAAGGCATAACTTATTTGGCTTGGATGATAAACAAAGGTTAGTCCAATTCAAATGCCCTACTCAATGCCTTTGGGCTGGCTATGTAAACCAAATGGAATATATATATTCACACCCAAATGACAACCTACATTATGTGAAAGCTAAGATTTCTAATAGCCATATAACACTACCAACACAAACACTGAATATAAGAGACACAAACAACCTCCAAGGAGAATGTCACACAAAATGAATGTTCCTCACAGGACACATCTTCAGTGCCATAAACATAGCTCAGCTATCCAACTCTAATCAGAAATTGCTACCTGAACTCCAACCAATGGCTGCTTGTATGTATATTTTGTAAACAATTATTCTCTACTGTGTGCAAAATTTCCTCCATTTCTTTGCACATACAAAAGATCCTATTGATGTCAATGGAGTCTCTTGATTTCAGTGGAAGTTGTTTAGGACCTCATTCTCCACTGGTGGAAAGGAGCTTATTTTTTCCCCCTTCTTTTAACTATTGATTAGACTGTTGGTTGTCAAGCTGTGGGACACAGCCTCCAGGAAGGTCCTGGAGAAGTCCAGGTTGATCACAATCACCCTCTTCTTTCTTTATGACTTGTTGGGAGAAGAGTCTCAAAACTTTTTTCTTTTGTAACATGGGGGCACAGCATAAAAGAAGTTGAGAACCACTGGTATAGGGAATACCAAAGTGATTGTGCTGCTACAGTTTGTCTGAATTTTTTGTCTTACTAGTGATACCTAAGATGATTCATTATTATTTTTATTATTTGTATTTCACTATTGCTTAGAAGCCCACCAGTGATTAGGGCCCTAGTGTGCTAAGCACACACATATAATGAAAAGACAATCCTTGCCCCAAAGAGTTTACATGACTAACTGAGACACTAGAGAAAACAAAAAAAAATGTCATCTTATTCTGCACATTTGACACACTGTATGCCATCCATTGCACTGTTTCCCTTTTCTAGTTAATTTCCTGTTTGTGCGGGGCCAGAGCAATCAGGAAAGAAACATTTGAAAATAGGAAAACATTGCAAAAAGAACAAGAACAGTAAGGGCAACTTTTGGCCAATTAAGACTGAAACTACTGACAACTCATTTTTCTGAACTGATTAGATTTCAAGGTGATGGGGTGGTACTCAGACTTTTTTTTAAATTGCTGGTGTAAACATGCCATTAAAAGTAGTCATTTACTTCTATAACAGCTAACTTTGTGAGATTTAATATTTGAAATGCTTCCTGAAAGTATGGGAAATGTTAAGAACACAGCATAATAAAATATACTTTTCATGTCACTCACTATATGTACCTCTAGCCAGGGGTGTCGCATGAGTAACTTTTAGGGCTCTTTTGAAACACTGAAATGTTGATTGTTAATCAACAAGATCAGCCTTTATAATAAGGCAAGACTAGAAGTTTTCATATCATGCAGCCAGAACACTGCCAAGACTTGAATTCATATTGGCTCCTGTCTGCCAACTAGTGGCAAAAACGTATAGTAGACTAAACTAGTTAGTGTTCTTTCCATCTGAAGAAAGGCAGGACTCTGGGAGAGGGTGAAAAAGAGTCAGAAGGAAAGTAGAATTGTGAAGATGTTTGGTTGAGTAAAACTCAATGTAGACCTACAGAATAGATAATAGCTACATACAGCAGAGTTAAAGGAAAATCCAGAGTGAAAACATCTAAGCTGGGAAACAGAAAAATTCCTCCCAGAAGAAGAGGGCTGTTAACTCAGTACTTCAATGAGGGGCAAGATTACGCCTACGTTGAAGGATCTCTACATTTTAAGAAGATAATTTGGACACTAGAGTGTTTTCCATTTATTTCTACTGATTCAGTTAACAAATCTAAAGGGGAAGCTGCTTGACCCAGTGGCTGAGGCAAAACTAGACTGTGGAGGGGAAACCAAACTGTAACCTAGAGGTAGAAAAGAAGCAGCTTGTCAGCCCTGAATCTCTAGAAGCCATTGGCTTTGTGATGGTGACCAACATCTGGAAAGACTTCATTCGTATAAGCGATGCTAAATACATTCATATCATTAAGCATCAAACCTAGATGGAATAAATATCAGAACTTCTAACTTTATAGTCCAAATGAGACTTATTTAGTAGAATACACAGATGCTAAGGGCCCAGCTGTCATTTCTTCCCAAGCTTTGCTTGGAGCAGGGTCTGGAAGAATGAGCTTTACGTCTCCCTTTATTCTAAGGTGGCCTACTCTAACACTCAGCTGCCCACAGCCTTGAGGGGCTGTTCCATAAGTCAAGAATGCAGTGACACTTCAGCCATGCCACCTTTTCCTTGGCCAAATCCCTGCACCAAGGGATGATGTGCGTATGAGGGGAATTTACATAGAACCATTACATCAGCTCTATGCCACTACAGGCCATGGGAGAAATGGGACCAAAAGTTGTAGTTCTAACCTCTTCGAGGGAAAAGAGAAGTTACTCATACTGTAAAAGAGGATTGCTAGAATAAATAGTAAATTCATTCTAAAAGGGTTAAAACATCACTTGATGAATACAAAACCTACACCTTGTAGGTCTGACTATTATTGGAATTAAACCCCAAATCAACAGCGTAGTATCTTTTGCAATGCAACGTATGAACTGCCTTACTTCACTGTGTTGCAATGTGCTTTATCTTTGATTTCTTGCTCACTGACAGGCAGGGATAAAAGCAGACTCTAGTTACTATAGAGTCCTGCATCTTTGATTATTTTTATTATTATTATTATTATTATATGGGAAGGCTCATCATTTTGGGCTTTAGGGCACTGAAGTCAGCCTTTTGAAGAAACTTTCAAAGGTTTAACACCTCTTTGCTTGGCTTGGTTTCCAAGTCACCTCTAGCCTATACATCCCCTCCCTAGTTAAAATTTAAAACCTAAATGAAAAGTTATGTTATTTAAGATATTGTCAAACTGACTCACTTCATTGCATGTGGTTAAAATTAATTACAGGCTTGCTTTGTGTTGCCCAAAGTGAATTGCAACATAAATTGTCTGAAGTTAATTAATTTCAGTACCAACAGCTATGAAAAGGCAATTAAGGATGAAGAACAGTGTGCCTTTGCCATATCTGCATTGTTTCTCCTGGCTAGTTCGGTTCGTAACTTTAAGACAAGTTACTCGCTGGGAAGTCAGATACAAGAAACCCCAGGTAAAGCAGGTATAAAAACATCCTTAAGTTCAATTTCTAGCAAGTCAGAAACATTGGATATTTTCCTGACAAACCTTGGGGAGAAGCAAAATGAATATTTGAAAGACCAGACACCTGAGAGAATGAACCAAAAAATAGAATTGATGCCACAGAGGATGTTCTGGAAAAAACAGATGATGGTCAGAGACTGCAGCAGGGAGATAAAGACCTCAATGATTTCCTGAAAAATCTAACAGAGGAGATTAAAGACACGTTCAGTAAACAACAGCTGGTAACCATGACAGACCTTTTTAGCTCTGTCTGCCACCCCATCCAAGTCCAAGGCCAGTCTTTACGGTTTGACTACCATTTCAAGCCCCAAAGTCAGCCTGCTCCTTCAGGATTTTGACATTTCATTCAACTGGTGGTCAGTAAGTAACATGTCTTGTTGCTTTAGGCATTGCATTATATAGCAACATGGACTAAAAACCTGGTCCCATTACAGTCTGGACTGATGCCACACATTACAAAATGTCCGGCCAAAATTCAGCACTTTTGGCCTGAAGGTGTTAAACTACAGAAAACTGAGCCCATTTTGATGGGCCATCTCAACCGCTAGGATCTTTTGGGTCCAAAACCCATTGTAGAGTGTCAATAAAAAGCTTACATAAAATACACTTAAGTCTCCAAGGAAGTTGTGTTGGTTAAATGTTTGTAAGATGTACATTTTAAAAGGTTACTCTCTGAAAAGGTCTTAGAGAGGCCACATCATATTTGATCAGTTTACAGATAAAGGCTGATGGGATCTAAAATTTAAGCTGTTTTTTTCCTCCTCCCTCAGAGCTCATCACCAGTCATAAGGCTCTGCAGGTCAAATTAGAACCTCAAGTCACACCTGAACAAACCCATTGAAAACTAGCTTGGTTATGCATGTTCGGACAAGACACAACATGTCTGCTGCATCTCTGTAAAATGGGGATAATGATGTTTACCCGCCTTTGAAAGTGCTGAAATGGATTCACCGACACTCAATGGACATTGCACCCCACAATGCCATTATCACACAGCTACTTTTCAGAGTGGAACTGCTCTTTAATACAATAGACTAACCACTCACAAAGCAAATGAACCATTCATTTAAAATTATTTAAATAGGTACATACAAGGACATTTACTATAACATATTATAATGTGGCAAGAGATGTTGGGATCCTGACTCTTTTAGGTCCCTTAGAAAATCCCAACCCGGAATACCTCTTGCTAGTTTAAAATAATCCAATAGATACATGAAACACAAACCCCATTGTCCATGCTTTATGTCTTGTTGCTCCCAGGGTATACAACAGCTGCTCACCTTACTTTGAAATCCCTGTTCAAAGATATTCCCAGTGTGGGAGTCCTTTCATGAGAGAACATAAGGAAAAGTATCTGTTGTGTGTTGGTTAGAAACTAACAATATTAAAGGATCCGTGTATGGAAAACTCATTGAGAGACACATTTAGGTTTTCAGATAACATTGAAAATATGAGACTAATATTATTTAAAAGTCTCTGTGCACATGCCCTGGCAGTTTCTGCTTTCACTATGGTTTAGATTATGCCTTTAGTAACAGCCCTGAACAAAGGATGGGGTGTAAACTGTACCACCCTATTAGTTGGCCCTGGAGACTTCCTTCTGAGTCACAATTTCCTCTTTACTTCCCCCTTGCCCCAGGTGCAGGGGTAGTTATTTGTTACCCAGCAGTAAGCCACAATACCCATGCACCAGCTCAGATGTGCTGGCCAGTGAGTAGAAATGGGGTGTGGAACAAAGGTTCCACCATTACCCACCCCTCCATAACCACCTATGCCAGGAAGAGAGTCTATGCAGTACCTGCTTATTCCTGTGTGTCCAGGCCCAAGGTCTGGGTAGCTTATTAAGGGTGTGTAAAGGGGATTCTTGCTGTGCAGGCATGTCATCCAACTGACAGCTTAGTCCCACTTAGGAGAGCTCATTTCTATTACCTTAGCAGCTTGATCTTTAAAAAAAAAAAAAAAAAAACACACCACACCTCTGCTCACCTGGGACAAATAAGGAGGTTGTTTTTATTTTAAAGGGAGCTTCCCCCCCCCCACCCCCACCCCTTGGCCTGGGGAGATAAATCTGCTAATGTAGCTTGGAGGAGTTATGGAGAAAACCATAGTGTCAAGTATCAAGGGATAGCTGTTGTTAGTCTGTACCCACAAAAACTTATGCCCAAATAAATGTTAGTCTTTAAGGTGCCACCAGACTCCTTGTTGTTTTTGGAGAAAAAAACAAACAAACATTTGTTCATGTTTTAAATTTAACTTTTCAGATATCTTAATGCCTATAAATATACTGCTGTAAGAACAGAATTGTTTTTCTAGAATGTCTTTCATCCTTTATAGGAGACTGAAATTCCTAGAAAAATGAACTGGACACTACTGGAACTGTACAGGTAAACACAACAGCTGTTATATACACATCCAACCTCTTGGATATTCTTCCCATTCTTACTAGGAAAGGTCAGCATAGTAGTCAGAGATGCTCTGCGTGTGAAATCTGAGTGTGCCTTTGTGACATCTTGGTTACCCAAATGCACTTGCTTTCTCTACTGGGGCAGCCGATCTATTGCATCCTGAGAATTGTTATCAGTAGGTATGCTCTCTCTGCCCTATTACTATGCTACAATAGGGCTTTCACTACAAATATATTAGATATGATTTTTTGCATAATGCTCCTGGGACTGGTTTTGAATCAAATGTGGGATCTACCACCCCCCACTGGTTCCACTACCCAGAACGTGCTACTGAGTTGCCAGAAAACATCAGTCTTAAGTTTTGTAGGGGATAAAAGTGTGATATTCAATGGCTTTGTGGTGCACTCACCCCTGGAGCCAACAGCAGGTAATTTTTCAATCATTCTTAACATGCTGAGTCTGTTCAATACAATATAAGTCAGTCACAATCAAGTGCTATATTCTATAGGACTTACAAATGGGGGGGGGGGGGGGGAGAGTCAAACACTGATCAGAAGATAAATCATGGACACATACCTGGAACTTTCAATTGTCACTTTGCCCCACTCAAGTTTCAGAGGAAGGATAGATGAGTACCGGAGCAAATGGAATTCAGGAGACCTGGATCCTAATAGTGGCTCGGACACTGATCATTATTTGTAATCGTGGGCAAGTCAAATCCCACTGAGGCTCTACTTTCCTATCCTGTAAAATAGGGATACTTGCCTACCTCTTAATTTGCAGGATGGGGGAAAGAGGGCAGAGGAGGGGCAAAGGAGGAAAACAGTAACCTCTTGGTTAATGTTGTAGTGATTTGAAAACATAAATTACTTATGTATTAAGCACATCCTGCATCTTAAAAATAATAAGCCCACTTCATGGTTTCTGGGGCCTCTTTGTGCTGTCACAAATAGACTACAAAGAAGCTGCATGTCCCACGCTGGGATACCCATGGTGGAAGAAGGTCCTCTGTATCGCCCACACAAGAACCTCAGTTCAGAGGATTTTCAGCAGGGTGGATTAAAAAAAAAAAAAAAAAAAAAAAAAACCACCACACACACACACACACCATACACCACACGATTTTTTTTTTTTTTTTAATTTACATTGGATTTTTTTGATAAAATGCTTTGAGGAAAAAACCTCTATATAGTTTTAATTAAGAGGAGATATCTTTGAGCTATAATGTATCATGGAATAGGGATTATAAATTCTATAGTATGAGACAATATATTCATGTAATGTTTAAAAAAAGTTTTGTAAATGAGTTCCAATAGTTCATGGATTAGGGACCCAATTTTATGGGGTTTCAGGGGCTTCTGTATAGATTATTTAGGTTATTCTATCTATCCACTGTGACTCAGTGCTAAGTCTAGAAGTCAGAGATGCTTAGTTTTACAGTTCTCAAACTGTGGATTTGTGTCTCCAGAGATAACATGCTTGTTAACAGCAAAAATATTTTTAAATAAATATAAAGAGGTGAGAGATAACAGACCTCAACCCTATTGTCCCTCTGCAAATTTGTGTACACAGAATCAGCCCCTTACCTCTCTCTAAGTGCAAAGTTCCAAAAAGTTCAATGAATAGAAGATTGTTGGGTGGAATAGATCTGGACAAGGAGAAGTCCTGAGATAAATGTGAGGACAGGCCGTAGAAACAAAAGAGAAACTGTTTGAGTAGCATATTCCAGAAGTCTTGAGGTCTGAGTGTAGCCTTCAGTGATTTGAGATCTACCATGCCATTCTCACTAGAAGGGAAAAATCTAGAATGGCAGCAGGCTGTAAAAGACCCAGTTTGGGTCTCATCTATCTCTGAATTGTGAAGAATATGTATTAAGGTTACAACAACCAACAAGAATGCACTTTTATGTAGAAATCTACGATTAAATTGAGTCTTCCTGCCTAGTGATTTAAATCAAATTGATTTAAATCAAATTCACCCTGGTTTTCTGGGATATGTCAAAGGTGGAAGTGGGTGTGGTTAAAGTAAACTCTTGAGGCCTGCATGTCACCTGTAAAATGAAATAGAACATCCAAGGGGGGCTTGTTTACCCAGGTTATTAAGCTCTTCAGATATAAGGAATTATACAAGGCATTATTATGTCATAATAATGCTAGTTGAACATGCACTAAACATCCATGACACAACTTTAGCCACCTATAGTGAAAGTATTACAACAATCTGTGATTCCACTGAAGAGGTTTTGCTTTTCTGCAGCTTCTAATTGTTAAAAAAAAGTGTGCATTGAAACACCAGTTACAAAATTTAACTAGATCTCACACAAGCTAGATGTTTGGTATATTTTATTGTAGAGTCCATTGTTCCTGAAATAGGTCTTGGAAGTTTGAATAAAATGTTATGACTACTATCCAGTGGCTTTGTTGTGACTATTTATCTTGCATTTATGTGATGAGGTCAGTTTCAACTGCTGATCCCCACTTTTCCTTAACTTGGGAGGAAATACTACTAAGAGAAATTTTAGAACTGGAAAAATGGACTAGATACAGGCTGATAACTCAAAAAAAAAAAAAAAAAGATTTGGAGGTCACCCATATTTCTACTATGTATGGCAATGGCAGGATTGAGAGAGATGAAAATCCTAAATATACACTGTCATTTCTGGTATTCCTAACACTGCCAGCACCTGGTCCATTGTTGTCGATGCAAGTGAACCTTTTGGGATGTGGTCAAAGTAAAGACGGTTCTTGGTCACTACTGGGAGACCAAACCAAATGGGAATGTCTGGAGAGAGACTGGTACATGATGGTTATTATGAAGCTCTGATTCTGGACAAGCTAAAGAAGGAAAGTCACATCTACAGAGGTCAGGCAGCATCCTGGCACCTTTACATTTTTCTCCCACTGATGGATTTTATATTTTCTAAAACTAGTCACAGGTTCTTTGGTTGGCTTTTAAGGAAATCTGCTGCACTGCAGGACCTGTTACCAGCATGCTGCAGAGAATGACTGGAGCAAACCACAATATTCGTTATTACACAGAACCTGTGGCCTTAACATCCTAAGAAGTGCTGAACCCACTATTTCAATCCACAGGCTGCGTCAGCATCTCTGCTACAGCTCTATTCCCAGGCAGCAGCTGCAGTTGGTAGGGGAGGGAGAAGGAATGTTCATCGTGGGCTTTGTGTGGTTTAAATTCTGATAATAGTTATGTAACCTAAAGATTTTTCCCTTTACAAATTAAAAACCACCGTCTCCCAGAATTGCCTAAATCCTTTTTAATCACTAAAAACAACCCAGGCTAATTATAATAAAGTTGTCTGTCTTAGGGACATATGCAGAATAGTCACATTTAACTTTTGGAGGTTTGGACTGTAATGCTGATTTAAGGTCAGGTATATGGGGCTGTTAAAGCTTTTGACTGAGCAACTGCTATCAGAAGGGTACCCACTACTTCAGAGGCTAGGCACACTTGAATCGTGTAAGCATTTACTCCACATAAGGCAATAAGCCTTGTAACGTGGATTTTAAAGCCCTGTGCTTGTTTGCAGAACAGGGGCCTCAAATGCTGTGATCTATATGTGCA
Source organism: Emys orbicularis (assembly GCF_028017835.1). Classification (NCBI taxonomy): domain Eukaryota; kingdom Metazoa; phylum Chordata; order Testudines; family Emydidae; genus Emys; species Emys orbicularis. The sequence continues at coordinate 90,411,430 of NC_088690.1, forward strand.
TGTAGCCTGGGGAAAACCCATAATCTGAACTGATAATGCATCTCATACTCTGCATCACAACTGAAAGTGCTTCTCCCCTCTCACTGGTACCAGTGCCAATCCTCCCTTCCACTCAGGCCTATAACCTGGGATTCATTTTTGACTGCTCCCTCTCTTAAATGCAGCCTGGATGTGCTGCTTAAGTCTCATTTCTTTACCCATAAGATTTCCAAAAGTATGACTTTCTTTCCATCCACTCAGCTAAAACTAGTTGAAGGCCTCATCTCCATATGTCCTCCTCCTTTCCAGCTTCAGTAACACAAGTACCACCCCATCCAATCCATTCAAAGTGTACATGATGGGCCACTATGATGATCTTATCTCAGACCACATTGGCTCAGCTTCAAAAACCCGCACTGGCTCCCACCATTTCACCACATCAAGTTTAGTCTTTGCTTTTAAGGCTTTTTACATCTTAGTCACACCATACATGCCCATCCCATCTCCTTCATTTTGCCAACCAGAGAGAATTGAGTCAATGGGAGTTAGAGCTAAAGGTGTTAGGCACTCAGCTCACCTGGGCTATTTTCTGAAAATTCCAGCCTTAATCTGTAAAGCCACTGACCTTCACATCTCTTCTCAACACCCACTTCTGTCCCAACACTTGTTTGGGAGACTCAAGTAAATGGTGCAGGTTGTGTGTGTCAGTCAGCAATAGCAAAATTCAAAGAAAAATACAATTGCAAAATGACTGTTCTTGATGGTTACAATTGCTACCTATTAAATATATTAGTTTGGTTTTTTTCCCTCTTGCTCCCTCCTCCCATTGTTGGGCATTCACTCAAAACTGAGTGAAACAAGCTAGTCATGCAGCACAGGGACTATGGTTTATCATTTGTGCACCGAGTACAATGGGGCACTGATCCGGTTTGTATTGTAATAGCACCTGAAGGCCTTGTTCTATCCCCATGGAGAATGTTGGCTCTTTGCTTCAAAGAGATTGCAGGACTCCCTTAGCACTGATTTATGAAATTGGTTGTTAGGATGGGTTCACACATACTTGGAGGCAGCTCAAATTCACATTTGCCAGATATTATATAGTTAGTCCATAGAAATTACTGCCTATTTGATTTAAAAAACAAATTCTACTTAAAATTGAGAATAGGCAAAAGCAGCAAGGCAGTTAGTTTTAACACTACAGTAGCCAGAGGGTGTTTTACAATAACTTGAGGTTGTTTTTGTTCTGCATTGAAACAAAACCTTTCCAGCATTTTTGTGAAATGAACCTGTGGCGAAGTGTCTGTTTTCTGATCAAAAGTCAGGTTTTTGATTCGAGTCTTTAATTGAAGAGCCTGGGATTTCAGAAAACTTCCCATCTAACTCAGTAAGTCTCTGCAAAAACATTCTGCTTTGATGAAACATTGACAAAAATGCATTTGGTCAAAAAAAAAAAAAAAAAGTGCCAACCAGCTCCAGTTAACGCACTACAGGGTAATGGGCAAGCTACACTAGACAACAAATGAATAAATTGAGCTCCAGAGTAACATTCATCCTGAAGTCAACCTACCTACCCTCATTGATTCTATAAAGAGATTGGTATTTGACCAATATGCTGGGGAAAAAGCTAAGCTAATTTTATATTCTGCTATGACACCTGTCAAAAATCTCTCTGTTGTGGAAGATTCCACTGAACTAAGGGTTATGCAAGCAGTAAGTTACTGAACAAAGCCATATCAATGGCAAAAGGTTGTTTTATTGTCAACATGCTACAGCTTCTGAAAAGGTAGCTTTACAGCCCCATCGTGAAGGCTACTACATTTGTTCAGCTGTGGGAACCACTACTGATTTGAATGAACTTGACAGGATAGGAAAGAATGAGCAATAAAACTGTTTATTAGCTCACTGCTACATGGTCCCTTATTGTTTTAGTGTGATTGTGTAGCATCAGTTAGGATTTCTGAAACAGTGTGCCTCTTTCCCACTAAGCATTTACTTAATGGATGGATCTCTCTCTCTCCCCAAAGGGGAAAAAAATAAAAATGACAGTTTGCATGCAACACGAAATATACAGGAGATCCTAGCAGACAAGAACTGTTCAACCCCTAAACAGGGTTATTAAACTGTAGGGAAGGAGGACCACTAATTTTAGATTGAAAGTGTAGCTCCTTCACTAATAACAGTGAGCTGGCTTGCTCTACTTTAGATAAGTTTAAGAAATGATTATATGACAAGCTACCATGAAAAGCAAAACATTTACTCGGCTTGGCAGGAATTAGTGAATTTCATTGTATAAATTGCTTATATAACAATGTCTTAGCCAGCTTGATTGTTTTCGGTCCTTGCATCATGAGCTATTTTCACATGAAGAAATCAAAATCTGATCAATCATGTACTCACTTGACATCAACTTGAAGCCTCTGGCCTGTCTCAGCTGGGATAGGGCCTTGTATCTCCAGGTCATTTGTTCTTCTTTTAATCAGAGTGTGGTAGTACTACAGTCATTACCCTACTGCTGAACGCAGGTCATTTCCATTTCAGTTAAGGGACACAAAGAACTTTTCTCCAGCTATTAAGTTAGCATTTACTGACAATTAACAAAAGAGTGAAAGTAACAAATTAGACTTACCACTTAACATGGGAACCTATACCAAGACCTCCAGAAAGCAAGCACCAAGAGGAGCACCTCAGACAAGTAAGCAGTCTTGTTTGATTCAAGTCAGCTTTCTGCAGCCCTCCTCTGTAAGACCGTTCCTCCTAGAAAAAACACGTGGGTGGGCAACCAGCCCACTCCTTTTATGATTCCTCGTGCTCTGAAGAGGAGAGTGTCAATCATGATCATACAATTTTACTTTTAAACCAGTTAGTAGCAAGATGGAGTTTGGTTTCAATTGTAGCTATCCTTTGATATTGCACTAATTGCTGAAGTCTCCCCCATGCCAGTTAGTCAGAGGGTTAACTTAAATGGTTATTTTCTCAATAACCATGTTGTGAATCACCTCATTGTTTTCACTGGCTAGTGTAGCCTGTACATATTGGTGTCACTTACAGCCTTTGCCTGAAGTTCAGCTCAGCAGAGTACCTCCTTCACCATCATTTGATTTTATATTATTGGTTTACAAATATAAGGGTTTAAAAAAGGGGAGTATAAATTGCTTAATATTTTCTGCATAACAAGGTTATGGTCTCAGCTGAAATAGTACTGGTCACTGCATCTCGCAAAAGGGGACCACAGAATCAGGAGGCTCAAAGAAGGGTAATAAGAATGATGGGGCACAAACAAGAGTATATTAAAAGGCAGATGAGAGACTGTGCAGGTGAGACACTCCTTAAAGGAACAGCAAGGGGGGAGTGGGGGTGAAATGGATTTAAGTGACAAATTCAGGATAATAGGAAATGGTTTATGTAATGCAGAGGCCAAGAACTCATCTGGACTTGGTAAGTGACTGGACATTTATATCCTTATGAGAAGTTAAGCCTCTTGGAAGCAATGTGAGAATTGCCTACTAACTTTAGCTGATCACCACCCCTGAGGTGGACAACAGGGCTGGAACAAGCTATCCAGCATCTGTTAACTACAGGGTTGCTCGTACGTTCATCTAGGTGGTCTGGTGCTGGCCACTATTCAGGCAGGCTACCAAACTAGATGGATCATGGCCAGTACTGGAATTCATATGCAGGGCAGTTGCTCTAATACCTAGCTCTCATTTAGTGCTTTATGAAGCTCAAGATCACCACTATCAGTGAGTAAATGGAGGAACCAGAGAAGTGAAAGGACATCTTCAAGGTTACCCAGGAGGCCCATGGCGGAGAGCCAGGAGTAGAACCCAGGTATCCTGATCCCAATCCACTAAGTTGGATATTCACTGCAGGGAGGAGAGTTTTGTTCAATTTAAGTGAAGGACAGGGAGAAAAAAGGGTAAAATATATATTTATACTATTGTACCTAGCTCATCCAGTTGTTTTTGGCTGCTATTTCTACAGAGAACAAGAAACTGGATGCTTCATGCACGGAGTAGCATCAAATGCAGCAATTACCAAGGACAGTTTCTAATCTTGTCAGATAGCAAACTGCCTACCCCAAGTCACCTGTGCTAGAGACGTGAAAGTTATAATGAAGGCAGTAGGAGCTCTGTCTCCACCACAACCCAGGAATAAAGCCACTTCAGTTAGGCACTCGAGTAGAGATTTTGGCTACAATTTTCCTTTGCCAAGACAAAAGCCTAGCTTTGGTTAGATTGCAGGTGTTGCTCAATTGAAAAGCAAGACTCTAGTTTTGCTGCAATCCTTTGTCATCAAACTAACATTCTGTCACTGTGTAGTTTCTGGTAACCCCCTTCTGCAGTAGGCAAGATTGTTTTGCCATAGATCAGACACAAGTCTTAGGTTATGCAAGTTAACTTAGTTCTTTATTATTAAGGGATACAAAAAAGATTCAAAGCTGTTCAGTGCTCAATAAAAAAAGGCTTCCAAATTCACTTTAAGAGTCATGACAAAGGTGGCAAGTCAATGATTTCATCCAAGGTAGAGAGAAAGTTGGCAGTTGATTGTAGCAATTCTGGAAGATTTAAAAAGGGAGCAAGTCAATGTCTCATGAAACCCCACATTCTATTAAGTAGGTTAGACTCCCAGTAACTGTTAAGGGTCGTTACCCATACATTCCCTCCCTCCTATCCACCCACCACTGCCCCATCAACCAACAACACAAGTCACTGAAATCCAGCCAAGGTCTTACTTACCACATTCCCATGAAATGTGGGACAGCTTCACAGGTGAAGGGACCATGTTAATACATCTGTCAGGTATATTTTTGTCAAGTATCAATAGAGGAACCCCAGTCAGGGACATGTGGCTTAGTTGGTGTTCTTCAGGAACTTCAAAACTCTCAAAGTCTGTTCAGAGAGATTAGTTTATTTCAAGTTTGACAGAGTTGCATGACTTTCTACCAGACTGCTGTTCATGTGAAGCCTGTCCCCTTAGACTTGACCATGTGTTAAAGGCTGACAGTTCACAGGCAGCTAGATGCTACAAGTAGGTTTACTCAGTTCAAGATAGCAGGTACTAAGAACTTGACAGCTTATGGAATCATGTAGGCAAAGGCTGTGCAATCCATTTGCCTGCACCTTCATCGGCGTTTACACTACATCCCTGTGGGATGTCTCATTATGCTTATTTAAGTGCAATTTAGCATAAGGCATGACCTGCCACTTGTTGCACTAAAATCTCTAGCAGGCTGGGCACTAAGTGCTCACCCCCCAGTGAATAAATGAAACATTTAGAGCTGGCATGAAAGCTCAAGGGTGCCTACCGTCGCATCTTGTGTGACAAGACATGGAACCACTTCAGCAAGTTTAACATGATCTCATTCTCTTGTGATACCCTTCAAACTACTTCAGAAGTATTGCCAATATCTACCAATGTTCCCTTATGTGTTTTAATAAGCCTTAATAGAGGTACCATCAGCCAAGATGGTACTAGTTCTCAGGAAAGAAGAATCGGGAAGGCAAATGCTGCATTTGAAAGACTCAAACATCTCCCTCAAGACGAAACTGAATGTGTACAAAGCAATTGTTATCACCATCATAATATATAGCAGTGAGACATGGCAACTTACCAAGAAAGATACACAAAAGCTGGATGCATTTCATCACAAGTGTCTGAGAAGACTATTGGGAAGTACATAGAGATAGGAAGACTAATGAAGTAGTCAGAAAAATTGACTGACAAGGCACCCTCTCACAAATAACCTACAAAAGACAACATCAGTGGCTGGACATGTGCTAAGAATGGAAAAAGAACACTTACCAAAAACCGCCCTTGAATGGAAGCCAGAAAATGCAAGAAGAAAGAGGAAGACTGCGAATAACATGGAAACAAACAGTTCTGAACAACATCAAGCACCTCAACATGAAATAGGAAGATTTGGAGAGAAGAGCAGTTGACAGGCAAGGATGGCAAATGTGGGTAGCCCAATGTGCAGCAAAGCATGAGATGGACTAAGGTCTAAGATAATAGCCAAGGGGTTTCAAGAATTACATCCTAAGCTAGCGCTACAACAGTCTAGCTAAAACCCTCCTTTGGAAAGCAAGGTTAGCCTGAAAGTCAAGGCCTATCTTTAGGTCTACTTAAGAGGCTAAGACAAGACAAATATAAGTCTTATATTTACATCATATCTCACCGAGAGGATTGTAGGGAAAGAAGTTTTCAATTTCTGGATAGGCTTCTTCAGTGGCCACACTGCAGCTTTCCACTTGAGTTGTCTTTCCAGTAATCTAAGAAAGAGTTTATGATTAGTCATCCTCCAGTAGTCTAACTTAAAGTGTTCATCCTCTATACTGCAGAGTTATTTTTGCTAGCAAGATCAAAAGCAGTTTCTGGAAAAGAATTGCCTCCCAAAAAATTGTGCACTTAAGCTAGTTTTGCTTTTAATAAGATATTCATGTTCCAGTTTGATTGTTGGAAGTTCCTATAAGGACTATCTACCAGATGACATGTAGTGCACTAGATACAGAGCAAGACCAGCTCATTTTACACAGGGCGGACAGATTTGGAGAGTCGGGGGGCAGGGTCTATCTGATCCGGTAGACAACATATGTAGTATGTTTGGGATTTGGGTTAGGGTCACTCCCTTCCCTAACTGCTTTTCTACCAGAAAAGCTAGTATTCCATATAGAAGGCAACAGCTGCTCCCTCCAATCTGGGGGGAAATTTTTGGATTATTAGCAATAGGCTCTTTAATTTCCATAAACATGGAGTCTTCCTGCACTCAGACACCATTTCCCTGTAGAGAAATACCAGTATCCAGCCTCTGCTCTTATTTCCAGGAACTGAGTAGGTAGAAAGCTATAGTGCATATTCAGTTCCTGCTGAAGCCTTTATATACGTACTTTCTTGGTAGGCAAAGCCTGTTTTTTCTGTTTCTGAGTTTCTTTCTTGTTTGTGGTTCCCAAAGTCCTGTTTACATTTCCCAGAGCCTTTCTGACAGACTGAGACCTGGCTGGAGTTGCATTAACTGTTCTTCCAACAAGTGGAGTCTGGGTCTGTGATCTTTCAGATAAGACTTTTGCTGCAGGGAGAAATTTAGAGTGAGTCAGTACATAGCTTTGCAAGTGCTTGAGACAGACTACTTTTAGCTATTTCAAGTTTTCTGCCTAGTAAGAGGACTACATGACTTAGGTGCAGTCAAATGCTTCCAGACAGAGTTAAGAATTAAATGTAGACCACACCTTTGAAACTTCTATTGGCATAACTACACTGGTCAGGGGAGTGAAAAACCCCATACCCAGACTACCAACAATGCTGACAAACAACCTGAGTGTTTATACAGCTACGCTGACACGAGAGAACATCTGTTCATATAGATAACTTTGTTTGGGGAGGTACGGTTCCTATACCACCAGAAAGGCTCCTTCTGTTAGTGTAACCTGTGTCTGCACTAGGGCCATGCCAATGTAGTCATCTTAAATGCTTAATTCTCTATAGTCATGTCCACTCCAGTGGACACAAAGGGAGTTAGCTCTGAACTCTCCATTACAGGTTCTCAATATACCCCTTAAAAGGGAGAATGGGACAGGTAAAAGTAGCTCAAATGGGTTCTGAGGATAGCTGTTTACAACACTGAATCTTTGACAACTTTCATGCTATTTTTTCAGATGTGAAGAAACAGTGAACCAAGCATGTTCCTGGTTTATTTCACTAGACATCTTGTTTTGGTTCACAGATTCAAAATTTAATTTCTATAGCAACATATACTCACAAGATACTGAGGACAACCTTAGCCGATCCTTAGAAGCAGCAGCAACATCTCCTTCATTCTCTTTGTCTATGAATATAAGGGTTGTCATCTTCAGTGTGACAAGATCACTGCAAGAAAAATCACACTTGTTTGTTGAATTACTGCCAAGCCCTCAGGGAACACAAGCATTGAGGACAGTCATGACTTTGGTGCCTCTCCTAATACAAGCATGCATTGGGGATTCTGTCTTTAAGAGGGAGCATTTATGACTATGCTGTCCATTTGTTTCCTAGATGAGAGTTGGTTTAAGTGAGACCTGTCCCCATTTTGAAAAGACACACACCCCTTATTTTGGGCACCATATTTTTGCCGAGCTTTAAGCCTGACATCTTATTGTAGGAAGTCCCACTGCCCAGTCTTGATTACTTTTACAGAACACATTGGTAAATTAGAGTAAACCTGTCAACATTAACCAAGTTGCTTAAGTACATCTTAATACGTTTTGTTTATTCTCTTATTAAGAAGACTACTTGCAAGTGCAAATTAATGTTGCCACTATAATGCTAAAGATGACAAACTGTCAAGTTTGGAAACCCAATCACATGATTTCCCAGCCTGCTTTAGTAGTCTGCAGTCAGCTCCCGACTAAGTTAAAGGGTCAGAAAGATGCCGTTTTCAATAGAGACTTTAAAGTAGGCATCAACTTGAAAATTTCCCACATGAGCATCATTTGTGCCTATGGTTAGCACACCTAATCATACTATAATTTAAGGAGCTAAGACAAGTCTGTCTCCTCAACCTTGGGTTAGTCAGTAGATTGTGGAAGTCTGATGAAGGGGAAACATTTCTGGAAGATTGTTAAACTCAGATTAGAGTTACTGCACCAGAACAGCTCATGCAATGAGGTGGCAATAACCAGACCACCACTAGTGTTAGCACTTTGCATCTTGTTAAGTGGAAATGGGGACAGAGGCAGAAGCTCTGAATGGCAAGCCAAGGTAGTACTCGTACCATTTACCTCAAGAGATGAGAGGGTGAAGATTGTGCCCTCAGGGATGTGACAAAGGAAACATTGCCAAGAACAATGTAAATTGCAAGGGATTACAGTGAAGTAGATCGTAGTTTGATGATATCAGACACTTTGAACAGTTCCCCCTCCGACCCCCCATGCACACCCACACCATCAAAGGAGCCTGCATTTACCTGGCCAGAGTCCCCAGGAGGCACTAGAAGGAGCCGGAACAATGCAATTCTTAGGGGAGACAGCAACGCTCCAACCTGCAGAGAGCAAAAGAGTATAGGCAGCAAGTTATATGGGCCCATGCGCCACCAATATTAAGGAACATGGGCTCAGCTCCACCAATGTTTGGACTTATGTTTTCAGAGCCATCCCAGCCACAGGACAGACTGGGGCAACTGCCCTGGGTCCCACACTTTGGGGACCCCCACACTTCAGGCAGACATGGGGTCCAAGAGGACATAGGGCATTAGCAAGGGGCCTGGCCCCAGCAAGCAACCTGGCCCCAGGCCACTCCACCTCCTCCCAAACCACCTCCACCTTCCCACTTTACCCCCTCCCCCCAAACCCTCACCCTGCCTCATTTCAGCTTCCAGCCCCTCCCGCAAGAAACACCAGGAGCCATCAGGGTAGAGTTGGAGCCAGGTCACTCACTGCTGCCAGCACCACACCACACCCCCCCAACAACCCCCAAGGCCACCCTGGACCCCACATCCCCCTGAAGTACCAGGTCCCCCAAAGCACAGGGCCCAGCACAGTTTCCCCAGTCAGTCCATCCTATGGACTAAACAGCTCTGCTTGGATCCATTCTGGGCAACACCAAAAAAAAAAAAAAAAAAAAAAAAAAAAAAAATCATACAAACCTAGCACCCATACAACAGAGCTTAGCCACAACTTCATCCCAGAAGCTGGGGAGCCTCCATTCCATACCCAGGAAAAGCCAGAAGTAATGGAGATTAACAAGGCAGGAAGAGAAAACCAACCCAAGCCCTGCTCTCCCCCTGCAGGGAGACAGCTCAGCAGCTCACTGGAGCAGGCAGCCACCCGTAGAGAGAAGGAAAAGCACTGATACCTCCACAACCCAGAGCCCCTGCAGCAAACCAGGCCAGAGCAGCCTCTACACAGCCCCAGTCCGCAAGAGGAAATCGCACCCCCTGCCCAACGCACTCACCAGCTGTATAACGCAGGCACCGCCTGAACCTCAAGCCATAACACATACCCTACTCGCGGGGCCGTTTTTAAACATCAACCGCTTCTCCCATTGGCTGCTTGACACGGGGACTAACGTTCCGGCTGCCGATTGGCTGAGCCAATGGGTGACGAGATGTTTCTGGGCCGCTCTCCACCAATAGGGAAAGGAAGAGCCGTTGTCTATCGGGGGGCTCTCAGGCCTAGGCTACTGAGGGTCAACCTTGCACGTACTGTAATTCCCAGCCTGTGCTGCTCGCCACGCTCGAAGTCACTGTGCCTGAGAGAGCTTTAAACCCTTTCTCCCCTGAATGCTGTTTATTGTTTTGCATGTCACTGAGGCTGGGCAGTGAAAATGGTTCGGCTTTCTGCTTCTCATGAGCCATTTAGCTAATAATCTAGATCGCTATTAACTGTGGTACTATTTTATATGTATTGCTTATCTGTTAAGCACAGACAATCTGCCTGCTGGAGCTGTCCTGGCCCCGGAATACAAACAACCCCGCCCCCAGAAGTTTACAATCGAAGGCCTGGAGGCCCAATCCTGCCAAGTGCTGAGCAATTCCTGGGAGGCACTGGATGTGCTCCTCTCCGGGAGGCTAGCGAGTTCAGCCCCTCCCAGATGCTCAGCCCTGGGCCCTAAAATTGGCCACGCTGACATCTATGTATAACACTCTCGTCCAAACGCTACCCGGGGCACAGCACTACAGCCCTTACTTCATAAACGCGGCAGGGAAGTGTCTAAATCCAAGCCGGACCCGTTTGGGTTGGGATTTACACAAAGAGCGTGTGGACGCATTTAATTCGGTGCCATTCAGAAGTATTTTATTGCCAGGAGAAGTTGCGTAAGTGCCGCCGAAGAGCAGGCGAAGGGGCGGCCGGGTGCCTGGCGGAGGAGGCTAGCGCACAGCCAGCGCCGGCTGCCGCGGGCAGGGCTCCGCAGCGTCCCGCGGCGATCTCAGGGCGTGTGACTGTCAGAGCCCCTAGCCCCCCGCACACGCAGCACAGTCACACGCGAGTGTTGGGCGCGGGGCCCGCCGCCCTCCGGGGCGAAGGAGAAGCCCTTCGGGGCACGGCTGCGTTCGGAGCCGTCAGGTTCTTAGAGCCGCCCGCGCAAGTCACGTCTCGTGGGGGAGAGGGGAGGGTCCGCCCGGCGTTGACAGGGGCAGCCGCCCATACCAACGGGTTCCTTTAAGAGGCGGAGCCAGAGCCGGCGGCGCGGTGCATTATGGGATAGTGGAGGAGAGGGGGAATGACTTGAGGCCTAGTTGGTAAACACGGAGTCGGGGCCTGTCTTGCGTCGTCTGCGCTCTCCGGGTAAGTCCGGCTGCGTCCCGCCTGCTGGCCTGGCCAGGTCCTATTCTCGAGCCTCAGGCGCTGCGGTCGCGTGGGGGGATAGCGTAGAGGCAGCCGCCGCCTGGACATGGGGCAGCGGAGCCAGGCCGAGGCACTGGGGTGGCAGCTGCCCTGCCGGGCTAGGCGCAGTGTAACCCCCCCCCCCTCGGAGTTTCCCTGACTAGGGACCCACCCGCCTGGGATGGGGATCCATGGATGCGTGTCCCCCTGCCTCGGTGCTGGGAGCCCCTAGACCTCCGCCTACGCGCGATTCCCCGGGCCCTCCCGAATCACGGGTCCCCAATAACAGCGCAGGCCGGGCCGTGTGAACAAGAACCGGCGTCGGGTCCCTGCCCCCAGCGGTTAGTCCCGGGAGAGTAGCAGACTGGGGAGAGCGGCTGAGGCAGGTGTCAAGGGCTGCAACTTGGGCTCTCTGAAAGGTTAGTGAGCCTGGTCAGTCCAAGGGCCAGTGACTAGCTGGTAACGAAACCAGGTGACTATCTCGTGATTTTTTTCATAGAAGGCTTGTGTGATTTGAGACAGGATTCCTGAGTTTTATAGCCAGCTTTGCCCTGACTTGTCCTCTTGGGTAAAGTATCTGACCTTGCTGTTTTTCTGTCTGTAAGATTGGGATAACACTTATCAACTTCACCTGACTTTTGTGCAACTTTACCTTTTTTATGCATGTTCATAAAAGGCCCTGAAGTCTTTGCAAAAGTACTGCATAAGGGCATGGTGTCTGCTCGCATCCCAGAACAGAAGTTGGTCCAGTAAAAGATATTACCTCACCTAACTTATCTCTAAAGTATATCTTGTTCTTTACAAGAACTGTATTTTGTTACTACAGATCTATGATCTACTTGGCCACATTGATATGTTATTGATAGTCCTGAAAATACTTGCGCTGATTTTTAAAAACCTATTTTGTACAATTTTCTACTTCATTTGCAAGAGATGATAAAGTATAGTGTATTGACTGTGCATTTTTCAGTACTAGTTGCTATACTTTCTTAACTGCTTAACATGGTTATAAATCATAAATGCCAGTGATTTTTGTCAAGCATATTGGCTTAACTAGAAAACTGGAAGGAACTAAGTGATGTGAAAAAATATAAAAGATTGTGATGTAAAATAAAAATAACTAATATATTAAAGATTGATTTTCCTTTATTTTTTAATAATTCTATATAGTGTTAAATCTATTGCCCTTTTCAATATATACCCATATGTGTTCATGTCAGAAGGAAAAAGACAATGGCGTCTGGGACTGTTGAAATAATTAACTCTACCCCTGCGGGAGGGTCGAATGATGTAAGCTTGGAGGAACCAAAGAAGATGACAAGAGAAGACTGGAGGAAAAAGAAGGAACTAGAGGAACAGCGAAAGCTGGGTAATGCGCCAGCTGAAGTGGATGAGGAAGGAAAGTAAGTTTCATCTAAGACTATGCTTGATTTTCTGTTACGATAAAACACACTTGCCCTTATTATTACTAAAGAAAATGTTGAGGAAAATGGCTAAATTCCAGTAACGCTGGGGAGACTTTTTGTGAAAGCTGAACATCTTTAAAAGAAATTACACTGGTTTTCACTTATGCCACATTGTTTACATCATTTGCATGTGTCTAAATATTTTTAATATCTTTTTACAGAGATATCAACCCTCATATTCCTCAGTACATCTCTTCAGTGCCATGGTACATAGATCCTTCAAAAAGACCTACGTTAAAGCACCAGAGACCTCAGCCAGAGAAGCAGAAAGAGTTTACCTCATCTGTGGAATGGTACAAAAGAGGGGTTCAAGAGGTAAAATATCTTTATGGTGTAGCAAAGATGAGACTTATGGAACATTGTTTTGGGAAGGGAAGAATTGTGACAAATATGAGAGAATCTTCTCTGAATGAAATTGATTTATCCTTGTGATGATTTTATTATGAAAAGTGTTTCACCATAACTAATCTAAGTTTTGTTAACTCTGGTGTTCAGTTTTGTCCCCACTTATCCCACATAGAAATATGTGTTCCTTCTTTTTCACTTGCTGGAAGAGCTGCACCCCTACACACAAAGACTGAAGATCAATAACAGTATATCTAGTCTTTTTTTTTCTGTTGTGAGCTTATCTGACTACTGAGAAAAAATTTGAAGCAGAATATTAGTTTCTCTCTTCATAGAGGAAAAATTGGGGATGTGCACTGTATTTTAGTGTAAGAATTGCCAAGAACAGCTCCCAACCAGTTTGATCATCGTTCTCCTTTGATATCCAGTGGTTTCCTTAACTGTATTAAAGAAATGTAAAATTTCCTGTAATCTCTCAGTAACCCTAAAATGGTGTTGGATTGTAATCCAGAGATTTAATTTAGTAGTTTATTTAGACAGTGCTCCACTAATAGGCTTCAGATCTTTTCTAAAGGGACTGTTTCTGTGAGAATAGTTCAGTCTTTATTACTGTTTTGATTCTCTGCATCTGTACACAGAACCAACAAGGGTGGAATTGCTTTCACTTTTCTTGGTAATGTAGAAACTGCTACTAATAACTGAAATGAGACCACTGTTTTAAAATAGGTCATTAAATAGCAATCAAATTAAATTACTTTAATTTACATGCAAAACTGAATGTATTTAATTGAATAATCTAGTCTAGAAGAAAAAAAATCTGAGAGCTCAATCCAGCACTATTGAAATCAGTGGGAGTTTATAGATTTCTATTATCGATTCTTCTGAAATACCTATTCCCTCTGGTTCTGTACTGATTGGGCAGAGTGGGGGAGTGAAAGGGGAAACCTTTGCCATAGGCTTTCCAGAGTATTTGGGAAACAACTGAAACTGTGTGTTTTGGCTTTGTAGAGCTGATTTTGTGTACACAGATTCACCTTCACTCAATCAGGCTAATGAAAAATGCAAATCAGCCAAAGCTGGTTATTGGGAATGTGTGTGTCAGTCATGCTATTTATATCACAGTGTTTGTTCCCTTATGTTTAGAATGCTGTTACAACTAGGTACCGCAAAGGAGCCTGTGAGAACTGTGGTGCAATGACACATACAAAGAAAGACTGCTTGGAGGTAAACCTGACTATTTTTGGTGTCTGACTGTTTCTTGGGAAATATTGCTGTGAATTTGCATTGGTGGAAAATATGTAGTTTGGCACATCTAAACTGGCTTTTCAAAGTGATTTTAATCAATCTCTCAAATACAGTTTGAGATGTTTGAAGGCTGTTGAATGAAACCAGTTTTATGTAGGAGGACTATGTAGGGAAAAAACTCAGTTACCATATCAAAAGACTTATCTTTTCAAGGTATTATGGGTCAACCCATATATATAAAAACATTTGCCAATATGGTTAAGAAAACGGACTTCCGTCTACAACATCTCACCCACGCTTTTCATTGTACACCTCTACCCCGATATAACGCTGTCCTCGGGAGCCAAAAAATCTTACTGCGTTATAGGTGAAACCGCGTTATATCGAACTTGCTTTGATCTGCCAGAGTGCGCAGTCCCGCCCCCCTGGAGCGCTGCTTTACCACATTATATCCGAATTCATGTTATATCGGGTCACGTTATATCGGGGTAGAGGTGTATAATTTATTGAAGTAATTGTCTTACACTGCTTTGGGTCAAGCACAGCCCAGGATACCTTTTTCAGCTCCAAATCTGTTAAAATGGGATTTCTTGAAAGTACTCTTAAATGTCTGATGATGGGACACCAACTTCAATCTGTTCAGTTTAAAAAGTAACTTTATGTACAGCATTTGCCTCTGAGTCTTCATGCCAACTTTTTTTTGGTGGTTTTTACAATCACACTTTATTTAAAAAAAAAAAAAAAAAAAACTTTTTTCTCTCTCCTATGACCCACAAAAACAGGGGAAACTGACACAGGCTTTGCTCACATGTATGACTTTGCAGAAATCCTCTTATCTTTGTTCTAGCACTGGACTGGTACAGCTCCACCAGCTCTAGTGTAGACCAGCATTGTTCTACACTACTTGTGTTCTCCAGATCTCCTCTGATTGGCATTAGTAGTCTAAAACACCATTGTTAATCTATACTAGCCTTCTTGCCATTTCTAGAAGTGATCCAATAGTGGGAGAATTCCGAAAAACTACCTCTGTTGATGCAGCCTAACTGTCTAAACAGGGAAATGCACAGTGTAGGAACTGAAAACTAATCTTCCAGTTAGAGTTCTTTTAGGTGTTATTGGCAGCAGTAGATCAAATAAAAGCAGCTACACTTTTGTCAGTTGTTTTAAGTCAATACCTTTTTAAGCCGACTTCAGTATATAAAATCTAGAAGTAATAATGGACGTACATTTAGAACTGTAGGTTGCAAATAGTGTATTGTCAAGGTATCTAAGAAGAATTAAGTATTTTTTAAAGAGAAGTATATAGGTGAGTAATGTGGCTGTCCTTTAGACTAAAATAATTCAAAGGTAATGGTGGTTTCCCTTTTTCAGAGACCTAGGAAAGTTGGAGCAAAATTCACAGGCCTTAATATTGCATCAGATGAACATGTGCAGCCTACACTAATGTTTGATTATGATGGGAAGAGAGATCGTTGGAATGGTTATAACCCAGAAGAGCACATGAAGATTGTAGAAGAATATTCCAAAGTTGACTTGGTATGTAGGTATTTAGGTGAATAGACTTACTAAACATTCTTCAGTATGTGCTGCATTCATAATCCAAAAGATATGTGGATTCTCTCTTTGGTTGCTTCGATTTCTTTTCTTGTTGAACTAAAAACTCAAAAATAAAAATGGAATTGCAGGGGGATTCACCCTGTAAATGAACTGCAGATCAGAGTTGCATACACACTATTGCAAGCACTTCTTACATTGACTTAATTTTTCTGTATGTATAATCACCCACAGTAAATACTTGATATGGGGTAGTTAATATTGATAATGATTTACCACAGAATTAAAATATTTGAGCTTAGCTGAACTTTTAACGTTTTCAGTAGCAGATATGAATGCCAATGCTGAAAGCAGACACTTTTTTTTAATTTTAACTCCGTGAAACTGACATGCCTTACTGTGTCAGCCCAATGAGCCAGAGTATTTTAGAGAGTATGGATCTGTCAACTTCTATTAAGTAAACTGGTTGTGACAGTAAGCTAGCCTTTAGATAGTCTTCCCTCCCTCGAGTTATGTAGCCAGTAGCTAGAGATTTGGAAGAGCAGTATAAAGACAAACTTTGGGGCACTGGATCCTTTGGATAAGTCTACACTCCAATAAAACACCTGAGGCTGGCCCAAGTCAGTTGACTCAGGCTTGCGGGGCTATAAACTTGCAGTGGAGATATTTGGACTCCGGCTGGAGCTTGGGCTCTGAGACCTTTTTCCAGGTCTCAGAGCCCCGGCTCCAGCCCAAACTGAAACATCTACATTGCAATTTTTTTTAGCCCCACAAGCCAACCCCTGCAAGCCTGAGTCAGCTTGTGTTTCATTGCAGTGTAGACATAGACTCATAGAAAGTCAGGGTTGGAAGGGACCTCAGGAGGTCATCGAGTCCAACCCACTACTCAAAGCAGGACCAAGCCCCAATTTTTGCCGCAGATCCTTAAACGGCCATCTCAAGGATTGAACTCATAACCCTGGGAGTAGCAGGCCAATGCTCAAACCACTGAGCTGAGCTATTCCTTCCTCCTCCTCTCTCCTCTCTCCTCCCCTCCCCTTGAGTGGCTATCAAAGCTGGAGTTGGTTGGTAGCAACAAATTCAGGTCCTAACTAGTGCATTTAAAGTTCTAAATGCACCCAGAGGTGCTTATGATGAGTGTTTTTGATAAATCACTTTTATTTAACAAAATAAAATAAAAACACTCTTTTTCCATATTTAGGCTAAACGTACTCTGAAAGCCCAGAAGTTGCAGGAAGAGTTGGCTTCAGGAAAACTGATGGAGCAGGTGGTAAGTAAGCTTAAAACCTGGCACATTTTTCTTAAAACTGAAACAAAAAAAGTGCCTTTTTTTCCTTTTCTGAATAGAACAGGTCATCTCTGCCTTCAGATGCTGGTAGCCCAGACAACTAGTAGAGGGCATTACAACATAAATATTTGCTTCATTTGCTGTCTTGTATCTTTTTGTGTGTGTGCAGATCTGAAGCTTCTGTTTTGCATCTGCTTGCTTTTCAGCATATGCCGTTGATAGGAGTAGCACCTAGCACTGGGGCAAGGGATAGAGCAGTGATTTTTTTTGTCTGTTGAGCATTTTTATGAAGTCTGTTTATCCTATATTGTCCAATACTCTAATCCTTTTTATAAAGTAAGTACACTAACTAACAAGAAAAATATACCTGTATCAAGAAGTACTTTAAAATACTCTGAATTAAGTGAAAAAGGGTTAATCTTTGCTTCCTAGTAAGGCTCCCGTGTCCTGACAATTGATGGCCTTGCCAAGACATGCAAAACAGAGCTTAGAGAATCTTGCTGTCTGTTAGTAACTTTTATTCAGGGAAATACTTAGACTTAAGAGGTTTTATATTATTTTACTAACTTTCTAATTATGAAATCTTCCCATGGATTGATTTGTCAATGGTTAGTATAAACATGTATGAACTCGGTTCACTATCTGAAATCCACACTTTACAGCTTGTTCGGTTTTTTGTGCCAGTATTTGTAGGTTCTTGGTTAAGCTTTATTTTGAGGTTGGGGAATATCAACACACTTTCCTCTTGGCTTGCAGATCTCTTTGCCATGGCTTTAGTTTTCATTTTCCTTCTCACTAGTGGCTCTTGGATTATAATTAGGGCCTTAGTAATTAAATTAACTGAATATTCTTGTAAGAGGATTTAATGGTAACTTTGCATGTCTTAAAAAAAAATTAAACATAAAGAGATGGCTATAAGTGAGGGTAGTTCTCGGAATATAATATACTGTGTTTACTCTATTACTGATCAACAACAAACCAAAGAATTTATGCCATTCGTCTTCCATTTTCTAGGGAATGTAACAACAAATTTTGTGCCTAGATGGCAGAGTAAACTTGGTCTCTAATCCTGACACAGGTTATATTCTTCTTCCTAAGGACTAAACAGAACAATCAGAGCTAATTAAAGATAGCTCTCATCTCTTTCCTTCTCCCTTCCCCAGCAGGAACCTCCATCTCCCTTTCAGAGCCAAAAGGAAGGCCTTGTCATTCCCCAAAACAAGCCATTCTCTGAGGGTGAAGAACTTCATGCTCTTTGTTTCCCTTCTCTGAGTGGTCAGACACACTCTCCATAGTTTCATCCCAATGCCAGATCTTCTTCAGCCTCCCCCGGTGACTCCTGGCACGAGGGAGGTGGCAGAAGTGGAGCATGTTAAGAATGCAGGGAAAGATTTCTGGGCGAGGGAATATGGAGTGGGATTAGATGGGTTTTTCCCAGGACTCCTGGTCCTTCCTCCTCCACTCCAGAGGTCACCTCAACCTGGAAATTAATTGGTCCCTGTTAAAACACTTTAGCTGGCTTCCTCTGGGTTAAACTATGGGTTCTGGTCTCTAAACAAAAATGACCACGGTACTTTGCAACCCTGTTAAATCATCAATTCCAAAATACTTTTTTTTTTTTTTAAATAACTTGAAATGTTAAGGTCTCATGAGAACTTAATTTGGAACTATCAGTGTTGATAGACAGTAGAACTGACTTTATGCAACACTCTCACAGTTCAGGGACTCATCACTCTTGTGAGATATATAGTGGCTTGATGTGAAAATAATTAAAATATTTCTCAAAAAGGTTTCCGTGCTGTAAGAGGCTTGTAAACTTTCAAGCAAAAAATGTATATCACAGTGATCTGTTCTGTAGTTTGTTCCATGGTTATCACATTTGTCTTCCACTGCCTTTGGGATAAGCCCTGCTTTGATTGTTTGTCCAACAATTTCCTCTACTTCCCCCTCCCAAATCTCTTCCCACCCTAAAGTTTTGTATTTTC
Source organism: Emys orbicularis (assembly GCF_028017835.1). Classification (NCBI taxonomy): domain Eukaryota; kingdom Metazoa; phylum Chordata; order Testudines; family Emydidae; genus Emys; species Emys orbicularis. Next base: position 90,430,586 of record NC_088690.1, read on the forward strand.
TGCTCATGTGCTTTTTTTTTTTCCCCTGCAGAACTCCCCAAGACACCACTGGGAAGAGGAGGAATCAAATTCACAGACAGTAAGACACTTATCAAATGCATCACTCGAGGGAAGGAAAACCAGATGCTGGAAGGGGTTGGAATAGGACCTGCTGTGGTGGCTTCATGCCATCTATGGATTCCTTGAGCAATGGGAGCTCAGCAGGGGCCTGGAGTTACTGGCTTTGCAGCTGCTTTTGCTCCCAGAGTGGTGCAAAGCAGCTGGAGTTGAGTTCCAGGATCTGGCTCTTTGTCTTTGAATCTTATTGTGGTATTAACTCTTAGAAATTAGTTGTCAAGCAGGAGAATAACTGACTTGTAAAGAAAATCCAGGCCATATCAAGAATAGTGGCCATATTTTTTATTGCAGTTTTATTTTAAGTGTATTTTAACTCTTAGGTCTCATAAATAGAAATGGAAATCCTGTAACAGATTTATTTCTAAATTTTTCAATGTCACTGTAGAATAGATTCTAACACTTAACCCAGAATTTACATTGCAAATGCCTAATTAGAGAAACTGGGGGATGGGATGAGGGGTTCTTGAATTTTTTTTTTTTTTTTTTTAACTAATCAATTTAAACTCATAATCAGGTTGTTGTATTTATTTCTAGATTGAACACCCATCATTCTACTTAGTAGTTTTCTGACTCTGTTTTCAGGAAAGAGATCATAACAGTGAAGATGAGGATGAAGATAAATATGCAGATGATATTGACATGCCTGGACAGAACTTTGACTCCAAAAGACGTATTACAGTCCGAAACTTGCGTATTCGGGAAGACATTGCTAAAGTAAGCCACAGCAAATGAACTGGGTTATATTATTATGACTTTTCTATTTAAAAAAAAAAAATTATTTATATAACCTATTGTTTCTAATGTTGTGTTCTCTTAACTAGTAGTTACTACTAGTGGACTCCGTGTGGGGCTTGGAGCCTGTGGACTTAGTTTCTGTTCCCAGCTTTGCCATTGATCTTTCTATGTCACCTTGGGTAACTCAAGACCTCCCTTTACCCGTTTCCCCTTCTGTCAAAATATAAAAATTCTGACTTTTAGATAGTGCTTTTCACCTACAGAGCATCAGGTGCTTTACAAAGGTAGGCGACCTATCATGGTTATCCCAACTTAAAGGAAGCTGCTTTAATAGCAGTTGGAAGCATGTCATCTAACACTTTTAAAGTATCTATGAAGGGATTACAGTAATATTTTCAGTTCTGTTAGAATCCCAAATTTCTAAGTAAACATTTTGTATGTCTCCTTATTTTAGTACTTGAGGAATCTCGATCCAAATTCTGCCTATTATGATCCCAAAACGAGAGCAATGAGGGAGAATCCATATGCCAATGCAGGCAAGAATCCAGACGAGTAAGTTTGAAACTGGGATTTTGCTACACATCTATAACGAAATGAGATAAAGTTTAAATTGTCTTAATATTAAGCTTGTTTCTCTTTGGTAGCAAGATACACAGGACAGCAATGAGCAACTAGTCAGTTATGGAGGAGGGAACCTTTTAATACTTTCTTGATTATGTTCTTCTGCTTTTTTTTTTTTTTTTTTTTCTTCTAACTTACCAGTTGACACACACAATGCTGATGAGGATCATTTTGTTGAGTATTGATACTTAAAGTGATCTTGTCAATTTAATTACCCATGGGATTGATACTGATTTTTTTTAGTACAAATTGTAACGTGGGCAGAACAGTAAATTGCAGGTTACAGCAGAACCCCTCTATAGTAGAGGTGGTATCTCTAGACCACAGTGATGTATATGTAAATGTATTTCAATAGTTGGATGTTTGCAGCTATTCTCCTCTTGACCTGCAATTATCACAGCAAAAATACTCCCAAATTCAGATATCCCACTGTCCAGAAATTGAACTTCATGCTTCCCTGTCAAAGACCAGTTAGAATCCGTAGGTTGGCCTCTTGCTCCCCAGACCAGTAAGCATTCAGAATGTTGCAGAGCTAATGTGTTAACTCTCAGGGAGAAAGCAGAGGAGTAGTGATGTGAATAACATTTATGTGTTCTTCTGTGGCCCAGGTAGGGAATAGAAACAATGTTGCAGGAGGGTCTTACCATTTGGGGAGTGTTGGTGACGTGTCCTTTTCAAGAAAGAGAGATTCAAAGTTACGACAGTAACAAGATGCCAAAAATGGATGAAAGAACTTAACAGGGAGTAAGGGTGTTGCACATTACTTAAATAATTGGGGGTTTTTTTGTTTTTGTTTTTTGTAGAGTCGGTTATGCAGGTGACAATTTTGTTCGTTACACTGGAGATACCATTTCAATGGCACAAACTCAGTGTAAGTATTTCATTAAGTCAGAAAAATCATACCTTAAAAATTGAAGTGCCATATTTCTGTGCCAAGGAAGAAATGTATCTTGTTACAGATAAACTTGACTGCATGATGACTCTTAGACAAAGAACAGATTAAAGGTGTTATTTGAAAAGCGTGTATAGGATTCAGAATGATCATTTAATTAAGTGATGGCTCTTTGTTTTATATATAGTGTTTGCTTGGGAGGCTTATGACAAAGGCTCTGAAGTTCATCTTCAAGCAGACCCTACAAAACTGGAGCTCCTGTACAAATCCTTCAAGGTGAAAAAAGAAGATTTTAAGGAACAGCAGAAAGAAAGCATCCTAGAAAAGGTAACAAAGACAAAAGCCCAACAAACAAGAATGCTGTAAAGAGGGGGTCCAGCTTGGGTTTTTGCTTTTTTCATTAAAAAAAAAGCACACATTAATAATGCTGGTCAAACCACCTGTTAACCTGATCAAACTCTAAAATTATGTAGCCTTTATACCTGTTGTGTCTGGTAAGTTATTTAATATAGACACATCAGTATAGTTGAAGGTCAGTTAGCATTTCTTTCTCTATGGTCACGGGCCTCAGCTGTCAGAATTTACCTCTGGTGAAAACTTGGCAGTGTAAGATGTGGGGGTCCAGATTTATGTTTTAAAATACATACAAGTGGTGGAAAATAGTCTCTGTATTGTTAAAATTGATCTTTTAGGAAGAAGGTAACTTGGGATAGTTTAGACTAAGTATTTGCAAATATTTCACAACTCATACAAAATAAATGCTTTTCAAAATCTTATTTTTCAGACTTTGGTATCGCCACAATGAGCGCTGTGTCCTTTTATATAAACATTTTTCTATTTTGCTGTATTATTATCAATTTTACTTAGACAACGTGGTAAAAATCATGAAGATGCTAACATTTGTTAAGCACAAGTTGACAACAAACAACATATTGTCTAATTGTTCTATACTTGGATTGTTTTTCTAACTTTGTTTTGCTTTGAAAACTTCTAGTCATTTAAACAAGATTTTCTATACTTAAATTGGGATATATCACTGGAGCTGGCAATATTTCTCCAAACAAAAAAAAATGAAGAGTTACCACTGTAGCAGAAAATAGGATATTTAGCTAGCAAGTCAGAAGCACAAAAAATTGATCACATTTTCCGTTTTAATGTTCTGAGTGCTTGCATAGCACCCAAAGCACAGGGAAGGTAGTGAGGTGATAAGTTTCAAATGCAGATAGATACAGTTGCAAGTCTAAATGACTTTTTTTGCTATAGATCTTCAAAAATGTTGCTTGTATTGTTGTAGTATGGAGGACAAGAACATCTAGACGCTCCACCGGCTGAACTGCTGTTAGCCCAGACAGAAGACTATGTGGAATATTCTAGACACGGAACAGTCATCAAAGGACAAGAGAAAGCTATTGTCCGTTCTAAGTATGAAGAGGATGTAACTATCAACAACCACACAGTAAGCACCTAGACTGAGAAACAATAGCAAGAGCTAAATTTCCTGGTAAAGCAGAGGAAATATGACCAAGTGCCATGGGAACCGATGCACTGTCACTAAAGTAGTGAACTTATCTTTTTGGATAAGTTGCTTGCTTAAGTCTCTCCCTCCAAGCAGGAGAATTGAATTACCTTTAATAGGAGCTGTGTGTGAATCAAGTGGAGAGTATGTGGGGAACTTTCACAGGCACAAATGGCAGTCATGCTTCCAACTCCCCTTGAGTTGTTCTGGGAGTTGGGCACCTAGCTGTCCTTTGCCTTTGAAAATCTCCCCCACATGCTAATTCTTGTAGATCTTCAACGTTCATCAGTTTTCCCTCCTAAGATTTTTGAGTGATCTACTACTTTTCTGAAAAGAGTTAAACAAAAATCTTGTATGATTTGCAATGTTCCTGTTACATGATTGCTTCAGTACTGTCTCTGTCTTGCAGTGTATATGGGGTTCATATTGGAAGGAAGGCAGATGGGGATATAAATGCTGCCACTCGTTTGTCAAGTATTCCTATTGTACAGGAGAAGCCGGGAAAGAAATCGCTGTAAGTAACATTTCATTTTTAGACATTAGAACAATGGGATGCTGCTATAAAAATATCTAAAATAAGGCTAGTAATTCAACTTGTCTTTCCATTTTGGTATACGCATAATGAGTTTTCATGCCCTTTCTTTTATCTTCATTATGCAGAATACTGCATCAGACTTACCAGAGGAAAAACCTACAGAGGAAGAGTATATGGCAAAATCCAAAATGTTGATGGAGGTAGGTTACCTCCCCTCCCACATGTCTTCCCTTTATAAAAGGAAAACTACTTTAAAAGATTGTGGGAAGGAAGATTTTTACATTCTGTTTATCTGGAGTTTTAAAAGGTGGAGTGATGTAGTGACTGTACTACAAAGTTGCATGGGCCATCTCTTCTGAGCTTGACTAGGAGATTTATAAAGTATTGGATCATTAATGTCTCATCTCTCAAAGTTCCCAACTAAACTCCTGAGATATAGAGTTGATAGAAGCTAGAGATAAGTTCCTTGGACGTGCATGTGCATAACCCTTGGCATTTCAGTCTAAAACTCCTGCTTTTCTACCTCCAGATACATCAAGAAAAACAGAAAGATGAGAAAAAGAAGAAAAAGAAGAAGCAAAAGAAGAGTCCAAATTCAGATAGTGAGGGTGAAGAGAAAAAGAAACATGAAAAACTGAAAAAGGTGCGCTGTGTTTTTTCAGACAGTGTTCTTGTTCTTATTAAGAAATATTTGGTCAGTAGTATGAGGGTCCCAAAATCATGGTTCTTGCGGCATTGTATATAGGTTTTCTCTGCTGTTGACTCTGAGTTGAAGTGACTTTTAGACAGAGTTGTTTAGCTGCTTTGAAGTAAATGGTTAGAACAGTGGGTGGTGATAGCAGAAAAGTGGAATACTAACCTAATTAATTGTGTGAAACGAGGTGGGGAACAAACCAACAAAATCCCTCTCTCCTTAAAGTGCCTTTTATCCCAAGGAGAAAACTAGGCCCTATCCTGAAATTGATGGTGTGCATGAGTAGATTACGGCAACTGTACAAAGTCCCAATGAAGTCATTGAATGGGGCTCCATAGAAATACAGCAGTCTGCCCGTGTACTATCAGTTACAGCATGGGAGTCTTACACTGATATACTATACTTCAGCCATCTTTTGGATAAACCACAGCTTCTGATAAATAGCAAACAGTAGCACTACAGTAGGGAAGGAATATTTAATCTTTTTAAAAAACAAAAGGGGAAAAAGCTATCCTTGTTCAGTCTGGATGAAATTCTCAAGCTCTTAAGTCACTAAAATGCTTTAGAGAATTTCACCCTATACATAAACTTAGCTGAAAATTCAGGAATCCTTAAAATTACTACACCCTAACATCCTACATTTACACAAATTTTAAAATGGCTAAATTAAATAATACTGTGAACAGAGAAAACTGACAGCAAAATTAAAACATTAAGTGTGACAAATGTTAATTTGGCACTGTAGTTGGCGGTTAAACACTTAAGGCTTGTAGGTGTAAAATGAGAACTAGCATTAGCTGTTTTTGTGTGGATTATAGAACCCCACTGTTCTGTCTGCTACTGGTGTTTTAGTTAAAGTACTAGAATCTGTCATGATGGTTACCTCGTTTCTGCTTTTCTTCAGGCATTAAATGCAGAAGAGGCTCGTCTCCTCCAGGTTAAAGAAATCATGCAGTTAGATGAGAGGAAGAGGCCATATAACAGCATGTATGAAACACGGGAGCCTACAGAAGAGGAAATGGAGGCTTATAGAATGAAACGCCAAAGGCCTGATGATCCCATGGCCCCCTTTCTTGGACAGTAATTATGTGAAAGACATTCCAGCACACAGTTCTTGGCTATTGTATATGATTCTTGGTAAACCAGTAACTGGAACTTTTCTGCCCACGTTTCTGTAAAAAACTGCACAAGTCTGCTTTGCAGAAATGGCCTGATTTTTGCCAGGGAAAAGAAGTCTATGAATGAAGTTAACGGCTGGTGCTATAAGCATGCTAGTGTTTTCTTTTTTTAAAAAAAAGTATACTTGGTACAGACTTGTACTACTGAAAGGGTAAGTTGATACCTTCTAAAATTCATCGTAACAAGTAACGGGAGAGAGGAACCTATCAATTTAGGAAAACAAACTACATCTAAACCAGTTGGCCAGCAGGTGTCACTGTTACGTAAAAATTGATGAATGTAACACATAGCCTATGTCTACACTAGGGACCTTACAGCAGAACAGCTGTATCGCTGCAGCTGCGCCACTGTAAGATCTCCTGTGTAGCCGCTCTATGCCAGCAGGAGAGAGCTCTACACCACCCCCAACAAGCAGCAGTAGTGATTTCGGCGGGAGCCACTTTTGTCGGTGAAACTTTTGTTGGTTGGGGGGAGGGGGGTATTTTTTTCACACTCCTGACCGACAAAAGCTTTGCTGACAAAAATGCTTATATAGACAAAGCCTTAAAAGTGGTAGACTGTAACATCTCTTAAGACTTTTCTTATGTGTGGCTCAGTAAGGGGGAAAAGTAATGCTTTATCATTTTGATAATTTTAGGAATGCAAATATGTGTAAAAACTGATGTGATTGGATGTACAGACTTGGTTGAATGTAATATAAAAGTTAATGCTGTCTGTTAATTGGGAATATTTGACTCTCTCTTTTCCTGAAGGGTTACAAGAAGCTGATATTCTACACAGAGCTTTGAAATTCTTACTGTGTTTTAGCTAACAATGTAGCCTTATATGCATACACCCCATATGCAATGCTGAGATCCCGTGAGATAAATTGCATTTATCATGAAACTTTGGCTGCTTCACCTGCTCTGTCACTACTCATGCATATCCAACAAAATTCAGTCTCACGTTCCAAACATTTGAGCAGTTCAACCAGCCAACATTATTATTGTATTTTAAAAATAAAAAATGACCACATTTCTTTAACCCTTTGCTCCTACCAAAATTCCATCTTGCAATGTGCAATATTCAGTGATGGGTTTAAGGTCCAATATCTTATGGTATCTCAGTTAAAAATATGCTATCTACACAGTTGGAAAGTTGTGATTTCCAAAGAGGCAGAGATGCAGCTTTTGGTTCTGTCCCTGGATGGCTGAGATATTGGATATGACACTTTCAGTGTAAACTTTTAAACATTTATAAGAAATATATAATCTCTCTCTCTCTCTCTCTCCCTCAAAAGTCTGTATGGGGGTATGTCTACACTACGAAAGTAGTTCGATTTTACTTAAATCGAATATGTGGAATCGATATTACAAAGTCGAACGTGTGTGTCCACACTAAGGACAGTAATTCGACTTTGTGAGTCCACACTAACGGGGAAAGCGTCGACATTTGAAGCGGTGCACTGTGTGCAGCTATCCCACAGTTCCCGCAGTCCCCGCTGCCCATTGGAATTCTGGGTCGAGCCGCCAATGCCTTCTGGGTAAAAAAATGTGTCAAGGGTGATTTTGGGTAACTGTCGTCATCCGACCATCACTCCCGCCCTCCCTCCCTGAAAGCGCTGGCGGGAAATCAGTTCGCGCACTTTTCTGGTCAGTGATAGCGCGGACGCCACAGCACTGCGAGCATGGAGCCCGCTGTGACCATCGCTGCAGTTATGGCCGTTGTCAACACCTCGCAGCTTATCATCCACCTTTCCCAGAGGCAGATGCTGAGAAATCGGGCGAGGAGGCTACGGCAGCGCGGTGAGGACCTGAAGTCTGAGAGTGGCACAGACCTGTCACAAAGCACGGGACCCCGCGCCGAGGACATCATGGTGGCAATGGGTCATGTTGATGTTGTGGAACGGCGATTCTGGGCCCGGGAAACAAGCACGGACTGGTGGGACCGCATAGTGCTGCAGGTCTGGGATGAATCGCAGTGGCTGCGAAACTTTCGCATGCGGAAGGGGACTTTCCTGGAACTTTGTGAGTTGCTGTCCCCTGCCCTGAAGTGCAAGGACACCCGGATGCGAGCAGCCCTGACTGTCCAGAAGCGAGTAGCCATAGCCCTCTGGAAGCTTGCAACGCCGGACAGCTACCGGTCAGTCGCGAACCACTTTGGCGTGGGCAAATCTACCGTGGGGGTTGTTGTCATGCAAGTAGCCAATGCAATCGTTGAGGTACTGCTCTCAAAGGTAGTGACCCTGGGAAATGTGGAGGTCATCATAGATGGCTTCGCCGCGATGGGATTCCCAAACTGCGGTGGGGCTATAGATGGAACTCACATCCCTATCCTGGGACCGGACCACCAGGCCAGCCAATACATCAACCGAAAGGGCTACTTTTCAATGGTGCTGCAAGCACTGGTGGACCATAGGGGACGTTTTACAAACATCAACGTCGGATGGCCGGGCAAGGTTCATGACGCTCATGTTTTCAGGAACTCGGGTCTGTTTAGACGGCTGCAGGAAGGTATTTACTTCCCGGACCACAAAATAACTCTTGGGGATGTGGAGATGCCTATAGTCATCCTCGGGGACCCAGCCTACCCGCTAATGCCCTGGCTCATGAAGCCCTATACTGGCGCCCTGGACACTGAAAAAGAACTCTTCAACTACCGGCTGAGCAAGTGCAGAATGGTGGTGGAGTGTGCTTTTGGCCGTCTCAAGGGGAGATGGAGAACCTTACTGACTCGCTGTGATCTCAGCGAAACCAATATCCCCATTGTTATTGCAGCTTGCTGTGTGCTCCACAATCTCTGTGAGAGCAAGGGGGAGACCTTTATGGCGGGGTGGGAGGTTGAGGCAAATAGCCTGGCTGCTGATTACACCCAGCCAGACAGCCGGGCGATTAGAAGAGCCCAGCGGGACGCGCTGTGCATCCGGGAGGCTTTGAAAGCTAGGTTCCTGAGTGAGCAGGGTAACCTGTGACTTTTAAGTTTGTTTACAGAGAAGCTGAACCTGCCCCCGTTTCTTTACCCAGTAAATGTTCACTATCCTCTCCAGTAACATACCCCGTTCCCCCCCTTCCAACACAAGTTTAAAAATAAAATCACTTGAATTTTGTTAATGAACACCGTTTTCTTTATTACTGTTTTCGCGGGAAAGTGTTGAACCTGGGACGCAGACTGTGGTGGGGAGCGGGTGTAGTGTAGTGATGCAAAGGACGCTTCTAAACTCCAGGAATGACAGGCTCCGCAGTGGTGGACTGGTTGTTTCAACGGAGCCTGCCACCCCTCCTGTTCGGGACTCTGTGTGTGGGGGGGCTATGTGACTTTGTGGCAGGGGGAGGACGGTTACAGATCCCCTGCTGCGTGGCTCTGTGATCCAGGATAAGGACCGCTGCATAAGATCTCTAACTGCCCTCCCCCGCCACAAAGTCACAGAGCGCGCCCCCCCCCCCCCCCCCCACACACACACACACAGAACATGAAAACCACCTCCCAGACTGACCAGGGTAACTAGTGACTGCAATGTGTGTGTGCCCTGCTGCTGAACCTGCCCCCGCCTCTGTACCCTCGTAAAGGTGTCTGTCCTGTCCAGTTACCAACCCCCTTTCCCCCCTTCAGACAGAGTCTCCTCTAAAAGAACATGATGGAAACAGTAATTAACAGAAACGTATTTTTTATTAGCAACTACACATGAAACTGGGGGGTGAAACTTGGACGGGGGCTTGGGTGAGGCGGGAAGGAAAGGACTTATCAAATTTTGGGGAATGAGCCTTCTGGTACTTGAGCAGTCTGCAGGGGTGGAGTGAGAGTTTTCACGGACTCTGCCGCCCCTCCTTCTTTGGACTTTGGGTGAGGGGGGTATGGGACTTGGTGGCGGGGGAGGGCGGTTACAGATAGACTGCAGCGGGGCTCTGTCCTCCTGCCTCCGGTCCTGCAGAACATCCACAAGGCGCCGGAGCGTGTCCGTTTGCTCCCTCATTAGTCCAAGCAGCGTTTGAGTCGCTTGCTGGTCTTCCTGCCGCCACCTCTCCTCCCGTTCCATGTGTGATCGGTGCATTTGGGACAAGTTCTCCCTCCGCTGGGCTGCCTGGGCTCGGGAGCAGCCCATAAGTTCCGAGAACATGTCCTCCCGTGTCCTCTTCTTCCTACGCCTAATCTGCGCTAGCCTCTGGGAGTGTGATGCCAGGCTAGGTCGGGAGACAGTCGCAGCTGTGGGAATGGGAAAAAGGGAGTGAATTCCTCAGAAAGATAAATTTAGTTGTGAACAATGAACATAGTCTTTCTCTGTGAACAAGACCATGCAGAGCACCTATCACATGCGCACTCAGGACAAGGTTGAATTTTCGGCCTTCGCATTCAGTGCCTGGGGTCTTGCAGTGCAGATCAGAGAAGCGGGGCAGGACACCGGAATTTGTGTAGCAGGCCGACATGGTAAGCCGTAGACTTGTGGCTGCTTAAAACTTTAATAATAGCACTGGCCTCCTTTCACGTTGAAAGCAATGCCAGTCCCTGCTGCCAGCAATCCGGCAAGCATGAACTCTGCCCCTGTCCCACCCCCTCGCGGCTGTCCCAGGGAAAGATCCCTGTATGCTGCCCCTCTCCCGCCTCCACCGTGTGGCTGTAAATCGCCGGTTACAGTTCTGTAAAGGAACAGGCAAGCAGTCCCAATACTAACATTCTCCTACCTAATTCAAAGCAGGTCACCATGAGCAACATCACTCTGATGAGGATTTCAGAGACGGAGACAGAAAGGATGCTTCGGGAAAGCCTGCAAAGACCAGGGCTGTATGCCGCCATGCTCTGCAGGGCAATGATCCCGGAGTACTTGCTTGTCTCTTGGCGCGGAAACGTTTCCTACTACGGAGGACCCAATAAGGCCGCTCTCCCCAGGAACCTGATGCAAAGGCTTTCCAATTACCTCCAGGAGAGCTTAGTGGAGATGTCCCTGGAGGATTTCAGCTCTATCCCCGGACATATAGACCGGATTTTACTGTAGCTGCACTGGCAGGGACTAAACAGTAGAGCGGCTTGGGCAGAACAATCATGCTAAACCGGACATTGTTAGAATTTTTTTCAGTAGTTGCACTGCCAGGGACTGAAACGTTAAGCGCCTAGGGCAAAGTAATCATGCAAAACCCATTGTTAATATTGTTAATATTCCTGTTCTGTTAAAAATAAATGTTTAGATGTTTAAAACACTTACTGACTGATCCTTCCCCTGATTCTGTGTCCGGGTTAACGCCTGGGGACGGTTGGTAGGGGATCTCTGTAAGGGTGATGAAGAGATCCTGGCTGTCGGGGAAATCAGCGTTGTAAGCGCTGTCGACTGCCTCGTCCTCCTCATCTCCTTTCTCATCTTCCCCGTCCGCTAACATGTCCGAGGAAGCGGCCGTCGACAATATCCCATCCTCAGAGTCCACGGTCAGTGGTGGGGTAGTGGTGGCGGCCGCACCTAGGATGGAATGCAGTGCCTCGTAGAAACGGGATGTCTGGGGCTGGGATCCGGAGCGTCCGTTTGCCTCTTTGGTCTTCTGGTAGCCTTGTCTCAGCTCCTTGATTTTCACGCGGCACTGCGTTGCATCCCGGCTGTATCCTCTCTCTGCCATGGCTTTAGAGATCTTCTCGTAGATCTTTGCGTTCCGTCTTTTCGATCGCAGCTCGGAAAGCACGGACTCATCGCCCCACACAGCGATCAGATCCAAGGCTTCCCGATCAGTCCATGCTGGGGCCCTCTTTCTATTCTGAGATTGCATGGCCATCTCTGCTGGAGAGCTCTGCATCGGTGCCAGTGCTGCTGAGCTCGCCACGATGTCCAAACAGGAAACGAGATTCAAACTGCCCAGACAGGAAAAGGAATTCAAATTTTCCCGGGGCTTTTCCTGTGTAGCTGGTCAGAGCATCCGAGCTCGGACTGCTGTCCAGAGCGTCAACAGAGTGGTGCACTGTGGGATAGCTCCCGGAGCTATTACCGTCGATTTCCATCCACACCTAGCCTAATTCGACATGGCCATGTCGAATTTAGCGCTACTCCCCTCGTTGGGGAGGAGTACAGAAGTCGAATTTAAGAGACCTCTATGTCGAACTAAATAGCTTCGTGGAGTGGACGGGTGCAGAGTTAATTCGATGTAACGGCGCTAAATTGGACAAACTCCTAGTGTAGACCAGGCCTGGGTAAATTAATATTAACATAACCTGACTTTACAGCTAGAAGGATTAAGAAAGTAGTCCCAGCAGCATTTTTAAAACATGTAATATCATTTTTTCTCTTAAATATATGGATATATTGATTTCTAACGGTGTGATATAGAAATCTTTATTAGCATTCTTTGAGTTATGCAGGTCATCCCTGAATAGCAAAGTCATTCACGTGGGAGTCCTACTCACATGCTAATAAAATCTTTTCTACCAAACCATATTTTTCTTTTTTTAATCTTTTATAAATAGAAGCCCAATTACAATGTAGAAAAAAATACTCTGTGCCATAATACTATTTCAAATAACTAGGAAAGTTATGGTATCATTATCAGTTAAAATCCAGTGTGTTATAGTATACAGTTGGGTTGATTTCTTGTCACTCCATTTTGTATTGCATTTGTCTTGTCCCCGTTTTTAACACTCCTATCAGTTCTGGAGCATCTTTTACTGTCAGACCATTCTGACTCATACAAAAACTTCAATAAAAAATAAAATAAGCTACATCTATCTAACATGTAATGCAAGCAAGAGAAAAGAAAAGCTTTAACGATGAGTGCTGGTTCTGTGGGTGGTTTAATTTAAAAAACACAACACAGATTTAGCAAATCAGCTAGAGTTTAGAATAAGATGCATCCCTCAGGATAGAATCTGGCTTTAGACAAAACTCTTACGACTAGCAGCATAATTTCTCAATTCCCTTTTCATCAGCTCCCTCAATTTCCTTTGATACTGTCACACTGTGTGGTGTGGGTCTGGAAGTGGCTCATGATTGTGAGTGCCTACCTCCGGGCAGACTGTCGAAAACAGTGCATATACCCAAATTGGTGGTATGTTCTATAATTAGATTTCACCAAGCCAGTAACAAATGTGAACTCCTGGCTCACTGTAACAGTCTCACCCTGGAGTCATAGACAGTCCCCTTAGGGGCTCCAGTCTATCTTGCCACCTAGGCAGCCTGGACATAGTGATAAATAGTCACACCAAAAATCACACTATATTCTGGTCCCAAGACACCAGTCACTGACACCAGTCACTTACCCCAGATCAATTAATACCCTAGATCAGTGGTGGGCAGCCCATCGGCCACACGTAACCTGGCAGGGGAATCCCGCTGGCGGGCTGAGAGACAGTTTGTTTACATTGGCATGGCTGCCTGCAGCTGCCAGGTGTCGTGGTTCGCTGTTCCGGGACAATGGGAACTGTGGGAAGCAGTGGCCAACACGTCCCTGCAGCCTGCGCCGCTTCCCGCAGCTCCCATTGGCCGGGAATGGCGAACCGTGGCCACTAGAAGCTGTGGGCAGCCGTGCCTGTGATGGTCAATATAAACAAACTGTCTTGCGGCCCACCAGGGGATTACCCTGGCAGGCCGCAAGTTGCCCACCACTGCCCTAGATCTTATACCAAAGACTATGCCTGTAGCCAGTCTTGTAATAAACTATCTAAAGGTTTATTAAGTAGGAAAGAGAAATGAGTTATTTACAGGTTAAAGCAAGCAAACACACACACAAATGAGTTACCATCTAAATCCAAAGAGTGACAGTTGTGATCTGTCAATTCAAAGTGTCAATTCAGGGTAGACCCCAGGAGACCTCTGGCTTTAGCGTGGCTTCTCTGGCCATGTTAGAGTTCAAACAGCAAAGAGATGAACAATCTTCACATCAACTATTTTTATTTTCCTCTGCCATCATTAAGAATGATAGAATGAGTTCTTCTGCACTTCTCCATGGGTGCAATAGGGCCATTAACCAATCCTTTGTATTGCAATGTTCCTTGAGGCCCATCTCATTTTGATGCTTCTCCCCCTCCCCCACCAAGAACTAACACGCTTCCCATCTAGGTTCCCAAATTTAGAGCAAACATTTTTAAAGTTATAAAGCAAAACTTACATATTTCCTTATAGCCTGGAATACAGACATTACAAGTAATGGATGCAGCAATTTACAAGCATTTCATAGAGTCTAAACACTAAATACATTCTTATAAGACTAATACCTACTGGTCTGGTCTCCAGCTATGAGTTTGTCAGTTCTTAGCTAGCCTTCAATCTTGGCAAGAGCTGGCACCTGGTCTGCCAGTGTCACAGATACATTCTGTCAATTTGCCTCCACTTAGTTCACCAAATTTAATGCTGGAAATAGGAAGCTTGCTGGTTCGTTTAAAAGGGAATGCATAACACCCAGGCAAAAATGTTGCTGGATTAATTTTTTGCTGAAGCCAAAACAAAACAGCAGAATCTAATACAATATGGTACCTCTTCAAAACCTTCAGTGAGGCTCACCAGATAGCAGTGTCCCATATTGCTTTGAAATTAAAGTATGAGGTGTGGTGATCTTCGTGCGATATCTAATGAGTCAGAGCTGGATGGGTGAAACCCAGTTCTAGGTAAGCCATGAGAGCCTTGGTACCAGGAAAGGCAGTAGTAGATGAAATGGGGTTAGCCCTCTAAGAAAGAGAAAAACAAAGGTACACAAATCCTGCAAAACAATTCCTTTCTCTGCCTTGTAAAACAAGAGATTTCTCTAGCCTAACTCAATTGCTCCAATTCTCTGTACTGCTCTTGCTACTGATTTAATTATCTGCATTATTAGGTTGGGGGCAAGCCACAACATCTTGGGCTGGGCTTTGAAGTAAGAATTGCCATTTTGCTGCATTAGTACTTCTGTTTGGATTAGTTTTGCTAGACATAATGTACAGAAATAGGGGAAAACAGTTGTACTCTATTTTTTATTTTTACACTTCCCTTACATGGTCTAACCAGAAATCCCATTAGAAATATTAGGCACAGATGTTTTCTTGTTTGTGCCAAATATTACCACGGTTTAAACCTCTGTGGAACTGTAAAAATCTCACTCTGCCTAATGATAGCTGACTAAAGTCTATGTGGGTGGATTAATGAGACCAAACACATCCAGCCACTAGGCACGAAGTGGAATCGCTGGTAGCTCACAACAGCCCTCAGAAACAACCACCCAGATTCTTATTTATACTGTGCTTTTAAGATCTGAACATAGTCATTGGCTTACAGCTCTGTAACCATACACAGCCTTACTCCTAATTAGGCTATTTTCAGACTTGTCTGTGTCAGTATTACATGTATGAAAGTTTATATTTAACAAATACAAAACTAGCCAATGTCAAACGAATACAGAGATTCGACTCCACAAACAACTAGAGGCAGAGATGTAACCCACAATCACTCCTTAGTCAAAAGCCATTACACGGTCTGCGGAGGTCTGTCAGACCAAGAAAAATGAGTGCCAGAGTCAAAGGCCTTTGAGTGAAAATCCCCCCTGCAATGCATATGCAAACTGAGGCCCTGTGAAGGAGAGCATGTCAGCTGTCATAGCAGGGCAGGAAGAGGAGGAGTCTCCTAGGCTTTCTCTACACACAACCGTGGTCATAGTGTAAGCTTAGTCTGGACAGGGTTCTGGCCTTTTAGCCTCTGTGGCAGGACAAACAGCTGTGTGCCCCTAAATGAAATCAGGGTTGTGATGAACTTGAGGGAAGTGCGGAGTCCCACAGAGAGAGCAGCAACTGGAGAAAAGACCTTCCACTTGTGACTGTCTATTATTTGTCAGGCCTTCCTTTGTTTAACTGGGACTTTTCAAATGTCTTCTTGAAATCTGGAGACTCCACTCTTGCCTGAAGAGCAGAGAGATTCTACCATAACATTGGACTAGTGACACGAGTTAATTGGGTTTACTGGCCTGTGCGAATGCTACCATTGTAACTGGATTCACCCACATGGTGTATTGAGGAATTCTCCATCTTTCTACAACTGACTGTTTTCACCAGTCATGTCAAATGCTCTAGTTAATATGTTTATAAGTTTCTTAACTTTGGCTCCACTTCACTATAAGACATCTGTTTTCCCACTGGAATGTGGAACTCTAATAATAGTGGGAGCTGTTTATAAAACTCCTTGAGTACTACAAGGAAAAACTGACCCTTTTCCATTTACATCGGCATTTGATGATTAAATTTGCATTAGCAGCCAGTCTGAGGTCATCCCAACGCCTGACGTTTAGGGGATGGTATGGGATATGGTACAAAAATTATCTTTAAAAAATAATATTGTGCCTCTGCTCAGCAGCAACTATTTAGCTGAAGTGTGGCACCTATAGAACTAATTTCCCTATTGAGTTCTGCAACTGGCTTTATTTGTACCATCACCATCTCTCCATAAACACCGTGATGGTGACACGACAAGGACAAACATTCCTAATTCGCTCCAAACGAATTTCATCTTCATAGATTTTAAGGCCAGAAGGGACCATTATGATCATTCTAATCTGACCTCCTGCATACCACAAGCCATAGCACCTCACCCAGTAATTTCTGCATCAAGCCCATAACTTGTTTGAGCTATAGAATATCTTTTAGAAGGACATCCAGTCTTGATTTAAGGATGTTGAGAGATGGAGAATCTACCACATCCTTAACTACATTTATTCCTCTTGCCAATTTTCCTCACTATTAAAAACTTGCACCTTATTTCTAGTCTGAATTTGTCTAGCTTCAGTTTCCTTCTGTTGGATCCCGTTATGCCTTTTTCTGTTAGATTAAAGAGGTAGCAGACCTATTCCCATATAGGTACTTCTAGATTGTCATCAAGTCATAATTTAACCTTTTCTTGGTTAAACTAAATAGACTGAGCTTCTTTAGTCTCTCACTATAAAGCAGATTTTCCAGACCTTGAATCAGTCTTGTAGCAATTTTTCAACAACCTTTTTGAAGCGAGGGCGGAGGATGTGGGGATTTTCTTAAGGCTTTGTCTTTAGTTGTTTGATTAGATATCTAATATGTGCCTCGCCTTGGCAGGTGGCAATAAATCATTTTATTCACCTTGAAGTATAGAGAAAAGGCATAGAGAAAAGAGGACACTTTAAAATATACACACCTAACACTCATTTTCTTCTGCATTCCCTGCTTGCTTGTCTCACTCATTTGTTGGTCTGGTTTTCACTACCATTTCTCCCCCACTATCATTTCTCCACTGATGCAGCTGCACTGTTGTAGCGCATCTGGAGAAGATGCTGTCTGCCGACGGGAGAGAGCTCTCCCGTCAGCATAATAAAACCACCTCTCCAAGAGGCGGTAGCTATGTTGGTGGGAAATGCTCTGTGCACACACCAGTGCTTAGGTCAGCATAACTTACGTCACTCGGGGTGGCTTATTCACACCCCTGAGTGACACAACTTATACGAACATAGCCTAAGTGCTTGTCTACACTACAGAGTATGTCTACCCTATGAGCAAGGGGTGTGATTCTCATTTGTGTAGACATACTCGCACTAGCTGTCATTGAGCAAGCACCCTAAAAGTAGTAGTGTAGTCACAATAGCACAGGCAGTGGCAGCACAGACTAGCCACCCCTGAGTACGAACCCACTTCAACTTTGTTGGTATGTACTTGGGGTGGCAAGCCTGTGCGGCCACTGCTGCTGTCCATGCTACCACGGCTACACTGCTATTTTCATCATGCTCGCTCATGGAGAGCTAGCGCAAGTATGTTTGCTTGAGCTGGGAACCCCATACCCCTAACTTGTGGTGTAGACATAGCCTGTGTGTGTTAAGATTGCAGTGCTTAAATAGCAGAGCTGATATTGTCAGTAGCATCTTTTAAGTTAAAGCAGAGATTCAACGCACTTTGTCGGGGGTTTTGGACAGAGACAATCATTCACTAAAGACGGCTCAGGGACCTCTAAACTCCTTTTAGCTAGGGCAATAAAAGTGACTCAACGGTGAGTCCTGCAGACCGAAAATGTCTTTGCCACATCAACATCTGCAGATAAAAAGTCAATCTCCCACATCCCACCTTTAGCTCTGAAAACATACACACTTCCCCACATCCTTTTCTGTTTCCCATTCTATGCCATGCATCTATATTTTAGGCTAGCTGCAATCCATCTGTAAGCTAGTGAAATGATTCAGCAGAAGAAAAAGAACTGCAGTCAACACAGTCTTTTCTACAAGGCCGGTGTTTCTAACAAGACAGTAAAATATATTAACAATCATAGAGTAAATAGGGGAAAAAAACAAAACAAAAAACACCCCAACTCAGTCCAATCCTATTATCTCTGGGTAGGGAACCCAGAATTCTCTCACCTCTGTCTCCCAAGTAGCCACTTCTAGCCCTTTCCCTGAGTATGTTTAAAAGGGGAGAGGTAGCTTTAAAAAAATAATAATAATAAAATAAAAGTGTTGAAAACTGTGTTAGCAGCCAAAGCCCCACCAACTGAACCAGTATTAGCAGTGGTGGGATTTTTTTCTAAAATGTCCCTAGCGTAGACAAAGCCTTGATCTCCCCATGTAACTCTTAAGCAGTGACTTTGGCTAAAAATTCATAAAACTAACTCTCATGTTTATTCTGTTTCATATTATGAAAGGCTAGTTTATTTATTTAATACAAGGACATTGCCAAATATGTGCTCCAGCAGAACTTTCTGAAATCCTGTAAGTCAAAACGCGGTGATCCCAGGCTCAGCATTACAGTACAGACATATTTTCCATCTACAGCTAAAAGCGCTAGAGAAAGGCATGACTACTCAAAACTGTTTCATTTCTATGCACATAGTCTAAGTAAGGCAGAATTCAACTCTCTCTGCATCTGATGTACGGCAGATCTGAACATGAACTAATCAACTACTGATAGTTAACAATATCCTGGATCAAATATTACAGCACCCATCTCCACACTGTACTTTACTTTTTCCTCAAGTGCTGTTGAGCATTTTGAATTATCCAGAATTACTTTTATAGCCTTTGTGTGTGTGTTTTTACCTCCCTTGTACACTGTGCCCTTGGCCTGCTTCATGCTTGGAACAAAGTGGAAGGCTTTAGCTATAATAATTATCCAGTCTGAACAGCCGAATATACGCTGCCTCAATCTTTAGCTCACATCTGGTCTGAGCTCACAATTGCTGGGGGGGAAGGGTGTGGGTTAAGGCATGTTTTAGCAATAAATAGTTTACAACATTTTGACACCCTCTGCATCGACGCAATATTTGGAGGAAGGTCAAGAAGAATAAGGACTTTCAAAGTAGTTTACAGTGGGGACGTCTTTTAATTTGGTTTTTAGGAGAAAAAATGATCCCCACAAAAAATTGTATCATTTTAATGGCTTTTTAATACCTTAGCATTTTATTGATTTATTTGTATTGTGGTGGCACCTAATAGCTTCAGTCATGCTGCAGTGGCCCATTATACTAGGTGCTATACAAACACAGAATAGAAAAATGGTTGGTTGGTCCCTGCCCCTAAGAGCTTACAAACTAAGTGTTAGTACAATCTAGGCACCATCTTAGTATATAGAATTTTTTTCAAAGTCCTTTCTGAGAAGGAACCCTGAGCTACAGCGGTCAAAGAAAAGTGGGAAGTGAGTAGTTGGAATCCATCTCAGGTGTGCACAGAAACCCAGTGTTTTAGTCCTAGACAACGACAAGGCAGATTGAAATTCTCTGTCTGATCTGGCTCTGTGAAGACATCTTTAGCTTTATCTCTTTACCCTCTCGGCTCTATTTCACTGCCTTGATCTCTTCAGGAGGTGCTATCTATGCAGAAATCTATTCCACATACACTGCTGTGGTATTTTAGTGCCTGACTCAAGTCTAAGTGACTTCAAAGCAGGTTATAAATGTGCAGTCTCACCTTAATTGACACAAGGGATCACTTTTCTTATTCCAAAGATGACTTTCTAGTTCATAAGGCAGTCACATTCGTGCTCCTGAGCCACATGTACAAATCCCAGTGACAAAGCAAGAGCTTGCCATGGGTCTTCTGAGCCTTGAGGTAACAATATCAGAAGGACAGAACAGGTCATGCTGGTGGGGGAGTGGCACTATATGTGAAACTGCATGGAAACTTTTAAAAGAGACAATAATAGAGGCTCAACTTAAATGTATACCCCAAATTAAAATACATAGTCAGAGTAAAGTGCCACCGGGGCTAAACAGCAAAGTAAAAGAAGCAGTGAGAGGCAAAAAGGCATCCTTTAAAAAGTGGAAGTTAAATCCTAGTGAGGAAAATAGAAAGGAGCATCATCATCATCATCATCATGTTCCCATTACGCCTCTGACGTTTAGGGCAGTGACAAAGCTCCTCCACTCCTGTCTGTTTCTGCCAAGTCTTTCAATGGTTCCCCAGCTGTGTCCCAGGTTTTTCAGCTCGGCTTCCACAGCTCTTCACCATGTTGTTTTCGCTTGCCTTCAGGTGTCCATCTTATTGCTACTCTGGTGATAGAATCAGTTTCCATCCGAAGCACATGGCCAATCCATCTCCAACGCCTCCTGGATTGATGGTGCTCATGTCCTCTTGGCTGAACTGTGTCAATAGATCTTGGTTTGAGATTGTTCTCGGCCAAAAGATACGGAGGATTTTTCTGAGGCAGGTTGTATAGAATGAAGATAGTTTGTACATGTCAGACTTTCTCATTCCCTAGCATTCTGCGCTATAAAGTAATGTTGAAAGTATGCAGATCTGATAAATCTTGAGTTTGGTTTTGGTTTTGTATGTTGATGATTTCCAGACTGTATTTAAGCTCCTGAAGGTGTTCCTGGCTTTATTGATTTTGTTCCGGGTGTCCTGGCTTGTTCCACGGTCCTGGTTGATGGTGCTGCCCAAGTATGTGAATGTTTCTACATTGGTGAGAACGTAATCCTCTATCCATACTGGTGATGGTGAGGCAATATTAAAGGTCATGATATCTGTCTTATTACAGTTGATTTTCAATCCAATTTGCTGGCTGAATGCGTTGAGTCGAGTTGTTTTTTCTTGTATATGGCATTGGGTATGTAATAGGAGAGCAAGATCATCTGTGAAGTCCAAGTCTTCAAGGGATGAGAAGGGTGTCCATTTAATGTCTCTTGGCATGTCTTCTGTTGTATGCTGCATTACCCAGTCGATGGCAATGTTGAAGAGGACTGCAGACATGACACACCCCTGACGTACTCCTGTTTTGACTTCAAAACTGAGTTCACTGTGATCAACACTGCATGTAAAGTTGAAATAAAAGCTTTTGATGATGTTGATTATACGGAGAGGGATTCCATAGGCCTGCAGAATGCGCCATAGGCTGGTCCTGTGAATGCTATCAAAAGCCTTCTCAAAGTCTATGAAATTCATGTAGAGTTGCCATTGCCATTCTAAGTATTGTTCTATTATGTTTCATAGAGTGAAGATCTGGTCTGTGCATCCACGCCCTTTCCGAAAACCAGCTTGCTCTTTTCTGAGAATGCTATCCACTGCCTCTGATATATGCTGAACTATGATCTTACACAATACTTTGCTTGGCACAGATAAAGATGTGATACCACACCAGTTATTACAATCACTGAGAGTTCCTTTTCTTGGTATCTTCACTATAACTCCATTGGTCCACTCATCCGGCACTTTTTCCCTTCCCAGACTGATGTAAATAGAGGGGCCAGGACAGATGCTGCTAACTCTGGATTTACCTTGAACAATTCTGCATTCAAGTTATCCTTGCAAGGAGCTTTCCCATTTTTTAAGGATTTGATGGCTTCAATTATCTCTTCCTTAGCTGGGGTGTCTGTGTTGATATCAACATCTTCTTCTGCCTCCTGGATGTTTGCTTCCTCGTTAGGTGGCTCCCTGTTCAGCAATTCTTTGAAATGCTTTGTCCAGCGCATTTCTTGTTCTTTTTCTATTGTTAATAGGTGGCCTTGTTTGCCCCTGATGAGAGTGTTTCTTGGTGTCTGCTGTTTACAACTGATAAGCTGTGTCATTTTGTAGATGGTTCCTTGTTTACCACGAGCAGCTGCATCCTCTGCTTGTGTTGCCAGATTATCAATATAATGTCATTTATCCGCTCTCACAAGGCATTTGACCTCCTGGTGCGCCTTGCTATACTGCTTGTGGTATTTGTTCTTTAACTTCTGGGATTTTCTGTCTAAAAAAATTTTCTTCAGGGCTCTTCTGGTTTCTATGGCATTCCATGTGCTGGGTGTAATCCACTCCTTCTTTCTCTTCTGCCTGTAGCCTAGACAGGCTTCACTGCTCTGTTTATAAATTGCTGTTACTTTGTCCCACTTCTTATTGATCTCATCTGCATTCCCCTCCTCTTCATCAAGATCTGCAAGTGCTTGAAACCTGTTCTTTAACTGCAGAATGAAGGCTTTCTGTATTTCAGGGGACTTTAGTTTGTCAATGTCATAACATCTATGTCCCTTGTTTGGTGGACCCACAGTTCTCAGTTTTAGCTTGATGGAGGCTGTCACAAGGTGGTGGTTGCTGCGTACATCTGCACCCCTTCTCACTTTCACCTGTCAGTGAGCATCACCATTTGCCATTGATCATGATATGGTCAATCTGGTTCTTATCTCTGCCATTTGGAGAACACCATGTCAGCTTGTGAATTTCACAGTGTTGAAATAGGGATCCACCAATGACTAGGTCATTCATATTACAGAAATCAACAAGCCTTTCTCTGTTTTCATTCATGGTGCCACACCCATGTCTTCCCATTGCTCTGTCATTGTTTGTGTTGCCCTTACCGACCTTGGCATTCAGGTCTCCCATGACGATAGTTAGGTCGCACCATGGTACTCTCACTAACTCCGCCTGTAATGTAAGGTAGAATTTGTCCTTTACTTCTTCATCACTGTCATTTGTCAGAGCATAGCACTGAATCGGGGTGACATTATTGTGTTTCCCTTTCAGTATGGCTCTCATAAGTTTGCTGGCATGAAGACTGAAGTGCTCAACATCGAGACAAAAACCAAACTTGGTTTTTGAAACATACGGACAAGGTATGAAACAGGGAAGCTAGCTCAGGTCACAGCAGAGATGAGACGCTACAGCTTACACATGCTGTGGGTCAGCAAGAGCAGATGGACGGGATCATGAAGATTAACAACAACCTCGGAAGAAAGTCTGCTGTATTCTGGATGGGATGATGTACAACACCATGAGGGTGTTGCCATCCTTTTGAAGAAGGGAGTGGAGCATTCCCTGCTTGAATGGAAGTCCATTAGAAAGGAGCATGAACTCTGGCAAATGAAGTATAAAAATATAATTAGGAAGGCCAAAAAAGAATTTTAAGAACAGTTAGCCAAAGACTCAAAAAGTAACAGCAAAAATTTTTTTAAGTAGAACAGAAGCAGGAAGCCTGCTAAATAATCAGTGGGGCCACTGGACAATCGAAATACTAAAGGAACACTCAAGGACGATAAGGCCACTGCAGAGAAACTAAATGAATTCTTTGCATCGGTCTTCACGGCTGAGGATGTGAGGGAGATTCCCAAACCTGAGCCATTCTTTTTAGGTGATAAATCTGAGGAACTGTCCCAGATTGAGGTGTCATTAGAGGAGGTTTTGGAACAAATTTATAAACTAAACAGTAATAAGTCACCAGGACCAGATGATATTCACCCAAGAGTTCTGAAGGAACTCAAATATGAAATTGAAGGATTACTAACTGTAGTCTGTAACCTATCATTTAAATCAACTTCTGTACCAAATGACTGGAGGATAGCTAATGTTATGCCAATTTTTAAAAAAGGGCTCCAGAGGTGATCCTTGCAATTACAGGCCAGTAAGCCTGACTTCAGTTTTGGGAAAAACTGGTTGAAACTATAGTAAAGAACAAAATTGTCAGACACATAGATGAACATAATTTGTTGGGGAAGAGTCAACATGGTTTTTGTAAAGGGAAATCATACCTCACCAATCTACTAGAATTCTTTGAGGGGGTCAACAAGCCTGTGGACAAGGGGGATCCAGTGGATATAATGTACTTAGATTTTCAGAAAGCCTTTGACAAGGTCCCTTACCAAAGGCTTTTAAGCAAAGTAAGCTGCCATGGGATAAGAGGGAAGGTCCTCTAATGGATTGGTAACTGATTAAAAGATAGGAAACAAAGGGTAGGAATAAATGGTCAGTTTTCAGAATGGAGAGTGGTGTCCCCCAGGGGTCTGTACTGGGACCAGTCCTATTCAAAATATTCATAAATGATCTGGGAAAAGGGGTAAACAGTGAGGTGGCAAAATCTGCAGATGATACAAAACTACTCACGATAGTTAAGTCCCAGGCAGACTGCGAAGAGCTACAAAAGGATCTCTCAAAACTGCGTGATTGGGCAACAAAATGACAGATGAAATTCAATGTTGATAAATGCAAAGTAATGCACATTGGAAAACATAATCCCAACTATACATATAAAATGATTGGGTCTAAATTAGCTGTTACCACTCAAGAAAGAGATATTGGAGTCCGTTGTGGATAGTTCTCTGAAAACATCCGCTCAATGTGCAGCGGCAGTCAAAAAAGTGAACAGAATTTTGGGACTCATTAAGAGGGATAGATAATAAGATAGAAAATATCATATTGCCGCTATATAAATCCAATGTATGCCCACATCTTGAATACTGCCTGCAGATGTGGTAGCCCCATCTCAAAAAAGACATATTGGAACTGGAAAAGATTCAGAAAAGGGCAACAAAAATGATTAGGGGTATGGAACGGCTTCCGTATGAGGAGAGATTAATAAGACTGGGACTTTTGGGCTTGGAAAAGAGACGACAAAGGGGGGATATGATAGAGGTCTATAAAATCATGACTGGTGTGGAGAAAATAAAAAAAGAAGTGTTATTTACTCCTCATAACACAAGAACTAGGGGTCACCAAATGAAATTAATAGGCAGCAGGCTTAAAACAAACAAAAGGAAGTATTTCTTAACACAACGCACAGTCAGCCTGTGGAACTCTTTGCCAGACGATGTTGTGAAGGCCAAGACTATAACAGGGTTCAAAAAAGAACTAGATAAATACATGGAGAATAGGTCCATCAATGGCTACTAGCCAGGATGCGCAGGGATGGTGTCCGTAGCCTCTGTTTGCCAGAAGCTGGGAATGAGCGACAGGGGATGGATCACTTGATGATTACCTGTTCTGTTTATTCTGTCTGGGGCACGTGGTGTTGGCCACTGTCGGAAGACAGGATACTGGGCTAGATGGACCTTTGGTCTGACCCAGTCTGGCCATTCTTATGATGTTATGTGAGCATTTTCAATTCGAGGAAAACAAAGCTGAGCAATTATGGCAGCTAAACTGGGCTAGTGGGAGTCCTTTTATTTGACAAGAGGTGATCTACCATCTGTATGAATTGATTCTGATTCATATGGGGCAGGGTGATGTGTCACCTTATAGTTTTCATTTAACGGGAACCACACATGACTACCCCTCTAATAAGTATTCAAGAATCCCATGAGTGTTCCATGCCCATACAGTACCTTTTTCTGCAATCAAATGCCTTTTTTTAAAAGTAAAGATTTTTTTAAAATGGGAAGGGATCATTGTCTAGCATCTAGAGAACAGGGAGCCAGGACTCTTGGGTTATAGTCCTAGTTTCCCTTGTGTGACCTTCTCCTGTGGACATTTCTGTGCCTCTTCTGTAAAATACTTGCATATCCAGGGATGTCATGAGGCTTAGTTAATTAAGAAAATAAACACAGCTGGACCCAATCTCAGCATGTTCCAAGAGCAGTAGGAGGTGAAAGTTATGAAAATCAGAGCACTTTGGGGAAAATGATTCTAGCTGAGTGCTCACAACTCACTGATAACCTCCACTGGATAGAAAATATCTCAAGGTTAATCATACAAACACAGAAGTGCAGCAGATTTACCCCTATGTTTTGACTGAGGTGATTACAAGTAAATGAGACACATTTGTCTGAAGTAAACAGATTCCTCCACCATTTTGAGGAGTGTGAGGAAATAGTTAATGTAGCGCTCAAGGAAAGGGCTATGACTCAGAACCTGGAGGCCTCTATTTATCCTAAGTCCAGAGATAGGATGGGCAGCTGCAGGCAGACTTGACCTCTACTACCCCACCTCTGATGTGGAGGAGACCATGAAGGACACAGGGTAGTTAGTTCTGCATCCATTTCATTGCTTGGGCTCTGTGTAGTACATGTAGTCAGTAGTATGTGCAATTCAAGTTTGCATCTCTAGGTCTCCTTTAGTTTGTACTCTGACCTTTATACAGGATATAGCAGTGTAGCTTTTAAGTAAATGGATGGAGTATGTATTGCAACAGCTCTGGTGTCATCTCCAGCATGGGCAGCAGGTACCATAGGCTGGGGGAGGCTGTGCCTCCCCAAACAGCCAAGCGTGGTCCCGCTCACACTCCACTCCCAGGTTACCCCCCACCCTCCGCTTCCGGCTCTGAGTCTGTGTGCAGCTCCTGTCCCCCAGTGCTGGCCCCGGCTGGGGCAGGGCTGTGCCGCCCACTCTCCCAGTGCTCCAGGGTTGGGACGGCTGCGGCCACACACCACCCGTCCCCCTGGCGCTCCGGGCCGGAGTGGGAGGAGTTAGCCTGGGGAGAGGGCCAATGGCCACGGTGGGCGGGTTCTGGGCTCCGGCGGGGGGCGCGGAAAGGGCATGGCCTTGGGTGGAAGGAGTGGGGCTGGGGGCTGACACTACTATAATATAAATAAATAATAATAAAACTTCCATTGACTTCAGTGTGAGAAAGATCAGTTCCTGTATAAGATCAAAAGGCTATATTTTCTCCTTATCATGAAAAAAAATAATAATTAGTCAAGCTATCTACGTGGCTATATGAATTTCCCTCATTGTCCCTAGCGAACCTAGGCCCTCATCACAAACAATATTTGATGGACTCAAACCAAAATTTAATAGTATTATTGCACACCATATGTCCACCAGATGATTAACTTTGAGCAATGGGGTCAAAGGGAGAAAGAGAGGCTGAGAGCAAAGAACAGATTGTGTTTGTGGATTTCCTTTTTCACTCTTATCTTCATCAGGAACAGCAGTTTCACATTATCACCCCGGAAGAAGGGCCCCAGTTGCCTGCAAAATGTAAACAGTTCAGTTCTCCTGATTTATTAAATCAACACTGGGAAGCAGTGAAACAAGTCTGATGCTGGTGGGCACACATGCTGCCAACTGTCACTATGAGTGTCATTCTATCTACACCAGCGTGGTGGCCACCAGCAGAAGGCGCAGAAAGTCCTGTATTAGGCGAAACATGGAATTCCAGCTGCTTGGGGAGAGGAGTTTCTCGACACACGTGAAGTACTAGGAAGCTGCATTGGGCTTACAGCCCAGTGGCTAGGGTGTCAGCCTAATACTCTAGAAGACCTGGATTCAAGTCCCTACTCTGTAACACACTTCCTTGGGGAAGTCACTTCGTCTCTCTGTGCCTCAGTTCCCCATCTGTAAAATAGAGCCTCTTGCACTGCCCTACCTCACAGGAGTGTTATGTCAATCTATACATCAAATATTGTGAGGTGCTCGGTTTCTCTGGTAATGTGTGCCATACAAGTACCTAGGATACATGGATGAGCAAAAGGTCTGCATATAGCTTTCCCTTAAAGCCACCCTTCTGTCTCCATGCTAAAGATGAACAAGCCTGAAAACAATTCATATCCAGATGCCTGTTTAAAGGTTGAGTGTCAGATCCTGCCATCAAATGCATGAGATTGGGGAGCAACTTCTTACTCACCCTGATTTCAGAAAAAAAGCTTTTCAAACATCGTTGTGTTAGTCCATCTCTCTGAGAGGCAGTCACTAGGTCAACAGAAAAATCCTTCTGTCAACCTAGCTGTGTCTACACCAAGGGCGAGGTTGACCTAACCTAATTACAGTGCTCAAGGTGCAAAATTTTTCACAGCCCTGAGCAACATAGCTAGGTTGACTTAAGTTTTATGTGTAGACCAGCCCTAGTCATTCCAGACACTGGCCATTGTCAGATACTTGAGGTCCAACTATTCTATTCTTGCCTGTCATTGACCTGTTCTGTGACCATAAGTAAGTCACTTTACCTCTCTTTAGTGAAGCAAATGGATGATGAAAATACTCACCTCTGTAAGGTTTCAGAGTAGCAGCCGTGTTAGTCTGTATCCGCAAAAAGAACAGAAGTACTTGTGGCACCTTAG
The DNA here is from genome assembly GCF_028017835.1 of Emys orbicularis. Lineage (NCBI taxonomy): Eukaryota > Metazoa > Chordata > Testudines > Emydidae > Emys > Emys orbicularis. Next base: position 90,458,962 of record NC_088690.1, read on the forward strand.
AGACTAACAAATTTATTAGAGCATAAGCTTCCGTGGGCTACAGCCCACTTCTTCGGATGCATATAGAGTGAAACATATATTGAGGAGATATATATACACACACATATATATATATATATATATATATATATATATATATATATATATATATATATATATATATATATATATATATATGTTTCACTCTATATGCATCCGAAGAAGTGGGCTGTAGCCCACGGAAGCTTATGCTCTAATAAATTTGTTAGTCTCTAAGGTGCCACAAGTACTTCTGTTCTTTTCACCTCTGTAATGCATTTTGAGATCTATAAATTAAGGTTGCTACACTGCTGTTAGTATTTTCTTTCTTATCCACCATATAGTTTCTGTGTTTGCTTTTCCTTGTGAATACTTTCAAACGTTTATTTTTGCTTTATAATTTTCAAAGCACGAGAGAGAATTGCCAAGAAAATTCCAATCTCATAATAACTGTATCAACTTCAAAATATTAATACACCATACAGTAATAAATAAAAAAGTAAAGAGTTAGTGTCATTGTTCTTGTATATGCAGCAGAGGTGAGTAAGAGAAAATGAGGATGTCCAACTAAAGTAAGGTTTGTAGAGCTGTTGAGTTGCACTGTCTGGTTAACGATGATGTCAGTGATTAATTCCATTGCCATCATTACTTATTTCACTTCCAGGCTTGGGACTAATCTCCTGCCACCAATTTGCCTAAGTCGTTTTAGAATTGATAACAGAGTTTCAGTCCCCAGCATAAGATCTTCCTCTCCTGCCAATATGCTAAGGATCAAGTGTGAATTTTTTATCCTGGGTCAAGCTAACCTAATCTATCTCCCTACAAACACTCCTTGCACAGACACACAGACTGCATCAGGCAAACTCTCAACCATGAATCATTCACGGTCTGAACCTTTTAGACTAGTCTGTAAAGGAGAAACAGAGAGAGGAAAGGGAGGGGTGGGGGCAATCCCAAGCATCAAGAGCTTTTCAGCCATATGTGTGTAAAAAATCTCTTCCCATATCATGTGACACAAGGAAGAGGCTCAAACCCATTACACAATAATAAAAATATGCCTTTGGCAAAGTTGAGCCAAAACCTGAAGCTGCTGCAGGAAGCAGGGAATAGAAGCGAAAGGAATAAACTTTTTAAAACGCAGTTTGAGGACTTGAATTTTCAAGCTACCCTCAGAAAGGAAGTTGTCTGCAGAAATAACTGGGATTCATGCTAAAATGTGTCACAACGATTTGCAATGAAACATCTGCTTAAGATTCAGTAGATTTTCCAGTGCAGGTCAAGATCTTACTGACGAGATTAGTGCTGGTAAGTAGAATTTCCCCCCCCCCCCTTTTTTTTTTTAAATACTTAACTTTGAAACACTGGCTAAATAAGGTCTAGATTACTGAGCAGTCAGGTTTCCAAGTTATGCAAAGGAATCCTTAATGGCAACAGTCTTGAATTAAAATAAATATTACAGTGGGAAAATGCTTATCATAGAGTTTTCGGGGCTCAGCCAGCCCAGGGAAGTTTTTTCTCTGTTCTTTAACTGGTGACTTGTATAATAAGGTTTTCTACACCAAGCTACTGAGGGATTGGCACAGGCATCAGCTGCTTGCTTAATGGTAGGGACAGTAATGCAACCCAAAGCGTAAGGATATTGTTCTCCTTTTTTTGAAGTGTAACGTTATCAGCATTTTGCCTAACAACAGACGATGGGCCAAATTCAGACCCGATGTAAATCTACTGACTTTCACTGAGCTACACAAGCGATTAAATGGATCCATTTTAAACATGCCACCCTAGTTATTAATTGCACACCTTGTTTAAATCAAATAATTGTTTTATTTTGTGTGGACGAGTGCTTTGCTGCTATCATTAGGGTGATACTTTATTATAATGACCAGTAATGAGAATTATAATAAAAGGGAAATCAGTCATTTTAAGAACATTAGGACCTTTTGAATTATACCGCAAGAATCTGGGGTGAGGAGGTTGTTGTTTTATTTAACAGATGTCCAAATATTTATGGGAAACATTGGAATGCAAGGATTTAGCTAATCTTTTAACTTACAAATCGGTGTTAGAAGACACTGTAAGGTCATAAGGCAGCAGGGAGGAAATATAATTCATGCAACACCAGTTAATAGCCTGCATGGTCAAAGCTTACAGTCCCTATTCAGGCAATACAGAACACCATATATTTTTAGCCTCATTTGTCAATTGTCATTTGTGTGGTGAAGGTTCCCTCCCACTCATCCCCTTCAAACACCCCCCACCTCCAACTTGTACTTTTTAGCTTCCTTGAAGGAAATTTACCATTGAGTCAGGTCATCTGTCACCACACAACCACTTTCCTACTTGGATAAACCGCTCTAGGATTTTTACTCTGACTTTACATTTCCAAGGCAGCTGAAATGCAATAAAGAATGTATACTATAGCAGTGTTCTCAAGCTATCTGATGTGGGGGGCCGGCAATTTTTTCCCCCCAATGTGCCAGGGACCGGTGCCATAATATTATCCTATTCAACGCTCTTATGAGGAAACTCGCCGCAGACCGGCAGCCGATGGCTCGCGGACCGGCACCGGTCTGCGGACCACCACTTTGAGAAACACTGTTAACTATGGTACATGACAATAAAAAGGATGTTCTTCCAACCATTCATCCATGGCTCATTCGTGGTGTCCGGCCAAAACTTTTTCTTGCCTGGATTCTCTTTTCACTTCCTATAATATTTATAATATTATTTATAGTTGCCGTATCGTATTCCCTAACAATGTGCCCCACAACTAAAAGCAGGAATACCTGAGTTCTGACACTGACCCATTCCATAGTCTTAGGCAAGTCACTTCTCATTTCCCCCCAGAAAAATCAGTGTATTAAAATGACATTACTAAACTGAAGGGGTAATGAGAGGATTATTATTATTTACTACCAGTATTGTGGGAGCAGCTGGGAGCCACAGTTACAGACCAGGACCCATTTGTGCTAGGTGCTGTGTAAACACAGAACAAAGACAGTCCCTGCCCTGAAGAGCTTCCAATAATTAGCTGATGTTTGTCAGACACTTTACAAGTGCTGTGTATTATTACACACGGGATATATTTTTGATCAAACATTCAACAACACCCTGAATATAGAAAACATTCTCATTGAATGTTGTTCAAACTGTAATATCTCAACTGAAATCTTATGAAATATGCCAAACTTTTTCTTTCTGACCTTTGCTACTGGGACCATTGCCTGTAGTTTGGAGAGGCCAGGGTCATATGTTGATCTGGTTCCAATATGCTTTTTGAAGCTGAGAGAGAGAGAGAATTGGAATCCCTCAGTGGGCATCTATCCTGCCCCCAGGGAGGCTTTCTTCCTAAACTTAACAAGATTGTGATTGGCTTATGTCCTGAAGCACGAGGCATTATATCCCTTCCAAAAGTCCTGTTTTTCTTTTCTAATTACTACTATAAAGGATACCTTGTTGCAATGAGTTCCACAGGATAATTAAGCATTTATCGGTTTTAAATTGGCTGCCTTTCATCATCCACTGTGCCCTTATTCTAGGATTATGACAAAGTAAACCAAAGTGTTCAATTTACTTTCTCTATGCCATTTGTTATTTTGTACAACTCCATACTGTTCCCTTTTATTCATCTCTTCTCTAAACTAAACAGCCCTCCTCTTTTCAGTCTCTCTTCATAAGGAATTCTATCCATGCCTCTATTTCTGTTGCCGGTCTCAGAATTAAGGCGGGTTGGGAATTTTTCAACAAAACTGAAACTTTTCACAAAAAGTTTTTGGGTCTAGGATCCACTGAGCAAGATACCTGCCCCATATGTGCAAAAGCCTGGTGGTTAGGACATTCATCTGGGGTGTGAAAGACTCAGGTTCTGCATCAGGCAGAGCAGAGACTGCTCTCCCACAGCCCTCTTGAGTTCCCTAATTACTCAGCTGTTTGGGAGGGTTTCTCTCTCTCAAAAGGTTTTGGGTTTGCCCCAAAATAGGATGGGAACATTTTTGAAATCTCAGAGACTTTTGTGGGACAGGAAAACTATTTCCCTGCCCAGCTCTGCTCAGAATGCCCTCTATTTCCATTAGGCCCTATTTGTGATGGGTGAACAGAACTGAACAGAATTCCAGGGCATACCAGTAGTATCATAATATTTTCAGTGTCATTCCTTAGGTATCCTACCATTCTATTTGCTTTTTATTATTATTATTATTGTTGTTGCTGGACATTGAGCAAAGGTCTTTATTCATCTGCCCACGGTGATACCTGTTCTGTGGTTTCAATCTCCAACGCTATTAATCTGACACCTTTCACCAGCCGTAAATTAATTTAAATATGTATTAAGCTAGAAAGAACACAGGAATGAGATGATCAAAATAGCTCAGGAACTGAACTCTTTCCAGAGATCTGTTTTATGTCTCTCGCTCCTCTGCATGTTCTTAATTATATACATTGAAAAAGTGTGGGGCACTCAATACAATGTTAATTTGTAACATAGTTTCCCAATGGATTTGCAATAAGAAGTTACGTGGCTCTTGGAGGACACAATACTACATATTCCCTCCCCTTCAGAGAGCGTGAGCAGGGAAGGACGTTAGATGTGTGTTTTGCACAATACTTTTAATAATAATCTCAGTTTCTAATGTCTAGGCTAATTAGAGCATCAGTAACCTGATCCAAAGCTCCTTTAAGTCTATGGGAATATTTCTCTTGACTTCAATAGGCTTTGGATGTAGCCCCAGGAGACTGCTGTGTTCCTATTGACTAGAAGCGCCTGGTAACAGATAACAGAGTTCATACTGTCACAATTAATGCTCTAGCTTGTATCTGTGTCCATTTAACTACACTTGCTTTGCCTACCTACAGATATTCAGAAAAGAGTCCTAGAGAACTGTCTGGAAGCTGGTTAGATTGAACAAAAACTAATCTTATATTAAGTTAGTAGAACATAAGCATCTGATAAGAAAAATCCAACTGGGATGATGGATGAATCTTTTATCTTATATATTTTTAGAAAGAGGGGTATCTGTCACAGCTAGGGTGAGGAAGCTCTATGATAAGGGAAGGGACTGTGTTCTTATGTGTACCTCTCTCTTTGTCCATTAATTAAGCATACTAAACCTTTTAACCTGGCAGACCCAATAAATACCATAGTTCAGGAATATTAAAGTGATATCTTTTTACTTCATTGGGTAGGATTCACAAAGGTATTTAGGCACCTAACTGCCTTCAATTTTTAGGCACCTCCTGATTTCAATAGGAGTTAGGCACCACCCTTTCTGACTTGGCTTCTCTGCTGTCAATAATCTGCAATGGTAAAGGTGAGATAACTAGAGATTTGTATGGGGCAGACAGAGGTAAATTGGCATCTAAAATGAGGTACTGTGGATTCTGAAGGCCTGTGATGCAGCTCCCAATCACTACAGATGGCTCTCTTGTAAACACCATGCTGAATGTATGTAGTTTCTCACCAGTTCTACATCTGTGACATTCAATTGAATGTCATTCAATTGAAATGACATTTTCTAAAGTTTCTGAATAAGGAAGGGTCAAACTCCTCTCCTCTATAGAGATTTAAACACACAACCATGCTGGAAATTTTGCAGAGGTTTACACGCTTCTGCAAATCCCGCCCGCACACACATATTAATTTCTGATGTCCATAGCATCATGTAAAGCATGTTCCTGCCAGGTTCAGAGAACACAGATCAGATGCATGAGTTAAGCACAAGGGGGCAGCTTTCAGGCCCTGTGTCTCAGTGAACCAAATGAGATTTTAAAAACTCATGGTAAAAATAGGAAAGGAAGCCCCCAGGACTTTTCAAAAAGGTTGTTTACACAGGAATACAATGGGTAAAGAATTCTGACTTGGCTAGTATTTTATCCTCAGCCTGTGGTTAGTAATCAAAACAGAAGACTAACTCTGCTTTTAGAAAGTCAATCTCTTGGCTCCAGAGACTCTGTAGTACTCATTCGATCTCCACAAAAAGAGTTCATGACTGGACTGTAACATCTTGCTCAATGACTGCCCAAAATGCAGTCAAAAATCAGTTCCATCACCAGTTTAAGCAGGATATAAATGGGTGATTATATCTGGTGGGTTGGTTCAGGAGCCTCTGTAGTTAATAATTATTCAAAAGTGGAGTTTGAGGGGGTATTGTTGTTTAAAATTAACATATGAAGTCAAATGTTCTGGTTTTAGATTATGATGGGGTTTATCTCATTCAGAATCTCCTATGGGATGTACACAGAGAAGACACCACCTTGTGAGACAGTTGGCATTATCTAACTGCAGCCAGGTCTGCACTTCAAAGTTAAGTTGACCCAGCTACATTGCTCAGTGTGTAAAAAATCCACACCCCTGAGCGACACAGTTAAGCCAGCCTAACCCCAGGAGTAGACAGCAAAAGGTTGATGGAAGAATTCTTCTGTCAGCCTAGCTACTGCTTCTCAGGGAGGTGGATTAACTATGACAGGAGAACTGTTCCCGCTACTGTAATGAGTGTCTATGCTGAAACCCTACAGCAGCACAGCTTAAGTACTTTGCTGAACATGAAGGAAGGGTGTCCAGCAGTTAAGGCACTAGCTTAGGACTCGGAACCCTTGGTTTGAGTCCCTGCTCCACCACAGACTTCCTGTGTGACCTTGGACAAGTCACTAATGCCCAGCTCCTCAAAAGGTATTTAGACATTTAACTTCCATTGATTTCAGTGGGGGCTAGGTACCTAAATGCCTTTGAGGATTTAGCTGGGACCTCTTGGAGCCTCAGTCCCCCCATCTGTAAAATAGCACTGCCCTACCTCACAGTTGTGAGGATAAATACATTAAAGATTGTGATACACTCAGATGCTATGGTAATGGGGGCCATACAAGTACCTAAAATTAAACATGTATCTATCGCTATCTGTTTTAACTTCTTTGTGAGTGGAGTAATTATCCCAGAAAAATCACTTTTATTCTGGAATAGAATTTTGGGGAGCTATTCTGGAATAGTTTATTCGCAATAGCTATACAGTAAAATTTCTCCGAGTAGATAAGCCCTTACGTTGTATAACAGGTATACAGAATTTCTGTTGTCCTCCACTTACTTCTGAAATTCAGCTTCCACCTTTTTTAACATACAAAAAATTTTACTGAGGGAGATATAAGCACAATGAAGGAGTCAGTCCTACATGGCGCTCAATGCCCTCATTCCGCACCTCACAGAATCAGGCCCCTAATTCACATATTGTCATAATTGTCTCTAAATTATATCATTAGGTCCCTCTTCTGTCACCCTCACTTACAGCATGTTGCTCCTCACTCCATGAGTGGTATCACTGAATAGGTGTAAAGGGTATCAGAATCTGGAATACTCTGAAACCAGATTAAATACTGTATATCAGTGAGTAGACGCCTCTGCTATTACATTTAAATCGGTTTATTTTACATGCTAATGGGCTAACTTCCATGAAACACCATGAAAGTGAATGGGATTACAGAGATGTAACTAAGAGCAGAATTTGCCTCAATGTAACAGTCAGGGAGAGGGGAGGAACTACAAGAGGAAACAGACACAACCAGATTTGGATTTTAGTTAATGGTACCCATTTCCAGTGAGGCTTGAGCTAGAATTCTTAACCAAACAACACGGAGGCACAAAAAATAGAGGGAGGGAAAATGAGCCGACTTGGTGTGAGGTTAGGAAAACATCAGGGGATGAGAATACAGTATAAAGAAGGCAAAGCAAGATGGGGGATCCTGGAGGGGGAAGTGAAGAGGCAGAGAATAAAGTACTGAAGAATGTCAGTGATCTCCTGCCAGCTCCGACAGCTGTGAGGAGATAACAGCTGCAGCCTATATTCAGAGTCAGAGAGACTCTGATGTGTGTTATTACGCTGTAGAGCAGGGGTCGGCAACGTTTGGCACTCGGCTCACCAGGGTAAGCACCCTAGCGGGCCATGCCAGTTTATTTACCTGCTGACGCGGCAGGTTCGGCCGATCGCGGCCCCCACTCGCCGCGGTTCGCCGTCCCGGGCCAATGGGGGTGGCGGGAAGCGGCGCGGGCAAGGGATGTGCTGGCCGCGGCTTCCTGCCACCCCCATTGGCCCGGGACGGCGAACCGCGGCCAGTGGGGGCCGCGATCGGCCGAACCTGCCACGTCAGCAGGTAAATAAACTGGCCCGGCCCGCTAGGGTGCTTACCCTGGCGAGCCGCGTGCCAAACGTTGCCGACCCCTGCTGTAGAGTGTGCTGCTTGCTGTGGACTGGAATTGATGGAGACATGATAAGGAATCAGAAGGGTAGACAGACATCTTTGCTCAAAAACAACAAGGAGTCTGGTGGCACCTTAAAGACTAGTCTTGAAGGTGCCACCAGACTCCTTGTTGTTTTTGTAGATACAGACTAACACGGCTACCCCCTGATCTTTGCTCAGCAAGTCTAAGAGTGAGGAGAGGTGGATGTTGGATTTGTAGCCCTTGGGCAAAAGCAAGTTAAAAAAAAAATCTTAGCCGAGATTTTGGCAGACTGGGAAATAAATGGATCTGAAAAAACAGCTTTCTAGTGAAAATAGGTAGAGTTCTCAACTTCTCAACCACACTTGACAAGTGCTGCTGACAGTTCAGGAATCCCTTGGAGTATTCAGGAGTTACCTCTCTAGATCCCTGAGTAATGAGAAACATGAGAGTCCAGCAGTAAGGATTCTAGCTCTGTTAATAGGCAGCAAATCACTCCCTTCACCCCACGCCATTACTGCTACTCTGCATTTCACAGCTTTCAGGGATCAAGCATAAAAAGGAGAAATAGCAAAGAAAGAAGGAGATATAATGATAAGGGTTGGGGAAAGAGGTGACAGCAGGAGATGAAAGAAAGAGGGGTCTGAGGAAACAAAGGCCCTTTTTGTTATCCTCAAACCTGCTTTCCCATCCCTTTGCTTGTCCCCCCCTCATTTCAGGTAACCAGATTGGCAAACCCCAATTTGGGGGTGATCTTGGAGTAGATAAGGTTCAGCTGTCCAGTCCATTTCAATGCAGAGGTCATAAGAGAACAAAGGAGAGGGGTTAAGCCAGGGGCATTCTCATTAGGGGAAGAGGAAAATTGATGTGTAGGTAAGAGTAACAATGTGACTGTCCAATAGAGAGGATCCCAGATTCAAATGGGGTTGTTCACTTCACTCCTCCAGCCACCAAAACAATACAACTAGCCCCAATTGAGAGGAGAAACACTCCTTCTCCTACCCCCACCCCCTGGCAAGGTGGGTAGGGATACTTTTGTGTGTATACTGGCCTGCCATGGTACATGTCAGTAAACCCCTCTGTTTCATTATGACAGGTTTCACCATGATCACTGTGGTTCTGCTCATCTGGACCGTGCCCTGCGTAGCTAATCAGCTTCTCAGTGGTTTTGTTAAAGGAGAATTTCAGAAAGGTTCCCACCAGCTTATATGCAGCATGCCAGGGCCACAGGGCCCTCCTGGCCCTCCAGGAGCACCAGGGTCTCCAGGAATAATTGGGCGAATGGGGTTTCCAGGGAAGGATGGAAAAGATGGCGAGGACGGGGAGAAAGGAGAGCATGGAGAGGAAGGTAAGAGGGAACTGCCTCTTAGAGCTTTGTTAACACTTCAGGCTATCCTGGTGAAGAGTAGAGGTTCAGAAAACACAGGGAGATTTGAAAAAAACAGCTGCTCCCAGACATATGTGCTGAGCATATAGTGGGGGTGCTGAGAGCCATTGAACCAAACTGTAAACCTTCTATATGATGGAAACCACTTCAAGCGAGCAGCCCTAGTTCCAGCACCTATGCTCCCAAACCCATACTTAGGCCATTGTCCCAGTTCTGGGTTTCACCTGACGTTTCTCACCTGTCATGCAACTGTCTTGTCTAGCAGTTCCAGCCCTGCTCCTAGCTCAGTCTCACATCTAGCAGCTCCCAGAAAGGGGCCCAGGTCTGACTCGAATTCGGTACTATCTTTCTGTACTCAGAGACAGGGTAATTCAAGCATTCCTGCCTAAAGCATTCAAAGCTGATCAAAATGAAGGTGGAAGTAATTCTATTTTACATACAGATGATCTGATTCCGCAGGTTCTGAGCAAATAAAATGGAGGCTCAGATAAAACAGTGACTGAATTAAGTAAGGCACCCTGTTCCAAACAGGTCATGTTAAACCACTGGGGGAATTTTATTTCACACTAATTAATTCTCAGTAATTGAGATCCATGATTCTTTTCTTTCATGCCTGCCTAGAAAGTCCTAGGTGACATCTCTTATTGCTGACCCTTCCCAAAGTGAGATTTTGCTATGTTATCTCATAGCTCATTATTACTCCAACATAGGCCAAGTGGCTGTAGGAGCATTTCATTTTGTAAAGTCTTCTCTTCGTGAGACAGCATGTTTAGTGGCTGGAGAGGAAGGATGGACCAATGTTTAAGAGGCTCGTGTGGGACTCAGGACTATATTCATTTCCCTGCTCTGCCAGACTTTCTCTGTGACCTTGGGCAAGTCACCTAGCCTCGCTCTGCCTCAGTTCCCCATCTGTAAAATGGGGATAATAGCAGTGCCCTACCTCACAGATGTGCTGTGAGGATCAATACATTAGATTTCAAGGTATTCAGATAGTATGGTAATGAAGGCCAGATTCTTCTCTCTCACTGTCACCTTCCCGACTTCCTTTTGCTTCTTACACCCACAAGGTGAATCCTGTCTTAAATTAGGCTCTGTTCTTTCACATTGATGCGCAGTGGGACCCTTCTCATAGAATCATAGAAATGTAGGCTGGAAGGGACCTCAAAAAGTCATCAAGTCCAGCCCCCCTGTGTTGTGGCAGGACCATCCCTGACAATATCCAACCTGTTCTTAAAAACCTCTAGTGATGGGGATTCTGCAGCCTATTCCAGAGCTTAAGTACCCTGAGAGTTAGAAAGGGACCCTGAGAGGTCATCTAGTCCTGCACTGAGGCAGGACCAAGTATACCTAGACCGTCCCTGCCAGGTGTTGGGAGGTTTACATCCTGTTTCTTTGAACAAATGTCTATGGCACAGAAACTCCCATCACAGTCAGTATTAACTGGCGGTTTCAGCAGAGATGCCAAGGGCAAACGGACATGTGAACTGAACTCTCTTTCTACTCTGCAACTGAGGATCGCGGCACCAAGAGAGGATGGTGTGGGGGGGAAGCCTGCACTATTTCTATCTGTGTTGTCCATGGATAAATGGAGGACGTCACTTTCTAACATTGTCAGGCTCACTCTGCACCCTTCCAGCAGTACTCATTTAAATTTGTTGCAAAATGTGAGCAAAACTGAGGTTCCTTTGTTATAATGTACATTCTGAATGTTTGTGTTAGAAAAGGCAACATGATTGACAGATCTCAGTACCCATCCAGCCCCAGGTATTATTTCATTAAAATCGCCCATAGATGGGGATCCTGGCTGGTTTCTTCCCATATGATAATTTAGTGTTGTAATGATAACACCGCCCTCACACCTGATCACATTTTTCACTAAAAACCTCACTGAAGGCAATTTGTCTTCTAGGTCCCCAAGGCAGAACTGGAAACCCAGGCAAACCAGGACCAAAGGGGAAAGCAGGCGCCATCGGCAAAGCAGGTCCACGAGGTCCGAAGGGTATTAAGGGAAATCATGGGAAACATGGAGTGCAAGGAAAGAAAGGACCCAAAGGGAAAAAGGGCGATACTGGTATGCCAGGACCATGCAGCTGTGACACCAAAAAAGCCAAATCTGCCTTTTCAGTCGCAGTCACCAAAAGCTACCCGAGAGAGAGGCTGCCCATCAAATTTGACAAGATCCTTATGAATGAAGGAGGGCACTATAATGCTTCCAGTGGGAAATTTATATGCAGCATTCCTGGTATTTACTACTTCACTTACGACATAACTTTGGCCAATAAACACTTGGCCATTGGGTTGGTCCACAACGGGCAATACCGAATAAAGACATTTGATGCCAACACTGGTAACCACGATGTGGCCTCTGGATCAACCATTATTTCCCTGAAACAGGATGATGAGGTGTGGTTGCAGATCTTCTACTCGGAACAAAACGGGCTCTTTTATGATCCCTACTGGACAGACAGTTTATTTACCGGCTTTCTTATATATGCTGACCAGGATTATCTCAATGAAATATAGGAGGAGACTGTCAAAATATAGGAAGCGAGTTTGGAAGCTTATACAAGCAAAGTACAGCTTTAAGTGTGTATGTGTGAGATAATCATAGGACTCTGCATTCTTAGAGCTGTAAGGCTGCATTGGCTAGTTGGAAGTCTCCCATACCATTAAAGCTTTGTATTTGAATGTCATTTAAGTTTTAGCACAAGCTTTCCTATAACCTTTACCTAGAGATAAAGGGAAGATACTCAGCATATAGTTTACTTGGAGGTGGGGAGCAATTATCACTTGGTTGGTATCAGGTGTTTCCCACCAGGATTGTCCTTTTATTGGGTTTGTACAGCCCCTAGCATAATGAGCTCCGAGGTGCTACAGTAATACATATAGTCTTAGGATCAGTGTGACCACTTTAAAGTACCCTTAATGATTGTTTTTTATAGTCCTTGGAGTTGTCTGTTATATTTTCCTCTACGAAGCATATATGCTGTGGTCAGATTACTATAACTTTAACACCAATGCAGAATCTATATTGTTATTTTTTTTAATTACAAAAAATGAGCCAAAATCTATATCCTGCAACCTCGTATCGGAAGCACTGTTACTGTTAGAGACAATATCTATTCCCCTGCAGAAAGGATCTTCATTAATTCAAAGTCAAAGTTCAGTAACCACTAAAGAGTCGGGCAGTTCTCTGTTAAGATCCTAACAGCAGCTTCATAAGTGCATTATTAATGGGCAAAGCAGTCTGGCCAAAATAGAACTGGTACAAAGACCTCATCTTAGCCCCTTCATAGTCAATGGCAAAGCTTCCTGTAAGATGCTGGCTGCTCTCAACTCCCATTCAATGGGTATTAATGGCACTCCGTACCTTTCAGAATGCATCCAGTATGCACAAAATCAGATTTTAAGAGAGACCTGAACTGGAATCCTGGATCTGATTCCACCCAAGTTTTGGTAAAGTTGGTATCTGGATTTGGACCCAAGTGTCACATCTCAGGGCTGCATGGGCCAAATGGCCCAGTGAGATTCTGATCCAAATTTGGCGTTTGGGCTCATGCCTCAGACTGAGGACAAACTTTTATTCCATGAACTGTTGTGTGAACTTCTCTCCCTAGCTTTTGCTATGCAGGATCTGTTAGCTGCTGCTAAGGCTCTTTTCTAGTGCTTTAATGCATACACACGTACTGTATCCGATTCCTAAGTGTGGTGACCCACTGTTACAAGATATTGTTTTCAGCGTACCCTGGAAAAATATTACTGATGCTCTGGAATCAACCACATTCAGCTTTGTATTGGTGATAAAAAGGTCAAGAGTTATAACAGATTTTTTTTTAAAGCATTCTTCCTTTTCCTATAAGCATATCAGCTGGTGATAACAGAGGTGTGGTTCTCTAATGTTAGAAGTACTGTAGCAGAATCCAAAGCAATCCTGATATAAAGCTGCTGCAATCTGGCTCTGAGCCCCAGAAATGTCTATTACAAACTCCCCTTTGTAAAACACTCATAATATAGATATCTATCTTGACAGCCAAACAAGTGAAACCCTTCACCTTTTCCCCATTAAACGTGGGCCAAATTCTTTTCTCAGATATGCACTCATGTCTCCCCAGTCATTTCTTTAGTCTCCTTTATTCTATCTCTCTAGATGAAAAATTATATGAAGTTCCAGCTCTTTTAATTCTCATGCATTGAAAGGAAATCCCACAAGGTTGGAAACGTGTTTATGTTACTTTTACAAGTCACAATATTTGCATGACTATTAACTACAGTAACTGTGCTGTATCTTGCAAGATCATTAAATTGCTTTTTAAAAACATGAAGCTGAATTCAAACATTGCTGGAATGATCTTGGTTTTATAATAGTTTTCCAGTTAGAAAGTATCTCTACACTGGTGTGCAACTTGAATCACTGACCCAGACTCACTGACCATAGGATCCACTGAATGGAGAAGAACAACAAGAGGAGACGTGGAAGGAAGGGGAATACCGACTCTACAGCTCACTCCCCCTTTTCCTTGGGCTCATAGACACTCTTCCACCTAGCAGGAGCCTTGCAAAAAAAAATGGAGCAGAGGAGAGTTAAGCATTTTCTCCTCCACACCCAGTGGAATTCCAATAGGAAAAGCACTTGGGTATTACATTTGCCTGTAGACTGCCTTCCACACCTGCTGCTGTACACTAATTGAGGGGACTGTGCCAATGGCAGCACTTCTGTTTCAGGGCACATAGAGGCCTGGGTATCTTGGGAGATCTATAAGTTGGGGTGGTTGAACCTCTTGCCCATTCTACAGTGGGAGGCAGAGGGAGGGTTCCCTTGGCAGAAGAGAGAGCAGGAAACTCTGCAAGTGGAAACTCAGTTTTCTATTCTCTATGCAGGAATTCTTGTGGGGCAGGAGAATACAGCTCTATATTTCCCCTGAGACTTATCACTTAAAGCAGGGGTGGCCAACCTGGGCATGAGAAGGAGACAGAATTTACCAATGTACATTGCCAAAGAGCCACAGTAATATGTCAGCAGCCTCACATCAGCTCTCCCCCCACCGCCCGCTCCCAGCACTTCCCACCCACTGGCAGCCCTGCCAGTCAGCGCCTCTCCCTCCCTCCCCACACCTCCTGATCAGCTGTTTTGTGGCACGCAGGAGGGTCTGGGTGGGGAGGAGGCAGCGTGAGGGCATAGCAGGCTCAAGGGAGGGGGCGGGAAGGGGTGGAGTGGGGACAGGGCCTGTGGCAGAGCCAGGGGTTGAGCAGTGAGCACCCCCCGGCACATTGGAAATTTGGCACCTGTAGCTCCAGCCCCGGAGTCGGTGCCTATACAAGGAGCCGCACGTGGCTCCGGAGCCACAGGTTGGCCACCCCTAACTTAAAGGGCCAGTGTACTCATATTTTCAGTGGATGCCCAGATAATTTTCACTTCTCAAGCACCTTTCATCTGCAATCTTGCAGTGCTTTACAGACACTCATTATTTAAGCCTCAACATTGCTGTGAGGTAGGAGGTATTATGTCTAATTTGGGGTAAACTCAGGCATGGAGAGAGAAAGTGATTAGATCAAGGTCACACACAATCTAAGAATTAACTCCCAGTCCCCAGCTCTCATCTCAAAACAACAGTGACTCTGCCTGGGACATCTCATACATACCTATCTCTATATCTTTTGGTCTGGAAGAGATGGGAGATTACCTGTAAGGTAATTCATTATTTTTTCTCTAATAAAATGAGAAAAATGAATGCAAATATTTAGGTCAGACTTGCCAAGTGCAATTGATCTATAATGCAAGACAGATCACTGGCATTAGTACAGTACTCTAGGTTTTGCTTTCAACTTTAAGAACAAATTTGAGCTCTCATGTTCTCATCCAAGGAATGGGAGCAGGAGTTCTTTCTTTCAAATAGCACAGAATCATGTTTCAATAACAATTCCATGCTCACCAGTTCAGGTCTGCAGGCCTTCCTATATACCAAAGGTTCTCAAACTGTGGTCTGTGGACCACCAGTGGTCCACGAGCTCCATTCAGGTGGTCTGTGGATAGTTCCCTCTAAGGTGCGTGCCTGAGCAGCTGCACATGAAAGAATGAAGGGCCATCCACCTAATTAGTGGAGCCACGCAGGCATGGCTCCACTAATTAGGTGCCTGGACCCTGGAGAAGACGCACATGTACGGTGAGGTGGTGGCCTTGGGGGGAATAGGAGGGAGAGGGGAGGGGGGCAGTGGGGTGAGAAGAGGGGGTGGGGGAATTTGGGATGTGCAGGGCTGCGGCGGCCAGAGAAAGAGGTGACTGTGACATTGCACTCCACATGCTTTATGAAAATATGCTTATGAATGTGAATACGATGTAACTGGAATATGCTTTATGCAAAAGGTCCCTTGTAAGGTATCATTACAGAGCTTATAATCTACTGAGTGTGTTCATCCTATTTGTTTGCATGAATAATTTCTATGTCTGAAATTAGGAGAATAAGTTATAAACTTGTATTGCTGATGTAAACATATTAAGTGGAAGCCATTAAGGATGCTTCAGAATCAATGAACTGTAAATGGCTATGTTTACTTGCAAACCTTCCTGTGTAGCTGTAAGCCAGCCCAGGAAGAATGGAGGCTGGGGTCCCACAGGACATGTGATCATGTCACCTGATACTGGAATCCATCTTAATCCTTGTACTTTTCCATTCAGAAGGAAGGGTGGGGGCCAAGCATAGACAAAGAACTCCCGCCTTGTGCAAAAGCTATAAAAAGGGGGTGGAGCAGGACAAAGAGCAGTTAGTCATGAGAAAACTCCTAGTTACCACCTGAGATGGCTGCTGGAACTAACAAGGACTGTACCAGAGGAAAGGATTGGGCCCAGACTAGGAAGGAGTCTAGTCTGTGAAAGAAGCTTATTGGAACATCTCTGGGGGTGAGGTATTATCTGTAATCAGTTTCTTAATGTATTTGGCTTAGACTTGCGTGTTTTTGCTTTATTTTGCTTGGTAAC
This sequence comes from Emys orbicularis, assembly GCF_028017835.1. NCBI lineage: Eukaryota > Metazoa > Chordata > Testudines > Emydidae > Emys > Emys orbicularis. Next base: position 90,475,540 of record NC_088690.1, read on the forward strand.
TTACTTTGTTCTGTCTGTTATTACTTGGAACCACTTAAATCCTACTTTTTATACTTAATAAAATTACTTTTGTTTATTAGTAAACCCAGAGTAAGTGACTAATACCTGGGAGAGCAAACAGCTGTGCATATCTCTCTATCGGTGTTATAGAGGGTGGACAATTTATGACTTTACCCTGTATAAGCTTTATACAGAGTAAAATGGATTTATTTGGGGTTTGGATCCCACTGGGAGCTGAGTGTCTGGGTGCTGGAGTCAGGTAACCTGCAGAGCTGTTTTCACTTAAAGCCTGCAGCTTTGGGGGCATCGCCCAGACCCTGGGTCTGTGTTGCAACAGGCTAGCATGTCTGGCTCAACAAGGCAGGGTTCTGGAGTCCCAAGCTGGCAGGGAAAATGGGCTCAGAGGTAATTTCAGCACATCAGATGACAGTCCCAAGGGGATTTCTGTGACTGAACCCATCACAGTGACTTTCCCCAGCTCCAGGGCTGCGGCTGCAGGGGAGAGATCCCCCTCCTTCCCAGCCTCATTTCTGTGGCAGAGGAGAGACTCCCCTCCTTCCCAGCCCCAGCTTGGGGGCTGCCATGGTGGGGATGAGAGGGCACATCCATCGCTTTAGAAAGGTAAGACTACTGATATTAAAATATGAGTTGTGTGCTTTTATTTGTAGAACAAAAAAGTTTATTATTAAGTTTTTTTTATATAGCGCTTTTATCCAAAGCACTTTACAATAGTTAGCTAATGGTATAAACAATATTTGGAAAGATCATTAAGTGGTCCGCCGAGACCCTCAGCAATTTTCAAGTGGTCCGTGAAAAAAAAAGTATGAAAACCACTGCTATATACCACAGAGAAGTTATTTCCAGGGCTTGTCTGCATGACACAAACCGCAGCTCAATGAACCTAAGGCAAGTACAGAACTTGGAGAGTTACAGAAGGGAAGTGGAAAACCCAGAAACTAGCAAACTGAAGAGGGCAAAGTGGGAGAAATTATCTATTCACACAGAAGGAAATTCACCCCTCGGCTGAGGGTCCACCCAAAGCCTTTGAACCACTTAAGTGTTTCCATGAAATGTCCCTGAGAGAGTTCAGCGTTGTATTGGTCTTGTGTGGTTTCCTCTGAACAGGGAGAATTTTACCTACAATGGCTTAAACACGATCATACTATCTTACCTGTTGAAAAAAACGTATTTACAAAGTTCGTCACAGGGGATTCAAACACATATAGAAAAAACGTTAGGAAGCAGCATTTAATAAGGAGCAGCTGCTGAGCAGGGGTGTTCTTCCCCCCTCACTTTCCACCTGTCACTGGGAGTGGAGAGGCAGTTGGTTTAGTGGCAAAGGTATCTGCAGCAATGCCAACCCCCATTATTTCAAAGGCATGAGCCAGGCCAAATAATAAATGAAGCCTGAAATTTGCATTGCCATCTCTTGATTTCGGCCACTGGGCCTTTAAGAAAAAACACCAAATATTGTGAGATTCACATAAAAATCACAAGAGTTGGCAGTGCTGCATCTGTTAGCGATGTCCCTCTCTCCAATCTTCTGAATTGAGTTCTGGGGTGGATGAGGGTCCTGCTTTTATGTTGTCACTGGGAGAAAGGAGTTGAAGAGGGAGTTGTAACCCTTGCCTCCATGTCAGTTACTCTGATCAGCTTTTGCCTCCATAAGGATCTGTTCTCTCCTGATGAAAATCTCATCTGGTTCACTGTTATCCACTAGAAAGCGCCATAGTCTCCCTGGCCCTGGCTGCTAATACTTATGCACGGCTTCCTGATCTGTCTCAGAAAAGACATTTCTCTTTGGAATTTTACATCTGTACTCAAGGGGGTGCTCTGCTCATGCACAGAGATTCGCCCTTTCCACATTCAAGGAGAATCAGCTGATTTCCTATTTCTCTAGTGTTAGCTTTTCTTTTAACTCAGGCTGAAAAAGTATAAGGCTTATAAGATGTCTGGCACATACGGCATGTGTATTATGAAACATGATCTAAGAAAATGCACCCTCCTTCTTGGCTCTTTGAGCTAAGATCATGTGTTTAACTAAATGCTCAGTCATGCAATAAAAAAAATTAGAAAACCTTTTTCTGTAGGGGCTGAAAACTTTTGTGGTCTAGCATATAGGTTACTTAGTAAATGCTATCACATCACCTGCATTCAGACCTAGTAGAGGAAGGTACTTTTAATCTAGATTGAAGGACTATACTGAATTCACTCAATACAAAGTGATATGCTTACCGTTTTTTCTCTTCCCCCTTTAAGACTCAGTATGAAATTATGACTCTTGCAGTAAAAACTTAGCACCTGGGTTATTTTACTGCCAGAGCTGTAGGGATAGCTCAGGCTATAAGACTAACATCTTGTGCATGTCGAAAGACCAGATCATTCCTGTGACGTTGTGCAGTCTACATGGTTTTATAAAAACATGATAATAAGTGAATATAATGTAACTGGGATAGTTTTATAAAAAATTTGATAATAAGTGACTATAATGCAAATGGGATATGCTTTGTGCAAAAGGTCTCTTGTAAGGTATCATTACAAAGCTCATAATCTACTGAGTGTGATCATCCTATTTGTATAAATGTACCACTCTTGTATCTAAAACTAGAAATATAAAATGTAACTCTGAGGGCCTATTGTAATTATGTAAAGTGTGGGCCATTAATGATGGTTTGGAATCTTGATGACTCCCATTGTCTGCAGATGGCTGTTTACCTGTGAGTCTCCCTGTATATGTGTGTGCTGGCAAGTGAGTAATGAAGTCTTGCAGTGACATGTGATCATGTCACCTGAACTGGAATCCATCTTTAACCTGGTGCTTTTCCAGTGGGGGGAGGGGGTGGAAACCCAGAGGAACAAAGGGTTCCCGCCTTATGCAAAAGATATATAAAGGGGTGGAAGAGAACAGAGAGAGAGAGGAGCCATCATGGAGAATCCCCTAGATAACACCTAAGCTGGAACAAAAGCTGTACCAGGGGAAAGAATTGTGCCCAGGCCTGGAAGGTGTCCAGTCTGAGAAAAACTTACTGAAGCATCTCTGAGGGTGAGATTATCTGTATTTAGTTTGATTAGGCATAGATTTGCGCATTTTATTTTATTTTGCTTGTGACTTACTTTGTTCTGTCTGTTACTACTTTGAACCACTTAAATCCTACTGTCTGTATTTAATAAAATCACTTTTTATTTAGTAATTTACTCAGAGTATGTATTAATACCTGAGGGAGCAAACAACTGTGCATATCTCTCTATCAGTGTTATAGAGGGCGAACAATTTATGAGTTTGCCCTGCATAAGCTTTATGCAGGGTAAAACGGATTTATCTGGGTTTAGACCCCATTGGGAGTTGGGCATCTGAGTGCTAAAGACAAGCACACTCCTGTGAGCTGGTTTCAGGTAAACTTGCAGCTTTGGGACAAGTGATTCAGACCCTGGGTCTGTGTTGAAGCGGACTGGAGTGTCTAATTCAGCAAGACAGGGTGCTGGAGTCCTAAGCTGGCAGGGAAAACAGGAGCAGGGGTAGTCTTGGTACATTGGGTGGCAGCTCCCAAGGGGGTTTCTGTGATCCAACCCGTCACAATTCCATTTTGAAAAGACACTATAGGAAAAGTGTTGTTTCTTTTCTTGTTTTTATAAGAAGCACAGAGAAGAGGAGGGTGGCAGACACACACATGCAGTGACCATTTCCCAAAACATACACTCTGGTGAACTAGACCAGAGCTTCAAAAAACATTAGCTGCATTTTCCAGGTTCCTCCATCCACGTTCTCCCCACTCTGCTTCCTTCAGCTATGGGAGTCCCTGAGTCACACCACAGCTCCCTTCTGGCAAACCACAGTAGGGCCACCAGAGAAGCTCCACTTCTCAGTCAGCTTTGGCTTCAACTTTCTCTTCCCACCATATCCTAGCTCCTATCAGCAACACACAGAGGGAAAAGGTAGGGAATACCTGGACCCAGAGTTGCCTGAAGAGCGCACCTCTGCTAGAGGTAGTATCTCCATCTGGTGACCTGTTGGAGCCTCAGTCTGACAAGACTTAGCAGGTATATGAGACTTAGACTCTTGCTTTTGAAGCTTAACATCTCCAAGGAGCAGGGCCTGGCTGTTTAGAAAGTAGAGAGATTGATAGGGGTGCAGGGCTGGAAAGCAGATCTGTCTGATGCCTCCCCTGGAGTCTGAGCCTGTGAGGTATTGACACCCACAAGCAGTACTGACATGAATGGGAATTAAGGGTGATCAACACCAATGGGATGCAGAATTGTCCTCATCCCCATTGCCTAGCCCAGATCAGTGACCCCAATATTCAGCCCATCTCCCAAGTTCTATGCTCCCTTCCCCCCAAAAACCATTCTACACCAAAAGGGTTTTGATATTTCAATGTCTATTTGTTATGCTCTTATTCACTTAAATATGAAATAAACATGAAAATCTACAGTGATTGCTAGTATTACTTTTGCATGTAAGCTAAGTATCTAATGTATGTTGGCAGTTTTGAACATAATGTTGAAATGTAACAACTGGAAACAAGAAGAAACCAGAGCAACCCAGCCAGTCAGCTCTCCACAGTCCACTACATTCTGAGAACCTCTGCTCTAAAACTTCACACCAGACAATTTTGTTGCTAATTAATAGGTTGATAGGTGGACTTACTATCTCAATCTCCTACAATCGTCCTTCAGGAGAAAAAAGGACATGGATCACTAAGGGTATGTTTACACTGGCAGAGTTACACCGCTGGCAGTTACAGTGCCGCTCAGAGAGCACTGAAGGGAAACCGCTGTTGTGGCATTCATGGAGGGGCTGACCACAGTGGAACGCCACTTTTGGGCTTGGGAAACAAGCACTGAGTGTTGGGATCACATCATCATGCATGTCTGGGACTGGGACTGTGTGAAGAGCTTGCCCCAGCCCTGCGGCACAAGGACACGAGAATGAGAGCTGCCCTGTCATTGGAGAGGGAGTCAATCAACACCCTGTTCTGCCGCTCAGACTAGGCATGTGGTGGTACACACATCATACAGACACAAGCCTGCTTTGTGCAACTCTCCTGCCCCCAACATCTCCCTTCAGTGATTCCCAAAATTAAATCCACTTAGTAGGGGCCTCCTCTCCTGTTTGTGCTTCGCCAACATCTGACAGCTGTGACTGGCTAGCCTCCTCCAAGGTAGAGAAGAGCTCCTGGCTGCATGCATCTCTGGCCTCCAAGTCATCCTCTGCCTCTGGTTCCCCCTTCCCCTCCCCATCCTCATCCAAGATTTCCTCCTCCTGGCTCGGTCAACTCGCAACTGGTACATGAGCCACCAAAGTATCCACAGTGCTCTTTGCAGTGGAGGTGGAGTCACCACCGAGTATTACGTCCAGCTCTTTGTAGAACCGGCAGCTCGTGGGCGCACCACCGGAGCAGCGGTTTGCCTCCAGCGCCTTATGGTAGGTGTCCCGCAGCTCCTTCACTTTGACCCTGCACTGTAGTGTGTCCTGGACATGGCCCCTTTCTGTCATGCATCATGAAATCTGTCCGTAGGTATCATAATTCCTATGGCTGGAGCGCAGCTGGGACTGGACAGCCTCCTCTCCCCATATGCTGATGAGGTCCAGCAGCTTGGCATTGCTCCAAGCGGGGGATCGCCTGGTGCATGGAGCAGGCATAGTCACCTGGAAAGATGTGCTGAGACCACTGAATGTGTCACCGAGCAAACAGGAAGGGGACTTTGAAAATTCCCAAGGAATTTATGGGGTGGGGCTCACAATTGGTCACCTGTGGGCAGGGCAGTAGAGTTCAAACCAATGACCAGAAAGGTGAGAACAGGCATTGTGGAACACCTCCCGGAGACCAATCGCAGTGCTGTAATTGACCAGGGTGTCTACACTGGCACCGTGGCACATAGCCCCGGTGCAGAAAGCTGTACGCCTCTCATTGGGGTGGTTTTTTTACAGCGCTGCAACTGCGCAGTTTCTGCGCACTAAGTGGCTTGGCAGTGTGCACACCTTGGGAGTTACACCACAGAAAGCTGCTTTACTGCACAGAAACTTGCCAATGTAGACAAGGCCTAAGAGTGATGCGTTATAGATTATTTAACACTCACCAGGTTTCAGTAGTACTCTGTGTTAGTGCACCTTCAGTGTAAATTATTTAACACTTGACAGCTTAGCACAGGCAGTAGAGCAACCTAAGAATCCTGACTAAAGAACCTTTTGTATCAGTTATCTGCCTGTATGCAATCCCTCAGTCCAGTCATTGCTAAAAGCTGGGCTTGGCCCCCCACTCAAGTCTGCTGCAAGAGGCTCCCCCAGTGCTCCACTGCCCCAGGACTCCTCATCCATAAGTCCTACCTGGGATCCACCCTCCAGCATCAAGCCTCTCATTTCCAGGCTCTTCTTTCCTTTTGCCCAGGAGCCTCTGCACAAGCTCTCCTGCAGGCATGTCCATGCTACAAACTTTTACTACGGTGGTTCATGTCCGCACTACCCTCTTTCTGACAGTGGTGCGTGTCCTCACCAGGAGCACTTCCACTGACTTAAGAGAGGCAGTGTGGGGGGCTGAAAACCCGGGCTTAGCTCCATGTGCAGCTCCCCGCTGGCAGTAGCGACTCGGGGGAGGGGCACAAAGGGTCAAGTGCCCCCAACAGCCAGCCTTGGTACAGTGGCGCTGGAACATTTTTAATAGTGGGGGTGCTGAAAACCAGCCCCCCATTACCCCTGTCCACAGGGCCGGCTCTGGCTTTTTTGCCACCCTAGACAAAAAAGCCACCAGCCCTCCCCCCCACCCCCATTGTGGCAGGGGAGGGCGCAGAGCCCGGCCGGGGGCCCGCAATCCCCGACCGGCCAGAGTGCCGGGGGGAGGGCGGCGAGCCCGCCGCGGCTCCGCTCTCCCCGACCGGCCGGAGCGCCGGGGGGAGGGCAGCGAGCCCGGCCGCGGCTCCGCTCTCCCCAACCGGCCGGAGCGCCGGGGGAGGGCGGCGAGCCCGCTGCGGCTCCGCTCTCCCCGGCGGCCGGAGGGCGGCGAGCCCAGTCGTGCCCCGCTCTCGGGCCGGAGCGCCCCGCCGCGCCACCCCCCTCCAGGCGCCGCCCCAAGCACATGCTTGGTGGGCTGGTGCCTGGAGCCGGCCCTGCCTGTCCGGTTCTCCCTCCCCTCCCCCAAGAGCTGAGGCCGGTAGCCAGGAGCCTGAGTGTGCGGGGCCAGCAGCAGGGGTTGCTGCAGCACCCCCCGCACCCGTAGTTCCCACGCCTATGGCCAGTCAGGGAGAGGAAGGGCCAGGGCAAGAGCCTCTCCTCTTCCAGACATTCTGCTGGGCCACTGCCTGGTGCAGAGCAGCGGCTGACTGGGAGAGCGAGCACCTGGCTACAGCAGCAGCAGGCTGCCCCCTGCCCAGGCTCAGCTTCTGAGGACAGGAGCCGATTCTGAGCATGCCAGGGAGCGCAGGGGGGCTCTGACTTGCTCAGCCGCTGTCCTGGAAGCCAAGCCTGAGCGGAAGGCAGCCTGCTGCCGCCGCAGCCAGGCACTTTCCCAGGCAGCTGCTGTGCTGCACCGGGCATGGGGGAGTGGCTCCAGGGCCGGGCTGCCAGGAAGAGCAGCCGAACATGCCAGGGGGAGCTGGCGCAGCGGGAGGACAGAGCCCCCCCCAGGTAACGTGGAATGGGGAGGGGATGGGGAGAACGCAGGGGCCCCAGGCTGGGTGTGGGGCAGGGACGAGTCACATGGGGAGGTCACATGTCCTCCCCTTTAGCTGGTGCCCCCCTCCCACAAGTTGCCGACCCTTAGCGGGGAGCCGGGAGCCCGGGGATGGGGGTAGGGGGCAGCCCAATTCCGAGTGGGGAGGCCAGTGGCCCAGCTCAGAGCAGGGAGCTCAGGGGCAACCAAGTTTTGTCAGTGCACAGCTGCCAAAATGTGACTCTCTCTGGGGTGCATGCATAGTTGGCTGCTTGCATCAGTGCTCAGCATACTCACCAGGAGAGCTTGCATCAGTGCAAAGTGTGGTGCAGGTATCCCAGTGTGCTACACACTGCCACCTGGTGCAGTGCCTTTCGGGAGATTCTAGCAATAGAAATGACAAGTCATGCAGTGTCTATGCATGAACTGTGTTAACCTCAGTAGGTTGACCATGGCTCCATGCCATTCGGGGAGGTAGTTTTATTGCCCTGCTGTAATGTCTGACACAAATGCCCCAGAGACAGATTTGGGTGGTAGGCACATGAACAAATAGAGCAATGCAAGTCTCCTTGCATCAACCTAAGTTTGCAAGTTAGACCAGGTCAGTCTATGCAGTGTAGCCGCTCTCCTGCTGACAAAATAAAACCACCCCCAGCAAGGGGCAGTAGCTTTGTCGACGGGAGAGCATCTCCCACTGACATAGCGCTGTCCACACCGGTGCTTTTCATCAGTAAAACTTTTGTCAATGAGGGATGTGTTTCTTCGACACCCCTAACCGACAAAAGTTTTACCAACGACAGTGCAGAGTAGACATAGCCTTAGAATCAGGCTTCTGATGCAAGTGTCCAGGGAAAGCAAAATCACTTTCTATAAATATTTGTGCTAGTAAGACTCATATGTCCAAACCGATTTTTATGTTCATGTTGTTTTGCAGTATTCTGCCAGTTCTATTAATATAGATAGTTCTTTTTTGTGCCAAATATTAAGTATGCTCATTCAATGGGGAATCTGCAGCCTAACTCATGTCTTTTCTTGATGATTGCACTTAGCTATTATATAGTGCTTTGCATCCGCAGCGTTTTACCAAGGTCAGTATTGTTCTCCTTTTACACATGGTATAACTGAGGCACATGGAGGTGAAGTGATTTGCCCAAGGCCACCCAGAAGGCTAGTTGCAGAGCCAGGAATAAAGTCCCAGTCCAGTACTCTATCCTCAAGACATGAGCATTTTTTCCATCTCTGCATTCTCTGCTGCTTTCAGTGCATTTTGAGTACAAGTTTTCCTGTAATACCTTTGCAAAGCAACATGCATATCAGGAATCTAACAGACTGACTTTAAATAAAGTGTTGTTTCAATGGTAAAAATATGATTTGTCAGTCAACTTCAGTAAAAAATTGAAGGTCTGAGAAGAAGCATTTACAGGAAAGAATAAGGAAGTCGGGATCTGGGAGAGCCAGATCAGGAGACTGTAGTGTGGATGCAGCCTGTATTTCTCAGAGTGGGAACTGTAGGAAGTGTCAGAATAACTTTGGGAAAGTTTTGCTGTAAGGGGCTTTCCAGAGCACCATATAAAATGCTGGCTTTGTCTATGCTCTCAGTTGCACTGGTTAAACTAGAATTAAAAAAAAAAAAAAAAAAAAACTGATTTAGTTAAATTTGTTGAAGATACTGTGGGCACTACTCATTCAATTTACACCTGGTTTATACTAACTTAGCATACGATTCTGTTTCTAGACACCACTGCAATACACATTAATAAAATCCAGGTTTAAATCTATTTACGAGTGTCCACATAGGGTTTTGCACCAATTTAACCAAGTTGATTTAAAGTTAAACTAGTACAACTTTGAATATAAAAAAATGCCTTTGTTTTAACCCAAACTATTTATATTGTATTATATTATTTAGACCACACACACAAAAAGTTGAGGCCTCTTTCACTTAAACATTCTGATAGAAAATATAATCCCATAACTGCAGTACATGTATTGTATCAAAAACTTGAACCAAAATACTATGTGTGGATATTGTTTGACTGGCTAAACTACTATCATATGGAAATGAACTGCTGGGATTGCTCAATATTTGAAAGGATCTAAGCAAATTCTCTGTTATTTTACCCAAGGGCCCCTTGTCTTTTTCACTAACGCAGCTGTAGCGTTCAAGGCGAGGCAATGGCATGAACTAGTATCAAGCACACAATGGCTCTAATTTGTAAACACTTTGAGACACCAGACAATATTTAAAGCCAAGTTGTAAGCTCGTCTATTTCAATAGTAATTTAACTCATATTATGGAGCTGAGAATCACCTTGATGATCCTTTAACAAGTACAAAGAATCCTACATTAATAAGAACAACAGTTGTTTCCTTGTCTGTTGCCTACTTTGCTGAAATTAATTTTGCACAGACTGTCTTGCTGTGCATCACATTTAATTCCATTCCAAATGCAATGAGTGAAACACATTGATTATGGAACAGACTTTGAAAGAGATTAAGGTGCTGCTCAGCACTGACCAGAACAATGCCTAATCCATAGGTGGCCCACAGCCCATTGGAATTGTCAGCCCCAAGCTAAGTAGCTCCATGCCACCTAAACTCCCTAGGACATGGAAATAGTTGAGCACCTAAAAACAGATTTTCAGAAATTGGCCTGCTGGGTAGGGAGCTGCCTAAACTAGCTAAGAGCAATGCCAAGAAGAGGAGAGGGTAGGGACTTAGGCAACTAAGCAGCTGGCCTGGTGTGCCTGCTGACGGGCCAGAGGGAGGTGTGCCTCCCTCCACTCAGGAGCTTCAGCTGCAAAACACTCTCTAGAATTAGGTACCTGAGCCAGATCAGCTGCTTACTCATGCTCAGTACTTCTCTCATGCTTGCCCATTCCTATTACCTCTGATTGTTTTGTGTGTAGGTGATGTGCTGCCTCTCCACATACTGGAAACTTGTGTCCAGCTCTCCTGTTGTGGGGTCTGCTTGGCATCAGATCTTAGGTGTGCTCAGAACATGCTTGTGGGACTGGGCGCACTGGCAAGCTAGCTCCACCTAGTTTAAAACTCCCACTTAAGGGCCTCCAGGGCACTGACTTGAATTAGGGCTCTGAGCAGCTTGTGAGCTGGGGGGTGATAGCAGCGTGTAGGTTGTTTTGAAAATGCCAACCAACAGAAATGCCGGCATCTCAGGGGATAGAAGGCTTCTGAGCTGCAGCTTGGAAAGTGTCAGAGGTGCCTACATGGTAGGTTTGGCACCTGTCGAGTCACCTAAATCCCTTCAGTTGCCCCTACGGTGGTGGTGGGAGGAGGAGGAGAAGTATTTTGGACTGAAAATTACAAACATTTTATGAACAGTTTTTATCTAGTCATTTACCTTTACAGCTATATAAACCTGGATTTTAAAGGTAGTAGAATGGCATTGATGTAAATATTAGACACCCCATAGCTGTATTGATGAAGTAAAAAAGGTATATTGATACTTTAATATTTCTCATATTTGTACCACTAGGGCAGGACTAATAACTCAGGTGCTGATTCAGCATGGCACTAAGGCCTTGGCTACACTCGCGGATTCACAGCGCTGCCACGGCAGCGCTGTGAAGCGCGAGTGTAGTCGCGCCGCCAGCGCTGCGAGAGCTCTCTCGCAGCACTGCAAGTACTCCACCTCTCCGAGGGGAGTAGCTTGCAGCGCTGCGAGGGAGCGTGCAGCGCTGCAGGCGCTGATTACACTGGCGCTTTACAGCGCTGCACTCGCTGCGCTCAGGGGTGTGTTTTTTCACACCCCTGAGCGCAGCAAGTGCAGCGCTGTGAATTGCCAGTGTAGCCAAGGCCTTAGTGTGCTGAATTTTAAGCCAGTGACAATAGAACTACTCAGATGCTTAATTTTAGGCAAGTGTTGTAGTATTTTGGTACCCATTTAGCAGACTGCTTAGCGATACTGAAAAGAAAACAGGGGAGAGTTTCTGATGGGTAGTTAGCAGCCAACTCTCAGTTGAACTCTAACAGGCCATTAACAAAAAGAACAGGAGTACTTGTGGCACCTTAGAGACTAACAAATTTATTAGAGCATAAGCTTTCGTGGGCTACAACCCACTTCTTCGGATGCATATAGAGTGAAACATATATTGAGGAGATATATATACACACCCATACAGAGAGCATGAACAGGTGGGAGTTGTCTTACCAACTCTGAGAGGCCAATTAAGTAAGAGAAAAAAAACTTTTGAAGTGATAATCAAGATGGCTCAGTACAGACAGTTTGATAAGAAGCAAGTGTGAAAATACTTACAAGGGGAGATAGATTCAATGTTTGTAATGGCTCAGCCATTCCCAGTCTTTATTTAATCCTGTGTTGATTGTGTCTAGTTTGCATATCAATTCCAGCTCAGCAGTCTCTCGTTGGAGTCTGTTTTTGAAGTTTTTCTGTTTTAAGATAGCCACCCGCAGGTCTGTCATAGAATGGCCAGACAGGTTAAAGTGTTCTCCTACTGGTTTTTGAGTATTATGATTCCTGATGTCAGATTTGTGTCCATTAATTCTTTTGCGTAGAGACTGTCCGGTTTGGCCAATGTACATGGCAGAGGGGCATTGCTGGCACATGATGGCACATATCACATTGGTAGATGTGCAGGTGAACGAGCCCCTGATGGTATGGCTGATGTGATTAGGCCCTATGATGATGTCACTTGAATAGATATGTGGACAGAGTTGGCATCGGGCTTTGTTACAAGGATAGGTTCCTGGGTCAGTGTTTTTGTTCAGTGATGTGTGGTTGCTGGTGAGTATTACTCACCAGAGTAAGAAGTGGGTTGTAGCCCACGAAAGCTTATGCTCTAATAAATTTGTTAGTCTCTAAGGTGCCACAAGTACTCCTGTTCTTTTTGCGGATACAGACTAACACGGCTGCTACTCTGAAACAGGCCATTAACAGTCAACTTCACTGAACATTAGTAGGATTCCTTTTGTTTTGCAGAGCAAGTTAATAAATGAAGCAGCCAAAGCATGCTCAACTTTTAGCATAAGAACAGCTGGGGCCTTTGTCTTAAACAGAACTGGTCAAAACTTCTCCGCTGAAACATCTTGTAAAAAACAAAATGCTTTTCAACCAAAATGAAAATTCATGAGAGTTTTCATTCTGGTTGAATGTTTCTGCATGTCAAACTGGAAACTGAAAATTCTTCAATAAAGTGTTTTGTTTTCAAAAATTGAAAATTTATGGAAAGCTCATTTGGTTTTAACTTGAAAAAAACAACAACAACAACAAAACAACCACTTTTCCAATGGAAAAGCCAAAACATTGATAGGAAATCAAGGGCGGGGGGGTTATATTTCCTATGAAAAACTGGAGTTTTCCCTGCCAGCCTTAACTGTAAGAATGGAACCCCAGGTTCCCAAGTGTGAGAATTCACAGCCTCACCTATTAGAATTCCTACTTGGAAATAACATTTTTAATATGGTTTTGATTGGGAACTAGATTTGGGAATAAACTAATGGGTGCATTGATTTATTGGTTGCAGGAACTACTGGTTTTCCTTCAAGCCAGTACAGCAGAAAGCTAATAAAGTTGAAGGATTATAATGCAGTCAATTGCAATTTCTACTAGGGTGTAAATAAAATCACAGCTCCCTAGATGTGGGGTCTGAGGAATAGATCCCAGCTCCCTGAATATGGAACTGCAGGACCTATGGATAGAACCCCATTCTCTTGGATAGGGAACATTGCACTAGGGCTATAAACCCAGGCCTCAGCTGTGGTTGCCATCTGTATGGTATACAGTGTTGTTGTAGCTGTATTGATCACAAGATCAGAGAGACAAAAAGGGACCAACTTCTGTTGGTAAGAGAGATAAGCTCTGGCACGTCTTCAGGTCAGCTCTGTGTAAGAGCTCTGCTTACATTCAAAAGCTTGTCTATCTCACCAACAGAAGTAGGTCCAATAAGAGATATTACCTCACCCACCATGTCTCTCTGAAATGTGGAACAATCCCACCTCTCTGAGCTCAAAGAGAGCCAAAATCCTTATATTATGTTATTGCTCTATTAGCACCGAAGGTGCCCACATGTAATCAGGACCCCGGTGTGTTTGGCATGATAAAAAAAAACCTGTATAATAATACCCACCTCATATATAACAATTTTCATCGGCAGATTTCAAAGCACTTTATAATGGAGCCATGTACAACTATTCCCATTTTACAGATGGGGAAACAGACAAATCCAGCCTGGAGATAGAGATTTTCCCTTACAAGCTCTCTCTCTCTCTCTCTCTCTATCCTGCAGCCTATGGGAAACTTCCCCAAGTTGGGAACCATAAGACAATAAATTCAAAGCTCACCACTTCTGTTAATATTTTTCATATACTTCATAACCCTTATTATTGAGCAAGCCTTCTTGGTCAGTGACCCCTCTTTTGCAGAGGAGTCACTGACCAATTAGAGCACCCCTTTATGGCCAGGTGTAGTGTCTCTTCAACTCTAGCACCCTCTATCAACAGCCACTCAGAGCATGCAGTTTGTTCCTTCTCACCACTCAGCCACCTCTACTAGGTCACTTGTAGTTCCACCCCTTCCAGATGAATTAAAAAATAAATCCAACTGCTAAATATTTTATGCCAGGTCTTCAACCACATTCTTCATCAGGAGAGCTTTCCATCCCTTTCCCTGGGGGCAGGTAGGGGAACGCAGGCCCTCCCACTCTGGGTTTCAGCCCAGGGACCATGCTAAGGTCTGCTCCCTCAGATGTACTGCTACGTCCTTTGGCTACTTTAACTTCCTACCTTCACTGACCTCCAGGCCCCTCTCAAAGAGCATCTCATTCCAGTGCTTATTCTTAGAGGTTCCAAGTGCTTACACTATTTCCTCCCAAACTGCACCCAGTGCCAAATCCTTCTCGGGTTACCTAACACCAACCTACCTCTGGCTGACCTGCAGCCTTTTACCCCAACGTTGCAGCTTGTTAGTCAAATAATTAGCCACAGTTGGAAAAATAGTTGCTCTGAGTCGATCCATTAAGTAGCTGTTGCAGTACAGGGTCTATACAACCCATTATACTCCCCTCTGAAACAATTTCTAGTCTCTCCACTTTCAGATAAGGCCCAGATCCTCAAAGGTATTTAGACACATAACTCCCATTTATTTCAGTGGGAAATAGGCACCTAAATACTTTTGAGGATCCAGGTCAAGGTAACGTCCAATAGAGCTGGTATTAGAACCTAGATCCATAACCAAGTCCTAGCCACACTGCTCCAGAAAGAAGCTATAGGGTGGTTTTCTTGTCTTTGACCATCACTCTCATCCTATGCTACCTTCCTTGAACCAGGAATGGCAACTAGGAATCATGACACCCAACAGTCTACTCCTATTTAGCACAGTGGCTCCCAAACTATATTGGTTCATGTACCATCTTCTTCAAAAATTGTTGTGAAGTGAATTGATGAAATATCAAGCTCACATACCACAGCACAGTTTAGGAATGCCTGGTCTAGCAAACAGTTTTGTAACACACTGGAAAAGGATGAAACAACTATATCAGCTGACCCCTATAGAGGCTAATAACCTACTTCTGCTGTCAGTTGCTCATTTAGTTTAATTAGTAGGTGTCTATGCTGTGATTTTGAAGGTCCCGGGTTCAAACCAAACTGATGAATCATGTGAGAAAAATAATATTTAATCATATAATTAAAGACCTATTGAGAAGGAAAATGATGAATTAAGGCTGCCATACGTAACATTAATTCTAACATCTCCATTTTGTGTGCTTGACTTTGCAACCTTCATATTCTGTTAACATAGATAGATACACAGATACTGGGCTTTTTTAAAAAAAATCTATATCTATGATTCCCTCTTAAATTAACATTTATGCCTCAGGACAGTGCTAATGCACTGCAGAGCTTTTAACCTGGAGGTTACAAGTTTAAACCCAGCCCAGTTCAGCAGGGACTAAAATATGTTCTAATCTAATGGATATTTAGTGGCCCTTATATGAGCTGAATTTGAAGGGTCTCAGTTCCAGTTCTCACATCACAAACTGACCACTATGCTTTGCACTAATCAGCAGTGTGACCCATGAACCTCATGGTACCAACTGGGAGAGGGGATGAATAGAGTTTTACAGGGAGCTTCTGAGTTGTATATATTCATAATATTTCACTAAAGGGTGACGTGGGAGGTCTCTACCAAGAGCCAGTAGACCATTGGTGGACATAATCACTGGGAAATGTATGGATGGGTAGTACCTAATGCAGTGGTGGGCAACCTGTGGCCCGCAGGCTGCATGCAGTCCGTCAGGGTAATCCACTGGCGGGCCGTGAGACAGTTTGTTTACATTGACCGTCCGCAGACACGGCCCCCCGCAGCTCCCAGTGGCCATGGTTCGCCATTCCCGGCCAATGGCAGCTGTGGGAAGCAGCGGCCAGCACATCCCCACGGCCTGCACTGGTCCCCGCAGCTCCCATTGGCCAGGAACGGCAAACCACGGCCACTGGGAGCTGCGGGCCGCCGTGCCTGAGGACGGTCAATGTAAACACTGTCTTGCAGCCTGCCAGCGGATTACCCTGACGGGCCACGTGGGGTTGCCCACCACTGACCTAAGGAGTACTGTGTATCTATACTGAAAATTATGTTCTTAAGGCAGGTAACCAGGAGGTAACATGTCATAGACAGGTTCCTTTCAAGCAGGGGGTAACAGATGCTTATCTCCCTGTCTGGTCATGTGTGTATGGGGCATTGTATGTCTCACAATGGATGCCTGCTTGCATACTGAGCTTTCATTGGGGGGCCGGAGGGGGGAAGAGTTTCTAGCCTTCATGCATCCCAAAAAAGCACCAAAACATGAGCCCTAAAGTCTCAAAAACCAGAAGGCATATAAAGAGCCCAACATTTTTATTATATTATAAAAATCTCATGATTTTAAAGCCAACTTCATAATGGGGTGGGGGGCTAACCCCTGACTTCTGAATGGTTGTGGCTGGCAAAAGAGTGGTATGGCAGAAGCTTGCCCTGCTGCCGACTTTACTCCCCAGACTGTCAAGCCAATGCCTTCATAAAATGTAGCATTAGATGCACATTATTTGCAAATATGTACATTAGGTCATCGCATGATTTGCATAAGACATTCATATACCCCCCCCCAGGCAAGGGGCTTGGTGACCCTGGTGCGGAGAGCACTGCTGCAAGCACGTGGACAGCCGGCTCCTGAGCCCCAGCAGCATGCGCCGCCTTCCCGCGGGACACCCTCTGCCTGGGGCGCCCGCCGCCCGAGCCAAGCCGCGCCTCACCTGCCCCTTCCCATAGCCTCACCGCGCAGGGGGGAGGAAACTACAGTCCCCAGAGTCCTTCGGGGCGGAGGCATGGCGCCTGCGTGGTGCGCGGCCGGTGTTGTAATCCCCCGTGAGCGCTGCTGCGCTCCCATAGAGTGTCGGCAGCAGTAGCCTGCTGCGGGGAGTGGGTGCAAGAGAACAACGGGGGAGGCTGGAGGGGTTGGGTGCTATAAAGGGGGGGAGGGGCGGCACCAGTGTCTATTTTCCATGCGTTGTGCACCCTGGGGTGGGGGTGTGTGTGCATCCATCTCCCGTCTTTCCCTCCGACTTTTAGCGCCAGGGGCTACTGGGGTCTGATTTTTTCCCTCTTGGCAGCAGTATTCGCACTGCTGCCGTAGCAGCACCAGCAGGATGTTGGAGTAGGACAAAGGCTGCTGATCAGAGTGTGTGAGGCAAAGAGGAGGCAGCCAGCAAAGGTAACACAAGTTGCATTTTTCAGGGTCCTGAAGTTGTTAAGCGTTGTTAATTAAAAGGAAGAAAAAAAAAACAATCTGCAGGCTGGAATTGCACATTGGAAGGGTATTAAAAACCCCAGTGTGACTGCGTTACACAACCAGCTGGGGGAAGGGCTAGATCCAGTTGATGTAAAGTCAATTACAGGGCATTTCTTGCCCTGATTTCATCAGGTGGGAAGAAGTCCTCTGGGATTTCTCTAGCTGGGACTCATTCCTCCCGTTTTCTGTCTCTCCCCCCGTCCTCTCCCCCCCCCATTTAAAACAAACAAACAAACAAAACCCTTTACCTGGGAAAGGCAGTTAGAAGGAAGCCTTTGGTAGCCTAAAAATGGGAGAATAAGGGTGTCTGAGGGTAAAGGCACCACTGGTTTGTTTTATGGGAAGGAAGCAACAGTGTAAGGAACACTTCTGCTATTGGAGAAGCTCTCTGAATTTTTAAGTGATCCCGAGGACAAAGCTGCTCCGAGATGTTTTTGGAGCAAAACCCCTTTGGAAGGATTTGGCAAAGTCCTACAACTGGCAAAACCTACAGGTCACAATCTGATCAGAAGTTTGGTGGCCTTATGATGACCCTGAATAACTTGTCTCTTTGAAACAAGCTGAACAGTGATTTTCAAGTGGTTTATTTCTAGAGAGTGTTGTCAATCTGATGGCAAGTAATTAACAGTAAAACAGCTACGAAAAACTGATGGCACTGGATTGGTTTGTACAAGCTACTTGATTTATTTATTTGTTTTGTTTCCTTTCCAGCAGAGTTACTAAATCCCTCTCTTCCACACCTTTGGATGGGAAGAATGAGGATGGAAGAGCAGTGGTGGAAAGGAGAGCTGGCAGCAGACATTCATCAAACTCTGAGAATGAAGGTTGGACTTTAATTCCCTTTTCTTGCCTTCCCTTGTTTGTTTTCGATTCAGCAAAAATGCTTTGGCACCCCCCTCAAGCATTATAAGGAAAACAAATGTTAAAGCTCTAAATTGTCAAGTAACTGTCTTCATCAATTCAGTTAATTAAAGAAGAAGCTACACTGAACACTCTCTGTCCTATAAAATACTTTAATCATAATTTAGAGTCTACAAAAACCTATTTACAGGCTAAAAATATCTGCTGGCTTTTGTTCAGCAGTTTTAATTTAGGCAAGCTGGTGATGATACCGTGTGTTAAATAAAAAAGGGATACTGTTGCTGTGCTGCATACAATCAAAAGTTTTTTAAGGTCTGAAGAAGTAACTCTACTTGTTTTCAAACAAATACAGGTTGAGAGGCAATTTTACTACAGACTCTTGTTTCTTGGCAGACTGCAGAGGAGTTGTGAGATAACAGTACAAATGCTGGCTGTAATTGTCTGCTTTGATAAAGCTAGTACTGCATCTACATGTGTGCTCCTAAAGAAGAAAAAAATCTTTGATATTAAAATACTGCCCAAATATTGTTCATTTAGGTATTTGAAGGGATTTATTGCTGTGCTTTGTCTTGTTCTCTTAATTTAAAAAAGCTCTTGCTTTGAGCGGCTAGAAATAATAGCATTGTCTATTTACATGTTGCATTTCCTTAGGTACACTTCAAACATTAAAGAATTGCTAAATGCATTTAGCTGGGTAACATGAAAGAGAGATCACAGCAAAGATTAACTATCTGCACTTTACTCCCTTTCAAGTTACCCTTAACAAAATTAACACTTGGGATATTCTACTACTCTTGTCTCTCCAGCAGGCATTCAACAATAAATTACATCAGGTGACTTAATCATTATCAGGTCTTGGCAAGTGGGTTGTTTGTTCTCATGCTATCACATTGAGGGACAGGTCCTTCTGATTCTGAAATGGGGTGGGGGGGATAATTGATGCAAGTAAAGCTAGATCAACAGCTGTTTCTTTTCTTGCAAAAGAAAACACTGAACTTTTTTATGACGTTATTTAAAACTAATTTTCCTGTATCAGCCATCTAGTTCCTTATGAAATTGACAAAGTAAATAATAGGCTCTTATTAGGCAATTGAGTTTTACCACATTAATTTTCATGCCAAAAGACTTCAACGTCCACTGAAAATTCTATTTGGTCGGAAAGCTTTTTTTACTGAAACCCATGCTATTTGCCTCCTCAATTTCTTCTGAGGCCTGCATAATTTCTTTGCCATATTTTACCTCTTGTATATGTGGCTTAGAATTTGTCTTTAGCAAGTGCATACTTCAGCCTACTTTTGGGACATAGTTACATTGGACTAGCCTACAATGCTAGAATTTTGTTGTTAATGTGTACACATAGATGCCAATTGCTATGACAAGAATAGGCCTGGTTGTTTGAATTTTCAGGTGAAGCTGAAAAGAGGGGAAATTGGCTTGTACTTTTCTTTTGCTACTTTATTTATAAGAAAGGCCTGAACTGTGCGTATTTATGTTCTTGCATTAGAAGTTCAGGTCCTGCCTAGCTTGGAAGATTCTGGTTAAAGAATGAAATGATATTTGAGAGCTCAGAATATGAGTGTATTGAGAAAGAAAAGGACTGTCACGGTGTACAGTTTGTTGTCTTTTTGTTAATGCCTTTAACGTTTTAGAAATTTGAATCCTTGAAACAAATGAGAGACAGTAAAACAGCCTGTCCTTCAGCATAACCAGCAAGATGAGAGTTGATATATATGATATTAAAATGGAAAAAATACCCATAAACCCCTCCCTCCAAAACACTTCAGGCTTTCCTTATACATAATAAAGAAGCAAAAAAGAGGATGCAAGCCCAGGCTTTTTTCTTTTTTAAATTGCAAATTTCCCTTAAAGAGAAATCTAAATGCGGGATTTGTAAACCCAGCAGTATTGAGGTTGTGATGTCGCCTGCTCATGCTTTTGAGGTGGGAGTTTGGAAGAAATCCTTCCTTTTTAAAAATAAATAAATAAAGTAATTAGATTTAGCATGTTTCTAGTCAAATAGAAGAAGCACCTCTGATTTTGTTCTGGAAGAATACAGTGCATTTAACTAATTAGCTTTCAGTGATGGGGAAATCTGCAACAGCAGCACAGAACAAAAAAAGCATAAATATTGTTCTGCTTTTCTATCAGTACAAGATTGCTGAGAGTCCTAGTGGTATATTATGGTGCTGTGCTGTAGAAAATGGTAAAGCAGATGGTGTTGCCCACAAAACAAAGCTTTTTTTCTTTTCTTCTTGATCTCTACTGAGGGGTTTTCTAAACACTTTCAGTGCTGTGGTCTGGCCCAGCATGTTAATCTGGTCATGGATGGAGTGTAGGGGGAGGGAAGAACACACCAACAGATTAGTCTTGGTCTAAGCAGGTGAGTCTGAGACAGAAACAAACTATAGTAAAGGTTGTATTTGGCACTAGGGAAAAATACACTTTATGTAGCCCATGACTTGCAGTGCAAATTGCTTGGCAGATTGTCCCCTCTTGAGAAGAACGTACTTAAAGTTTGTATTTAATGCAGAGAAGAAATTTCCCATTTCAGCAACATAAGGATTTCCGAAGGAAAGTTTCTGAAAATTTTTAACTTGTTTTAAAACAAGACACGTGGAGATCATTTTAATATTAAACCTAACTGAGCCTTCCTTTGGAGGGTATAAAACCACAAAAACTTGTAAGGGTGGTGGCATAATATATCTTTGTCCATACTGTACATAATGTGCAAAAACCTGAAATTACTGTACTCTGAGGTTAATTAGGGCCTCTGAAAGCTGGTGTCACTGCATGAAGGACTCCAGTCCATGCTGTATGTTTGTTAGCTGTACATAATGAGGGCAGGCACCTGATATACATAGTACACCTGAAGTCTTCTAGCGTAAATTGGTTTAAAGGTGCTAGGAAGCTTTTTGCTGTAGAGATGGGGTGCTCATAAATCAGAGGAAATAAATCCCTTGAGTTGGCATTCTACGTTGGCTGGCTGGTCAAGAAGCAGTACTGTGGTTGCTACGGGAGGTAGCTTCTGATGTATCTTGCTAGGCTACGCAGGTCTTGAGTGTTCTGGCCAGATCCAGAACATTTGTAAGCACATGACTAGTCTGAAGTCAAAGTACAGTACAAGTTTAATGGCTTCTCTGTTTGGGTCAGAACTCTTAAGCCTTGCAGGATTGTGCCATGGAGGACTGCTTGAGGAGGTGGAAGGGCACTAGTGGAGTAGAAGGCAGGGCAGAGCCTGCCCTGCAGTCTTCAGTGTTCTCTTCTACCCTGTTCATCAGCAGTACTGTAACAGGTGGGTTGAGTGTATGTGCTCCTGCCCATGATGACCTTTAGGTAGCCTAGAGCCCGTGCAGTGGTAGTCAGTGGTGGAGGGACATCCTGCTAGCAGGCCGACTTGCATTTTAAGTCATTCAGCTTTCAAGAGGTTTTTGGGACCTACCAAATGGATAGAATGTCACAGAAATTGGCCTTCTTGTAAACATGTACCTCTGCTTTAGCAGGAATAAGTACTCTAGAAAGAGAGAGAGTTTAAATAGCAAGTCAGCATTTTTCCTTGCACACAAGTGCTAAAAAAGAGAAACAAATCTATTTAGAACAAGGTCTGAGCTTGTTTTGGAAACAGAGTTCTGAGTTGTCCTCCGACCCCCAGTGTTTGTGGTATGTTGGTTTTCTTCCTTCCAGGATATGCACATTTCCTACAATTTAAAAGTACTCAGTAGATCTGCTTGTATTTCCTCCTTTATTCACCTCTTACATGGCTTCTCAAAGCAATGTGAGTAAGAGCAGGGCTGAATTTCACAAAGCCCATTGAGCGTGCAAGCTTTAAGAGTTTGTATTGTAACTTAATCCTTCAAAGGCTGTCTTAATTGCTTTGCCAATGAGTGGTCTGTGGGCTTTCCAGCCAGGTGGATAGTTGAATAGAGCTGGTGCCTTCTGCTGAAAACAAACAGTTCTGTGCCTTTACATTTTTACAGTGTCTGGGGGGATAGATATTTCCTCTAGGTAAAAGTTACTCCCCCAGCTAACAGATAACCCTGATAGTAATAAAACAAGTTGTTGGAAGTACTACAAGCAACAGGTTTATGGTCCCCATTCTTCAGTAAAAACACCCTCACCTTTCTCCTATTGAATAGGGGGGAATGTTTCCCTGTGTTCTTTACACACATTCTCTGGATCCCTTAAATACTTGGCTTCCCTGTTCTATTAATTAAGCAAGACCTTACTAAAAATGAGGCCACAGTAATTTCATCATTTCAATTCTGTATCCTCTTAAATCCACTATTGTACTTTTTACTCCTTACCTAATGTTATTTGATAGGTGCTTTTTCAATAAATTACAGATGCTTGGCACAGATAATTGAATTCAGCATTGTACAAACATCCCAACTAAGTAAATCAGCCAATTGCGTTTTCTTTTTTCTTTTTTTCTTTTTTTTGTCCAAGGGGGTAGCAGGCGCTAGAACATTGCAAAAAGCTATGTAACTTTTCCAGATCTTGAAAGCAAAATCTAGAGGAGGATTTCCGGGATCCAGCATGTCTATGAGATGCAATTTATCTCTTCTGTTCATCAAGATGAACAGAAAAAATGTTAATATTTGCTTTTTAACATGCCCTTCTAGTTTAAATCAGTTGTAAAATGAAAGTAGGCATAACCAGCAGTGAGCAACTCATTGCGTTAAGGCCTCTAAAGGGATTGTCGGCCCAGCAATAAAAATGTATTCTGTCCACTTTTAAAACTCCAGCTTTTGAAAGTTGTAATAATAGCATTACTGGTTGCTAGCTTTAGTTTGCTTATAGTATAGATGGCACCATATGTATGGCGCTGAAAGGAACAGGTGTCCTAATAAAGTACATGGTTATTCATGATCTCTCTTCTTTCATCTTTCCTCAAAGTTGGAATTTCAGTTTTCACACTCCTTTCTCTGATCCTGCCTCAGATTAGCTGCTGAGCATTTGAATAATTTAAACCGAGTAAGGAGAATTTAATGAAACACTCTCTAAAATACCAAGGTGGAACACATGAAGTAGTGGATTTTTAAACACTGTAGTAATTAAACTGTCCTTTGAAATTAGAATGTTTGGTAATATTGTGATTAAAAATGCCTGCTGTGGAGTGCATTCAAGCACAAATACCTCCTCTTACATAAGAACAGTGTGCTAACTCCTGTCTGTCGTCTTTAGTAGGCTGCAAAAAAAAAAAATTTTTTTTTCTTTTTTTGAATGTCTGAGCAGTGGAGTCTGCAGTTTTAACTGCGTATATTGAAAGGCATTGTCAGAGGGCAGAAATCTGGCAGTACAGTACAAATATGAAGTGAAAAACATAATATACATAGTTAGAGGTAGCTTCCCCTCTGGATGAATGGGAAAATATTATGAAAGTATGGCTCTTCTCTGAAAGTGAGTGGTAAGAAGTTGCCAGTTCACATAAAGAGAAGGCAGTGTGATCTCTAGTAGATGGAGCACTGGATTAGGACTCATTAAACCTAGACTCTGTTCCCAACTCCGCTACTTGCCTGCTAGCTGACCTTGGGCAAGACATGTCCCTCGATGTGCCTCAGTTTCCCCATTTGTATAATGAGGATGATTGTACTGTGACCACCTTTTGTAAAGCACTCTAAGGTCTGCTGATTAAAAGAGCTATCTAAGAGCTAGGTGGTTTTCAGATCCTGTATTTGCTGACTTTGATTTACTCATGTTAGCTTTATTGGCTTGGCCATGCTATAGCATACTAGGTGAACTACTACAAGTTTTAACTAAATTTTGGAAAGAACTCATCTTGACACTCTTTCCCCACAGGCCTGGCTGAGTCTAAGGCCTGGTCTACACTACAGGGTTAGGTCGAATTTAGCCGCATTAGGTTGGTTTTAAAAATGAATGGATCCACACAACCAACCCCATTCCGTCAACCTAAAGGGCTCTTAAAATCGACTTCTGTACTCCTCCCCAGTGAGGGGAGTAGTGCTAAAATCGACTTTGCTGGGTTGAATTTGGGGTAGTGCAGACGCAAATCGACAGTATTGGCCTCTGGGAGCTATCCCAGAGTGCTCCGTTGTGACTGCTCTGGACAGCACTTTGAACTCCGATGCACTAGCCAGGTACACAGGAAAAGCCCTGGGAACTTTTGAATTTCATTTCCTGTTTGGTCAGCGTGGCGAACTCAGCAGCACAGGTGACCATGCAGTCCCCCCAGAATCGTAGAGCGTAGAATGTTTCTACGCTCCCCCTATCCTCTCCATCCCTGAGGTTATCGCAGATTAGAAGGCGAAAAAAACGCACTCACAATGACATGATTTCCGAGCTCATGCAGTCCTCCCGCACTGATAGGGCACAGCTTAATGCATGGAGGCATTCAGTGGCAGAGGCCAGGAAAGAATTAAGTGAGCGTGAAGAGCGGAGGCAGGACGCAATGCCTGGGCTAATGGGGGAGCAAACGGACATGATGAAGTGTCTTTTGGAGCTGCAGGAAAGCCAACAAGAGCACAGACCCCTGCTGCATCCAGTGTATAACCGTCTACCCTCCTCCCCATGTTCCATAGCCTCCTCACCCAGACGCCCAAGAACGTGGAGGGGGAGGCTCCGGGCACCCAGCCACTCCACTCCAGAGGATGGCCCAAGCACCAGAAGGCTGTCATTCAAACAGTTTGATTTTTAGTATGGCTAAAATAAGCAATGTGGCCTTGTCCTTCCCTCCTCTCCCATCCCACCCGGGCTACCTTGTCTGTTATCTCTCTTTCTTTATTAAAAAAAAAAAAAGCATGGTTTCAAAACAATAGTTACTTTATTTCAAAGTGGGGAGGGTGGTTGGCTTACAGGGAATTAAAATCAACAAAGGGGGTGGGTTTGCATCAAGGAGAAGCACACACAACTGTCACACCAAAGCCTGGCCAGTCATGAAACTGGTTTTCACAGCCTCTCTGATGTGCAGCGCGCCTTGCTGTACTCTTCTAATCGCCCTGGTGTTTGACACAAAACGATTGTCTGCCGTTGCTTTCATGGAGGGAGGGGTGACTGATGATGTACCCAAAACCACCCGCGACAATGTTTTTGCCCCATCAGGCATTGGGAGCTTAACCCAGAATTCCAATGGGCGGCGGAGACTGTGGGAACTGTGGGTTAGCTACCCACAGTGCACCGTTGCGTAAGTCGATGCTAGCCACGGTAGTGAGGACGCACTCTGCCGACTTAATGCACTTAGTGTGGACAAACGCAATAGAATGTATAAAATCAACCTAATTTCGTAGTGTGGACATACCCTAAAGGACTGTCAGTTAGGAAAATACCTTAATCTGCAAGTCTGATGTGGAGTTGAGAGCAGTGCTTAATTTGTAATGAAAAAGGTGCTGGGGCTCAAGCAATTTTTTTTTACATTCAGAGCTGATGCAACAACCAGAGGTGCCCGGGGCTCAACCCTGGCTAGCCCTGGCACAATTAAGCCCTGGTTTAGAGACATAAACATGGAACATCCCTCATCCAATAATGCCATTTGAAGTCAGTTGACAAGAACCACATGTTTGCATGAGTAAAGTTTTTGTTTGTTTTGTTTTTTGTTTTTTTTTGAGGTGCTTCTAAGTTTGTCTTCTAGATAGCTTTTAAATAAATGGAGCTTGTCTGACCTATTTTTAAAACCAGTAGGTGCATGCAGTAATCTTTGTCATTACTTACTGGATATGGGAAGTTCTGATGTACTCCACTTAGAACAAGTTGTGTACTCTTCAAAAGGAGGTGTCTGCCATCTCTTTCAATTGTAGGAGAGTGTTGGTGGTGCTGCATAGAATCATATTTTTATATAGTTCTATTGACATTTGAGTGGCACACTTCACAAATCAGCCAGGGTAGTTTGTTGAACAATATCTTGCACACAACCTTATCCATTATTAGACTCTGTTGAAGGAGGGAGAATGTTGGCCCGTATACTTGTCAAAAAGTGCCATGGGATCTTAAATTTCAAGAGAGCTGCATTTTGACATCCTGTTTAAAGGATAACACGAATAGCTTAGTGTCCCTCCCAGTCCTGTGCTTAAATGAGGGCAATGGGGATGAACCCAGGTCTGTTATGAGACTCTAACCCCACAGTCTTCTAGAACTTTGCTTAGTTAGAAATGAGGGGTTGGGGAAATACTGATAAAACTTGCTTAATGAAACTGGAAGACTCTTATTTAAGTTTTAAGTTATGTTAATAATGTTTCTCTGCCACTCAGGCCTCATCTATTCTATAACAAATAGGTGACCTAGTTATAATAAGGTTAAAAGTTGCTAAGAGCGTATCTAATTGCGGCCCCTTAACAAGGTTAAAACCCTGGACTGTCCCCCTAACATGGTTAGAACCCATCTACACTACAGCTTTGAAGTGATATAGCAGTAGTGTAGCTGGAGTCTGATGCAGACAAGGGTAAAACATGGTCTTTTGGAGGGATTTTCATGCACATTCCTGTCCTCTGACCAAACACATCCTGCTAGTTCAGTGGTGGGCAACCTGTGGCCCATCAGGGTAATCCACTGGCGGGCCACGAGACAGTTTGTTTACATTGACAGTCTGCAGTCTGCAGCTCCCAGTGGCCGCGGTTTGTTGTTCCCGGCCAATGGGAGCTGCGGAAAGCAGCGGCCAGCACACCCCTGCGGCCTGCGCTGCTTCCCGCAGCTCCCATTGGCCGGGAACGGTGAACCACGGCCATTGGGCGCTGCGGGGGGCTGTGCCTGCAGACTGTCAATGTAAACAAACTGTCTCGTGGCCCGCCAGTGGATTACCCTGATGGGCTGCTTTCGGCTTGCGAGCTGCAGATTGCCCACCACTGTGCTAGTTCCTTCTGAAGTGTCATTGACCTGTCAGTTATCTCTACCTCCTCCTGTTGGGTGGTGGTGGTTAGGGGGTGGTTTGCATAATCTCTGTATCGTGACAGCAAAATCCAAAAGCATCAACTGTAACCCACTAACAAGCTTTCATAAACATAGTATATGTTTATGAATCTATCTCCCCTTGTAAGTATTCTCACACTTGCTTCTTATCAAACTGCCTGTACTGGGCTATCTTGATTATCACTTCAAAAGTTTTTTTTCTCTTACTTAATTGGCCTCTCAGACTTGGTAAGACAACTCCCACCTGTTCATGCTCTCTGTATGTGTGTATATATATCTCCTCAATATATGTTTCACTCTATATGCATCCGAAGAAGTGGGTTGTAGCCCACGAAAGCTTATGCTCTAATAAATTTGTTAGTCTCTAAGGTGCCACAAGTACTCCTGTTATTTTTGCGGATACAGACTAACACGGCTGCTACTCTGAAATAAACATAGTATCTGACTCTTAACCTTAATGACCTGTTCACTAAACTACTGCCAACTGTCTAATGGTAGAAACACTTACCAGAACACTTCTGTAAATGTTTTTGTAACTTAAAGGCACAACACTGCAGTTTGTGCAGAAGCTAAAGTTAGTTTCAGTAGGGAATAGCATGCCATCAGTTGTAGAGTCCCCTCTTGAGTTTGAAGGCCCTTTGTAACTAAGCATTCAGACTTCACTTAATATTGAAATACTGGCCAAAAATGGAAAGTTAGTTTGGAAGACAGGTAGCTTAGGTTAAATTTAAGGAATATGTGCCTCTCCCCTTAAAAAGAACAGAAACAAAAGATCCCTAACTCCTTGAGGTCTTTGTGCTATTCTCCAAACACTTCCTGACAAGACGGTTGTTTATTTAAATAGTGTCAGTTACAAAGGAGTTAACTTTTCACCCCTGACTTTTTTTGCTAATGCTCTATGCAGAAATTGAATTAAAGGAGAGAAAATTAGGACCTCTCCCCCAGCTGAGTAAAATAGAAAACAGGAAGAAGTTGAATTGTTGTGAGGGTGAACTTTTAAGGTAACCTTATCTAGGATTTTTTTCCCTTACCTGTAAACTATAGGCATTTCTGCTGCTGCTTAATTGGCAACAATCTTACAGTATTTCTTATGACACAGAGATTATTATAAGAAATCTGAGAATCCAGTGCAAAGGAAAAGACAGCATACAGACTACTAAAAAAATTGAAACTTGTTGGTTGTTGCTGACTCTCTGATTTGAATAAACTATGGGAATTTTTATTATTGGTTTTCAGACCTGGCTTTGGCCCTATGTAGGTTTAGGCAACTTTCCACTGGATTAAATAGCATCCTTCAAATATAGTTGCAGTTTCTTTCACAACTACATTTAAGAAACATAGTATTGAAACAGTCTTCTTTCAAGTATCGGTTTTCTTAATCTCACTGTCATCAGCAAATGGTGAGAGAGAGATGCTAACCTTGGATTATTTCTGTCTGCCTGTCACAAAACGATAGAGGGATCCCAAGAATACTACTGTAAACTTTGTCCACACTAAAACCATTTTGTATATGTGTAAAATAGCTATTCATATGTTAATGATCAGTGCCCTGTTGCTATCTAAATTGACTGCTTTGACAGTTGTTACATTGATTTAAAGCCATAGAAAAACAAATTGTTAGGAGAGCAAGCATCCCAGGTTGTTGGTACATTTGTTGAGAAATGATAGGAGTATTTCTTGGAAATATTTTTCTTTCTTTTTTTTTTTTTAAACAAGCCAGTCTGATGAATTGCATTTTGTTTTCTTGAGCAGTGGTTTACTACCTCAACCATCACATAATCTGCTAAATCTTCTGCTTGTATTGAGTCAGTTGCTGGATATTTCATTAATACCTGTAGTATTGGGAGAAAGGGTGGAAGAGGATCATGGCGAAGGAAGGGTGGAAGAGGAGATGAAGGAATTAAGCATTGGAAATCTTTGATATTTGATATATGGGGAAAGTCTAAGAAGCAGATATCTCAACTGGAATAAATCCCTCACTGTTTATCAGGCTTTTTATTGACTACAAATCCAGATGCTCCTTTTCTTGAAGAAGAGGGGAAAGTACCTTGCTCTGCTCTTACTCTGTTAATGTTGTCACAACTGACCAAACTGTATGGTGCCAGTTCACCATACAAATGCATTTTGATGTCATTATATAGATGGGTTCTTCACAATGAAATACATTTAATAAGTATGTGGCTAACACTGGTGCAAAGTGAGTCAATATTACCCCCTTACTACTAAATTTGACATGGTGGTTCCAGAGCTCTGGAGACAAACGTCCCACTGTATTTCTCATTTTATTAACCACTCAGGCACTAGCTCCAGAACTGATTGCAGAAATAAAGAGGTGCCTGAGCCCAGACCAGTTTGAATTCCATCCTTAGAGCTGTGATAGGCAAGACTTCACCTGACTCCTACTTAACTAAGGGCTGGCCTCCACTGGGAACTTATATCGGCATAGCTATGTCTCAGGGGTGTGAAAAAGCAGCTTTGCCTGCTGCTATGAACTGTGTGGTGCTTGCTGTACACTTGTAGATATGGTTGGGTGTTTTCCTGAGACTAGGAATTCTGTGGTGCTTGATGTGCATTTACAAATACTGTTTGATTTCTTGACTGCTGGTGGGCATTCTATAGCAATTAAGCTACTTTGAGTCTCCAAACACAGAACTTTAAAGTTTCATGCACAAAATCATAGTGCAGACAAACGCATACAATGTCACGTTAAATTGTGTTAGAAATTTGTATGAGTGAAACCATTTAAAATTACTATTGAAAAGGAAGTAAACACTTTCTTTTTGTTTTCATAAGTGGCTGTTAGTCCTGTGTAGTTGTTTGTGGCTGAGAAAACCATAGATTGGTGTATGTGAAGCTGTGGTTTCCCTTGCTTTCCCCCAGTGTGGAGTGGTAGGGGTAAGGATGCGGTTCATAATGCCAAGTGATATGTTGGGGAGCAGTGACCATGCAGTGACTGCAAAGGCTGAGTCTGATGTTTAGTCCTGTCAGTCAACCAAGGTCTGCAGTGTTTGGGTTTGCTGCCTGAAAAGACCCATTATTATGCTGGTGCATTTCCCTCTCCTTGTTCTGCTGGGACTCCTAGCTAGACCTTTTGCCTGACCTTTGTTTTGTTTTGTATTTTTTCCATGTTTTCAGTCAGATGGTTCCTACAAGCTCCTTGTCCACAGTCTGATGCAGCACTGGCTTGAAAGATCTCTCAGAAAATTCCTAGCTTGTCGTCTTCTCTCTCCTTCTCATGAGGTCAGGCGTTAAGGGTGCATCCCTTAAGCTCACCATGCCAGAAGTTGCTAATAAAAACAGACATACCATTGGATTTACAGTCACAACGGGAAGGGAAAAGTTTCAAAACTCCCTTCCCTTACTCTCATTAAGAACTTTTAATTAGAGGTGCTTATTGACACTTCAGCTTTGGAGCGCCTTGGGATAGCACCAGTCTTGAGCTCCTGGTGAGTACAGCCTGGTGGAGGAGACTTTCTGTTGCATGAAGCTATAAAATTCGGCCCCCAATTCCATGGCTATGAGTATAGGGCAATGCCAGTGAATACTGGCAGCCCAAGAGTTGTGATTTTTTTTTTTTTTTTTTTTTTTTTTTTAGCTGACATCTCACTCCTAAGGGTCACAAAGGCACAGAGAGCCCAGTTCTTACTGGCGTCCCAAAGTCACCTAGGCCCACATGCCCTTAGCCTGTTTGCTGTGATGATGCCAGCCAAACTCCTCGCGAGTGGCATGGGTGTCCTATCGTGGAGGAAGAAATAAGGCTGTCATCCCTAGAAACCTGCAGGAGGGATTGCAGAGTATTTCCATGAAAGTTTTTCATCAAGCTCTCTCAGGAGGATAAAAAGGGTGTCCCTGTTCACATAAACAAACTGTTCTGCCTAAGCCAACAGGGGAATGAAAAGCGCATGCCAACTCTACCTCTGTTTGTTGTACCAGTACCTCTTCTGATATGAGCAAAACAATGAAAAATCAATACCTATGTCTCGTGAACTTGGGGCTGGGCTGGGCACCATCTTTGGGTTTGAACATTGTAAGAAAAAACGTATGCACACGCTTACACGAGATTCCTTCCTCTTCATCAGGCTTGTCTGTGTTCACCTGGCAGGATTAGCTAGACCGGGGTGGGCAAACTATAGCCCACGGGCTGGTTCTGGCCCATCAGGGCTTTGGATCCGGCCCGTGGGCTTGCCACCCCTGTGGCGCCGTGGGCCCCGTGCCGCTCCCAGAAGCGGCCGGCACCATGTCCCTGTGGCCCCTGGGGGAAGAGGGGGGCAGAGGGCTCCATGCGCTGCCCTCGCCTGCAGGCACCGCCCCTCGCCTGCAGGCACCGCCCCCCGCAGCTCCCATTGGCCCTCTAACCCCCTCACCCCCCCTTCTGGAAGCGGTGTGGGGCCAGGGCAGGCAGGAAGCTGCTGCGTGCCGCTGCCACCCTGGAGCCACTCCAGGTAAGCGGCGCCGGGCCGGAGCCCGCACCCCTCCTGCACCCCAACCCTGTGCCTTGAGCCTCCTGCCACACCCTTCCTGCACCTCAGCCCCCTGCCCTGAGCCCCTTGCTGCACCCCTCTGACACCACACCCCCTGCACCCCAACCCACTGCCCTGAGCCTCCTCCCACATTTGGCACCCCAACACCCTGCCCTGAGCCCCCTTGTACACCCCACATCCCTCCTGCACCCCAACCCCTTGCCCTGAGCCCCTTCTGGCACACCGCACCCCCTCCCGCACCCTGCATTCTCTCCCGCACCCCAACCCCCTGCCCCAGCCCTACATTCATAGCCCTGCATGCAATTTCTGCACCCAGATGTGGCCCTTGGGCCAAAAAATTTGCCCACCCTTGGGCTAGACTGTGGTGGAGTCTCGAACAGGTCCTGGCTTGTGGCATGGCTGGCACCCCCAGCCGCATCTTCCTCCTCCTCACTGTTCACAGCAGGGGTCTCTGTCTCAGGCTCCTTGGAGGTATCTATGGTCTGTGGGGTGCTGGTGAGGTCTTCACCAAGTATGGGATGCAGCCTGTTGTAAAAGCAGCAGGTCTGTGGCTCAGCACCAGTTCTATAGTGAAGAATGGGGCATTGTGGGACAGCTGCTGGAGGTCCCACTGCAGTTGCACTACATCAACCTGAATAGGTCACCCATGGTTCCACACCATTTAGGGAGGTGGTTTGACTGTCACTGTAATGGGGCATTTACGTCAGCTGGAGGTTAATTTGAGTATAGACGCATACATAGGTCACCTTGTGTTGACCTAACTTTGTAGTGTAGACTCGCCCTTACTTCTGTAGTGAAGACCTAAGGCCTTGTCTACACTGGAAAGTTTTATTAGCTGTGATTGTGTATTGTGGTAGCTCCTAAGAGTGTGTTATGGACCAGGATGCCATTATGGTAGGCGCTATACAAACACAGAACAAAGAGTCCCTGCCCCAAAGAGCTTACAGCCTAAGTATAGTCCCCTATGTCAACACTTCCATTTTAGTTTAGCTCTTAAACACCTTCTTAAGTGACCTAAACTGAAAACTGCCCCTTCTATACTAGAATAAGAGCATCCACTGAATTTTCCAGTGTAGTAGACAAAGCCTGATAGAGGCAGTTGTCGCTATTCTGGTATGTGTTTGGCTTCTAAGGATCTATGCCAGGGGTCAGCAACCTTTCAGAAGTGGTGTGCCGAGTCTTCATTTATACACTCTAATTTAAGGCTTCGCATGCCGGTAATACATTTTAACATTTTTTAGAAGGTCTCTCTATAAGTCTATAATATATAATCAAACTACTTGTTAGGGTTAGGGTCAGGCTGGAAAGCAGGCTGAGCAAGGCTGGAGATCCAGACCCCGGCTGGCAGGAGGTCAGCGGCTGGAACCCCAGATCAGCAGCTGAGGTGAGTGGAGCTGGTAGGGCTGAGCAGGGCCGGAGGCCTGGACCCTGTCTGGTGGGGGCCTGCGCTGGAACTCCAAAGGGAAGCAAGGTGAGTGGGGCTGCGGAGGTGGGGACGCTGGATGGCAAGGGGCCAGCAGCTGGAACCCCAGAGCAGCGACTGAGCAGCTCAGCCCGCCGCTGCTCTGAGGTTTCTGCCGCTGGCTCCTGCCAGCTGGGGTCTCAGCCCGCTGCCGGCCTGGGGTTCCTTCCCCCAGGCCAGCAGCAGGCACTGAGTGGGACCAGCGGCTGGACCCTGGCTGGCAAGGGGCCGGCAGCGGGAACCCCAGAGCCGCAGCGGGCTGAGCGGCTCAGCCGGCGCCGTGTGCCATCAAAAATTGGCTCGCGTGTCACCTTTGGCACGCGTGCTGTAGGTTGCCGACCCCTGATGTATGCACTTGTGTTTCAAAACCCATGTCACATTCTAATCTATTGACATTCTGCAACTAAACAGCAATTTCTGGACATGCCAATAACTTTCTGGTAAATGCTTTGGTAACCCCAACTCCTCAAATTTTGTCTCTTACATCCATTGCTTTTCTATTCTACTGAAAATCAATGTAAAGGAAGTAAAACTTCAATCTGCATAGTCAAAAAATTTGCTAGGAAACCTAGTTTTCTTTATATGAAGAAAAACACTGGAAAATCTTGATGGCTGTCTAAGGGAATAAAAGGCTAGAAAAGCAGCCAGGCTTCCTATAAATTACTTGGGTTGGAATAATGGATTATGACTGACTGTCATAACTATAAAGGGAAGGGTGACAGCTCTCCTGTGTACAGTGCTATGGAATCCCTCCTAGCCAGAGACTCCAAATCCTTTTACCTGTAAAGGGTTAAGAAGCTCGGGTAACCTGGCTGACACCTGACCCCAAGGACCAATAAGGGGACAAGATACTTTCAAATCTTGGGGGGGGAAAGGCTTTTGTGTGTGTCCTTTGTTTAAGGGGTTGTTCGCTCTTGGGACTGAGAGGGACCAGACATCAATCCAGGTTCTCCCCATCTTTCTAAACAAGTCTCTCTTATTTCAAAATTGTAAGTAAAAGCCAGGCAAGGCGTCTTA
The DNA here is from genome assembly GCF_028017835.1 of Emys orbicularis. Taxonomy (NCBI): domain Eukaryota; kingdom Metazoa; phylum Chordata; order Testudines; family Emydidae; genus Emys; species Emys orbicularis. The sequence goes on from NC_088690.1 coordinate 90,509,657, forward strand.
GATTTACTTTGTTTTCTCAACTTGTAAATGTACCTTTTACCAGAGTGCTTATCTTGTTTGCTATACTTTGAACCTAAGACAGAGGGGATTCCTCTGAGCTCTTTAAGTTTGATTACCCTGTAAAGTTATTTTCCATACTGATTTTGCAGAGATGATTTTTACCTTTTGCTTTAATTAAAAGCCTTCTTTTTAAAAACCTGATTGATTTCTCCTTGTTTTAAGATCCAAAGGGGGTTTGGATCTGTATTCACCAGGAGTTGGTGAAAGGAAGGAGGGGGGAAGGGTCAATTTCTCCTTGTTTAGAATCCAAGGAGTTTGGATCTGTATTCACCAGGGAATTGGTGAAAGGTTTCTCAAGGCTTCCCAGGGAGGGAATTCTTAAGATGGTGGCAGCGGACCAGAACTAAGCTGGTAGTTAAGCTTAGAAGTCTTCATGCAGGCCCCTACATTTGTACCCTAAAGTTCAAAGTGGGGATACAGCCTTGACATGGTGGCACAGCGGTGGGATCGTTTTAAACCCAAAAGCCAGTAAGAGATTTTTTTTCCCTTCTAGCTGCTTGGAGAGCAGAGCTGAAGGTAGATGCATATCTTATCTCTCGTTGCCTGAAGGCAGAGGTGTTAAGTTTTTTTAACAAGGTCCTTTGTTAAGAGAACGGTTCAATAAGTGAGTAAACTTTGATCTGGTAAAGGTAATTTACAATCTGAATTGTTTTTTTTCTTTTTACATCCTCGGAAGTAGCTAGTTAGAAAGTCTCTGTTAACTCAAAAATAACAGGAGTACTTGTGGCACCTTAGAGACTAACAAATTTATTAGAGCATAAGCTTTCGTGGGCTACAACCCACTTCTTCGGATGCATATAGAGTGGGTTGTAGCCCACGAAAGCTTATGCTCTAATAAATTTGTTAGTCTCTAAGGTGCCACAAGTACTCCTGCTATTTTTGCGGATACAGACTAACACGGCTGCTACTCTGAAATCTGTTAACTCAGCAGCACTCAGCAGGAGCCTGAGCTAAATACATCCCAGTTTCAGTCAACTGCAGAGGGTGTGACCCAGCACAAGAAAACAGGAAAATGACTACCAAAGAAGCAGCTAACAAAATAGAACTGGCCAAACTAGAAGCAGAAGAAAATGAAAGAAAACATCAAAGACTGCTTCAAATTAAAAAACTTGAAGAGGAGGCCCATGAAAGAGAGGAAAAAGCCAAAGAAAAAGCCAAAGAGGAGGCTCACAAGAGAGAGATGGAGCTGGAAAAAGCCAAACATGACAGAGAAGAGAAAGCCAAACAGGAGGCCCATGAAAGAGAAGAGAAAGCCAAACAGGAGGCCCATAAAAGAGAGATGGAGCTGAAAGAAAAAGAGATGGAACTGGAAGCAGCAAGGACTAGGCAGGGTGCATCAGACCATCCTAACAACTCCTCTCCAGGTACCACTTCCCATCCCAGGAAATTCCCCACCTACAAGGCAGGCGATGATACTGAGGCCTTCTTAGAAAATTTTGAAAGGGCCTGCCTTGGATACGACATCCCTCCAACCCAGTACATGGCAGAGCTGAGGCCGCAGCTCAGTGGACCCTTAGCAGAGGTGGCGGCTGAAATGCCTAAGGAACACATGAACAGTTATGAACTTTTTAAAAACAAGGCCAGAATCAGAATGGGGCTAACACCTGAGCATGCCCGTCGGCGGTTCAGAGCCCTAAGGTGGAAACCTGATGTGTCATTTACCCGACATGCCTACCACATTGGGAAAAATTGGGATGCCTGGATATCAGGAGCAAATGTTAAATCTACGGAAGAGTTGCCCTTCCTATTGCAAATGGAGCAGTTTTTAGAGGGTGTTCCTGAGGAAATAGAAAGGTACATCCTAGATGGGAAGCCCAAAACTGTAACCGAGGCGGGGGAGATTGGAGCCAAATGGGTGGAGGTGACAGAAAAGAAAAAAGCTAGTAGCAGTTGGAGCGAATATCAGAAGGGGCAAGCCGAAACAAAACCTTATCACGGGGACAACCCAAGGCCCCACCCACATCCCAAGGGAAACCCCAGACGCCTTCTCACCCCACCACACCAGTCTCCAGCAACCAACATCGCCCCGGTGATACCTTAGCAGGGCGATGTTTTAAATGTAATGAACTGGGGCATATAAAGGCTCACTGCCCCAAGAACCCCAACCGATTACAGTTCATTACACCCCAATCACACCAAAGAACCCCAGACCCAGATGCCTCTCTCATACCCTCGGAGCGAAGGGAAACCTTGAGAGTGGGCGGAAAGAAGGTTATCGCTTGGAGGGACACTGGGGCACAAGTGTCAACTATCCACCAATCCCTAGTGGACCCCAAACTCATCAACCCTGAGGCTACAGTGACAATTCAACCCTTCGTGTCACAGTCTGTAACCTTGCCTACAGCCCAGTTGCATGTCCAGTACAAGGGCTGGTCAGGAATGTGGACTTTTGCAGTCTATGACAATTATCCCATTCCCATGCTGCTGGGGGAAGACTTGGCCAACCACGTGAAGCTAGCCAAGAGGGTGGGAATAGTCACCCGCAGCCAGGCTAAGCAAGCTTTCACCCCCATCCCTGTTCCTGAGCCGTCCACCAGGGCCCCGTCTGTGTTACCGGAGACCCAAACACAGGTGGTGGAACCGGATCCCCTGCCAACGACTGCAACAGCCGTAGTGGATCCAATCCCAGAGGCCCAGCCAAAGCCAGTCCCAGAACCGGAACTGGCAACGCAACCAGCACCAGAACCATTGCCAGCACTGAGTCCAGCGCTTGCAACCCCGTCTACAACTCAAATGCCAGAGGGCACCAGCGAGCCTAAACTGGCGGAAGCAGCAGATAACCCTACCCAAGAGGCTCAGCCAGAGCCTGAAATACCACATAGTGCACCAGCGGACAGCGGTTCACAGTCAATGGAAAAAGCCCCAGCACCTGCATCGCTTCCAGAGGGACCAAGCCCCGGTCCACAGTCCAAGGAGGAACTGATGTCTCCAGCATCAAGGGAACAGTTCCAGGCCGAGCAGGAAGCAGATGACAGCCTTCAAAAAGCTTGGGCAGTGGCACGGAGCACCCCACCGCCTCTCAGCTCTTCTAACCGATCCCGGTTTGTTGTAGAAAAAGGACTTTTATACAAGGAGACTCTTTCTGGTGGGCACCAGGAAGACTGGCATCCTCAAAGACAGTTGGTAGTTCCCACTAAGTATCGGGTAAAGCTCTTGAGCTTAGCCCATGATCATCCCAGTGGCCATTCTGGGGTGAACAGAACCAAAGACCGGTTGGGGAAGTCCTTCCACTGGGAGGGAATGGGCAAGGACGTTGCTAATTATGTCCGGTCTTGTGAGGTGTGCCAACGAGTGGGAAAGCCCCAAGACCAGGTTAAAGCCCCTCTCCAGCCACTACCCATAATTGAGGTCCCATTTCAGCGAGTAGCTGTGGATATTCTGGGTCCTTTCCCAAAGAAGACACCCAGAGGAAAGCAGTACGTACTGACTTTCATGGATTTTGCTACCCGATGGCCGGAAGCTGTACCCTTAAGCAACACCAAGGCTAAAAGTGTGTGCCAGGCATTAGCAGACATTTTTGCCAGGGTAGGTTGGCCCTCCGACATCCTTACAGATTCGGGAACTAATTTCCTGGCAGGGAACATGAAAAACCTGTGGGAAGCTCATGGGGTGAATCACTTGGTTGCCACCCCTCATCACCATCAAACCAATGGTCTGGTGGAGAGGTTTAATGGAACTTTGGGGGCCATGATACGTAAATTCGTAAATGAACACTCCAATGATTGGGACCTAGTGTTGCAGCAGTTGCTTTTTGCCTACAGGGCTGTACCACATCCCAGTTTAGGGTTTTCACCATTTGAACTTGTGTATGGCCGCGAGGTTAAGGGGCCATTACAGTTGGTGAAGCAGCAATGGGAGGGGTTTACGCCTTCTCCAGGAACTAACATTCTAGACTTTGTAAGCAACCTACAAAACACCCTCCGACACTCTTTAGCCCTTGCTAAAGAAAACCTAAAGGATGCTCAGGAAGAGCAAAAGGCCTGGTATGATAAACATTCCAGAGAACGGTCCTTCAAAGTAGGAGACCAAGTCATGGTCTTAAAGGCGCTCCAGGCCCATAAAATGGAAGCGTCGTGGGAAGGACCATTCACGGTCCAGGAGCGCCTAGGAGCTGTTAACTATCTCATAGCCTCCCCCACCTCCAACATAAAGCCTAAGGTATACCATGTTAATTCTCTTAAGCCCTTTTATTCTAGAGAATTAAACGTTTGCCAGTTTACAGCCCAGGAAACTGATGACGCGGAGTGGCCTGCAGGTGTCTACTATGAAGGGAAAAGGAATGGTGACGTGGAAGAGGTGAACCTCTCCACGACCCTGGGACGTCTGCAGCGACAGCAGATAAAGGAGCTGTGCACAAGCTTTGCACCGATTTTTCTCAGCCACTCCAGGACGGGCCGAACGGGCATACCACTCCATTGACACAGGTAATGCTCACCCAATTAGAACCCCACCCTACCGGGAGTCACCTCATGCCCAAGCGGCTATACAAAGGGAGATCCAGGACATGCTACAGATGGGTATAATCCGCCCCTCTAGCAGTGCATGGGCATCTCCAGTGGTTCTAGTTCCCAAACCAGATGGGGAAATACGCTTTTGCGTGGACTACCGTAAGCTAAATGCTGTAACTCGTCCTGACAACTATCCAATGCCACGCACAGATGAGCTATTGGAGAAATTGGGACATGCCCAATTCATCTCTACTTTAGACTTAACCAAGGGGTACTGGCAAGTACCACTAGATGAACCCGCTAAGGAAAGGTCCGCCTTCGTCACCCAGGCAGGGGTGTATGAATTCAATGTACTCCCTTTCGGGTTGCGAAATGCACCCGCCACCTTCCAAAGACTTGTAGATGGTCTCTTAGCGGGATTGGGAGAATCTGCAGTTGCCTATCTCGATGATGTGGCCATTTTTTCTGATTCATGGACAGAACACCTGAAGCACCTGAAAAAAGTCTTTGAGCGCATCCGGCAGGCAGGACTAACTGTTAAGGCTAAAAAGTGTCAAATAGGCCAAAACAGAGTGACGTACCTGGGGCACCAGGTGGGTCAAGGAACTATAAATCCCCTACAGGCCAAAGTGGATGCTATCCAAAAGTGGCCGGTTCCAAAGTCAAAGAAACAGGTCCAATCCTTCTTAGGCTTGGCCGGATATTATAGGCGATTTGTACCACACTACAGCCAAATCGCCGCCCCGCTGACAGACCTAACCAGAAAGAAACAGCCAAATGCAGTTCAGTGGACTGATAAGTGTCAAAAGGCCTTTAACCAGCTTAAGGCAACACTCATGTCTGACCCTGTGCTAAGGGCCCCAGACTTTGACAAACCGTTCCTAGTAACCACAGATGCGTCCGAGCGAGGCGTGGGAGCAGTTTTAATGCAGGAAGGACCGGATCAAGAATTCCATCCTGTCGTGTTTCTCAGCAAGAAACTGTCTGAGAGGGAAAGCCACTGGTCAATCAGCGAAAAGGAATGCTACGCCATTGTGTACGCGCTGGAAAAGCTACGCCCATATGTTTGGGGACGGCGCTTCCAACTACAAACAGACCATGCTGCGCTACAGTGGCTTCATACCGCCAAGGGAAATAACAAAAAACTTCTTCGGTGGAGTTTAGCTCTCCAAGATTTTGATTTTGAAATACAACACATTTCGGGAGCTTCTAACAAAGTGGCTGATGCACTCTCCCGGGAAAGTTTCCCAGAGTTAACTGGTTAACAATTGTTCTTGAAATAAAACATATTGTTAGTTTTATATAATCAGTAGTATGTCTAAAGGTACATGTGTTTTATTAACTCTGTTTTCTCCTAAAGCTCCAGGAAGAAATCACAGCCAGTGTGGAACCGGACGTCCAACACTATCTGTGATTTGGGGGGCGTGTCATAACTATAAAGGGAAGGGTGACAGCTCTCCTGTGTACAGTGCTATGGAATCCCTCCTAGCCAGAGACTCCAAATCCTTTTACCTGTAAAGGGTTAAGAAGCTCGGGTAACCTGGCTGACACCTGACCCCAAGGACCAATAAGGGGACAAGATACTTTCAAATCTTGGGGGGGGAAAGGCTTTTGTGTGTGTCCTTTGTTTAAGGGGTTGTTCGCTCTTGGGACTGAGAGGGACCAGACATCAATCCAGGTTCTCCCCATCTTTCTAAACAAGTCTCTCTTATTTCAAAATTGTAAGTAAAAGCCAGGCAAGGCGTCTTAGATTTACTTTGTTTTCTCAACTTGTAAATGTACCTTTTACCAGAGTGCTTATCTTGTTTGCTATACTTTGAACCTAAGACAGAGGGGATTCCTCTGAGCTCTTTAAGTTTGATTACCCTGTAAAGTTATTTTCCATACTGATTTTGCAGAGATGATTTTTACCTTTTGCTTTAATTAAAAGCCTTCTTTTTAAAAACCTGATTGATTTCTCCTTGTTTTAAGATCCAAAGGGGGTTTGGATCTGTATTCACCAAGAGTTGGTGAAAGGAAGGAGGGGGGAAGGGTCAATTTCTCCTTGTTTAGAATCCAAGGAGTTTGGATCTGTATTCACCAGGGAATTGGTGAAAGGTTTCTCAAGGCTTCCCAGGGAGGGAATTCTTAAGATGGTGGCAGCGGACCAGAACTAAGCTGGTAGTTAAGCTTAGAAGTCTTCATGCAGGCCCCTACATTTGTACCCTAAAGTTCAAAGTGGGGATACAGCCTTGACACTGACTTAAAAAAAAAAACAGTGGGGGGGAGGACTTTTCTTTTATTGGACAACTCTGTAGATTAAAGATATTACCTCACCCACATTGTTTTGTGTGTGTCCATCTCTCCCTCTGAAAAGATGAGGTACTCTTTGGTTTTAAAATTTGGTTTCAATAGCCACAGACTCAAACATTTGGTCTGTAAGTGTATTGGATTCTGTTCTGGACCCAGGTGTAGGTTGTAGAGATTACCTTAAATCCCAGGATAAAAAAAATTGCAGACTCAAATGGGTGGGTTTTTTAATTGATATAAAACAATGGGGGAAATGTTTCATTGTCTCGCTTTTTTATAAATCGTTACTAGTGGGGGATATTTTTATAATCCTTCAGTGAATGCTGCCCCAGGTTTCAAAGGGCTGCTTCCCTGTCCACAGCATGTGGCTGTTTACTCCGGAATGTGGTTTGTCACTGCCTCTTTTTAAAAAGGCCTGAGAATCGATCATCCATAACAGTACTCTGCTCGCTGTATTTGTAAGCTGCTTTTTCGGTATGGAGTCTTCTTGCACCCCCCCCCCCAAGGCTATAAGCACCCCCCTAAGGCTAATTGTGTCGTGATATTTTCTTCTTCTAAGTTGAACCTCCTCGTGGAATGTCTCCTCTCAGTAAGGAAGAAAGAGATGTTGGGCAGTCACTACCCTGGTTTGGAGGGTGGTGTCTCAAGTAAAGATTGTAAAGCAATTTCATGGTGGTAGGATAGTTATGGCAGGTAAGTCTGCATGTTGGCAGTTAAGCAATGGGGGTTAATAAAGTACCAAAGGATTTCATTCTATGTTTTCAGCAAGCCACTGGTTCCTATAAACCAGTGTTCAGCCAAGTGTTAATTGAGGAGAGAGCTTGTACAATGACTAAGGCCTGGTCTATGCTACAAAGTTAGATCTATTTAATTACGTTACTCAGGACTGTGAAAATCTTCACACCCTGTTAAATTGACCTAAGCCCTGGGGTAGACACTGCTGAGTCCATAGAAGAATTCTTCTGTTGACCTAGGTACCATCTCTTGTAGAGATGGATTTACTACAGCAGTAAACGAACCCTTCTGTCACTGTAGTAAGTGTGTGTGCTACAAAGCTGCAGCATTTCTACTGTAGACATACCCTAATTGTTGCACCCTAGTGTGCATTTCTTACAAATGCTTCTCTAAGACCTAGTTTACACACTTTAATTTAGGGGAATAAACTATCCCATTACAAGCATCTTTTTATACCAGTATAACTGTGTCAGCACTTAAGGGGTAGTACATCTGTTTCTAAGCCGACATTAAGTGGCACAAACTGGGCAAACAAGCTGATATCACGAGATGTACACTGTTCTATGGATGGGAAACTGCCATGTCAAGAACATGTGCTCCATTCTGATTTGAGCACAGCAAATTCCTCCTCCTTACCTTGTGGCCACATCTAAACTAGGAAAAAGGTCATGTTTAAAAATGTGTTTGGCTGGTCATGGGTAACCCTGGGGTTCATCACACTTCCCCTGTCCACTCTGGGTGCAGAATCCTATTTAAAATCTTGTTAGTTCAAACTCCATCTATTTTACTAGTATAGACCGAGCATGTGACTTTACTTTGCAGTATGGCATTCCCTTCTCCAGATAAAGACAGAACTACATGTGAGGCCTTGGTCTTTGAGTAATATAAAAACTTCACACATGAGATGTGACATAGAAAACATTAGTCAAATAAAATATAGTGGGCTCTCTTAAACTTCTCTCGTACAAAAACACCCCAAATAGTTAAAAGTGTAAAGATTTAAATTCTAACCACTCATCATTATGCTGCTTGTCTCTGCATTTTTCTCTCCTTGGACAATGGAAATAAACTGCTTCCTTTCTAATCAATGTTCTTTTTTGTAGGCTACCACTACTCTCCAATATTTGGGTTTTTAACACAATAAAAGAATGCTAGGTCCTTTAAAATACAAAACTCCTTCCTTGTTCTACAAATTAAAAAGCAAAGTTTAGGTGCTCTCTATGGAGTGTGTGTGTATAAAAATGAACCCCTATGTCTTAAGAAATATAGTACAGAACCTGACTTTGGTGCAAAATTTTGACCTGACAATGTCCCTTTTCAATTATTCTTCATGATCATTTTTCTCTAAGTCTGGATAGTGTTGGAGCTCTCTTTATGGAAAGCAATAACTAGTTATTGCTGGGTTAAACCAGAATTTACAGTGCACAACCAAGTACTTTAAGTCTCTTAAGGAAAATGAATAAATGAACGACTCAAACATATTAGAAGTGAATTGACTTTCAAAACATGTTGGCACTAACCCAGCTCTGCGTTCTGAGTAAATCCTATTGCTGTAGTAGCTAAGCACTTACCATAGTAGATGGTGGATGTTGGTTTGGGCATTCTAGCCATTGAAACAAATACTCCTTTTAATACCTCTCTCCCCTCCTGTTGTGTTTTTGTAGGAACTGAAACTGCCTGTCTATAAGGCCCATTCACCACAGATTGGGATGCGCCGCTACTTTACTGACCTCTTGACTGTCCTCAGCAGCCGCTGCAATCTCTGCCCTACGGCACGGCACCTTGCTGTCTACTTACTGGACCTCTTTATGGATCACTACGATATTACTGTCAAGCAACTGCATGTCATTTCGATTGCCTGCCTTCTCCTAGCAAGTAAGTTAACTGCTGCCTATTAACATATTTGTTTTTTCTGATCAAGCAGATGGTTGCTTTGTTTATGTAACACACAAGCTGCTATTCTCCATTCAACGGGATCATTTTAATGCAAGATATAACCTCTCCTAGAATTCATCAATTTGGGCCTGAAATTGTGCAATGCTTGGCTTCCATAGAGAGCTGGGATCACTCAGTACATTGGAGACTAGGATCTCCTAATATCTGAGCTGAAGGCAGTTACAGCTGCCGCAGTGTGCTTTGGTATGTGCTTGCCAATATACCTCTTAACCAGCGTTACATGGTTTTAAAGTAGCTTTGTTTAGTAACCAAACTAAAGAACAAGTTGAATTGTTAAACTCTTGCATTTCAGGGAAGTTTTTAAGAAGCGATCTTAAAGAATGGAATTTTTAACTTGGCAAAGAAGTTCAGGGTTCCCAGCCAATAGCTCTACGTAAACCCTAAACGTTTGTACCACTGGAGAACTTTTGCTCACAGTGATGTCTTCTACATCAATGCATCTATGACTTGAGTGAGAACCTGGCTAGAAAATTTATAAACACAGAATATGTACTAAAATGTTACACAGCAACTAATGTCCATTTGAGTAAAGTGACACTGTCATACTTGTTCCGGTTTCTTGGTCTGTCTTGAAAATGAGCCTGTGACAAAGATAGCTTTATTTGTTCAGCACTACCTCTGCACTCAAGGCTATGCAAATGGTGGATGGCACTGATGCAGCCACAAGGATCCTACTTATGGTCTCTCCTGAAATGGATTGTTCTACCATACAAAGGACACTTAAGGCAGCATAACACTATGGTGGAACAGACAAAAGATTTTGGTATACGTTTCTAAATCTAGAAAAGGGTTGCCCTTTTTTCCTCGCTCTGAAAAAGGTGGAGGTTATTGTATCATCTTTGAAATATAGAGGAGCTAGGATTGGTGACATTTAGTTGCTGACTTACCTTGCAGTAAAAGCTGATTAAAATTGGAATGGAGAAGAAACCAAAATAATTGCAAATAATTGCATTGGCTGGAATTAGTTCAATCTTTTCTTTGAGCCGGGTATTTTGGTTCAGTCTAACTTTTTTTTTAAACAAAATACCAGATTTAAATATCCCTAAACACTAAGGGGTTGTTTAAACTTACATTTTATAGCACTCTAACTTGCTGGCTCAGGGGTGTGAAAAATCACCCCCCCTGAGTGCAGCAAGTCTGAGTGCTTTAAAGCACTCGTGTAGACAGGTTCCCAGCGCTGGGAGCCGCTTTCCCAGCGCTGGGAGCTAATCCTCTTGTGGAGGTGGATTACCAGAAGTGCTGGGAGAGCTCTGTCCCAGTGCTCGTGCGTGACCACACTCGCACTTCAAAGCGCTGCCATGGGAGCACTTCGAAGTTTCCAGTGTAGACATACCCTTATGCAAGCTCAGAACTGAACTTCACAACTTGCAGCTCATCTTTTAAAATCTCCAGTACTGCATAACTTCATTACGTTGCAAGAGGGGCTTGCAACTGCTGAAGTAATGCCAGTTCAAAGCACTTACTTTCCAGGTCACTTTAATCTAAGAGAATATAGTAGTTGTCCTTCTGTTTATGATGGATGAAGGAGGTCTTTTAGTCTTCTCTGATTGTGTGATATCCGATGCAAAGTTTGTCATGTTGGGTGTCTTTGGAAGGCTCATGATGCACTGAGCATGGTTGTTACAGTGATGTTATAGGTTATAATTTCATGTATATAGTTATGAGGTTGAAAATGTACCCTCATGGCTTAAAGCAAGCCCATGCAAAAACTCTCCAAGGACAGAGAGGCAGTTCACACCTCGTCAGGGCATGGATGGGACAAATCCAGCCCAGCCTCACAGGAACAATAGATGCTGGCATAGGTGCTGACTTCTACTGGTGCCGGTGGGTGCTCTGCCCCCGGCCCTGCCCCAACTCCACCTCTGCCCCACCCCCTTCCTGCCCCTATTCTGACTCCTTCCCCAAACCTCTGCCCTGGCCCCGCCTTTCCCCACCTCCTCCCCAAACCTCTGCCCTGGCCCCGCCTTTCCCCACCTCCTCCCTTGAGCGCGCCATGTTCCCGCTCCGCTCCCTTCCCCTCCCCTACAGTTGTTTGGCGGCAGCAAGCGCTGGAAGTTAGGCGGAGGAGGTGGCGGTGGCGGAGGAGGAGGTGAGGCGGGGCAGGGAGCTTGGCTGCTGCACCCACTAATTTTTCTCCGTGGGTGCTCCAGCCCTGGAACACCCACAGAGTCAGCACCTAAGGACGCTGGCTTAGGCAGCAACAAAAGAATCTGTTAGACCTTCGAGGGAGTCACCCCCTTCCTTTGGTCAGTTTGGAACTGTGATGAGGTAATGCTCACCTGACTTTGAAAGGGGGGGGGGGAGGGAGGCAGCAAAGCCAAGAGGAAAGAAAGGACATAATAAAAGGGAGAGACATTTTGCCATGTTTTCTCTCTTCCACCTACATCTACAGACAACACCAACATCAAGCGACTGAAGCACTGATCAAAGGGGAGAGCCTGGCTGAAGAGCCAGCCTGTAGTGAGAAGCATCTAAGTTTGTAAGGACATTGAAAGTGTTAAGATCAGCTTAGAATGCGTTTTGCTTTTATTTCATTTGACCAAATCTGACTTATGTTTTGACTTATTATCACTTAAAATCTATCTTTATAGTTAGTTAATTTGTTTTTGTTCTGCCTGAAGCATGCACACCTGCTTATATCTTTGTGTTTATTAGCAGGTAAAGTAACTTACTAGTTACAAAATGTTTGACAAATGGGAAGGATCTTGCAGTTCCAGAACAATCTGGGTCTATTTGTGCTAGCCAGCCAAATTGTATTGGAACTTGAAATCACTGTAACCAAGGTGTGTGTGTCCCTTGAAAAACCATTGAGTAGTTGTAACCTGCTTGCCACTACTGCTTCAAATGCATGCAGAGCTGGAGGGGTAGAGGAGGTTTCTGCAGTTTTGAGGGGATTAATATTAAAGCCCTGTGCACACTAATAACATGGATTGTTGCTGTTCCCCTTGAGTTGGCATTGAAAATGAATGAATGCTAGTGCAGATGGGACAAAACCTTCACAGTAGTTTTAGAAAATGTGATTTGAGACTCCTTCAATACTGGTTCACAGGGAGTCTGTTGCTGGAAAATGGCTTTCAGAAGCAGTTAAATATCCTAGTTTAGGATGTGTGTCAATCTCTGTAGCCTTCCTGGAGTTATCAGTTTATGGAGATGAAAGGCATTTGATTCCTGAATCAGGCTGTCTGGGTGCCCATTCAGACAGCATTGCGGTGGTCCTTATTCTCAGAAAAGAGTGCAAGACTGGGATATTTTTCTCTGTAAAATTCCCTCTGAGGCAGAGGGGAACCCTATCTCTAAATTGCTTACGTAGTCTTGACTGCAGTAAAGGAAACCACTAGTTAACACTCTGCAAAACCATACCATAACTTAAAACCTGTCATCCAGTGATATACTAAGGCCTGGCTTACAGACACTGATTTCTATACCAATATAACTATTTTGATTAGGAGTGTGATTATTTTTTAAAATTAATTATACCAGCACAACCCATCGTGTGGACACAGTTATTCTGCCATAAAGGTGTTATATTGGTATAACTACTGTGCACTAATGGGGAAGGAGGATGCACAGCTTCAACTATACCTGTAGCGTTAAAGCGGTACTGCTTTTTGTGTTTAGACTATCCCTAAAGAGAACTCTGCTTTTATCAGTATAAAATCCTGCTCTCCTTTCTTCCCTGAAGAGCTAACCCTCAACAGCTGGCTTTAGGCAACAGCTCGCCTTCCATGAGTTAACACAGGGCAACTTTGAATGCTCTCACAGTTTTTAGTTATTGCTCCTTTCTCCTCTTGAGGGTTCTGCTTTTATTGCAACGTAGTAATTTATTTAGTTTAGCCAAACTCCGTGAGCAATCTGTTAGCTGCTTCACTATATTCAGTACCGTGTTGCTTCCAGAACATTCTAATTTCTCGGAGGGTTTTTACCCAACTCCCTAAATCAATAGTAATAAAAAGAAGTATTAACAGGTTCACAGATTCTTGCCATGTAAATATCCGAAACAAAACAATCATTACAACAGTGAGCTTTTGTTTAAGGCGACATGATACAGGATTATAGTCATCAAATCTCTCTGTTTAACAAGGTGTTACCATATTACAGAGTTTACACAACTTCTTAATCCTCCTGTGTGCTTTTTAAGAGCTGAGTTTAAAAAATAGAGGGAACTGGAGCGAAAGGAGAACACATTAACACTACCTGAGCTGAGGTCAGGTACGGGCAATCTCTCCCCACCCTGTTCTCCCGCTGAGCATGTAGAGCAGCTTCCAGCTCATCCGGTGGATTCTGCTTTGACACCCTTGCTATGCACAGTTGGAGAAAGTCATTAGTGACAGCACAACAACCAACCAGCATGAATGCATAAGTGCCTTGATGGGGGCAGCTCAGCTGCTTGCTTTCAGGAAGGAGGATTGTGGGCTGCCTTCCAAAAGCTAGAGCAGTGCAAGTCTCAGCTGTCTGAAAGAAGATGCATTTGCAGACTCCTTTGTTGAGACTAGAAGGGGGGTGGGTGGGGGAGAGAGCTGCTTTCTGACTGAAAGGCTGAGAAAGAGCATTGCTCATGAGTGTGCTCTAAGGCAGCGAGGCTCGCTTTTCAGGGCACCTGACATATGTTGTTGGTGAGCTAAAGAAAAGCTTTCACGGGCCCTATTCAGGCCAGTTGGCAAAACTGCTTCATTGACACATGGGCAGGCAGCCTGTTAATTTGGCTTCTAACAAGTTTGGTGTTGTGGGTTTTCCTTTCACTTCCAGAGAATTACTGTGGGTGGGTATCATCTCTGTTTGTACAGTACCTATCACAATGAGGACCCATTTCTTGATTGGCACATGTAGGTGCTAGTGCAATATAAATAACAGAAACGCAGTAAATTGTTTCCTGGTCAATGTTAGAAATTAAGTTAGGTAGGATGGCACATAAGACTTCACTGTGAATTTAATTTCTCCCTCTTGTATAAGTGGTCGCTTATTGATTTACCTTGTCACTTGAGTGGGGTTTGTTTTATTTATTTATTTATTTTGGTTTAGCTTAAACCCTTTCCTTTTATGCTGAAAGATAAGACTGTTACACTAATATAGCCATATCTGTATAACTGGTATAACTTTCCCATATAGACAACTCCTAACTGTACCACTCTGGCTATGTCTCCACTGACCAAAAAAAGTTGTGTGTTCATTACAGGATGACTAACTTGTGTTGACTATCCTGCTGTAAAACATAGTGGAGGCAAGGCACCGGTAGACTTAGCATGAGGTCAAATAGGTGAGGTCAGCGACTGGTGGAGGGGGAAGTAATAATGCTGACTTTGCCTCACTTAGTATTGGGGCCAGCTTTCCATCGCTGCCAAGTCTTATGTCACTCTCAAAGTGTTTTTCATAAACATGCTACTGCTGTTGTTTCAGCCTTCCTTTCACCACCATCGGTTCAGTGTTTTCGCTCACTTCCCTGTTTCTCCATTTCCAATCCCTCTCCTTTCTCTACACAGTTCTTTGTCACGCTCCTGATGGTCTGTCCTCAACCCTCTGCACACTTCAGCCTTCTTTCACCACCAGGCTGCCTTTGTGCACACCTTTGCCGCCCCAGGCAAAAAAGCCGCCCCCCGGCGGGGAGCGCGGCAGGGGAGGGTGCTGAGCCCGGCCACAGCCCAGCTCTCCCCGGCCGGCCGGAGCGCCGGGGGGAGGGCGGCGAGCCCGCCGCGGCCCCGCTCTCTCCCCGGCCGGCCGGAGCGCCGCGGGGAGGGCGGCGAGCCCGCTGCGGCTCCGCTCTCGGGCCTGAGCGCCGCCCCCCTCCAGGTGCCACCCCGAGCACATGCTTGGTAGGGTGGTGCCTGGAGCCGGCCCTGTCCCCAAGTTATCAACAGACTGTGCTGCTACTGCTCTTATTCAGGGTTGGGAGACAGCAGGAGGGTGACTTGTAACTGGTGCTGGCCACTCCTGGTTCCCTGGCTGGCTGCATTACGGGGTAGTTTGGTGAGAAGGAAGAGCCCTGAAGCAGGAGCGGTTGGGCTGAATGACAAGACAGAAGCTGCAAATATTACTCTTCCTTGTCATGTACCTGTTTGCTAACAAGTTGAATACATTTTAATATTTTACAAGTTAGTCACAAACTGCCCCAAGTGAGTGTGTTTCCATTTTAAAGTTATGCTGAATCCCCCTCCTCCCATCCGATGTGGCCTAGTGGATAGAGCACTGGAGCAAGACTCCGGAGATGTGGATTGTATTTTCAGCTCTGCCATTGGCTCATTGTGTAACCTTGGGCAAACCACTTCCCCTCTGTGCCTCCATTTCCTCATCTTTAAAATGGGGATGACCTAATGTGCAAAGAACATTGAGATCAAATAAAAAGTGCTATCTATGAACTAGGTATTAGTGTTATAAGGGGACCCTAGAGAACTTTGATAAATTCCAAATATTAATCCTGCCTCCTCCCCCCAAATCAAATTTCTATGTCCATGTTTCAACTGTCCTTCCTATTTTTCCCCCAAGATGACACCTCCTCAGGAGATATGGGGGGGTGGGGGGGATGGAGTGGCTTCTGCATTGCCTCTAATTTATCACTTGAAAACTCCACACCCCAAAATGTCAAAAGGAAATGCAGGAAGTTGAATGATTTTCAGGAACAAGACACTGATAGTCTTAAAACCAGCAGTGATTTGAGCTGAGGTGGCTGGGTGGGGTCACATCTCCAGAAAACGAATTAGAAAACTGATAAACTACCTGGCCAGCATCTGTGTGTGAGAGTCTGAAGAGCTGTTCAGTGTTTACAATCAACACCAGGTGCCTGGAGCTGATTACTAAAATTAGAAGAAGGTACATGCTGGCCCACTAGGCATTTGAAGAAAGATGAAAACAATTGGTGGATTTATGGATATAGCTAAGAGGAAGGACATCTCACAGGGGGTAAGAGCTCCTGCCTGCCCTGACTTCTGTGGACCCCAATAAGTTGGAGGCTTGTATCTGATGGGGGGGCTACTGCCAGTTTCAGGCATTCAAAAATCATGAGTCAGGCCCCCAAACATCCTAAGATTGGCTTAAAAAAATTGAAATGTAACCCCTCCCCCATCCCCCCTCACATTTTGGCTTCTTTTTATATGCTTTCTGTTTTTTGAACCTCTAGGGCTCAACTTTTCAAGCTTTTTCAACAGTCATTTAAAAAAAATGAAAAACGGACTTTGTAATGTTTTCACCTGACTCCAGGAGCTTGGGGCTTTAAGAAAGATATCAAATGTGAGATTCAAGATAAAAATAATGAGAGTTGGAAATACTGCTTGTTAATGGCACTGAAGTATCTTCACTTAGAAGGGTGAGTTAGCAAGAAGCACATGATAAAACAAAGGTACAGGGAATCTCCGCATTTAATTTCTTACTGCAAAAATCAGCCAGTTGTGATTTCTTACTCACCTTTCTAAGTCAGCGCATATTTATAAATTTGAAATCTCCCTGATACCATAAAAAAGGAGCAGCGCTGTCCCTGCATAGGGCTAAAGTGTTGTCTTATTTGTATTTCACTAGCACCTAGGGGCACCTTGTGGTATATGCTATACAGAGAGGTAGGAAAGAATCCCTGTCCCAAAGAGCTCTCCATCTAGGTTATAACAAGATGCAGCAGGAGGATGAGACACAATGGGGCTGGGGGAGGAAGAGGAGGGAGCATTAAGGCTGTGTCTACACTACACCACTTTTAGCAACATGGCTGTGTCGCCACAGCCATGCTGCTAAAAGTCGTGCAGTGTAGCCGCTGTTTGTCGGCTCTCCTGCCAACAAAAAACTTCTACCCTCAATGAGCAGTGTTTGTGTTGCTGTTCATACTGGCACTTGTCATGGCAAAACTTGTCTTTTTTTGGGGGGGGTAGGGGACTGGGAGGGTTAATACTTCTGAAAGACAAAAGTTTAGTAGTTCAAGTGCCAGTGTAGACCTAGCCTTAATTGAGCCAGTTATCTTACACTAACTAGAGATCTCATTATGAGCTGCTAAATGTAGTCTTGCAGTATTCAACTGCACACCACTTCGTAGCATTGAATGAGTGTTTCCTTCAGGCCTGGCTGGATGTGCTTGATCTGTGTCTCCCCCACTTGGTTTGATTGAATTGGATATTTATGGGATGAAAAGCTGTTACATTTTAATGACTCTTTAAACTGACAATCAATATTCCTTTTTACCCCACTCCTCTGTTGGACTTTGAAACTCTAATAAAACTAATTGTATGTCCTCTTTTATTTTCATCACTGTGCAAAACCCCTGGAAGACCTTCCTTGTCCTCTCCCCCACAAACCCCCAGGTAAACACTCTGAGCTGCGCACTGTAGCTAGGATTGCATAGCAACTGTTGCTTCGGGTACCTTTTGACAGCTGTGGTGCCCCTTTTTAAACCTTTATCTTTTTTCCCTAGTTAAAAGCCAGCATGAGTAGGCCGTTTTAATCCTTTCTGGCAGACAGATGAGCTAATGAAATGTTCTTTTCTCTTTGATTTAAATCTGTTCCTCTTGGCAACACTGTTTCAGGCTTTCACTCTAGCTAGCTGAACAGATTTCTTTTTAAAGAAAGCAAGTTTTTCACACTGGGAAAACCTCTTGATTGTGACCAGAGTGGAGCGATTTAAATCTGATTTAATCAGGTTGAGGCTTTATACACCTAATTTACAACTTTTGCTATTGTAACTTTAGATTAAAATTTAGTTACACATGCTGCTTCTTAAGAAGAACACTACTGGAAGGACATCTCATTTGTATTTTACAAAACTGCTATAGGCAAAGAACAAAACATTGAAAATTAAAGCCCAGATCCTGCACACACTTAAGCAGGTATGTAACTTCGCTCACCCAAGTAGTTCCATTGAATTCAATAGTTCTGCTCATGTGCTTAAAGTTAAGCATGTGCATAAGTGTTTGCAGCATCAGAAGCTACTGTATTTTTGATTATTCTTTCCTTTAGAGGCATCACTTGAAAACAAAACTGCTTCAGTATTTAATGACCTATGTTTAGGTTTTTCAATGCATTAACAAAGGCATTGGAACTCTTTACACACAGGCCAACAGTTTCAAAAAATAGGACCCTAAAATCAGGATTCTAGGAAAATATTTAGGCACCTCAGAGTGGGATTTTCAAAAGCATCTAAGGACTTGTCTATGCTTAAAATGCTGCAGCTCTTCAGTGTAGATATTACATACACCAATGGGACGACTTCTCCTGTCAGCATAGGTAACCCACCTCTGTGAGAGGTGGTAGCTAGGTCAACGGGAGAATTCTCCCATCGACCCAGTGCTGTTTATACTGGGGGGTTAGGTCGGTTTAATTGTGTCGTTCGGGGCTCTGGATTTTCATACCGAGTGACATAGTTATACAGACCTAAGTGACTTCATACTGATGGAGTATAGCCTGGCTGAAACACTTTCCGCTTTCTTGATTTGTAGCTATAGAACGTGTTGGAAAATGGCGTTGGTTGCAAATCTGGCACAGGCTGTTTACCTATAAATGTCAGTCGAAATTTCAACGCCACAACTGAACTTAGCTGTCCTTGTTTAAATTTAAAGCATGTAATAAATCATCTTGATTAAAGCCAAACAGGACAGAACTTTGTTTTCTTGATACTTTCCAGGTTGTACAGTCCTGGATTGT
The DNA here is from genome assembly GCF_028017835.1 of Emys orbicularis. Lineage (NCBI taxonomy): Eukaryota > Metazoa > Chordata > Testudines > Emydidae > Emys > Emys orbicularis. The sequence goes on from NC_088690.1 coordinate 90,528,751, forward strand.
TTTCCAAACTGCAAAAAGCTTTTGAAGACATCTGTGATTGAGTGGGAAGAAGGAGTGATTTAGTATTTATGGAACTGATTGTTAGTTTAGCTAGACCTTAGTTACACAAGAACACAGAGGTTCTCACAGAGATCCGCCAGTGCACTCTTCTAAAATTTCTGTGCCAAGTGCTAGGATAGCTTTAGGTGAGTCATAAAGTCCAGAGGGGGAACTTTAAAAACTGATTCAAAATGATCTCTGAAAGTGAGAGACTAATGCATGAACTCTGTGCCCTAATTCACTCTTGAATCTTAGAGTTTCTTTTTGGTTCAGTGACTGTGTCACTATTTCTCTCCTGCTTCACTGTTGGAATTTTAAGGCTGAATTTTGTTTTAATAAATAACATGCTTTTCGGCACAATGGCTGCTGCTCTATAGACATTCGTAAGGTGTTCATAAAATAGTGTAGAACACATCCTTTGGCTATAAAATATTGCTCTGTGGCAATACCTGAAGAAGCTCAAAAAATATGGAGGATGTTGTCATTTTCTGAAAGTTAGACAAGTTTTTTTGACACAACGAGTAGAATTAAAACTTGTCGTGTCACCTTTTTAATCTGCTGATGAATGACAAAGATGAACAAAGGAAAACATCACCTTGAACAGCAAGATCTTACTGTTTTTTTTTTTTTTTTTTTTTACTTTCATATTTTAGACTTAATAACAATAACAAATTTGTACAGCGTACAGCTCTGATGTTCAAAGGCTCTTTCTGTTAGTTTGAAAAATGGATTGAGGAAGGGAAGATTCTAAGGGTGTGTAGTAGCACTGATCACTGCAGAAGCAAAAAGGAATGATAACCTGCGTGTCACTCATATGTAACCATACATCAAAGTACACCGCTACCTCGATATAACACGAATTCAGATATAACGCGGTAAAGCAGTGCTCCGGGGGGGGGCGGGGTTGCGCACTCCTGTGGATCAAAGCAAATTCAATATAACACAGTTTCACCTATAACGTGGTAAGATTTTTGGCTCCCGAGGACAGCGTTATATCGAGGTAGAGGTGTAGTTGGTTTGAATTTGCAGCAAACAAATAATCTAAAGCGAGAGACTCTTTTTAGTGAATCTGTTTATTGCTGCCTTTGAACTATGTTGAAAATTTCACAGTGCAGAAGGCATTAATTACTGCATTCTTAACTTCGCACCAAACTAACCCTATCATTATTCCATTATCTCTCGATTGGTCACCTACTGGGAATCAAATGTGTGTGACACTGCTTCCTTTCAGGAAAGGTGAATGGAGACCTGAACACACTGCTTTTCTAGTGGCAATGCTCTTTATAACTACTTTTGAGAAGTAGATGACTAATTCTGGGGAAAGCCATAGTCCAGTACAGTGGGAAATGTAGCCTAAAGAAGTTGAGTGCAGCACAGCCATCCTGGCTCTGTGAAAATGTATACTCTCTCCTAATCCCATAGGAATTATTTATGTTAATTACTTGGTTACTGTATACTTTTCCTAACCTTTCAATGACCTGATCTTAATGAGGCTCTGCCAGACAGGAAGAAAAAGAAATTCTGCAAAAGCAGGGCAAAGTTGGAGCTGCCTGAGGGCTTTGTCTTCCCTTTTGTAGCATGTGCATTTTAGCTTTCAGATAACATATCTGAACGAGTTTTCTTTCTGAATATCGATCTTCTTTATCTGCTGAGTTTCCCCAAATCATGTTGTTTCTCCACACTTGACTGCAAGCCTTTCACCAAGCCCCTTTCAGACTGTCAGAATAAATGGCCGTTAAATGATTTATGGAGGGGTGGTATAAATTAGGGGCTACTGGAAGCAAAGAACTGGGATTTGGGGCTACTACACTGTAGTCCGGGCTCTGAAGCCTCACTTCACGTGAAAGTCCCTATGGTCCTATCTTGATGGGTCAATGGGTAGATACGCTGGCGGTAGGGATAGGATACAGAGTGACCTAGACAAATCAGAGGATTGGGCAAAAAGAAATCTGATGAGGTTCAATAAGGACAAGTGCAGAGTCCTGCACTTAGGATGGAAGAATCCCATTCACTGCTACAGACTAGGGACCGAGCGGCTAGGCAGCAGTGCTGCAGAAAAGGACCTAGGGGTTACAGTGGACAAGAAGCTGGATATGAGTCAACAGTGTGCCCTTGTTGCCAAGAAGGATAACGGCATTTTGGGCTGTATAAATAGGGGCATTGCCAGCAGATCGAAGGACGTGATCATTCCCCTCTATTCGACATTGGTGAGGCCTCATCTGGAGTATTGTGTCCAGTTTTGGGCCCCACACTACAAGAAGGATGTGGAAAAATTGGAAAGAGTCGAGCGGAGGGCAACAAAAATGATTAGGGGTCTGGAGCACATGACTCATGAGGAGAGGCTGAGGGAACTGGGATTGTTTAGTCTGCAGAAGAGAAGAATGAGGGGGGGATTTGATAGCTGCTTTCAGCTACCTGAAAGGGGGTTCCAAAGAGGATGGATCTAGACTGTTCTCAGTGGTAGCAGATGACAGAACAAGGAGTAATGGTCTCAAGTTGCAGTGGGGGAGGTTTAGGTTGGATATTAGGAAAAACTTTTTCACTAAGAGGGTGGTGAAGCACTGGAATGGGCTCCCTAGGGAGGTGGTGGAATCTCCTTCCTTAGAGGTTTTTAAGGTCAGGCTTGACAAAGCCCTGGCTGGGATGATTTAGTTGGGGATTGGTCCTGCTTTGAGCAGGGGGTTGGACTAGATGACCTCCTGAGGTCCCTTCCAACCCTGATATTCTATGAACAAGGGGAGATATGGCTTTCAATCAGATCAGCTTCATAAAGTTAGTTTAACATGACTGAAAAGCCCTTTAGGGATGCCTACACTAGGGAAAAGGCTTTAAAAAAAAAAAAAAAAATGGTTAGCTCACACACCTCTTCCTACAGTAGAGCAGGCCTTAATGCAGATTAAAACATAAGATGACATATTTGTAGGTGTTCAAAGAATTTTGAATCTGAGTACAGCTATTGGGCATTCCATATTTTATGGGTACTTGAGTGATTACCTATTGCATTGCAGTTTGGCACATTAAATTAGTGTATGTCATTAGATCTTTACCAGGTAACTCAGAGCTCACTTTTGAGGGTGGGGAGAGAGCTGTTGTAAAATGTGTGCATTTGTCTTTAAGACAATCCTGGACAAAGAGGGGAACTTCCGAGTGCTAGACATCTTTAAAAATAAGCAACTTATCCAGGTGCCTAAGGTGGATTTAGGAGCCTAATTTTAGTTACCTGTTGGAAATTTTGGCCTCTGAATCTGTTCTGAAGTGAAAGCAGGTCTCACTACGATAGAAAGACCCATTTCTTGATAAGCTTGCTTGTCCCCAACATTTTTTCGCCTTTCCGCGCCCTCCCCCTCTACCTTAAGTGTGTGTGTGAAATCCAAAATCAAAATTCAAATGGAAACGGTAGGGGAATGAGCTGTATTTCTTCAGTTATAGGTTCAGTATTTTCTGAGTATAAAAAAGTTATTTGTTCAGTTATTTGTGAGTATAACAACAAACACTATTTGCTCAGTGATTACCTTGAGCTTGTTGCTATCTTCCTGTAGTACTGACAATTCTGATTCAAAACTTTTGATTGATTTTCTGTCCTACCTTAACGTTCACTCTCCTTGGCCTCTGCTTTTCTTTTAACTTCGTACTCCCACGCTCTCCAGCTGTCATGAGTCTGAATCATAACATTTCATTAATCCCGTTTATTCTAAATCTGTAAATGGATTTTAAATATCTGGGTCTTTTCCCACTGTAGCTATTCATGTAGCAGAGTGAAGTGGAGAAGTATTGTCTTTTCAGACTGATGTGGAGGTGATGTTCTGGCCCCTCAGCACAAAGGATGGAAATCAAAAGCTGATATCTGTAGATGGAGGCCACCACAAACATTTCCTCAGTGGAAGGAGACTGAGGAGGGAAAAGGAACTGATGAATATATGACAGTTTTGGTTATATCTGCATTAGTGCTTTTTATCACATTTCCTAAGGGTGGTAGCAAAGGGGTGGCAGGCAACATTTGTGTAGACTCAAGAGGAAAGGTAGTCTTGTCAAGAGAGGAAAGGCCAGAGGCTACGGTACTAGCGTAGCATTTGCGAGACATTCATTAAGTTCCTGCTACCGGATTTCGTATGTGACCTTGAGTAAGTCCTTAGGGCATGTCTATGCTGCTACGGCACAGCTATGGCAATGCAGCTGTGCCACAGGAGTGGGCCAGTGGTGGGCAACCTGCGACCCGTGCCGCTTCCTGCAGCTCCCATTGGCTGGGAACGGTGAACCACGGCCACTGGGAGCTGTGGGCGGCTGTGCCTGCGGACGTTCAATGTAAACAAACTGTCTCACGGCCCGCCAGCAGATTACCCTGACGGGCTGCAGGTTGCCCTCCACTGGTATAGACCCTTCCTACATCAATGGAAGGGTTGTTCCTATCAGTGCAGTTCATCCACCTCTCTGAGGCTAGGTCTACACTACGGGGGGGGGGGGGGGGGTCGACCTAAGATACGCAACTTCAGCTACGTGAATAGCATAGCTGAAGTGGCGTATTTTAGGTAGACTTACCTGGCTGTGAGGACGGCGGTGAGTCGACCGCGGCTGCGCCGCCGTCGACTCCGCTTCCGCCTCTTGCCGCGGTGGATTTCCAGAGTCGACGGCAGAGCCATCGGGGATCGGTTTTATCACGTCTTCACTAGACGCGATAAGTCGATCCCCAATAGATCGATCACTACCCGCCGGATCGGCGGGTAGCAAAGACGTGCCCTGAGCGGCATTACTGCACCTGCAGCAGGGATTAGGTCACCCTAACAGTGGCACTCAGGGCACAATTTCTTTTCACAACCCTGAGCGACGTAGCTATGTCAATCTAATTGTTAAGTGTAGGCCAGGTCTTAGTTTCTCTGTGCCTCTATTCCTCATCTGTAAAATGGGGATAGTAGCACTTCCCTGTCACAACTGGGGTGTCTGAAAGGAAGAAGACTGCGAGTGTTGAAATACTATGGCAGTGGAGGCTATTGGTTAAAACAACAGCACTTGGGTAGCAGTGATAGAAACCTAAAGAAAAATACTAAACATGAGTGGCTATAGGGACTTGATATGCAGCTAGATTCCACGGAGCTGGGTTGGACAGATCTATAAGCAATGCTTGGAATGGCAGAACAAAGGTCAGAAACTCTCCAGTATTTCTTAATCTGCCTCATTTCTCCCTTTGCCCAGAGCACTTCTCCAATTTTATTGTAGGCCTCATACTGCTACAGGCCATATAGTTATTGAAGTGTGTTTCCATTCAACCAAGAAGGTAATATTTACCCACCAGATTGATAGAATGTTTAGAGGAACAATTTGGCTCTGCATTGGGAGTCTCTTCTGACTTCTTAGCAAGTGTTGCATATTGAATGTAGTATGTATAGAGCTATTTGCAGAGAACCCTTTCTCTGTGTCTATCTGTTTTACACCATATGAGTTTGAAAACATACTACTGTATTTACAGGTTTTTTTCCCCATGGATAGGTATGTAAACAAATACAAGAATACTAGGAGCACAGGAACTCTCCATTGGAAGGAAAAGCCTAAGAACATGGTATAAGCTTCAACTTGCCAGCTTGTTTCTGGGATCCAGACCTTCCATGTCTAGCTTCAGATAAAGACCTTTTCTTTTTCCCACTGGGGAGTTGTGAAGGATGGAAAGTAGGCCTTTCCGATGGCAACCTGAATGCAGTATAAAATTGCAATGAATGTGTATAACTGAAAAATGTTTAGACTTTGATTAAACCAGTTTGAGTGTTGAAAAATAATACTTCTAGTGCAGGATGTTGAAGGGAAGTCACGTTAATCACAGCTGACTAGTTCCATATTGAAAGAGAATGCATCCATGTGAGTGATTTAGGGCTTTTATATATATATGTTGGGAAAACTTTCACCAGTGTAACAAAAAAATTTAAAATTGATCTAATTATATTGGCGCAAACCAGGGCTGCCCAGAGGATTCAGGGGGCCTGGGGCAAAGCAATTTCGGGGGGCCCTTCCATAAAAAAAATTGCAATGCTATACAATACTATATTCTCTTGGGGGCGCCTGCGGGCCCTAGGGCAAATTGCCCCCACTTGCTTCCCCCCTCCCCCCCACGGGCGGCCCTGGGAGAAATAAACCTTCCGCATCTCGGCACAAACCCAGTTTTGAGAAAGCTTCTTTACAAGGTATCACTGGTTCTCAGCATCAGCTAGTGCTAAAAGGCACTAAAGCTCATTAAAAGGGTTGGACAAATATTTTCTGTCAAAACCTTTTTTGGATCGAAAACTAGGGGTTTTTAAAAAGCAGAAAAAATCACGGACAATGTCTGCTTTCCTTCAAAATTTGTTGTGGTTTTTCTAATTGAAAAGCTGAAATTAGTCTGCTAAAACCTGAATATGGTTTGGGGTTTCAGAAGTGTGTGGCCAAATATTTGCTGCTTGTTGTGTTTGATTGTTAAAAGAAACAATAAAAAAATTCTGCTTAAAAAAAATCCAAAACTTTTGAACCACCTCAGCTTGTGACCAAACGCCTGAGCCCATCCAGTCAGAGATTTTTCCAGGTTTCTGATAGTCTGCTGGCTTCCTTGACTCATATCTGTCTCCATAACTTTGGGTTCATTTAGGTTAGAACATAAGAATGGCCATACTGGGTCAGACCTAAGGTCCATCCAGCCCAGTATCCTGTCTACCGACAATGGCCAGTGCCAAGTACCCCAGAGGGAGTGAACCTAACAGGTAATGATCAAGTGATCTCTCTCCTGCCATCCATCTCCATCCACCCTCTGACAAACAGAGGCTAGGGACACCATTCCTTACCCATCCTGGCTAATAGCCATTAATGGACTTAACCTCCATGCATTTATCTGTTTCCTAGAGACTGGCTCCATGGGGTCCCTCACAAACTGGAGACGGTTATTGTGGGTTTGTCTTTAGTATAGCTTATGTACATACTCCACGAACTGAGCATTTGAGCTTGTTCCAGAATCTGGGATGAGCCTATGTTGTGAAAACTAAAATGCTCAAAATAGCACATGCATGTGAATAGACACAGGGTGCTAAAATTAAATTAACCCAGGGGGTCTCAAACTGGGAGTCAGGACCCCTCAGGGGGTCACAAGGTTATTACTGGGGGTCGCGAGCTGCCAGCCTCCACCTCAAACCCCGCTTTGCCTCCAGCATTTATAATAGTGTTAAATATATAAAAAAGTATTTTTAATTTATAAGGGGGGTCGTACTCAGAGGTTTGCTATGTGAAAGGGGTCACCAGTACAAACGTTTGAGAACCACTGAATTAACCCCTCTGAAGCCTCAGGGAATGCAGGGTGGGGGGGCGGGTCCTCCCTTGGTAGGGTTGGGAAGGAGGTAGGTGGTGTAGGATATTGCTCTTCTCATGTGATCCCTCCCACAGTGGCTAATTTTAAATGAAGCTACCCTCCCCTGACATGAATCTCCCTATGGCACTGAAATAAAATATAGACTATAATTTGGCATTTGAGAAGTGAAAGGGACGGCAGCCGTAATAGAAAAGCTAACAGCTTGGCTCTTCTGCAAGCCTCAAACTGCTGAATGAGCTTTAGGGTAGAGAAGGCTGTGCCTCCCAAACAGCCTGTCCCTGCCCCCTATCCGACCCCCACCCACTTCCTGCCCCCCGACTGCCCGCCCCCCTCAGAATCCCCGACCCATCCTGTTCCTTGTCCCCTCACCGTCCCCCAGAAACCCCCCCAACCACCATGCTGGGACCCCACCCCTGCTCCCTGTCCCCTGACTGCCCCGACCCCTATCCACCCCCCCCGCTGAGTCCTGACAGACCCCCAGAACGCCCACGATCCAACCCCCCCGTTCCCTGACCACCCCCCCCAACCTCTGCCCCCTCCCTGTCCCTTATCCAACCCCCCGGCCCCTTACCCCCGGCTCCCCCCTCACCCGGAGCCTCAGCGCGCCGCATCCAGGAGCATCCCTGGACAGCGCTGCAGCGTGGCTCCGGCGGGGCCTGAGCTCCTCCCCGCTCAGAGCCGCGTGGTAAGGGGGCAGGGCTGCGAGCTCCAGTGGGGCCTGAGCTCCCGCCGCTCGGCCCGCAACTCGTAGCCCTGCCCCCTTACCACACGGCTCTGAGCGGGGAGGAGCTGAGGCCCCACCGGAGCCAGGGACGCTCCTGGATGCGCTGAGGCTCCAGGAGAGGAGCCTCATCCATTCTCGTGGGGGCCCCTGCGGAGCCCGGAGCCTGGGGCAAATTGCCCCACTTGCCCCCCCCGCCCGCCCCCCAGGCGGCCCTGGCGCAAACCTCTGATTTAAAGCTTTTCGATTGATTCAGGTTTCCAAGCGTGAACCAGACCTAAATCTGGCAGTGACTAACTTTTGTGGTAAATTATTTTAGGACATTTCTCCACTGCAGAGTTAATTGGGCTCATTGGTATCTGGTTTAGTATAGCCTGGGTGCGAGCAGCCACGCTGCAAAGCAATTACCTGAGTTTTGTGTCCTTGCTGTTGCCCAAGCTTTAGACCAGTGTTTTTCAACCACTGTTCCGCGGCACACTAGTGTGCCGCGAGATGTTGCCTGGTGTGCCGTGGGAAAAAAATATTAAACCATGCTTGAATGTCGGAACTGGTTACTAAAATTTTTGAATCCCACCACTGATGTTAAGGACTATAAATAGCTCAGAATATCAGCTTTGTGTTCAGCCAAACAGGCCCAGGTTGCGCACTGAATAAAGTATTTTATAATTTTTCATATTTCTGTTTACTTACTATTTCATAATAAAGTAATTATAAAATACTTTCTTTGTGTTTATTTGATTCCTATTCAAGAGAATTACTTTATATATAGTCAATATAGGCACAGAGTTAAATTTTTTAACATTTTCTAATGGTGGTGTGCCTCGTGATTTTTTTCATGAAACAAGTGTGCCTTTGCCCAAAAAAAGGTTGAAAAACACTGCTTTAGACTATACCTCCAGATGAGCCATCAGCCCTGGCTGAAATGCGAGAGAGAGGGGGGATTTGTGTTTGAAGGGTAGGGGAATTAAGGATAAAACATGAGTGAGAGCCAGAGGTAACTCTGAAGTGAAAACATACCTTAAAAGTTGGTGTGTAGAAGGGAAATGACAAGATTTTTTTTTTTTTTTTTAAACTTCTTTAGCCCCTCTGAAAGCCTGAAAGGGAGTGATTTTTCTTTTTAAAAGAAGTAAATTAAATTGGCATTAGTAATACAGGTCTTGTCGGCAGTGAGACTTTGGTGATGCAAGTATTTGCTCTAATCACTAAGCAACACAACTTCAAAAGTACCACTGAAGCAATTTATACTTTTTAAGGTGTATTTCTTGCCCACTCCCCCCCCCCCCCCCCGCCACACGCAACCCAACATATTGTGTGTGCATATTTAAAAAAAAAAACACACATGGGCATATGCATAGTGGTATTGATAGTCTTGGTAGCATGGTAGGATTTTTCTGTTTCGGGCACTTGTATAAACCTTTCTGAATATTTGTAATTTTAAGTCTCCACTTGCCCATTCCAGTGAAATTGGTGGTGGTAATCTCTTCATTGCTCCCTTTTTAGTTCTACTAGGATCTATTGAATCATTACCATGACGGGGGTGCCTTGCAAGGCATATGACAGACGTTGAGGCAGGGTATTATGGTCTTGTCTTTAAGCTTGTAATTTGACCTAACATAGCAGTTGGAGTATTGCGCGTCTCTCATTTAGGTGGTCAGCATTGCAGAAGAGACTAAGAATACTTTGGTACCTACTTGGTTAGAGACCCATGGAGTGTCAACGCTGCTGGAAAAGAAAACAGGAGGGACATATTTGCACTAGAAAGAGCTGAAATTCTAGCTAAAATGATATACAGGCACTCATCTTCAACACATAATTAATTAAAAGAATGGGTTAAGTGCATGTGTTAGTTGATTTCTTAAAGCCAGTTTTTACTTGACAGTAACGTGATTTTCCTGATAGGTCTCTCTCTATACTATAGCATGCTCAGAAATTGAGGTGTTTTCCTGTCCCTTTCCATGAGAAATCTGGGAGAATCTGAGTTTTTAAACAAAGATATTGAATACATTGATGTCAATGTTGGCTAAAACCCCAACATTACCAGAAAGTCATTTGTCAATAGACAAGTGACATGTGTATTTTGAACAGGTTTAGTTTTTATATGGACTCCATTATATACCCAATCATTAAGAGTATACATTTTAAATTAGACTATTATTTAAAGCAGTTACATTTTGAGTTAGCACTATAGCTACTGCCCTGTTCTCTCTATTTAAATAGCAGATGCTTAGGTTCAGAACAGTTTTTTTCCCCAAAAAGATAACTTGCTATAGAAATGGCTTGTTTTTTCCAGTATATATTTCTATTATCTGAAAAGTTAAATGTCACAGTTCATAATTTAGCAGATTGCTTTGCTTAGATACATGCTTATCTTGGATTTTTTGTTCACTTCTGAAACCCTGTGCAGTATAAAACTCTTGAAATAGGAGCAGATTCTCTTTTCATATTGAAATACAGTTTTCCTACAGAATGCAATTGCATCTCCCAGGATGTGCTGCCAAGCTTTCTGCTATATAAAAATGCTAATGAATTCCAACATCTGCTTCTATAAGATCCTGAACAAATGTTCAATAGATAAATTATTGTTAAGCAGATGCAGTCAATCTAATTCAAGATGGCTGCGAAGATGGGGTTACTTAGTTTTAAGGCAGAAAGCAAATTCTAAATCAGAGAAAAGTAGATGGATGGTTAAACTCAAGGAGCAAGTTGTTTAGACCACTTGTTTATTTATTTATTTTTTTTTAAAAAGGCCTCTGGTGTCTTGAGACTTCTCTGGAAGTATATTAGTGCGTTCTTAATTTATCTGCACTTGTGCTTCAGGGAGCTGCCTTTGTGTATCCAAAGGAAGAACCGAGTTGTGGGTCTTGCTGATATTTGATCTCTGAACCAAATTTTAAATCTCTTGTCTAACCATATCCTAAGGCTTTCCTGATCGTGGGGTTGATGTGCACTCCTTTAGCTACTGAGAGCTGTTTGAATAATAGAATAAAAATGTAGGGATTTATCAGAGGGAAGATAGGAGAACAAATAGAGAGGTCTTGTTCTTTCCCATTTCTCATTGCACTTCGTATCCTCTTATTTTGCATTATATTTTATAGGCTCTTCTTTTTACAAACCTCTTTATGTTTATGGTGACTGATTTTAGGACGGGTTTTTGTATTTAAACTTACAACCATCTGAGCCTGAGCTGCACTGCAAAAACTACCCATTGCTGATGACAAGACTCAGCACTGGGTAAGCTGAATATTGGATAACAGCAGCGAGGGTATACAAGGGCCAGTGGTGTTCAGCACTGTTCTAAAAAACATGCTTAAAATCTGCTTGGGTTTATTTGGATGGATTTTGGGGAAGAGGAATTTACTCAGGCTTTTTCTCCCTCCCTTTCAAATTTCTTACTGCTTTTTTTTAAAGCACTTTTATTATTTATCTGCCACAATCATCTCTACTGAAGTAGCACCCAAGGACCCACCCAGGGATTTGGGTCCCATTGTGCTAGGCATTTTATGGAGATGTGCTAATTAAAAATAAATTGCACAGATTTTTATTTTGTAAATTTATCTTAATACCACATAGAAGAATCTTATAAATGTTCTGTGCTATGGAAACAAGCTCCTTTTGAGATCCTTGCAGGGAAAATATTACTCAATTGCAAATCAACTTCACTTTTTTTTTTTAATTTATTTTTTGGTCTGACTCTGTTCCTAAACCTTGGAATGTGATAGAAGTCCTCATGGGGAGGTGGGCTTATCCTTTGGTAGGGTTACCATTCATCCGGATTCTGCCGGACATGTCCGGCTTTTTTGAGTTAAAAATAGCGTCCGGGGGGAATTTTTAAATGTCCGGATTTCCCCCCCATGCAGAGCGCACGCGGCTGACAGGGCAGCCGGCCAGATCGTGCCACTTGCACGGGGCTCTGACAGCCAGAGCCCCTCCTCCGCTTCCCCCTCCTCTCCCCTGCAACTTGAGACCACTCCCCTCCTCTCTCTCCCTCCCTCCCTCCCCCTCCCTGCATTCGCAGATCGCCGGCCGGCCGTTCGCCTCGGACCTCCGGCAGTCTGGAGCTCCTCCCCCTGCTCCCCCCTCCCCTGCTGCCCAGCGCGCCGCTCCGCAGCACTCTGTTCTGAGCGGCACGGTAAGGGGGCCAGGGGGGTCAGAGAAGGGGCAGGGAGGTTCTGGAGGGGGCAGTCAAGAGACAGGGAGCAGGGTTGGATGGGTCGGGAGTTCGGGGGGAGCTGTCTGGGGTTTGGGGGTGTAAGGTTTTGGGCAGTCAGGGTACAGGTAGGGGGTAGGATCTTAGGGGGGCAGTTAGGGTGGGGGGGTGTCTCAGGAGGGGGCAGTTAGGGGACAAGGAACAGGGAGGCTTAGGTAGGGGGTGGGGTTCTGGAGGGCAGTTAGGAGCAGGGGTCCCAGGAGGGGGCAGTCAGGGGACAGGGAGCAGAGGGGTTTAGATGGGTCGGGAGTTCTGGGGGGGGGCTGTCAGGGGGTGGGGAGTGGTTGGATGGGGTGTGGGAGTCCCTGGTGTCTGTCTGGGGGTGGGGGTGTGGATAAGGGTTGAAGCAGTCAGGGGACAGGTAGGGGGTAGAGTCCTAGGGGGCCAGTTAGGATGGGGGGAGGGTCTCAGGAGGGGGCAGTCAGGGGACAGGTAGGGGATAGGGTCCTAGGGGGCCAGTTACGATGGGGGGAAGGTCTCAGGAGGGGGCAGTCAGGGGACAAGGAGCAGGGAGGCTTAGGTAGGGGGTGGAGTCCTGGGGGGCAGTTAGGGGCAGGGGTCCCAGGAGGGGGCAGTCAGGGGACAAGGAGTGGGGGGGAGGGTTGGGGGTTCTGAGGGGGGTGGGAAGTGGGAGGGAGTGGAAGGGGCGGGGCCGGGGCTAGGGCAGGACGGGGGCGGGGCTCCTCCCGTCCTCTTTTTTGATTGTTGAAATATGGTAACCCTACCTTTCGGGAGATTCGTTTAGGATTCCAATACCTTTGGCTGGGTCAGCTTCACTAAGTCTTTAAGGAAAGACAACATTGGTGACACAACTTCAGAATAGTGCAAGCGTGTACCCATCTCTGTAAAGTCTGCTATAGTCCTAAATTGTGTGGGCCTGCTTGACTTGCATGTATCTAGTGTTGGTATTTGGCATATTAGAGTTGCTCTTAAAGACAAGGAAGCTTAGGTTGAAAGATACCTTATATTCACATGGCAAGACTTGATCAGACCTCACTTCCTGCCTTTTTCCCTTGCCCCAGTAAATACTTCCGGAGCTCATAGTTCACCAGTGTACCAGAGTTGCACACCTTTGTCTTGCACAGATAGACAAAATACAGTGTTTGCACAGACCCTTGCAAGTCTGCATATACACCCCCTGATGAGTTTTGGGTTTAAGTCCACAAAACTCGGGCTAGCCCCGCTAGAAGAGCAGGTTCCCCATGCTGCATGATGGATCTGTGAATTCTACATGCTTACTAATGCCAACTAGCATCAGGATCCTTTGAATCTAGGTGACCTTGGGCTGAGTTGTTGTTGTTGTTGTTGTTGTTGTTGTTTTGTTTTTTGAGTCAATTTTGAAATCCATCTTTAAATTTTTATTTATTTATTTTATTTTTTTAAAGGCAAATTTGAAGAAAAGGAGGATCGCGTTCCAAAGCTGGAGCAGTTAAATAACTTGGCTTACATGTGCAATGTGAACGTGGTGCTAAACAAAAAAGACCTGCTCAAGATGGAACTACTACTCTTGGAAAACTTCAACTGGAATCTCTGCCTGCCGACTCCAGCACACTACATTGACTACTACCTCTTCGCCTCTGTTGGCGAGAAGGACCTTCACAATGGCTGGCCCATCACATCCCTGACCAAAGTCAAAGCTTTCATGGAAAAATATGCTTACTACTTCCTTGATTTCTCAGTACAAGGTAATATCTCAGTCCAACTGTGAGAGGTGGGGTCTGTAGAGGTTTACCCTTGGGTAGTCTTCCAGTGGACTAATGGCAAAAATCCATAGCAGACAAATGCTTTTAAAACGGGCACAACGTAGGTGCAATAAAAATACCTGCAAAGAGCAATATCTTTCCTCTGTATTGCTATGGACTGCAAATGGCGCAAATTATCAAAGGCACTTCTGGGGGAAGAACCCTTCTCCTAGAAGAGTCCTTATAGCTCTCTTTGCAAGCATCTGAAAGCAGGTTGGAATTGCCCAGCCCTAGAACTTTTCTGCGATGCCCCTAAGTAAGAGTCACTAGAAATGGGGGCTGTGGATTTTTACTTCCTTTCTGAGGATGAGAAGTTATGGAGAGCTGCTAAAAAGCCAAATGGGCTCACCGTCTTGGCTGTGGCAAGATTTGAACTAAGGTGTATTTTCGATTCTTGAAAAATTGGGTTAAGGTTTAAGTGGCCCAACCTTGTTCTAGTTGAGACCCTTCCTAGAAACTTGATTAGGAGTCCAAGAATGCATTCAACTTGCATGAAATGGAACAGATCAGAATGGCTTGTAGGGGATAGAAGCCCACAGCAGGGTCATAGTTTGAAATACAGGCGAGTCTCATCTTGCGCGCATTTAACATGCACGAATTCAGCTTTGCGCGGTCGGCAAAAACAAAAAAAGGAGAAAAATAACAATTTAAATACTGTACCTGTAGTGCGGGCGAGTCCGCCCGCCATTACACTCAATGTAATTTTGACTATACGCGATTTTCGCTTTACGCGCTGACAGCGGAACGTAACCCCAGCGTAAGATGAGTCGCCTGTATTCCATCCTGATTTGTGGAGGCTTTTGCTGGGCACAAAATGCCACTCTTAGGCCTCTGTATCATATATAAAGACTTAATTGTCCACTTCTGTGGGCATTTGGCCTATAAGTTTAACTTGATCCACCTTGCTGCATGTGCACAGAGTGAATGGAACTCCGAGTGAATGGTGATCGGTCAAAGCGTAATATTATTTTTAAAATTTCTTTAGATTATGCTTTCCTCAACTTTCGACCATCTCTGATTGCTGCTGCTTGTGTGTGCGCCTCACGCATCTGTATGCAGATTTCTCCCTCCTGGACCACACAGCTCCAGCTGCTAACGTGTTATTCCTGGGAGCATCTTACCCAATGTATCGAAATGATGCTAATGTAAGACTGCTGGACCAAAGTAACCTATTCCTCAAACTCTTAATAGACTTTCTATTACTCTCCAAAAATGTAGAGACGAAAAGACTCCAAATGGCATTTAGTTTAGCAGTAATCAAGATCACATGAGATTAGTACATCTCAGCCCATATCAGCAAAGTTGGGGATTGGCAATCTTTCTAAATATTGGTGCAGTGGTAGCATATGAATCCATTGCATCAACCAGAATGGTAATTTATTCATGCAATTGGGTGGTTAGGCCGCACAAAATTTGACTTCCACTATAGCTTCTGTGTAAGTAGCTATCCATTCTTTGCGATGTTATAACACTTTTAGTGTATGAAGTATTGCTGTAAAGTGATAGCAATATTCCCCTTACAGCAAAGACATTCCAGAACTATTCATTCTCTCTCTCACCCCTTACCCCTACCCCCAGTAGAAGAGGTTGCTTGTCCTGTTGTGATAGATCATGACAGCGGCCCAGCCTATGTGGATGCAGGCAAGTCCTGCTAGCAGAGACTGGAAAGGATTCCCTTATTGTTCTATGCATTTATGGGGTCTTGACACACAATACGGCTGCACGTTTTAAAAGATCTCTTCACGCTGTAGACCGACTGTACCCCAAAATGCCCACTGAATGTTTTAATTGTTCAGAATGGCCGTTAGTAGATAGAAATGGTAAATCTATTCAAAGTGCCGACAGGTGAAATATGAACATTATTGAGCACAATAAGTTCTTTTTATCTCTGACCTGTGAAGGCTAACGAGCACCCAAATCCTACGCCCATTAGGGTCAATGGGAAAACGTGTACTGACCATATAGGAACAGGCTGGCAAGGGGACAACTGAAAATCAATTTGTAGAAACTCCTCAGATATTTACACCCGTTCTGATAGCTTGCATTTGCTTGACAACGCTGTGCTTTAATTTTTGTTTTCTCTAGATATTATGAGAATGATGTCAAAGAAGCCAGCAAGGTGAAAAAACAAATAACATTGCAGCAGCAAGTAGTGGGAAGTGTGAACCACCAAACCACAACTCAGGTCCTGTTTCAGCAATCCAGTTATCACCCACTAGCCCAGCACTCAACTGCCCTTTCCCAGTTCCAGTCTCCAGTGCAGGATTTGTGCTCTGCTTACCGTGACTCCTTGCAGGCCCACAGGCCCAGCAGCCTACTCTCTGGGAGTGCTAGCACCTCACTGCATTCTTACTCTGCTCTGCAGGCCAGCCTTCAACCTTCTGTGCAGACTCTGCCCATCCAAGGACCTATCACGATGCAGGTAGCTATAGCAACAGAACCTAGACACTGCATCTCCATGGCCTATGGCAGCAGCTATTTCAGTGGACATCACACCTACACAGCCAGGTGTTTTGACAGATGACGGTCTAGAAAAATGGTGATGTGAGTAAAGTCTGAACAAAAGGCCCCATGGGATGTGAGCCAATTGCATATTTGCAGCGAAAAACACACAAAGGAACAGAATCTTTACAACTAGTTGATTCCGAAGACGTTTGCTCTTGATACCCTTTTTAATGTGGGTGCCATTCCTGCAAGGATTGAGGTGTTGTCTTTTAATGAGACTGAGAAAAACAGAGATGCAATAACATGCATCACTTTAGGTTGTCACTTTGAAAAGCATCTTGTGTAAGAAGTTACACCCTATGGGGCTTACTAGCTTTGTCTTCCATACAGCAGGCTCCAATGAATCACAAATGCTAAGGCTTGTGATTTAAAGGGTTATTTCGAGCAGGAATGCCTGGAGGGACTTCTGGTCAATAATATCCTCCAATAAGAATGTTATTTGAAAGTGGCATTTATCCAAAGGTCTCTCTGATGGCAGCTTATTCCACTGGAAACTACCACTAAAAATGATGATACAGAAGCTTCTTGATGCTATCTGGATGAACAATCCCAGTCTGGGCAAAATCTCTCTGTAAAATGTTGCTTTCCCTTTCCTTGACCTGGAGTGAAAGCAACCCAGATGACCATCAAATCCTCTTTGCCTTAAAAGTCCTCTTGGATTTGGGTGCTGTGCCACTGAACAAAACCTCTTTCTGCCTTCATGTAAAAAAAACCTCAATCTTAAATCACCTTTAGGATTTTTAAGATGCTGCTGCCTTATGTGACTGGATATAATTTGTTTAGTAAAAATGTTTACAAGCTACATCAGGGATCTAATATTACTTGAAGAAAACCCCTTGGAAGAAAATTCTTATATATACACTGAAGGGGTTCACTGCCTTCAGTTATTTTTGAGGATTAATGTCTTGTGGTCAAAGTGAAGTTTAGGACTGAAGAACTTGTACTAATGAGGAGGAGGTGGAGATTATGCCTTTATTCTAAGACTGCAATGTTAGGCTGCATAGAACTTTGGTCTTTAAATTCCATCTTGGAGCATTATAGCAAAACTGGGTTAAGGGTACTGAAATGAGAATACCTGCTACCATGTATCCAAAGGGTTATGTTTTTAAAATCATTTTGAGCTGGAACATCCTGTGTTTGGTCAAAAATTCTACGTAGGATTTGTGTAGTAATGTAGATAGTTACAAGTAACATGGAGACTTTTACCTGGGTGTAGAACACTCACTTGCTATGCAACCACCATTCCGTAGTTGCTGGAAGCCAGTATTGTTGGTTTTTTAAAGGTTCTCAGGACAGCAGTCTAGACAATGTGCAATATGCTTTTACTCTGATTTGTGGCAAATGCTGTGTTGTTGTTTTTTTAAAAATCACGTTAGGCAGTGCTCTTTAAGTTATATCTTTAGAGAATTTAGTTTTTTAAGGGATGTGTTGGGGTGGCGGGAAAATCTCTCTCAAAAATAACCTGTCTGCTAACATTTGTTTTAACAATGAGGGTCTCCTTAAAAATATTGCATATTGTAATTTTGTGTCACACATTAAGATGACCGTGTCCTTAGCAGAACAGGCTAGGAAAGTTTAAACTCTATTTCATTTTTTAATTAAAAAAAAAACAAAACTACAAATCCTAACAAAACTGAAGAGGCAATGCCTTACAGAAATTAGTTTAGCAACTTAGAGAATTTAGTTCCCTTTTTTTATTCTGTTGTTTGTGTATTTATATGGAACTTATTTCCACAAGGTTTTAGTGTATCTTTTAATGACTGTTATAGTCATTCGGCCATTCAGCAGATTGTAAAGACCCTCTTAAACATGTGGGGAATATTGTGGTACTAGGGCATTTCTGACTGTGGAATCCATGTGTTTTTTCGTAACCTCTATAGAACAGGTCATGTGAAGTCTTGTGTTTGACAGTCTGCAGTCACTCTTTAGTGACCATTTCCACTGCTAGCTTGATGAAGATTATCCAATAAACAAAAGACCTGCATCTGACATACTTATTTGTTAATACTGTCTGTGTTCTTACAGTATATTTCTCTGAAAAAGGGCCAGTGAACTTCTGCCTTGCACAAAGTAATCCCTTGGTCCAGTATCGGTGTATAGAAGCTATAGCTGTCAACAGTGTTTCCTGGGACACAACACAAAAGTACTCTTGACAAGTGTGATACACAGGATGAATTAGCAAATGGTATTTCCATGGTTTAGGAAACCTACACAGGAAGGCTTTGCAAAAAAGGAATTGTAAAAGATCAGGGAGGTGCTACTCACTGCCTGGGAAGTGAGGAACTATTCCATGCGTAAGATGTGGCATCATACAAGGAAGCAAGAAGTGAATCAGGGAAGCAATCTAAGGAGCAATTAGAAATGATGCAGCAGGACTGAGGGCATGTGGTGAAATGACAGCTTATGATATGATGTGATCAATATATTTCTTGGGCATCCTATCACACTGCTTATGTGATTTTAATTCTAAATTGGAGAGAATGCCTCTGCAATTTCTTAATTTCCTTCATGGTCACTTTTCTTTATACATGTCCTTTCCCTGGGTTCTCTCAATTCTGCTGTTTGTGTCCTGTGCATAGGATGAGCACCAAAACAAATCTCTGAAAGAAGCATATAGAGGTTTCTCGGAATAGATTAGCTAAAAAGCCCAACGTTGCCTCTTGTTTTGGGAGAACATACCTTCTGCAATGCCTCTGAATGCTGGCAGGAGTTCCACTTTAATTTCCTGGCTAGTGTACATTTAAGCCACACCTAATTTTAATGTGTGAATTTCCTTTAGTCTTTAATGAAAATATGCCACCTCTGGGAGTAGCTAAAGTAGGAAAGCTTAGACAACTGTAATGTAACTGTAAACCTGATTCTATCATCATGGCACTTAAAGGGACTTACATGGGTGCACAAAAAGCTGGGTGAGTTTTTAAAGCTTAATGGATGTAATAACTCTTTCAAAGCCCACACTTGTGCCATTTAGTGCAGTCAGTCACAGCCTATCCAAGCACTAGAATACTCACACAAGCTGATAAAGTCATAACTTCCAAGCATATATCACATAAAAGGTAGCAACTAAGCTTGCTGTAAATGCAAACTCAAAAGGCCTTTGGATATGAATAGAAAGTGATAACTTGGGTCACAAAACAGGAAATTTTTAAAATTTCACTGGTAATTTTTTAAAAGATAGAAGTGGGTTGCAAAATTAGCTGAGAAAATGCAAAAGCTATTTTTTCTTAACACTTTAGTCTTGATATGGTTTATATGGGGGAAAGCGTTCCAGTGATTAGCAAGCCTGGAAGACTACAATGAGTTCGCTAATCAAGGTCTTTATGCTTTGGAGCGAACATAGAAAACTAAATAAGGAATGTCTATAATATATAATGTTTTGAGATATAATGGCTTTGACTACTCCCCAGAGCTTGATCTCTCTGTTCTAGCCACTGTCCAAAATACTTCAAATAAAGTTATTTACAGTTAAAAGTTGGTTAGTACTCCTGGATCAAAGATAAATTAATGCTGAGGGTTTGATGAACATTACCAGCAGATATTAAGGGCTATTGCTTTATTGTGAGCTTGAACATGATGGCATTTTTGCTTAATAAGTAGTCTTTGATCTGTTTTTTTTTTTATAAATGTCAGAATCTGTTCCTCACTGTACTTTTGGTGCTTATTGACCGCACTGTGAAGGCAAAAGGAAATAAAGATATTTCATTCATTGTCAATCACCCTTTTAAACATATAGTAAAGTCTTTAAACAACTTGCTGAAGTTGGAATATTTAAAATTTGGTCATTTAAAACATCCTTGCAAAATTCTCACTGCTCCTTACTTAGGGTAAGTAATTTTTTATTTATTTATTTATTTTATTTTATTTATTTTGGACAGGTGAAAATCACTCTTGATCACCTCCACCAAAGGGGCAGTAAAATATAATGTGCACAGTCTTGCATGGCATTTTAAGACACAGCAGGAGACATAATAAGCAAGAAACTACTTTTCCCTGAATTAACTTCTGTCTCCCTCTAAGGAACATCTCCCTCTACTGCCTCCTTACCTGCCCATATATTCTTTTGAGGTTAGGTAGTAGCACTGAATTACTGAGAGTACTACCGCAGGTGTCAAATGTCTCCTTAGTGTAAAAGACAAGGTAAGGTGAGTGTCCTGCTTTAAAAAGCACTTCAATAAATCCTCAAAAATCTGCCTAATTTTCCTGGCAAATCAGACTGCCTTGCAAATTGGTCTGAGTGTCTGATCTTTTGTCCACAGGCATAAGTTTTTTGCTCCCTGACCTTTGGCAGGGCATGCACTTTCTTCAAAACCACAACTTTTGAAAATGTGGCTTTAATTCTTTGGGGGTTGAAATGCTCTGTGAGAGTTCCCAAGCAGCTCTGTCTTCATGAGACACATTTTAAAGCTAGCAAGGATCATTGTTTGGAACCATCTTGCTGGTGTTTAAACTTCCAAACCCCAGTCTCCCAACTCCTTTATTAAAGCATCAGTTCTTTGCATGTTTTTAAGGTCCTTTATATCCAGCTGTTGGGACTTGTTTCGAAGCAGGTCTCTTCCCCCCCCTCCTCCCCCACCCTCATGGCAGGGTTCCATCAACAGAATTGTGATTACAACACCACCATTTGGTTCCATCTCCACTCTGAGACAGAGCTTTGTTTTTGAACCAGAGTGGGAGGGGGGTAACCATGTTGTAATCAGGTCCCCAAGAAATCAAATTCAAACCTGATCACATTCCTATATGGATCCCAAGAATCAATTCCTAAGACTAAACTTTAACTTGCTCTTGCTTTTACTATTCCTCAGCATAAGCAAATGTTCTGCTTTAAATGAAAATCAACTCTCCAAACACCTTCTAAATAGTGTTGAGTGGCCTGGGCAGGACAGGATTAATATAGACATACCTGATCTTAAAAACTTTTGCCATATAGCAATGTCAGTTAGAGGAGTGGAGGCTTTTTGTGATATTTTTATGCCAGCAGAAGCCCTACTGTGGATACAATTACACTAGAAAACAAGTGATTTGTTGTTGCATAGCTTAGTTTGTTCAGGGAACTGATATAAGCTATACTGGCAAAAGCACATCAAGCTGTGTCAGTACTAGGAGGATTTGCCAGAATAGCTATATTGGCAAACCTTCTTTAGTAGAGACCACTGCCTAAACCCCTCCCCAAGCACCTTCCTATGTATCTGTGACCCTACTTCCTCACCTCTGGATTATGGGACAACCCTATTTCTGGGGCTTTGTAGCCTCTGGTGACCCTTCTACATGGCCAGGAAAACTAAGAGCTGGAGTTGAAGGCTAATTTGTCAAGCGTGGAAGTAGTTAAGGAATACAACCTCTGCCACAGCCTGCTAGCATAAAAGCAGAAGGGACTGCAGGGAAGGGAGACCAGGAGTGGTGAGTTGGGCCTTTGGAACCGCTTTAAGCCTCTGAGGACATGACTGGACAGTGAGCACTAGGCTCCTGCAGTATTAGCCATTTCCACTTCCCACTTTTGTGCAGTAACCAAGTGGGGAAATGGGAAGAGAAGAAGCTTATGTGAATACAGGACAAAACAAACATCTGTGCTTAGTCATGTGGCTAGATGTGATGGGGCTAACCATCTGGCTCCAGATGAAAATGTGAAAGCGTCCGCACAAGAACCGAAAAAGTTCATTATCCATAATGCGCACAGTCATTTCTTAGCAACAGAACCCCCTGCCCCCAAGCATGAGTTCCAAGTGACTAGCATAGCTGAGTGTACCCGCACCACCAGCATATTGCTTCCTACAACAGGCTGGGGCAGCTTTGGAAAAATGTTTTCTTGTCCTTAGAGCTTTGCTGGACAATAGAACATATTAATGGCCCCACCCTTCCAATAATGAGTTGCTGTTGTCTTCACTAAGCTTTGTCTGTTAGTGTCCCCTGCTAATTTCTGTTCTTGTGAGCTGTGGAATTTGTCTTGCAGTGGAGTATAAAATGCTCAGTTGATTCCAGACTTAAATTTTCCCTTGTCGTAGTGACCCTGTGAGGTGCATGAGTGTTGTTAACCCCCATCTTGCACATACAGAAACTAAGGTAAAACGGTTACATAACTTGCCCAAGGCCAAAGAGAGCTGGAACTGGAATGGAGTTTTGCTGGTGTATGCCTGTCCTGTGCTCAGATCACTAATGACAACCAGGTAGGTGCATTCTTCCTTTCTCTCTGCTGGAGCAGCTTATAGGTTCAAGCAATACAACATCACCTGTGTTCACAGCTACTATTGCCATCACTTTACAGTGGTAAGTGTGGGAGTGGGGAGCCAGCTATATTGTTAATACTGTCCTCTTACAAATGTGACCATAATCTGTCGGCTTTCTAGGAAGCGTATAGATCTAATGGCACTTTGGGGAATGAGTAGGGGATAGAGAACTCCACTGTCCTAGCCAGCATGCTCTTCTTTCAAGAGTAACAAGTTGCAATGTCCAAGGCCCGAGGCCTTATTCTGCACAAAATACACTGTTTACCTGCAGTTGCCACACTGAGTCTTGGGCAATGACTTATGTCTTGGGTATGACAGGCACAGTATAATTCAAATCCTATTTTAGATTCACAAACAAAAACTTAATAGTTTAGGTTTTTGATGAGCGTGTACATCTTAGCATTTCCTAGCTGGAGAATTCTTGACTTTGCAACCTTTTAATCCTTAACTTTGTATTTCCTGTTTTGTTTTTGTTTTTTTACAGTTCATTCATGTGAGCAACCTTAATTAATGTTCACTGAAGCTTTTGTTAGTGAATGTCCTTAGTTTTTAAATAGAAAATCTTATTTGAGTGCTATTTAAATAAAGCACTTATACAATGAAGACAACAAATGTGTATTATTGCCATTATCTTTGTGATGGTGCCATGCTGACCAGTATATTGAAAGTAATTAAACTGTACTCAAACAAAACATGATTTTTTTATGCAATATCCGTTTTACTTCCACTTCTAAATGACATTTAAAAAAACCCTCAAAGTTGAATAGGGTTTCATATCTATAATTTCCTGCGCTTTTTAAAGATAACTAAGCAATTTCGATTGGTAAGAAGCCATAAACAACATACATGAACAATATCATCCTCAAACAGTCATAGTCTACTGATGACCACAGTTGATGGTGTTGCACCAGGCAGCAATATTCAATATTATAGCTGCTGTTCATGTAACTTTTCATGCAACACTTTTGGGGGGAAATACCAAACAATTACTCTTTGAAAAGAAACAATGTAACATATGACAGTACAACCCCAAAAGAGCGGAGCAGAAGCTTATCCAACCCATCTGCTGTCATTATAAGGTAGGTGCATAGCTGGTTGAAAGACCATACTCGCAGTAGTTATCAAGGGTTTCCTGTCAAACTGGGAGGCACTACCTAGTGGAGTCCTGGAGGGGTCAGTCTTGGGTCTGGTGCTATTCAATATTTTCGTTAATGATTTGGATAATGGAGTGGAGAGTGTGCTTATAAAACTTGCAGATGACACCAACCTGAAAGGGGTTGCAAGCACTTTGAAGGACAGGATTAGAATTCAAAAGGACCTTGACAAATTAAGGAATTGGTATGAATTCAACAAGATGAATTTCAATCAAGATAAGTGCAAAATACTTTACTTACGATGGAAAAATCAAATGCACAACTACAAAATGAGGGTGTACTGCTGAAAAGGATCTGGAGGTTACAGTGGATCACAATTGAATATATGTCAACAATGAGCTTCAGCTATGAAAAAAGGCTACTATCATTCTGCAGTGTAATAACATGAGTGTCATATCTAAGACACACGAGGTAATTGTCCTGTCTAACTGGCAATGGTGAGGCCTACTTGGAGTGCTGTGTCCAGTTCTTTAGGAAAGATGTGGACAAATTGGAGAGTCCAGAGAGCAACAAAAATGATTTAAAAACCTGACCTATGAGGAAAGTTTAATTTAAAAAAAAAAAAAAAAAAAAAAAGGCACATTTAGTCCTGAGAGAAGACTGAGGGAAGACCTGATAGTCTTCCAAGTATGTTAAGGGCTATTATGAAGAGCATGGTGATAAATTGTTCTCCATGTCCACTGAAGGTAGGACAAGAAGTAATAGCCTTAAGCTATGGCTACACTGGCGCTTTACAGCCCTGCAACTTTCTCGCTCAGGGGTGTGAAAAAACACCCCCCTGAGCGCAGCAAGTTACAGCTCTGAAAAGCGCCAGTGTTAAACAGTGCCCCAGTGCTGGGAGCCGTGCTCCCAGCACTGTAAGCTAATCCCCTCGGGGAGGTGGAGTACCTGCAGCGCTGGGAGAGCTCTCTCCCAGCACTGGTGCCGCGACCACACTCACACTTCAAAGCGCTGCCGTGGGAGTGCTTTGGAGTTTCGAGTGTAGCCATACCCACAATCTACAGCAAGGCAGATTTAGCTTAAATATTGGGAAAAGCTTTCTAACTATGAGTAGTTAAGCTCTGGAATAGGCTTCCAGTGAGGTTGTGGCATCCCCATGATTGGAAGTTTTTTAAAGACCAGTTGGACAAACACTTGTCAGTGATGGTCTGATATGCAGTGTAGTTGTAACTGTGTCGGTCCCAGGATGTTAGACAAAGTGAGTGAGGAAATATCTTCTATTGGACCAGCTTCTGTTAGTGAGAGAGACAAGCATTTGAGCTACATGGAGCTCTCTTTCAGCTTTGGGAAAGGTACTCCCAGAATCACAGCAAAATGCATGATGGAACAAATCGTTTAGCATAAGTAGTTAGCACCTATGGTTAACTGGTCCTGCCACAGCACAGGGGGCTGGACTTGATGACTTGTTGAGGTCCCTTCCAGCCCTACATTTTTATGATTACAGCTCCTCCTGTGACCCTTCTTAATAATGTTATGGTAGTCTGAGGGGAAATTGGTTATCATAGGCAGCTGTTGCCAAGATAACCAGGGCAAGAGTGACTTTCTCTAAGTCTTCAAATGACTTGGAGGGAGGGAGTGGCTGATTATCTCTAGTGTCGTAATGTTTCAGCTCAGGCAGCAGTAGCACGGAGTCACAAATTTGCACTGTTTGGGGGGAGGGAGGAGGAGAAATTAGGCTTTTCCGATTTTTTTGTTTCCCCAAACTTCCTAATAACCCAGCAATGTACAAATTGGAGGTTCTTCTACACTGACAGGGTATACCAGACCTTCTGAGGCCCCCTGCTGTGGAGGCCTCGTGGCCCTGCCACGCCCCACCCCAAAAAAGGGCAGTGGAGAGGGTCTTCCAAGCTACCTAGAGTGGCTGTGTCCCATACAGCCAATTGGGGCCCAGCAGCATAGTACACCTCTACCCCGATATAATGCTGTCCTCGGGAGCCAAAAAATTGTACCGTGTTATAGGTGAAACCGCGTTCTATCGAACTTGCTTTGATCCACTGGAGTGCGCAGCCCCGGAGCACTGCTTTACTGCGTTATATCCGAATTCGTGTTATATCGGGTTGTGTTATATAGGGGTAGAGATGTATAAGAAGACCAGCAGGGCCAGAGGGAATCTCAGACAGGGCAGCGCTGCCAGAAGCCAGGGAGAGCGAGAAGGAGCCTTGAGCTGGTTGCTGGAACCTGGAGTATAGGAGTGGGCAGGCCTGGGGACCACCCACCCCCTTTTAGCCACTGGGGGGAAGTGGCCTGGACACTGAGGCACCCCAGAGGGGAAACTGAACTACAGTGGCCCAGCTGGAGGGCTGTAGCCAGGAAGCCCAAGAGGGCGAAGACATTGTCTCCAGGGAGGGAGCCCTGGGGCATTGCTCTCCCAGACCAGGGACAATCTGAGCGAGAGAGTGCAAGGACATGCACTCAGACAAGGGGATGCTCATGAGAGGTGAGTGTACCCTGTTACACACACACACAATTAATGGCTGGAATTTGTTTGAAAATCGGCATGTTTACAAAAAAAGCATTCCAAAAAAGGTGGGACACTGAGGTACAGATCATGTAAAAACAGAAAAAAATGATGCAATCTTAACTCTTTCACTACTGAGAGACCATAATTTGCCAAATACCTGTTATCTCAGATTTGAGAATGTTGGTTAGTTGACTTGGGTCATACTTAAGGACAGAGACTGAGACACCTGGCATATCATGCTATGTGCCCTCTTGCAAATTGCTACTGTGCCTCAGTTTCCACATCTGTAAACTGGAGATAATTATCCAAGTTCAAGAGGCATGTTGTGAAACGTAATGTTTGTGAAATGCATTGTGTTCCTGCTGATAAATGCACTTTAGTATATTTCTATTGGTCAGAATAAATTTTTATATAATTGTAACTTGTTCCAAGTTTTAATTTAGATGCTCAAAATTTGGGCTTAGTTTACCTATCAGTGCTTCTAATTCCATTATTCAGAATGCTGGTAAGATCTGAATCCCCTGGCCACTGGCATGGAACAAGTATTCCTCTCCCGCACCTCCCCGCCAAGTTAGTGTTCAGAATGAAAGTGGATTTCCCATGGTGTAACATTTCTCAGAGGTAGTTTTCTCCCATACACACTTTGATCAATTGCCTGCAGGGATTTTCCCAGTCCCTTCCTTAATTGCATCACAGCATGTTAACATTCCTTCAATAGTAGGAGCCTTCACAAGGCTAATAAAACATCAAAATTAAAAATATAAAAGCATGTTTGAATGTAGAGGGTAGGAACAGTGATTATCTTTGCATTCAGTTGGCTGCAGCCTGTTAATGTGTAAAATAGAATTTCTAATTACTTTTCTTCAGTAAATATATTTCCTTCCCTGTTTCATGATTCTAAATTAATGTGTTTTTAATAGTGACATTTCCAGAATTGATGGTTAGGGTGAGTGGAATTATAATTAGCTTGACATACAACTTGCTTGTTGCCAGTACTGGAATTTTGGCCAAATATTCCTGACCAGAGTTCAAATTCATCCAACTTAAGTTGGATCAAAAAATTAATTTCACTTGGGCATCTTTTCATCTGTTCTTTGGTATCAGGTGTATAACCTTTGGAAAATACAAACACTACCTAGTCAAACTATCTCCAAATTAAATAAGAGAAAAGCGTGAGCTAGGTACCCACCTTTACCCTCTCACATAAATTCTACCCTGATAAAACAGCATTGACATAAATGGACCTGATTTACGCCAGCGTGAGGGTAACGTGGCCCTTTGATTCTAACTTTCCATGAAGGTCTGAATGCATAATGTGGCTCTGAGCTCTCTCTATTTAACTCCCACCTCTCTACAACTGTATTTCTATGTGTATCCATATCCAAGCCTCTAAGGTACGTTGTGTGACTAAATTTCATGTTTACATAATGTATTTCCTATGCTCATGCATCATTCTTTTCCAGTAATAATGTGAGCTATTCTCACTCTTAAATAGCTTTACAACTTGTTTTAGTGTGTGGATCATATGACCTTTAACTTTTGTTTCCCTGTGCTAGTTAATAGCTAGTTGACGTTGAAATGCCTAAAAACTGAAATCATTATTCATGGGCTGGAGAAGGACTTTCCACAGAGGTTTACAGCAGTGTTACAAGTTTTCATACAGCAATCTATTAAGTTAAGTAACACTCTGTATAGCTGGCAGAGTGTCTGAGTGAATGTTCCAGGGGACCTGCACTAGAGGGCTGACCCCCTCAGCCTTGGGAAATTGTGATGGTGATTTATGTCGCCATTGTTGACAGTCATGCTCAGAAACTGATGAGCTGCTTTCAAAAAATCAGGTCTGGAGGTGGAGGATAGTGAGGATATGGAGGAGCATTCTTGGTGAGAGGGGTAGGAAAAATCCAATGCACTGCCATCATTTAACAATATGATTGAGGAGGCTGAATTTCAACAGAAGCTTGTGGATCAGAAAGTCTATTTGTTGTTAGCAGCAGAAGACAGTTCCAACCATGCACAGCTTTCAGATCTGACTCCAGTTTCACCAATTAAAGTTCAGCATCTTTTCTAACAAGCGACAAAGAGTCCTGTGGCACCTTATAGACTAACAGATGTATTGGAGCATAAGCTTTCGTGGGTTTTATGCTCCAATACGTCTGTTAGTCTATAAGGTGCCACAGGACTCAGTCTGGATCTGTAAAAAGCGACAAACACAGCTACCCCTCTGAGACTTTTCTAACAAGGTGTACTTTAGTCTTGGAAACAGAAGAGGTAATGCACATGAGCAAACCTGGATATAGGCCACATGTGGCCCGTGTAGGGTGACCAGATGTCCCGATTTTATAGGGACAGTCCCGATATTTGGGGCTTTTTCTTATATAGGCTTCTATTACCCCCGTCCCAATTTTTCACACTTGCTGTCTGGTCACCGTAGGCCCGTGCCATGTAAATTTGTGGCTCTCCTGAAGACAGTGTTATGATGGAGGTGGGTGAAACCTTGTTGAAGCTGGTGGATGTATTAGACACCCTTCATTCAGGACAAATGTAAGTACACCTCTACCCCGATATAACGCGACCCAATATAACATGAATTCAGATAGAACGCGGTAAAGCAGCGCTCCGGGGGGGGGGGAGGCACACTCCGGTGGATCAGAGCAAGTTCAATATAACACGGTTTCACCGGTAAGATTTTTTTGGCTCCCGAGGACAGCTTTATATCGGGGTAGAGGTGTAGTAGTAGCTTTTTAGCTTTTTGCAGTAAGAAAGCTGAAACAGAGCCACAGGTGAGTATGGCCAGAAGCTGAGCTCTGTGGGTGTAGGGGTTTCACTGAGGGCTGAATGCAGACTCAGGGGACTGGATATTATTGGGAGGTGTGTGTATCTGTGAGCAGGGCTGGCTCCAGGCACCAGCCGAGCAAGCTGGTGCTTGGGGCGGCAGCTTTAGGAGACGGCATTCCGCCCAATCCTAGGGCGGCACGGCCGCTTTTTTTTTTTTTTTTTTGGTGGTGGTACGCTCCGGCCGCCCTGTAGGGGGCGGCGGCGTGGAGGACGGGAGCGCCCTGCAGGAAGCCCGGCAGGGCAGCCCGCGTCCTTCCCTCCCAGCCGACTGGAGCGGTGCAGAGCCCTCCCGGCAGGTGGCGGGGCAGGAGGGGCCGCGTGGCAGCGCCCCACTGAAGCCCTGGCCGCCCCCCTTCTCTCTCTCCCGCCCGCTCCCTCCCCCTGCACCCTGGCTCCGGCCGCGCCGCAGGTTTTTTTTTTTTTTTTTTTTGCTTTGCCGTTCTGGCTGCCCCGGTTTTTTTTTTTTGCTTGGGGCAGCCAAAAAGCCAGAGCCGGCCCTGTCTGTGAGCAGAAATGGGGGAGAGAAGCAGCCAGAAAGCCATGGAGATGGCAGCAGAAGCACTTGCAGTGCAACCCCGAGAGAAAGCCAAGAGAGGGCTTTTTGGGCAGAGCAGTAGCTGAAACTGTGACTAAAGAACCTGCCTTGTCTTTAATTCCTACTGAGTTCTTGAAAAATACCTGACTCCAGCTGAAGCCTGGCCTGAGTGGAGTAATTAACACATGGAGGGAGGCCTCATTTCTTGAAGGCTAGAATAGGGAGATAAACAGATCATTAGGGTGAAGTAAATAGGCCAGTAAGCTAAAAAGACAGAATGTCTGAGCTAGCTAAGAAAAAAGGGAGAACACCCAGGGAACCATTTACTAAAGTGGACAAGATCAGTTAGGAATGTAAAGAAGGGGTCAGGCATGGACAGAATGCAGCACAGGGATTGGTTCCTGAAAAGTGACCAAGCCAAAAATTTGATATAATGTATAGTAAATGCAATGAGATGAGTAAATGTTTATGAAGTTGTGTGTAACTTTGGATGTGTGGTACGCCTTATGCCCACTCCCTATGTTTGAGTCTGATCAACTCAGCATAGTTTTGCTATATGCCAAATCAAGGAAGCTGAGTGACAAAATCTGGAGTCAAACTAAGTTTTTTGTTTGTTTGTTTGTTTTTACACCAGAGAACTGGTTGAAGTGTTTTCCCAGAACTGGACAAGGTGTTCTGGATAAGCCAAGTGGAAAAGGTCTGGGAGGGAATCTAAACATCCTCCAAAAAAAACCGCAAGCCCACAAGTAATGGCTAACCACTTGGATAAAGAGGGGTAACAATAATAATGTAACCACGGTAGCAATGCTAGCAGATTTATCGCTCCCACGTATATAACCAAAATACCCTTCTTTTGATACTGAAAGGTTTGATAATGAGGATGCACAAATGTAGCTTTTCAATTATGTAAAATTTCTGCTCTTTAGCCAGAGACAAAGGTAAACCTCTTTCCCCTGCTCTTACTAGAATAGCTGCTTTGGACAGAGTACTGCCTATCATGCATAGTCAGAGGCCAAATAAGAAAACTACCAAATGGTTATAGACACCACTCACCTATGCCATGCACAAAATGAATCCTGAAAGAATTAGACTGCAGCACAGTCACTATATGCGAGTGAGCGCTTTGATTTAAATGTCATGTTTTTGACTAGGAGTGTGTGCCAGAACCCTTAATTACACAAAGGGTAAAAACATTAACATGGAAAAATTGAAGTTGTCTCCCTTTGAAACAACTGTTCCCTCGTTTGTTTGCAATAGAGACACAGAAAGAGATGGAGTTTCTAAAACTGATTTATTGATTGTCTTTATATTCATTTCTCAGTGCACTGGAAGATGAGTTCTTCTTAAGCCAGCTTTTTGCTGACTCTTTTGTAGGTTATACCACCAGCTGTAGAGATCTGGAATGAAGAACAAACCAAAAACTCTGAACATGGTAACTAGAACTGCAGAGTTACTTATGGAAAAGATTTGTTAGAGCTTGGATTATGCCCCTTTCTGGTAAAAGATTTGGTCCCCGAAACTAAATTATTAATGCACTTCTTCCTGGGATACTCTATAGCAGGGGTCAGCAACCTTTCAGAAGTGGTGTGCCGAGTCTTCATTTATTCACTCTAATTTAAGGTTTCGCGTGCCAGTAATACATTTTAACGTTTTTAGAAGGACTCTTTCTATAAGACAACAATAGTTTAGTTATATATTATAGAATGTAAAGTAAATAAGGTTTTTAAAATGTTTAAGAAGCTTCATTTAAAATTAAATTAAAATGCAGAGTCTCCCGGACCGGTGGCCAGGACCTGGGCAGTGTGAGTGTCACTGAAAATCAGCTCGTGTGCCAAAGGTTGCCTACCCCTGCCCTATAGAAATACATTTTACATAGCAACTATCTCACATAAAAACATGTTTCGGGATGTTTTAAGGGATTCCACCCTAGAATACCTGATCCTGAGATGATACCTGAGACAATATGCTGTGATGGGTGTTCTACAATAGCAATAAATGGATGGAAATATCAGTTTCGATGCAGGTAGCTGTATTGCCAGGAAGTGACGATAGGCCCAATTCAGCAAGGTGGTTAAGCATGTATATAACTCTAACTCTAGGCAAATAAGTAGTCCTCATCTGAAGTCAAGTCCTGACTTCTTACGCCACTCATGCATTGAAGCCCTTATGCTTAAAGTTTGGCATGTGCTCCCATACTTTGTTGAAGAGGGGCCTATCTGAGAAACCTGGACCCCGCTCTAGGTTTTAGTAAGTATCAGTCTAGATTATCCAAAATCCATCTTTCCCATCACTATCTGGACTTCTTGTTGGTTCGGCAGTGTCCCTGTTTTTCCAAACTGGGTGAAACTCTTTCTTCTCTTTATAACACACTTCCATGGAATTTGAGAACGATGCAAAACAAATAGTTTTATAGAAATTACTCTACAACCCTACAGAATTTAACAGTAAATTGTAAACTTTCTGTAGAACTTTTAAACCATCCTATGGAACACTATGCCAGAAATATAGAAAATTATAGCCCAGATATAGTGGATCAGAGGTAGCCTTAAAAAAATATACAGAAAGTTTCACTATTATAGAAGACTTCAGTAAGTGTTGTTTCCATTTCAACTCTTGAAGCCCATGTACTTTATGTAGTCAGCTAAGTCAGTCAAGGACAGACTGGTCAACTTGCGAGAAGTCAGGTTAAAAAATCCAAAATATAAATACTAAATTGTGTTTAACAATTATCTGGGTTTCATGAACCTATGACACTTAAAAAATCTAATTCACCATGAAAGCCATTTTAAAACATGTTTTGCATTCGGATGGAACAATGAAACACTTGCCTATTTCACATCTGATAATTATGCTACAAAAACTGCAGGGGGAAGGCTTGCTTTAAAATCCTGCCTTTTACCCCCCCCCCCCCCCAAATCTAAAATGTAATGAAAACATTTCTAGTGGTCCCTTAGGTTTTATAAAGATAAAGCCCAATGTTCCGTGCTGTAATTAACCTGGCAATATTCCTTTAAGTTTCATGGAGTGCCTCTGAAGGATGGTTAGAGACTTACCTCTACTAGTTTTCCACCAGCAATCTCTGCAGTATGATGGTAGTTAGGGAAATCAACAACCACTTTCCCACCTTCCATTTTAACAGTTGCCTGTAATGGAAATTTGTTTATCATTGTCTTGATTTCTTGGGCTTTATTGTCCATGACTGCTTTTCAACAGCCTCTAAAGAAAATAAGATGTGAGCGAACCCATGTGCTACAGACACTATTATATATTCTCAGACACTAACAAGACCAGAATCCTAGTTCTTAAATATAAATTCTCACAGCTTAAGCTAAAGTAGATGTAGCTAGCAGTAGTAGCAAGTAACATATCTTCTCTTTGGGCCAGTCACTGAAACAGTATATCCAGAGACAGAAGGGCTTTAGAGTACTCTTTTCATAGCCAGTCCTCATAGTGTTGGTCTCTCTCAGATAACTAGGCTTGTCCAAGCTTGTAAGGCAAAAATGACTTAAGGCCAGTCAGCCATAATTAGAAAAATAGTGGTTTTCAAGGTAAAAAATGAGCTGACTTCTTTCACAGACGAGAGGGAAAACCCCGTCAGCTTTGCATTTTGTGTTATATTGAAGGAAGCATTTCTCACATGAGAACCATTTTTTGTCTTAACTACCCCACTCGCATCTTTGGCAGCCCAAAAGGATCCACATGTTAAAGTGTCTCTGGGATAGAGAAAGGGGAAGGGTAGCGTTTGTAACATTTCAACTTTGGATGAAAAGTTTGCAGTATATGAAAGTAACTCTCCTTGTAATTGTACGTATGTTAAGTCTCAAGGGTTTTGTAAAGCCAGAAATGTTTGGCTTTTTGCACAACTCCAGTCAAAATGTAGAGGAAACAATGTTATGATTGACAAACCAATCTAGAAATCAGGAAATAGGGGTTCGGGTCCCAGTTTGGTGTCAAATTTCCCCATGTGATGGTTGGCTTTCCTATTGTTAAAAATGAATAATGCTTCTACTTGGTACTTGCATCATTATTTTTGAGATGCTCAGATATTACGAGTTTTTTCTTTCAACACCTCCCTGAGATAGGGAAATATTACCCCCATTTTATAGATGAAGAATAGAGCAAGTGATTTGTTCCAGGTCATTTAGGAAGATTGTGGCAAAGCCAGATATTAAATCTGTCTTCTGAGTCTCTAGGCAGTGCCTGGAAGACCAGGCCATCCTTCCTCATATCTAAGAAATGTGAGGCTTGCTTCATGCCTCTTGTAAATTTTGATGGGAAATAGAAAGAATCATTATTGTAGTAGTGGTCTATATAGTGAAATACATTGGAATATATAGGGCCAGGTTGCATGGATTTACAAAGGAGGAAATGAGAGCACCCTTGCATGGGTCAAGGCTGAAGCACAATGGGAGTCCTGGTGCTGAGTGTGTGCCTGGTCTCCACAGAGCTAGGGTTTTGTCAGCACTAGATTGTAGAAAGGAGGCAGGGATATAACTTTTCCCCACTCTCTACACCAGTTACTGAAGGAAATCTGGCATGGAAGGCAGAAGGTAATGAACTGTTATGGGTGGGGTGGCAGTTGTTGTTACTATGAGTTCTGAGAGCCAGTGTACCTGCTTGAGGCACGGGCCCTTCTGGGGCTGTCATTCTACCCTTTTTCTTTTCCCCCCTGTTTTTTTTTAATGTGACAATGTTCAAGTCCTAACTAAACTCTTTGAACTGGCTGCACAAGAGATTTAGAAGTCTCTACAGCAGAGGTGGGCAAACTACGGCCTGAAGGACCGTCCTGCCCAGCCCTTGAGCTCCTGGCTGGGGAGGCTAGCCCCCGGCCCCTCCCCCGCAGCCTCAGCTTGCCATGCTGCCAGTGCTCTGGGCGGCGAGGCTGCAAGAGCCGCCGGGTGTAGTGTATTAAATTGCTCCCCTTAGGAATGTGCTACTTACGGAGCACCAGGACTGGCAGCTGTAAGTAGCACACCGTAAGTAATACATTCCTACGGGGAGCAATTTAATACACTACACCAGCCCTCCATACACTTTCGGAACCCCGATGTGGCCCTCAGCCCAAAAAGTTTGCCCACCCCAGCTCTATGGGCATATTTAGAAATAGATTTATGTTCAAAAATATAGTGGGTAGATTAAAAACAATACAGGGCATCTCTTCATATGTGTCAGGATTACGCATTGACAAAATCCCTCAGATGGAGTACCAGATGCTATGGACCATTGTCCCCTAAATTATGGAATAGACTAGGCAACTAAGTTACTATTGAAACAACATTAAACCATAGGACTAAATTAATTTACCTTGAACTTTTTACCTCCCATTGTCTCCATGTCGGCTTCCTTGCCAATGGTGAATTTGTTGGTCATGGACTGGCCTGTGGGGTAGATCTGGGTCCAGACAAAGTCATTTCCATTCTGTGCCACTTCTGTGACAATCTTGAAATTCCTTCCCTTTTCAATGATATCACTGGGGATACCTACCCAACGGAAACACAGGTTTTTAAAGCTAATATCCCATTAATCATATTTTCTTCTGTATTTAAGGAAAACAATGGTCTGTGGTTTCCTCTATTGAGAAATTCATGACTGATTACATGGATCCCCACTCTTTTACATTGGTGTCATAGTTCAAAATGCTGGAAGCACACTTTGGAAGCAGTGAGACCTCAACCCTGTAGCTAGATGCAGCTCGAGTCTGTGAAAGATTGTTTGGAAAGTGTCCATGGTCGGGGGAGGGTGGTGGTAAATTTTTCAGCTGTATCTATCCAGTCTATACACATGTACGCACATGAAGTTACATGTGCACAAAGTTTTTTTTCTGTACTTTGTAGGGAAAAAAAACCTATTACATTCTAATATTTACATATGCCATTTAAATAGTTGAACACTTGCCTGAATACTAACATTTACACTTACAGAACCCAGTTACCTCCATGGATTTTACAGGTGCCTGCACCGGCCTTGGCTTTTTAAAAGTTCATATGGAGTTAGGGTACACTCAGGCACCTACTCCTGTAGAGGGCAGTCACAAGTTTGTACTAGCACAAGTGGAGCTTGAGGTTTGACTATTGGGCCCCCTAATTCATTGTATTACAAGTACCTTTGGGCCTGATTCTGCTCCCACTAAACTCAGACTTTAGTAGGAGCAGGCCTGAGCTTTGCTGTAGATGATGATATTCTGAAGATGTGATTGAAAGCTGCATGGAAGAAAATGAATCAATGAAGGTATAACCCACTTGCCAGCCAGGGGCTGGCAGATAAGGTGCTCAGCACTTTCTGATAGGTATCAAACACCCTCAACACCTGGGAGGAGCAAGCCTCAAACCTTTGCATTGTTTATCTAGTAGTTTATTAAAACTCGTTAAGATTCATTGAGAAAAATCTCCAGTATATACTCACCAATACACTTCACAAAGGCATCATAGTTGTCTTCACTTTCCACTTCATATCTGCCCGTGAAAGCCATGTTACCTTAGAGATGTGGCTGGTGCACTGGAGCAGCTGTTGCGATGAAGAAGCTTGGCTGGGTGCAAACAGGCTCAAAGCTCTCACTTTATAAACCTTCCCAAGCTGCTCAACCCCACCCCCTGATCATTCCACCTGTCCACCACGCCCCTCCGACTGAAATAGAGTCTCTAGCCTGGGTGTTATTGACCCTCATGAAAGTGCCCATTTATAATTCTATGATGACTCCTTGTCCTTGGTTTATACGGCTGGAGGGATCAGTCGTTTTTGTTGTTTGTTTTCAAATGCAAGTGCTGTCCCTTACTGCTGGAATTTATTTTAAAAAAGAGAACCGCAGATTAATTTGTTTGAAATAAATCAGTTATTTTGTGGATGATGTATTTGCAAAATATCCGATTTTGACTGCTTCTGATTCAGTGTATGTCCATAAGCAAGTCACTTGATTTCTTTGAGTTCCCTCTTCGTAAAAAGGGATGATAATACAGTACCTGCCTGTATGAAGGGCTTCAAGATCCTAAGAAGAAAAATGCTTATTATTGACTCTTAGTACCATGGATTCTGCCAAGGAGAAGGAATTATAAATGTTTGTTCCTCAAAGATCTTGTCCCATTAGAGTGCATGCTGCAGTGAGAGATGCCTGCTATCTCAGGGGGCTACATCTCCCTCATCCCCTAAGCCTTCCTCCTAGAATCCAGCCCTGACCGGCAGCATCCCAGGAGCAGAAGATATAGCAGGCAATGCTGCTTCTCCCCTTTGAGGCTCTGTCCAGCCAGGGCAAGATTTGATCCTGGCTGGACAACTGTAATGCCTCCTCAAGCATTCAGAAATCATGAGACAGGTCTCCTCAAAGTCATGAGACTGTAAAAAGTAAGTCTTGGGTTCTTATTATTTACCTTCTGGTTTCAGAGCTTTTAGGTTTCACTCGAATCATGTTTTCCCACTTTGCTCACCAAGCATGTAGTCTAATTTTTTTTATATTTTTTTAAAGAATAAAACAGATTATAATGTAATTTCATAACTCTGGGAGCTGAAGCTTTAAGAAAAACATCAAATATGAGATTAGTTTTAAAATTGCAAGAGTTGGCAATACTACTACAATACAATAATTTGACAGCCCATAACCTCCTTCTATTACCCCAAGTAATTCACAAAGCCTAATTTGCCAGTGGCAGAATGTGACGTTGCACCCCATAATGCTTTATAGAAATATGCTTGCGTGTAAATATGACAAAACTGGAATATGTTTTATGCTAGATATGCCATGTAACGTATCTCTGCAAAGGTTATGATCTACTGGATATATTCATCCTATTTGCAGGCATGTGTCATTTTTGTATTCGAAGTTATGAATATTGGCTATGTACTTGTTTGATTTTAAGTAGCCTCAGTGAAGCAGTTGGTCAGCTTCTTGAGAAAAGACTATTCTCAGTAAGTGCCCAGTCAAGAAATACTTAAGCTAACAATGAACTATGAGAGACGCCAATCCACATCTGAGCTTTCCTGGGAATGTGGCAGCCTGTAAAGTTCTGAGTCATGCATGGACATGTGACTTGCCCATGTGACTCCAAAACTCCATCTTTCAGCTGGATTCTGCATAGGAGAAGAGAAGGGGTTTCCACCCACAAGAGAGAATCTATTTAAGCCCCTGGAAACCCCTCCATTTTGTCTTCAGCTGGCTCAAGAGAGAGTCTCTCCACCCCAAAGGATGCCTGAAAGAAACTGGAACAAGGGACAGTAACTACAGGGGTGTGAGTGATTGCTGGACCCAGACTAGAAAGAGGCTAGTCTGTAAAAGAGGCTTATTGGAACATCTCTGAGGGTGAGATTTACCTGCATTTAGTTTTTTTACTGTATTAGGCTTAGACTTGCAAGTTTTATTTTATTTTGCTTGGTAATTCACTTTGTTCTGTCTGTTATTACTTGGAATCACTTAAATCCTACCTTTTGTATTTAATAAAATCACTTTTTAACTTATTAATTAACCCAGAGTATGTATTAATACCTGGGGGGTGGGGGTGGGGGCAAACAGCTGTGCATATCTCTCTATCAGTGTTATAGGGGGCAAACAATTTATGAGTTTACCCTGCATAAACTTTATATAGGGTAAAATGGATTTATAAAGCCACATTCATGGGACTGTGTGATGAGCTCGCCCCAGCCCTGTCGTTGGAGAAGCACGTGGCGATTGCACTGTGGAAGCTGGCTACTCCAGACTGCTACCGATCAGTCGCTAACCAGTTTGGAGTGGCAAAGTCGACCGTTGGACTCGTGTTGATGGAAGTGTGCAGGGCCATTAATCGCATCCTGCTCCGAAAGACTGTGACTCTGGGCAATGTGTGTGACATTGTAGATGGCTTTGAACAAATGGGCTTCCCTAACTATAGAGGGGCACGCATATTCCAATTCTGGCACCAGACCACTTAGCCACTGAGTACATTAATCTCAAGGGTTATTTCTCTATGGTTCTCCAGGCACTTGTGGATCACTGTGGGTGTTTCACAGACATTAACGCAGGCTGGTCCAAAAAGGTGCATGATGCACGCATCTTTCAGAACACTGTCCTGTTCAGGAAGCTGCAAGCAGGGACTTTCTTCCCGGACCAGAAGATCACTGTAGGGGAAGTCGAAATGCCCATTGTGATCCTGAGAGACCCTGCCTACCCATTAATGCCATGGCCTATGAAGCCATACATGGGGCAATTTGACAGCAGCAAGGAGTGGTTCAACAACAGACTGAGGAAGTGCAGAATGACTGTTGAGTGTGCTTTTGACCATTTAAAAGCCCGCTGGCGCTGCCTCTATGGGAAGCTGAACCTGGCCCATGACAATATTCCTATGCGTATAGCCATGTGCTATACGCTCCATAATATATGTGAAGGGAAGGGTGAAAGCTTCACTCAGGACTGGACTGCAGAGGCTTAGTGCCTGGAGGCTGAGTTTGAACAGCCAGAGACCAGGGCTGTTAGAGGGGCACAGCATGGGGCCATAAGGATCAGGGATGCCTTGTGGCAGCAATTTGAAGCTGAAAGACACTAATATTTGTTGCTATGTTTGGGATTGCAGTGCTTGTAATGCTAGAAGGTGATTGGTGCACATGATGCAATAAGGGGGTTTAACATAATTGTATGCTGCTTTGCAGTGCTCTTTTTGCTTTCAATTAATAGAATAAAGATTGCTTTCAAACCAACACAATTCTTTTATTAAAAGACAATGGGAGGAGAGAGAGTCAAACAAACAAACAAAAAAACATCAGCAGGGAGGGGGATGGGGGAAGGGAAGGTCCCAGGAGGAGGAGGGGTCCCAGGATGGCTAAAGATTTGTGTATGTTCAGGGATCATATCTAACCTTTTCCTTTGGAGTACAATGCAGCGGGTACTGTACTTCAGCAGGGCCAAACTGCAGAGGGATGGATGTTGAGTGCAGTAGGTAGTGGGAGTCCATAGTGCTGGACTGTGAGGTGGGGAGGAGTGGAATGCCACAGGTATAGACTGGAGCCAGGAGGTTGATAAGTGTGTTGGCGGTGTCTTGGGGGGCACATGGGAAAGAGTTTTATGACAGCGGCTGCAGGGTGGGGCGGGCACGAAGCTGCTCGGTTTGAAGAGCTAGTATTGCCTGGAGTGTGTCTGCTTGGCTCTCCATAACCTTTCTGGCGTACCGCATTGTCCTTTCGGTCCCTCTTCTCACTGTCCTGCCAATCCTTCAATTCCTGTTTCTCGGTGGCGGAGTGCATCATAACCTCATGCAGAAAGACCGTCTTCGCTTTCTAATTCTGCACAGCCGTTCAGTCGCCGATAACAAAAAGGGAGGCTGGGCTCCCAAGGTCATCTCGGCCAAGTTTTAAACGCAACATTTTACAGAAGCAGTATTGTTTGCAACACAGACAACACTGATTCAGTGCTTTAAAACACAGCCAGTACTCACACACCTGTCACTAACTGCCTGACCCCAGGCAAGCACACATGAGCCACAAGACCCCCAAAATGGTGAGTAGCCGCAGGGGTAGGGGAAATCACTCTTCCAGGACCCTGCTGTAAACTGGGCATGTGGCTCTTGGGGAGAGCCAGCACTGTAGGGTGGGCCCCGATAATCATTCCTGTCCCCACATTCCACAGGATGTGATCATTATGGAAGATATCTCACTGTTAAGGGTGAGCAGGGAATCAAGGGAAGGTCTTCTCCAAGCTTGCGGCTTCTGCCCTGGTCCCTATGCGGCCCACCTGTGTGCAGCAATGGTTTCCCCCAACGTGACGGCACAGTGGTGCGGGACAGTTACCGTTAATGGGGCAAGAAACTTCTACAACCCTCCTGCCCCCAACAACTTGCTTCAGCGACTCCCAAAATCAAAGCCACTTACCAGGGGCCTCCTCTCCTGTTTGGGCTTCACCAAGCTGTGACTGGCTAGCCTCCTCTGGGGTAGAAAAGAGCTCTTGGCTGCATGCATCTCTGGCCTCCGAGTCATCCTCTGCCTCTCGGTCCCCCTTCTCCTCCACATCCTCATCCAAGATTTCCTCCTACTGACTTGGTCCACTCTTGACTGGCAGGTGAGGCAACGAAGTATCCACAGTGGTCTTCGCAGTGGAGGTGGGGTCGCCGCTGAGTATCGCATCCAGCTCTTTATAGAACCGGCAGCTCATGGGCGTAGCACCAGAGCCGTGGTTTGCCTCCCGCGCCTTATGATAGGCGTCCTGGAGCTCCTTCACTTTGACCCTGCGCTGCAGTGTGTCCCGGTCATGGCCCTTTTCTGTCATGCATCGTGAAATCTGTCCGTAAGTATCATAATTCCTACAGCTGGAGCGCTCCTGGGATTGGACAGCCTCCTCTCCCCAAATGCTGATGAGGTCCAGCAGCTCAGCATTGCTCCAAGCGGGGGATCGCCTGGTGCATGGAGCAGGCATGGCCACCTGAAAAGTTTCACTGTATGCATCACCGAGCAAACAGGAAGGGGACTTTCAGAATTCCAAAGGAATTTACAGGGTGGGGATGACGGTTGGTCACCTGAGGGCAGGGCAGTAGAGTTCAAACCGATGACCAGAGAAGTGAGAACAGGCATTGTGGGACACCTCCCGGAGGCCAGTCGCAGCACTGTAATCACCAAGGTGTCTACACTGGCACCACAGCGCTGTAGCCGCGGTGCAGAAAGCTGTACGCCTCTCATTGGGGTGGTGTTGTTTTTTTTTAAAGCGCTACAGCTGCACAGTTTCTGCGCACTAAGTGGCTTGGGAGTGTGTACACCTCGGGAGTTACAGTGCAGAAAGCTGCTTTACTGCACAGAAACTTGCCAGTGTAGACCAGGCCTCAGTGACTGGATGCTTCCGTGTCATTTGTAAGGCCTGCTCACACAGGGTTCAGGGAAGTAATGGGGAAGCTCTGCTTTAAAGCCAGGGCTCCCTTTGCCCTTCTAGTACAAAAAAATAGGAACAATGCTCTGTGAGATGGCTGTAACTGTTCACCGCCCCAGTTCAGGGAATTCTGACACTTCAGGTCTGATTCTGAGCTGGCTGAAGTCCTTGGCAAAGTTCCCCTTGTTGTCCATTGCATAGGATCAGACCACTGGAGAGGATCTTTTATTTACCAGCTGGGCCACGGCTCTTAGGCCCAGTCCATGTTAAGGAAATTAGCTTTGGTACAACAGAGGCAGAGAGAGAAGTGAAGTGATTTGGGCCAAAGTTTCATATAGCAGCCCAGTGGCAGAGCCAAGAATCAAACACAGATCTCCCAAGTCCAGTGCCCAGGGGGTTGCACTAGCATAACAGCACCAGTGCAAATTTCTTTGATGTAAACAAGGCCTTAATGTGATGGAAAATGACAATGAGACCATTGGAGAAACTGCTGCTTTCAAATGGATATGTAGGGAATTTGCACTAGCCTCAGTGACGCTCTGCATTATTGTCAAGAGGATCTTAGTTGCAAAATCCTCAATAAAGGCTCTTGTCTTCTGCTTATGTCGTGTATTCTCTGTAAATGAAAAAATATTTTGAAAATAGTTATGGATCAGGAGCCGTATCTTTCCCCATCAGGTTTGTCAACTCCCCAAAAATCCAATTAGTGAGACTGTCCCAGAGCTGGTTTCTACAATGTAATTCAGTGACACAGCTGAGCATTCAGACTTCCATCTTGCGAGTTCTAGATGGAAGTCTCCCCTGAATGAGCCAAGGGTGAGGTAAATGAACTCAAGTCATGAACTTTTTCTGTTTACACAAAACTTATGAGAGCAATCTCACTAGTGTAGTAATACTATAAAGGACCTTGGAAGTCAGATCAATTGATAGATAAAGAAAAGCACTGCAGCTCTAGGAAACTGCTGGGAAAGATAACCAGACTTTATAGTACATGACTTCCTTGAGTAACTATCTCTACTTAAATTATATCATTAGCTTTCTTCAACTCTTGGCATGCTGTATAAAATGCTGACATCCACATAACTGCACAGGATTGACTGTATTGTATGTCCTTGC
The DNA here is from genome assembly GCF_028017835.1 of Emys orbicularis. Classification (NCBI taxonomy): domain Eukaryota; kingdom Metazoa; phylum Chordata; order Testudines; family Emydidae; genus Emys; species Emys orbicularis. The sequence goes on from NC_088690.1 coordinate 90,571,408, forward strand.
ATTTCTTCTTTTTATTAAATCTTTATTCATTTTTACAGAGCAACAAAACAAATGCAGTTGCATTTGAGAATGAAGCATTTAAGAAAATAATCTTTTCCCAAATACTAAGTCATGCCCCTGTTTAGTGCTAGATTAAAAGGGCATAGGACTCTTGATTCAATGATGCTATTGTCAAGTTGTTTAGAGCAGCTCACAAATGAGACTGCTAGCCTTAGGGTAGACTGTTGCAAATCAGGGCACAAACCCCAAACTGGTTGTATGTTCTGTAATTAGATTCACCAACCAAGTATCAAGTGTGAACTCCTCAAGCATTAACATGGAGTCACAGACAGTCCCCTTGGGCTCTCCAGTCTATCTGGCTGCCCAGGCAAGCCTGCCATTGTGATAGATGGTCCCTTTCACTAAAAATCACATCAATAGTCCGGTTGCTCCCAGTCCCAAAGGACCAGGTGAATTGTACCCTAGATCTCACGTGAAAAACAACGCTTGTAGCCAATCCTATAATAAACTAACTAAAGATGTATTAACTAGGAAAAAGAAATGAGTTATTTACAAGGTTAAAGCAGGTAAACATACACACACTAATGAACTACAGTCTTAGATTTCAAAAAGTAATAGAAGTGGATGTAATGTGCTGTATATGCCCTTTAGAGCAATAACCCAAGCTAAAGAGCGCGAGGGATCCTTTGCTTATGCTTAGAAATCTTGCCCTCTCCCTGAAGTCCATGCAGCATAGAGATAACAATGTCTTCTTGAAAGGGACTTTTATTCTCTTACCCCAGAGCTCAAGCTGATGGGATGAGTGTTTGTGCAGGTCTGTGCTTGATGGATACAGGAGAAGCAATCAGCAAAGTCTTTTGTCCAGTGATGTTCCACAGTGGTGGTGGAATTGTCTGGTGTCTATGGGCCTTCTTTTGTTGGAGAGGAGATGACATCTCTTGTGGTATACTAGTATTTCATACTTGGTAATGCTTCTCTCCTGAGTGTGCAGGTTTACAGTTTTAGAGCAAACACTTAAATGTTACCTAATAACATGCAGTACAGATGTAATAAGTGAGAGTAATATATGCAACATCCTACAAGCATTTCATAAAGTCTAAACCCTAAGCGCATTCTTATAACTAGGGCCCTACCAAATTCACGGCCATGAAAAATGCGTCGTGGACCGTGAAATCCCGTCTCCCCCCATGAAATCTGGTCTTCTGTGTGCTTTTACCCTATACTAGACAGATTTCTCAGGGGAGACCAGTGTTTCTCAAATTAGGGGTCCTGACCCAAAAGCAAGCACGTGCTTGGGGCAGCCCATTTGCAGGGGCGGCAGGGATCCAGCATGGGAGCTGAGAACCAACAGGGGGCCCTGGGAGCTGTAGTTCCTTGGTTAGCTCCCTGCCTATAGAGCCAGCCCTGGAGCAGGGAAAGAACTACATTTCCCAGCATTCCCTTGGCCACTACCAACAGGAAAGAGGGGGAGGGAGTGAGGAAGCTGAGACCTCATTCTGCAGCTTGCTGTGAATGGAGAGCTGCACTGTGAGTAGGGATTCCATATTTTAACATTCAAAAAATAGGACACTCCACGGGGAGGGAGGGTAGCCCCACCCTGCCCCCATCCATTCCCTCCGACTGCCCCCCCCCCAGAAACCCCAACCTATCCAACCCCCCTGCTCCCTGTCCCCGATCACCCCTTCCTGGGACCCCACCCCCTATCTAAGCCCCACTGGTCCTTGTCCCCAACTGCCCTCTCCTGAGACCCCCCCCAACTTCCCCCCCTAGGACCTCACCCCCTACCTGTCCCCTGACAAACCCCTGGGACTCCCATGCCTATCCAACTGCTGCCTGTCCCCTGACTGCCCCCTCCAAACCCCTGACCCATCTAACCCCCCCTTCTCCCTGCCCCTGACTGCCCCCCCGAACCTCTGCCCCATCCAACCCCCGCTGCTCCCTGTCCCTTGACTGCCCCCCCAGAATCCCCTACCCCTTCTCCGACCCCCCAGCCCCTTTACCGTGCCACTCAGACCAGCGTGTCTGGCTTCGCACAGCGCCAGACACGCTGCTGCATACATGCTGCCGTGCTCCCCAGCACCTGCCTTCCAGATTTGAACACCTCAAAATTCAGGAGTGCTCAAGCTCAGTTTGGGCAGCTGTTACTTCATTTCTCCCAAATCAAATATACTGATCCACTGTAACTTGCTGTAGAAAAAGTAGGATAAAATTGAGCAAGAAATGCTTCCCAGTGGTTATTAGGACTGGAATTGCTATTTTCAACAGCCATTGCCTTTTTTTTTGTTTTTGTTTAAAAGGAAGACAGTGATATTGCATTGGCAAATTCCCCATAGAAAGAAAGAGTGGAACAAAAGAATAATAAAGGCACCTCAACTTTTCCTCATTTATGTAGGACAGTTTTATAATATGCATCCAGATATCCTCCAATCACACAAGCTGAAAATTGTTCCACTTTACTGCAGTTCTGTAACCATATGGGAACCAATCCTGTCTGTGTTCTGTGCACATCTAAAATTCCTGCTGAATGACCTGCCCTGGGAGCGAGTTACCAGTGACCCAGGGCTGTGGCGGAAGGAGGGTGCAGGTTGGGGGAGGGGTGAGCCCAGGGCTGGGGTGGCAGGGTGTGTGTGTGTGTGTGTGAGAGAGAGAGAGAGGGGGAGAGCCCAGGACTGGGGCAGCAGGGGGGTGCGGGTCAGGGGGTGAGAGCCCAGGGCTGGGGCGGCAGGGGGGTGCAGGTGGTGGGGGAGAGCCCAGGGCTGGGGCGGCAGGGGCAGCCAAAATTTTTTTTGCTTGGGGCGGCAAAAAACCTAGAGCCGGCCCTGCCCAAAAGGAAGTTGCAGGGGGGGTCACGGTATTGCCACCCTTACTTCTGTGCTGCCTTCAGAGCTGGGTGGCCAGATAGCGGTGGATGTTGGTGGGGCACCCAGCTCTGAAGGCAGTGCCCCGTCAGCAGCATCGCCAAAGTAAGAGTGACACCACCATACCATGCCACCTTTACTTCTGCACTGCTGCTGATGGGGCGCTGCCTCCAGAACTGGGTGACGGCCAACAGCCACCGCTCTCCAGCTGCCCAGCTCTGAAGGCAGCACAGAAGTAAGGGTAACATTACCGCAAAACCCCCTACAATAATCTTGTGACCCCCCCCCCAACTCCTTTTTGGGTCAGGATCCCTACAGTTACAACACTGTGAAATTTCAGATTTAAATAGCCGAAATCATGAAATTTATGATTTTTAAAATCCTGTGAACGTGAAATTGACCAAATGGACCATGAATTTGGTAGGGCCCTAGTTATAACTCTAATCTCTATTTTAACAATGCTAACACACAGGTGAGCCAGACTGGTTTGCACCTATACATTTGTCAGTGTTCAGGGAGGCCTAGGCCCTATGAGCTAGCACCTGCTCTGTCAGCATCACAGCTATGCTCACGCCATTGCTACATTTAGTCATCCACGTTTCCAACCCTTTAGTTTCAGGTAACAATTTTAGATTTTGACAGCGTACAATGCTCTTGATTTCCCCCACCTTCAAGACCATTAGTGGGACTTAAAAGGGCTTGGCTACACTTGCGAGTTACAGTGCATTAAAGGAGCCCTGGGCACCCTAGCTCACTCCCCGTCCACACTGGCAAGGCACGTAGAGCGCTCTGACTCCATGGCTAGAGCGCTCCTGGTACTCCACCTCGGCGAGTAGAATAACGTTTGATGCGCCCCTGCTGGAGCACCCCAGCGTCAGTGTGAACGAGCTGTTGCATTACTGCGTTCTGATCAGCTTCCGGAAACGTCCCATAATCCCCTTAATGACAAGAGGGCCACTTGACTTGTTTTGGATATGCCCTTTGAAAGCTCCGTTTGACAGCTGGCATGCTTATCTGCTCCGAGACAAAGCAACCATGACTGTGGAATGCTGTGTGTGAGAGAGAGAGGGGGAGGTCTGCTGCTGTCTGAACTTACAAGACAGCATACTGACATGCTCTCAGCCCCCCAAAAACCCACTCTCCATCCCCCCACATACACACAACACACTCCCTGTCACACTCCACCCCACCCCCCACATTTGCATCCACTTGCATGCTGGGATTGCAACCACAATGCACTGCTCTCTGTGGGGGGAGCTGCCGCGGGGGGGAGCGCCTCAGGGCGGGGGCTCGGGGATGGGGGGGGCGCAAGGTGGACGTTTTGCCTAGGGCGCGAAATATCCTTCCACCGGCCCTGCCCTGCATGTATTGAGCGGTTTATTCAGGAATATAGGCAGTTTGCACTCCCAGTCATCAGAATCTAGGCCTCTGTACAGTCTGATAAAAATGTTCTTGTTTCTCACTGTAAGAACTCCATTCAAATCCAATTGAATTAAATGCCTATAATTTGCTATTAGACCAACTGAAAGATAAGAGTGATTTCCGTGGAGGGAGAGTAGGGTGACCAGATGTCCCGATTTTATAGGGACAGTCCCGATTTTGAGGGCTTTTTCTTATATAGGCACCTATTATCCCTCACCCCCATCCCGATTTTTTACACTTGCTATCTGGTCACCCTAAGGAAGAGTGACGTGCTGTATCACCTGTGAGACTGGAGCTAGGCAGAATGTTCTATCAACTTGTTGGCTTGTTGTAAGACCTGAACATTGGTCTCCAGCATTTGGTTGTTATCTTCCATTTGCCCTTGGCTTTAGCTACCTTTCTAACAGGCCCAGAAGGTGTAGTTCTTTAGGTAGGTCAGAGGAGAATATAGTTCTCATGTAAGAGATTGTGTCTGCCATCTGGTGGCCAACTACCAGAGAAGACTGAACCAATTAGCATAATCCTGCATCCTGTGAATTCACACTCCCTGAGTCAAATTCATCCCAGGTATAATACTATTAACTTCAAGGGACTGATGTCAGGAATTAATTTGGCCTAGAGTATTTGCATTGGGCAAGGTACAATAGCTGAGTCTCAAAGTGGGATCATCATTGTCCAGTGGTAGCAACCCTCCCAGCTGAGTCAAATAGAGTCTTCCACTGGCCGAGATGTTAGGAGCCATGTTAAACTCGTGAGTCTCTCAGAAGGATGTTGCTTTTTGCCTGTCTCGCGTATAAGCTAGGTAGAGAATATTTCCAGGATGACAGTTGTTCCCCTGGTAATCGTGATGTCACAACATTGGATGATCACATCACTAAGCATCAAGTAGAACGATCCCTTGTTTAAAAGGGCAATATTTCAATTGATGCACTAATCAAATACCTTGGGGGTCAGCAATGACAGGAAAGGAAATAGAAAAGTATGTGGCAATTTCATGGGGATTTAATCAAATGTCATGGGTTAGGGGTAAAATCCTGAAGTCAATAGCAATTTTACCACTAGCTTCAGTTGAGCGAGGATTTCACCCCAGATTTTTAATGTGAAGCATGAACAATTAGATGAACCTAAATTATATGTGCAGGTACCTAATCTGTATATGTGAGTCAGGGGCTTGTGACACTCATGTCCAGTTAGCAGTCTGGTTGGTCATGTGGGAACACAAATACTGATATGCATGGATATGTCAGTCTGAAATCCACTCTGTGCAGACAGCACCAGGCTTAAGTGGGATTAAGCCCAATGGGGTTTAAAAGGGATTTAAGTGGTGGATAGGCCTGGCCCTGTCTCTCTGCACAGGGTGGATTTGATTACTCAATTAGGTGATCTGTGTGTGGATGTGTAATTTATTTCACCTGGAAATCTTGGCCTATGCTTTTTAAAATTTTCATAAGTGTGACATGGGTAGGACTCTGCAGAAAGACTAGGCATTATGCTTGAGTTTGTCATCGAAAGGAAGCATCTGACTCAAAATTATGTGTGGACAATGCAGGGAATGGGAATTCAGAAGTAACATTGCTGTGGAAGTCTGTGCCTAAAGAAACGAAGCAAGCAGTTGGTTTCCACTGTTTCCAACACAGTGATATTCCCTATGATATTCAAAACAGCTGAGAATCTAAATTCCATTGGGAACTCAGAAAACTTCCAGCGAGTGAATCAAAGACCTGGCATATCTTCACTTTCAGAATTTACTTGCCACAGAGTCATAAAAATAACGTCTACATTCTTATTTTCATGTCGGAGTCACCCCGCCCTTGAATGTCTCCCCCTGTGTTTTAAGAGTTTATTAACCTTTCAGATGTGTTTTATAGCCAGCTTAGAGACACTCAGAGACAGAACAAAGATAAGAAAAGCTGTTCCATTAGTAAGTGAAGGAGGACGTGTGATTGTTTTTTGAAGTGCTTTTAGAACTGAAAGGCAATTGCACAAAGGAGGACACATTCAGAATAAAATTGGGAAATCTCCAGTGAAAACAAAAAGTTACTCTTAAATGATTCTTTCAGCATGAAGTCTGATCAGGAAGACTTGTAAATTCTTAATACAACTGTATCTTGCAGTTCAACAACCCTGTCTAGTCAATGGCTAATGATTATTAATTCCTTTGGTATTCAGAGTACTAATTCGTAATGAATTCAGAATGAACTCATTTGGTGTTAATGTAATGTGTAATTCCATGGGAGTCCCATTATAATTTTGCCTTATTAAGTATCAATTTAGTGCTAGCTCTTATTCTAAATTCATAAGCGGTAGAAAAGTAATTATCGGGGCGATGTGGTTAAATTACTAAGAGCTATGGTTTGTGCAAAGTTTGTGCATTTTAACAAAATACGTCAGCCAGTTCTGCAGGATTTTTGTGGGTAAGTTAATAATGACAAGGTCAGCGTCTACTTACCTACCATCCTCTTCCATGATGTGGCTCTCTGAAGGGTGGGGTGTGTCCAAAGGAAGCAGTTGGAAAAGGAAGTTAGGAGGAAATGGGAGCCAATTAAGAGACTCAGGGCACAGATCTCCCAAGAAACCGAGCCCCTGCTTGCTCCCTGAGGGTTAGAGGAAAATGTGCCTCATTCTTTACCACACTCTGGCTACGTCTACACTATGGACCATACAGTGGCACAGCTCTACTGCTGCAGCTGTGCCGCTGTAAGGTCTCCTGTGTAGCCGCTCTATGCCGGCGGGAGAATAGTTAAACCACCTCCATTGAGTGGCGGTAGTGCTATCCACACCGGCACTTTTGTCAGTGAAACCTATGTTAGTCAGGGGTGGTTTTTTCACACCCCTGACTGAAAAAAGTGCTAGTGTAGACAAAGCCTCTGATACTAAGGGAACCTCCTGTTATTTCTAGCCCTCTCCGAGGTAGATTCCATCGAGGGGGACGGTCTGGATCAGAGTGTTTAGATGTGTCTCAAAGTTGCTAAAGATCTTTAAAGTCTTCTCTGGGCTGCAAAATCACTTTAGCAGTGCAGGGTTAATGGAGGCATGTTTAATACATCTAACTATACCAAAAGAGTAGAAAAAGTCTAATGTTCCCTTGGTAACTGCCAGATATAAACAGGTCTCTGGAATTGATAGGCAGGAGTATTGCTAAACTGAACTAATAATGTGCCTATTTTTTAGGTCTACTGATCCAATTTTGTACAAATTTAGGGCCCAGTCCAAGTCCCCTGAAATCAAAGAAATAAATCCTCTCAACTTCTTTGGGAATTGGATTGGCTCTGGGGGCTCAAGTCTGCAATCCTTGAACACTCAAAACATCCATTCAAACCAATGGAAGTATTGGGTGTGCATGGAAAGCAGGAATGGGCCCTTAATGGGCTTAATTGTTAAGTTTCAGTGAGAATTGCAGCACAAGCAGACTTGCAGTTTCTAGCCCGCACCATTTTTGAGTAATGTAACCAGAAAATACCAAATAGGAGTATAAATGTGTGTTATGGGCAGTGCCAGGTTTACAGTGGCTCCATGGGGCTGGGCCCATGCTCAGAAGGGGCCCTGGCCTGCTTCACTTGTACTGCGCCCCAAGACCCCGCTGGCTCCCCCTACCCACCACTTGCTCCTCTTGGCCTGCCCGCCGGCTGGCCGAGGGTTCCTCTCCGCTCCCTGGCCCCACCCCCCTGTTCCTCTCAGCCCCCTGGCCGGACCCCAGTGCACCTCCGACTCTGGGCAGTCTCTGCTTCTCACCACCTGTGGGGCCCCGCCTGTCTCCCTGGAGCTGAGCCACCTGGGACTGGTGCAGAAGCCTGGCCAGTCTCAGCCAGGTGGGGGTGAGTGGGGGAGACTGTGGCGGGCTTGGCTGGGCCCCTCCAGGCAAGTGCGTCTTGAGGGAACCCAGCCGGGGCAGGTCCTCGCCTGGCTGATCGCGCCACTCCCGAGGGGCCGGAGTGATTCCTGGCCCTGGGACCAGCCTTGGCTGCACTGCCAGATCAACTCGGCAGACACAGTCGCCTCCCAGTAGGGCTGGTGAGTGTGGCCAGGAGGCAGGGCTTGGGGGAGTGGGTCTGTGGGGAAGTATGGGGGGTGCTGGGCTGTGAAGGGGCAGGGAGGATCTGTGTGTGTTGGGGCATTAGGGAGTGGGGGTTCTATGGGGGGGTGCGGGGCTGTTGTGGTGGGGCTGTGAGCAGGGGTGGTGTTGAGCAGGGTGCTGTGCATTTGTGGGTGGGTCTGGGGGGGCACTGGGCATAGTGGGTCCAGGGGGCCTCTGGCCATAGGGAGTTGGGAGGCGTTGGACAGGGGGGGGAGGCTTTGTGGTGTGACATGGGCCTGCCCCCGAGGGGAAGGGGCATGCTGGCAGCACAGGGCCAGGCAGGCCACTGTGCGTCTGGCAACTGCTGGTTTGTAAATAGTGCCCTCGCATTGGGCGGAGCGGGGCTTCCCCTGCCATGCCATGCCCCATTGCCTTTGGCTGGCCCCTCGCTCCGGAGACTGACCTCCCCACGCCATGCTCCATTGCCTGCATGGCGACCCACAAATATGTTTGGTGCCGGGCCCACAAAAGGTTAATCCAGCCCTGGTTACGAGAGCAGCCAGAAATCAAGTTATGTAGATTGTTCTGACAAATCTGTCTTTGAGCTGATAACTAATAATTCGTTTCAACTCAAAAGGAATTAGTTTGATAAAATTATATTAACTGAAAAAAGTTGTCTAGATTACAGAAGATAAAATGTAATCGTAACTATAGTGGTTTCTATTAGCACTAGCAAATAAGGTAAGAGATGCAACTTCTGGATATTTTTATTTTGTTCCACAAACTGTTATACCAGAATACCTGAGGTTCCTATGGGAAATTCTCAAGTCAGATGAAGTTAACATATGAGATTCTTTAAGATAACACATTATGACCCATTCCCCCTGCCATAAATAAGGCATGATAGCAATCTCCTTCCCTCTTTATCTTTGTAGTGCACGTGATGTGTTGTAAAGATTTTATTACTTGATCATATCTTTATAATGTTACTTGCTGATACATCAGAATAAGTCAACTACAAATGGGGGTTAATCTTCAATGTAATCTCATTTTGCTCAGACACTTCTGAAATGAGGCCTTGGGCTTTTGGCAAGATTCAGTTATCACCAAAAGAACAAAGACAGTATGACCACAGGAACTGAACAGTCACTTGGGTTAGCGTGCATTGCACTTCAGCTACTGTTAGGTGCCTCTGAGGCTAGGGATTATGGAGTGCAGAGGATTAGTCTGCTACCTCTAGACATCTAGCAGATTCAAATTCAGTCTTGGTTGCAATGTGCTTGGTGCTATCTCTCTAATTCCCACCTTTCTTCAGCAACATGCATCTAGAAATTTATCACAATCGGATCAGTAGCCTGGGTCTGAAAGAGGCCTACGACTGGGGTAGTGCGATAAATTACAGGTCAGGATTATGATGCATTGGGCCCAAAGCCTGCCTGCATTACAGTGCATGTACTTAAGTGGCAGCAGAATTAGGGCCTTCCTGATTATATGACGCCTCCCTGAAGCCAGCCTTATGAGTTCTGCATTTTGATGGGCATGAAATTCACTCACACATTTAATTGCATTACACCGATGGTTCACTTTGCATGATGTTGTGTTGTGGTAGCTTGAGGCTTTTTTGGAGAAATGCTGTAGCCTACAGAGGCACATATACACACAGGGGCAGCTCCAGGCACCAGCGCACCAAGCGCGTGCCTGGGGCGGCAACCCGCGGGGGGCGGCCTGCTGGTCGCCGTGAGGGCGGCAGTCAGGCTGCTTCGGTGGCATGCCTGCGGGAGGTCCGCCGGTCCCGCGGCTTCAGCAGCAATTCGGCGGCGGGTACGCCAAAGGCGCGGGACTGGCGGACCTCCCGCAGGCATGCCACCGAAAGCTGCCTGACTGCCGTGCTTGGGGCGACAAAATACATAGAGCCGCCCCTGTATACACAGAGCCACTCTTGAACTAACTTTATTAACAGGAAGAACAGTACATAACAGTGTCCTTTAACTTGCTCTAGCTCTAGGAATGCCATTAAGGGGAGCTATATTACTCACATTAGAGTCATGCTAATCAGATTTTTAAAATATAACAAAAAATGCTACCAGCTGTATAAAAGTCAACAACTGTTTCCAAAGCCCCCAACACTACAGTGTACACTGCAGATTAAGAGGTCTTAAAAATGATCAGGAACAAGTTATGGGTCTTCTACCTTTCTTTATTAGTGTTCAAGTTTATTATTTGCATTACTACCTACTGGCTACTAGTATGCAGAGGGTAATCAAGGATTTACAATGCTGACTGTTAAATCACTTACTTTGATTGAAGATTACCAGCCTGGCACCTGATCTTGCCCATAGAAGAGAGTGGGAGCCCAAATGCCAACTTCCATAAGGCAGTGTGTCAGGAATCAGGGCCTACAGCACAGCCAGTCTTGGACATCCTAATGAGCATGGATGTCCAGTAGTAGGCTGTCTGATTGGCTACACTGCCTGTTGGGTTTGAAGAGGGAGCAGACCGGCTCTTAAAGCCAACAGCAGCAGCAGTTGTTCAGTGGCTGCTCAAAGCATTTGCCCAGGGCTGTGATAGCACCTGTACCTGCTTGTTCCCAGCTTTGCTCCTGCCCTGAACCTAGCCTTGCCTCACCTCACTCTAGATAACCTAGTCCTGAATCTTGCCTCCAATTTCTGACTTCACCTCTGACCCTTGGCTCAGCCATCTGGCTTCTGTCTCTGAGCTCCGATTCTTGATTACTGACTCCTGCTCTATCCATGAGGCATGACCACCCACATCTCCGTCACTGACACAGTGTGCTATGGAGGAATGCAGTTTAATGTTGAAGTAACTCCAGAGGAAGCATTCTCGATCACTTCAACCAACCAAAACATTTCATTTTCAGGAATATTGCAGTGTTTTCATTAAATACAAAATGAAACACTTTTACATTTCCAAAATGAAATTTCAGACTGTCCATTTTGTAGAAAATTTTGAACTTTCAATTTTGTCCTATTTGTGGGATGAAAACAAATGTTGAAATTGCAGAATTTTCTGCAGCAGGGAAATTCTGAATTTCATTCAGTTCTAGTTCTATATTTGGATGCGCTCACATCGTTTGGGATGCATTTTCAATATCTCTACAAATAGGTCACCCAGAGTTACTGGAGCAAGTGCACAAAGCTAAGGAAACGCCCTATTCTCCACTCAGCATGTAAGGGGAACTCACACTAATGTAAAGGTTACTCAGAGTTCATTATGAATGACATAACCTATTTATATACACAATGCTTTCCAGAGTGCTCTGCCCCAGCACTTCATTATTAAAGGGATCGCTCTGTATTTTAAATACAGGTTATGTGATTTACTCAGACCAGAATAACACCCAGAAACCCAGATGCACAGCTGTCTGCTCTAATTGCTTGATAACACTCCTTCCCATAGATATAACAGTGTCTCCAACATATTGCCCTGCATCTGCACTGGCTTTTCTACAGTGAGGCATAGTAACCTACACCTATTGCATTTGGAAAGCCTGGTGTTTTATGTGTGCATATAAACTCCGTACAGTATTAACTTCCCTAGTGTGGCAGTTTTTCCTTATATTATTGCACTTTACTGCATGCCATTAAGGAGGAACATTAAAGTTTTACATCATGTTTGTTAGTCTTCTTTTGAAGGAATATCTCTTTTGCAATCAGCATTATCGTATCTAAAAATCTTTGTCTATTTATCTCTTTTACTTCGTTTGATTGCACCATATCCTACTTCTGAACCATATTCTTTACTCTCCCCTGAGCCATTCACTACCCTCACCGCCCACAGTTCATTCAAAGTGGGGGGGTCAAGCAGACAGCTACCTGCTGGTGGCAATAAGCCATTTGCTAGCTTGAGAAGCCAGGCAAAAAGGGGTTGCCTTGGAATGACAACAAACCTCAACAGCAGACAAGAGAGAGCATATTTACAGATACATAACTTAGTTATGGACATAATGATAAATATCAACACAAATTACTCAGGAGGGAAAAGAGTTTGAAAATATGTGATGCAAAAAGTGATCTATTCCTATTTCGTTCTGTAGTAGAGCCAAAGGAACTATCCTTTCCTTCTAAACATTGTCTTAAACACTGTGTTTATGCATATGTCCACATGGACATATGTATGCATATCATTGCACATGTTATCTCCAGTTCCTTTATATTTGCCCCCCAGTGTACAAGCTTTAATGGGAGTTATGCATGTGCTTCTGTAGTGAGGAGAATACATACACCACATGTAATTCTTCTTTTCCCTACCTACTCCAAGCCAGAAGGCAATTCTGTCTGCTCATGTTGTTAATCATTGTCAGTATGTCTTGTCCATGGCAGAGAGACTTATCCTGCTCTCATTACTCTGGTGTACATCAGGAATAACTCCACTGATGTGAATGGAACGATGCTGGAGCTGAACGGGTCTAAGTGAGAGGTGTTGCCAAGTATTGCAATTTCATTGCAAGTTTTCTGGTAAGTGATGTTTTTCTTAAAGCTGCTGCTGGAATCGGGAAACTGCATGAGAATCTCAGCCTATGTTATTTAAAAAAAAAAAAAGATTTTAAGCCATCATGGTTTCAAAGAAAAGCTTGGAAATGTGACCCAAGCACACCCTAATCCTCAGAAAGCAGATAAAAAGCACCCTACGTTTGTTCCTTTTTAAAAATCTCCTGACTTTATGCCAATCTCATGAGATGTGGGTGCTCAGGTTTGGCAATACTGGAGTAGCACAGACATCCTGAGCTCTGTTAAAAATCTAGCCACTTATTTTGATGCCTAGATGGGTGCTGTGCTTTTTTGAAAATCTGTCCCTTAATCTTCACGGGCTACATTGACACTGAATTCAAGCTGGCTTTAAAATGGGTTGGAGCCCCATATAGATGGGGCTCACATGGCCAGAACTGTCATTCTAAGTGATTTAGTTAAAGCTTGTGAAGCAGATTTAAAACCAGTTTGGATTTTGGGGGGGTGGATTTCTTCAGGGTGGCCAAGGCCTTAGGAATAGCTGCTCTGAAAATCAGACAGGGAATGTGTGTTATAGGCAATACTGCCATGTAGTGGTAAAACCATAACTCTACATGTTAACAAACAACATTCAAATACCCTACAGCAGGGGTCAGCAACTTTTCAGAAGTGGTGTGCTGAGTCTTGATTTATTCACTCTGATTTAAGGTTTCGCGTGCCAGTAATACATTTTAGTGTTTTTAGAAGGTCTCTTTCTATAAGTCTATAATATATAACTAAACTATTGTTGTATGTAAAGTAAATAAGGTTTTTAAAATGTTTAAGAAGCTTCATTTAAAATTAAATTAAAATGCAGAGCCCCCCGGACTGGTGGCCAGGACCTGGGCAGTGTGAGTGCCACTGAAAATCAGCTCGCTTGCCGCCTTCGGCACGCATGCCATAGGTTGCCTACCCCTGCCCTACAGCTTTACTGTTGTGCCTGAGTTTGCAACTGGGAAGGTGGATGCAGGTTACTTACTTTGCCATGCGTACCACAGTGCTGTGGCTCTTGGGGTTTAAAGTGGGCCAAAAGAATGTGAGGTCTGTCCTTGCACAATGCTGCAGTTTGTTAGCTCACAACAGAAGTTCTGGTTTAAATACATTTATTTGTAATGTTATAGGGCTCCCTTACCAAAGAGCAATCTGCCTCACATCCATCTCAGAGGTTTCTTCTGGGTGGGACACAGGGCCTCCTCCACATAGATACCCTGCCCTCCCACAGATGCCTGAGGATCTGCCAGATTTGGAGGGGACAAACTGGTACCCCTCCCCAATTGCATTGGCCTGCTAAACCCAGGGTTGTGAGTTCAATCCTTGAGGGGGCCACTTAGGGATCTGGGGCAAAAATCAGTACTTGGTCCTGCTAGTGAAGGCAGGGGGCTGGACTCGATGACCTTTCGGGGGTCCCTTCCAGTTCTATGAGATAGGTATATCTCTATATATTATAATTGGATAACATAGGAGAGATGTTTGAAAGGGCATCCTTGCAGAGATTTGCTCTTTGTATTCCTCTTTCTGGGGTCACATCTCAGGAAGGGGTTCTCAACCTATAAATCTAATAGTTGTTCAAAAGCACCTTTTATCTGAGGGTCTCAAAGCCCTTTACAAAATATGAATTCATGAAGCCTCACAATGTCACACTGCAGATTTGTAAACTGAGGCACAGGGAAGTTAAGCTAGTTATATGCACCAAGGACAAACAGTAAAGTCATTTGGAGCTGCTGGTGCTCGCACCTCTGGAAGTTAGGCCCTTGCGTTCCCATAGGGTTACCATTCGTCCGGATTCCCCCGGACATGTCCTGCTTTTAGAGTTAAAAATAGCGTCTGGGGGGAATTTGTAAATGTCCGGACTCCCACACCCCCCCATGCAGAGCGCGCGCGGCTGACAGGGCAGCCGGCCGGATGGTGCCACTTACATGGGGCTCCGACAGCCAGAGAGAGCCCCTCCTCCTCTTCCCCCTCCTCTCCCCTGCAGCTGAGAGCACTCCCTCCCTCCCTCACAGATCACCAGCTGCCGTTCGCACCGGCAGTCTGGAGCTCCACCCCCTGCTCCTCCTCCCCGGCACGCTGGTCTGAGCGGCAGGGTAAGGGGGCCAGGGAGTCGGAGAAGGGGCAGGGAGGTTCTGGAGGGGGCAGTCAAGAGACAGGGAGCGGGGGGGGGTCGGGAGTTCGGGGGGGGCTTTCTGGGGGTGGGGGGGTGGATAAGGTTTTGGGCAGTCAGGGTAGAGGGTAGGGTCTCAGGAGGGGACAGTTAGGGGACAAAGAACAGGGAGGCTTAGGTAGGGGGTGGGGTTCTGGAGGGCAGTTAAGAGCAGGGGTCCCAGGAGGGGTAGTCAGGGGACAAGGAGCGGGGGGAGGGTTGGGGATTCTGAGGGGGGCAGGAAGTGGGAGGGAGTGGACGGGGCAGGGGCGGGGCTAGGGCAGGGCAGGGGCGAGGCTAGGGCGGGGCTCCTCCCGTCCTCTTTTTTGCTTGCTGAAATATGGTAACCCTAGTTCCCAGCCCTCATGGTTGTGAAGATAACCTTCCAAAAGTATACACCAGGGGTAGGCAACCTATGGCACGTGTGCCGAAGGCGGCACACGAGCTGATTTTCAGTGGCACTCACACTGCCCGGGTCCTGGCCACCGGTCGGGGGGGCTCTGCATTTTAATTTAATTTTAAATGAAGCTTCTTAAACATTTTAAAAACCTTATTTACTTTACATACAACAATAGTTTAGTTATATATTATAGACTTATAGAAAGAGACCTTCTAAAAACATTAAAATGTATTACCGGCACGCAAAACCTTACATTAGAGTGAATAAATGATGACTCAGCACACCACTTCTGAAAGGTTGCTGACCCCTGGTATACACCCATGCCATGTTGTGTGCCTTAGGCTTGGTCTACACAGCAGACTTACGTTGGTATAATTGCTCGGGGGTGAGGGAGCGCAGTTATACCGACCAAACTCCTGGTGTCGACAGCACTATGTCAACAGGAGGGCTTCTCCCATCAATGTAGCTACCACTGGCATAGGTGGCATCTTCACTGAGCTGCTGCAGCTGTGTATATGTAGACAAGCCCTTTAGTCTGGAAACATACAGGCTGTAGGCAGCGTGAAAACCCACCCTGACTCCCCCACCATTAATCTCTCTGGGCTGTTATGATCAGGGCCGGCTTTAGCATGTGCGGGGCCCCACGCCGGGACGTGAATTGTCTCGCGCCCCCCTCCGCCCCGACTCCGCCCCCTCCCTGCCCCATTGGATCCCTCCCCAAATCCCCGCCCTGGCCATGCCTCTTCCCCAGCACGTCGCATTCCTCCTCCTCACCCCTCCCTCCCAGGCTTGCGCTGCTCAGCTGTATGGCGGCGCAAGCGCTGGAGGGAGAGGGGAGAAGCAGGACACGGCTTTTTTTTCTTTTCTTTTTTTTCCCGCTCCGCCGGCAGCCCAGGACATTGCGGGACCCTCTTAAGCGCGGGGCCCCATTCCAGGGAATCAGCCAAATCGGCTTAAAGCCGGCCCTGGTTATGATCATGCTTTCTCAAGCCTAATGATGACACTTTAATTATCACCATTAAGTATTTCGTTGCTGATCATTTTAGCAGATGGAACAGGGAAAGGGAATGAAGCCTATGGGAAGGGGATTGGGAGATGCTCCAAGGAGAAGTGGGACAGAGAAAGGAGGATGGGAAAGGAAGGGACACACAGGGCAGAAATAGAGGTGTTCCTAAACGGGAACATATTTCCCACTGAGTGTTACTGACAAAACACAGAAGCATTAGACAATGACAATAACTCAGACTTTAGTTACTCCATTATAGCCCTTTTCTGCCCTTGATTTTTATGCAGGAGCCCCACTGTCATACGTGGGAATGGTACTCACTCTGCACTGGGGCGTACACGGAGTCCTACCTTTATACCTAGGGTTGCCAACCCTCCAGGATTGTCTGGAGTTGCCAGGAATTAAAGATTAATATTTAATTAAAGATTATGTCATGTGACGGAACCTCCAGGAATTCGTCCAACCAGAACTGGCAACCCTATTTATACCCGAGCCCATGAACCATCATAAAAATGGCCTCATCCACAGAATGAGTTTGACACCTGCATGGGTGGAAGATACAAGGAGACAATTGTGAGAAATATTATAACCCTGTGTGGTATCTCTGGGGATCATTACATTGAATTTATGACTGGTTTATGTATGATTGTGTCCTACTCCATGGGGGAGGGTTACCACCTCTCCTACAGGAACTAAAACCAGTTCCAGAGAAGCACCACCACCCCTGGTGGGGGAGGAGAGGTTGCATATACTGGTTCAAAATGGGTTTGCCAGAGATTCGGGCAAAGAAAGGCTTGCAGGGAATATGCAGTGTAATTTTAGCCGGGTCGGTCCCAGGATACTAGAGAGACAAGGTGGGTGAGGTAATATCTTTTGTTGGTGAGAGAGACAAGCTTTTGCTCTTACACAGAACTCTTCTTCGGATCATGGCAGAGGGCTAGGCAGCCTCAAAACCTGTGGTCAGAAGGTAGTGGGGCAAGGATCCCTACCCAGACAGGTGACGTCTGGAGACCTGACCTGACACGGCACTCCTAGAGTAGATCATAGAGAGGGAGTATGGGTGCAGTTATCCTGAAACTGTGACACCAATAGATTCTTCTTTTCTGCCCTGTCCCTCTATCTACAGAAGGAACAGTAATACACTCCAAAAACTGGAAAACCAATGTGCAAAAATGTTGGCATTTCAAATCTGTTACCATTTTGCAGGGTTAAAAAACTGTAATGTTTTATCTCAATTGTTTCTGAAAATTTTCATTTACCTTCAGGTTTTTGGAAAGAGAAAATTTTAAATAATGGTTTTGAAAATGACTTGACTAAAAATGTTGACTAAAAATTGTGCTAAAATATTGTGGAAAAATTCACAAAAATACTGAAAATTTCAGTGCTGTCAGTTTTTTTAAAATTTCATTTTATTTTTGCAAAAAGTTTCCTTTTTTAGAGAAAAAGGCTATTTTTCAACTACAAAACCTTTTGAAAACCCTCTCTTATATACAGGATAGCTGTATGCTTTGAGAACATTGTATTATTATAACCTGAAATTTTAAATCCATACTTTATTATATCTCATTATACAAAACAATCATAAACAGAAGTAAATCTAGCAAAAAAAAAAAAAGAAAAAAGAAAGGAATCTGAAAAATGTTTCAGCACACACATATACTCTACCTCTATTGTTATGCTAACCTTTAAAGTCACTGCTATCTCCAAGCATTGGCCTAGAAACAATTGACATTCTGTTTGTCAAATAGCTTTGCATTGAGAGTGATGTGTAACCCTAAGCACACAATAAGGATTTTCAAGCAAAAGCTAAAGGGGAATCCAGGGGCTTCTGTTGTTGAATTCAGGGGAAGCAATCTGCATTTTTCCTGTGTAGGACAATGTGGCTTTTCTACAAGTGATTTACAGTCTCAGGCCTTGTCCACATTTGTGGGGTGGGTTTTTTTTTTTTAATTAAAAAAAATTATTTCCATTGCTATAGCTGGTGCAGCACCACTGATTGTAGCCCTAGCGTAGACAAGGCTCCCATGGCCAGAAGCATTTATTAGACCTCTGTCGCTGCCTGTGTGTAGCTGCATCTTTGTCTCCAGCTTCCCCTCAAAGGAGAGTTTATTGGATTATTTGTGCATGCTTCCATCCTGCCACCTGCATCAAAGCAGACAAAGGTTCAGAGAAGATTTGCTTTCCATCCTCTTCAGCCTCCTCAAAAAGAGGAATGGTGGACACATCACTGCACTTTCTCCTAAAAGGTGTGCAGGTGGCTGCACTGTTCTATAGGCAGCAGCTATTGCAGGGAAGCTTGGGTTTGCTAAACTGAGTGGGCAGTAAGCAGAGTTCATAAAGAACTGGAATCCCGCTGGAGAATATTGCTGGTCTTGCAGCTTGGGAGTGAGAGATGCCAGACTTATAGGCAAGCACGGGGAGTTGGAAAAAGAAGCACCTAAAGCTGGCTCACAGCTCTTTCCTTTCTTTCCACAAGCAGAGGAGTCTATGGGCGAGCCTATGTTAGCCCGAGACAGATTTAAACTAGAAAGGCTGGTCAGAAGATGGGCTATCTGCAAGCTCTACCCCCTATCTGCATCTATCACTGGTATTTAGTAGTGATTAAAACATAAGCAGGATAAGATGCAATCAAAACAGGTTTATTATACAGCAGGTATAACAAGCAAGGACCCCAAACTAAAATACTAACATACACAACTGTAAGTAATGGTTTGGATGTTAACAGATTGTCGGGGGCGTAAAGCCCAAAGCCCTTACAAACATTAGGGGAATAACAAGGGTAGTCACGGTACCATATCTTGATGGCACAGGTATGGACGATGACAGGGAGCAGGGACACAGGACAGGAAACCAGAAACAGGAGCACAGGATACAGTTCAGGTAAGTGGCTGTGTTTCTCTTTATCCTGCATGTGGTATGTGGACAATTGCTTTAAGGTACTGATACAGGTGCGTGCAGGTAAGTCCTGGGGAACTAGATGGATCCTGAATGGTTCTCACGAGTCCTGGTTTGGCTGGGCCTAAGCAGCTGGCTGGTTTTGTGGGAGACTGACTGCCTCTCAGAAAGACAGCCCTGAGTGACAGCTGTGCCACCCTTAAGTAGCCTGCTGTTGTCAGGCAGATTAAGGCTGTCACGTGTCCCTACTTTTCCCACTCTTTGAGGGAAAAGGCCTCAACGTTCCATGAAGGAGGGGCTCTCGATATAGAGGACTAGTTGTCCTTTCACAAATTCAAGATGGCTAATGGGGAAACGATAGCAAAACAGAATTCACCCCAACACCTACACGTGAAATGGCACAGCTGCAGCTACACCTCTGTAGCACTTCAGTGTAGATACTACAGTACCTGTAGTGCTTCAGTGTAGACTCCCCAAGAGGCAATAGCTAGGTCTCATTGACTTAGCGCTGTCTACACAGGGGGTTAGGTCGGCTTAACTATGTCACTCAGGAGAGTGAATTTTTCACACCCTGAGTGACGTTGCTGGATCGACCTAACTTTTTAGTGTTGACCAGGCCTAAGTTGGACCTGGCTGATATGGAGGCAGCCAAAGCCCAGGCAGCCAGGCAGAGAGGAATTGCTTAAAGCCAGCATTGTGCTCTTTTCTTGCCTTGCACTTGGGGGAATGGGGTGGGGTGTGTGTGTGTGTGTGTGTGTGTGTGTGTGTGTGAGGCTCCATCTGATCTTACCCCATGGCTCTACGCACGCCACCCTGGCTGCAGTATGATCCTCCATCAACTGGACAGCCTCTGTGCATTGGATGCTGGAAAACTCCTTCCCTGCCTCCTACAGAGGATTCAGATGATCAGCTCTGGTAGTAGCATAGGTCCAGTGGAGCTGCTCTGCTGTTGGAAAATGGGTAGTAAGTTTTCATATGCAGACATTGGTAGGACAGCCCACAAATGTGCAAAGCTTCACTGCTGCTGCCTGCACTGCTCAGGCTCTTGTCACATCAGGGAAGCACCAAGCTAGTGAAGCCGCACTATACAATGAGTCCTCTGAGTAGTGTATTTTGAGCTCCCTGCCTGTGATGGAACTCCTGACTTATGTATGTGGCGCGTTTGAAGAGGTTTATTTTTGCCTAGTCAGTGCCTTGCCTGCTTTAAGTCACTGTAACCTACATATAGATGTGATCCAAGCAACACTCTTTTTCTCCTTAATTTTTCATGTAACATTGCTTGTCAGGGCCAGCTTTTTAGAGCTTTTCTGGCCTCTCTCATGTCCCCTCATAGGGTCAGACATGCGTTTAGCGAAGGGTTGGGTTGTTCGTTTTTATTTTTCCCCTTCACTAACAAAATGAATGCTTTAAGTGTTTCTCTTCAAAAAGACCAATGGAAGCTGAGGGAGGGCATGGATCAGCGGTCATGTCGCACTCCCCGTCTGTACCCAGCCCAAGCCTGGGAAGCTAATGATCCCGCCAGCGGACCAAATTCGGTGATGAATCCTGGTTGTTTGCCACCTGAAGCACGTTGCGCATAAGCTAAGAAGAATGGAAGCTCACACTTCGGAGGTGGCATTGATTGACAGCAACTTTATTAGCATCATTATCAGGCAAGCATAGAACTCTGGGCTTCAGTTTCCTGCCTCTGTGTGGATACAGCATAGATCCTTTGAGGCGGGTTGAATGGCCCAGAGAGTTGCTAAAGGGATATAGAACCTTTCACCCAGCTATAAGTTACCTTTGAATCCAGGGTGATAGAGACTTTACTAGCAGATGGCTCTTCAGTAGCCAGGATGAGAAAAGTTTGGTAATATCAGTCCAGTACTGAGGGGCATAGATTCACTGGGACAGTGGTTCCCAAACTTTAACAACCCGCGAACCCCTTTCACTAAAATGTCAAGTCTCATGAACCCCCTCCAAAAATGAATATTTCCAGGGATTTTCTCCCTTACCTCAACATAAATTATAAAAGCAGTGATCTTGGAAATATAAAATTTGTTTTTATGACATGCTTATTACACACTATTATTATTTTATTAATATTTATTTACCATTTATTTATTAATTATTAATTATTTATCATTACAGTATTTTTATTTCATTATGAAAACGGCAACTCTTCCAAAATCTCACTTTTGTAGCTTATAGGACTTTTGATTAAGCCTATTATAAGACAAGGCTCCTATCAGAGGCGCCAGTAGAAAAAAAGGGTGCGGGGGCAAAGCCCCTGTGCACCCTAGGGCCTGGGGGGGCACTGCTGGAAAAGTGGGCCCGCGGGGGCTGTGGACAAAAAGGGGAGGGACCCATTCAGGGGGCGGCACATGACCCTTGTCGCCCACCCGTACTGGCACCTCTGACTCCTATGTTTCATCAAGGAGTATCAGATGTAAAACAGCATGAAGGTATTTAAGAAGCCAACTCAAAGAGTTCCTCCTACACAAGCATTCAGGTCTTGAGCAGTCCAGGCAAACAATGCACATTACAACAAAGCTTAAACTTGTTCTTCATAATAATTTAAAAACAACTCTAGAAGCCTATTTAATTTTAAAAACAGCAAAAAATATCCACCTCCCTTTCCATTTCTTATAAGGAGTCTTGAAATTTAAATCTCCTCAGTGAGATAGATACGCTTGCTTTGATCTGCTTAGCTCTTGGAAGTCCCCATGGCTCCGGGCTGCTATCCCCATGCTGCCTGGGGTCCCTATGGAGAGCTCTGTCTGCCATTAGGGAATTTTTTCCCGAGAACCCCCTGTAACATTTGGTGAACCCCCAGGGGTTCACGAACCCCAGTTTGGGAACCACTGCACTGGGAGAAGATTGCATTGTACATACATAGGTTTTTCTATTCTGAGTAAAAACTAGGCTATGTGATTGACCTTGCTTTGACTGTCAGCTGGAAGCCCAGATACATATTGCTTTTCCACATTTCAAAACTCACCACCATGGCTGGCACTAATTGACACCCAGCAGAGCAGCCAAGAACTGAATAATAGCCTTGGAGGTTCCGACCCCTGGGGTTTGTCCCTGCAGGTCAGGGTTGAAGCACATTGCTGACAAGGAGCTTGTGCTGTACCTGTACTGTGAGTATAAACAGACATGTGCATTTCCCAGTGCTGTCAGTCTGGCACCTTTCACACTACATTACTCAGCAGTTAGCAGAGAGAAACAACTGGCATTTCAGCATTGCAGGGGAGAAGCAGCTGTTTGGAAGATGAAGGGATGGCAGGGAATGGTTATACAATTGTGGGAATCGAAGAAGCCCACATCATTCTTACTTGTGCTAGGGGGTGCCTGTCCCCAAAGTTCGTACCCACTGTGCTGCTGATAGTACCGAGTGTTCCGAAGACCCACTCTTGATTATTTCTCTGACAGAAATTGCTCCCTGAACAGTCATGCTCTGAGATTATTTGTCTCTGTTCCTCCTCCTCTGATTACAGCCAGACTGGGATGTCCCTGATCTGCATAGAAATTAATATTTAAAAAGTCAATGCCATCCTCAAAGGGATTTATGCACTGTTAAGTCGTCAGATTTATTGCGTTAGTGAAGAATAGCAGTAAGTAATGATGTGGCAACAATGGGATGGATATAAGTGAGGCGAAGAGTGCTACAAGCAATAGATTTTGTTTTGGAACAAACCAGATTGAAAATTAAAGTTATAATTGAGGATCTGTCTTTGCATTATAGATTTTTACCAAATGTTATAATCAGACTGTAACACAGCTGACTTCACATACAACATTCAGTGCTGTGAGTGAGTACGCTCTGTTTTGAACTGGCTGGTAAATAGGGCTGGTTGTCAAGCACTAGGCAGGTTCTAACAAGGTTCTGCTGTGTCACTGCGCTAGCAAGTCCTCCTAGGTCTCTTTGTGGGCAGATCTCCCACAGCCCATTATACTAGTTATGAGCTGGGTGAAACCTTGTTATGGGTCAAGTTAAGACCTTGCTGAGATTGATGGATGTGAATTTGTGCAGGCAGAACACAAAAAACTGAGAACAGACAAGCACACAGAGAGAGGCAGAGGCAGAAAGCGAGAAAGCCAAGCAGTCGCTTATAAGGACAGTTTTGGGGGCTGTAGGCAGGGCCGGCTCCAGGCACCAGCTTGCCAAGCAGGTGCTTGGGGCGGCCACTCCGGAGAGGGGTGGCACGTCCAGCTATTCGGCGGCAATTCGGCGGACGGTTCCTCACTCCCGCTTGGAGCAAAGGACCTCCTGCCGAGTTGCCGCGGGAGATCGCGATCGCGGCTTTTTTTTTTTTTTTTTTTTTTGAGCCGCTTGGGGCGGCAAAAACCCTGGAGCCGGCCCTGGCTGTAAGCTAAGAAATTGCTCTTTTTTTCTTCTTGGTTCCCCTGTTTCTGGAGAACCAGGACTTTGAACATTCCTTGTAAAGAAATAAGATTGCATCAAAGAAAATACCAGGCTCTTATCAATTTCTACTTCCAACTGGAACATGCTCCAGGCCCCAAAATTTGACTAGCTGCTCAGATTGAAAAGGGGCACCGATTGTGTTAGCAATGGGACCCAGTTTCCCGGAAAAGAGATTGTGAGCCTGGCACTCCTGTTGAACCAAGATGGAACCAACAATGGGGGTACTTGCAAAAATCAGAAATAGCCAGCAGGAATTAAAACAGGATCTAAAACAGGAGCTGTAGAGTTTGCAAAAGGAATCAGAGGCGTAGCGAGCGCCCTCCGTACCCTCCGACCGGAGGGGGCCCCGCAAGGAAGGGGGCCCCTAAAAGTGGCAAAATAAATACCGCATTCCAGTTTCTGCATTGTAAGGGGCCCCGCCCGGACATATGTTCGGAGGGGGCCACCGCTTGGAGGGGGCCACGTTCTTTGTTGCTACGGCCCTGAAAGGAATTAAGTCAAGATATAAAACACGAGCTGGAGGTTTCCCAGAAAGGGCTCAGCGATGACTTGCAGGCTGAGATGAGATCCCTTTGGGTATGCCTAAACTGCAATTAAAAACCCACCGCTGGCCTGGGCCAGCTGACTTTGGCTTGTTGGGGCTTGGGCTAAAGGGCTGTTTAATTGCAGTGTAGCTGTTCTGGCTCAGGCTGCAGCCTGAGCTCTGGGACCCTCCTACCTCACAGGGTCATACAGCCTGGGCTCCAGCCCGAGGCTGAAAGTCTACACTGCAGTTAAATGACCCCTTAGCCCGAGTCCCAAGAGTCCAATTCAGTTGGCATAGTTCAGCCATGACCGTGAGTGTCTAACTGCAGTGAAGACTTATCATTTTAGAGCGGCAACAATGAAGTGCCCAGAGGTACTGGGGAAACCCAGCTGCAAAACACCCAGGCTGGTATGGTTAAACAGATTGATGAAGTAACCAGCAAACTGACTGCCGCAGACCAGAAGATCGCCTATGAAATAGCAGAGACTAAACAGGCTTTGGCCAGTTTAGAACTTGCTAACTGAGATGAGCTGCAGCAAGGACTTATGGAGCTAAAAATTCAGCTGCAGAAGGAAATCAAAGGGTCACAGGCCACAGTGGAAAGCAGCTGGAATTGGACCAGTCAGTGGACTTGGGTAAGACTAGACACTTGCAACAGTTTTCTATCCTGTTGTTAACCCATAGAGGCCAAGAGGGAAAAGGTTGGCCTACCCCAGGTCAAATGATGCAAAAGCCCAGTGTCTTGAGGCAAAAACTCCTTAGGAGGCTTATTTCAACATCAGTTCAACATCATAGCTCAAATGAATGTCTGGGATGATGGACAGAAAGGGGAGTTATTAGCAGGTCTGATGGTGTTGCAGAATTTAATCCCAGAGAAAAGACTGAGTTATCCAGACCTGGTACAAGCCCTTGACATGCAGTTTGGAGCTAGCCATCAATCTGAGCTGGCCACGACACAGCTAAGAGCTGGAAGGAGGGGGAAGGAAGAAACCCTACTTGAACTGGTAGAGGACCTGCAGAGAGTTATGTTCCTGGTATAGTCAGATGCCAACAAGGCCTTCCAGGGTAAACTGCCAATGGACCAATTTATAGATGTTCAGCTAGACTTGGACTTGCAGATGAATAATCAGCAAATGGATGGCAAAGACACTCCAAGAGGCTGTGCAATTTGCCACAGAACTTGAATCTTTTCTTCCAGCAGTGCACCAGAAAAGGAAGCAGCTGCTAGGGAGGAAGATGAAAGCTGATCACCATGAGCCCCATAAGTACAGCTCTGTGTCTAATACTGTATGTATGATGAAATAGAGCATGCTAATCTGGTTCCTGGGGGTATTGAATGATTAGAAAAGCAGATAAATTTGGTTTGTAAAACAAGGGAAATTGGCAATAATGCAAATATTAAAGGAAACAGTTCAATTAAATGCCAGTACTGTGACAAAACTGGCCACAAAAAGGATTTTTATGTATTTAAGATAGGCCAAGACAGACTGTCATGAGGGTCTAGTGAAAGCCAGTTTGGGAAATGGGGAAACACCAAGCTGAAGGAGCAAATCTTGGAGGTACAAGAATCAGCCCCACAGGTTTCATTTTGATCTGGACAGTAATGGGAGTTTGGCTATTGAGTGTGTAATAGGGTCTTTGAAATGCACAGCAGTGATTGACACTGGCTCAAATATAACATTTATTAAACCAGACGTGCTAAAAGGGCTAGGGAATTGAGGATTCAGAACTGAACCACCTAACTGATCTCAGATTGAGATAGTGACTGACAAGGGCACCTGTCCGAAAATTGGATTTGAAAATTGGATCTCTGGAACTTGAGGAAGAAATTGGGTTGGCTGAAATAGTGGATGAGTTCATAATTAGCTTGTATTTCATTATGGCTAATAATAACGGTGTAATCAATGCCAGGAAAGGTGTCTTACAAACAGGGCCGGCTCTGGCTTTTTGGCCGCCCCAAGCGGAAAAAAAAACGGGGCGGCCAGAACGGCAAAGCAAAAAAACAAACAAACAAAAACCCTGCGGCGCGGCCGGAGCGCGGGTCCAGGGAGACTCCCTGCACTGCAGATGTGCCCCGGCTAGCGGGGGGGAGGAAGCGGAAGGGAGACAGAGAGAAGGGGGCAGCCAGGGCTTCAGTGGGGCGCTGCCACGCAGCCTCTCCCGCCGCGCCGCCTGCCAGGAGGGCTCTGCGCTGCTCTGGTCGGCGGGGAGGGAAGGACGTGGGCTGCCCTGCTGGGCTTGCTGCAGGGCGCTCCCGTCCTCCGCGCCGCCGCCCCCTACAGGGCGGCTGGAGCGGAACACCACCAAAAAAAAAAAAGCGGCCGTGCCGCCCTAGGATTGGGCGGAATGCCGCCTCCTACAAGCTGCCGCCCCAAGCACGAGGTTGCTCGGCTGGTGCCTGGAGCCGGCCCTGTTTACAAATTCAGTCTGTAGAAATTCCCTTCAAAGATATGGCCCAGGTGAGACACGTGGTTTATAGGCAATTGGTTTGCAGTGAATGAGTTGTCCTGCCTCCAGGGGCAGGAACCATTTAACCGCTACATGCTGTGGTAGCTTTCCAGCAAGGAAAAGCTATGGAGTGGTGGAATCCTGTTTTAAGATCTAGGTCTTGGGGGAATCTCAGCTGCTAAAGCTCT
Source organism: Emys orbicularis (assembly GCF_028017835.1). Lineage (NCBI taxonomy): Eukaryota > Metazoa > Chordata > Testudines > Emydidae > Emys > Emys orbicularis. Next base: position 90,598,219 of record NC_088690.1, read on the forward strand.
TGTGGATCTGAAAAACTGATCCCTGTTTCTTTGCTGAATGTTTCCGACACCCCTCCGCCCCACCCAATCTGAGAATGTAGCCGTGTAAATTGAGGCTGGAAAAGTTGTTATGGAGCTGAATCATCCCCCATTCAAACAGAATGTGCAGGGTCTGCCTCAGTCACTGAATTCCACAGAAACAATAGGCATTGCTCAGGAGCTGATTGAAAAGGGCCCTTCCCTGCTGGTTGAAAGAAAGAAAGTCCATCAGGGAGTGAAAAATCCTACAGAGGTTTGGGTGGAAGTAAAAAAATCAATTTGGGTTTGTGCTGTGAAAATATCTTGACAGAAGGACACTGTACCTATGTAGTAGATAGTTAACCTCGTATCATATTTAATGTTACTTTTAACTGGGTCGTACCAGTTGTTACCATTTTAGGCTTCATTGGGATGATGGGCAAAGCTGAGGTGGGGGTTGTTGTTATGCTGAGTGGAAAGCTGGGTGAAACCTTGTTATGGGTCAAGTTAAAACCTTGCTGAGATTGGTGGCTGTGAAGTCATTCTTCAATTTACCTAACTGTAAGGATAAATTAATCACAAGGCCTGACCTAAAAAAAAAAAGGATTATGTGAACCCGCCTAGGAGGAGTTGCTGAGTGGGGGATGGGTTTTGCTGAGGGGACTTTGACCTGATCCCTCTAAAAGGGACCAAACTCATTGTAACACTAGGGTTTCCCTCCAAGACCTCTTCCAGCCATCTCCACAGAGAGCCACTCCAATGCCTGGTAACAGAGTAAGTCACAGAAGAGCCTTGTCATCCTGTTACACTTGACCTTGACTCAGGGGATAGGCCTTCTCTCTCAAGCAACCATGGAGCTTTATATGGTTCCATTGAACCTATGACAGCTATCTCTACTTGCTTAAGATTCTGTAAACTGACTCATCTTTTCCATCCTTTGGGAACGATTCCAGATCTTAATTTGGCTTGACCAGATCTGACTCATGTTGGACGACTTCGGAAATTAGAATCAAATTGAGTTTATTGTAGAAACAGCAAGGCCATGGTGAAATTATCATTAAAAATCTCCCTATTGACTTGACAAGAGATTTTTGGGCTTTAATCTAAATCAATTAGCAATACTTATGTGGGCTCCCAGTGCCAAACCAAAAATGGATCAGTCGCTTAACCTGATTTTACTCTGAGTGGAAAAGACCTATGCACCATGAAACTGTCTTACAGTGAATTCATGCCATGGGGAAATAGAATTTCACTATATCAGAGGAGAGTAATTGAAGCAGCTCACACAAACCTGGACTGGGCTCTGATCCATGAGAAAAACAGAACATATTTCATTCCCTTTACAAAAAGTACTATAGTATTCTACAGCCTACAACAGTGTATTAAATCATTGTAGAATGCAATTGTATTTTTAGGCATTTCAGTCATTTATAGCTATTTTTGAGGCAGTTGCGAAGTAAGTTCTTTTTATAGTTCTTTTCTAGTTTGCAACTAGAGAGCAGGTCAGTTGATAAAAGTTGTGTTTAAAGAGACACTGCCTGGTTTAAAAAAAAAAAATTACTGGGCCAAATCCTCTCTTTATATTCTGTTCTTACTCAGCCAAAACTCCTATTGAAATCAGTGGGAGTTTTGCCTGAGAAAAGACCTCAGGATTTGGCCCATATATTAAAAAATATTCCTTAAATGTGTCAGAATGTTAGGTTTTCAATTTTGTTTTGTACTTTTAATAATATATTTTGCTTTTCCTGGTTACTCTGTATGTTTATGTTTTATACAATTTCTGAGCTTGGACAATACAGATAGATGAGTTCCACTTTGATTTCTAATCAGTTCCACAGTCTGACATAAGCTAACCCCATTCAGTGGTGTTTCGGTCACAAAAATTACAGAACATTTGTTTACAAAAATCAAAACAATATGATTTCTATTGCAATTAAAATGTAAATGTTCTCAGACATATTTCCATTGGATTTAAGTTTTGGTAAAGCTTAATTTTACAAAACCTAAATGATGGGTCAAATTTGCCCTGACACCATTAATGTGAGGTGTGCATTACACCAGCCTGTGGTGTCAACGCCAAGTGATGGTGGTAACAGGGCATTCAATCGTGATCTGGACTCTAAAAAAGTGTTCACCCTATTGGGAGGTGAGATCCCCATGAAAAAAGTCACTCACAGGAACTTGCTAGAGAATGCAGTTTTTCTCTGCTTCCACTGTCTATGATCAGCACTTCTGTCAGCCCTAAAATAAACCTAACCTTCTGAGATATCAAATTCCCATCTGTCTCCAGCAGAGAGATGCCAGATAGTCCCAATGGCAGTAATTTCATAGCATAATGCAACTTGGGAATGGCCATCCCAAGCACCTCTTATATGTTATACAAAAGACATAACTAACCAATAATTGCTTGTGTGTTTGTGTCTGGAGCAGAGGATTTTGCAATGATTGATTACATTCAGTTTACAGAGTGTTTTTTCCTTCTGTGACAGGTCCTCTGCCCCGCCCCTCTTCCTGGGCCCGCTGGCTGTCCCAATAAAGTGCAGAGAGGCTCCCAGTAATGCAGCACCCGTGGCTTTATTTACACACAGAGTTCTCCCACCACCAGTGTTGAGCTATATACAAGGCTTGCAGGGTTAGTTCCCTCTTTCTAAGCCGTCAGCCTACAGCTAGGAAACTGATCTTTCCCTGGCTGGCTTTTCTTCTGGCTCCCAGCCCTTATAACTGCTGCCTTGTCAGGCCCGCAGGTGGAGCCAATCCCCAGGCCAGGCATCAGGTCTGTTTCACCGGCCCCAATCTATTTCTCTTGATTGGAGCTGGCTGAGCAGGGGTAATTAGGTGCTTTTGCACCAGCACCTGTTGCACCTTCCGTGTTGATCCTTAAATAATTCATTCTCCATCTCAGGGTAGGTCTACACTGGCAGAGAGCGCTGAAGGGAAACCGCTGTTGTGTGTTCACACTATCAGCTGCCTGCACAATAGCGTGTTCACACTTGCGGCGGTATTCAGAATGGTGCACTCTGGGCAGCTATCCCACAGAGCATCTCTTCCTCTTCTGCCGCTAAGAGTTGTAGAAAGGGAGAGGGGGTCACTGGGCATCCTGGGTCCTGTCCCAATGCCCCGTGATGCATTGCTTCGCATCCCAGCAATCCCTGTGCTTCTGTCCGCATTTGGCGTCATCTTTCAACGGTTTGTGTACTGCGCGCTCTGCCTCTTTGGTCTGCAGGAATGGATCCCAAACTGTTGATCAGTATGCTGCTCGATCTGACTAACACGTCACGAGTGGCAATGGAGTTATTCCTTAAACTACAAAGGCAAGAGGAGTGCGACATTGATCTTGCCACGCGTAGTAGCTACGACACGAGATTGCTTATGGCATTCACGGAGGTGCTGACCACAGTGGAACGCTGCTTTTGGGCTCAGGAAACAAGCACTGAGTGGTGGGATCACATCGTCATGCACGTCTGGGATGACGAGCAGTGGCTGCAGAACTTTCGGATGAGGAAAGCCACATTCATGGGACTATGTGATGAGCTCGCCCCAGCAATGCAGCGCAAGGACCCAAGAATGAGAGCTGCCATTGGAGAAGCGCGTGGCGATTGCACTGTGGAAGCTGGCTACTCCAGACTGCTAACTAGTTCGGATCGGTCACTAACCAGTTCGGAGTGGGAAAGTCTACTGTTGGACTCGTGTTGATGAAAGTGTGCAGGGCCATTAATTGCACCCTGCTCTGAAAGACCATTACTCTGGGCAACGTGCGTGACATTGTGGATGGCTTTGCACAAATGAGCTTCCCTAACTGCGGAGGGGCGATAGATGGCACGCATATTCCAATTCTGGCACCAGACCACCTAGCCACTGAGTACATTAATTGCAAGGGGTATTTCTCAATGGTTTTCCAGGCACTTGTGGAAGGGGCAGGGGAAATCAGTATACCCTACTGTACACTGGGCATGTGGCTCTTGGGGAGAGCCAGCATTGTAGGGATGGGGGGGAGCTGATAATCATTCCGGTCCCCATGTTTTCCATAGGATGTGATCATTATAGAAGATACCTCGCTGCTGAGAGTAAGCAGGGAATCAAGGGAGGGACTTCTCCAAGACTGCGGCTTCCACCCTGGCCCTTATGCGGCTTCCCTGTGTGCAGCAGTGGTCCCCCACCCCCAATGACGGCAGAGTGGCGCGGGAAAGTTACAGTTAATGGGGCAAGAAACAAAGCAGCTCTGCCAAAGAACCTGCAGCAGCAGATTAACCAGTATCTCAATGAGTTTCCTGGAGATCTGAGGCAGATTCCCGTGAAGTGAGGGAGTCAATCAACACCTGTTCCACCAATTAGACTAGGCATGTGGTGGTACGTGCATCATACAGACACAAGCCTGCTTTCTTCAACCCTCCTGCCCCCAACAACTCTCTTCAGCGATTCCCATAATAAAATCCACTTACCAGGGGGCTCCTCTCCTGTTTGCGCTTCGCCAACATCTGACAGCTGTGACTGGTTAGCCTCCTCTGGCATTGAAAAGAGCTCTTGGCTGCATGCATCTCTGACGTCCCAGTCCATTCTCGACTGGCACGCGAGCCACCGAAGCATCCACAGTGGCCTTTGCAGTGGAGGTGGGGTCACCACCGAGTATCGTGTCCAGCTCTTTATAGAACCAGCAGCTTGTGGGCGCAGCACCGGAGTGGCAGTTTGCCTCCCGCACCTTGTGGTAAGCGTTCCTCCTTCACTTTGACCTTGCACTTCAGTCATGGCCCCTTTCTGTCATGCATCATGAAATCTGTCCGTGGATATCATAATTCCTACGGCTGCAGCACAGCTGGGACTGGACAGCCTCCTCTCCCGAAATGCTGATGAGATCCAGCAGCTTGGCACTGCTCCAAGCGGGGGATCGCCTGCTGCGTGGAGCAGGCATGGCCACCTGGAAAGATGCGCTGAGACCACTGCACGCATCACCGAGCAAACAGGAAGGGGACTTTCAAAATTCCAAAGGAATTTACAAGGTGGGGATGACGGTTGGTCACCTGAAGGCAGGGCAGTAGTGTTCAAACCGATGACAGAGAGGCAAGAACAGGCATTGTGGGACACCTCCCAGAGGCCAGTCGCAGCGCTGTAATCAACCAGGGTCTCTACACTGACACTGTGGCACTGTAGCCCTGGCGCAGAAAGCTGTACCCCTCTCATCGGGGTGGTTTTTTTACAGCGCTGCAACTGCGCAGTTTCTGCGCACTAAGTGGCTTGGCAGTGTGCACACCTCGGGAGTTACACTGCAGAAAGCTGTTTTACTGCGCAAAAAGTTGCCAGTGTAGACAGGGCCTTAGACTCATTACTGATCTTGAATTAGAGGAGATCTTTGCGCCTTTGCCTATGCTACTTCAGTTTCTCTCTTCCCTCTGTTATTGCTCAGATGTTTGGATGCTTTAATTTATTATCATACAGGAACATCTTCCCATAATTTATTCTAGCCCAATGATCACTCAGTGCTTGTGTGATTTAGCTCTGCAAATTGTGTTGGGTACAGGCATGTTATTGTATTGAAATGGTCACTATATTTTTTTCCTTATAGTCCTGTTTCACACCACCATGTAATTCATATAATATGTAAAGTACTGTCTGCCATCCAGATAACTCCCACACAACTAACTGAAAGCACAGACATATATAGTAATCATTTCACCCACCACTGAATTACAGTATCCAGAACTGTGTAAAATGCATATTTACCCTATGCAATATTAGAGTCCAGTGAGTGAAGACAAGGCCACATCCAGCTGAAATTATAGTGGGAATCCAAACTCCAGCCATCCAAGGTGGAGACTTCAAACACACAACAGTATGGGAACCTTGTATGCAAAGCAGATTGCTTGTAAGCAGATACCATGTTTGTGTAGTTTAAAACAGACCTCATTATTTTCACATAGTAAATCGAATGAATTGGTGAACTTTGTATTTTTAATGCAGTCCATTGCTTTATATTCCACCAGTTAAGTTGTTTCAGTAGATGAAACCTAGCATTTTCCAAACAGTAGGCATTAATATGATGCCTACAGTGGTGTTTGTAACTAATGGTGCAGCTCATTAGCAAATGCCCTCTATCATCTCCCTCATATACAGATATACAGACGCCCCCTGGGTTATGCAAACCCGACTTACGCAAAACTGCACTTACGGAAAAAGTTCCGTAAGCTAGAAATAAGAGTGTGTTTTTTTATTTTATTTTATTTTATTTTATTTTGAGTAATGGTCGGGTATATGTTTCCGACTTACGCAAAATTCGAGTTACGCAAGGCCTTCTGGAACGGAACGCTTGCGTAAGTCGGGGAGCATCTGTAAACACAATATTATATCTGTCTCTACACCGGGAAACTTACTGATATAGTTATACTAGTATAAATCCGTGTGGACACTCCTATTCCAGAACAAACTAACCAGAAAATTAGTCCAATAAAAGATTTGACCTCACTCACACTGTCTCAGAAAAAGGGATCCATTCTGGAATCAGAGTGTCCACATGGGGAATTATACCAGTGTAACTATAGCAGTATAATTGTATCAGTATAGTTATGCTGGTAAATTTCCCCATGAAGACAAGCCCTAGATATTGTGTGTGTGTGTGTGTGTGTGTGTGTGTTTCTTTTTGTGGTTAGTCAAGCTTTTTTTTAATTGAACATCTTTGGAAATATTAGCAAATATCAGAAAACATGATGTTGCTGAAGTGTAAATTGTCCCTTATACAGATTAAACAATATTGCTATTAACCCCGTGAAATATTTTACTTCATTTTAGTGTGTTGCAATGGATTTTAAAAATACAGTGAACCTACTAAACACCAGTATTCATACAAGGCTTCATGCATAAGAACGGCCATACTGGGTCAGACCAAAGGTCCATCTAGCCCAGTATCCTGTCTTCTGACAGTGGCCAATGCCAGGTGCTCCGGAGGGAATGAACAGAACAAGTCATCATCAAGTGACCCATCCCCTGTCACGCATTCCCAGCTTCTCTCAGAGTCTAGGGACACCATCCCTGCCCATCCTGTCTAGTAGCCATTGATAGACCTATCCTCCATGAATTTATCTAGTTCTTTTTTGAACCCTGTTATAGTCTTGGCCTTCACAACATCCTCTGGCAAAGAATTCCACAGGTTGACTATGTTGTTGTGTGAAGAAATACTTCATTTTGTTTGTTTTAAACCTGCTGCCTATTAATTTCATTTGGTGACCCTAGTTCTTGTGTTATGAGAAGGAGTAAATAATACTTCCTTATTTACTTTCTCCACACCCGTCATGATTTTATAGATCTCTATCATATCCCCCCTCTGTTGTCTCTTTTCCAAGCTGAAAAGTCCCAGTCTTATTAATCTCTCCTCATACGGAAGCTGTTCCATACCCCTAATAATTTTTGTTGCCCTTGTCTGAACCTTTTCCAATTCTAATATATCTTTTTTGAGATGGGGCAACCACATCTGCACACAGTATTCAAAATGTGGGCGTACCATGGATTTATAGAGAGGCAATATGATATTTTCTGTCTTATCTATCCCTTAATGATTCCTAACATTCTTCCCTAAAGCTTACATATTACATTACTGTCATGTATGGTACTATAACATATACACATTCTCTAGTATCTGAATTAGCTAGTAGTATACCTGGAAACAAAAAGTCATCAGGGAATATTTTCCTAGAAAATGTAATGTTATGTGCTTTATGTACATTACTGTAACTCCTGGACTATACAGAAGTATATACTCAATAGACTTCACATTCAGAACTGATACCGACAACCAGAAGGAGATGGAACTCTGGTACATGATAAAAATATAAGTATTACAGCCATTTAAAATGAAACTTCTGCATCTTTGGAAGTCAGCTGCCCAAAGGAGGAACTGCAGAAGTCTGAATCTGATTCTTGCTTTCTGACAGGTATTTTTTCAGTTGTACATACATCAAGTTCAGAATTCACCCTTACAGTCAGACCCCACAGGCACAGTGTGCTAGCAGTTACTGTGGGTGAATGGGATAAAGTGAGGTAAAGCTGTCTCTCTGCTTGAACCTAGGAAATGCCCATCTCTGCAGTAACACATGGCCTCAAATATGATTTAAAGTCTTTGAAACCATATTTAATATCCTGGAATAGCCTCCTGTTAAAAGCATTCAGGAACTCTTATTTGTGAAAACAATCCTCTTTGAACACAAAATAATAAAGGGCCTGATTCTTCTTTCCTTACCTGGCAAAACTCCCACTGAATTCATTGAATTCCCAGAGCTGGAGAAGAGCTATGTGTAGCTCAAAAGCTTGTCTCTTTCAGCAACAGAAGTTGATCTAATAAAAAATATTACCTCACCCATCTTGTCTCTCTAATATCCTGGGACCAACACGGCCACAACAACACTGCCTACATTGAATTCAGTTGTCATGTAAAATAAAGGCTTGATACCAGGCGGAAATTGACACTCACCATAAATAAAAATACGTGAGGCATAATTCAGGCTCTAATCACTTGTAACTTTGACATTGGCTAGCAGACCATTATTGTGAGCAATTCAGACCAGTTGCAGCTATGTGCATTAGAGCTGCCACTGGCAAGATTACACACAAAGCATGGGGCAGGCAGGCCAAATCTGTCTGTCACCTTCACTTTGTCATTTCCTGACTTTTGACCATTTAACTGTGCAACCTTATGGCCAGATTGTGTCTTTAAGGGCACCCAGTTCCAGGGGGAGAGCCACGAGTCCTTGTATGTCAGGTATCTTTTGTCATCAGTGTGCAAGGGGAGTGTGCATGCTGTATCACCCTTTAGGACAGCACAATATGCTCTCCCCCATGTATCCACTGCTGAGACAGTGGTTCTGTGGCTAGATTCCCAGCAAGTGCTAGTAGAGGAAAGTCCCTGTGTGTTCTGGGGTGCTCCAGCACTACAGTTGGGGCAGGGCCTTGGGTAGGTGGGAGCACAAGTAGGGGGAAGGTTCCTTACACTCAGCCTCTACTCACACTTATGCAAGGGTAAGGCACCGTCTGCCCCTCAGTGTTTTCTTATTGCAGTTTTTCTGTTGGAATTAATAAATAAGACCATTACAGTGCTAGAATATGGCTGCCCCCCTCTTTAATAAGGAGGGGTGGCCCTAGAAGCTCCAACCTCTAGCACGCTCCTTGATGTGAATGGAAATCTGCTCAAAATAAGGGAGGGTATTGCACTGTCTTTGTGAGATCCACCTTTCCGTTAAAGATGGGGGTAGTTATATTCTGTTCTATTTGATGACTATTAGATGCAGACCTTCAGAGTATTGATAAGCTGCCAATGTGTCCCTGAGCTGGCTAGAACTGGGGGAGGGGTGCCCTTAGTCTCAGCCTGTGCCATTGATCAAAGAAGGTAAGGGCAGAGCACCCTCCACAAGAAAAATACATTGGTTGGCGGACAGCAATTTCCACAACTCATCTCCCTGAAAAGTTCCTGGGTGTATCCCCATAACAAGTGCAAGTTTAGATTGATAAGCTAGGCATTTTCCTTGTGCATTAGGGACCATTCATTGTTTTCATCAAGAGCTCAAAAATACGCTAGAGAGAAGAGAGGAGCAAATGTGATGTATATTTTCAGCATCAAAAGTGCTGGAAGTACTTGTCTGCCATGATATCATCGTTTCTTGGCTTGGTATACTGTACACATCAGATGAGGCCTGAAGAAGTAAGGGAGTGGAAATAAGAGGACTCTTTGCACTCTTAAAAAAAAGTGGCAGAAATAAAAACAATCTGGGTTTTTGAACACTGCAAACTGCACGTTTTTATTCTAATTTTAGCCAGAACAATGGGGCATCTGATAAAGGGATTAAATCTGCTCATCCACCACTGTGACACTAGCATGCACAAATGGGCCATGACCTCTCCAATTGTTATTAGCAAACTTTTTGTCTGGCTGCAGAGACTATAACAGCCAAATTCATCCCTGGTGTAGCTCAAAGTCAGTGGAATTACGTAAGGGATGGACGTGCCCCTAAATGTCTTTGTGTCACTGTGACTATATGGCATGGGAAGCATCCAACCGCAGTCAGAGTGATTTTTTTCTCCTCGCTTGATAGTTGTCTCAGTCCTGACCACCAGCTACTTTTTTTTTTTTTTTTAATCCAGTGCTTGAACTGGTCAGTGCTGGGTACCGAGGATTATGTTATAGCCACACTTATTCATTGCTGCTGGTTGAAAACAGGGGAAGGGTCTGAGGAAGAGAGGTCAAGGTCCAGAGAGGAGAGGCGGGAAAAAAAAAAAAAGGTGGAATCAGGCTGGTCATTCCCCCATCCATTTGAACAATGCTATAACTTTGTATCCTAAATGGACAATGCACAGCGCTAAAGGGAAAGCGCTGTTGTGTGTTCACACTGTCAGCTGCCTGCGCAATAGCATGTTCACACTTGTGGCACTTGCGTGGTATTTGGAGCAGTGCACTCTGGGCAGCTATCCCACAGAGCATCTCTTCCTCTTCTGCTGCTAAGAGTTGTGGGAAGGCGGAGGGGGTCGTGGGGCATCCTGGGTCCTGTCCCAATGCCCCGTGATGCATTGCTTCGCATCCCAGCAATCCCTGTGCTTCTGTCCGCATTTGGCGCCATCTTTCAACGGTATGTGTACTGCGCGCTCTGCCTCTTCGGTCTGTAGGAATGGATCCCGCACTGTTGACCAGCATGCTGCTTGCTCTGACTAACACGTCACGAGTGGCAGTGATTTTATTCCTTAAACTACAAAGGCAAGAGGAGGGCGACATTGATCTTGCCACGCGTAGTAGCTACGACACGAGATTGCTTGTGGCATTCACGGAGCTGCTGACCACAGTGGAACACTGTTTTGGGGCTCAGGAAACAAGCACTGAGTGGTGGGATCACATTGTCATGCACGTCTGGGATGACAAGCAGTGGCTGGAGAACTTTTGGATGAGGAGAGCCACATTCAGGGGTTTGTGTGATGAGCTCGCCCCAGCCCTGCGGCACAAGGACACTAGAATGAGAGCTGCCTTGTCGTTGGAGAAGCGTGTGGCGATTGCACTGTGGAAGCTGGATACTCTAGACTGCTACTGATCAGTCGCTAATCAGTTCGGAATGGAAAAGTTGACCGTTGGACGCGTGTTGACAGAGTGTGCAGGGCCATTAATCACATCCTGCTCTGAAAGACCGTTACTCTGGGCAACGTGTGTGACATTGTGAATGGTTTGCACAAATGGGCTTTCCTAACTATAGTGGGGTGATAGATGGCACGCATATTCCAATTCTGGCACCAGACCATCTAACCACCGAGTACATTAATCGGAAGGGGTATTTCTCTATGGGTCTCCAGGTGCTTGTGGATCACTGTGGGCATTTCACGGACACTAACGCAAGCTGGTCCTGAAAAGTGCATGACGCACACATCTTTCGGAACACTGGCCTGTTCAGGAAGCTGCAAGCAGGGACTTTCTTCCCGGACCAGAAGATCACCGTAGGGGAAGTCAAAATGCTTATTGTGATCCTGGGAGACCCTGCCTACCCCTTAATGCCGTGGCTTAAGAAGCCATACATGGGGCATCTTGACAGCAGCAAGGAGCGGTTCAACAACAGGCTGAGCAAGTGCAGAATGACTGTTGAGTGTGCTTTTGGCTCTTTAAAGGCCCGCTGGCACTGCCTATATGGGAGGCTGGACCTGGCCCATGAGAATATTCCTATGCTTATAGCCGCAAGCTCTATGCTCCATAATATTTGTGAAAGGAAGGGTGAAAGCTTCACTGAGGGCTGGACCGCTGAGGCTCAGCGCCTGGAGTCTGAATTTGAACAACCAGTGACCAGGGCTATTAGAGGGGTGCAGCAAGGGGCCATAATGATCAGGGATGCCTTGAGGCAGCAATTTGAAGCTGCAATCCACTAATATTTGTTGCTATGCTTGGGAGTGAAGTGCTTGTAATGCTAGGAGGTGATTGTGATTGGTGCAGATGATGCACTATGAAGGTTTGAGAAAATTGCCTGTTGCTTTGCAGGGCTCTGTTTGCTTTCAATTAATGGAATAAAGATTGCTTTCAAACCAAAACAATTCTTTTATTAAAAAACATCAACCAGAGGAGAGAGACAAACAAAAGAACACATCAGCACTGTGGGGGATGGGGGAATAGAGGGTCCCAGGAGGAGGTGGGGTCCCGGGACGGTTAAAGATTTGTGTATGTCCAGGTATCACATACAACCTTGTCCTTTGGAGTACAGTGCAGCGGGTACTGTATTTCAGTAGGGCTAAACTGCAGAGGCACGGGTGTTGAGTGCAGTGGTACTGGGAGTCCGCAGGGCTGGACTGTGACAGGGCAGGAGTGGAATGCAGTGGGTACTGACAAGCCAGGAGGTTGACAAAAGTGTGTTGGTGGTGTGTGGGGGGCGCATGGGAAAGAGTTTTGTGACAGTGGCTGCAGGGGAGGACAGGCATGGAGCTGCTCAGTTTGCAGTGCTAGTAGCACATGAATCGTGTCCGCTTGGCGCTCCATAACTTTTAAGAGCCGCTCCGTGGCTTCGTTCTGGTGCCCTGCGTTCTCCTTTCAGTCCCTCTTCTCACTGTCCTGCTACTCCTTCAATTCTTGTTTTTTGGCTGCAGAGTGCATCGTGACATCATGCAGAAAGTCCTCTTTGGTTCTTTGTGGCCACTTTCTAATTCTGCGCAGCCGTTCAGCTGGCGATAACAAAGAGGGAGGCTGGGCTCCCAAGGTCATCTCTGTGAAGCCAAAATGCAACATTTTGCAGAAGCAGTATTGGTTGCAACACACAGACCACTGATTCAGTGATTTAAAACACAGCCAGTATTCACATACCTGTCACTAACTGGCTGACCCCAGGCAAGCACACATGAGCCACAAGCCCCCCAAAATGGTGAGACACTGCAGGGGCAGGGGAAATCAGTGTTCCAGGACTGTACTGTACACTGAGCACATGTGGAGAGCCAGCAATTTATAATCATTACCGTCCCCAGATTTTCCACAGGCTGTGTTTATTATGGAATATATCTCACTGCTGAGGGTGAGCAGGGAATCAAAGGAAGGTCTTCTCCAAGACTGCGGCTTCCGCCCTGGCCCTTACATAGCTCAACTGCATGCAGTAATGGTTCCCCCCCCCCCCCGAGACGGCAGAGTGGCGTGGGAAAGTTACCGTTAATGGGGCAAGAAACAAAGCAGCTCTGCCAAAGAACCAGTGGCAGCGGATTGCCCAGTATCTCCATGAGAGTTTCCTGGAGATCTCTGAGGCAGATTCCCATGAAGTGAGGGAGTCAATCAACACCCTGTTCCGCTGCTCAGACTAGGCATGTGGTGGTACGTGCATCATACAGACACAAGCCTGCTTTCTGCAACCCTCCTGCCCCCGACAACTTGCTTCAGCAATTCCCAACATGAAATCCACTTACCAGGGGCCTCTTCTCCTGTTTGCGCTTCGCCAACATCTGACAGCTGTGACTGGCTAGCCTCCTCTGACTGCATGCATCTCTGACGTCTGAGTCATCCTCTGCCTCTGGGTCCCCCTCCCCCTCCACATCCTCATCCAAGATTTCCTCCTCCTGGCTTGGTCCACTCTTGACTGGCATGCGAGCCACCAAAGTATCCACAGTGCTATAGGTTTCATAATTCCTACGTCTGGAGCACAGCTGGGACTGGACAGCCTCCTCTTCCCAAATGCTGATGAGGTCCAGCAGCTCAGCATTGCTCCAAGCGGGGGATCACCAGGGTGTGTGGAGCAGGCATGGCCACCTGGAAAGATGTGCTGAGACCACTGCACGTGTCACCGAGCAAACAGGAAGGGGGCTTTCAAAATTCCAAAGGAATTTACAGGATGGGGATGATGGTTGGTCCCCTGCGGCTGGGCAGTAGAGTTCAAACCGATGACCAGATAGGCAAGAACAGGCATTGTGGGACACCTCCCGGAGGCCAATTGCAGCGCTGTAATCAACCAGGGTCTCTACACTGGCACCGCAGCGCTGTATCCCCGGCGCAGAAAGCTCTACACCTCTTGTCGAGGTGGGCTTTTTACAGCGCTGCAACTGCACAGTTTCTGCGCACTAAGTGGCTTGGCAGTGTGCTCACCTCGAGAGTTAGAGCACAGAAAGCTGCTTTACTGCGCAGAAACTAACCAGTGTAGACAAGGCCTTAGATCATCCACAACTCTGTCTGTTTGCATGACTTACAAAAAACTAAAAATGATTTTTGGGTTGTGAACCAGAAGAAGATCCAGATACAAAACATACCAATTGAAAAATGCCAACCTGGGCAGTAAGTAAATGCCATAGACAATGTTATTCATTCTAATTTGTGTGAATATCAGAGTCAAAATGAACCTAGAACTGACTCATTGTAAAAATGCTTTTAAAAATCTGCTGGCAAAGGCAAATAACATGAATTTTGCCATAATATTTTTTGAAAGCTTGCTGAGGTGCCTGCTTCTCTGATTTGACCCTGTCTAACATCTAAACTGTAGGGCTACAAAGTCTGGCTGATATGGCTAAAATAGCCAGAGAGAATTTCATTTACTTTGGCAAATCTTGTACATATTGAAATTAGCAAGCAAGTTGAACGTTTAAAGAGAAACTTAGAGAGAAATTAATTTGCAATTTATAGAACTAGATGCACCTAAAAGACCAATTACCCAGTTACTGGATCTTTGCTAATGATAATGCTTAATGCTTTTCATTTTCAAGCTGCTTTGCAAACATTAACTATAATTAATCCTCATAACACTTCTATTGGAGAGGACGCATTACTGTGTGTCCTTGTTTCATTAATAGGGAAACGGAGACAGCAATTAAATGACGTGACAAAGATCACAGAGAAAGCCAATGTCAGAGCTGGGTTCCTAGGTCACAGTCCTGTGCTCAGACGACAAGTTCCAGTTAGCTAAGTACAATGTTTTCATTTGGTTACTTGTGATTTTATTACATTTGATATTTTTAACCATCTTAAATGTGGCCGCTATGGCTATGTATTCATTGCAAAGAGGATTTTTTCCCCCTGATGTAGTTAGTCATGGTCAACACTATACATGCCCCACCTGGGATTAACATCCACTAGCTACATCAAGTTAACTATAGTGTCTTGGCTCCACTGGGATTTTACACTGATAGCTATCTCAGATTAGTTATCTCAGTGTAAAACATACACCTTCTTTTGCAGTGAAGACACAGGGCTAGTCTATGCTAGAAGCTGTAGCACATCTAGTGAAGACACTCTATGCTGACGGGAGAGAGCTCTCCCATTGGCGTAAATAGCTACTGCCTCATGCGGAGGTAAAGTAATGTCGGTGGGACAGTGTCTCCCACTGCGCCGACATGGCACTGTCCACACCGGTGCTTAGGTCGGTGTAACTTGCGTAGCTCAGGCGGTGGCTTTTTCACACTCCTGAGCAACGTAAGTTATATCGACATAAGTGGTAGTGTAGACCTGCTCACAGCCAAATGTTCAGGCTCTGTTGATCTCAGTATTAGAAAAGTGAGACTGCAGATGTAGACTACAACCTCTAGTTACAGTCAGGGCCGGCTCCAGGCACCAGCCTGGCAAGCAGGTGCTTGGGGCGGCCGCTCTGGAGAGGGGCGGCACGTCCAGGTATTCGGCGGCAATTCGGTGGACGGTCCCTCACTCCCGCTGGGAGCAAAGGACCTCCCGCCGAATTGCCGCCGGAGATCGCTTGGGGCGGCCAAAACCCTGGAGCCGGCCCTGGTTACAGTGTTGTGCTTCCCCAACTGGAGACCGAAATACATAGCTGCTCTGCTGCTTGCAGGACACAGGGAGCGTGTAATTTGCTGAGAGGGCTTCTCTAAGAAATGATAAACCAAGACTTCAGTAAATGGAACAAACAAACTTACAATGAAAGCTGCAGAACCTTTTTTCAACACATTTTTATAGCACCTACAGGCCGCAACCAAGCTTGGGTCCCCATTGTTCTCCGTTCTGTACAGATGTATAATGAATGAGAGACCATCCCTGCCCAAGAGCTTGCAATCTACATTTAAAGGCAGGTTAAAAATAATAATAAATGGTTTGAATGAAGCCCCCCATCTGATGGGTGCTTGGCAGCCTATGTGAAATGAGTTTCAAATTCATTTGCAGGGCAGTCCCTCCAGCTCTGGTTTGAAGTACAATGCACTGCTGGGGAAGCTTGCACTGTTGCCATCTATTTGCGCCATACTGTATCTATGCAAAATAAAGAACTTAAGTCTGATACAGTTCTGTCCAAGAGCACTAAAATTCATTCTCACACACACACAAAACTGTATGTACTGAAAGTTGACCTACACACAAAGCATTTTAATAAATAAAAGACAGTAGTGCAACGTCAGTGGTTCTTGTCCTCTCATTTCATTAAAGCACAGAATGTAGATCCACGATATTAAACAATTAATATGCCACTTGGTATAGGGCGAACAGGTCAGTCAAAACAGGGAAACATTCAGAGACCAAAAGAGGCTCTTTTACTACAAATGCCACTCCTGCCTTCGGCATTGCTTGTCCTTTTCACTTTAGAAGCACTACTTCCAGCAGGTTACTTCTGAAAAGGATGCTGCAGCAGCTTGGTTGATTCAGCAACAGAATTCCCAGAACAATCACTTTTCGGAAGTAACAGTGTCAGCAATGACGTTGCTGCACGAAGGCTCAGAGAGCACGGCAATGAGCACGGTGTACGTGATACATCCGCTCACAGCTGGGCAGTAACATCGTCCTGAAGTGCACACACGTCACTCAAGTTTTATCTTTTGTGAATTTAGTTCTGGTGAACTGTCCCAGATTCTGTGCCCTAGAGTGAAATCCTCTGGAACCACAAAAGAAGGAAATCACAGAAATTAGCAATGCAAGTTTCCTTGACAGTGCTAATAGGCCCCCTCCCTGTCAGGGGATGTACCTACTTGTATCATGTCCAGGTAATCTTTGACTTACTTGCTGAAACTACCAACAAGTGGGTCAGTGGCCCACTCAAGAGTGAGGTTTTGGTGATGTGGACATCTATTCATTAGGGAATGGATTGAAAACATTGACTCATTTCCCATAAACCAGTAACTGTTAACAGTTTTTGGTCACTACAGTACTAGGCTGAATTCTAACCTGTGACCTAGAGATTAAAGTCTTTGTTCAGTTACCAGTCCCTCAAGCCATATGCTACTCCCCCCAAATATTTTTAAAATTACTCATATTATTACTTAAGTGCCAACAATATATTGGCCCTGTACAGGACCCAGATAAGGAGCTTCTGCCCCATGGAATTTACAGTCTTTGTCCTTGTCTAGATTAGAAAGACCAATAAATTGATCTGTTCCATTGCTGGGAAGTATGTAGCTATGTAAAATTTTCTCTCATTGACATTCTTCTGATTCCAGCTCAAGAGTACTTCTGCATCAACCTTAGCTCCATTAATTGACTGCCAATGTGAACACTTTTCACTTGCAGGGTAAATACAGGGCATGCTAGGAGACCCAGAGCAAGGTATTAATTTAAACAATGCCTCCTTTCTCCCCTTTCTCTCTCTTCTCCTCTTATAAAGTTGGTGTGGAAAAGGCATTTAGCTAATGCGGAGTATATAAATTATTGCTTTGCAAAGCACTTTAAGATTCAGTGATTGTAATGAGCAATTTAAATGCCAGCTCAATGCAATATTTATAGAGAGATAGATAATTACTAACTCCACTAAAAATTAAAAAGAATTATTTAAAAAGGACAGTGTGAATAAATGACCTCAAGAATTATGCAACAGAACTAAATATACTTGAGAGACCTTGGTCAAATTGCTTTATTTAGAAATAAGATGAGCTTGTTTTATGCCCATCTTGAGTATAATTCACAGATGACTAAGAAATATTTATGACAAAAGGAACAAGACAGAACAAAATGCTAGACTGGATCAATAATAGCTATTAATACGGTATGGGTATAGATACAGAAATAAGGGAATTAAACATAGTGGTCTGAGAAAGGAACTGGGGCTCAGCTGCTCCCCTGATGTAAATCCACATAGTTCAATTAACTTTCATATAGCTACTCTGATTGACACCCACTGAGGAGCTGGCCCTGGGACTCAGAAGTACTGGATGTTGTTTACAACTCTGTCAACAATTTGCTGTATGACTTTGGGCAAGTCACGAGCCTCAAATTTTCAAAGTGGCCAGAATTTTGGATGCCAAAGATTTTCAGTGACCAACTTGAAGCTTGATCTTCAAAAGTTCTGAGCACCCAGAACTCCAAATAAAGACACTGTTAAATGAGTATTATCCCACAGGAATGTGGTGAGGTTTCACTCATATATGTTTGTTTTAATATTGCTTGAAAAGTGATTCATATTTTCATGTTGTGATCCCAATGTTTTAACAAAGAGCTCCCACAAAACTGTCCCCTAGAGGCTGTGCACCAAGGATGCATGCGCTTACAGAAAGGAAATCTGAGGGAATAGGGATCTATTCATTTGTTATCTCATAAACAAAAATGCTTTCTTTTAACTTGAGCCGAGGAAGGAGGCAATGCCACTTGCCAAACAAACAGTAGGCGGCACTTTGATGGGAACGTTTATGCATAGCTCCTGAAATATTTAGATAGTATATTGTTGTGTCCAGTTTGCACAACAATTTGATGTAGGTGTGGGGATGAAGAAGTCGTAGAGGTGGCATGAGTCTATCCCTCCCTGGTAAGTGTTTTAATAGTACCTGCCATTTGGTGAAGCCTGGTCTGTTCCAAAGTTTAAAAAAAAAAAAAAAATGCTTTCCAGGAGTAGTTTTACAAGCCCACTGAGATGTGTTAGCAAAGTCCAGAGAAGGGATAGGCACCTCTAACACAAGGAAATCATCCAACCTTCTTTTCAATTTGGTGATCCAGAATATTTTTCAAGGTGCTTGCATGAGCCACCAGAACCCCCCCTCCAGCACATGACAGACACCAGTACAAAGTATTATAATTTAAAAGTACAAAACCCAAAAGGACCTATATTGCCCTTCTGAGGAACTACTTGCATACTTGTGAATTTTCCTAAAGGTCTGTACCTGGCACAAGAGCTTACTGAATGATTGTCTGCTTTTTGGTAAACCCACCATTACAAACGTAGATGAGGGTGACAATTCACACAGTGAGCTCCCTATTCATTTATTTACCTGCATCAGCATCTACTCTTATAGTAACTGTGAATAGCATTATCTGATGAGTAATTTATGTTGGGAACAGCTGATCATAAACCAAATTATTTGACCAAGCTCTCTAAACAATAGTTACAATAAATGTCAGATGTTGTAAATAAGATTAATATTACCTTATGCAGGATTCTCGGTCACGTAACAAGGTTTAATGCTAGCTTTTGGGAGTCTAGTGTTTCAGCCAAACAGTGATTATCATTTGGATAATGGTGTTTTTAGTTAGCAAGACATTCAGTGCTATTTCTCCTGCCAAATAACAGTTGAAGGCCAGCACGTAATGGGCCTGATTTACAGAGGTGCTGCGTGAGCACTTGCAGCTCCCATTTACTTCAACTGGGGTTGTGGTTGCTTAGCACACCTGAAAATCAGCCTTAGTATGTTTTTAAAGAGAAATGTAAAAAGCACTTTTCAAGAACTACAAGGAATCAAAGATTTGGTATATCCACACATCCTCAGTAATTCTTTGGAGGCAATATATCTCCTCCAAGAAAATGCAAGATCAGGCATAAATATTACTGTTTCTTGGATTCTAATAGTGTCTTTGGAACCCAAAATAAATATACTCTAGTCATATAATATACCTGACAGCTATTTATTGCATTATTCTCTACAAACAAGGTGTTCTCTCACATATTGTGTTCTTAAACAATTAAGGTAATTAAGAAAAAATACAAAATTAATGGAGCAAGATAATGTATTCCAAGTTGTAATTATTATATTTACTCCATTAATTAAAAGGCAAGTTAATAAGAGAACATTAAAGCCACAAGATTAAGCACTCAGACAGTGCCAAAGTTAAGGTTGCATGTGCAATTAGAACTCTTTCCCTCTGCATGTGTTCATTTTGATAGTCTTTAAATGCCTGATCACATACTATTTTTCAAGTACTATAATATCACACATCTTTCTACAGCCTTAAGATACACATAGCATTTTCTAGTACAGTATATATGTCAAACAAAAGAGATTATGAAAATGTTTTACATACAAGATATGCAGTGAATACTGAGCCTTTGCCGTATTCACAGTGAACGAGGCAAGCTTTTTACAGGATACAGAAGGCTGCAGAAAGAATTGCCTGATATGTTGTATTACTTGAAATATAGAATGTGACTAAAGCTGTATATTTATTTTGCATACCTACTGGGGGCAGGCTTCAGGCTGCATATGGCCTGACTTTTGAGCACTTACCAATACATCTTTCTTGTTCTCTTTACTTTCTCTTCCGGCAGACACCAGGCCTGGAGACCTTCTGTCCAACAGATGGAAGTTTCACAAAGTGATGAGAAACTCAAAACTGGAGCTTAGAGAGTACATCTTTAGGCAACCTTAACTGTTGCTGTCATTAGCACCACAGCTATAGCATAGCACCTTTCATCCCAAAGAATACCAGTGTTTTATACAAATTACCCAATATATGAAATGCAGCTGTGTCTTGAATGAAACACAGAAGTTATTCAACAGTGCAGAGTAACACCACACAACAGTTTAGCAGAGGAAGAATACAGGGCTAGATCCTCTGATCCTAGTAGGCTGTTTTACAGTGCTCCGGCAGCGTAAAGCAATATTAAAACTGGCAGATCCTGCCACGTGTGTAGGGGAATCTCTGGGTGGCGCAGAAGTACTGTAGTGGTTCCGATGCCAACCCCCTCTCAGCTCCTGATGCGGGGGGGAGGGGAGCTAGGTTAAAAAGGAGCTTAGTCAGGTGGTCCTCAAGCCCTAGTGATTCCCAGTTGCCAGAATGGCTCCTTAGAACCATGGACAGCCAGTGTAGCTGCCCCCAGGACTAATCTGGCAAGCAGACTAAAATCCATCTTTGTCCCACTCCTGAGCTGTGCTGCTGAGCACAGCTCAGCTGAAGTTCAGTATCTGGACTACAGTATTTAGTTGAACTACAGGGAAAATGTAGGTAGACAGAATACAATTACCCCAAAAGATCATCAGTGTTAAACGTGCCTACTCTTGTGAAAGATGCCACAAGATCTTTAAATGCCTTTGTTTTACATCACCTCCAACAGCACAGTGCTTATTAAGGGCTTGTTTATGTGGGGAAATTGATTGAAATAGCTATAATCTGCAATAACTATTCCAATCAATTTCCTCGTGTAGACTAGCCCTAATACAATGCCAGGGCATTCATGTAATACTGACTCTGAGGGAAGACTGTCACTAAATCATCCAATGCAGCATCCTGGCTCTTCCCCTTTGAGATCTTCCATTCAAATATGGATAAGGCCCAATCCTGCTTAACTTGGCAAGATCACAGCCCAAGCAGTAACTGCTGCTAGCCAGATGCTGTACCATAAATTTTAAAACAAAGAAATGGAAACAGGAAATGACAAGTTTCTACCTGAATACAAGACACAGTTTTATCCCCAATTTAAAATTACAGGGGTAAAGGCTCAGAGACTTTAGAAACACATGTAGCCAGACAGCTCTTAAGTAACTAATCATCAGTACAGTCTCAAAGACGTAATACCATAAGACGAGGTGGGCAAACTACGACCTGCGGGCCACATCCAGCCCGCGGGCCCATCCTGCCCGGCCCCTGAGCTCCTGCCCCGGAAGGCTAGCCCCCGACTCCTCCCCTGCTGTCCCCCCACAGCCTCAGCTCATTCGCTCCGCCACCGGCGCAATGCTCTGGGCGGTGGGGCTGTGAGCTCCTGGGGCAGCGCAGCTGCAGAGCCTGGCCTGACCCGGTGCTCTGTGCTGCGCGGTGGTGGCGGCATGGCCCGGCTCCAGCCGGCGGCACGGCTGTAGCGCCGCCAGCCACAGGTGCTCCAGGCAGCGCAGTAAGGGGGCATGGAGCAGGGGGGGTTGGATAGAGGGCAGGGGAGTTCGGGGTGGTGGTCAGGGGGTGGTGGTGTGGACAGGGGGCGGGTCGGTCGGGGGGGGGCTAGAGGGTTGAATGGGGGCAGGGGTCCCGGGGGGGGGCAGTCAGGAAGGAGGGGGGGTTGGATGGGGCGGCAGGGGGCAGTCAGGGGCAGGGGTTCTGGGGGCAGTCAGGGGACAGGGAGAAGGGGTGGTTGGATGGGGCAGGGGTCCCGGGGGGGGGCCCATCAGGAATGAGAGGAGGGGTTGGATGGGGCGGCGGGGTTCTGGGGGTGGTCAGGGGACAGGGAGCGGGGCTGTGTGGATGAGGCAGGGGTTATGGGGAGGGCCATCAGGGAACAGGTGGGGTTGGATGGGGCAGGAGTCCCGGGGGAAGGGGGCAGATAGGAGGTGGGGGCTGGGTCACGACCCTCTCCCCTAACCGGCCTTCCATACAATTTCCGAAACCCGATGTGGCCCTCAGGCCAAAAAGTTTGCCCGCCCCTGCCATAAGAAGTCAATTGGGGAGGAGGGAGTGAACTGGAGTCTAGCAACCATAAAGAAAGAAATGTTCCTGGTTAGTTCCCAAGTAAACACAAGGGAAAAAAGCCTGATATAACCTTTATTAGATTAAGGATGGATGCTTTGCAGCAACTTTGTGGGTCACAGTCACAGCTGGGTCCCAGAATAAGAAGTCATGCCTGAAGCCAAGGACAAGTAGATCCAAAGGGTTTCTTCAGATTTAAAACTCTAGCACTGGAATGCTCATTACAGGAGCCATTTTGCTCTTCCCTTCCTTGCTCAACCTAGAAAGCTTCATCCAAGAACTTTCAGAATTACTCTGCCAAAACAGATGGATTTCATACAAAAATGTCCTCCGGAAAGTCAAATTTAAGACCAGAGTGACAGAAATAAATGATTGTGAATGGACTTGTGTCCAAGATCTAGCAGCAGCTGGATATGGTGGAAAGGAACATAAGGAAACAGTCAGTGAAATAATTAAAATCAGCATTTATAAAAGACAGCACAGATAGAAATTACAGAAAACCAAATCCAAGCCCAAAATAGGCAAAACCCTGGCATTCCTAAAGGAAAATCCAGATCCCTTCGTTATCTTGGAGCAAATGATTCCCTCAATATTAGATCTGCAAGTGCAATGTGACCTTATATATGCTAAACACTATAGGATTCTGGCCAAAGAATAATCTACAATGAACAAAGTAGGCCATACTATCATTGCTCCAATTTCAGATTACAGAAACAGAGTGAGATTTTAGAAGCAGTCGCAGGGAGATGGGAGAGGGAGGAAGGAAAGACGGAACATAACATATGAAGGAAACAAAATTGTAATTTCCCCAAATCTTAAACTCAGTGAGATGATCCCACAGGATAGAGCTGGTGGAGGTCAGGAGCCTTCCAAAATGAAAACACAAAAGCTACAATTCTGTACTATTCAAAGCTTGGAATATGCAACAGAAATAGCACATTGTTTTAGAACACAAAATCAACTTAACTAAAACTGCCTAAGGATGCAGATAGGCCCTTAGTGGGATTTTCAAAAGTGCTTAAACAGATTATGCTCTATGTGCCTAAGTCACTTGAAAATCAAATCTAGGCTTCTATATCACTTAGGCACATTAGAAAATTTTATCCATAAACCTTTGTTCTGTTTGTTCAAGTGTTTTGGTGACATATTTGAGTAGAGGTTTTTTACTGCTTCCTCCCCAACAAAATGGACTAATGTATCTGGGGACTACAGAATATGAAGTTATATCACAAAGAAGGTAACTTGACATTTACGTATTTGGGATATTTGATTAAAGGATCTTTGGGGCAGGGACTATGCCTTTTATGTTTATACAGCATGTACCACATGGTGGGCTCTCTTGAAAACAGGTAATAATCTTCCCGCAGCTCCCATTGGCCAGAAACGGTGAACCACAGCCACTGGGAGCTGCGGGCGGCCATGCAAATGTAAACAAACGGTCTGGCAGCCCGCCAGTGGCTTACCCTGACGGGCCGCAGGTTGCCCACCACTGCTTTAGACCCAAGTTACATTTGTGCATCTTGGATTTAGTTTCCTCTGTATTAAGATATTAAAAGAATAAAGATTTTGTAAATAAAAAGTCAGTTGTAACTTATGCATCCAAAATTAGAAGACTGTGACTACAGAATATGAAAAAAAATCAGCATTTTAGTAACCTGGATTTTGTTTGTTTAAATGCACTGCTATGCAGAGATTCATTTCCATTAATGTGGGTAGCATGGCTATCTCAAGATGCATGCATTTTAGAAGACAGATGAAATCACACGGATTGCAAGATCATACAAGAAGCAGATTCCAATCCTGGGCTCTTTAACTTATAAATAAGCAAGGGACATGCCAAAATAGATTTAATCGCAGAATTTGGCCCCAGGTGCTCACTGACATTTGTACATTTTTATATCAATCTGATCTACAGTTACAGCTTTGGATGGAGGGAATAATGGATTTAAATCAATTCCCTGTATGGACATTAGATG
The DNA here is from genome assembly GCF_028017835.1 of Emys orbicularis. Lineage (NCBI taxonomy): Eukaryota > Metazoa > Chordata > Testudines > Emydidae > Emys > Emys orbicularis. Next base: position 90,622,678 of record NC_088690.1, read on the forward strand.
AAGCCCCAATCCTTAACTTCTCACATGTTCACAAGAAATTTAGCATATAATTAACTTTTCAAATTCAAGCAGAGACTTCTGGGGCATGTGTGTAGAATTTAAGAATCACTCACAAATCTAAGGGTATGTCTACACTACGGGATTAATCCGAATGTATATAATTCGAATTTTGGAAACAGATTGTATAAAGTCGAATATATGCGGCCACACTAAGCACATTAATTCGGTGGTGTGCGTCCATGTACCGGGGCTAGCGTCGATTTCTGGAGCATGCACTGTGGGTAGCTATCCCATAGCTATCCCATAGTTCCCGCAGTCTCCTCCGCCCATTGGAATTCTGGGTTGAGATCCCAATGCCTGATGAGGCCAAAAACATTGTCGCAGGTGGTTCTGAGTATATCCTCCCCCCTCTCCAGGGAAGCAACGGCAGACAACCGTTTTGTGCCTTTTTCCTGGGTGAACAGTGCAGACGCCATACCACGGCAAGCATGGAGCCCGCTCAGCTCAAGACAGCAGTCATGAACATTGTAAACAGCTTGCGCGTTATCGTGCAGTTTATGCTGAACCAGAACCTGCAAAACCAGGCGGCGAGGAGTAAGCTACGGCAGCGCGGCGGCGAGAGTGATGAGGATATGGACATGGAATTCTATCAAACTGCGGGACCCGGTGCTTTGGAGATCATGCTGTTAATGGGGCAGGTTATAGCCGTGGAACGCCGATTCTGGGCCCGGGAAACAAGCACAGACTGGTGGGACTGCATAGTGTTGCAGGTGTGGGACGATTCCCAGTGGCTGCGAAACTTTCGCATGCGTAAGGGCACTTTCTTGGAACTTTGTGAATTGCTTTCCCCTGCCCTGAAGCGCCAGAATACCAAGATGAGAGCAGCCCTCACAGTTGAGAAGCGAGTGGCGATAGCCCTGTGGAAGCTTGCAATGCCAGACAGCTACCGGTCAGTCGGGAATCAATTTGGAGTGGGCAAATCTACTGTGGGGGCTGCTGTGATGCAAGTAGCCAAAGCAATCACTGAGCTGCTGCTACGAAAGGTAGTGACTCTGGGAAATGTGCAGGTCATAGTGGATGGCTTTGCTGCAATGGGATTCCCTAACTGTGGTGGGGCGATAGATGGAACCCATATCCCTATCTTGGCACCGGAGCACCAGGGTACCCAGTACATAAACCGCAAGGGGTACTTTTCAATGGTGCTGCAAGCACATGTGGATCACAAGGGACGTTTCACCAACATCAACGTGGGCTGGCCGGGAAGGGTTCATGACGCTCGCGTCTTCAGGAACACCACTCTGTTTAAACGGCTGCAGCAAGGGACTTACTTCCCGGACCAGAAAATAACCGTTGGGGATGTTGAAATGCCAATAGTTATTCTTGGGGACCCAGCCTACCCCTTAATGCCATGGCTCATGAAGCCATACACAGGCAGCCTGGACAGGAGTCAGGAGCTGTTCAACTACATGCTGAGCAAGTGCAGAATGGTGGTAGAATATGCATTTGGCCGTTTAAAAGGTCGCTGGCGATCGTTACTGACTCGCTCAGACCTCAGCCAAACCAATATCCCCATTGTTATTTCTGCTTGCTGTGTGCTCCACAATCTCTGTGAAAGTAAGGGGGAGACCTTTATGGCGGGGTGGGAGGCTGAGGCAAATCGCTTGGCTGCTGATTACGTGCAGCCAGACACCAGGGCGATTAGAAGAGCACACTAGGAAGTGCTGTGCATCAGAGAAGCTTTGAAAACCAGTTTCATGACTGGCGAGGCTACAGTGTGAAATTTCTGTTTGTTTCTCCTTCATGAAAACCCGCCCCCTTTATTGACTCATTCTCTGTAAGGAACCCACCCTCCCCCTTCCCCCAGCTTGCTTTCAAAGGAAATAAAGTCACTATCGTTTAAAAATCATGTATTCTTTATTAATTGATTATAAACATAGGGAGAGAACCGACAAGGTAATCTGGGTGAGGTTTGGGAGGAGGATAGGAGGGAAGTAAAAGGCCACTGAAAAAATTCAATATAATGACAGCCTTTTGGTTGGGCTGTCCAATGGGGTGGAGTGGGAGGGTGCACGGAGCCTCCCCCCCCCACGTTCTTACACATCTGGGTGAGGAGGATATGGAACATGGTGAGAGGGGAGGGAGGTTATACAGCGGCTGCAGCGGCAGTCTGTTATCCTGCTGCCGTTCCTGAAGCTCCACCAGACGCCGGAGCATGTCCGTTTGATCACGCAGCAGCCCCAGCGTTGCAGCCTGCCACTTCTCATCTCGAGCGTCCCTCATGACCTCACGTTCACTGGCATCTTTCCTAAATTTAGATACCGTGTCCTTCCACTCATTCAAATGAGCTCTTTCACTGCGGGTGCATTCCATTATTTCCGTGAACATCTCGTCTCGCGTCCTCTTTCTCCGCCGCCTTATCTGAGATAGCCTTCGGGATGGAGGAGGGAGGCTTGAAAAATTTGCAGCTGCTGGAGGGAGGGTTGAAAAAAAGGAGAGAAGTTTTTAAAATGATACATTTTACAGAACAATGCTTATACTCTTTCATGGTGAACAACATTATTCACATTACATAGCACATGTGATTTCACTACAAGGTCGCATTTTCCATCTTAATATTGAGTGCCTGTGGCTTTGGTGTTAGAGATCACAGACGCAGGTCCGGGCAACAGAATTCAGCTTGCAGGCAGCCATGGTAAGCCATTGTCTTTCGGCTTCTGCGCCCTCCTTTCCCACATACCAAGCAAAGCCAGTTGACTGCTGCGGTTTTCCTGTTAACCTTCAGCAGCAGAAAACAAACTAACCCCCCCTCCATCCAATTCTCTGGGATGATCGCTTTATCCCTCCCCCCACCGCGTGGCTGGTATCAGGGAAGATCCCTGCAGAAACCAAACTAACCCCCCCGCGTCCCCCCTCCCGCCATGAATTATCTGGGATGATCGCTGTACCCCTCCCCCCACCGCGTGGCTGGTAACAGGGAAGATCCCTGCTAGCCAAACGCGAAAAGCTCAGGGCCAATTCCCACCCCCGCACTTGGCTAACTGCAGGGAAGGATTTCTTTTCAGCCACAGGCAAACAGCCCAGTAGGAACGGCCACTCTGTCCCCTTAATTAAATTCCCATATTTCAACCAGGTTACCATGAGCGATATCACTCTCCTGAGGATTACACAGCGAGATAAAGAACGGATGTTGCTTGAATGCCAGCAAACACCAGGACCATACGCTGCCAGGCTTTGTCATGCAATGATACCAGATTACTTGCTGCAAGCATGGCGTGGTCAAGTGTCCTACCATGGAGGACGGAATAAGGCTGCACTGCCCAGAAACCTTGTGGCAAGGCTTTTGGAGTACCTCCAGGAGAGCTTCATGGAGATGTCCCTGGAGGATTTCCGCTCCATCCCCAGACACGTTAACAGACTTTTCCAGTAGCTGTACTGGCCGCGAATGCATCCCAAGTCCTCAGGGCAAAGTAATCATTAAAAAACGCTTGCTTTTAAAACAAGTTTTATATTTTAAAAGGTAAACTCACCTGAGGTCCCTTCCATGGGGTCATGGTCTTGGATACTGGCTTGGGAGGGTTGGGAGGGTACTTCAGTCAGGCTGAGAAAAAGATCCTGGCTGTTGGGGAGAACGGAGTGCTGGGTGCTCTCCGCAAGCTCGTCCTCCTCCTCCTCTTCCCCGTCCGCAGAATCCTCAGGTGTAGCTGATGAGATTATCCCCGCCTGGGAATCCACGGTCAGAGGTGGGGTAGTGGTGGCGGCCCCCCCTAGAACTGCATGCAGCTCGGCGTAGAAGCGGCATGTCCGCGGCTCTGACCCGGAGCGACCGTTTGCCTCCTTTGTTTTTTGATAGGCTTGTCTGAGCTCCTTGACTTTCACGCGGCACTGATCTGAGTCCCTATTGTGGCCTCTCTCCATCATGCCCTTGGAGATTTTTTCAAAAGTTTTGGCATTTCGTCTTTTCGAACGAAGTTCTGCTAGTACTGAATCCTCTCCCCATATAGCGATCAGATCCAGTACCTCCCGTACGGTCCATGCTGGTGCTCTTTTTCGATTATCGGCCTGCATGGTTACCTGTGCTGATGAGCTGAGCTATCTGTGGTCACCAGTGCTCTCCACGCTGGGCAAACAGGAAATGAAATTCAAATGTTCGCGGGGCTTTTCCTGTCTACCTGGCCAGTGCATCCGAGTTCAGATTGCTGTTCAGAGCGGTCACAATGGTGCACTGTGGGACAGCTCCCGGAGGCCAATACCATCGAATTGCGGCCACACTAACCCTAATTCGAAATGACAATATCGATTTTGGCGCTACTCCGCTCGTCGGGATGGAGTACAGAAATTGATTTTAAGAGCCCTTTATTTCGAAATAAATGGCTTCGTTGTGTGGACCGGTGCAGGGTTAATTTGATTTAACGCTGCTAAATCCGAATTAAAGTCATAGTGTAGACCAGGCCTAACAAAAATGAGCTCTGCATTCTTATAACCAGGAATATCATTTGCTGATCACAAGGGAAAATGACTGATTATTTTTTCACCCCAGCCAATTTTCTGTAATAAATCATGACAATGTTTAAAACCAATTATTTTAAATTAAAGCTAACAACTGTTTTGCAGAGCACTGCTTCTCATTCAAACCTTCTCATCTAGATTGTTCCTGAAGCAGTGTAGCTCTGCTGCATGCAACTAAAACCCGATCTTCATTTTCTGTTTCTGCTTTAGTTTTATCCATGTATGCTATTTGCAATTTACCTATCCATTTGTAATTCATTCAGCATCTGATCGGATTTTGTATTGGTTAAAAGGTGCCTTTTGTAAATAGGGAAGCCTTGCAAACTTATCAAAAAAGGTACCACCCCAGGTTAGAATGGGTTAGCTAACATATGCTGTGGGAGCCATAGGCTTTGTCTACACTGCACTTTTGTCATTAAAACTTTTATCACTCAGGGGTGTGAAAAAAAACACACCTCTGAATGATAAAAGTTTTGACGACGAAAAGCGCCAGTGTGGACAGCACTTCGTTGGTGGGAGCCACTCCTGTCGACGAATATACCGCATGGCTGCTGCGGCACAGCCGCACCACTGTAATGTGTGCAGTGCAGACATAGAGAGGTAGCTATCATGTTCCAACATCACACCTTTACATCCTAAACTGGGAGGGTTTGCCAGTACAGCTATACCAGTATAGCTATGCCAGCAAAACTTTTCTAGTGTAGCCCAGGCCTATACTACTAAGTTTTGTCAGCATAGCTGTGTCAGTCAAGGATGTGAAAAAAGCACCCCCCCATCTGATGTAGCTATGCCAGCAAAAACCCCAGTGTAGATGCAGCTTTAGTCTAGATAAGGCCCTAGAAAAAATATCTATTAACCTACCCTTGCCATGACACGAGCACATAGCACCTCCATTTGCCCCTCCCCACGTCATAAATACCCCCTATAAAACCATACACATACCTCAGGCCTGTCTATATTGGTCTTATTTGCATTGATGTGTTTTTCCCAGTGACACTGGGACTGACATGTGCTGCGTCAGTGCAATTTACCCTGGTATATTACTGGGGTAAGTTGCACCAGTTCACACCGTGTTTTACCCCAGTGCAGTGTGTCTACGAGTGGTTTACCTCAGTGTAATTATGTAATTACACCACTACAAATTTCCTTAGTCTAGATAAGCCCTAAGTGTTCGTACATACATACACAACGCCCAGACAGCCACTCTCTCTCTTTCCCTCTCTCTCTCACACACACCCTTCGCCTTTCTTTTTCACACACAGTTCAATTCAGTAATACTTTATTGTCATGACAAGCTTCTCTGCCAGTGTTGCTACTGTGCATGTACATCTGAAAACAAACTCACACTCATGCACATGCAAACATTCATGCCCCGTTAACTCATTCACTCTCACATTCCTAGGCATATACACACAACCAACTCTCTCTCTCACACACAGACAGATATCTGTTTCTCACAGTCACAATACACTGATGTTCGCTCACTCAGGGCTACACTGCAAACTATGGTTGACGCAAGTTACGTTGGTATAAAGCCGCCCCAATTAGTATATCACTTGTGTGTGTGCATGCATTCTTGGCTCCTTGTGTCAGTGCTGCACATACTCTCCAGGAGTGCTTATATCGATGCATGGTGCAGTGCCCATGGGTAGGTGTCCCAGTGTACAATGTGCTAGCATCCAGCTCACTGTCTTTTGAGAAGTTTTGACAATGCATGGTGGGGCAGAAACAAGTTACGCAGGGATGACTGGGAGCAAAGGGTCTACTTCCCATAGTGCAACTGTCTCCATCCCACAATGTCATCTATATTCCATAATTTTAATGCCTTTTTAAAAAATCCCATGAACTCCCAGCCCTCCTCACTGTCTACCATCTATAACAGACACATGAAGCCTGCACAGCTCTACATTATTGTCATAAGCATTGCAAGCACGATCCTCCAGTAAATTTGAAGAGTCATAAGAAGAAACAAATCAGCGGGGACTATGACAATTTCTTTGAGGACTGATTGCTGTGGGACATAGCACGAACCAATTTAAGGTTGCTGGTTGCGTTCACAGAGCACCTGCAGATGGTGGAATGTCGCTTCTGGGCCTGAGATACGAGCACTAACTGGTGGGATTGCATTGTAATGCAGGCTTGAAATGACAAGCAGTGGCTGCAGAACTTTTGGATGCACATGACCACATTCCTGGATCTGTGTGGCAAGCCTCGCCCTAGCCTTCCATTGCAGTGAGAACAAATGGTGATTGCACTGTGGAAGGCCAAATTGCTAGTGGTCAGCGGGAAGTCATTTTGGAATTGGAAAATCCACTGTGGTGGCCACTGTAATGCAAGTGTGCACAGGGCCGGTGCTTCCACTAGGTGACCCTAGGCGGTCGCCTAGGGAGGCAGGATTTGGGGGGCGGCATTTTGCCGCCCTTGGCGGAAATTCGGTGGCGGGGGGTCCTTCCGCTCCGGGTCTTCGGCAGAAATTCGGCGGCGGGTCCTTCACTCACTCCGGGACCCGCCGCCAAAGTGCCCCGAAGACGCGGAGCGGAAGGACCCCCGCCGCCGAATGCTCAGAAGAGGAGCGCTGCCGCCTAGGGCGGCAAAAACCCTGGCACCGCTCCTGAGTGTGCAGGGCCACAAATATGTCTCCTGTTACGCAGGACTGTGACTCTCAGCAATGTGTAAGACATATAGAGGATGGATCTGCAGCAATGGGATTCCCAAATTCACTAGTTCTGTCCTCTCCCCACAAAAACTAACCAGTTCCCCTCCCTCAGATTCATCAATCTCTTCCTTCCATTTTCGCCACTCATTATTACTTGCATTATAGTAATGCCTAGGGTCTCCAAGAACAGAACAGGGCCCCACTGTGCTAGGCACAGGGAACAAAAAAAAACAATCCCAGCCTGAGAGAGTTTACAGGCTAGGTTTATGACAGGATGCAAGAGCAGTATGAAACAGGGAGATAATGGTCAAGGGAGCACCTGAGGGGACAAAAACAGTAAAACAAGCAAGTTTTTGCATAATAAGTAAGTTTCTTCTCCTAACCACCTAGCCTTTGGCATAACCTACTTTTGAAGACAGGGATAGCCTATGCTACCATATTTCTGCATCTGCCATTAGATCAGAGTGGCATACACTTGTTTACATCTTTTCACAAACACTGGGCTTTTGAAATGTAAATGAAACTGTAAAAAATCCTTTTACATTCATTCTCAGGACTGCTGGAGACTCTATTAGGTATAAATGATGACAATGTTAGCATTTTAATGTTTGCTGTATGATATAAGCAACACTTCTGGCAAAGCAGGGTGATTTCAGAAAACAACACTGCAGTTTTGGAAGAGGAATTCTTCCATGTTACTCCCATCCTTTGAAAGTCTGAATTTAACATAACAAAGAGCCTGCTGGGCTGAGCTACTGGATCTCAATGTCCCATTAGCTCAATGACTGAGTAGCCCCTTTGTATTGATTGGTGACTTTTTGTAGGCTAGAAATTACTGCCATTCTGCTCTACTAGGCCCTGGCTACCCTATAGAAATGAACTGTGGCTAACTGAACTGATGGGATATCTCTGTTCTAAGCACTAATGGTACAGTGTATCCACACTAACCATGCTGTTTTGAGATAAAACCCATGACAGTTTTGGCCACATCTGCACAAGTGCTGTTCTACAGCTTTGCCATTGCTCTCCTCCCTAGGTATCTCTCACAATTCCTATCACAGGCTTCTGGAACTTATTTTTGTGCTGCTTTCACTGGGGAGTAATAGCTTGCCCTGCTACTGTTGCTTAATTGAGTAAGATAGTAAGTTCCTGATTTTGGGGAAGGGATTCTCAGTTTTCTAGGAGTCTCTCATCTGTTGTCACAATTCTGGAGACTTGCAATAAAATAGGAAGGAAGAGCAGAGACCTAATTCTCCTTACTGTCCCCTCCTGCATCCCTCTGAAATGAAAAATATTTCTGAATCATTCATAGCCTTTGAAAACCTTTGGGGGCCAGTATTATTTTGTCCCCAGTACACATACCAGAGTATACAGAACAATTTTGAAATGCAAAACTGAGATCTTACCTCTGACATGAAATTGAAATCATTGCACAGGTGCAGGTTTTGAAGTTAAGGTGTTAGTAACTCAGCAGCAAGACAAATCTCATTATTTTGTAGAATACTGGGAACAGACATATTCAGCCCTGGGAGCTCCTAGATGGTTGCCTCTCTTTCAAAGCATGATGGCCTCAGGAAACAGTATGCAGGCCTTTAAAAATATGACCCAACAAAATGTTTAGAGACAGCTTAGGCATTAATATTAATGTTGGGTAGTTCTGGAAAACCCCCAAATCGACTTGGTTTTGTTTTTAGCCACAAATCATACAGCTATGAGTCCATCTGCTGTTTCTCCCTGACAGAGACTGACAAAGATCCAGGGATGATGGAGAATAAACACTGCAATTCAATATGCTACTCTGTAGTACTAACCTCCCCACAAACACATATTCTATTCCAACCACACATCCCTTCAAACAGTAGATTACCTAAGAACATGGTAGATTGTATAATACTGAGCTATTCAACTATTTTATATTTTAAAATTTCATTTAACTCAGGAGCTACATTTCTAAGGCATTTTCTGTCTCTAGAAATGTATGTACACATAAGCCCTTTACAAACTATATGAGGCTGATGCTGCAAGCATTAGGACCTAATTCACTGTTGCCCTGCAGCTTGTACAGTCAGTTACACCAGTGCAAAGTGAGCATAAAGCATTATCAAATCAGAATGGTGTTTTATGCCTTCCTTGCATTTGTGCAAGTCACTACACATGATGGATAGCACTGGGTTGGTGAATCAGGCCCCTGGTCCTTGGGACTACAATGGGACTATGTATGTGGTAGTACTAGTATGCATTATGTTTGGCATTTGCAGGATCAGGTTCTGTTTACATACAGATCTCTCCAGCCCCTTCTGCTGTGATGGGAGGCTTCAAACCCAGCTCTTGGTTTATAACGGGGGTCGGCAACCTTTCAGAAGTGGTGTGCTGAGTCTTCATTTATTCATTCTAATTTAAGGTTTTGCGTGCCAGTAATACATTTTAACGTTTTTAGAAGGTCTCTTTCTATAAGTCTATAATATGTAACTATTGTTGTATGTAAAGTAAATAAGGTTTTTAAAATATTTAAGAAGCTTCATTTAAAATTAAATTAAAATGCAGAGCCCCCCTGGACCAGTGGCCAGGGCCTGGGCAGCGTGAGTGCCACTGAAAATCAGCTCGCATGCCGCCTTCGGAACGCATGCCATAGGTTGCCTACCCCGGTTTATAAGGTTTTATAAGAAAGATTATTATTATTACTTGCATTACTGTACTGCTATAACTGCATGACATTCAATTTTCCCAGTGTGGAAAGATTAAAGGCAGTGTACACAACTAGGCTTTGAAACTGCAGAGGGATTTGCTCCGGTATCCTTTGCCAAAATTTCACTACTTCCTCACCGTCATTGCTTTATGTTAGTTGCCTGCCTAATTACTGCCTTCCAACAGAGAGGTGGCTACATTTCAGTGATGCTATAAACCTCTTTAGAATCCTTCAGAAAGGATAACTATGTATTTAAAAAAAAACCTCAAAACATTAGAGATTCAGGTCATTACTCGTCCACAAATTTCACTCTCTGCCAATAGTTTATCCCCTATAATTGCATTGGTGGGGATTAAGGCCTACAAATTACATTCATGCTAAGCATCTCTGGTCTAGCTCTTCCCCTTGTTTTCTGTCTTTCTTTCACAGATCTTCTCCTTCTGCCCTTTGGCTGTCCATCTATCTCCTCTACTTCATCCTTCCACATCCATGTCAACTTTCCAAAATATATAATGGTGGCCGATTTATAGCATCCCAAGGGGTTTGAATCTGGGGAGGAATGACCAAAACTGGGAAAATTTTCATAGTTTTGGGAAGAAAAGGCTAGTGTTGATTCAAAGTACCATATGAGCCAAACTGTAAAATATACAAGTGTCATTTGCTTTTTTCTCCCTTCTCTCCCTATTCTCCACTTCTCCTTTGATACCCTGAGTCTTTTCTTCAATCTCGTTTAGTGTCTATTTTTATCCCTTTTAGAAAATGGTATAGTTCACTCCCCTCTTCCCCTTAAAATCCTCTTTCTTCCAGACAATTTTCTTTCTGATTTGGCCACCCTTTATTGACTTTCAATATTTTTTCCTTCTCTTTTCCCATTTCTCTCCATCTTTGGTCCCTTTTGCAATGGGTCCTGCTCACTCCCCCAACGTGGGTGTCTTGAAACTAGAGATGGTGAGATCATATTATTTGTGCTGAAGCAACACCTGAGTCAGAATCAGGACACCAAGGTGCTAGGTGCTGTATGGACAGGAAGACACAGTCTCTGTCCCAATAAGCTCCTAGTCTTGAATATGAGGATACTACCCTCTCATTGCAAGTGAGTTAACCTCCCACCTCTGTGCCCTTGCCCCCCCTCCCACTCAAACAGGAACCTCCCTGAGGTTACACTGAACCCCAGGCCTAAAGCGTCCCATCTCAGTTTGATGGATGTAACTCTGCACCAATTAACAGCCTCTCAGAGGGCTGAAGGGGGAGGAGAGTCTTCTCTGCGCCAATAGGAAGGCACAACTGCCTCCTGAGTAGGCCCCTTTGATCTTTAGAGGTATTAAACTCAGCCCCTTCTTCCTCTTCCCGACCCCTGAATGAATGAAGTCTCTAATGGCCAATGAGAAGTTTCTATTCGGCTTGATGGACTTTCCCAATCTCCAATAGGAGCTTAGAATCGTGCCGTAGCCTCCAATGAGATGTCAATGATGAGCGCAATGGGCGGGCTCTGCCTCCCAGGCGGGCGGAGAAGGCCGCGGTTATCGATCCCGCTGCTGGAGGGAGGCGGCGGCGAAGGAGCAGAGAAAATGGCGGCCATGGCTGCGGAGGCGGCGGCGACTGCAGCGGTGCCGGGCGACGGGGGAGCCGGCGAAGCTGAGCCCGAGATGGAGCCCATCCCGGGCAGCGAGGCCGGCGCAGACCCCCTCCCCGCTGTCAGCGAGGCCGTGGAGTCGGCCGTGCCTGATGGGGACGAGGCCGACGGGGGAAAGCCCGCTCCGGGGGAGGCCGAGGAGCCGCCGCCGCCCGTAGAGCTTGCCCGGAGCCCGGCTAGGACCCAGGAGCCGGAACCTGAGAGGACGGAGCCGGAGGAACCGGAGCTGGGTTTGCCCCAGTCCGAGCCTAGAGAAGCGCCCAGCCCGGAGCCCGAGGAGGCGCCGCAGCCTGCTGGGCACCCTGAACTTCCCGAGGAGGAGCCGCAGCCCTGCCCGCCGGCTGCTGGGGGCCCCGTGGAGCCGGAGCCCGGGGAGGAGCCGTGCCGGCCGGAGGAGGAGGAGCCGGATGCTGCTGATGCTGCCGCTGTAAAGCCAGAGCCCCCGGCTGCCGGCTCCCCGGTGGCCCCGGCCGGGGGGGAGGCGGAGGCTCCGCTGCTGCCTGGCTCGGAGGTGCGGGTCACCCTGGACCACATCATCGAGGACGCGCTGGTGGTGTCGTTTCGGCTGGGGGAGAAGCTCTTCTCCGGGGTCCTCATGGACCTCTCCAAAAGGTGAGATGCCGCTGGAGAACAGCTCCTCCCGGCCGGGGGAGATCCCCGGGCCTGACCCCGAGGCCCTCAGGGACTTCCGCAAAGGGTGAGAGCGGGCCCGGGCTCCGCAGCTTTCCGTCAGCCGCCTCCTTCCCTCCCCCTTGAGAGATGGAGTGTAGGGGACTCGGGCTCTGTACAGAAGTAGTCCTTGGCCCTCCATCCTTCCTGGTGATGGAGGCGGGGTGCTTGGAGCCGATTTACCCCTTTAGCTCTATCCCGTTGTGTGAGGGAGGAGGAACTGCCCCGTGTTAATTACTCCCTATCTAAAGAACCCGGCCCTTATCGCAGGCTAAGCCCCAGGCCGTGCCATGATGGGTAGGAACGATGCCCCCGCAGCCTCGTTGCATTGAGACAATGCCTAACAGCACCTTCTCCGATCGCCAGTTCTGATGCGATGTAGCCTCTGCCGCTGCCACGCACGCTCTCTGGTCCTCTGGCCTACTACTGGGTTAAAGGTAAGGGAGAGGCCCTTTCCTTTTAAGTAATAAAAATAGGATAAAAGCTGGTCACTGACCAACAAACCTCCCACCCCCCGTTTTGTGCTGCTGTTTTAAATAATAAGAGTTGTTGCCTTGTGGGAATTAGAAAATATGAGAGAGGCAGGAAGAGCACATGGTCATTTCCCTCTAACTCAGTTAGGATTCATCTTGGGCCTTCCTAATCCCACCGTCCTGGTAACAGTCATGAGCTTGAACGCAGAGCATTGGCCTGAGCCTCCCCAAATCATAGGGGTCTTCAGATCCAGAGTTCTGTTTTGGGTGCTCATCTCTAACTTACAGCTTGCATTGACCAAGTCACATCATATTATCCTTTAAAAGCCCACTGACACCTTTTGGATTACAGCAATCTTCAAATTGAAGGTTCTTGACGCCCTGAAGGGTTTACTAGTATAATTCTCCTTGTGTATGGGGAGGGGCTTTCTCTTCAAGTAACCAATATCCACCTAGTAAATCTGGGCCTGAAGAGACAGTTTTGTTAGTTCAAGCCCAACATTTTGGGGAAACTTGCACAACTTGATGGGAGTAAAAATTGCCCAGAAAATTCTAAGGAAAGTATTTAAGGATATAAATATCTCTTCCCCTCCCTCCCCTTTCTTCAGTGTTTGTAGTCTAATACTTCAGCATTAAGCAAGTACAGAACAAAGTGACATTGACTAGGCTATTTTCATTGCCTGTTCTAAGTGAAGTGCAAAAAGAAAAACCATAAATCTTGCAAAACGGAATTTGCAAATGTTCTTAAACTCCACTAATCCAAGATAGTGGTTGTGACATAGAGAACCTGTATGAATTTTAAGGAATTATTTACCTTTGTAGTCTCTCTGCTCTTAGTGCTTCCTTTAGAAATGGGGCCAATGGCTTTGAGCATTTTTGCTTTGGGGTCAGCTTGTTTTTTGGGGCAGATATTTAGAGAGGTGTATGGCCTTTTCTAAGTTCAATGAAGATGATTTAAGATGTTAGAAACATCTTAAAAATCATGGAAGCTAATTCCACAACTCAGAATTTAACCATCTATAGTTTGAAAAGTCTAAAGGCACTTTCATATTTTATTAAATTGATTTGAGGCTGATCTTTAATTGTGTACATTTTTAGCATGAAATACTGAAAAGCCCCAAACCAGTGACGGGCACATTCAGTTACCCATCTAGTTAACTTATTTTTTAATTCAATTCTTTTGTAGATCTGAAATCCAGACCCTCAGAGTTGCTGGCTCTCACTCTGTTCAGTCACTTGCACTATGTGGGTGTCAAATCACTTGCCATTAAATGACTCTGGATCCTGTATGTATGAGTAAGGAAAATCCTGATTTCTTTCCCCTCCTGAAAAAACAAACAAACAAAAATTACCTGCATCTTATTAAACACTTACATTTGACCCAGTGTATTCTCTCAGATATAAATGCCTGTGGTTTCTGGGTACAAAAATTGTCTCACCTCTGAGGGTCCTCCAACATGTGGATTTCCAATATCCCTTTGAGGCACAGGGCCATCTGCATAGAAGCACTATGGCTCCACACAGATGAGGAGGGGCTCCTTGATTCCTTGGTAGTGTGGCTTCAGTGGATCCATGCTTTGGGGGGGGGGGATAGCTCAGTGGTTTGAGCATTGGCCTGCTAAACCCAGGGTTGTGAGTTCAATCCTTGAGGGGGCCACTTGGGGATCTGGGGAAAAATCAGTACTTGGTCCTGCTAGTGAAGGCAGGGGGCTGGACTCGATGACCTTTCAAGGTCCCTTCCAGTTCTAGGAGATGGGATATCTCCATGCTTCCAAGATTGCCCCAAACCATTTGTTAAAGTTAGGGGGAAGCATTCCTCATCACAGGGCTTTGTGGAAAAGGTAGTACAGCTAAGGGTTGTATTACCTTTTCTTATGGGCTGATGAGGGAATGATGCATCTTCTGTGTCTGTCCCTCTGTCCATGTGCATCCTGGACTTCATGGATGGTCCCTCTTCACGTGGATGTGGAAGATACAGTTTGGACTCTTTTTTTAAATCAAAGTTTGGGGGCGGGCCTAGGGTGAGAATTGGACTTCCTTACATACAGGCTCTGCAATGTTTTGCTAGTGATACCAGTGTATGTGAACTGGCAAGTGAGATCTGGACTCAAATCCCCAAAAGAAGAATAAAGTAGTAAGTTAACTTTAGAAATGTACTAGGCACGTTTTAACTATAGAATATTTCAGCACTTAAGTGTTAAACACATTTTTTTAAGATAAACTCAACTTCTGTGCTATTTTTGTTTTGCTGCATTAGCTTATCTAGATTTTTATGCTTTGATGGCCTGTTACTGCCTTAGGATAGTGCTGTCAATATCAGAAAACTATGATGGTCTCTTCATTTGTCTTTATGAGATGTATAATTCCTGTAGCAGGTCTTGTTTAAAAACATCAATAGTACACCGCTACCTCGATATAACGCGACCCAATATAACACGAATTCGGATATAACGCGGTAAAGCAGTGCTCCGGGGGGGGGGCTGCGCACTCCGGTGGATCAAAGCAAGTTCAATATAACGTGGTTTCACCTATAATGCGGTAAGATTTTTTTTGGCTCCTGAGGACAGCGTTATATCGAGGTAGAGGTGTATACAAGTTTTGACTAACCGTAACTCTCTTTTGGGAGTGTCTGTTTACTGAATGTTGCAGCTTTTTATAGGAATAATTACACTGGGGAAAAACCAAACCAAAAGCCCCACAAGTTCTAACATGGGTTCACTTGAAAGGGTGGGAATCCTAATATAGAAAAAAATATGGCCATTGGAACTTTGCTCCCACCAGTTCATCTGAATTTGTGGAAATTTTTCTAAACTTCTCCAGTGCAGACATGGCCACCGCCTCCAAATCTGCTTCTTCTAGAAATCTTAAACTTATCGGTTCCTATGCAAGTCAAGTAAATTTTTGGTAAGGATAAAAAAATCTAACCTAGTCCACTCTTTGTTTGTTTGTTTGTTTTTTAAATGGTTACCAACACCTTTGGTTATAGGTTCTAACTCACCCTACCCACAGTGAACTATGGGTGGAGGAAATCACCTTATGCTCTGAAGAATGAGGATTAATAGCACTTGTATTCTAGCAAATGGAAATGAGACTGCTGTTTGCCTCATTATTGTATGGCAATGACTTTGAAGGTTAACTTGTGTGTAAAAAATATATGCATTTCATGCAGGCAAGTTTATTGCCCCTCTGAATTTTAGTGCTGTCACTCCTATATTGTGGGATGTAAGCACAGCCAAAATGCCTTCAACCGATTCTGTTGTTTTTCTCTGAACCTCTACTACTTCTATTTCTGCTGCTGAAATGAAATGCTAGCCTTTGTATTTATTCCAGCAGAGTTTTAAATGAGGTCAACAGTGTATATATAAAGGAACATTGTCAATTACATTTTTAATTGACAAATATCAACATTTTTTCTGTTGGAGTACCCCCTTTAAAAATAATGTCCTATTTAAGTATTTATGGCCCTCATCACTGTAGTGCAAGTGCCCTAATCACTAATGAATTTTATCCACACGATATCCCTGTGAGATAAGGATGTATTATACCCACTTTTACAAATGGGGATCTGAGGCACAAAGAAATTTAGCAGCTTCCCCATGGTCACATAGGAGGTCAGATGTTGATCTGGGAATTCAACCTGGGTCTTCTGGGTCCCAGTCCAATTCCCTAGATCAGTGTTTCCCAAACTTGGGGCGCTGCTTGTTTAGGGAAAGCCCCTGGCGGGCCGAGACGGTTTGTTTACCTGCCGCGTCCGCAGGTCTGGCCGATCGCGGCTCCCACTGGCCGCGGTTCACTGCTCCAGGCCAATGGGGGCTGCAGGAAGGGCGGCCAGTACATCCCTCAGCCTGCGCTTCTTCCAGCAGCTCCCATTGGCCTGGAGCAGCAAACCGTGGCCAGTGGGAGCCGCGATTGGCCGGACCTGCGGATGCGGCAGGTAAACAAACCGGCCCGCCTGCCAGGGGCTTTCCCTACACAAGCGGCGGCCCAAGTTTGGGAAACACTGCCCTAGATAATTCCAATTAAACATTCTTCATACCCAGGACCTAGTTCTTATATTTTTATTAAAGGGAGTTTTTGTACCTAAGCTGAAGTTCTGAAATGTCTTTTGGGAAATTCAAGAACAAGCATCACTGAGCCCACTCTCCTCCTGCTTACACTCCCACACGCCTGCCTGCTGCTGATTTTAATTCTAGTAGTGCTGCTGCTATTACCTTTAAGCTCCTCTTGCATCGTCTCAGGAAGGTAATGCTTGAGAGCTCCTTCCTAGTGCATAAGTGGTGGTATCATCTTAATGCATGAGATGGGAAGTGCAGCTGACTATCAAAACAGAAGTTGATCATGCACATGGTGAACTTGGATAGAGATATTTTCTCTAACATTTTAATTATAGTAATATCCGTTGCCATCTGCAAAAATTGTTAGACACAATCTCCTTTTAAATTAATGTGTTTCTATGCATGCACTGTATTCTGAGGGTTTTATGACACTGCATGCAGCTATATTGGTTTCTGATACATTAATGCCACCTGCTGGCTCAGAATTGCTGCAAGGCTCACTCTGCACCTGGAGGAAGCAGACATTAGGAAGTATAGCACTTCTAAATCTTAAGAGGTGGTGTGAGAGTGCTTTTCATCCTGTTGGAATGCTATTCCAGGATTTAAAACTACATTGGGCTGAGTCTTAAGACTTCACCGTGTCTGTTTTTTTTTTAAGTTCTATTTTCTTGTGAACAATCACAGAATTCTTAGTTTAACAACAGAAAGATTTTGTTTCTAGCCCTGGTATATCATGATGTACTGAACCTTAAAAATCACAATTCTGACGTGCAGGGTTTTTTTTCCCCCTTTTTGAATTTCATCATAGCAGCTCTAGAAAGAACAACCATGAGAGCTAGAAACCAAAGTCTTCTGCCATTTGAAAGCATGAGATACCAGACTTCAGAGGAGAGAGCATTAATCTCTAGCAGTCTGACATATTGGCAGACAAAGTTATATGAAAATTGGGTTTTGGTTGGAACAAAATGGTAATTAAAATGATTTTTACATGACAACTCTGCTTTTAACTTATCCAGTTGGCTTAACTGAACTTTATAAATCTTCAACTCTTTTTGTAAAATTATTATTTGTTGCTTTGTTATGGTGCTCTCTCCCAATGATACTTCTGAAGTGGTTAGAAGCTTATGTTGCTTCTGCTCACATAGAACTTCTACTTCCATATGTAGAAAGAATTTGTAGATCCCAGTGAGGTTATGTGAACTGTCACAGTTGGTCCAAAGATTGTTCGATGTAAACACATTTTCTCAGTGTTTACAGCTCAAACATGGCAGCTTGGTGTTGATTAAAGCATGAGCTTTGGAAAGTGAAATTGATTAGTCTGTCTTCACTTTTAACACCAAGCAAAAGTGAAAAATAAGATTAAACTTGAATCTTTCCGTTCTGAGAATCTAAGGTTGTGGTAATGATATAGGTAAACTGTCTTTAGATATTTTTTTACCTGACTGTCCCTGAAAGGGTAAAGAATTTTCTCCAGTCAGCTTCCTTAAACCAATGTAGCTTCTATTAAAAAATACAAGAATACTGAAAAAATGTCCAAATCCCAGGTTGTCATGAACTGCTTACATTTTGGTTTTGGGAAGGAACCACGGTGCAGGTTGATATTGTCTTTAGGTTTTATGGAACTACTGAAGTTTACAAAGTTAATATTCAGTCACAAAAATTGGGGGGGGAGACCAACTTCTGCCTATCTTTTGACTCTAATATTGTTTCTCCTTCCTTCCTTGCCTAATCTGCACCATGTCACTAAGGCTATGGCTACACTAAAGTTTAAGTCGATATAAATTATGTCACTCGGGCATGAATTAGCCATTCCCTTGAGCGACATAACTTATGCTGACTTAAGCGCTGGTGTTGCTGTTGCTGGGAGAGCCGACATAGCTACCGCTGCTTCCTGGGGCTGGAATAATTAAGCTGATGGGAGCCATCAGCTTAGAGCAGCTATGCAGAGAGCTTACAGTGGCACAGCTGCATTGGTGGAGATGTGCCTCTGTAAGCTTTCTAGTGTAGCCATAGCTTAGGAGTCACAATCTCTTTCTGGTGACTAAAAAGTAGGGAAACGCAGTTGTTCTTTGGACTTGTGAAAAAGCCAGGTAGGACAAGCTGTTTAGGAAACAGCCACAAAATGTCAAATATCTCTGTAGTGTCTGCTTTTTCTTTGTCCATAATTATGGGCTCTTAGGTGCTAGTGTAATGCAGATAATTAAAAAGAATTATGGAGGTGTCAGTTGTAGTTGGATTGAGTTTTTCAGTTAAAGTATAGATTCTCTTATGTATGAAAATTACAGCATATTCTTCCCAAAAGCCTAGCACTTCCTCCAAGTATAGAGCAATATTTTTGGAAATTTAAGTAAATCCATTAATCAAATTAAAATGAATTTTAAAATGAGTCTCTTAAGATATTGTGTATCCTGTCAGACCTCTTTATTGTTCCTGATGACAAATTCATTTTAATAATGGAATAAATGCGGACTCTTCAAGCTTCCCTTAGAGTAAAAAACTTCACTGGAATCTTGTACATAGACTATGTTTGAAAGAAATAATATATTAAGATTGTTCATTTTTCCTCTTCATAAAAGAGAGGCTGAATAAGATCCCATCTACACTTAAATTTTGCTGGGATAGCTATACTAAATAAAGCAAAATAAACTTTATAACTACATCTGCACTAGGGCTTCAGCTGGTTTACAAAGAAATCACACCACTAACTGACACTCCTGTGCTGGCAAAAGTTTCCAGTGCAGACTACAGAGAACTCCACAAAGAAATGCCCTATTTTAAAATGTCTGCCATCTTCTGTTGTTCTCAGTTGGACTGATCTTAGAATATATGGCCAGTGCATCTATCTGCTTCTTACAGTAGTGTTCTCCGCCTTCTGACAGCATAGGATGCCACCATGTTTTCTGAGGGCAACTTGGCTTCCCTTCACTTGAGGGAATGTGGGGACAGGAGGGTGGAGGGGAAACTTGGGTGTACAACCTGGTATGTTCTGACTGCTTTATGTCACTTTGGAGCACAACTAAATATGGTGCTAAAAGTTAAAATTGAAAAAGACTTCAGTTGACATTAATCTTTAGATTGTTTGAAATATTGCATGATAGTACTTTTTGACTTTCTGGTTTAGTGTTAGATATTTTAATTAAAAAGGAAATTCCCAGACAAACTACACTGAGGTGAAATGAAGGCTGAGCATATACATCAGTGATTCTTTATTGATTGAATGACTGTAATCAGTGCAACGTGCTTGTTGAACTTTGAAATTAATTAAAGAATGTCTACTAAAAAGGGATTGCACAGTTTTAACAAAACCAATTTAAAAAGAACTTGAGTTTATAGGTATGAAAATTGTTTAGATCAACCCAGAGTCCCTAGCACTGTCATGACAAAAGAAAAAAGCTGTACTTAGTATCCAGGTTAAAGTTTAAAAATAAAAACCCATTTCAAAATTGGCATGTATTTTTTACCTCAGTGTAACCTGGTTATCTAGACATGCTGATGTGGAGATGAAGCTGCAGAAAACTTTACATGGAGCTTCCTTCCAATTCTTCCAGGAGGAGAGGGGAGGGGCTACATTCCTACCTTTATGGAAAAATCAGGGGTTTGGACCTGCCCCATACACAGATCCTTCAGACTTCTCAGGAGATGGCCCTGGGTGTCTATACTGAATGTGGTTTCATGAAGCTATAGTGGGGAGTGCTGCCCGTGTGGTTCCCCCTATTTCAAAGAGGGGTTTCTAGCTTCAGGGTTGCACTCTAAGTAATACAACTTCTACATCAATATTTTCTATTGGTGATCAGTGTGTTTGCACCTCGCTGTTTGCAGCCGCAGACCCACAGGGTCCTCTGTGGGTGGGAAAGATGCAGTGAAAAAAACGGATTCCTCTGTACGTAAGGGGAGCTAGAAGCATGCAGCTGCAAGCAGTACAGTGTTTTCTCAAACTCAGTGTGCTACGTGAAGCTCAATCTGGGCCTTCAAAAAGCCCTATTTGATATTGATCTAGTTTCTCTGATAGGTGTAACTGTTAATTCCTGATGTAACTTCATTAAAACACTCAACTCAATATTTAACTGTAGAAATCTTTGACTTCAGTTGGAAGATGTTTACGTGCTCAGAAGTTATACCAAATAAAGACTTGTGACTGTCATTTACATGTAAGTGAAATATATTATCCCATAAGTATTCTGTTTATATGTAGAGTCCATCAGTCCAACACTGGCTGCGTGGGACATGCATAATTATTACTACTGGCAGATCCTAATAAGCAACGTTTGGGGTGGTAAAAGGCATTGGCCACTTACTATGTGCTGTTTCTACAGAAATGGAAGTAACTCAAATTGGAGATGCAAGCCGTTGTTCTGGAACTTTGACTAAATGAAATACTGCATTTTCTGAACTGTGAACTCTGGTGCCATATTACTCTGGAGGGAAATAAACTATTGAGACAATAATTCAGCTTCTGTGGCTACCTACTGGTGTCCCGGTGGATACTTAGTATATATTTAGGTAGACTCTTAAATTCTACACTAAGCAGAATAATAGTGAAATATTAGGGGTATGTTCTGGATACCCATGTTCAGGATACTGTGCTTGGTGTTAAGTAGCTTACATAATATATAACCAATATAGCTATTGAATACTCATGTGCATAAACAGTCAGATTGGAGCTTTATTATTAAACTAATTCCTTCAAATTCTGAGTAAAATATTTCAATTAGGTAGATGATGCATGAAACAAAGATGCTCAGAATTAAGTGGTGCTAAATATTTTAATAAATGTAGCCAACATACTACAAAATGTTTGAACCTTAAACCAAATGATTCCTGTCTTGGCTTCTGCAGAATACACATAAGGAATACTATACTGGGTATGAATAACAAAAAAAAAAAAAAATTGAGAGAATATTTTAATTTATAATCAGACTATTGTAGGCTGACTGTCAGTGATAACACATCAGAGGTCAGTGGACTCCTTGTAAATGATGTATTAAATCAAATCTGATTCTTTCCTGAAATATCAACTTCCTGTGCTGATTTAGATTAGTGATCATGCATTCTCATAAGAGTTATGCCCAGACACCATGAAATCCTAAGTCTTTTCAAGAGACTGAAGAAACATGGCTCACGTTCAATTGTTAGATTTAAAACTATCCTAGTTGGCTTTTCTCTGCAGGAGGTTTTGTTAGTTTGCTAGAAAAGCTTTTTTCCTCTTTCACTCCCCTCCTCCCCCATGTAGTTTGCAAGTGCAGGAAGGGTTCACTTAAGTCCTACCCATTAAAGTAAACCTCCATGCCATCATGCATTGTTTAAATGCTTGTGTGCATATGTTTAGACTAAAGAACACTACAGATAATTCCTAAATAGGCTCATAAGCGTAGAAGAACGTTTATAACGTGTACTCACATTTCTTGCTTTAGTCTTGACTTAATTCACATACAGGCAAAGACTCAAATATTTCACGTTCTTGTGGTAGCTCACGCCACTTGAGAACAGAATTCTGAAAGTATACATAATTATTTTCTCCTCGCTACCCTTCAGAGAACTTAAATTTATGTAGATTTTGCTTTTTTCTAGTTATATCAGTTTATCAACATTTATGAGAGAAGCTTCTGCAGCTTTTGGTTTTACTGATGTCACTTAACTAGTCTATACATAATTACAGAGGACCACATAATTAGCTCTGAATATTCATTAATTCTCGTAGCTCACAGGACTTGCACAAAAACCTTATGAAGTACTTGACCAGTGATGACTTCAAAAATTTAGTGATGTGGTAAATTTGGTAGTATCAGAAATGGTCTTTGTTTTAAAAGTAAGGCTGATCATGCTCCAGAAAGTTTCCTTATTTTGGTACAGGTAGTCTGGCTGTGCCCTACTTCTGCTACTTCATGTTTGAATCATTCTTCACTCTTCTCTGGGATTGCTAAATCTTTCTTCATTTATTCTGTTTTTAACACTTCTTCTAGCCATTCCCTCATATCCTAAGCACATAAAATCCCTAACAGCATTAATGCTCATGCACCCAGTTTGTTATCTCAGAGGCTGAAATGACCTCTGACTGATATGTCAAGCTCATTACTTAAATGTGGCAGTGCATTACTATAAAATGTTAATAGGAATAGTAAAGTCTTCCCTCAGCTATATATTTCTGAAACAAGGGGACAGGTCCTGATTCCTACTGTGTCACAAAGCCTCAGGAAAGCCAGGTTAACTAGCCCTCTGAGGGGAATTCCTTGGTTGGTGGCAAAAACTGGCATAGCATTTTCTACATCAACCCCTTCCTGATATGGGTGGGTTTTTTTTGACAAAGGCCTGGAACACATCTTGGAGGCTCATATGCAGCCATTTGTAAATTAGAGCAGCTACAGGTCTGCTCTGAATTATGCCAGACCTGGGCTAGTACCTGGGTTAAGTACTCTTAAACTACCTTTTGCCCTGCCCTCCTCCAGTCCTGTGCCAAGCACAGCTCAGGCTAGGTCTACACTACGGGGGGGGGTCGACCTAAGATACGCCACTTCAGCTACGTGAATAGTGTAGCTGAAGTGGCGTATTTTAGGTCGACTTACCTGGCTGTGAGGACGGCGGCGAGTCGACTGCTGCCGCGCCGCCGTCGACTCCGCTTCTGCCTCTTGCCGCGGTGGATTTCCGGAGTCGACGGAAGAGCCATCGGGGATCGATTTTATCGCGTCTTCACTAGACGCGATAAGTCGATCCCCAATAGATCGATTGCTACCCGCCGATTCAGCGGGTAGTGAAGACGTGCCCTTAGTTACAGAAGAGGCTCTAGCACAAGATCTTTCCTGCTTTGCAGATGAGGACTTAGGGTGTAGTTGTAGGTTGTGTAATTACATCAAAATGAATGAAAAGCTATAGATTACATTGTCCTATGAACAATATAAATCACTCATGACTGGAGTCATGCATCAAGAATAAATTTTATTTTTGTATTTAGCAGATCATAGAAACTGTGGTGGTAACTTCAAGGGATGTCATTCTGTTTAATAAAAAGTAATATTGTACCTGAGACCGGTTCTTTGTGCATGGAATGCTCTTGCTTAGCTTTACCATTGTATTTGGATATGAGGACAAATTGAAGATATCACTTGCAGTGTTTGCCACTTTGCATTTATTTCAAACTGAATGGTTAAACAGGCCTAACTTATGTTGCATAATTGGTTTTGGTTGTTTTAAAAGATGGCATTCATTACAAACCTTTTAGACTTACAGGATGTACTTCAGTTCAGAACATAGGCCAGTAAAGGTGACTCATGATGTCAAGATTAATCTGAAGAGTGGTGATGCGCTTTTCATCTTTGAATTTTTATAGTGGCATTTTTCTTGTGGTCCTTCTTCACCTTTGCTAATACCAGTTAACCAAAACACTTTCTTTTAGAACTTGTAAACATGTAGAAATTCTATCAAAATTTAAAACCATTTGCTCTGTTGTTCATTTGAAACATCTAGTCTATATAATACAAAGAAACTGAGAGTGGAACAAAAACACTTAGCAGAACACCTTTTTGAGGTTTTGTAAATAGTGAGTGACTACAGAAATAGAGATGGGGCTTGATTTTTATTTTTTATTCAGTACATTGTGGTATTTCATCTGATAAATTAGTGAAAACTGAATAATATTTGGCAAGTTACTTGAGTAATCACCCTTACTGTTTCCTTTGGCTTTGTTAGATCTGCTCCCTTTCTGTTTTTTTCTGCCCCCTCTTTTTTTCCCCCCTCATGCAATAGGAAAGAAATACTGTTTGTCGTCTTCAGTGTTTTCCTTCCTTCCTTCCTTCCTTCCTTCCTTTCTCTATCACCCCTACTCTCTTCTTCTAGTTCTCTCCTTCCCAAACCTTTCCACTTCAATTCTCTTTTCTAACTTACCCTGTCAATCTCTTCCTTTCTCCCACCCACACGCTCTCCCCACCCATGCATCCAGACATAGACTCAGGAACTTTACTAGATGCCTAATAATAACCAACAAATTAAACCTATTAATGACAGAGAGATACAAGAGATGGAAGGTAGCCCATTGCTGTGGGGCAGTGTCCAAGTAAGAAGCCAGCACCCATCTAGCTGTTGGGGAAAACTGGCTGTACCGAACCTGATTTAGGAGCTTCATCTTTCAAGTCATACAGGGCCAAATTTAGGCTCCAGTGAACTCTTTGTACTAGAAGTGTGGACTCTACAGTGGTATTGTCTTATCCCATGTTTGAAAACATTGGGGGAAGTCTTGATTAATGTTAAAATACAGTAACTCCTCGCTTAACGTTGTAGTTATGTTCCTGAAAAATGCAACTTTAAGTGAAACAATGTTAAGTGAATCCAATTTCCCCATAAGATTTAATGTAAATGGGAGGGGGGGTTAGGTTGTCTGGTGAAATTTTTTTCCCTGGAAAAGACTTTTGTGTGTGTGTGTGTGTGTGTGTGTGTAAGTTTTAAACAAACAATTTAATACTGTACACAGCGATGATGATTGTGAAGCTTGGTTGAGAAGTCAGAGGGTGGGATATTTCCCAGGGAATGCCTTACTGCTAAATGATGAACTAGCTTTTGGCTGAGTCCTCAAGGGTTAGCCCATTGTTGTTAGTGTAGCCTCACACTCTACAAGGCAGCACAAATGTAGGGAGGGGGAGACAGCATGGCAGACAGAGACAGAGAGACACACCCTGTGTGTGTGTGAGAGAGAGAGATGTGCATTGCCCCTTTAAGTACGCTGACCCCACTCTAAGTATACTGCCTTGTTAAGTAGATCAGCAAGTTGAGACAGCAGCTGCTCCCAGGAAGTTCCCTCCATCCTGAGCCCTATCCTGTCTCCCTCCTCTCCCCCCATGGAGATAGGATAAGTGGGGTGCAGGACCATGGGGGAGGGGTACACCCTGACATTAGCCCCGCTCTCCACCTCCCCTGCACAGTAAGCAGGAGGCTCCCGGGAGCATCTCCAAGGCAGAGGGCAGGGAGCAGCACATGGCAGTGGGGGAGGGACAGCTGAACTGCCAGCAATTGATCGTCTGCTGAGCGGCTGCCACACAGGGAACTTAAGGGAGCAGAGAGCTGATAGGGGCGCTGCCGGTCCACCCTGGTTCCAAGCCCCCACCAGCTAGCTCCAACGGGCTGCTCTTCCTGCAAGCAGTGGACAAAGCAGGCGGCTGCCAAACAACATTATAAGGGAGCATTGCACAACTTTAAAAGAGCATGTTCCCTAATTGATCAGCAACGAAACAACGTTAACCGGGACGACTTTAAGTGAGGAGTTACTGTACTGTAAACCAGTTCTGACAGTAGAAAGTTACAGCAAACTATGCAATGACAGTTCCTGGTACATCCATTATAAGCACTGCATTTTATAATGAAGAACCCAACTTCACAGTGAGTTAATACAATGTACTCTTAAATTGGTATGTATCTTAATTTAAATGCTTCCAAGAACTGTCCCATGGGTCCTGTGCTTCACTAGCCCCTAAGTTTCACAGAACTTTGAGAGGGAAGACAATAGGATTTGTTAAGTAGGAACGGTTGAGCATCATTACTACTTGTTTTTGCAGCATCCACAGTGGACTAGGTGTTATGTAGTCTTAAAACAAACAAAAAAAAAAAAAAAAAAAAAAAAGCACCATCCCTGTTTTGAAAATCTTATACTATGTAAAGTGATTTTAAAATTGTTTCTGGTTGCTAGATTTATACCATAGCAAATAGAACACTTTCCAGTAAGCACTTGATGACCAAAATAAGAGAGGTTACTGAGCGTAAAGCTGACCTTAGATTGTGGCTTCTGATTTTGTCCCTCTTTCAACAAGGTCGTACAAGTGTGATTGAAATCATTAGGTGAGCTTCTTATTTGTTACAAATTGTCTAAGTTTGAGCTGTATATGGAATTCACATCTTTATATAAACTTGACTGACCTCTGTTAATGTGATGGGACTTAAAAGCCAGTTCTCACTGTTATTTACCATGGTTCTGCAATACTTCCCTGAAACAAATAAACAAACAAAAACAAAAAACCTAAGAGCAGAGAAACCCACCCTCAAAACTAGCTATTGGGGAGGTTTCCAAACTGTCTGCTTGGAATTGGAGGTAAGTAGAACTGGGTGGGAAGTGGAGTTTTTTAAAAATATGTTTAATGGCAGATGGGGAGTGAAACCCTGCAACACAACAGAATATAGTTAGTTCCTAAATGAATTTGCTGTCCTTTATTGTTTTTGTTTGGGGAAAGAACATCTTAATAATAACCCAATATCATCTAATCAAACTACTGTTGTCCTCTTTAGGAAAAATGGCTGGGTTATTGGCTCACTGAGGCAGTAGACAGAAGTCTCTCTAAACTAGAGACTAGGAAAAATATAGAACTGGACCCAGGATCTGGGGGGTGGGGAGAAGGGAAAGGTGGAGTGTAAAATGGCTACATTGTGGTACTTTCCTGTCTGGATATTGCCGCTTGACAATGTAGCCCCCCATCTCAGTCTGGTCTGGTAGCTCTTTGGGGCTGACACTTATCAGAAACCCATGTATGAAGGGGTGGGTAGATGTGGAATGAGTGGATGTAACTGAGAGAGGGAAGAATTGAATAGATAAGATAGAAAAGTAGGCTTTTAAGAATAGGCAGGTAATTTTTGTGGGGGGGGGAGGGGTAGAAACAGAAGAGACAAAATATAGGAGAGGTGGTAAAGAGCATAATTGTGACTATAGTAAAAGGATGGTATTCTGCTGGTGTGAGAGGCCAGTAGCTGGCTGACTGATTAACCCCAGCTGCCACACTTGGGAGAAGACCTGAAACTTAATGGGCTGGTCCTTAAAAAAAGGGGGGGGGCAGCCAGTAGAGGCTGGAGCTACTGTTGGGAGGAACTGCGCCCAGAAACAAAATGGACAGAAGGGAGACTGGAAAACCCTGTTATCACAAAGGCTCTGAGGTAAAAGTCAGGAACTTCTGGGCTGAGGACCTTACAGGCTTGGGGGACAGACTTAGAAGTTTTGATCTTGTTTTGTTGAGGAAACTTGAAATAAAATAAAAGAAACTGCAAGAACTGACCCTGTTGGAAATGACCTTCTCCTAGAGTCCAGGGAAGGTTCACAGGGAGAGTGCTGGCTCAGCCAGAGCAAGCCTGGGTCCAGCTGGAAGAGAGGGCTATAAGACAGGCCCCAGTCCTTTACAATAATGTAGGGAAAGAGGTGTAAAAAGAGAAAACATTGGAAAATGTAGGGGAAAAACCCATTATCTTTAAGAAAAATAATTAAATGGAAAGCGTATCTAGGGTTTTTAGTTACCATTATCAAGAGTACAGCTCTCTTGTCCTTTTAAATTGTAGGGCCTTAGTGCATGGCAGCTAATGTACTGCCATATCTTGTCTGGTAGGTTTACTTCTTGGGATGTCTATTGTATGCATTTTCCAAGTTCTGATACCTTAATCTAACTGATCAAAAAGTGGATACAGATCTTCCTTATCAGTATGGAAGAAATTTAAAGTTTCTTGATAACAGTGACTATGTAATGCAGTCAAAAACATTGCATTTTAAGTATTGTGAATTTAATAGTTAGCTGATACTGTAAATACTTTCCTAAAATTTAACTTTCCTGTGAATAAATTACCTCTGAGCCTCAACAAGACCAGAGTGCTACTTGTGTAATGTAAGTATTCTTTGACCTGATAAACATAATGGTCCATTTGGTGGACCTTTAAGGCAGTTACAATCTCAGATTTTCAAAAATGAGTCCCCAGTGGATTTATGCCAGGTGTACTTTCTCCAAATAACTGTAGAGGTATTTGTTCTTTTCTGAGTGTATACATAATACAATGTCTGAAGCTTTCAGTAATACATCAGAGAAATAGTTAAAATGAACAGTGTTCTTCTGAATTAATGGAGGAGTGTAAACTTTAGATATTAAGTAGGTAGAGCCTCCTGAACTGAATTTCAAAGGGAAGCTAGTTTATTTTGTGGGGAAGGGAAGAACAATACACACTAGCATGTGTAGAGGTGCACTGTAGTGCTTAAACTGTTAACACATACTATTCTTGTTCTCTTCCCTTATAGCTCAAAGGTCAGATGAACAGAACAGTAGCTGGTGTGTAGGTAACAGTCATGACTATGTCAATATGTTAGTTTTCTGTAAGTTTTCGGATGTTTCCTTTCAGCACTTTTGTGGAAACCAAACTCCATTGAGGTTGCTCTTCCTCTGCAAAATTATATATGGTCTACAACTGGGAGGAATAATGGCCCATGTCAGTTTGGATGCAGCATATTCATTTCAGCTTTTCTGAAGATTGCTTTGTTTATAACCTCTAACTTTTTTTTACCACATTTAATCAGTATGCATTAAAGTAAATCAGTAAAGACTTGTTGACAGTGTAAAGAATCTTCTAGCACATACAACGCCCTGTTTCATAATAGAGCAGCATACTTGCATTTAGTTAAGCTGTATTGGTAAGTGACACTAGTATATAAGTACCTAACTTCATATACTGCAATTATGCACTTAGTTCATGTTGAAAAGAAAGAATGGTACAGCCAACACTAATGCATGCTGCATGACAGCCTCTTATCTATGGGCTTGTCTGAACAGCAGTGGTTAGCTCAAGTTAATGTACTCAGAGTGGTTGGTTAGCAACTAGTGAGTTGTAACTATCTGTTGATCCCCACTGCATTATTAGCTCATGTGAACCTCAGTAGCACTTAAGCTTCAAACCATATCCCTAATGGTCTAGCTCAGGGGTCTGTGTGTTGCTCTTGCTTCGGGCAGCGCCCCCAGCAGCTCCCATTGGCCGTGGTTCCCTATTCCCGGCCAATGGGAGCTGCTGGGGGTGGTGCCTGAAGTAACAGCAACACACAGACCCCTGTTCTCCTCCTCCCCCAGGTTCCAACCGCTTCCCAGAGCGGTGCGGGGGCAGGGCAGGCAGGCAGGGAGCCTGCCCTGCCTCTGGTGCACGCCAGGCCAGAGCCCGCCCCCTGAACCCCTCCTGCAGCCGAACCCCCTGCCCTGAGCCCCCTGCCGCACCCCGCGCCCCTCCTGCACCCCAACCCACCGCCCTGAGCCCCCTACCATACCCCGCACCCTGAGCCTCCTGCTGCACCTTGCACCCTGAGCCCCCTGCTGCACCCCGCATCCCTCTTGCACCCCACACCCCAATTCCCTGCCCTGAGCCCCCGCCACACCCCACTCCCCTCCTGCACCCCCTGGGGGCAGGGAGGGGGCGGAGTTGGGGTGGGGATTTCGGGGAAGGGGTTGGAATGGGGGCATGGAAGGGGTGGGAAGAAGCGGGGTAGGGGCGGGGCCTCATGGAAGGGGTGGAGTGGGGGTGGGGCCGAGGGGGGAGGTGTCAGTAATGCGGCCCTCGGGCCAATGTACTAGTCCTCATGTGGCCCTCGCGGTCATTTGAGTTTGAGACCCCTGGTCTAGCTACCTTGAGTTTAAAATACCACTTAACTTGAGCTAGAGATCGTGTGTGTGAATCTGAATCAAGTTAGGGGCAAAACTCGAGTTATACCTTAAGCTAATAAGGCAGTGAAGACAGGTGCCCAGTCAAAATTGAGCCAATGCCTACTGCTATTTCAGGGATTTCTTTTCCATTGGATTAGAATTAAATATTTGAGTCTGCTGCACATACTCCACGAAAACAGTTGTAGCTGCAGTATAAGTCTTAAAACTTGGGTAGGGCTAGCTGGGAGAAATAGAATGGCATAAGACATGCTGTGAGGTGGGGGAAGAGAAGGGAGAGCATATTTGTACCAAGTGTATTGAAGTAACAAGGATATCTTTGCCAGAATAGACCCAAAGTCACTTGGCATACTGTCTCAGACTGTACGTAATGCATCAAATGATCACGTACTGTTCTTAAGGAAAACTACTTGTGTATGAAGAACGAAGTTTGCTATCACTTACATTTTATTTTATCCATTATAACAGGTACTAGCATGTATATATTGAATACTTTTAAAACATACTGAATCTGCTTTGATAACTCTCAAAAAATGTTCTAAATATTTTTGTATTGCTCAAAAGACTTCTAGGAATTCTGTGCCTCGATTGGATTAGCATGCAATTTAATTTGTGCTGACTTTCTTGGGAGGTAATAAATCCACTCTCTTTTGGAATTAGTTATCTCTCAGCATTCATTTTCTGCAGAACTACAAAGTAGATCCTGTTTCCATTAGTGAGATCTTGAGACTAGACTACAGTAATGTGTGTTTAGGGCCACTTGTAGCAACCACTTAAACTGTAGCTACTGCAGAAATTGGTACTACTGTTTAAGACTTGTTCATGAGTCTGGAGCCTGTGTTCAGTGACTTATACTAACTATATATTGTTAAACGTATAGGTCCAGTGTCTTGTTTTGAGGAAAAATAAAACTACATTCTTAGACTCTGGATAAATAGCTAAAATGTCTTAAAAATAGCAATTCCTTAGCAGGGACCTCTTAAAAATATCTGTTTCAGTGTAGTAAAAAATGAGGACACTTAAAATTATCTTTTTTTTTTCCCTTTAAGGTTTGGACCCCATGGAATCCCTGTGACCATATTTCCTAAAAGGGAATACAAGGATAAACCTGAAGCCATGCAGCTCCAAAGTAAACCATTCCAAGATGAGACACAGGTGAAGTGTGAAGCCAGTGGTGCAGTCCCTGATGACTCTTCTCCCATTCAGCCATCAGAACCTAGCCTCGCTAAAAGCCTATGGACTTCTAAACCACCTCCCCTCTTCCATGAGGGAGCGCCATATCCTCCTCCTTTGTTTATCAGGGACACGTATAACCAATCAATACCTCAGCCTCCGCCCCGAAAAATTAAGCGACCCAAGCGGAAAATGTACAGGGAGGAACCCACTTCTATTATGAATGCTATCAAATTACGACCCAGGCAGGTCTTATGTGACAAATGTAAAAACAGTGTTGTTGCAGAAAAAAAAGAAATTAAAAAAAGTGGTAATGCAAGTGACTGCTTAAAATATGAGGATCATAAAAAGCGAAGAAATGAGAGTGTAACTACTGTGAATAAAAAACTTAAAACTGACCATAAAGTAGATGGAAAAAGCCAAAATGAAAGCCAGAAAAGAAATGCTGTGGTCAAAGTTTCAAATATTGCCCACAGCAGAAGCAAAGTAGTTAAAGTTTCTGCTCAAGCAAACACTTCGAAAGCTCAGTTAAATACTAAAAAAGTTCTCCAGAGCAAAAACATGGATCATGCAAAAGCTCGGGAAGTTTTGAAAATGGCCAAAGAGAAGGCACAAAAGAAACAGAGTGTAACTTCCACTTCCAAAAATGCACATTCAAAGGTCCATTTTACACGACGTCTTCAGAACACCAGCTCAGGTTCCCTCCCACCCCGATTGCGTTTAAAACCACAAAGGTACCGGAATGAAGAAAATGACTCCTCTCTCAAGACAGGACTTGAGAAAATACAGAGTGGCAAGATGGCAACTAAGCCCCAGTCTCGCTGCTCCTCCACCCGCTCAGCAGGTGAGGCCCCTTCAGAAAATCAGAGCCCCTCAGAAGGCCCTGAAGAGGCCAGCAGTGAGGTTCAGGACACAAGTGAAGTGCATGTAACTGTTGATCAGGATGAACACCAGACATTGGGCAAGAGAGGCAGCAAAAGCAATATAACAGTTTACATGACCCTTAATCAAAAGAAATCTGACTCTTCCAGTGCATCAGTGTGTAGTAGTGATAGCACAGATGATTTGAAATCCACCAACTCTGAGTGTAGTTCTACTGAAAGCTTTGATTTTCCTCCAGGCAGCATGCATGCACCTTCCTCCTCCTCCTCCTCTTCAAAGGAAGAGAAAAAGCTCAGTAATTCCTTGAAAATGAAAGTCTTTTCCAAAAACGTCTCTAAATGTGTCACACCAGATGGCAGGACCATATGTGTAGGGGACATTGTTTGGGCCAAGATTTATGGCTTCCCTTGGTGGCCAGCCCGTATTCTTACTATAACTGTGAGCCGGAAAGATAATGGCCTTTTAGTTCGACAGGAGGCCCGCATTTCGTGGTTTGGGTCCCCAACAACATCTTTTCTTGCTCTTTCACAACTGTCCCCCTTTTTAGAAAACTTTCAGTCGCGCTTTAATAAGAAGAGAAAGGGCCTTTACCGCAAGGCCATCACAGAGGCAGCTAAGGCTGCTAAGCAGCTGACTCCCGAAGTTCGGGCCCTGCTGACACAGTTTGAAACGTGAACGTGGAAAGTAAGGTAGGCAAGAATTTGGAGGCTCCACAAAATTTATAGCCTAGTTAGAGAGCTACCATGAAGGACTTGGCCAATTCAAAACGTTGCACTCAGTTGGCTGCTCTTTTTATACTAAAATTGTTCTGATTTGTAGCTGTTTCTTAAAAGTTAAACTAAACAAATTGAACATGCAATCAAAATTAATCTAAAGTGAGAACGTCAGTATTTTTCAAATGAAAATCTTTTTTTAAATTAAAAACTCCTCCCATGCATAGGAGCCATAGCCTCAGCTGAAGGGCAGTTTATTTGCAGGGAATTTTTAGTAGTTTCTAGCCGGTATGTATCTAGTCACTATATGGCAAAGGGTAAACAAGGGATGGAAGTAATTAATAGCTGTGACCTGGGTGGCCCACCAGGGGAAGTGTAAAAACTTAAGCCCTGTTTACGTTGGCCTTTAAACCTTGTTTCAACACTTCTGCATTAAGTAGCTTCTGTACATATAGCTGGTCGGTGTGAATGGGGCCAAAGTGAGTTCAAACCATGTTTAAAAACATGCTTGGTTTCATCCACATGGCCAGTTTAAATTATGTTAGAAACCAATTTAACTAACCCCTTTAAACAGAGTTTAAAGGCCAGATTAAATGGGGTCTTGGTGACCACTTTTTCCCCAAACACTCAGCCTTTCTATGCACACAGGGGCACAAGTACCACACTTCAGGGTCTGACAAGCTGAGGGGATGCCTCTTGCCCAAAGGCAAAGCTGAAATGTTACTCAGTATTTTGGAATCAAGGGCTGTTAATGCTGCATAGGTGTGAATCATAACTTCCTGTCTTTCTTCCACTGAAAAATCTTCCAGGCCACTTGTCTGGGAGTTTAGAGCAAGAGAGGTTTTGTTTGAATGTGTAAATAATTGATTGCTGAAACTAGTCAGATTTTCTTCTGACTGGTTGTTCCTAAATTCTTAGGATACGTCCTGGTAAATTACACTTTGTGAATTGTCAGATGTGTAATTGTTGCATTTTGGATGTATCTAACTTCATATTTTTTTTAATATTTCCGTTTTAAGGTATCTGTTTGCAGGTCAGAAAATGAGAATATGTAATTGTGTAATGCTCTGAAATGTACAAAAACTGTAAATAAAATGGACTAAATCTGAATTACTTGTGTGTGTTTCTCAAAAAGCTTTGAAAATTTTTTAGGGTGTTTTCTGTGTACATGATATTTAGAGGAGACACCCCCTTTAAAATGTAAATTCTTTCTCATTCAGCACTTTTAAAAGATCATTTGCTGTAAAGTACTATTGGTATATACTTAGGGTTCTAATTTTGAGACTAAGCATTCATCTATTTCCCCAAAAACTGGCTCTTGTAGAGAGCTCTTGTCTTAGGTAAAGTTTGTCAAATTATTTCTCCATAAATTCAGTTCTGTTCCATAGATTTGAATAAAGACAGAAAATATGACTTATACAGTAGGGAAATGTTTTCAATCACCATTTTTTCCATCTGTCAAAAGCTAATTAAGCCCAATCTCCACTATTGTTAGCTACTCTTGCATGTCTGTTGCTCAGTGTTGGCATTTTCATGCAGTTGATTTACATTTTTCCTTCCTAGTTTTGGTCTATACCTGACCATTTGAGTTACTATCTTTTTTCCTGTTCCAGCTTTGTACGATCTTGTGAAGAATTTGGCTGCCTTCATTCCAGAACAATTCCCATCCCAAGTTTTTCCATTTTGTTCATATTGGCAAAGCACAGATGAGGAATACAAATTTAAACTTAAATTGAATGTAGTTGTAAAACTAAAATACACAGTGTCAGGATTTAGTGATTGAACCCATTAAAGAATCTTTATTGTGATGCAGTTTTAGAAGATTAATATGCCGCCTTGCAACTGACAAGTCAGTTGGTTTCCAAAACACTGAGTGTCTTCCAACCTTGTTCAGTTACTCTGATATCAAGTTCATGTAACTACTGAATATCTAGTGTGTTTAAAAAAAAAAAAAAAAAAAACCTACACAAATACATGTTGGTCCAAATTGATTTTGCTCAGATTTCCTGAGGATCTCTCTGCAATCTGTGTGGTAGATGCTAATTAACTTTCCAACTATACTAGTTTTTTTCCCTAACAAACAAATTCCAAGGTCAGTCAATGCTTTTTGAATGTAATAAACACACAATGAAAATTTTCATAATGTGAAATCCTGTTTCACTCTTGTATTTATATATTCTTTCCTGCAAACAGAAACAATTACAGTATTTCAGTAAATAAGCCTTACTTTGTGATTTAAAGCAGGCTGTTTTCAGAAGACAAATTCACTCTGTGGTTTTTTTTAGACATCTCTATATGTATAGAGCAGATATCTAGTTTGTCAGGCAGCTCAAAATGAGCTGATCCCACATCATAAAAGCCATCTGATGTTCTGAGCCAAAAATCTGAGGTAAAATACTTGGATATTTAACTTGCTGCAACTTTTTAAAATATTTAGAACTTTTGGATAGTATCTTCTGTAATACAGTAACTCCTCACTTAACGTTGTAGTTTTTCCTGAAAAATGCGACTTTAAGCACATCGATGTTAAACGAATCCAATTTCCCCATAAGAATTAATGTAAAGGGGGGGCGGGGGGAGAGATTAGGTTCCAGGAAAAATTTTGCGAGACAAAAGACATTATATGCGGTTTGACTCACAGCTGTGACTAGATAAGTGAATATCCTCTGGCCTCAGAGCTCTGGTGAGGGTGTGGGCCAACAACACCCCCCCGCCCCACCCCCCAGGCCTGCTGAGTCCTCCCTGTGCAAACTCTGTGGGTTTGGGCTCAACATGGGAGCCAGGCAGAGCAGGCAAGCGGCAGCACATCGGAAGTGACACTGCTGAATCCTTCCCCAGCACCCAATGGGGATGTGTCTGCTAGCCTCTGAGCAGCAGATCACACAAATGCCTGCTCAAGTTAGTCATTGAATGCATTCCCCCCCGCCCCGGGGTGCTGGGGAGACCAGTCGTCTCCTAAGGGAACCAATCTGCCAGGTTACATGGTACACTCGGGACACACAACGCAGAGGCACTTGGCCTCTAGATCCCTGCACAGCTGGAGACAGCCATAGGCTTCTGGGGCCACAGGCGCTGACTTTTCAAACTGCTGGGGGGTGCTTGACCCCCTGGCTCTACCCCAGGCCTGTCCTCACCCCACTCCTTCCCCCAAGGCCCTGCCCTGCCTCGTCCCACCCAGTTCTGCCCCCGAGCATGCCACATCCTCGCTCCTCCCCCCTCGCTCCCTGCATGCCACGAAACAGCTGATTGCGGGAGGCGCGGAGAGGGAGAGGGCCTGCTGGTAGGCGCTGGGGGTGGTGGTGGAGGGTGTTAGAACATTGCGCAACTTTAAACGAGCATGTTCTCTAATAGAACAGCAACTTAATAACTAAACAACTTTAACCAGGATGACTTCAAGTGAGGAGTTACTGTACCATATAAGAGTAGCATAGTACTAGTGTATATAGTGTTCAGAGACTGTTCAGTGAGTTGGGAAAGAAACAAATCTATTTCAAATATAAGTTCACAAGAAACTCTGTGTGCATGTCTTATGTAATGAGTGGTCATCATGACATATACACACACACGTTCTGTCTTTGTAGTGAATGACTTTTTGTAATACAGATATTACATGTGCAAGATTTGTACTATTAAGAACAAAAACAGTTCTCTAGTCTAATACTTAGTCTTGTAACCTAAAACCCGTCAGTTCTTTGCACCACAACACTTCATATGAATTGCCTAAAATGCTTGCTTAGGTGAACTTACTTTCACCACTGTCTTCCTTTTAAATCATGGAAAAGTATCTGTGGTGTACTCTCCGTCCAAAGAATTAGTTGAGTTAGTGGTGGAGCAAATGTTAAGGATTGTTAAAACTTTTTAACTGTAAACAGCTGCAACTGTACCTCATACCTTATTACCCTGTCCTTGGGGACTATTAAGTGATGGAAAATTTGAAGTTAATCCAATGCAACCTGCTCTGTACTTGCCAGAAATTGTTTAATGTGCTCACCGGATCCCAATGGATGTTTCCACTGTGAGCACAGGCTGTGCTTTTACCTGTGGTTTTCAGTATATTCACAATCTGATAGCTCTTAAATCAATTTTAGATCATTTTAATGACTCATAAATACCTGATAGTAGGTGCATTTGTTTTTACAGTGCTTGGATGATGCATCTTGTGTAACTAAGCTATGTAATTGTTAGTGCACATGGTACTGCTGGAATCATAGAATAATAGTTAAAAGGGACCGCAAGGGTCGTCTAGTCTAACCCCCTGCCAACATGCAGGATTTATTGTGTTTAAACCATCCAAGACAAACGACTATCTAGCTTCATTTTCAAAATCTCCAGTGAAGGAGCTTCCACAACCTCCCTAGGCAGTCTTTTTCTTTGTCCTACTGTTCTTACAGTTAGGAAGTTTTTCCTGAGATTTAATCTAAGTCTGTGTTGTAGTTTGAACCCATTGCCTCTTGTCCTGCTGTCTGTGGTAAGCGAGAACAACTTTTCTCCATCCTTTTTTTTTAGGCAGCCTTTCAAGTATTTGAAGACTGCTATCATGCCCCCCTCAATCTCCTCTTTTCCAAACTAAACATACCCGGTTCCTTCAGCCTTTGCTTGCATTCCATCCCTTTGATCATCTTTGTTGCTTGCCTCTGGATCCTTTTCAGTATCTCCACATCCTTTCTATACTTTGGTGACCAAAACTGGACACAGTACTCCAGCTGAGGCCTAACCAGTGCCGAAGTGAAAATGTACTATTTGATCATCTGTCAGCAGCCTATGTATTATGAAGGAAAGTGTTACGCTGCAGTAAAGGGTAGTGGTGATTTGCCTAACTTGCTGCCAGCCTAAGAAAATACATCACAGCCAGTGGATTATGGGGTTTGCAGTTCTGCAGTTCTTTTTCAGTACATCTGTTATCTACCCAAATTATTTCAAGTGAGAAAATAGGTGGCTGTCAGCCATGAATGTGGATACAAAACATAACTTTGCTTTGAAGGCCTCTAAAGCTAAATTAGAAGCATCTGATGTGAAGGGGAGAGAATATAATCCCAATAAATCCCTGTAAGTATCATTGTCTCAGAGGTTTGGAGTATAAATACAGTCATTCATCCACATATGAAATTGAATGTGAATGTTGTTTGCATCTTCTATTGAGCAAAGTTCTACAGGAAATTAAAAACATGTTTAAGAACTCTATTTCATTAAATCTCTATGAGCTATAACTTTTAATACAGATATTATTTAAAAGACAACATTCATGCTACTTAGCTTCTAATATTTGACTAGTAAAACAGTTTCTTCATTCAATTTCAGCATTGAAAGGATTTTTATTTGGCTAAACTGTATTAGGTCTAAGAACGTCAAGATTTTTCAGGGTATGATAAAACCACATTTAAAAAAAAAAAAAAAGTGTCTTGTTCTCAGGGTAGCCAGACTCTCGCCTTAATGGATCATACCAATGGAAAATTGACATGAGACTTGTAACGTTCAGTGCCAGCTTAAGGTGCAAGGCAAGCTACCGCACTTTCTTAAATTTTGAAATGCCACATGACTTGCATGCTGTGCTTCAACTTTTGCTTTTGGATGTACAATAGGAGCACTTAATTGGACCAGAGTAGCAGTAGGAAGGTGTATCCTCATGTCCTCTTGAATCATTACTCATCATCCTGATGGGTGTTTTGTGAAGCAGTGTTAGGAAATAAAATTGGTCTATTTCCTGAGGAGATTAGGAAACAAGCTAATAAACAAGAACAAGCAATGAAGCACAATAAGTTAATTCAGCTCCTGTCTCCTTTCATTTACAATTTATAATTTATTCAAATGGATAATTACAAGAAGGGGCATAAAATATACCTGAGGTTACACAGGCAACTATATAAATAGGAACAGCAGATACACATTGTCATATAAATGACTAAACACGAAGTAACAGGCGTATTAGCAGTCTATTGTTACAGGGGTAGGAGTTAGCTATTTTGTGCAATAAATCAGTTAGTAAACATGGAGGTGAGTAAAGTTACACACAACACTTACAATGATGAAAGGTTGAGATGAGATATCTTGTCCCTCTTTACTTTATCTTCACCTAGGTGTTGTAAAGGTAGCCATAAGAACTGGGTGTTGTGGGACTAGAAGGAGAGCAAAGCTGAATGGCACACAGGGTCAAAAATAATGGTGTAAGGAGTGGCATGAGTTGCTTGTGGGGGAATAGTTTGTTACACCGACATAAGTGCTATTGTGCACATCGCTGTCAGCAGGAGAGCTGCTTCTCCCACCAACATGCTGCTCGCGGCAGTGCTTTTTTTTTTTTATTATTTTTTTTATGCCAACAGGAGAGCTCCTGTCGGCGTAGAGTGTCTTCACCAGATGCACTGCAGCAGCGCAGCAGTATCGGTACAGCTGCAGCGCTGTACATGTAGACATGGCCTAAGACACCTCCTTATCCATCTGTGTAGGCTCCCCACATCATTGGTCTGTGTGTGGTGGGGGAGAGCTGGTGCTTCAGGGTTGTTTCTCCACCTTCACAGGATGGGGAGTCTGGATGCTGTCTTATTTTTCTCCTTCAACCCCCAATCCAAAGAAGCTGGTGCAGAGGGTAAGTAAGCGGTACAAGGTATAGTTTGGACCAAAGGGGAAGCAGGGATCAAATGGTGACTCTGAATCAAAATATGGTGCCTAATGTGCTCCTGGGGTAGCCTAGAGCTTGTAGGTAACTCCATGATCTAGTCCTTAGGGAGCAGATTCAGGTCCTGCTCCTGCATTATCATCAGTAATAGATTCTGCAACTGGAACTCAGTTTAATGATGGTGATACATGAACTAAATCCAGCTTACTCTCCCACCAGTATTTGCTTTGCAGTGATAACAGGTGTATAAAATAGGGAAGACTGACTGACTTACTGTGATACAGCACAAATCTCTATTGAATTAGAAGTTATTGCTTTTCTGACCCTAACTATGCCTAGACTTTTTGCTGGGCTTTGGAGAAGATATTAATATTTATTGTTGGTATTTGATTATGCCCTGCCAGCATTTCAAAATTGTAGATACTGTGAAACAAGTTCTGATAGTTCCTCTGAAGATGAGGCAAATTGTAGGTGTCTAAGAAGTGCTAGCTTGAGTCTAAGGTGTAATGATGTCTTTGCTCAGGTTTGGCCAAACTGCAGTTCCCGAGCCACATGTGGCTCTTTTACAGTTAAAGTGCAGCTTGTGGAGCCCCACACATCCCCCTCCCCTCCATTCCCTGTCTACCAGACTGGGGACGGGGGGGCGAAGCTAAGGGCTTCTGCCCTGCGGCATGTTGGACAAGCCTGCTGGGGCTCAGGACGCATCTGACTGGGCTCGGGGCTTCAGCAGGAGTGGGGATGAAGCCCGAAGCCCCAGCAGGCGCCTCCCATGGGGCTGAAACCCTGAGACCTCCCTCCGCACAGGACAGAAGCCCCAGCAGGCATGCCAGGCTCTTGAACTTCTGAAGATTATCGTATGCGGCTCAGAGGGTCGGGAAGTTTGGCCACCCCTACTTTTGCTGCTTTGTGGTTCTATCAAGAACCGAAGAAATACTTTTTAAGGATCAATAAAAAATATATTTTCAGATTATACTGGCATCTATGTGAATAAGCACTTCATAAAGAATTGCATGTTATTTAATGCTCTTTGGTCTTTTTGAGACCAAAACCCATCATTTCAGTATTGATATTAACAAGGTGTATGTTAGGACCTGTTTTTCTAAAACATCCAGCACTAAAACTAACCTTATGTACTCATTTATTTTAATCAATGAATGATTAAAAAAACTAGTAACATAGTTAAAATGCTCTGTCTTAGTGGTCTTTCTGGACAGGATCCTGGGTTTAATACCTTTTTAGAGATTTAGATTTGATTGGTTGGAATATAATGGAAGAGCCTTATACCTTCTCAGAGAATTACTTTTCACAGGAAGGTAAATGTGTACAGCAAGTTTCATTATAGCTGCTGGAATTAGAAATGGACCAGTTGCCTTTTACTGACGGGTTGAAACCATGTGATCTATCAGGGACATCCATGAAATCTTAATTTAAAGGTGATTGGCAAAGAGAAGAAAATATTAATTGCACCCTTTTTATGAATTAAGGAGATTCCTACCTTGTTTCTCTCCCATGGGAAAAGTTATTTTCTCTTATTTTTTCATTAGAAATGATAAGGCATATTGAGGATTTCTTAGTAGACTGTGGAATTCTAAAATCAAAAGAGATGTTAAGGGGAAGAGATTTTTCCTCAGATTGGTGGTGGTGCTGATAACACTCATTTAACTCCATTGCCTGGAAGACAGTGGGGAGGAAAGCTTGCAACCAAGGGCTGAGGGAGCTGCCACTTCAATCCTGTAGTTTTCCAGGGAGTCTCTAGAAAACAAGGGAGACAAAACTTAATGTGAAAAATGCCTCTTCTCAAAAACAAATAAGTTTTCATGTCCTCTTTATACACCAAAAAAGGAGAAGAAAGGGCGCAAACACATTTACTTCCTTTGCAGGCTGCCTTTAAGAATGAAAATAAAAATGGCTTTGGGCCAATGCTTGCTTTTAGGCTGGAATATCATGTTAACATGATATTTTGCTGGGATTTTCCAAGAAGTTTAAAGGAATTAGGTGCCTAATCCCATTAAAATTCAATGGGAGTTGGGCATCTAACTCTCTGAGGCTTGGTCTACACTTACCCCCCAATTCGAACTAAGGTACGCAACTTCAGCTACGTGAATAACGTAGCTGAAGTTCGAAGTACCTTAGTTCGAACTTACCTCGGTCCACACGCGGCAGGCAGGCTCCCCCGTCGACGCCGCGGTTCCCCCGTCGACGCCGCGGTACTCCTCTCGTCTAGCTGGAGTACCGCAGTCGACGGCGATCACTTCCTGGTTCGACTTATCACGTCCAGACAAGACGCGATAAGTCGAACCCAGAACTTCGATTCCCAGCCGCCGAACTAGCGGCTGGGTGTAGACATACCCTTAGACTCCATGGAAAATCCAGGCTTTTATTTTTAGCTGTCAGTTGAGGTTTCAGAATATATCACAGAGCTGGTTTTGCTATTTTTTGGAAATTCTTCTCAGTGTGTATGCTTGAGTGAGTGACAACTGATGTAAAGTAAGGAAAATATGAATCTGTTGGTGGGTCGGCTGTAATTTAGTTAAAAGTACTACATTTTCTAAAATAGGCTTGGGGAAAGGGACGCAACAGCCAGACTTACTTTTTTGTAGTTCATTAATTGGAGAATAAAGTTAACCTCATTCCAAAAACTGGTTAAAAGATGGGTGTTTATAAACTAGTAGCAGTAATACAGAGTGTAGTGCTTCTCCTGGGGTGTGGCTTTATGTGTAGCAAAACTTTACTGTTAGTTCTCTATGCAGAAACAGACAATTGGGTAATTGTAAGTGCTGTTTTAAATTTTTGGGCTTCCAGTTGAGAACCAGGGCTCCTTCCTCTTTTCAGATCCTCCCTCCCTTTTTCAGGCACACTAGGAGGGATATTTAGGTTTTAACTTGCCTTATCATTCTGAGCTGCT
This sequence comes from Emys orbicularis, assembly GCF_028017835.1. Classification (NCBI taxonomy): domain Eukaryota; kingdom Metazoa; phylum Chordata; order Testudines; family Emydidae; genus Emys; species Emys orbicularis. The sequence goes on from NC_088690.1 coordinate 90,665,060, forward strand.
TTTTCTCTTTCTGTCTCTTCCCCTTGCTGACTGCCATTGTCTGCTTCAGAATAAGTAGTGTGCCACCTCTTGGATTCAAGGACACCTCTAGAGAGCATACATTTAAAAAAAATTAGAACCTGTATTACAGTGATAGTCAGCAGTGATGCAGCTACACTAGTGCTAAGCTACAGGTATCGGCATGGGTCAGGTAGAGCACGTTTACATGATACAGTGGTAAAAGTGCCTAAGCCCTGTCTATACTAGTCCTGCAACAATAGCTTGCAGTTGCTTTGATAATTATACTAATTTTTCTAATGTGGACAAGGTCAAAGATTATTACACTACTTTTATCCATAGTTTCCAGCAGTCCACATAAATAGGGCCCTCCCAAATTCACGGCCGTGAAATCTGGTCTTTGGTCTTTTGTGTACTTTTACTTTCTACTATACAGATTTCACAGGGGAGACCAGTATTTCTCAAATTGGGGGTCCTGACCCAAAAGAGGGTCATGAGGGGGTGTCACAAGGTTATGGTAGTGGGGTTGCAGTATTGCTACCCTTACTTCTGCACTGCCTTCAGAACTGGGAGGCCGGAGAGCGGCAGCTGCTGGCCAGGCGCCCAGCTCTGAATGCAGCACCCCTCCAGCAGCAGCACAGAAGTAAGGGTGGCAATACCATACCATGCCACCCTTACTTCTGCACTGCTGCCTTCAGAGTTGGGTCAGGACCCCTACAGTTCCAACACCCTGAAATTTCAGATGTAAATATCTGAAATCATGGATTTTAAAAATTGTAAATTTCTATGACTGAAATTGACCAAAATGGACCATGAATTTGGTAGCGCCCTACACATAAATAGTCCCACCGTACTGCCTAGACCACTGTAGGTCTGCTAATAGCAGTCAAGTGCTGCTGTCAAAATGTCTTTGCTATCAGAGATTTTCAAATCACTGATTATACAATGCAGTGAAACCACTGAATGAAATAACAGAAACAGCTGCATTCACAGGGGTGATGGCATTTAAGGACACAGACATTGTACCGACATAGGCAGCTTAGAAATGTAGAAGCATTGGCCTCTGAAGATCCAATCACACTTCATTCTTTTCAGCAACTCCAGTTTTCAACCATTCTTTGTACCTTTTGTCCTTTACATCAGTAGTCAGCATTTTGCGTAACTCACGACAAGGGATTCCTCAGCATAAGAAATGTTCCTCCATGGTATCTGTTTTGCGGGGCCTGGAAGGAGAGTAGGAAATGTGTGACAGCACATATGTGGTTTCATTTTGTAGTTAGTACATTTTAAAGAGACTGTGATTCTCTACTCTTGCTATGTCAGGCCTTGTCTACAAACAAAAGTTGTACTGATGTAAGTAAATTGATTTAGAAACCAGCCAAGTTAAATTGGGGCAGCCCCTGTGTCTGGATGCTCTGCAGTTGGTTTAAGTCCTTATATCAATTTAACACATTGATTCCGTATTGACCTATAATAAATCAGTGTAAGGCACTCTCAAACCAATTTAAGGGTACCTTACAGGGTGGTTGCCCTGACTTAACTACACTGGTTTCTAAATCAGTTTAGTTAAATCAGTATAACTTTTATGTGTAGACAAGGCCTCAAGAAGTGAAAGTTGTTTTTTTTTTTTTTTTTTTTTTTAATGCCATTGTTTTCTCATTACCAGTAGCTCTCATTGAACCTGTTTGCTGGAGCATAAGGAACCTTTTACTAACAGATTTAGGAAATGAATCACAAATGATTTCCTAGATGCTTGTTCTACACTATTTTTTCAGTAATGCTGGTGGCAGTAGAGCTAATATAGCTGTTGTGCTCATCTGATGTTTTTGAATAAGAGTTTGAGGCAGCAAGAAGAGAAACTCTGCAATGATAAGAACTTATTTTGATATAACTGGTTTGTTAGGATGGACTCGGTGAATCTTTTTGTTTGTACAGCATCTGACACACTAGCACCCAACCTGGTTGTGGCCTTTAGGCATTACGGCAATTTACATGTTTAATAATAATTAATAATAGCTTTATTGTGCAGGGAGTTGGCTGGTGATAAGGCATCCTAAGTGAAATTTCTCATCAAGATTAATAAAACACTGGACCAGTGTTGGCTGGACCAGTAATCACTTTATAGAAAACTTAAAAATATTTTCATTAACCACTGGGAGACCCATTGCAAATTCTTGAACTCTACATATTAGCAAATGAACAAACTCAAGAAAACAAAATGTATCTTATTCATTCATTTTGCCAGTTGTAGTTTAGTTTTAATTATTTATTATAGTACTTCATATTACTGTAGTATTAGTAATATGGGAGCTCACTAAAACACCTACTATTAAATCATTAGTGGGAGTGAGGTAAGACCATCAGTTTTTGGGTGGGTGGATTAGTAAGGTTTTACTGTATTCAGAAGCATTATTTCTTGTAAATATGTTTTTCTGGATTTTCCTTTACTTGTCTTTTTACTAAGTATCTTTGCCTGAAATCAGGACCCTTGTTTCCTAAGAGAGCAACTGCCCCATTTGCTTTTTCACCATGTGTGATCATAATATTCTGTCATACCGTACTCACGTCAACAGACATGGATATCCTAGGCAGAACATTTTTTACTTCAACTGAAGAATTGTTTGAAGGACCACATGCTCTCTTAAAAAATAAAGATCATGGAGGGTTTTTTTAATGTGATTGCTCTTCATAAAGAATGAGAAGCAAAATACAGAAACTGATAGTTTATTTACCATCTGTTGTTGTTTTTAAGCAAATTACCACAATTAAGAATACAAGTTTTAGTGGTTTGTACAACTACAACGTGCAGCACTGTGAAGTGTTTTTACACGTATGTAGAGCCCTAGGTAAGACACAATCTCAGCTTCCTACCTCTTTAAGATAGGATTTTCAAGATCTGAAAAACAGATTGATGTCCTTTCTGTGGACCTTCTTGCAAGGGAGAGGAGCAGGTATTTTTGTGATGTCCTTTCTTAGGAAGCAAGAGAAATCTAGGACAGTGAGCATAGTGATGGTTAACCATGGATGTAGGTTAACAGTCACTCTGCCACAGTGGCAAGTCAGCTGTTTAATTGCCACACTCTGCTTTTGAATATAGTGAAAAAACAAAATACATGGGCCTGATTAACTTCTTCCCTGCTCCTTATGTTGAGATTTACACCAGTGCAAAGTGGGTGTAAAACACTACCCGATGAAAAGGTAGTGCTTTAGGCTCCCTTGACAGGCGTAAATGACAGCACAAGGTGCAGGTCCACAGTGAATCAAGCCCTGTGACTTTCAGTTATTCTAGATAATTATTTTGTCACATTGGATCTAATGCAAAGTCCTTCTATGTGTATAATATATAAACGATGTTTACTAGAATCTAGTTCTGTTTGCTAAATGTTATTTCTGAGAGAGACTTGAGCCCTGCAAGTCCAGTCTAGTTTAAGTTCTTAAAAGGTAGTTGATGCCTCCTTATTTTCCATTTGGTTGTCAGTACTTTTTCATGTCGTTTCTGTAAAGCTAAAGAAATCTACCCGGAAGGAATTCAGGAAGACAGGCAACTAAATTGTGATTTTTTTTTTTTTTTTTTAAAGTCGTGAATGAATGCTCTATTTTTGTTAACTTGGTCTTTTCTACCATAGGTCTCAACAAATGGCAGCATATTACATCAGACAGTGACGAGTCCTGCTGCTCCCTTACAGTATCTGACAGACCACTGTGGATTCAGATTGGGGGCATTGAAGTTAACAGTGAATTGGCAGGTCTGTCTGTTTTAAGCCCTGCCTAAAGTGAAGGGGGCATTATGTCATCAATTAATCATCCCCCAAAACAAGTTAGGTTAGAGCTGATGAATTCATCACTCACTCAATTTCCTACTTCCATTTGAACTTGGCGCACCTGTACCTCATGTACAGACGGTACATTTCAGCTGTTTCCACTGACACATACTTGGTGATAAGGTTGATGTGTATTAGCTCCAATTTATTCAAGAAAATTTCCTTTTCACATTGGCGTCCGAGATTTGCATTATATGATCATATTGAAATAACAGAGCTCTGGGTAAAGATAAAAATGTTTTATAACAAAATGAGTACTGTATCTTTTAAAATGAGGATCTTAAGGTCACTTTTTCATAGTGTCGACAACATCTTAATAGAGACAGTCTTTTGGACACCTGCCCTTCCATTTGTGATCATGTGGACCACCTCTTCCTGCCACTGGCAGTTACATAACATACTGGTGGCTACTACAGCAATGGCTTACCTGGACAAGTAAAATTAGGAAAGTATTTAATGTTGTTTAAGTTGCATTTAATGTGATTTAGAAGCTGGAAACAAGGAGGAGAATTAAAACCATGTGACCAGCTAGATCTCTGCAGGTCACTAGAAAGTGGTCCATGGACCACAGTTTAGGATCCACTGCTCAAAGAACATGTTTGATTGTCATTTTAAAGATTGACATTTTTTTTTCTTCCCAATTCCCCAATCTAGGAGACCATCCATATTCAGGATAGCACTTAACTTTAAGCATGTTCCTTAATCCCATTGAAGTCAATGGAATTTAAAGCACATGCTGAAAATTAAGCAGATGCTTAAGTGCTTTCCTGAATTGAGGTCTAAATTAGTATTTGCTACTTGGTACAGTATTTATGTTTGATATGGACATATGCATATTTGTATGCATTTTTCTGCAAGGTTTTTTATAGGACAGTGTTGAGTGTTTCTGACTTATAATAAATAGAGCTTATTTTGTATGTTGCTTTTACTTCACAAGAAAAAGGTTATGGTTTATGGACTTGGAGGAGTTTGATCCACTACTATCCCATTTTGTTAGGTCTATTAATCCAGACATGTTTTGGGTTGTTCTAAAAATAATCTAAGGAATTTTTGTGGTCTGCTGGTACTACAGCAGCTTGTGAACTATCTTAAAGGACATGAGGCTAGACTAGCTATTATGAGGTCAGGTGTAAAAAGATAAAAGGCAAAACTGTGTGCTCCTTTAGGGTCCAAAATGCTGTGTTAAGCATCATTTAAAGGAAACATATGGCCTTAAACTTAAATTGGAACTGCTACAAACACTATTAAAGGCCAGTAGAAAACCACATGGTTTGTAAATGCCATCTGCCCATTGCTTACTTTAAACAAACAGTAAGGTTAGTGTACAGCTTAGAATCATTGGGCCAAATTCTTCCCTCATTTACTCCTGTGGAAAGCCCTGAAGTTAGTTGACTGATGGTGGCAGTATTACTACGGTTACTATTCGTCCGGATTCCCTCGGACATGACTGGATTTTTGAGCTAAAAATAGCGTCCGGGGGGAATTTGTAAATGTCCGGACTTCTCCCCCCCATGCAGAGCGCGCGCGGCTAACAGGGCAGCCGGCCGGCTGGTGCCACTTACATGGGGTTCCGACAGCCAGAGAGAGCCCCTCCTCCCCCCTGCAGCAGAGATCACTCCCTCCCTCCCTCCCTGCATTCGCAGATCGCCTCCGGCAGTCTGGAGCTCCTCCCCCGCTCCTCCTCCACTGCTGCCCAGCGTGCCGGGACGAACGGCTCAGGCCATTCCTGAGCAAGTTCACAGAGACATTAGGCGAAGGCCAACAACAAGGGGCCCAGGGGGTCGGAGAAGGGGCAGGGAGGTTTTGGATGGGGCAGTCAAGAGATGGGGGGGGTCGGGAGTTCGGGGGGGGCTTTCTGGGGGAGGGTGTGGATAAGGTTTTGGGCAGTCAGGGTACAGGTAGGGGGTAGGGTCCTGGGGGGCAGTTGGGGGGGGTCTTAGGAGGGAGCAGTTAGGGGATAAGGAACAGGGAGGCTTAGGTAGGGGGTGGGGTTCTGGAGGGCAGTTAGGAGCAGGGGTCCCAGGAGGGGGCAGTCAGGGGACAAGGAGCGAGAGGGGGGGGGTGGGAGTTCTGGGGGGGGGGCTGTCGGGGCAGGAGTGGGGAGAGGGATTGGAGCAGTCAATGGGACAGGGAGCAGAGGGGTTTAGATGGGTCGGGAGTTCTGGGGGGGGGCTGTCAGGGGGTGGGGAGTGGTTGGATGGGGCGTGGGAGTCCCAGGGGTCTGTCTGGGGGTGGGGGTGTAGATAAGGGTTGGAGCAGTCAGGGTACAGGTAGGGGGTAGGGTCCTAGGGGGCCAGTTAGGGTGGGGGGAGGGTCTCAGGAGGGGGCAGTCAGGGGACAAGAGGCAGGGAGGCTTAGGTAGGGGGTGGAGTCCTGGGGGGCAGTTAGGGTCAGGGGTCCCAGGAGGGGGCAGTCAGGGGACAAGGAGCGGGGGGGAGGGTTGGGGGTTCTGAGGGGGGCGGGAAGTGGGAGGGGCGGGGCTAGGGCAGGGCAGGGGCGGGGCTAGGGCGGGGCTCCTCCCATCCTCTTTTTTGCTTGCTGAAATATGGTAACCCTAGTATTACTGAAGAGTAAATCAGGGCTGAATTTGGAATATGGATTATTGGCTGTTCATCTACTGACTGATTTGAAGACACAAGGTCCCTCTTCTATATGTGTTTGTGCTGCTGGGTTTTTGAGCAAAGGCATTTAAACATGTTGGGAAAAACTGTAATCTTACATTTTTGTAGTATTGTTGAATTTCTGACAAGAATTTGTTTCTGTAATACTGACGTTATGGAGGTTTCCATCAGAGAGATTTCCTGGGTGCAGTGATGCTAGTTAATACAATGCTTATCTAATCTTAGGCTGCTGCTATAGGCTTTTGTGCTGCCCTGGGCCTGCCGGCATGGAAGAGCAAGACCATACTGTGTGTTAGGCAACCTGTCATATTTTTGAGATTAGAAAGTCTATTTTAACATTTGTGGAAAGCAAATGTAAATTTTTCTTCATACTCCATGCACAGTGACCTGCACCAACGGTAAATGTCATTTGATTTCAGTTGCAAAATATACTTTGCAAAAATCAGCACTTGCTCCCTATGCGGAAGTATAAGATTAGCATCCTTTTCTTTGTAGAAGCTCTGCTTGCTCAGTTCATTCATCTCTGAAGGGCATGTGCACTTGATTTTCTTGCAGACAGAACATAGTACCCAAATGGAGGATGTATCAGATATTAAAACTAATGCAACAGATTTTTAGCCAAAATGCCAAGATGCAGCAATTGGATGTATCTCAGCTTGGATCCACAATTCTACTAAACCTCATAATTGCTCCTCGCTTCCTCCCCTTTGTGTCCAATCACTCCCAAATTCCCACTCCATCTGACTTCCTTTTACTGCAGAGCAGAGGACATAAAATGAGCTGTTTTTCAAACTCTTATGCTACTATTAAAGTCAACTTTCCAGGCACAGTAAGCACCTTCAAACTGAGAAGTTCCTTAGTATATACCCCTTGCCCACTCCTATGTCAGATCATTATTCTTCTGTTTTTCATCCCTCTCTTCTCATTCCCGCCCCCCATGTATCAACTGATTTTCTCAAGCTTCCCTTCCCCTCTCTTCTCTGAAGTTACTTCTTTTCAGCAACAGCCTCAGGGCTTAGGCCCACCCATCGTCTTTTCTGTTAATCAGGATGTATTGTTTAAGGCATTGTGTTGGAGGGAATGGAAAACATATGTTTAGCTATCTAAAGCAATTCTAGTCTGAGCAAGCTCCAGCAGGATTGTAAAGAGTCAGTACAACTGGGCAAGTTTTGTTGGAACCTCCTTCGCTTTCCTAACCAGACCTAAATGGCAGGTGCACCTATACTAATAACACTGAATCTTTGTAATACTCTAAGTGCTTAGCTACTGGCGATGGTGTTGTAGAAGAACTGTTTATTGCTTGGATTGCTTCTGTTCAGTTGCCATTTTCATCTGTGTGTTGTGGGGCAACTGCAGACTGTGAACCAAGTGGTTGCTGAAAGGCAACATGTTCAGTAGCTTTATTTTTGCTGCTCCATTGCGTGCTTTCAGTTCTCTGTAGCCAAGTACAAATGTGTTGACACTTTTGAGTTGTATATCAGTGAGCTATACATGGTCCCAAAGGCATTGTATATTAATCATTCCCATTTGATTAACAACCCCTAAGCTTCTCTGAAAATTTAAATTAATGCTTGATGTTGGAAGTGGGTGATATTTATGAGGGGTCTGTTCACTTGCATATGTTTTATAACAATTTTAAGACCGCCCTCCACCCCCCGGCTTCTCTTACTGTGGAATGCACCAAATGTACAGGTGAAACAATAACTGTTCTGACCACCTCAGATTCTGCTTGCCACATATGCAATACTCTGGAAGAAGTTTAACCCTTTTCCCTTTCTCTCCCCTTTTCAGCTCAGAGACACTAGGCACCTGCTGTTTTTATGGAACCTCACCACACTGCCACGAAGAACACCAGCTCATCAGGAATGACAAAAATTTGAGACTGAATTGTCATATTTTTCCTCTGAAATCTTAAACAGAGGGAAGAGAGGGCAGGGTGAATGTGTTAAACAAACAAAACCACCCCCACTAATCCTATTGGGGCACCTGTGTCTATTGTACATTTTCTTTGAAATTTAAAAAGATGTTAGGAAATATTTTATAAAACTTTTTTGCAATAAATGACGCATGAGATGGGGAGAGATTATACGAAGTGTTCATGGAAGGAACCACTTGAATTATTAGTATGAAGAATCACTGCGAATATATTTTTTTTTAATGTGACAGTCTAATCAATATGTTTGACAGGCCCCAGTGATGGAGCCAATTGCCTGGAAAGTTGACTGTAACTTTTGAACTTTTGTTTTGATTCTTAACTTTAGCACTGCATTTTCCATTCTCCAAGGCTTAGTTAGTATTTAGTATGGGTGTTAGCAGAGCTATAACCTGTGATCTAAAGCATGTCCGAAAGCAGCTGTATTGTAAAATATGAACAGTCTTGTTAAATGAGACCAATGTTTCCCAGAGAGGTGATGGGCAGGATGACAGCAGTAACTCCATGTATCTCTAATTTATGGGAAAAATCTTCCCCTGTGAAAATGGTTGTTCTATTCTTATGCTGATGTAACATTTTGGGAATTGAGGATTGTTGGAAACGTATCAAGAAAGGCTACATCTCTGACAGCATAGTCATTTCGATTTGCTTGTAATGCTATAGCAGTATGGGATTCAAGAATGGCTACTGCTAAGATAGGATAGCAGTCGTTTGCCAGGTCATTGTTCTCCCCCCCTCCCCCCCCCCCCAGCCCAGAATAGAGCTCGTGCAGGCAGCTAGTACAGCAAGAGTTTCCATTAGTGGTTCTAATGGTAGTTGATTTAATAGAATCATAGAAATGTCGGGCTGGAGGGGACCTCGAGAGTCCAGCCCCCTGCTCGATTCGCATTGCCTCAACTTCTTTGGATACCATTAAATCAAAATTAGAAGGTCAAATCTTTAATCCTCTTTCTTCCTTTCTCCAAAAGATGTTTAGTAATAGTTATTTCAGCTGAAGCTAGTGAATGTTGACCATACTGCTAGAATACTGGCTTGTTAATTTATTTGCCACTGATTGTTTTAATATTGTGTGCACATTTTCTTGACAATATGGTTTCCTGTGCTATTCTTAATGATAGAAGGGGATTCACTGGATGCCTGACTTGGGAGAGTAAATATTTATTTTGGAGAAATGAAAATGTGCACATAATCTAAAGTTCTAATAAAGTACAAGTTCCTCTTTCGATGGAAATGCAAAGACTTGTACTAAACTCTTTTCCTATTTACAAATATTCTGATCTCATCAGGGAATGTAAAATATCTTTCTACAGGTTATCTGCAAAGAGAGCACCTTTTCCAAAAGTCTCTGGTTTCCAAAGGCACAAATATGGTTTCATAACCTGTGTGCATGGATTAAGTAACCTTTGATTTCAAATCATGGTAACCATAGATGTATATTTTTTCCCCGTTGCTTTGGTATTTGGTAACAAATCCATATTTTTAGCAGAGCAGGGGAAACAATAATCCATACCCATGAAAGATATATTGGTAGTACATATAGTCAAAGGCAGTTCTATATTAGAGATTTAGTAGTTACTTTAGTTTGATTAGTGGTAACTTCATAATTTATTTATAAAACCAGAAACCGAAACCATAGCACCTATTTCTTTCAAAAACTATTTTAGCTGCACATTGCTGTTGTACAGTAGATTCAAATTGTGCTACTTTTCATAATAAACTGCAGATTTTTTTTTTTTTTTTTAAATAGAGAATAGTAATTATTGTTCTGCAGTACTCTTCCTTTCTAATGTAGTCAAAGCAGAGGGTCAGCAGTCTGGTCCTGCTCCACTGCCCAAAATGTGACCAAGATTTATTATAAATTAAAGCATCTCACTCTTAGGGTATGTCTACACCCAGCCGCTAGTTCGGCGGCTGGGAATCGAAGTTCTGGGTTCGACTTATCGCGTCTTGTCTGGACGCGATAAGTCAAACCAGGAAGTGATCGCCGTCGACTGCGGTACTCCAGCTAGACGAGAGGAGTACCGCGGCGTCGACGGGGGAACCGCGGCGTCGACGGGGGAGCCTGCCTGCCGCGTGTGGACCGAGGTAAGTTCGAACTAAGGTACTTCGAACTTCAGCTACGTTATTCATGTAGCTGAAGTTGCGTACCTTAGTTCGAATTGGGGGGTAAGTGTAGACCAAGCCTTAGATTACATCTGCACTATGAGCTAGGTGTGTGATGTACACATCCACGTGCTAATTCTCATGGAGCTAGCGTGAGTATAAACAGCAGTGTAGCCGCAGTAGCATGGGTATCAGCAGCAGAGCCATAGCTTAGTGGGGCCTAGACTGTACCCACCAGTCTCAAGCAGGTTTGTATTCAGCATAGCTAAGCTATGCTGCCACTACAACTACACATGCTACCACAGCTACACTGCTATTTATACTCACGCTAGCGTAGTGACACCTCATGCAAAAATGTGTAGGCAAGTTGGGATCACACCCCTAGGTCGTAGTGTAGACATAGCCTTAGAGAGAGAGGGGGACAGGGTGCAGTGAGTTAATGTGCTAGCCGTTTACCTCTGGAGACCAAACCCTGATTGTATTACAAGTAGATGGGGGTCTCATCCCCACTGGGGGAGTCACTTTTATCCACGTGAAAACAAAAAACAAAACCATACCAGACAACATGGCACAAAACAGTTTCTGCTCAGGAAAAAGGCCCAGGACTGTAATAGCAGGGTTATTCCATGCTGGGATTGAAATGATTGACGTTGTGTGTGGAAGCCAGTAGTGCCTGCCTATATGACATCTGACTCTTAACCAGTGCTCTTATTGCCTCTCCTGCAAGAGCACTAGCACACATCAGTTGGAGTATACAGAACATTCTAGTTTGAGAGAAATGCAGGTCTCTGCATTGGAGTATATGGGTAAATTAAGCAAATAGAAAGCTTAAAAAATAGACAAGGTAGCAAACTGTATTTGCTCATAAAAATGAGTTTATTTTCATGGGAAGTAGTGCAGCCATTTTGTTTGAAACCAGATTTTCATTTTGAAGTGAAACTGTCAGGGATATTTTAATGACTGAGAAGTACAGTAATGTATTGCTTTTCACTTTTTGGCTTTAGTTGCTTAATATTTAAGCTTTGCTCCATGCTACCTTTTTGTCTGTATATTGAATGGTCACTATGCCTCCTTCATTTTGTAGACTTGAATGAGGAGGGAAAAAATGATTCACTTTTAAGGTTTGCTCAGAGGTAAATGTTAAAGAATGTTGTGTAACATTTATTCAAATAAAGCCTTGATTTTTTTTTCAGCACTTGTTGAAGGGAAATGATGTGGAACATTTCTATGCTATAATTTTCCTTTATATTTCCTTTTCCTTTCCTAAACCAGCAAGTTTTGATTACATCTTATGTCTGTTACATTTTCTGAATTAAAGTGAGGATGCTGATCTGCTCTTGAGAGTGCATCCTCCAGACTAAATTCCTACTTGACTAACGCTGTCCAACCTTGAGTTTGGCCCATGGTGGCTGGTTCATGTTAAATCTTCCTTGACCAGTTGGATGCTTTCCACAAGAAATAGTAAAAGCCCCCACGTAGACAATGAGAAAAGATACTGTGCACCATGAAGAGGCAGAGACAAAGAAAACATGACTGTAATCCATGGCTGCAGTCAAGGAGCACTGGATACAGCTCACGATGGAGGCACACCATGGCAGATGGGGGTTGCTGTAGCTGAAGGACACAGTGGCTATACCCCCTGCATTGGCCATAGCAATAGGGAGTGGCATAAGAGCTCTGTGCCACCCGGGAATCCCCCTATGGAGTGGGGAATCGTCTGGTGACCAGCTAATGCTGTCTTTGGTACCACTTTGTTCTGACGGCGTTGTACAAAGTAGCTGGAACGCAGGAAAGAGCTGAGGCCTTTGAAGAACAAGATCTGCATGCTATTCAATCACTGGTTCCTTGTGATATTAACAGCTTCAGACAAATCCATCTGTTGCAGGTAAGGGTAATGGAATCTTTCTCCATTTAGGGAGGAAACTCCCCCACATTGAGTTGCATAATCTCATAATTTTCCCTGAAGGAGGTGAACTGGTTATGCCAAAATGGGTAATTCACTTTAAAAAAAGCACAGCATTTGTAGCATTGGGTCAAAGCAGGGTCAAGTTGTTGCGTATCTCCTCAAATTCCAGAATCTATAGGAGCTGCACTGTCTGGTAAAAGAAAAAAATGCTCTCAATTCCTGCAAATTAAAGCTTCCATACTTAGGAAAAACTAGCACATCTTTTATTTGTGTCTAGGTTAATCAAATATAAAGTAGATAAGAAATCTATTTGGAAATGTTTATTAAGCATGTTACTGACTAAGCATTTTCCTCTTTCAATGGTGTACAATTTGTCTGAAGGGACAGATCAACTGTGCAATACAGTTGGTAATAGTCTCAGCCAAATACCTTTCCAAAGTATTAAAACTAATTTGTTGGAATTAAATGATTGTGCAGATGCACTGAGTCTGTTGTGACAGCTACCTTGGATCTATCCTCCATGCTATTCAGACATTTTTGGTCCAGTATAACTGCAAAGTGCATCATATATTCTCTCCTCGAGTCTCTTGTGTGGAGCAGAAATAGGGCATATGCTTTTTCTGTTCGTTTTATAAATGTTCCATTTTCTACTCCTGTTTTGATTATAGGAACTTCCTTCTTCTATTAGTCATTCATTCTTGCAGCAGTCTCTCCGGTGGTGGTTTTCTCTCATTAGGCTTATAGGTGGAAAGAGGAAATCATGCTAAAATGTAATTGATCACTAATAACTTCATGACATTGGCTCTATAGCTCCTCACTGTGGGAGTCATTTGCTTATGCTACATGGCCGTGGAACCTATGAGAGTAATTAACTATATTTCACAGAGTTCTACAGATATACTGATTAATCCTCACTACAGTAGCACTATAATGAAGGTATAAAAGTAACACCATCCCTACCACTGCTGATGTCATGTAGACTCCTGTTTATTACTCCCTGGAAGCATCAACAAGGTGATACTACTCTTCCCTCATTAAGCATGTGTCACAGCTCCTTAATGAACTTCATGATCCAGGAAGATTTTATAAGCACTTGCCAGTTAAATAGTGGGAAGCAGGTATAAAGGGGTACAATTTCCTCTGAGGGAAAGCGGGAAATGGATTCCATCAAGGCCAGCCTTCAGTCATGCAGGAGGAGTTATAGAAAGAGAGGGACTATGATAAAAGTCAAGAGAATATTGGATGACCTCCATACACCCAAATTAGAGATCATCTAGTGAACACTACAGTACCAGAATTGCATTCTAGAAATCTTCATCTATACTCTCAGATGCCACCAAGAAACTCACAGGAGAGGGAGGAGGTACAAAGGTGGCTTTACATTACCTTTGTGCTCTGTGATCTTGGGCTGGGTTAGTTCCAGTGGTGCCAGCAGTAGGAGGGGCTACCCATCTGCATGTGTGCCCAGTGTCTTGGATGGGTACAGAGTCAGGGCACCTAGCCCCTCCAACCACCACAGCTACACTATATTTTTTAGCTTACTATCTTGACCAGATCTAGTGGAAGTTTGTCTTCTCAACCTGGGAATTGCATCCCTATATCCAAGTGCAGACATACCAACACTGGTTAGTTCCCCAGCATAGGTGAACAGTCTGGCTCCTGGTGACCTGATGGAGTGGTCAGCCTGGTGATTGCTGAGATACATTAAAGCCATTTCCATGCCCCCTTTTCCTCAGCCATGCCCTCCTCTCCAGCTGTAGGGGATAGTAGCTATTATGCCTGTTCTTTACTTTTGGAGGACCGTGTTTTCCCCTGATTGAGGTGAATAGCCCATCGTTGGTTATGGCAGCTTTAGGGCTGCTTTGCATAGAGCAGTCCTAATGCAGAGGAGAATTTGGGCCATTTTTTCCAGAAACCATCTTTTCTCTCTTCATCCTCAGTCGGGTGGCAGAGAAATACACACATTGACAAATGCTAAGTGTGCGTGCGTGCAAGAAAACTGAGAATGTCAACAGAATTACATAGCAGTGTTAGCAGCCCTGCAAGCAGCTGTTGGAATATCATCAGGCCAACGTGAACTTTCATATTAACTGCCACTCCCTTTTTTTCCCCCTTGCTTGCTTGTCCTCCCTAAAGTTGTTTTCAAATGGACTTGTCAGTCACCTTCTCACTTATCTCTTCATGCAGGAAGACTGTGTAATAATGACTCTTGAAAGGAAGTGGACGTAGAGATACAGCATGCTGTATGTCACAAGAAAAAGGAACAAACTAATTTCCTCTTTTAGACAGCGCACTGGCAGCTATAATACTTTAAGTGCTGTCTGTAGCCCAGTTTCTGTGTGCCTCTATCCCATGCCCTGGTGTTTCAGTGCTCTTAGGCTGTGAGTCTGCAGCATAAGCAAAGACGATCTTGAAACACAGGCAGTGGAATTTGCAAAGGGAGCAATTTGAATTTGTAACAGGGACCATATATGCTTTTTAGGTTTTGGTGATTCTGAAATTAGGATGAGTTTTCAAAGCCAAGGATTAATGGTGGCAGCTCTGAAATTCTACCCTTCAGCTAAGGCCTGTGACTCCAGCCGAGGGTTCAGGAACTTGATTTTCAAAATGCAGCTAAGTAATTACTGATACCTAGCTGCAGATGTGCTCACTTTTTGGTAAATGCCAGGGCTCTGGGCCCCAAGTAATGAGCAGGGAAACAAGCAGGGACTGTGTGGAATCCATTGTGTAATAGGAAGAATCCACACAGAATTAAGGTGACTGCAAGACATCAGCAATACCGACACTGCTCATATTGTTACTCATGGGTTCACATAGGAAAGAGAAATGGTACAGACTAAAGGCACCATATATTGGGCCACTGTGCCATGCTTTGATCTCAAAATGATGCAGTTTTACTGGAAATGTCAGATCACATCAGAAACCATCCCTTACCAGCAGTGTCTTGGCTCAGTGACTGCGATACTACCCCAGGGAGCACAATCCTACTCACATCAGGGCAAGTTCTGATCTGTGAGCTGCAGTGGGAGAGGGAAACGGATGCTGCTTGTATTAAGTGTTTTGGGATAGAAGTATACATTTGTATTATGTATAGTAGTCACTGTGAACTTGCAACCTCTCTTCTACAGCTAACTGAACCCACGCTGAGAGAAGTGCCAGAATCTAAAATCCCCACACTGAAATGAAACTGTTTGGACATTTGTAAGCCGTGCGCTAGGTCTAAAAGACGATGCACTGGAAAAAGTAACACTGAGAAAGCATTTAGATAAATAGAATGCAAACCTCCCCATCCCCACCCCCCCTCCCTGTGCGTGTGTACACACACACGCACACTTTCCCTCTCTCTCTGCTTTTGGTGGACATTTTGACACTGGGTATCGGTCAGCAGAAGTCTGGGAATGAAATAGGCCTAGATGCTGTACATTCAGAAAGCTTTTCTAGCAGCTAACCACAAAACAGCGATCAGTCCACAGGCCCCTGTCAGTTGATGGATGAGTCAGTCTGAAGCTACTGTGTTATACTACTAGAGCCACAGCAGGACGTAACATATCTTCCTACATCCAAGGCTCTAGCTAAAGGACACATGGCATTTTACATTCTAATACCAGAAGCTGCTGCTTAGAAAAAAAATCCTTGAACAATGTGTAAATATTTATATCAGATCAACCACCATGGTTAATGCTGGGGATTTGAAAAGGCTTCTTGCACTGCAGCTGGCTGCTAATGAGTCACATTCTTTGTCTGCTGTAGTTTGGGAATCACGTTTATATGGGACTGTTAGTCAATCCAGTCACCTAATAAAGGGCTGAAGGACTCACCATGATGCAGACAGCAAGTAGTACAAAATGAAATCCGGTTTTCTAGTCCTGCCCAGGAACAGACTGGATTAATAGTCTTAGTAGAGCTAAAAAAGGTAAACCCATTTCAAGCCCCCAAGCCCCATGTTCAGTTAAATGAGTATCAGCTTTTTAAATTCTCTCTCTCAAGGAGCCAACAGTTAGAGAGAGAGAAAACTGAAGTATGGATTTCCAATGTTGAGTCTCCATTGAAAATGGTCACAGGTATAGTTGGAAAGATTACCCGCCAAACACCCACTATTAGAAGTGAGGTTAATAGTTTTCAGCTGTTTTAAATGTTTAATACACAGGTTTTGCTTTGTCAAGATAGGCTGTAATGACTCTGATGGCTTAAAGCCCCACAAGCCTAGAACCTGACAATTTATGGTGTCTCAAGAAGCTGTTTCCTTGACAAACCCACAGCTAGTCATAGTAGGAGCTGGAAAAGATACTCCCTAGCAATTACACCCTTTGGAGTAGAGGGCTGCACACATAAAAAATAATTAAACATGAACAAGGAAGTCAATGGTGGGCTTATTCCAAAAGAGATGCAAAGCAATTGAATGACCCATGTATTAATGCTGCACATTAAATAAACCTGTGCTAATTTCACCTACTGTTCAAAAGTTAGCACTTTAATGTAATTGGTTCTCAGCTGCAGAAGCCAGCAATCAAACTCAGTTATCAGAACAATCTCTTAAGGCTGGCGTAGCTAATTAAAAGCTTGGGAACGTGTACACTAGCAGTTTTTCCTTCCTGTATGGTTATGTTAGAGCTAATTAGAAAAGCCTCATTGAAGTTCTATTCTGTCTGATAGTGCCATGCAGTCTGGGCAGGATGCTTTGGACCCAGAGCTCACCTCAACCAGTGAGGAACTGGTGTAACTCTGATGGCAATAGTTATTCCCAATTTACTACCCTAGGAGAGGAGAATCAGACCCTTAATCTCATAGGCCCAGATCAGTAAAGGTAGTGAGGTGTTGCGCCACTCACTGTTGCAACATATAACCGGTTAGGTTGTCTGCCACTCAGGGGAATTTCCAGCCCCAAGCTAAATGACCAGGCTCCCCATACAACGTATGGGGATAATTAAGCACCTAAAAAAGGGATTTTCAGATGGTGGGGCAGCAGCCTAAACTAGCCAGGAATGAAATGCCACAACAAGAGGAGAGAGGTGTGGGCACCTAAACAGCTGACCTGGTGCACCTGGCTGACAGGTCAGAGGCAGGCACCTCCCTCCACTTAAGAACCTCAGCCATGAACCCTTGCCTGGCGTTGGGCACCTAAGCCCTAGGAGCTGACATTTTCAAAGCTGCTGCTCAACTGTTGTCTAACTTGGTTGGCACCAATGTCCCCATGAGTTGGTATTTGCAATTCTGGTTAAGTGTTGAGGCCAAGCTCACGGCTAACAAACTGCTCAGCGCCTCAAACCCTCCGAGGCACCGCAGCAGCCAGGCGTTCCCCCTCACTTAGTTTGACAATCTCACCACCCACTGGGCCCATTTCCAGAGTTGTGCTCTGAGCATGCCTGGCACCTGTTACTTGCCAGCCCCAACAGCAGGAGGGCTGGAGGTAGACCATCAATAGGTGGAGGGGGCGCAGAACACCCGCACACCAGCTGCACAAGTCAATGTGGGGAGAGCTATCCAGCAAGAGACAGAACCTTTCACGTACCTTAATGGCAGACTTGTCACCTAACAGGCAGATAGGCATGGAGGGATTTTTAAGGATCTAAGCCTTTGTGCCTCTGTTTCCTTACCTCTGAAATGTGGGTGCTGCTTCTAGCACCTGCTTCATGCACTGGTGCTTCACTCATGTAAATTAATTATCAGCCACGTGTGTATGATGGAAGTACAGCTAAGCTGCCTGTGCCTTAGCGCCGTGTCCAGAGTCTAATAGCCAGATCCTCAGATGGTGCAAATTGACCGTTTCATTGGTCAGTAGAGCTCTGCTGATTTACAGCAGCTGAGGATTGGCTTTAGTGGAGTCCTGCCTGAGCCATTTCATCAGGACAGGGTGGTACAGCCTCTGTGATGCAGGCTGGGCCCTGTGGTGCACAGGTGCTCACAAAGCAGCCCAGCTGTGTGCTAAAGGGCAGTGGGGTCCAGGGCCGGAACTGCCGCCTGGCCCCACACACTGGGATCAGGGTTGCCGGCTGGCCCCACACAGCAGTGGTCAGGGTTGGGGCCGCCGCGCTGCAGCGTCTGGGGTCGGGGCCGCCGCACGGCAGCATCCGGGATCGGGGCTGCTGCCCACCCCACACAGCAAGGGTCAGGGTTGGGTTGGGTCTGCCACCTGGCCTCACACAACAGGGTCCAGGTTCCCTGCCACCAGGGCTCTGCTCCTGGCCCCACTGTATGGAGGGGTCTCCAGGCTGGGGGCACTGGGCATAGTGATATGGGGTTGGGGGCCTGCTGTGGTTCTCAACCTGTGGCCCAGGTAACACACTGTGGGCCACACATTAAGTTGAGAACCACTGCTCTAGTGTGTGCAGTTTGCTCACATGAAGGGGCAGTGGGTAGTAGGGTAAAAAGGGCAAGGGAGAGGGAGGTTGGTGGGAAGCTGTTTCACAGGCTGGGCTTTGAAACACTAGGGGGTGCCCTGCATTAGGGCAGTCAGATGGGAGTGTTGGTGTAAAGATACAAGGCCTGCATACCAGGGCTCAGTACTTACCTTTTGTGAGAGAGGGGGAATACTGCAGCGCTCAGAGAGCTGGAGGCAGTCACACTGTCTGCAGCCTGTAAATGCACCTCGTCTTGCACTGAAGCCTCAGCAAGACAGGAGGAGTTTGAATAGGGCAGTCCCACTCCATCAGGGGAGAGAAAGGAGGTAAGACTATGGAATGGAAGAGAGGGGGGCAGCATCACTGTTGTCTTGTTTACTAGAACTGTTCATAAGTGAGAAGGACCCAGGGAAATGCATCCTCTCTCTCTTCCTTTGTCAAGACTCTGGGAGGCATGAAGGAACCAGCTAGGTTAGAACTGGAGAAGAGGACTGAGCAAGGCCCCCATGCGTGCAGCCTGAAGGAGGCAAAGTGAGCAAGCAGTCAGACTGTTAATCTCAGCATGATAAATAGACAATCATTTTGTGCCGGGGTTGGCTGGGAGCTACAGCTTATTATGTTGGAATTCTCTCCCACCTTGGGCTGCACAACCTGGTGCTACAGGATGAGGGATTAGGAGAGGGAACTGTTGAAGGCATTGAGAGTCCCTCTGGTTTTCTACATTAAGCTACAATGGAGGGTGCTCTTTAAATTGGAATGAACACATTTTGATAAAGTGTTGTACAGCCTGCGATAAAGCTGTTTGCACAGTTGTCTCCAGAGTGTACAGAAGGCTCGTCAAATGGTGCCTTTTCCCATGGTTAAATGGGATTACAGAGTATTTCTCAAAGAACTCACGTGCATCTTAAAGCCCCTCCAAAGATTAACTATTACATTAATTTAGAAAGCCCCATGTGCCTTTCAGTACAGTATCAGTCACCAGCCCCACACAGACTGGGAGACTTGGGAATGGTGTGCTGTCTTCACGGAGCAAAAATTAGAGATGTAACTGCAAGATTGGGCAGGATCATGCACTCATCTGGCAAGTCTCCACTAGTGACGATACACATTAGAACTAATGACGCATCATCACATAGAACTACACAAATGATAGATTACTGAAGTTGTCTTGAAAGAGAGCTTAAGAGGAGGAAAGTCCAAGTGATCTTGGAGATTCTTGTGGCCTATGCACGAAAGGCAGAAAATACCGGAGGGGAACCACTGACTCTGCAACTGGTGTGAAGCTGAAGGTTTTGAGGAACATTGGGACACATTCCAGTGGGAGGGGAGGGTGTACGAATGGGATGGCTTGCATCTCAGAGATGAGCGAAGGGGAGTTAATCATCTCAGTTGGAGCAGCCAAGCGGCCATTAACTAGCCCTACAAGGGAAGGGAGCTAAGACAACAAATTCAGCTCAAACTCAGCATATTGTAAACAAACTCCACTGACATGGCAAAGAATGTGAAATGACAACATTTTTTAGTTTCTTATATACCTATGCTAAGAGCCTGGTAACAAGCAAGACGAAATGGAAATTCTCACTGATGAGAAGAAAGTTAATATAATTGGCATCACTCAAACCTGGATGGACAAGTCACATGACTGGAATATTAAAATCACTAGTTATAGAGCTTGTTCTAGGTTAGAAGGGGAGGGTGGCACTACATTAATACAGTTAGTAGTTTTATTTAGTTATCAATAACTTGAGCCACAGCATCTTGATTGTAGGTGTAGCAACATATGACTACAAAGATCAGGAAGAAGTAGTGGCTGTGGCCTGTTACAGACCATAGAATCAAACCAGAGACCAGGATGAATTACTATTGAAACATTTGGCTAATGGGTGGGCAGAAAAATTGTGTTGTGGGGGAACTTCAATTTTGGCAGATACATGTGGGAGGTGTCATGCAGGCAGTAGTAAAATGTCCAACTTAACACTTTAAATAATTTTCTAACACAAAATATTGCACCTGAGTGAAACACCAGGTAACTATTTTAGACCTCGTTATGATAGAAAATGGGCAGCCACCAACTTCCAGTCCAGTGATTAATGCATCTAAGCACCAATGATCCTCATTATGTTCAGTATCAGCAACCAGCGGCCAGTCCCACCCACTGCTTCAAAAGGGAAATTTTTTCAAAACTGAGGAAAATTATGAACAAAATTGATTGGAAAGAATAAATTGAAACAGAAAAATGTGATTCTGAAAATTGGGAGTTCTTTAAAAAATTGAAATTCTTTATTAGATGACCAAAAAGCCATAATTTCACAATCAAGAAAGAGGGTACCTTTAGCTAAAAGCCCATCCTGCTCCAGTGGTAACAGCAGCAATTAGAAATAAAAAAAGCAATACATAAGAAATGAAAGCAAGGGGGAGAATAGATAGAAATATAAATGAGAAGTTGTGAAATATAGAAAATTGATAAGGTGTGAAGCTAAAGACCTCTGGGAAAAAAATCCATGGCTGGCAGGGTTAAGGACAAGAAGTATGTTAGGGACAAAAGAAATCCTATAAATGGTAGAGGCCCAGGTATAGCAAGAGATGTTAAAATTAAAAAGGCAGAAGTGTTCAATAAATTTCTGTTCTGTATTTAGAAAGAAGTAGGACGATGTTTTTATATCCCATAAGGATGATGAAGTACTTTCCAGTCCATTGGTACTCAGGTGGATAAAAACATCATCTACTAGGGCTAAACATTTTTAAAATCAGCAGGCCTGATAACTTGCAAGCAGGAGTCTTAAAAGAGTTGGCTGAGGAGATTTCTGGCCCGCAGATGTAAATTTTTAATAGATCTTGGCATACCAGCGACATTTCAGAAGATTGGAAGAGCGCTAATGTTGTGCCAATATTCAGAAAGAACAAATGGGATGACCCCAGTAAGTATAGGCCAGTTGTCTGGGATTGATGTCAGGCTAAAATAATGGAAAAGCTGATAGGGGATTCCATCAATATAGCATTAAAGGACAAGAATATAATTAATGCCAGTCAACATGGTTTTATGGAAAATAGGTCTTGTCCAACAAACCTGATTTCATTCTTTCATGCTTCACATTTACAGTCCTTTGTGGAAGTTATTTAAATACCTACATACTGTAACTTACATTTTAAAAGCTTATTCCATGTTCCACGAGTTCATGGTGACTGTGCACTTGCAAAAACCAAAACTAGTAGCATCAGGTAGTCATTCAAGTTTTGTTTTTTACCTTTGTTCTGTAAGGTAAATAATTTCCCCTCATGCATGTAAAATATTTGCCACCCTTTAAAAATCTGAAGCAGGAATATAATGCAGAAAGAAATCTACGCCTTAAATAGTTTGTAAGACAAGGCATCAGGCAGTTAAATCACTGACTGTGCCTTTACACATCTGATGTACATTTGTGAGCACCAGTGTGTTATTTGTTGATTAATCAGCCAGTCAAGAAAAAAGTAAAATTTCAAATGTCCAGAATCAGTTTGGGATGCTCCAGTTTAAAAGTCTACTTTATATTTACAAAAGGTTTGTTATTTTTTCCCTCTAAAGTGGTAGCAGACTGAAGCCTCGGGGTGCAAACTTCAACCCCATCACATCCTCTTTGCATTGCTCTGCTAGTGCAAATAGGCTGTCAATCTTGTTTACACAACTAGCAGAGGAATCCCCTGTTTTAGGCGGAATCTCCAGATGACAAAACCAGCCTAGCACGTTCTGACATCCCCCTCAAACCCTGGCAAAAGCTCTCTGGGGCTGTTGCAGCCAAGTTATAGTTAAAAGCAGCCCTATGGCTGCTCTCAATTACACCAGGATCAACCAGCCCCTTCAGAGCTCCTTCACCTCTGCTGCACCTAACAGAGACTGGGCAGAGGACTGAGCCTTCTGTGAGAAATAAATCCCCATTCCACTAGCGCAATTCATGACTAATGTTTAAACACATGGAAATCCTAGCGGCTGTTTTCTGTTGTTTAGTTAAGTGACATTTTAATTATGCACAAGAACTTAATGTCCGCACAGGCCTCAATGTGAACCACGGCCTTTTCCATTGACAGCTTGGTCCCCATGGACTTCATACACATTCACTGCAGATGTGAGGTAGTTTGCAACAGATGCTACATGGACAGCATGTACCAGGTAGCCAGAGTCAAAACTAGCCCATGAACCTTGCATGGCAGCAGGACAACTTTTATAAATAGCTAAGCAAAATGCAAATCTTCCCAAACACAAGGAAATCAGCAGCACTTAAAAACCCAACAATAAAAGCTAGGAAATAGCTTGAGGGACTGCCCCCTTCCAGCATGTCACTGGAAATGGGTCTCAAGATATGCGAGTACTAAAGTAATCTATGGTGACAGGAAGCTGAAGTCAAGTGCACGCAGCTAGCAAGTTTCAGGAATAAGTTAAAGGAGAGAACTGAAAATAAGTAAATAGCTATCACTCAGTTTTAATTTAATATTTTAAATAAGTGATATTTTCAAATCAATGGCAATTTAAAAGCTCCATCCAGGTTTTGGCCTTACTATTATAAAACTGGGTCAATACAGAAAAAAAACATGCTTAGCTACAAGCTAGCAAAAATACCACAACCCTATCCCAATTCAAACCCCACAATATTTGAATAGTACGTCTGCAGAGATATTTTAAACCTTTCCTAGATTCAGAGACTCCAGTACAGCTTGAGGACCTTTTTGCAATCACTTTAACATAAGGTGACCAGATGTCCCGTTTTTAAAGGGACAGTCCTGTTTTTGGGGACTTTTTCTTATATAGGCGCCTATTACCTCCCACCCCTGTCCCATTTTTCACAGTTGCTATCTGGTAACCCTACTTTAACATCAAGGATATTTGCATCTCATTATCCTAGCACCAGAAAGCTACTTTGTGAAACCCACAACATGTACTGAACCAGGCAGGTGAATTTTACTGACCTCACAGTAAAAGTTAACATACCAAAAATACTAAGGCAGTTTGCAAGTAGCTTCCAACTAGTCTCCCAAGGGTATCAAGATAAAGTCAAGTAGTAAACCTCTGGTGCCAGGGTGCCCAAGAAAAAAATAATGATATAAACTCTATAATAAGACAATGTTAAGATTAAAAGCCTTGCAATTTTTTTTAAACCAGTCTCTTGCAAATTTGCTTTCTTATTTGTAGGTTACTTATGTTTATATTCATTTAAAAATACCATCATTCGAAGGTTACCTCTGGTGAGAGGCCAAAATACAGGACAAAAATCACAAATTAACCCAACAGAAACATCAAGCCTTTATTACAATGAAGATAAATTATACCACAGAGGTCAGCTTGCTTCCACGGCCACTGCCTGTCACACTCACTGGCTGAGTGGAGAGACGCACTTCTGATAGATTTACTAACACCACAAGACACCCATTGGACACACCTGTAATTTGGGTTACAGGCATGTGAGCATTTTGATCCAACTGAATTGCTTGCTAGACTGATGTTGCTGAGAATGAATGGGCCAGGGTAACCAACTTCCTTATTAGGGAAGACAAATAATGCACTTGAAAAAAAAAAAAAAAAACGACTCTCGGCATAAAGCTGTCACCGCAAAAGGGAAATCAAATGACTTGTTTTTTCATCCACATTTTAAACATCTCACCAAAGTGGAAATGTATACCCTCAAGTCTATTTTCATTTGGATAAAGTGATTTTACATGCTAAATGATTGGCTGAACCCTTTTATTGGTAGTTGCAAGCATGGTGTCACAAAGCTTGAAAGCCAGCTTTTTAATAGGAGCAGGCCTAGCTCATGCTATCTGTTGTTATTGTTTGGATTTTGAACAAAGTTGATGGAGTATGAGCCAGTTGAGGAATCCTGTTTGACCTGGAAATTTTCTGTCGACAGGCCAAAGGGTCGAAGAACCAAGTTCCCAAGATCTTTCAGCTTACCTGAAATGCAAAATTAAAAAAAATATTAAACATATAACTCCAGCCTGGGTGTATAGGTGGGTTGAAAGATACAGACGCTCCCCGAGTTACGTAAACCCGATGTACACAAATCTGAGCTTACGGGGGGGAAAAACAGAACGCTTGCGTAAGTCGGGGAGCATCTGTACTGAATTCTCCATAGCTCCACAGGCTGGTTATACTGTCTGAGACAGATGCAGTAGAAATCTCCACAGCCCATTCAATCCTTAGCCTTTGAGACCAATACTTTTTTCCAATTATTGAGATGTAGTCACTTGTCCACTAGGAACTAAAAACAGACCAGCAAGCCAATTGCATATTGTGTCCCCAAGAGCCTGATTCTCAGACACTGGAGACATGGGGATTATATTTTAACTGGCTCTGTTTTCCCTTCCCAATCCTCAAGGCAAGACATTACTTTAGGGCTTGGCTACACTTGCAAGTTAGAGCGCATTAAAGCAGCCCCGGGCTCCCTAACTCCCCGATGTGTCCACACTGGCAAGGCATGTAGAGCGCCTGGACTCTGCAGCTGGAGCGCTCCTGGTAATCCACCTCCACAAGAAGCATAAAGCTTGCTGTGCCCGGCTGAAACACCCGGGCGTCAGTGTGGACGAGGTGTTGCATTACTGCGCTGTGATCAGAAAGATCCCATAATCCCCTGATTCCAGTGGCCACTCTTCTCATTGTTTTGAAATCGGCTGCAGGCATGCAGATATCCCCTTTCAAAGCTCCGTTTCTGACAGCTGGCATGCTTATCTGCTCCGGGACAAAGCAAACCATTACTGTGGAATGCTGCCGTTGTGGGTGTGTGGGTGTGTGTGAGGGGGAGGGATCTGCTGCTGTCTGAACTTACTAGACAGCATGCTGAGACACACTCAGCCCCCCAAAACACACTGTCTCTCCCCCCACATACATACAACACACTCCCTGTCACACTCCATCCCCCCCGATTGAAAAGCATGTTGCAGCCACTTGCACACTGGGATAGCTACCACAATGCACTGCTCATTGTGGCGTTGCAAGAGCTGCTAATGTGGCCACGCCAGTGCGCTTGCAGCTGACAGTGTAAACACACGGCAGCGTTTTCCCTGCTGCAGTCTCCAAAGGCCGGTTTAACTCCCAGCACTTTACATCTGCAAGTGTAGCCATGCCCTAAGACAGCAACAGCGAAGTGCTGCTCTCTCTCCAGCACTTCTATGTGGATTTAACTCTGATAACTGCACCATTTGTTGTTCCATTTCTGATCATTCTGAAAATTCTCAATTCCCACCTGGCTGTCAATTGAAACATCTTCAGTTTAGAAATAGGCTACATAAACATTCATTTAACTTTCTAACTAACCCCAGAGTGCACATAAATCAGTAAAACTGTGTAAATATACCCTTCTCAAAAACAGGTTTTGACAGTTCTCTCATTAGCTGGCAAACAGTGTAATTCCCTTGACTGGATTATGTTACACAGTGTTACTACAGTTAAATTATCCCTCTGGCCAATTAAGGAGCAGCATTAAACGATTTTGAAGAGAGTTCAATCCAGTCCTATTCTAACAAAGAAAATGGCCAAAATCAGAGGCCAATAGGACAATGGAAGGCGTAATAAAGCTCAGAAGACTTCATAAGGATCCTCAGATTTTCAAAAGGAACAGCCACAGACTTCAAACTCATATTTACTCCTTATTTGTGAACTATGATAAGAATGTACATGTTCTAGATAAGTATAGCCATGTGTAATGAACGAACGAAGAAAAGGGAACCTGGTCTGTACATACAAATGGATTTGCACATGCAGACTGAGAATTTAAGTTTCAGTGTATAACCGCTTACTGATCATTTTGTCTGTAAAAGCCTGGTATTTGGTCACGTAAGTAAGGACACGTAATTGCATTCCCACTGTTGAAAATAAGGCCCTCTGTAGCCAACTTTAAAAACAAACAAATGAACAGACAAAACTAACATCACCAGCTACTGTAACTGCAGTGCAGGTAGTAGAACAGTAGTGTAACAGGTATTATATTTGGTACCAAAGTTAATACAAACTAGGGGTTTCTCCTATTGATTTAGTACTAATTTTTCAAGAATTAATATGTTTTGACTTCAGATTCCTGAAACTATTAGTATAATTGGCACCTCAGAAAGATGGTGAATGTGTTTAAGGGCTTGATAGTATCTCCTGAAAGTTTTCTTTACGGACAACAGGTAAAATCAGGCAAAAAAAAAAAAAAAAAAAAAAAAGGATGAAATTAAACAGACAAAAGGGAACAATACCCAATACTGGCCTAGTAACACCAGGCAGAGCCACTGGAATGACGCTTAGACAGCTGCAGGATCAGCAGTAAGCCAGGCAGTTGATGTAGAAAGCTGGTTGGCTTTGAAGGAGATAAGAGGGCAAAGTCTATGCTGAATGATAAATGTAGACTGCTCCCCAGATAGCAAACAAGTTAAGTTTGAAGCCAGCGCTGGGTTTGGAGTAACAGGCTATTTACCCTCTTTAGAAGGGTTTTCTATCACTACATCTAATCATTATCAGCACAGCTTTCCAAACAGACAATGGACATTATTCCAGGAAAAATAGTAAGTGGTGGAACAAAGGAGTTGGGAAAAGAACCACTACTACTATTTTTATTCATGATCCTGTATTTAAGAAACTTACAAATACTGCCCACACCACTACTTGCCAAGAAGTGTACGGATTCAGACTCCATTTTTTTCAGCTAATACCAGTCATAAGAAACGT
This sequence comes from Emys orbicularis, assembly GCF_028017835.1. Lineage (NCBI taxonomy): Eukaryota > Metazoa > Chordata > Testudines > Emydidae > Emys > Emys orbicularis. The sequence continues at coordinate 90,692,450 of NC_088690.1, forward strand.
TCTGTTCTATGCTATTCAGGTTCTTCTTCACTCATAGAGAATATGGTTCATTACTATGCATGGAAGTTTAAAAGCATTCAAGATATGGCCAAGTATGGGATCTTGGAGTCTGATACTAGACTACCATGGACACCATATTTGGCTTCTTCTCTTCTGTTACAGAAAGGGGAACAAGCCTCTGCTTTTTAACATGTCCTGGAAAGAAGTCTTCTGCGCTAACTCCCTACTTTTCCCAAGCAGTGTAAACCTCATCTCTGCCACTTAAAAGTTCCTCACAACAACGTGCAAGACTTTGCCCAATAGTTAGGGCTTTACTATTGAGCCTGATTGTTACAGTGAAGCAGTAACTTCACAGAGTGCAGAGTTTGGCACCTAATGCATTTAGCATTTGTCAAAATCATCATATTAAAGGAGCCCATGATAGTGAACATTGCCTTGTCTGAGAAATGTTACTTTATCTTTGAATTTCCTAGGTTCTAACTTTAACTCCCATTCTTGGAAGGTAACACGCACACTCCACAAATACGCACCTGCAACCTTAACTTCCTCATCACACAGGTGAGTGCGTGGGGTGGTGGGGCATTTCTTAAACATACTTAAATATATCCCTTGCATCAAGGATGTGCAAGCTAGCCTGAGACAAGCTATTCTTATGCTGCACATTGCTAATAAGCAGCAAAGAGAAATTTGATAGCACTTTCAGTCCGAGCTCTCAGTTTGAGTACAACTTCTGCACATCGTTTCAAGACATCAGTAGCAATAAACTACAAAGGTCACGAATGTAATTGCTGGTGAATATGGAGCTCTGCAGGAGAGTACCCAGAGTAATTTCTGGAAACTGTTCAGATCTTCTTTCAGTTTCAATGAAAATGAAAGTTACCACCACTAGTCTTGTCACACTATCCCACTAACAATATTGGTCAGCAACCACAATGGTTTATTACTGTCTGTTTATCACAGTCTGTTTAAGCAGGCTTACATGCATAAGCAGACACTCTTCTAGATATATTTTGTTTAGCATGCTGCAAGTCAAGAGATCAGGCACAGATTTTACAAGGAGGGGAGTCAAAATAAGAACATACACAGACACCAAAATTATTCTCTCACTATGATTTAAGAACTATTGTACAAATTCATAGATTATGAACCCAGAAGGGGCCATTGTGACCACGTAGCCTGGCTTCCTGTATAACACAGGCCATGGAACTTCCCTGAATTAATTCCTGTTTGAACTAGAACATCTCTCTTTATTATATCTATGTCTGCTAGAACGAAGAGAAAATTTCGGTTCTTCATGTAGATATTTAAAGACTATGAACAAGTCGCCCTTAACCTTCTCTTTCTTAAGCGAAGTATATTGAGCTCCTGGAGTCCATCACTATAAGGCAAGTTTCCAATCCTTTAATCAATCTCATGGCTCTTCTCTGAATGCTCACCAATTTATCAATATCTTTCTTGAATTGTGGACACGAAGATTGGACACAGTGGTGGTCTCATCAGTCCCAAATACAGAGGTACCATAACCTCCCTACTCCTCAAGATTCCCCTGTTTATAACATCCAATGATCACATTAGCTCTTTTGTTAAATGACTTCACCACCTCTAAACGACAACAGTCTCATATTTTGCACTGTGCACAATGAAAATGATGTAGCAGCACACAGATCTAGGCAGGATCAGGGCCGCAGTGTGCTATGCACTGTACAAACACCTGATAGTACAAAGTAGCTCATGTATAGTACATTAGATCTCAAAATGCTTTACAAAGTAGGGAAGTATTATCTCTATTTTAAAGATGGGGAAATAGGTGGAAAGAGATGACGCAGCAAGACTATGACAGAGGTGGGAATAGGACTCCGATCTCCTGAGTTCCAATCAAGTGGAACTAAAAGGACTGCTGTATGCTATGACAGTATTTCAGATCAAATTAAATTCCATCTATAATAAACCAAAAATGCAGCACTGTTTCCACTGTGATTTAATCAATCTCAGAGGATTTAGGGTTTCGGGGGGGTGATGGGGAACAGAAAGGAAAGGTAAAGAAAGTCAGTTGCTTGAGCACATCTCCATTCCATGCAGTGGCTGGTCTTTCAGAAGTATAACTGAAGAAAATCATCATTACTTCTACATCTATCCTCCTATTTTCTATATAATTCAGATCTCAGTTCAAAAGGCTAATTCACTAGTGGATATTCCTTAAAGAATTTAGGAATTTAGGTCTTTGGAGATCAACATCAAAATTCTGCAGTCCTGGGATAACTATACTTATACAGAAACGATGCCAGTATTATCAGGCTTTCAGCTTATTTTATCCAGAAAGACCTAGTCTATATCAGAGTAGCTGGTTTTCAGGGCAATCTTTCCATTTAATTCAATTTTCCATCTGGATTAATTGAGACAAGGAGGTCAAGTGAATTGGCTAAGGTCACTCAGTGAGAGGCTCAGCTAGATTAGCTTCCTGGTACCAGGCCTTTGCTTTAACCCCACTAATGAACTATTAAGACAAGTAGTTTATAATTTACACTGCATCCTGAAAGCTTTTTGGTCATAGAACTTGGAAGTTCTTCATAGTGTCTATGTCATCAGGATAAATAGCTACTATTGTATTTGGAAACAAAGAATTGGTCATTGCTTAGCTTCAATCTTTTGGGTGAGCAGTGTCTTTGTCTAATAGTGGAAGAATCTTGGCATAGTTTGGATCTCTGGCACATTCTTGGAGCCAGTTGTAAACAATTTACGAATCATCCATGCACTGCAGCTGGCTCAGGAGCATGCAGATAAGTCCTGTGTCAGGAAACAGTGAAGGGCCTTTTCTAATCAGAGTTAGTGTGTTGGCTCTTTTCCGGTCAGACTGAAGCCAACAAACAGAAAATAACTCTCTTGGTATTCTTATTTGCAAGCTAAGCCATTTGTTTTGGAAGCCAGATGCTGTGTGATATATCTGATATTTCAAGCCCTCTCTCTCTAGAAATCTGCTCAATCATTTAAGCAGTAGTTGGGTCACAGTCCACTTTCAGATTTAGTCTTTTTGAGACATCCATAGCGGCCTCTTTTGTTGCTACTAATTTAAGTCTAAAATGAAGTGAAAGAAAGACTTACTTTTTCCAGGAACTCTGGCCCAGACACAGTTCCTTCTGCTTACAGCACATAAACCCATCATTGTAGCAGGACACTCCGCCCCCTCCCCCCCACTACTGGATTAAGGTTTGTATGTATCTCTCTCTCACACATGCGCACACGCACACAATCTCCTAAAGAATAACTGTGCTTGAAAACACAAGTGACTCAGCCACAAAGGGCATGGCTACACTTGCAGATGTAGAGCGCTTTGAGTTAAACCAGCCTTTGTAGAGCGCAGTAGGGAAAGCGCTGCAGTCTGTCCACTCTGGCAGCTTCAAGCGCACTGGCGTGGCCACATTTGCGGCACTTGCAGCGGCATTGGGAGTGTTGCATTATGGGCAGCTATCCCAGCATGCAAGTGACTGCAACATGCTTTTCAAATGGGAGGGATGGGGTGGAGTGTGACAGGGAGTGTGTTGTGTGTATGTGGGGGGAGAGAGAATGGGTTTTTGGGGGGCTGAGAGCATGTCAGCATGCTGTCTTGTAAGTTTAGACAGCAGCAGACCTCACCCTCACCCCCCGCCTCTCTCTCTCTCTCACACACAGCATTCCACAGTAATGGTTGCTTTGTCTCGGAGCCGGCTGTCAGAAATGGAGATTTCAGAGGCCATATCTGCATTCCTAGGCGAGTTCAAACAATGACAAGAGTGGCCACTTGACTTAAGGGGATTATGGGACGTTTCCGGAGGCCGATCAGAGCGCAGTAACGCAACACCTCATTCACACTGACGCCCGGGCGTTGTAGCCAAGGCGCAGCAAACGTTATTCCTCTCGCCGAGGTGGAGTACCAGCAGCGCTGTAGCCGTGGAGTCAGAGCGCTCTACGTGCCTTGCCAGTGTGGACGGGGAGTGAGCTAGGGCGCCCGGGGCTCCTTTATTGTGCTGTAACTCGCAAGTGTAGCCAAGCCCAAAGTGTTCTTACCTCTCAGCAGTCAAGTGCTTATTTGTCCTGGAGCAATGTCAGGTTCTCCTTTCAGAGAGTTAGTGTTTGCTCACATCAAGGTCATTTTGATGGACATCAGTCTTGACATTTTAAAAAGCATCATTCACACATACTCTACTGTGTCCACTCTCTACTTGGAGTTTAACCATAAGCATTTATTACACAATACATTATAGCTATTTACAGATTCCCCATTAATCTCTCAAATACTGCTGAAATCAACAAATGAGGCGTAGAAATGTGTGTAATCTATTATCATTCAGCTAGATGAAATTTAACTCCCCCTGGCAATCATGATCAGTAGACAGATACACAGGAGTATACTTTGTTAGTTTGTTTATGAACAGTTCTGATATTCATCACTATTGAGTCTTGTAATTCTTCTAATATGAATCTGCCAATGTTACCTGTTTTGTTTAGAAATCAAAAGATAAGCAGAATAGTGCTTTGAAATTTCTCCTGTTCCACATAGCAAACATAATATTAATGGATTTAAAAAAACAAGGCATATTAATTTGCACGATGAGTTTTCATCCGTGAGCAAACTACTGCATTTCTAACAACATAAGCGAACAAGTTAAAAAGAGCAGGGCAAGTCTGCTCCCCTCCCCCAGTCATGCGTTAAAAATGAAGCAAAAAGCAAGCTCACAACTGATGTAGATTTAGTTGCTGACTATTTCACATGATCTCACATTCTCCATACCTGTAATATCAGGGCTTAGCAGACTAGTCAGAACTTCATCAGAGCTTGCCTTCTAGCAGAAAGGAGCAATTTTCATTCTCTTAGGCACTAAATCTAATGAACGTTTGCTGATCTCATATAGCTGGCAAAAGAAGAGGTGCTGAGGAAAGCTTGTGAGAAAGGAGGTCAGGTGCTCTGTTTTGATAGGCTTTCCTACTGGTTAATAATGTGGTTATGCACTAAGCACACTTTGCAGTTTTCTGGTGTGCTCCCATGTATGCCCTTTACACAGAGGTATCCATTACTTTTTATACGATTTGACAAATTTAATGAACAGGAGGAGTTGGGTCAAATAGATTGGCCAACAGTGCAATCTATACAATACTGCCTGCAGATTGTATAGATAGTTTGATACTTCTCTTTTCTTTTTGTGGTACTACGCAGAAAACCTGTACTGCTACCACATAAACTGCAAACTGCTCAAAAAACAGCATTTAGCTCTTAAACTTCCAGTAAATAGGTGGGTTATGGTTATCATCAATGAATCAATCAAAAGAGAAGCAGCAAATAAAAACAAACTGAGATGGGTTACTGCATGTTCATGTCCTATGCAGTACAGTTGTAACTATGTCTGTCCCAGGGGTGAGGTAATATCTTTTATTGGACCAACTTCTGTTGGTGAGAGCGAAAGCTTGTCTCTCTCTCATCAACAAAAGTTGGTCCAATAAAAGACATTACCTCACCCACCTTGTCTCTCTAATGTTCATGTCCTGGCAATTTAAGTTAGGCATAAGGTGTTCACATTGAGGAAGTCAAAAGGAAATAAAAGTCATGCAAATATATTGTAGATCTGCAAAGATTTGCATAAGTTAAGCTTTTGCCATGTTTGTGAAATTGAAAAATAAGCAGAAGTTAGTTTCAAGTGATTATTCCAAACAGGCAAGAGGCAGCAGTCATCTGCAGAGGCTGTCTGGAAGCATGAAAATCATTTAATGTGAATGCCAGTCTTTAAGTAGTTCTACAGTAGTTTAAAGCTTTAAAGAGAAACAGGCATAGTCTGACACCAAAGTGGTTTTTATGTTCCCATCTTTATTGGGTCAGTGGTTTACTGCCACATGCACCAACAGGTTCACATGCAAAAATTCCCAGCCTGGCAATCCATAAGAAAAATCCAGGGAAAAATGTGTACACTGATTTATTTATACACAACTGATTAAGATGCTGTGGTTTTGCGCTCCTGGTACATTGTGCTGTAACAAGTTGTAGCAGTGGAATAAGAGTAAGCTGGAAACACTCTATGCAACACCTGGGAAAGGAGCAACTAACTCTACATATTAAAATGTTGAGGTTTGTTTATACCTACATGTAGCTTTCAAGACAAGGTGTTAGTTTGCTGATTTAAATCTATCCTTGGGGACAGAGTATATTTCTAACTAGAAGAATAAAAACCTAGGAAATTGATGTTACTGGTGGCTTTATCCATCTAAAGTGAGAATTCACTGTGGTGGACAGAATTTAATCTGTAAAACCACATGGAGAATCCCTACCAAAGAATGTGGTTAGCTGCTCTCCAGTACCCTGATCTTGCAGAGATTTAAGTGCATACTTAGTTTTTACAGGAAAAGGGGCTAAGTTGCCAAAGCTTTGAAGAGATGCACTAAATACATTGCACTCTCTTTGACAGCCCTTGAGAAGAGGACTGGGGCAGGGGCCTTCTCATTTCTAGCACGCAAGGTGATCTACCATGTACTCACTGTGTAAGTGCCCTAAGAAAAGTGGTGAAGAAAACAGTTGTCAAAGTAGCTACAAATATGAGAAATTTTCAATCCCTAAAATAATGAAAAGCTTAAATTTAAAAAGTTATTTTTAAAAAAGGACCAAAGCTCTTTTGTTGATGCATAATGTATGTTTGACAGGCAGAGCAAAGAGTCATGAAAACTAATTTATGTTTCAGACAGATGAGGATTGGCTGGGTGAGATTTGATGTAGCTAAGTCTACTGCGCTTAAGAATAGGACTGTCTTGCAACAAGTGAAAGAGCTTGAGCCTAGAAAGCACATACAGGAGGAAGGGGCTTCAGGTCCCCCTCTAATTTCATACTCACTAATTGTAGTAACACTTATCTATCCGGAGTAACTCTGAAAAGTCAGGGTATCTTGTGTACACATTTTAAGTGTATGACTGCAGCACATCCTTCAAATGGCCATGCCTCAAGACTCCTATTCCCAGCTGGGGTACAAGGAACTTTACTGTGAAGTGGCAAGTTCAGGGGACTAGCCTGATCAAAAATCAGTATTCCAAATTTAGTTTTTAACTCTCCTATTGTGCCTATGTATTACAAGGATTCTCCAAACATATCTGCTGCAATAGTGATTGCAAATGGAACAAATAAAATAATACTTACGTGTTACAGAGTACTATTCATGACACAAGACACTATGTCAAGCTCACAGTTTGTCAAGCCCTAAGACTACTATACTATTGCGGATGATACCAAACTGGGAGGGATTGCAACTGCTTTGGAGGACAGGGTCATAATTCAAAATGATCTGGACAAATTGGAGAAATGGTCTGAGTTAAACAGGATGAAGTTTAACAAAGACAAATGCAAAGTGCTCCACTTAGGAAGAAAAAAAATCAGTTGCACACATACAGAATGGGAAGAGACTGTCTAGGAAGGAGTACGGCAGAAAGGGATCTAGGGGTTATAGTGGACCACAAGCTAGATATGAGTCAACAGTGTGATGCTGTTGCAAAAAAAGCAAACATGATTCTGGGATGTATTAACAGGTGTGTTGTGAGCAAGACACGAGAAGTCATTCTTCCGCTCTACTCTGCTCTGGTTAGGCCTCAGCTGGAGTATTGTGTCCAGTTCTGGGCACCGCATTTCAAGAAAGATGTGGAGAAAGTGGAAAGGGTCCAGAGAAGAGCAACAAGAATGATTAAAGGTCTTGAGAACATGACCTATGAAGGAAGGCTGAAAGAATTGGGTTTGTTTAGTTTGGAAAAGAGAAGACTGAGAGGGGACATGATAGCAGTTTTCAGGTATTTAAAAGGGTGTCATAAGGAGGAGGGAGAAAACTTGTTCACCTTAGCCTCTAAGGATAGAACAAGAAGCAATGGGTTTAAACTGCAGCAAGGGAGGTCTAGGTTGGACATTAGGAAAAAGTTCCTAACTGTCAGGGTGGTTAAACACTGGAATAAATTGCCTACGGAGGTTGTGGAATCTCCATCTCTGGAGATATTTAAGAGCAGGTTAGATAAATGTCTATCAGGGATGGTCTAGACAGTATTTGGTCCTGCCATGCGGGCAGGGGACTGGACTCGATGACCTCTCGAGGTCCCTTCCAGTCCTAGAATCTATGAATCTATGAATCAAATCAGCGTCTCTTGCACAAGTAAATTTACTGCATGTAGGGTTGGATGCCTCACCACATCTCCCAGGAATCCAGTCAGCACTTGGCTGCGTACATCCATGCAGCTGTATATGACTGCTGATGGACTTAAGTCATTGCTCAGCTCTGAGACTAGGGACTCTACTCCTCATTTGGAGGTAAAACTCCCAACAAAGGACCAGAGTCTGATCTCGGTTACACCAGTTTAAATCCAAAAGCCAAAACTTCACTGGATTTAGTGAGATCAGATGTGGCCTGAAGTCTACTCTCTGCGCAGGATAGGGCTTATAATGATGGCTTATGTTGCTAAGTCTATTGTTTTAACACAGCCTCAGATGATTAGCAATGAAATCTTTCTGCCATCAGTACCATTAGCAATAATTCTGACAGAAAAACAAGTCCCAAAAAGCTCCAGAGACCTTTTTCACAGATAGATATCTAACTTACTATACTCGAACCTAACCCCAAATCCTGAAAGCAAATATCTTCCTTCTCGAATTATCCACCGTTGTAATTTATTTAGATCAGCACCACACTTTATATTTTATTGATAAATGTTTTCAGCCTCTTACAAATATGGCTGATGAAACTGGTGATGTGCAGCAGCTCTAGAAATCCTTATTATGTGCAACTTCACTTAAGCCTACTGGGAATAGACAAGTACAGAGCGGGAGTAGCTTGAGGACTCAGCTTTCAGCCTCACTGCTCTACAGAGAAGAGTTCAATTTAAGAAAACACTGACTTCAGCAGCAGCTCTTGAAACAATCCTTCCTTCCTAATTTTTTCAGGGATTACACAGTCACACAGCGCACAAGACAGATGGAATGTTTTTACCCAGGCTCTTACTAGATTAGTCAAAGGATAGGGGCCACTTTAAAAAAAAAAAATCACACATGTATGAGAACTTTTTAGCTACTATTGTCAATCTGAGGCTGTCTAACCAGATTAGTAAAAAATTGTTTCTAGATTTTTCAGTCTGTTTTGTGCATTCAACGGCACTGTGTATAGTCAGTTTCAGTTTGTGCCCTGTGTGATCACTTGCCCTTTTATGTATGCATCTTCCAAACAACATTAATAATAAAAGGAGAGAGGATTTTTTATAAAAATAATAAAATAAGGAAAATAAAATTATAAAAGCACCAAAAGTGTCTGGACAACTCTGGCAGGGGCATAGTGCCTACCAACTGCTACCACCTTATTTTCAAACCGACTAGATTTCAATTGACAGTATCCTTTAAATACAAGAGAAAATGCAATATTTGGGCTGCTGAAAATTGCATCCAATATTCTAATTACTATTTTTAAAAAAGTATTCTAAGCATCCAATTTTCATCTGTGTTGAGCCAGGGAACTAGACTTCATACAAGAAGATTACTTACACTCATGAATACCACATTTGAAAACCAATCATACTTGACCAATGTGTACTAAAATAATAATTCTATTTTTTGTGTGTGTGCCATTTCCTTATTTCTGATAATTGCATGCAGGTGCTCAGACACTGCAATCACAGGGGCATATAATTACTTAGGATCTGATTAAATCAATGAGATGACTGTTTTCCCTGAACAATTTCATTAACAGTATCCTTTGGCATAGATTTATCTGAGAGGCAGCATGGTCCAACGGATAGAGCATTGGGTTGGAAGTCAGGAGACTGTTCTATTTCCAGAGAGCTTAATGACCTGCTGTGATGCTTTGGGTAAGTCACTTCACCTTTGTGCCTCAGTTTTCCCATGTGTAAAATGGGGATATTGATATTTACCCGCCTATTTGAGATCCTCGGAGATCTATGGATGGAAACTGTCACAGAGCCAAGTACTTTCTCCCAGCCATTCTTTTATGCACAACAGATTCAGAGATGCATAGGCACTAGAGCTGGCAAAACAGCTTTGTTTGAAAAATTGACACAAAACTGCCTCTAAGAAAAAAATGTGTCCCTGCCAAATTTGTTTTTGAAATTTTCCAGTTTAACAAAAATGGAAAAATGCAGTTACACTGCATTGGCTCTATGACATTGGGGCACTGGGCAGCTATGTGCCCCAACTCCCCGCACCCATAACACCTATAATTGCTTCTAGTCACTCCCCTATCACGTGGGTTAGGGGGTTTAGTCCCAGGGTTCTCCCCACTTAGGCCTTCCTCTTCCTTCTGGGTTCCTGACTGGTTTTTGACCTCCCTCTTCTTCCATCTAGGACTTCCTGGGGGTTTGGCCACCCGACCCGCCGCAGTCGGGGTCGAGTGTTTGATTCGTGAGGGGCCTTCCTTGGGTAGTTGGGTTAATTCCCTGGCTGTCATCCATCTTTCCACCAATGTGATCATTTCATCGTAGGTAGATGGATCATTCTGGCATACCCATTTGCGGAGATCTGGTGGCAGTCCCCGCATGTAATGGTCTATGACCAAAATCTCCTCTGGGCTGCATGCCTCAGGCCATAACCACTTCCGAGCGAGGTGTATGAGGTCGAATAGTTGGGACCTTGGAGGTTTGTTCTCCCTGTATTTCCAGTCCTGGAACCTCTGGGCCTGTACCGCTATCGTCACCCCGGATCGTGCTAGGATCTCTGCCCTCAGCCGGGAATAGTCAGCGGCATCCTCAGTGGGCAGATCAAAGTAGGCCTTCTGGGCCTCTCCGTACAAAAAAGGGGCGAGAATGCTGGCCCACTGCTCCAGGGGCCACGCCTCACGCTGAGCAGTCCTTTCAAATGAGAGGAGATACGTCTCTATATCATCGTCTGCCGTCATCTTTGGCAGACAACTGGTGGCCCTCAGGGTTCACGTCCCATTGGACCCCCAGGCCTGGGTGGTGAGGATCTTCAGTTGGTCCACAACCTCGTGCAGGAAGGCTCGAGCTTGGGTCGCCTGGCTCATTAATAATTGGTTGGTTTCCTGCTGTAACCTCATGGACTCCTGTTGCCCCATCGCCTGAGCCCGGGTTGCCTCCTGCTGGGCTGCTGTGGCTTGCACCAGTGCTCTCACCACCTCCTCCATGGTGGTACAAACAAAAACCCAAAACCCCAGTGCATTTTTTTTTTAAGTAAAAACCTCTTTGTTCCGCCACGCTGTGAACAATCACGATCCCACCCCTGACACCAGTTGTGGCAGAGCTCTGACTTTGTCCCCATGGGTCCTGCGCTTCTAGGCGGTATATGCTAGCCTCAGTGGCTCTCTGTGACCCTCCACGTAGCCCTTCTCTCTCTAGGGCCAGGGTTACAGTCTACTGAGCCCTTTTCATCATAAGCCAGCAAGGAGGTTGGTGAGAGAATTCCCACAGTCTCTGTTGTCCCTAGGGCTTGTTTTAGAACAGTTTAGCCTCCTGTCCTGACAGGGGCCTGACTTCCCCTCCCAGGAGGTGTTCCTGTAGTGGTGGGTTGAGGGGAACCCGGGCCCGCCCTCTACTCCGGGTTCCGGCCCAGGGACCCTAATAGTAGCAGCTGTTGGCAGCCAACCTTTCACTGCCAGAGTTGCTACATTTCCCTGGGCCACTTCCCCACAGCTCTCCTGCTTCTCCCTTACCTTAGGGCTCCCTTATTAATAACTTGAGGGTGTCTTCATTGACCAGTCCTTCAGCCGCACTTCCTCTCCTCTGGCTCCCTGGCTCTCCTCTGCCTGACTGGAGTGAGCCCTTTTTATAGTATCAGTGGGGCCTTAATTAGAGTCAGGTGGTCACATTAGCTTAGTGGCCTCACCTGACTCTTTGCAGGTTAATTGGAGTCAGATGTTCTCATTAGCCTGGAGCAGCCCCTGCTCTGGTCAGTCAGGGAACAGAAAACTGTTAATCCAGTGGCCAGTATATCTGCCTTCTGCTATACCCAACTGGCCTGGGTCTATCACAGTGTGGAAAATACTTCACATTTTTGGACCAGCTGGAATATGCACTTTACAAACAAGATTTGGGTAATTTTAAAAATGTCATCCCATTAGGAAACTGGTAGAAATAGTCTTTTAGGTCTGAAGGGAAAGGAAATTTGGTATTTTTATAGTCCCTTGTTCACATTTATCTTCAGAGTTTGGTATAAAAGAAAACTGACGTTCTTTACGCAGAGGAGACTGAGTTCTTTTCTAGCAGGACAGGTCAGAAGTGTGACACGTCGGCAGCCCTATGAGGTGAAAGACTGCATGACAGAGCTACGTGTAGCACAAGCAAGGAAGAGATTCACTTTTCACAAGTACTAAAAATTTAATTTTTTCTTGTTGAGTGTCTTGGACAGTTGCTTATTTAATTCCTCAATAATGGTTTCAGCAAGGCAATTTCTAGCAGCAGAGTTTTCCATGACTGGGGAGGAGGGAGAGGAGAGAACCGAAAAAAACAAAACAAGCCCCTCTCCCCAAAACAGACATCTAGTAAGATTTTTTCCCCCATTTAAACAACAAGTGCTTTGGGAGACTTGCCCACTTTTGTCTGCAAAGAATTTTACCTAGTCATGCAGTTTTGTTATTTCTACAAAACTTGTCATAAATTTTACTATGCATACAAATTATATGCATGAATTACTTACCTAACATTTCTGACTTTAATCTTTCATTCCGCTCTTCAATCTGTCTAGGTAATCGCTGAAAGAGTATAAGAGAAGACCAGATTCAGAAGGATGCTTTTGGCAATCTTGTCAGATAAACGTATATACTGTATTTTGCATACACATAGCCAGGACATAGACCCACTACTTATGGTCTAAAAGAAATGCAGATGTTAAACAAAGACGCTTTCATCTTGTTTAGAAACCTAACGTCTGCCCTATTAGATAGGGGGAAAAGTGCAATGTTCATTTATAAATCATTTTTCATTTCTATGTTAAGGCAGTGAGATGGTGCCTATTTGTTTTCTAGTATTTTAACTGAAAAGCAAATAGAATTAAAAAAAAAAAGACAGAATAAAAATCTATTTTTAGCTACATCTCCAGCGTGGTATTTATTAGTCTTAATAAAAGAGACTATAAAAAGCCAACTGCAAGCAGGCACCATGTTTAAGTTATGAACACAGACATATTAGGGGTGTGTGTGTGTGTGTGTGTGTGTGTGTGTGTGTGTGTGTGTGTGAGAGAGAGAGAGAGAGAGAGAGAGAGAGGGGAGATTGCTGGGAATCTGGGTCATTTACATGAGATTGTAGAGAACTTCCATTTTATGAAACATTAGAAAATTTCAGATGCTGCTTTTGCCAATGTTCTTTAAATTTGCTATTTATGAACCTCAGGATCTCTTGTTTTAATGAAGAAGCACCTTGTTATGCAAGACATGACACAACCAAATCTGAGAGATGACAGAATGTTAGAGATCAAGGACTCTATCCTGCACGTTCCTCCATGGTGGAGGGGAACTCCAGCACCCATGTGAAGCCCCACTGTGCAGGATCTGGGTCCTAGTTACATACTCTTCTTGCCATTGGTGCAATCCTCAACAATAAAAGCTTGCAAGTTTATTTTAAAACAAGTATATTAGACAATTTTACACACAGTCTTAAATGTCTCTAGCAGTTAAGGATTTCTTTAAATTATGCCTAAAACAGTTGCTAAGCGATCAAGTCAGCTCACACCCTTATAGTGCATTCTACGAGCTCTTGCCAGATGAATACCATGAAAATATAAATGAGAATTTTGTTTCATTGTAAGTGTATACAGTACTTCACCAAGACAGAATTAAGGGATTCAATTTACCACTTTAGTAAAGAAAACGAGGAACAGTCTAATGTACATTGATTCATAGAACCATCACTGTTGGATACATTTTAATTTTGTTATAACAATGTAGTATGGAATACATCCATTCATTGTACATCACATATATATTCCAAGGGTTTTTTCTTGATATTTTTCTGTTGGGCTCATCAGCTTATAACTGAGCATTTGAGGGAGTAATTCTATGCATTGAAGAACTGCAATCACAGCTCTTAATGCTAGCAGCTCTTCTTGCTGGAGACAGACCTATGAAGGAGGAGAGATAGAATAGCTCCAGCGGTAGCCTCCACAGATGCATAAATAACAATCACTGCTTATGATAACAGGGGAGGAATTCACTTCCCACCTGCTCCTGGAACTCTAGAGATCACCTTTATACATATAATTCACTTTTCAGGGGGGATAAGTGAAAACAGCCCCTTCCCTGCAAGTATAAACAGGAGTTGGGAGTGAGTGAATGGGGTATTCGGAGGTAGTGGAATCTCAGTTTCAGCAAAGGGCGGAGATACCAGGTAGGAGGGAGGGTACAGAGTGTTCCAGATTCCCCTAACTATAGGTAGTAGGTTCCATGCATAGTTGTAATATGTCATTAGCAATTCCCTCACCTAGGTAAGCATAGTAGATCCCTAATACTAGCTTTGACATAGACTTAGTTTATTAAGAATCCATATGACATAATGATTCTGCAGCCACAGAGATGAGTGCACAAGAACATCTACAGTAACAAAAGTTGCTATTTATACGCTATTATAAAATTATCAGAACATGTTTTAAAAGATCCAGACCTCTCCAGTTAGAACCTGGCACAGCACATTTGAACTGTCGGAGAATTTTGTGTTTTGTTGGTCTGGATTATTTCTATACACCACCACCATAAAAAACTCTGAAAATAGGGTTACAGTTTCAAAATGCTGGATTTTAAATTATTCTTTTCTTGTAACAGTTTGCTTCTGAAGTTGGATCAAGAACTAGAACTGAAGTTTGCTTCCTTTGTTACATTCTATAACTTAAAGCCTTTCTGAGCCATTATATGTAGGTTTGCTATCCTGACATTCTTTTTATATCTCTCTATAAATAAATATTTATTTATAACAAAGAAAGAAGCTCCTGTAGAGAGAGAGACACTTTTAAAGATTTCTTTGCAGACTGGTAAAAACATGAGATTACAAATAGCATTGGATTGTTTGTTCTGTTTTTGTTTGTTTTGCTTTTAAAAGAATGTCCTTGAAAACTCTAGCTGCCTTTACTGTGCTGTATTAGAGACTTGGCAGGTATGTGGGGGCAAAGATGCCCCTCTGAGTTTCCACCATTACTGCACACATGGAAGAGTGTCTTGCTATGCCAGAGCTTCAATACTAATGAGAAAAAAATAGGCTTAAAAAAAAATCAGAAAAACTGCAGCAGAGAGAAGTCTGTTAGGGTATGGAATAGACTCATTTTCTAGAAGCCCCATTGCTCATTTACAGCTAGATCAGACAGCTGTGCAGGATAATGCACCAAAAACTAGCCAGAAAGGCTTTTCAACAGATATCCTCCAGGGAGTGGCTCCCAAAGAGGAATGCAAAAACCTAAACTCCCTTCCCGCCCCTCAATGATACTGATCCCCACTGAACTAGTTATTTCTGCTAAAGTGAGTAGCAGTGTTAATGAAAGACCCAATGTTAACATTAAAGTGTGCCACTGCAGTGGTGTGTAGACAAGCCCTCAGTATCTTGCAGTACTGCAAATTGGACTAAAGTAAGATAGGTGACAGAACAGGGTATGTAGGCATCACTTAACTTCTCTTTACTTCCTAACTACAAAAATAAGGATAATTATCCAACATTTAAAGCACTTTTGAAAGCTACACATCAAAGAGAGCACTGTGCCCATCCCTGACCAGTACAAGGTGTTGAGTGTCTCATGCAGTCAGGTTCTATGGGCATTACGTACATTTTCACTGGCAAAGGTCTTTTGTGATTCTGAAACTCACATTAGATTGGTTTTGCAGACAGTACATTAGTAATGAGAACCAATTTCTATGGCCTAGTTTACACTTAAAAGTTTTCCTGGCATAGTTATGGTGGTTAGGAGTTTTATTTTTTTCTCAAGTCACCCCCCTACCTGACATAGCTATTCCAGCAAAAGCCCCACTGTAGATGCAGTTATACCAACAAGAGGCGGTCCTTGGGGCAGTATAGCTTATTTTATTCAGGGAACTGGTTTAAGCAATACCGGCAAAAGCATTCTTTAGCTAGTATAAACTGCATCACCGCTAGCTGCTAAACCAGCAAACCCTTTCTAGTGTAGGCAAGACCTGTGACCATTTAAATAAGAGAATTTTCAACCAGCCAAAAAGCCTTCTTTCTTTTTTTGGTAACATACAGTTAAATTTAGCATTAATGATGGCCAATGGTTCACCAACCCTGGTCTGTGGAACACTTGTGGTGGTCTATTGCCACCTGGCTAGTTATATGGCTCCTCTCTGTTTTCAGCTGAGAAACTGCATCTTGATTCATTAGGAGGGCTTTTGACAGACCCACATGACACACTCATAAGCAAACTAGGGAAATGCAACCTAGATAAAATTACTATCAATGTGGGTTCACTACTCAGAGTAGTTCATCAATGGTTTGCTGCCAAACTGTGTGGGTGTATCTACTGGTATCCCATAATGATCAGTCCTGGGTCCAGGTCATTAATGACTTGGATAATGGAGTGGAGAGAGTGCTTATAAAGTTTGCAGATGAAAACCAAGATGGGAGGGGTTGCAGGCACTGTGAAGGAATGGATTAGAATTCAGAACGACCTTGACAAGGTGGAGAATTGGTCTGAAATAAACTACAGACAAATGAAAAACCAAATACACACCTAGCCAGTTATTCCCCAATTTGTAGTTAGTAATACTGCCGAAGAGGATCTGGGGGTTATAGAGGATTACAAATTGAATATGAGTCAGCAATGTGAAGCAGTTGTAAAAGGCTATATGATTCTGGAGTGTATTTAACAGGAGTGGGTCGTGTTAAACACAGGAGGTAATTGTCCGGCTCTACTTGGCACTGGTCAGGCCTCAGCTAGAGTACTGTATCCAATTCTGGGTGACTTACTTGAGGAAAGATGCGGACAAATTGGAGACAGTCCCGAGAAGAGCAACAAAAACAATAAAAGGTTTAGAAAAGCTAACCTACGAGGAAAAGTTAATGAAGCTGGGTATGTTTAGTATCAAGAAAAGAAGACTGAATCTGGGACCTAATAATAGTCTCAAACAGGTTAAGGTCTGTTATGAACAGGACTGTGATCAGTTCTCCATGTCCACTGAACGTTGGACAAGTAGCAATGGGCTTAATCTGCAGCAAGAAAGATTTATGTTAGAAAGTTTTTCCTAATATTTATCTGTAAGGGTAATTAAGCTCTGGAAGCAGCTGCCAAGAGACTGTGTGAAATCACCATCATTGGAAGTTTTTAAGGATAGGTTGGACGAACACCTGTCAGGGATGGTTTCAGTTTACTTGGTCCTGCCTCATCACAGGGGGCTGGGCTTGATGACTTCTTGAGGTCTCTTCCACCCCTACATTTCTATGATTCTGTCATTAAGATGCATTTAGATACACCTTATATGCTTTCTTAATATTACTTTCCCATATAACCAACTGCAGTAGGTATCACACAGAGAGGTTATACAATTTTGAAGGGGAAGTGGTCTACAGAGTCTTGAATGGAAGAAGCGTCCATGAAACGTTCTATAGAGATGTGGTGTACTATATCAGAGTTTGAGAAACTTTGCTATCGCACATTAAGTTTTTGCACAGATTATGTTTTATAATAAGCTGTCTTACCAGGAAACCAGAACTGCAGTATGTACCAGACATTAAATCAGTGAAATGCAGACACTTTAGAGAAGTAAAATACCCCAATATACCCTACATTGCAAGAAGAGTGAAGGGCTGCACAAAAACTAGGAAAGACCTTGCTAAAAAGAGAACAAGTACAATAAGAGCAAGGATGAAAAAGGGATGAAAAGAAGAGAGTATGTATTATAGGAACACACATGTAGTTTAGGGAATATGGTGCTAAAATATAGGATATGCTAGAAGCTACAGAAAGTAAAAGAACCACTGCTTTCTCAATGAAGGTCACCAGAATTTTTAACTGAATTATTAGATTAAGAAGTTATGGCTTCAGCGAAGAGGAAATGATAAACAAGGATAATAACATATTTACGCATGTATTTCTAGAACATAATAGCCCCAGCACATCTGTTACATATGAAAATAATGATGTGTGACAAGCTTGTCAATTCACTAGGCTGTTGCCAAGAGCTGTGTGCTTAGGAAGGTATTCTGTCCTCATCTAGACATATGCAACTTACATTAGCATTAATGGGAGTTATATATACACATATCAGTGGCAGAAGAAAGTCCTACTTAATGATACAGCCCTGAAAAAAGTAGTTTCAGTTATGGTTTCAGGCCAAGGTTCTCTCTGGTTGTTTCCAGTGCTACTCCTATAGCAGCATAATGCGTTTTGAACAGAAAATGAAATTTATTTTAAGTTATACAGTGCCAAATTAGAACATTAAAATTACTTAAATTGATGCCCAAAGTGTTATTACATCAAATCGAACTATACAGAAGTCTAAGTTTAAGCAGTTTTTAAAACCATCAGCAGGTTTTAAAATGTAAGACCATTCAATTATATGATCAAAATGTTCAAATTTGGAGCCTACAGTTATTAATAGTGCTGGACAAATACACGAAGACATGCGTACAAAAACAGTCCCTGCCCCAAGGAGCCTGCAATTGACACAAAAAGGGTAGGAGAGGAAACAGGCACAGAAAGGTCATGCGGCAGGTCAATGACAGAGCTGGCATTAGAATTCAGGTCTCCTCATTCCCAGTCCAGTGTCCTATCCACTAGATCAAACTGCCTTTCAGTTACAGTTTTAGAACTAAAGATGGACACAAAGGGGCTTCAATAGAGCTACACCAATTCACATGAAGTGATCTTCTCCATAACAGGGAGTTAGTATTTTGAATTCAGTGCTAGACCTACATGTTCAAAATTTGGGGTAGGTGCAGGTCATTACTGAAAGCCTCAAAAAAAGATTCAGCTCACATTCTTCTTTTTCCCTGGGAAGGTGTGACTGAGCCCTATGTTAATGTTAAGTGCATTTTTTTAAATAAATTTAAAAAAGTTTAAACATCTGACCCTAAAATTAAGTTCTTAAGTCTTGACCTAACTGACCTAACTCAGCGCCTCCACTTTGCTACCTAGGGAGCCCTACCACTTCACTACTTTAAGACTGGGGCCCCAGCTTCAGCACTCCTTTCTCCCCCCACACTGGCTTCTTCAGTAGATCCCAATAAGCTTGAGCTTGGGCCCCTACTGGAGATTTATCCTCTTGAGAGCTATACAACCAGCAGATATTTGCTGTGACACAGGACAACCTTTTCAAAGCAAAACATTATTAGTCAACTGGAATACAATAGTTAGGGCTATTGGGTTCAAAGGATAAATCAAAGCCAGAACGTGCATCTCACGTAACTTGCCAGCTTTCCCTTGTTTAGTTAGGTCGGTGCCGCTTTGTCCAGGCCTGCAAAGCAAATTATATGCTTGCTGCAAAATGTCCCTAGCCTTCTCGAACCAATCCCGGACTGAAAACCTATGTTCTACCATGCTGGAACATCATTCTCTTCCATGTCTCGTAACACCTCAGTCTTGTGTCGTAGATTCCAGTCATGCTATTTTCACGTGTACTCTCCTTCCCCTCCCCTGCTCTGTGTTGCAGGTAGGAGGTGATTGTTGTCAGACAGTCCACTTGGCTGGCAATCATTAAAGTTAATGGTCCAGTTGTTGGTCTTCCACTGTATCTCCAAGATTGCCAGCATGTGAATGAAGCTGTTCTTGATAGTCCATTCATACCAATCCCGACATGTCTATGTGACACACCCAATCACTTCATCACTTTTACCCTTCACAACAAGCAATATGTATGGGGAAACTGAGTCACATACTTTTTAATAAAAATACAGAAATTTCCCACATTCTCCACAACATATCAAAAGGTAACTTCAGTAAACAATGCATATAAAATAGAATCAAGTATCCCCAGCAAGAGGAAAACAAGGAATGTTTGAGAACTGCAAACAACCAACATAAAAAAAGTATTATGTATTATATAGGAAAAAAAGGATATTGAAGAGAACATGGATAATGCCCAAGGAAAATACCTCAGGCCAGACTACAGACTGGGCGCTCTTTTTGTTTTACATCCATATTAACTGCAGTTTTATTTCAAGTACTGAAGTAGCTGGATTTTTAGTGGGGTGGAGCACTTGCAGCTAGCTCCCATTGCAGTTGATTGAAGCTATAGGTGATCATCTCAACTTAAAATATGGTTACTTAAATTTAGGTGCCTAAATATGGCTTTAGATGCCCAATTTTAGGCATTTTGAACATTTTGTCCATTCTCCTTTAACTAGTAATCAAAAGTAGTTTCAACCCATACACCCATGCTGTTCATAATAGTCACAGGAACGTGCATATCATTTTATAAGCAGATCATCAAAACTAATACTAGAACTCAGAAACAATATAAATGAATCAGCATTCCCACTTACACAAAAACAAACCCATAAACCACAATCCCAAGGGCTAGAGAACATGCTGTAATGAAAAAAATTATGCAACGATGAAGAGGCACTTTTAAAAATACCACCCAATGCTCCTCTTAGAAATGGACAGCTGCTTGTGGGTATGAGCGAAGGGCCTCCAAAACCCAGAATTCAAAAACAAACAGCTCCAATTTTGTAGAGGGCAATCATCTCTGAGCAGTTTTTGGGAGCTACCTTCCCCTGGCAGTATGCTCCCTTAAGGGCTCTACTGTCCCTTCACATGGCCTTGACAGAAGCATGAACTAACTTCCACCTGAAGAGCCAGTGTGCGATGGAATGCACCCCTGTAATCACACCTACACACTATTATAATAATCTTTGTATAAAATATGCCTTGTAAGGTATTATTTGATACCTTACAATAATAATGGTTAATAATATAATGGTGGAATGTATAAATTACATGTACAGTTTTGAATTCTCCCTGAATGATGCTGGTGGCACATGTTCAAACCCACGTAGCCCCAATTAGGCAGAACTGCTTACGCAGGTCTCAAAAGGAATGTGTGTTTACCTCAATTTACATACAAGTTGTAAACAGAATCCTCAGACAGCGAGGGGGGAAGGCAGGAGATAAAGAAAAGCCGCATTCCAGCAAACAGGTAAAAAGAAACATCATGGAACTTTGTTCACCACATGTCATCATGTTGTCTTCTTTACTGTTTTAATAAACTCTGCTTTGAGTGGTAACCTTCAGGAAAATGCATCTCAAA
This sequence comes from Emys orbicularis, assembly GCF_028017835.1. Classification (NCBI taxonomy): domain Eukaryota; kingdom Metazoa; phylum Chordata; order Testudines; family Emydidae; genus Emys; species Emys orbicularis. Next base: position 90,713,626 of record NC_088690.1, read on the forward strand.
GTGGGACTGGACTAGAAAAGTGAGGGGGTAAAAGCACTCCAAGTTCTCTCTCCGTCTCTTTCACCTCAGAGGACAAAAGAACACAGGCCATTGGTCCTTGGGAGCAGATCCTCACCTGAAACTTGGCCAGCAATGCTACTGGAAACCTGAGGTAAGAACTTCACTTTGAACCAAGTCTACTTTGTTAAGTTTAGAAAGCATTTTATCTGCATTTCTCTTGTAACTTCAATGCCTCATTACTTGTACTCGCTTAAAACCTCTCCTTGTAGTTAAATAAATTTGTTTTATTCTTTAATCAAAACTAATCCAGTGTTGTGAACTGTGTGGGTAACTCCATTTAAAGTGGCAAACTATTGTATCTTGATCCCTTTACAAGGGCAACAGACCTAATATCTGGACGGCCAAGGAGAGGGCGGGACAATGCAAAAAAGACACATTTTTGTGGAAAATACCCAGGACTAGGAGCATATTGGGGTCACCCTGCAAGCAATAACCAAGGCTGGTGGAAGCAGCAGGCTGTGCTGACAGGCTGCTGCGGTCAGAACTGCTGGACCAGGACTGGAGCTGTACACAGACATGCTGGGTGTGACCTGCATGCTGGCAGTCTGTTTGTGAGCAACCCAAGTTGGAAGCTACAATAGCAAAGCATTGCAAGGCACCCAAAGTTGCACGGCAGGGGTGACACAGCCCCTCACTGGTCTGGACTGCTCTGCGGAATGTCACACAGTGGAAAATACAAGCAGCCTCCGAGAGGAGCAGTCAGAGTACCTATCCCTTCCTGCCTCCCCGGACATTGTACAGACTGTTTCTAATCTATCAAATCCACCACCACTTTTCACACTAAGAATTAAAGTGCCAAATACCATCAGAAAAGCACTTCCGCTGGCATTTCACACAAATAGCTGCTTAAAACCTGGAATCAACTGTCCATGGCAGTGACTAAATCCCCATCGACTAGGGACTGTATACAGGTCAGATTTGGGTTCCAGGGAGTTTTAAGGGTTTACCTTTATTCTTCCAATCCATACTGTCCAAAAACCAAAGAAAACATTCTGAGTACTTATTTACACCAGTGGATATGACAAAAGATTCTTTCAAGGTACCTTCAATCCCACAGCTATTTGTAACATTAATTGAAGAGGACATGGGATTTAGTACTAAACTGCACACCTCATTTTGCTCACTAATGAAGAAAGCAGCTAGATCAGGAGGTGCTTCTGTTTATGACCACAAGATTACATTCCATTAAAATGAGAGGACATGCTCTTGGATGTAAATAGCAAGCTTAAACTGCTATTAGCAAAGGTAACTCAAAAGTTTTCAGAAACAAACCACTCAAGATTTTGAACGATCTTTTAGGTCTGCCTCAATCAGAGTTATCAGTTTAGCTACAAGCCTATTTTCTGGTGTCCTCAAAAATTACATGATCAAGACAAAAGTGAAATTATTATTTTGAATTTCAGTTATTTATGTCCATCTCCTTCAGAAAAAAGAAAAGTGTGTTGTAGAGATGTTTGGCCAGAGTCACTATTCAGAAGAATGATTACAGTATAATACCTATGTCTTACAGTATAATAATACCTAGGTCTTACAGTATAGTGCTTTTCATAAATTCCAGCCCACTGAAGAACTAGCAAAAGCAGTGTTATTGTGCGCCTTTTTTCTGATCTACCAATTCCTTCCATCCCAGATGCCTTTGCACATTACTTCTGCAAGAGTGTGGAGGTGGTGTGGGATGAGATTTCCATTCCAGGGCCAGGGGCTCAAGTGCATGGTGCATACTACACACGCCCCGCCCCTGAACACTTGCTTGGCACATATATAGGTGTAACAACAAGTCAGAATTTGAATCAAGATTTTTTAGCTATTTATCTGAATATTATATTGTACAGAGCATACGCTGAAGGGAATCTGATTGTAGAAGCACATATGAACATTCACTTTCAGCTTCATTTCTGACAATTAACATAAGCCTCAATGTTATCCTGCCATGGTTCCTCACGGGAACATTATAAATTATTGCTCATTTTAGGGAAAGAATAAAAATTAAACATCAAACAGAACAAAGATAACAAAGGACTATAGTGTATGAGTGATAAACTGGGTGGGGTGGCTGTTTAACAACAAGTAAAGCATACTTACACATGGTTATTATAGGCCAAGCACCTGCAGGCAGGAACACCCATGTTTACTTTCACCCATTTATAAAGGTTAAACAGTTCCATACTATGTAGATATAAAATTGTTACAATTCTTCATGACCTTTTTTTTTAAAAAAAATATAATGTCATGGGAGAGGGGAAGGGAGGGTGTGAGAAGGCACGAGGAGAGAAACCCAATCAATTTTCAGAACCAAAGACAAAATTTAGTTGTAACTTTACTATTAATACCAACATTAGTCAACTGAACAGTTGAGATCCTGAGTGAACAAGGATATACATCTGGCTATCATGAATATAACGTGATCTGAGATTTAAGCCTGCTTGCATCACTAGTGAGAGTTAAGTTGAGCTCAGTGAGTGACGCAGCTTGCATAAGTAGTATCAATGCATTGCATATGTAAATTTTATGGTCAGTCCTAAGTATGGTGTAAATGCTTACCATGCAAGCTTCTCTCGCGTGATGTACTGATGGATCTTTTTCTAGGACTGTTTTATAATCCTCCAGGGCTTCATCTAGTTTTTCTGTTTTTTCATATAGTTCTGCTCTCCTCAGCAGAGCCCTGATATAGTTAGGATCTAGTTCGATTGCTGGAAAATTAAAACAGAGTGGTATGTTTTAATGGAATGTTTCTACACCCCCTTACATTAATGGTTAAGTGAAAACATATATCTTGAAGTTAATTTATTTTGTTATTTATTAAAATCAAGCATAGTACCAGTTTAATATAAGATATATCTTAATGGGGGTCGGGGGCGGAGGATGGGACTATATTCTGCATTTGCAAGGGAAAGACTCAAAGAGGATTCTTTGCATCTCCACGGCCGTGTCTACAGGGGAGGTTTAATTCAGAGTTTTTGCATATTAACTGGTATTGGATAGCATGCAATAACTGCATACATATGGCCAACTGTTTTCAGATTCAGTACAGATTAATGTGTCTACATGGCCGCATGGACTTTATGCAAAGTAAGTGTGCAGAATTCTGGGCAGGTATCCCATGGTGCTTTGCCTCACTGCTGTGCTCCATGCATCCTGGAACTTTTCTCACTGCACATGTGGGATACATAGCAGAAGAAGTCAGAGGAAGGGACCAGGACTTGGGGTATTATTTATATTACACATAGTAATTATTCTGGACACTTCAGATATAATTTGCAGAGTACCATAAAGCCAATATAGTACAAATACAGGATCTAGAAGATAAAAGGATATCACTTTTAGACAGACGAGATGCAGAGGTTGAATTTATGTTCATCTAATGGTGTAAGTCAAAAGTAACTCCACTGAAGTGCTTCTGAATCTACACTGATAACAGATCAAATCTGGTTCAGTACCTATAAGTGAATGCTTGGACTGTTTCTAGAAATTACGAAAGAAGCACTTGTGGCACCTTAGAGACTAACAAATTTAATTGGGCATAAGCTTTCGTGGGCTAGAACATCTGATGAAGTGGGTTCTAGCCCATGAAAGCTTATGCCCAAATAAATTTGTTAGTCTCTAAGGTACCACAAGGACTCCTCGTCGTTTTTGCTGATACAGACTAACACGGCTACTACTCTGAAAGAAGCATGTTGATTCAATGTATGCTTTTTCATCTCCCTATTCTCTTGACAGACACAACCATGATTACCGGTGCAGCTGGGACAGAATGCTAAACAGTTAGCTTCTGTACAACAGTAACCTGCTAATAAACAAGCTCTCAAGACATTCCTCCACCCAGTTTTCAACATAGGAAAAAGCACCTTTTAAAAAACAAACAAACAAAAAAACCCCAAAAACTAAAATAATTCTTAATGCAAGCAATGCAGCCCAAAATATTCTAGCCAAACATAGCCTGTTTCTTCTTTTTAGAGGGACAAGGACAATGCTGCAGTCAGCAAGATGCAGGTCGTTGTGAATTGCATTGCTATGCTCTAAGTGTTGCATTGCAGCTTGTGAGCCAAGCCCTTAGAGACTGTCAAATGATGGTAACGTTTAAATCTTGTAACGCTGCACAGCTGATTGATTTTCTTTCAGCCAGTACAAAATTAGTAGCAGCATTTAAAAAAAAAAAAAAAAAAACAGGAAGAGGAAGAAAGCAAAGTGGAACAAGCCAGTTAAATGTTGCTACTTTCAAAAAGGCAAGAATACTAGTAACACTTACAAAAAAATGCTTACTGTATAAGCAGTGATGGCACTCAGCTACTGAATTAGTTCTCCATTTGGTAAGGCTGGACTTTTGTCCCAGCTGTTATAAAGAGTATAACACACATCCAGGACCAGACATCTGGGGATTTACATGGGGATGAGTTGGTGGATGCAACAGTACACAGCTGAACAGATTTCATCAAGAGATAAAACTAGGCAGCATGGGAATCAGAGAGCACGAGGTCAGCAATAACGTAAAAGACTTAGACAAAGGGATTTGGTGCCTTTCATTCCAAGGAACCACATAATTCCTTGCACTTCAAGGTTAAAACTCTTCAGATTTGGAGAGCTGGGTTGGCTTTACAAGAGTAGCTGCAGGAGAAAGGGCAGCTTCTATAATAAGATTTTGCTACTATCACACTGCAAACACCACTCTTATTTGCAGTGGAGAAACAGGACATTTCAGGTAGTAAAAGCCTGACAGTCATTTTATAAAGTTAATCCAAGATACTTGCCCCTATCACCATGACCTCCCTCTGAGTTCTTTTAAAAATAAATAAATAAATAAATAAATAAATGCCTTGCCAAAAATTGCAGCCCTACTGAGTGGCATGATTAATGCACCAATGACATTGCGCCACAGCAGCACGTTCAGAATCAGGAAAAAGGATCGTACCTTTGCTGCAGTCACTTAGGGCAGCTTCTGTCTTGTCCTAAAACCAAATCAATAATGTTAAGTTTGTTTACCCCATTTCTAGTGATATAACTGAATACATACTTATAAGTGCCAGTTGGGAATGAATACTTTTGTAGAGACCCATTAAAAGCCTTAAATTACATTAGCAATATGCTAGAGATGTCTAAGCCAGAAAGAGGCCAGCTTTCCATGACAGCAGCTGGGGTCAGAGTCATGTGACTACATACTCATCTAATTTGCAATCAGCAGCTCACACAAGGCAGTGTGCAAAAGGCTGAGTCACTCATGCAGGCCTCTACTCCACTGAAATGTCTACTGCACTTCTCTCCACCTACTGGGATCTGGTCCAGTTGCTTGAGGGGTTAGTGCTGAAGCCATAGGCCAGGGGTAGGCAACCTATGGCATGCATGCCAAAGGCCGCACGTGAGCTGATTTTCAGTGGCACTCACACTGCCTGGGTCCTGGCCACCGGTCCGGGGGGCTCTGCATTTTAATTTAATTTTAAATTAAGCATCTTAAACATTTTAAAAACCTTATTTACTTTACATACAACAATAGTTTATTTATATATTATAGACTTATAGAAAAAGATAATCTAAAAACGTTTAAATGTATTACTGGCACGCGAAACCTTAAATTAGAGTGACTAAATGAAGACTCGGCACAGCACTTCTGAAAGGTTGCCGACCCCTGCCATAGGCCAACACTTCCCCCATACTCCCAACTCAGTCCCTGTCCATGTGTGCTGATCCACTTGACAGCAGATTGCTGTCTTTAACAAAGAGCAATGCAGGAGACACCTTGCAGTGGAAGAGACTAGATTTTAGTGCACATGTGCTCTGCCTTAACTTGCAATGGAAGATGAGAGGGTTTCTGGCTGTATTGGAATGACGGCAGATAAAAAGTTTAAGAAACAAACATCTTATTTTCATCCAAAATAACTGGAGTAACAGAGAACAAAGTCTGAGAAAGAGATATACAATGCAGGAGAAGGATGGCTTCTAAACAGTGTTTTTTCCATAAGGCACCAGCTGGTCTTTCAAGAAATGTCTGATTAAAATATCTGTTGTAGTGCTGAGTAAACGTATCTGTAGCAGGCATAAATTAAAAAAGACTGACAAGTTATTGTGGAAGCCCCTTAAAACAAGGATACTCTAGATCTCCAGGGCATGGTGTTAGCCTAACCAAAAGCCATTATTCTGTTAGGAGTAGGGTTGCCAGGCATCTGGTTTTCAACCAGAATGCCCAGTTGAAAAGGGACCCTGGTGGCACTGGGCTGTTAAAAGTCCGGCCAGCGGCACAGCGGAGGCCCAGGGCTAAGGCAGGCTCCCTGCCTGTGCTAGCTCTGCATGGCTCCCGGAAGCAGCTGCCAGGTCCTTGCGGTCCCATGGCACAAGTGCTAGCTCCACAAGGCCCATTGGCTGGGAACCGCGACTTATGGGAGCTGTGCGGGTAGCGTCTGTGGGCATGGGGGCAGTGTGCGGAGCCTCCCTGGCCACCCATGTGCCTAGAGGCTGCAGGGACCTGGCAGCCGCTTCCTGGAACTGCAGTAAGCACTGCCAGGAGCCCACACCCCAACCCCCTACCCCAGCCCAGAGCCCCCTCCTGCACCCCAAAACCCTCATCCCCAGCCTAGAGCCTTCAACCCCCTTCCACACCCCAACCCTCTGCCCCAGCCCGGTGAAAGTGAGTGAGGGTGGGGGAAGAGCAAGCGACAGAAGGAGGGGAGGTGGAGCGAGCAGGGATGGGGCCTCAGAAGGGGTGGGAGTTTGGTTTTGTGCCATTAGAAAGTTGGCAACCCTAATAAGGAGACATCATACTAATTGTTCATCTCCAACTCATTTATTTCCCTTGTACACTTTGGCAATTACTGGATTAGTTCTCCAGTGACATGGATTTTTAACATCTGGATTGTGAGGATATTTTGCTGTTTATAAATATGCTCAGATAGCATTCATGTTGGAGAGGCTATTGCAGCAGCTGCTAGAGAGAATCTCATTTTATTCTCTGCTCTAATAGTCTGGTAGTATAAAAAGTCTAGGTGGTTCTACCTGAGCAAAAATGGTCAGCTGACTTTCTGGCACTTAATATCAGCTATAGGACAGAGTACACTAATATTAGAGACTGTCACAATGTTTTCTATCCCCAATTCTATCCCTGCATGTTGGACGGTCATGCAAGTTTTCTTCAGGTATTGTAAATAACTGGTGTGGGGGTGGAGAGGAAGGAGGGAGAAAAACATGTGTCTATTCAGAATACATTTAAAAAGCAACAGAAGGAGAAATTGCTTTCTACTCCTAAATTCTTGATTCCACCTCTTAAGCAGTCAGAGGTTATTTATCAACATACACGTGGCCTGTATAAAAACAGTGTTGAAAACTGTATAAGCTTTTCTATGACACATGGTATTCAAGTGCCTTAGACAATTAATTTAGACCAGGGGTTGGCATCCTTTTAGAAGTGGTGTGCCACGTCTTCATTTATTCACTCTAATTTAAGGTTTCACGTGCCAGTAATACATTTTAATGTTTTTAGAAGGTCTCTTTCTATAAGTCTATAATATATAACTAAACTATTGTTGTATGTAAAATAAATAAGGTATTTTAAAATATTTCAGAAGCTTCATTTAAAATTAAATTAAAATGCAGAGCCCCCTGGACCGGTGGCCAGGACCCGGGCAGTGTGAGTGCCACTGAAAATCAGCTCACGTGCCGCCTTCGGCACGCGTGCCATAGGTTGCCTACCCCTGATTTAGACCCACAACTTCCCTGTGAAGCAGGGAAGTATTGCTGAATGCTCACTGTTACGTCCTGCTCCAGTTCCCACTGAGGTCAATGGCATAATTCTCAGGCCTAAATGGGAGCCGGATAAGGTACTAAGGAGTTGTCCTGGCTGGCTCCTCACTCATCTCCATTACCCTCTTTTTCACCACAGTTCTGCAGCAATTTTGGTGGCACATTTATTGTGATGAAGACCATCATACCCACACCACAACTTTTAACTGATTTAAAAAAAAAAACTGGATAGAGGCACAGTTCCCTTGACTGGTTACAAATTATACAGTTGATTTGGTTCCCCACAACAGATTTTCTCCCAACAGCTATGTTTGTCTCCACAGCTACCATGCTGCTTAACAGTGTATCAGTGCATTCTGGTAATATCTGGACAGCTACCCCATAGTGACTAAGCAGGGGATAGAGCAATGGCTCTCAACCTTTCCAAACTACTGTACCCTTTTCAAGCGTCTGATTTGTCTTGTGTAGCCCCATGTTTAGCCTCACTTAGAAACTACTTGCTCACAAAATCAGACATAAAAATACAAGTGTCACAGCATACAGTTACTAAAAAGATTGCTACAAATAAGAAAGCTAGCATAGAATCTTAAAATAAATCAATATAAATATTGTACTTCTATATACTATACCAGTGGTTCTCAACCTCTTTGCAATGTGTTACCTGGGCCACAGGTTGAGAACCACAGCATGGTCTCCCCCAACCCACCCCCGACCCAAGTGCCTCACACCCAGAGACCCCTCCACAGAGTGGGTCCAGGAGTGGAGCCCTGGGTGGAGGGCCAGCCGGCAGGGCAGCTCCCGGATCCTCACCCGCCGCAGCTGTGCGCTAATTGGGCTGCATGTGGCCGTGCGTTGAGAACTGCTGTACTATACACTGAAATGTAGCAGTATAAACAAGTCATAGTTTGTATGAAAAATTTTAGTTTGTACTGACTTCTCTAGTACTTTTTATGTAGCTAGTTGTAAAACCAGGCAAATATCTAGATGAGTTGATGTATCTACCCCCAGAACACCTCTGTATCCCTGGCTGTATGCATGTACCTCTGGTTGAGAACCACTGGGAGAGAGGACATACACAAAAAGCAGAAGCAGTAGCATATGAGGCAGTGTGCTCTAGTCTGTCCTACCACACAGACAGCAGAGACAAAAGAGAATCAGCCAGACTGGTTGATAAAAGCATGGTTAGGAAGTCCTGCCCATGTCATAACGCACTGAACTGGTTACTTGAAGACAATCATATGACAATTTAGGCCTCTAGCAGGGCCAAAACATGGACCTACCAAAGTTACTAAACAAGAAGTAACCAGGTGGTGTGGAGACACTAGCCATGTTTAGAGACAGCCATGCCCACAACTGGTTATAAACTCAGTTAAGAGTTGTAGCATGGACAGAAGTGCCTACAGAAGACTCAACTCCAACCAGTGGGATCAACTGCATTTTTCAAATCAGTTCCCCCCCACCACCTGCCCCAAATCTCCACCAGTATTTCAACTGAGATGAACAACAACAACAAAAAGTCAGTGAATAATAAAACCTGGAAACTATGGCTTAATTCCTTCAAGCTCATTCATTGACTCTTGTATATTCACAATACTCAGAAAGTACATTCACCTGTTTCATTCTTGCAGCAGCTCTGTTTGAAAAGAAAACAGACCTGTCTTTTTGGTAGCAGGCTGGGCAAACCTGTACAGCTTTTGTATAGGAGTCTTCTGCTTCCCCATATTCTGAAGATTGAAGAGGAAAAAAAAAAAAACAACAACAACATTCATTGCATTTGCCAGTAGAATTAGTGAGAGCCACATAGCTTAAACACTCTGGAAAACCATATTCCTCAATATCTGAAGCAACATCAGTTTTATAACAAAAGCAAGACTCAGCCTTGGTCTACACTACGAGTTTAGGTCGAATTTAGCAGCGTTGCATCGATTTAACCCTGCACCCGTCCACACAACTAAGCCGTTTTTTTCGACTTAAAGGGCTCTTAAAATCGATTTCTGTACTCCGCCGCCGACGAGGGGATTAGCGCTGAAATCGACCTTGCCGGGTCGAATCTGGGGTAGTGTGGTCGCAATTTGACGGTATTGGCCAATGGGTGCTCCATTGTGACCGCTCTGGACAGCACTCTCAACTCAGATGCACTGGCCAGGTAGACAGGAAAAGGCCCACGAACTTCTGAATCTCATTTCCTGTTTGGCCAGCGTGGCAATCTGCAGGTGAGTGCAGATCTCATCAGCAGAGGTGACCATGATGGAGTCCCAGAATCGCAAAAGAGCTCCAGCATGGACCGAACAGGAGGTACGGGATCTGATCGCTGTATGGGGGAGACGAATCCGTGCTATCAGAACTCCGTTCCAAAAGACGAAATGCCCAAAAATTTGAAAAAAAATCTCCAAGGGCATGAAGGACAGAGGCTATAACAGGGACCCGCAGCAGTGCCGAGGGAGGGTTGACTGACGACATGGCTTACAGAGAATTAAAATCAACAACGGGGGTGGGTTTGCATCAAGGAGAAACACACATAACTGTCACACAGAATGGCCCCCTTAAGGATTGAACTCAAAATCCTGGGTATAGCAGGCCAATGCTCAAACCACTGAGCTATCCCTCCCCCCACTATTCCAAGCAGAACTGAATCTCCATTAAACTTTTCAAGGTGCCCCTGACAGACCTCACCAAAATGATTGTCGGACGTTGATTTCACGGAGGGAGGGAGGGGGGAGCAAATGAATACAAAACAAATCTGGTCTCTTTCTTGTTTTGATCCACTCCATCTCTCTTATACATCTTAGGCTGGCAGCAGACGGTGCAGTACGATTGCTAGCCATCGTTGTCTCCTGGCCTCTAGCCAGAAGACGGTGCAGTACGACTGCAGGCAGGACTGAATCTCCAGGAGACGAAACTTAAAGAGAATGACCTGGAGTCACTCCCATTTATGTCCAGGCACCCCTGACAGACCTCACCGAGGTCTGCCAGGAGCACCCATGTCTGCCCAGGCACCCCTGACCAACCTCACCGAGGTCGGCTAAAAGAGCACCCAGGAGACGCCAACGATGGCTACCAATCGTAATGCACCGTCTACTGCCAAAAGGCAATGAGCTTCTGCTGTGTAGCAATGCATTACCATGTCTGCCAGCACCTAGGAGATGTACGGTGACGGTGAGCTGAGCGGGCTCCATGCTTGCCGTGGTATGGCATCTGCACAGGTAACCCAGGAAAAAAAAAAAAGGCGAGAAATGATTGTTTGCCGTTGCTTTCACAGAGGGAGGGAGGGACGGGGGGCCTGACGACATGTACCCAGAACCACCCGCGACAATGTTTTTGTCCATCAGGCATTGGGATCTCAACCCAGAATTCCAATGGGCGGCGGAGACTGCGGGAACTGTGGGATAGCTACCCACAGTGCAACGCTCCGGAAGTCGACGCTAGCCTCGGTACTGTGGACACACTCCGCCGAGTTAATGGTCTTAAGTGGGGACACACACAATTGACTGTATAAAATCGATTTCTAAAAAAATCGACTTTAGTTGAAGCCAGCCTAGCACTGATCTGAAAAATCATGACATGACATCAGTACCTCCTCTCAGAACCTAGGGAGGAATCCTGACATGATGAGAGATGCTAAACCTCTTTAAAGAACAGTTCTTCTCTAGATCATACCTTGAAGATACACCCATATCCAAGCTTAATACAGCAAAGGGTAAGTGAAGGAAGGAGATACTTGTTATTAATCACGGTCAGATTTTCAAAAAGTAAAGGACCCAGCAGGCTGATTTTTCTCCCCTCCTGTGTATTCCAGCAATAAGTTTTCCTTACACATTATATCACAAAGTTTCAATCATCCATTATAGAAAGCTCTCTCTAGTGAGCTGTCTTGGAGGCAAGTATCCATTTCTGTGGGATCATTACTCTAATAAGTATATTAATGATACTTTCCTTTGGTGTGCATTGCACCAAGTACTTTTTAGCACTTGGTCTCTAGCATTTATTGTTGTCGATTAGATCTCCCTCCTCCCCTTTGGTTGCTGATGGTTTTGTGGGAGGGGAAAAGAGACCCAAGGGTGATGGAAAATATATCTACCTTAAGGTTTGCCACAGTATCTAATTGCTGATTTAAGTATTAACTAATTTCAGAATTTATTATGTTAAAAGAACATTAACCCACCTCCTTTCTTAAACTGCTCGTTTCCTTTCTCCTTTAACGTTGTGCTCTCCTTTCTTCTTTTCTGCAACAGATCAGAGAATTTCAGTGTCTCACTGGATTTAACTGAAATGAACAAGTAGGTCAGCTAGTTCTGCATTACTATGAAAGAAAATCAGAATGAAAAGTAACCAGGAGAATACAGACAACACCTTTGTAGCTGTCAAACAGTTAATTTACTATTATACATATTGGGTGTATCATCACACTGGATAGGGGCATAAAGGGCTCTGATTTATAAACTAACATATATATAAGGGATATTTTAAAAATAATTTTTTTATGAATGTTTGCATTTTGGCATTTACTGTTTGCTTCTTCTTTTGGAACAATAGTACCTTTCCAGTGCCATTTAATTTCATTCCATTCAAACTGGCTACATAAGATCTGTCTAGTCAGTGAAGTCCTGCAAGTTATTATTTGAGACATCCTGTCCAAGAAGTTTATCATCAGCTGGCTGTGAACCCTGATGAGGAGGGTCTAAGATTGATGGGATGCAAAAAGTGTACTTCCAATGCAGCAGAGACAACAGACTAGTCCAAATGTGATACTGTTATCTTGGAATAGATTTATTATGCAGAAGGATTGGTTAACAGAACATTCTTTTTTCTCCAGCGAAAGTAATGTAGATGTCAGGCACTACAAGCAGCTAGAGGCTGAAAAACGGGTCACTGGCACAAATAAATGGGCTTACTAAGGGAAGAAATACACATTTTCTCCTTGCTGTATCTCTTAGCATTGCTCACAGATGACTAAACAACCAGCCATCAAACCCAAAGGCTGGGAGAAGGTTCCATTAGATAGTGAAAATTGCAGGGGTGTGTTTTCAACCACAAATATCTTAACAGCACTGCTGGCATAAGTGATGTTGGCAAATACAGAAGGATGTCACCAAGCCATCTCCAAATGATCACTAAGGAATACTTGGCACACAAATATAGCTCATGGAAATAAAAACAAAATGTCATAGGGTAAGAGTACAAGGGACCTGAGATTCAAGAGACAAAGTGCAGCTCCTTATTTCTGTGGCAAGTGATCATTTTGACCATTGATTTCTCACTCTCATGTGCGCGCGCGCGCACACAGAGTGTTCAAATTTAAAGCTTATAAATTATAGCTCATTGAGCGATTAAAAAGCCAACACTGGGGAAAGGAGCAGTTTCCTTCCCTGCAGATTGTGTAAATCAAGGATTAATGCAATTATCTATATCACACAGAACATCTCCTTGGAAACAGCTAAATATAGTAGTCTGTGTGGAAAGCTGCATTGTTTCACAGTTGTGACAAGAAGCAGACTCAAACCCAATACAAAGAGAGGGGTTCTTTCTACTGTCTGCTTTGCCCTGGGAAAATAGTTCTCCCAACCACAGACACCACAATGATAATCCAGAAACCACAATAGTTTTCACAGAGCAGACTTCAGGGAACACCATACAATTTTCACATCACAAATAAGTTCATACTCCAGAATCTTGTTCTGATCTTTGGATACATGCTCAGGTACCACAAAAAAACCCCAACAACTCATCCATTCATCATTGGATGAAGTGTGCTCCACAGCGTTCTACTCTACCATTTACAAACCCCATGCATGGTGAGATGCTATAGGCATTGGATTATGAGCAAAGACCTCCATTGTCTTCAAAAGTCCATAATGGAGAAAAGCCAGTTATACATAAGGCCTTATGCAACACTCCAGCATGAAGGCAAAGAGAACATGTGGGCACTTAAATAAAGTGAGTAAGTTGGCACATAAGTGTATAAATGCCTTTTCTACATTCAGGAGTTGGCTGGCCTATTTAGACAGCTACATTTGAAGGCTGAGCCCACTCTTAGGGGAATGCTAATGGAACAGCAGCCCCTGCAAGGTCACTTCCTGATGTATGGATGTTGCATAGAAGAGAAATGTATATTCTTTACTGGTACATGCTTCTTGAGGAGAACAATACAAAAACAAATAGATTTTACAACAGTGAACAAAATATTCAAGTACCAGTATGCAACAAGCTAGCGGTGTTTGCCTCTAAACCTCACTGTTAGGAGGCGATGACCCTACTGGAAAACATGAAGCTGTAAGCTTCCTGCTTTTTACACTGTACTTCCAGCTCAGATGGGTAACAACTGCAAAGTGACTGGTCATCACTTCACTGTGATTATATGAGAACTGTTTTGTGACCCACCAATTTTATTTCCATTATAAGTGGAAAAAAAATTGTAAGGTGACTTGTCCTTGGGACAAATTTTGCAGAATGTCACCCCACTGCCTTATTTTCAGAGTGAGATTTAAGTAGCTGCAGGGCAGATTGCCTGTTCTTCAATCAGTGACAGAAGTGGGTCAGAATGGACTTTCAAAATGCTCTATTGGGAAGGGGGGAGGGTGAGAGAAACTAATCTTGACACCTTGTTTTCCCTGAGGCTTTATTAATATGTTCATTGAATCAAGTATAACTGTTCTGACTTACACTTCATTATATGGTGCTATTCATAAGAGAAATCCAAAGGTCCATTTTCTGCAGTGTAAAAGCCTATGAACAGGGAAATTATGAGCCAGAATAATAATTCTGTGTCAGGAATTTGCCAGTGTCAGGAATTTGCTTTTTGGATGCATGAACTGACTGAAATTTAAAAGAAAAAGCCTAGTGAATATATTAAGTTAAATGCAGTTACTTCTTACAAACTAATCAAGTGATACCTTAATGTTAAGTATGGTCAAAAAGATCCTGATTAAGAGAGGTTTATGAAAATGGGAACTGAAAAAGTAGTTATTGTTAGAGTTTTAAAGGAATTAGAATCACAGGTTAAATCGGTCTGGCAATCAGCAAGAGAGACCGAAGATTAAAGACCAACCCAGAGTAATGGGGAAAAAGTCATCTTGGCCTCCTGACAATAGAGTATAAGCCCAAGAGAAAAACCATCATGTAGTCATATGAACTCTGCTACTTTGTCAAGAAAAAAAAATATCAAAAGTTAAAAATGAAGGCAAAGTAAGCTCGTCTGCTATTGAAAGAAAACAACCTATGCTTCTTTACTTTTTATTCTGCAAGTGATCAGCTTTATAAAAATGCATGAGAAGCTAAATCCCTACATTCATCCTTCAGCTGTCACAGTTAATAGACACCTGCACTGCTAGCCTACAATACTCCCCATTCAGCAACACTCCCCCCACCTCAACTCCTCTGGCTTTCTCTTATAGATTTTATTCGATGGATTGATTTAGCCTTAATGGTGTACTTTACTTAGATCCATTTTTGCCAAAGGCACAAGAAGAGCATGTGCTCTCCCTCTTCTTCTCTGAGGCTATTTGTACAATGTGAAAATGCATCTCTGGGTCTTATACACTCTCTGGTAAGGTCACTAAGTAGCAATTGCTTACACTGAATGAGGTTCTATCACCAAAGGGTGCATAACAAAGTCACTTACGTCGTTAAGGAAATATAAATTTCTCAGCCTCAAATTCCATTTCCTGATTGTAAATCAGTATTTAGCAGCTGTCTGCTTCCCCCTGCAGTCTTATAAAGTCATTGCTACATCATGAATCCTAGCATCTGAGTTTCACCTTAGGAGTATGGTACTCAGGTCAATCCCAAGACTTACTGCAGTTATCAGCAATAAGAATTGTTACACTGACAACTCTGGAGGCATGTGCCCTCCATTTATTAACAGAACAGATATATTAAGTATCTTCTCACAGCCCTATCACTGGTCACAATCCAAGCGTGAGAGGATGAGCTCAGTCTCCATCATGCCCATTAAATCCTTGGCTTCTCTGTTGACAGAGACAATCAGAGTGCCAGTTAGTGTGAAATGCAGGAGTGATGAAGCAAACCTGCAGAGCTGTAAAGTTTCCAAAAGGGAGTACAGTAGCCACTTCACATCAGCATACAAGAGTTATAGACGAAGTTTCTTACTTTTGTGTGCAGAGTGTCTCAAGTTGGTAGAAACTGTACTTTCCAGAGAAGTGAAAACAAAAAACCAACTGAAAAATAAGACTAAATAAGTCAGCTAGGAATGCTGGAAAAAAAAAAAAAAAAACAAGTAGTGACAGTAGCCTGCTATGGGCTGTGTTTTAATTACTTAGCACTGACAAAATAGTATTAATACAATTTATATTTCTTCCACACTTAAGGGTAAATTTTCTAAGGCACAAATGGCAGTTAGGCACCTAATTTAGAAAATCCAGCCCTTTTCCAAGATCAACTCTCTGGAGAAATAGCAGCACAGATACTCTCCAATAAATGAAGTGACAAGTGGGTTTCTTTCTCTAGCTATAGGGCAAGTCTATTTGCGTTATGGACTTCGGTCATCAATATTTTCTCCCATTTGACCAAAACAATAGCATATTTTGTAATACTACTGTCCAAAAACTGCACTCGACCCAAGGTTTAAGAATCTGAAGGGCCTTCCAAAATCTGAGAGGGATGAGGTGTGGAGCATGCTTTCAGATGTCTTAAAAGAGCAACACCCCGATGAGGAAACTACAGAACCCGAACCACCAAAAAAGAAAAATCAACCTTCTGCTGTTGACATCTAACTCAGATAATGAAAATGAACATGTGTCGGTCCGCACTGTTTTGGATTGTTATTGAGCAGAACCCATCATCAGCATGGACGCATGTCCCCTGGAACGGTGGTTGAAGCATAAAGGGACATATGAATCTTTAGCACATCTGGCACGTAAATATCTTGTGACGCCGGCTACAACAATGAGAACAGGCTTCTCATAGCACTTTCAGGTGACGTTTTAAACAAGAAGCGGGCAGCATTAATCTTCTAAAATGTAAACAAACTTGTTTGTCTGAGTGATTAGCTGAACAAGAAGTAGGACTGAGTGGACTTGCAGGGTCTGAAATTTTACATTGTTTTGCTTTTGAATGCAGTTTTTTTGGTACATAATTCTACATTTATAAGTTCAACTTTCACGATAGAGATTGCACTACAGTACTTGTATGAGGTGAATTGAAAAATACTATTTCTTTTGTTTTTATACAGTGCAAATACTTGTAATCAAAAATAAATATGAAGTGAGCACTGTACACTTTGTATTCTGTTTGTAATTGAAATCAATATATTTGAAAATGTAGAAAACATCCAAAAATATTTAAATAAATACTATTCTATTATTAACAGTGCAATTATCACAATACATTTTTTTAATCGCTTGACAGCCCTAGTAAAAATACACCACCATTGCCTAGATCTTGCACTTCTCACCAGTAGATCTCAAAGTGTTTTACAAAAAAGACAAGTATTGTTATCCCCATTTTACAAATTGGAAAACTGAAGCACCAAGAGGGAAAAAGACAGTCACCCAGCAGGCCAGAATCCAGGTCTACCGAGTCTCATTCCAGTGCTCTATCCACCAGAGCTGTCTCCCTGCCCCAAGGAGCTCATGTAATGACACATGTACAATATGAAGGCAAATTAAGACTAAGGGGATTTATTACATTTTTGTCATATTTTGATCAAGTCAGTAAAATGTCACCAAAAAATGAATTAACACTGACTTGGCTGCTCACTCAGCTCTGTGTTCAGTTGCCCTCAACTGTACATATTTCTCCCTATCATTTTCCACTTACAGTAATAAACAGCAAGACTCTAGCAAGACCATTCCCTCCCCTCCCCCCACTTTTTGGGGGGGCACACATTGGTATTCAATTTAGTTCTGAAATGAAGATAGGGCCAGGCATAGATCAAAACCTGTGGTGCCAACTAAGAAAGAAACAGCTTGCTGCTAAAAAAAAAAAAAAAATCCATTACAAAACTCTCCAATATTTATCTGTAGGATCAACTTTGAATGTTGTCTAGATTATGATGTGGATGCTGTTATACAACATAGTACTAATGTATATCCTTCTCTCGCAGTTTCACACAACTCCACACCTTTCTCTTCTTGCATGCCAAACCATCTCATTCTCCTCCTTCAAACTCCTTCTCAAAATTTACTTTTGGTTTTCTGTTCCACCCTAAATATTTGTTTCCACTCTTGTCCCGATCACTTACATTGATCTCTCTCCATGAAAAAAGTTACACAGCCTCCTTCCCTGTAAAATAATGGTCTCTCAAGAGCAGTAGTTCCTTCCCTTGTCATCTGTTGTGCCTCCTCATTGAGCAACTCTGACATTAACCATGATCTGTTATTCAGCATGTTAACTGTAATTTAGATTGTAAACATACTTTGGACAAAGAACAGTGCATTCTTACATCTGTAAGAATGCTGCATCTACCTAGAAAGTTATAAAAATAAGTCTGCTGAAGGAGCCTTTTCACACAAGTTAAAATGAATCAGAATCACGCCCTTCCCAAGTTTTAAATAGTGGATTACTGTACAGAAAAACAGAGACATTGCTGAGAAGCACTATTAAAATTAGCTCCTTAACTGGACAGTCTAATCAGATTTGAAAAGCATGAATCAGTACTTTGAGGACATTTGAGCTATTTTACAGTAGGCCTATGAATTCATCAATTCTGGAATCGTGAAACCAGGCTACATAATAAGCTAACAGAAAGAAAGGCTCTATGTCCTAACACATCAAAACCAGAGAACCAGAGTGCTCATAAAGCAATTTTATAAGATTTGGAACTTGGATTTTTATTTTTCAGTCTTACTTTTTTCACTGTTTGGAAAAATGGACTCATGAAATTATTAAAATATATTAGATAACTTGACTCCTAAATCCTTTAGAAATATTTAAAAACTCTTAGAGCAGCATCATTTTTAGTAAAAATCTCATCACATTACTGAAATGAATATTGTTAGTTGAACCCTAATTTTTAAAAACAAAGAGTTTTCAAGTTAATATTAATAGAAGTGTAGTGTATTCACTGGATTTTTTTTTTTTTTTAAATTAAAAATTTCCCAGACGAAAAAGCAATTCAAACTGCTGCTGTATGGTACTAGGGAATGAGAACCAAATAGAAACTGATTAGTCTATTTCCATTGTCCAAGCTGAATGAAGTGCACGTAAGCAAGCAGCATAAATGGTGCAAAGTGTGTCCACCCAACCTAATTTTAATAATTTGAAGGGATACAGTCAACTTTAAATCTAACTGACAACTTGCTTTAGGAAATTTGCTAGAAGGTACTAAAACTGTCCTGAATCCCTATGCCAGATTTTAGTTTTATAACCACTTTATCTTATTTTGCACGGTGCTTTTCTCCACCCTGTCACTGATCAGGGCTTAACTGTCTAAACAGGGGGAAAACAGTGAAAGTGCTGTCAAATACACAAAGTAAAATGAAAAACAAAACAAAAACCCCAGAACAGATTCCCCCCTCTCGCCCGCAGTCTTTCAGTTATAATTATCTAAAGTTGTTACTTATACCAAAAGTAGGTAAAAAATGCACACAGTTTTTGGGGGGGAGGGCGGGGAGGGGCAGAAGTGAGGGGGGGAGAGTTTGACATCATCCCTTTAGGGTATTCTTAGTGATCCAAATAAAAAAAAAAAAAAAAGGTTAAGTGAATTTTAACTTGCCAGTGTCTTTTTAAAAGTTTAGTAGCATTAAAGGTAGTGTCCATAAACTTCATTTGCACATTGGATTAAATGTATTAAAAAGAGATCAAAAAGAGAAAATGTGTTTAAAACAGATATTAACAAGTTAAAAAAATTGTAATGTAATCTCAATAAAAAGTTACCTGTTTTTCTTCCTCTGGCATATTTTTTTCCAGTTCTAATAAGTATTCTTCATCTAATTCTGTCTGCTTCCCTACAGGATCCTCTCTGTTGTCTCTCTCCTGTTCCATTCCTGGTTCCTTTACCTCAAAGGAGTCATTACAGTCATGAAAACACTCATCTGCTGCTCTAGCCTCTTGGGAAGAGGAATGAAGATCTCCCCGGTCCATGCTTCTTGAATGATGTGCATCTTTGGAACCAGCTGTCAAAGGACTGGTGCTCTCTGATGACTTCTGATCAGAAAGCTTTAAGCCATGGAGCAATTCTTCAGGTGGACTGGATTCTTCAGTCTCTTCCATCTTGAAGGGTTAAGCTTTTGAAAATAAGGGAGAAATAATAATCCTCAGTACTTACAGTACACAGCACTTTCAGTCACAAGACTTCAAAGTACTTCATACATTTTAGTTTACCCTCACATTGCCAATCTCTGAGGTAAACAGTTATCCCGTTTTACAGACAAGGAACTGAAGCACAGTATTTAAGTGACTTTCACTTGTTCAACTCAATCTTGTGAGCACTTAACACATGTGAACAACTTTACTCACAGGAGTGCTTACCACTGGATTCTATACGACTACTCCCACAGGTAAAGATATGCATGGGAGTAAGTGTTCAGAGTGGGCCCTAGCTCATCACTGCATTGTGACAACTCCCTTGAACACGCAGCAGTCACTCGCCCCTCCTCTCTCACAGCATCACCATCTCCCTGGATGCCTGCCAAGCCCCTAGTCTAGACAGCATCGCCACATATGGCTCCACCCAAGCCAGGCTTCCCCACCCATTCTCCCGTGCCACTTAACACAGCATCCCTCACCCAGTCTTGCTTCTCTGTCTTCCCCATCATACGTTCCCATAGACCCACTGGTCCAGCAGCCCCACACTTATCGCCCCCCCAGAAACCCCAGGCACCATCAGGTCAGCATTCCTCCCAGTAGCCCACCCCGAGCCCCAGGTACCCCCAGCTCAGCAATCCCCCACATATGCTATCCCCCCAAACACCTCCAGATCAGCATAACGCCCACTTCTCTCCCCCCCCCCGCACCCCCAGGTCAGCATTCCCCTCACTCGCCCCAGGCACCCCCAGGTCAGCATCCCCCCACTTGCCCCGAGCCCAGGTCCCCCCGCCCCATGAGAGCAGCCCCAGAGACCCCGGGCGAGAGACACGGCTGGTGCCCCGCCCCCACACCTTAGGAAGAGAGCGGGATACCCGTCCCCACCAGACTTCAGCAAGGACCGGCTTCGCTTCAACTCCTGCTGGCGACTGGCGTCCCCTCTGATCTCTCACCTTCTGTAGCCCGGTCACTTCCTGCCTCTTCCAGCCAATAGAAGCTGAAGGTGCGGGGCTTGTTGGGAATTGGAGTCTTGTGATGACCTATGAGGTAACAGTAACTTCCGGTAAGGGGAGGGATCTGTAAACATGGATTGAGTAAGAGGCAGGGGGCCCTGCTGTCTTGAGGGGGGCAGGGGTGGGACTAGGGGTCCTTTACGTCACCCAGTTTAGACGTTCCCGTTGGTGACAAGATATGGGATGGCGACGGAGGCTGTCCGTACAGAATGTTTCGGGGCGCCATCTTGGATTAGGACAGGGAGCGGCCATCTTGTGTTACGGCAAAACAAGAGGGCTGCAGCGAAGGGAAGTGGTTAGTGCCATGCGCTGCGTTCGCAAGGCACGCTAGTGCTGCTGCAGTGCCTGTGCAGGCTGCCTTGGCATCCCCTAATCCAGGGGTCGGCAACGTTCGGCACACGGCTCGCCAGGGTAAGCACCCTGGCGGGCCGGGCCAGTTTTATTTACCTGCTGACGCGGCAGGTTCGGCCGATCGCGGCCCCCACTGGCCGCGGTTCGCCGTCCCGGGCCAATGGGGGCGGCGGGAAGCCGCGGCCAGCACATCGCTCGCCCGCGCCGCTTCTCGCCGCCCCCATTGGCCCGGGACGGCGAACCGCGGCCAGTGGGGGCCGCGATCGGCCGAACCTGCCGCGTCAGCAGGTAAATAAAACTGGCCCGGCTCGCCAGGGCGCTTACCCTGGCGAGCCGCGTGCCAACGTTGTCGACCCCTGCCCTAATCCAAAAGAGAGACTAATGACCAGGGTTGGCTGGCAAGCCCCAGCCGTCACAAAAAGGGCACAAAAAGTCATGAGCTCTAATTAACAGTACTTGTTAATTCATTTTAGCTTCTTTTTAATTTGTCGATTCAAAAAGGGACGACATTTTTGTGGATAACATGAATATCCACAGTTAAATAGTTAATGCTAACAAAAGTTTTGGAAAGGATATTAAACCACATGTTTCAGGGTTTAAACCCTCTCCCACTGGGACTTTCCTATGAAACATCTGGTCAGAAACAGGATACTGGATGAAATGAACCATGGGTCTGAGCCAGTCTGGCACTTGCTATCTTTCTATTGTTTTTCTATTACACAGACAATGCACTAATTATTCCAGAATAAAGTGATTTTTATTCCAGAATAGTGTCCACGTGGCAAAATACCGTGGAATAGCTATGTCCATTGGTTAGGGCACTAGTTTGGGATAAGAGAGATCTAGGTTCAATTCCCTACTCTGCCATAGACTCTCCCTGGGCTTTTGAGCAAGTCATGTAGTCTTTCAGTGCCCCACCTGTAAAATGCGGGTAAATTGTACTTCACCTCATATGGGTGTTGTGAAGATAAACCCTAAAGATTGTGAGGTTCTCAGATACTAAGGTGATAGGGGTCATATAGTTACAGTAGAGAGAGATTCTGGTCAATTTCCCTTTGTAGACACGCCCTTCGGCTTTTCCTACACTGGCTTTTCAATCATGTTTAAACACCAATTGTTTGCAGCCAGACTGATTCCTAATACAATTCACCTGACTGATATCAATGCAGTGTTTTCTTCTTAAAGTCCCAGTTCCTGGAGTCATGTCATTATGTGGAATCTTGGCTTCCATTTAAAAAAAAAAGTTTCCAATCTCCTCCCCCGCCCCAGCATCCCCAGGTCAGCATTCCCCTCACTACTGAAATCAGGAGGAATCTTTTCAGTGGCTTCAACAGACTTGAGATCAGGCCCTTAGACAGCAATGAAGTGGATAAAATTAGAGTTGTCAACAATTTCGTCGGTGGGTAGATATGCCTAGTCATTAGAGCAGGAGTCAGTAGCCAGGAACCCAGCAACAGAACCAGAGTCAAAGGCCAGATACCACAGCCAAGGCTCACAGTAGAAATCAGGAATTAGAGCCCAGAGTTAGAACCAGATTACCTGGAGGAGGTCGGGGATGCAATCACAGATACAGATACAGACACTATCACAGGGGTTGGCAACCTTTCAGAAGTGGTGTGCCGAGTGTTCATTTATTCGCTCTAATTTAAGGTTTCACATGCCAGTAATATTTCTAATGTTTTTAGATGGTTTCTTTCTATAAGTCTATAATATATAACTAAACTATTGTTGTATGTAAAGTAAATAAGGTTTTTAAAATGTTTAAGAAGCTTCATTTAAAATTAAATTAAAATGCAGAGCCCCCCAGACTGGTGGCCAGGACCCAGGCAGTGTGAGTGCCACTGAAAATCAGTTCGCGTGCCGCCTTCGGCACGCATGCCATAAGTTGCCTACCCCTGCACTATCACATCCATGGACAAATAGTTTATGGACAAACTGGTGCTGGGCTTTAGAGCAAACCTGCTAGCTTGCTCAGCTAATGAGATGGGGCATTCCATCAGGGATCTGGTGGATAGGAGACTGTGCAGGTGCAGCTACAGGGCTTTATTCCTGACATCGGGTAACATTTCTTTCAATGTTGCTTTGCATCTGCACCCCTAAATTTTAAACAAACGCAAAATCTCAAAGCAAAATTTTGCCAGATCATTGAGTTTTGTAAATTCTCAAGTCAAAGTCATGAGGAGCTCTGCATTTTGATTGGAAATTACTATGCAAAACCATAAGCCAGCCAAGGAATACTCTGGCTGGATCCATGTTCACCTGAAAAGTCCATAAATGTTAATGACCTTTTCCCCTGGCAAATTCCAATGAAAGACAAAATCAAGCAAGTTTCAGATTTTCTTGTGAACCTTTTGCATAGTTCTAGCTAAAAACAAACAAATAAACCAAAAAGGCAGCTTGGCCAGGGCAAGTAGGCTAGGCAGAATCTAACCTGATTGGATTGCCAAAGAGAGGGGATCACCACCAAGAGAAAACAGTACTATTGAAAGCAGATGGGAGATAAACTTCATCTATATTTCTCTGGGAGCTTCCCACCAGACTATCTGAGAGGAGGCATGTCAGGTTTGCCTTTCCGTTTTCAGAGGCTACCAGCCTCCACTGTTAAACATCATGGAGCATAATTAGGGCCCTACCAAATTCATGCTCCATTTTGGTCAATTTCACGGTCATGGGATTTTAAAAATCATAAATTTTATGATTTCAGCTATTTAAATCTGAAATTTCATGGCGTTGTAATTGTAGGGGTCATGATCTAAAAGGGAGTTGTGGGGGGGTGGTCACAAGGTTATTGTAGGGGGGTTGCGGTACAGCTACCCTTACTTCTGCACTGCTGCTGGTGGCAGCACTGCGTTCAGAGCTGGGCAGCTGGAGAGCGGCAGCTGTTGGCCGGGTGCCCAGCTCTGAAGGCGGCGCCCCGCCAGCAGCAGCGCAGAAGTAAGGATGGCATGGTATGGTATTGCCAGGGCCGCCAAAAACCAGCGCAGCAAGCAGGTGCTTGGGGCGGCCAGCGGAGAGGGGCGGCACGTCCGGTTCTTCGGCAGCAATTCGGGAAGGACCTGCCGCCGAACTGCCGCTGAAGAATGAAGCGGCACAGTGGAGCTGCCGCCAAAGTGCCGCCGATCGCGTTTCCTTCCCCCCCCCGCCACTTGGGGTGGCAAAAACCCTGGAGCAGGCCCTGGGTATTGCCACCCTTACTTCTGTGCTGCTGCCTGCAGAGCTGGGCCCTCAGTCAGCAGCTGCCATTCTCCAGCTGCCCAGCTCTGAAGGCAGCGCAGAAGTAAGGGTGGCAATACCATACCATGCCATCCTTACTGCTGCGCTACTGCTGGTGGGGCGCCGCCTTCAGAGCTGGGCACCCGGCCAACAGCCACCGCTCTTTGAAGGCAGCACAGAAGTAAGGGTGGCAATACTGCAACCCCCCTAAAATAACCTTGCAACCCTCCTTCAATTCCCTTTTGGGTCAGGACCCCCAATTTGAGAAACACTGGTCTCCCCTGTGAAATTTGTATAGTATAGCGTAAAAGCAGACAAAAGACCCAATTTCGTGGGAGAAGATTTCACGATCCGTGACCCATTTTTCATGGCCATGAGTTTGGTAGGGCCTTAAGCATAATAATCCCTGATAGAAATCCACTGACTTCAGTGAAGGTGATACATCACCTCCACTGAAGTCAGTGGATTTCTTTCTTCAGTTCTCTCAGTTTCCATTCTCTTGAATGGAGTTACATCAGAGTCATTTAGCCCCAGGACCTTCATTGTGGACCTGATCATGTGAGCAGCTGAATACCTCCTGAAAAGGGTCTGGACTAAGGTTCAAGTAAATCTTTCCACTGACTTCAACAGGTTTTGATCAGGCCTGATGGGACCACAGACGTCAGCACTTCCCAGAGGCACTCTCCACCTCACAGGTTCAACCCCCACATGAGGATTTGGGAACTAGATTAATCCTGTGTGGATCTCCTCTGAAGTAGACTATAAATACAGAATTACTTCTAAACAGAAACTTTCATAAATTAAGTTTAGCATAACGCCTCAGCAAGTTTAACCTAAAACTACGTGACTAAGAGCCCACCTTAGGAGTCTGTTACTGCCAGCGATGGATGTGAGTATTAAACAGAGTCTGAAATACACAGCAGTAAACTGGCTAGAGCATTGCTAGTTACAATGACAGCCAACAGAATGCCCAATGCTGACTCTCCCTTCCTCCCCTCTTCTTTGGACAAGAAAAGTGGAGTCAGCATTCTGCACCATCCCAGCTGCAATGACTTAGCCCACAAAAATGTCTCTTTCTGCTGTTCTTCTTGTATGGCCACATAATTTATTCTGATTTACAGAAAATGTTTCTGAACCCTCACACTGTCCTATCAAATGTCAGATCATTTTAAAAAGAGAGAAGCCACGATACAAAACTAAGCCAAAGCAATTTTGAAGTGGAGCTGAGACTCCAGCTGGAACTTCCATTGATGTGCAAAGAGCACAGGGTCCGAGCTAGAGTGTCAGCCTTAAAAGAAAATGCACTGATCAGAGTAATACCTTAAAAAACTCAGTCAGTACATATGAAGTATATTTCAAAATGTGTTTTAGAAATACTGATTCATTAACTGAATAACTGTCAGTGGGGCAGCTGGACTCTCAGTGGAAAAATGTTGTTTTATTGACACTTCTCAGCTGGAGTCGGTGAGATAAATACTAAATTTTGCAATGTAGCATTAGTGTTGGTGCTACTCAGCTCCCAAATATTTGCCCATCCAGCAGCTCCCCAGAGCTAGAAGCACATTAGG
The DNA here is from genome assembly GCF_028017835.1 of Emys orbicularis. Lineage (NCBI taxonomy): Eukaryota > Metazoa > Chordata > Testudines > Emydidae > Emys > Emys orbicularis. Next base: position 90,739,754 of record NC_088690.1, read on the forward strand.
GCTCCCTCACTTTGTATTTAGAATCTAGCCTGGATTCTCCTCCTCCCATGTGCATAGGAGGGAGAGAAGAACAACAGCCTAGTTGAGACCCCTTTCCCAATTTGTGGTTATGGGTGGGGGGATTTTCTCATAAATCCCTCCCCTACATTTAGCAAGAAAGGTGAAGATTCCTATGGCTCCACTCCCCTGAACCTGCTGATGAGCTAGAGGGGGTTTACAGCCAGGGCTTGCGTGAGGCCCTTGTTAGCAGACGTGATCTTTGGGTCCCAGGGAGGAGAATTTTAGCTTTTATTTTAAGAGAAAAGAAGTTTCTAGCCCTTTGCTTTGCGAGGATCCCAGAAAGCATAAATTGATCCCGAGGGTTGAAACAAACAAGCAGCTGCTGCACTAAGGAGACCTAAAGAGTAAAGATCCCTTTGCACACATTAACTTTGTGACACTCCGCGGGGGTACCCAGGGTAGTGAGTGACCTCACTACCACTTGCCCTTACCATGAGAGAGCCTTGTCTCTACCTGCCAGGGGTCAGCTCCCTGCTAGCCCTGGCCACAGGCAGCACAAGTACGCTCCCCTCTCAGCCTCTGCTGTCCCTTTGCAGGCAAGCAATAGGCAAACACCAATCCCTCTGGAATGCGCAGCCCTTGATCCACTGGACATGCACAGATTATCTGCACACCTGCTTACTAGTTTCACCTCAGGATCACCGCCCTGCTTAACACACAGCCGTTAGATATATTTATAGTGAAAACAATAATAAATTTGTTATCAAAGAACAGAGATTCAAATGATACTGAATAAGAATATTGGAAATAAATGGTTATATATAAATCATAACTTGCTTTCTAGATCATAAGACATTCCCTGTCTCCTACAGGATAGCTTACCCCAAATCCTTTCCCCAGTGTTTTCAACCAAGACGGATGAGATCCTCTTTTCATAAGATCAAGCCCACTGGCAGCTTGTCTTCCTCTCTGCACTCCCACATCTACCAACCAGACCTTTGATCTTCACCTGAAAACAGGATTCCTCTCCACCATCACTGTTTACCTCCTCCTCTTAATTTTCTTGTGATGTCCCTGCAAGCTCTTTAGGGTTTTACTTAGTACGCTAATAGACTTCCATTGGGAGACACACAGTACACAATTAGCTAGGGAGATAAGTGGAGAAGTTTGTTTCAGGGCATGCTGCCTTTGAGTGAGCTGCCTTGAAACATATAGGAAATTATATTTTTAAGGCCTTATAGTTCTTAAGGCCATATATATAATATGTGTGTATATATATATATATATATATATACACACACATAGCTTCTTACATATTATCTGCACATACATATCACAATGACTAGAGTGACCAATGTGACACATTTGCTATTACAACCAAGATCTGCACCTGTGGTGGCTCCACCCGGGCCCGCGCCCTAGGCTTCAAGGCGCATCGCAGCGGCCCTCCTACTTGTCGCAGCGTAGCCCCCGTGGCTCTCATTGCCGCCTTCAGAACGGCGCTCGCCTATCTCTTAGGACCGACTGATCCATGTCCAACTGCTGTTCACATGGAACCCTTCTTCACTTCGGCCTTCAAAGTTCTCTTTTGAATATTTGCTACTACCACCAAGATCTGACACAGGCTTTCTTTAGAGACCTGACATGACATTCTTTGGTGGACTAGTATGTAGACACCAGACCAAGGGGCTCCCATGTATCTTTGTGCCCTCTGCCACTTGGCACAAAGAGGTCCCTGGGTCACACATTTTTATGTAAAAGGAGTCAGTAAAGTTTCGGGGGGATCCCAGAACCATCTTACTAGTCCTCCTGCTAATTCTGAGGCCAGCTTGATGCAGAGTGCTGTGATAATGGCAGACAGGAGTGAGTGGTGGCAAAAACTCATTTCCTAGGAATTCTAAGGCCAACCCTGCCACTTAACATTTTTAGCTCTTCCCAAGACTATCAAAGAGCCAGTTGCTAATCACTCAGGAAGCTACCACACCACAGGTTCATTGTTATGGCCACACTGCTTCTCCAAGAGGAATGCCCCTTCTGGAACCCCTACCAGTGCCGCTAAGAGCTCAAACTAGATGCACCAGGCAGTCACTCCTACATGCTTTCTGGCCACTCCAGCAGTGCACAAGGAGGAAAGGGACAGATGCTGGGGCCGAACTGCCTCAGCACTGCATGTGAGTCTGGCAGTCCTTCTCTCTCTCCTTGTTGGTGCCACTTGCAGCTTGAATTGTTGTTGATGGCAGACAGCCTGGAAGAACCCTTTGCCCCTTTGCATTCCAACCCCCTGTGACAATACAGGGGAAACCCATTCCTCCTTGCCCCCTCATCCTAGCCAGGGAGACCCATCCCCTTGGTCCCCCCCACCCCAAGCTAAGGAAGCTCATCAGCATTCAGGGGAGAAATGTACACCTCAAGAACCAAATGGGATCTCAGTCCCCAAATGGCCAATTCACCCTCCATCAGAGGAGACCTGTTCACCAGCTGGCTGACCATCCCACAGCCAGAGGCCGCTTTAAACTCTCATTAGCTGCCTAATTATGGATGTAGATGCCTGTCTTTAGGCACCCAAGTCTCATAGTGTTGACCTGAACCTCGGTCTGGCTCATTTTCCCTGTACTATACCAATACTTACCTACCTGACAGGGGTGTTATGAGTATCAATCATTTAATGTTTGGAGAGTACTTAGAAAATGCATAGACATGCTATGTATTATTATTTTCAAACATAGGAGCCATAACAGAACATCCATATCCCTGAGATTATAGAGCATCATTTATATCAGCTTTCACCTCTAAATCTTGCCCACTTCAGATGTAGCACGTTTCTGCTTCAATAAGCCTTTTAGAATCCTTTGTTCTACTTGGTAGAAATGTATGAAAAGCTGAAGCTTTTTTATATCCAAAAATGGAAACTTCTTGGAATTTGTTTAATCCACTCAATCCTAAGGGATTCTTCCGAGCAATGATGTTTGTTTAACTGAACACCTGTTGAAGAAATCAAGAACATGTGATCCTATGCAAGTGAATGTGTTTGGATAATAAGGGCCAGATTGTGGAGCCCTGAACTCATGTTTGTGATCACCTACTCACTGACATAAGTGGGACTGCTCCCATGAGTAAGTGCTCACAATGCTCCACTGTCAGTGACACTCTAATGGGAACAAACTTCTTGAGCCAGTGCTCAAATTGGGGAGGTGGAATGGAAGGATGATGCTATTTCTCCGCAAAGCGATTGTATGCTCCAATTTTTTCCAATGTCTCCCTTTCTTTTTTTTCCTCCAAAAGTTTTTTTTTTCTTTTACAAACTGGTAGCCTGCAGAGTATGGGCTAGTCTGGCGTAAGCAACCAATCTGAGCATTATACAGAGTACTAAAAAATACTGATGCTCATGCTGGGCTAACTCAGTTTTTCCCATCTGATGTTGAAAGAAGCATAGGAAAAATTTACTTGAAAGTATGTGGGGTTTTTTTGTTTGTTTTTTCTTTTAATTCCCAGCTTTACAGGTTACCCACAAATAGAGAAAAAATGGATTTGTGCCCTCTTTATGGTGTCTAAAAAGTTTTTGTAAACGTATTTTTTCCTACTTCCTTTTAACATTAAAAAATCAGTTGTTGTCTACCTTAGAAAACTCTGTTGTGACTTGAGAGCTGAAGAATTTAGGACATCAAAAAATACAGAAAAGTGAATGTTGAGCAGCGAGAGGGAAGGGGAATTTTAGTCAGATTACTTAAAACACTTGCTTTTTCATTTTTTTAACAGCTGTTTTACACGAATACTATCTGACATTTGGGAGAAAAGGAATTCTATCTTGCTTCTTAGATTAAGGGAACTCACATTATTAATCTCTGAGACCTCTAAGAAGTTCTCCAGCAACACCAGAGATCATCAGAGTTAACGCTCCTGATGTTCCAAGATAAAAAAATCATAAGCAAAAAAAGCATCAAATAATTTAAAAACATTCTTTGCAGACCATGTAGTTTGAAAATCTCACTGTGACTGTCTAATACAGAATGAGTACAGAGGCTCAAACTATGATGTGTGAAATCCCCCAAACTCAGCAGAATTAAAATATTTTTGTGCTATTATTTGGAATATGGGTGAAATGTGGGCCCAGTAGGTGGCACCATTGCATCTTAAATACCAGCAGCTGCAATCACCTCATATAGATCCTAATATACTCCCGTTAGAGTCAATGACAAAACTCCCACTGATTTCAGTAGTGCAGGATCAGGCCCTTAACTAGCTCAAAGAAAAAGACCAAGTTGTAGCATGACCACCCATGCCACCAGGTCTTCTGCTAAACTTAGCACTGTGATTTCCCCCCCCTATTGGATCCTCAAAGCCTGGAAATCAAAGTTTCGACGCATCAAGCAAAGAACAAAGAAATAATTACTATTTTCAAAAGGTCATATAAAGTTCAGATTCTTTGCTAGAGTAAAACATTTGCACACTTGTCTCAGTGGAATCCGATTATTGGGCTTCCCAATGAATGTTTGAAAGGAAATATTGAAAGAGCAAATTAAAGACTTTTAAATCTATATAATAAAATTTTTACTATATCCACTTTCCAATTTTCACTGAATAAAGGAATGAGTTGTTTTACTTTATTAATTTCTAACATTAACTTCTTTTGTTTCTTCATAACTTTTTATTGGGATTTTAGAGGACGAGCCTGGAAATGAACAGGCTGAGGAAATGTTCTGTTTTGTCTAGACTGACATATTTTGACACAAGAATTTTCATGACAGGCATCAGACTTCCTCGGCTGATCCGTCCATGCTACTTTGCTGCTCTTAGAAAATGCCTGATCCAATACCCACTGAAGTCAACAGAAAGCCTCCCATTGTCTTCACCGGACTTTGGATCAGGTTGAGATGATGTAAACAAAGGCTCCGAGCTATGTCGAGTCATGGTTTTCTTTGCCTTCATTGTGTTTCTTACACACAATCGGTCATAAATACGGGATCAGCTCCTTAGGTGGTATAAATCAGCTTAACGCCATTGAATTCAATAGAACTATGCCGATTTACACCAGAGCAGTATCTGGACCATAATGTGTGGGTCACTTAGGATTTGCCATGAATCAAACCACTTTCTAGAGAAATAGCTTACCCCAGCTGTGGGCAATACTTGCTACTTCAGAAGATACTAATCTGCCGTCCCCCAAACAAACCCACAAACCAGCCAACCTAAAACCCTAATGTATTTAGTCCAGCAGTTCCCAAGCTCTGGTCTGTGGACCACCTCCAGGTGGCCTGCAGAGAGCTGGCTGGTCACATGGTGCTACTGCTGGAAGAAATGAAACAGATGGGAGGGGGAGCAAGAGTACAGAATGTGCTTGACGATCTTCTAAAAGGAAAACACACTTATTGGATTAAAGGCAGCTAAAATACACTGGTTATTTATGGTGATTATTCCATGCAATCAGTTTCTGCAGAGATGTTATGCCATCATGCAGGGGAGGAAAGGCAGCGTGTACAACAAGGAATGGGAAGGGAGGCAACCATCAGAAAATCTCTCTATTCAGATGTACCCCATGCTATGAAAATATTTGAACACCCCGATCTAGGCAACTGTGCAGTGTTGTATGGAGTGGGGTGAAAGCTCAGAGGCAGAGCAAACACACTTAAAATTCCAGCAGCAACAACCTTAAAGTCTGGCAGCCAATTCACAAGGCGAGAAGCCCCCTGTCCAAACCCCTCTAGAGCCTGCCAACTCCTGTCAATGTGTCTCTACATTCTGTTTGTCTCATAACCTTCCCTCTGAGGTCTCAGTACATGCAAAAAATACTGAGAACCTTCATAAAAGGGGTGTTTGTGTGTGTGTGTGGAGAGGGGTTGTCATGTGAAATACATGTCTTGGGGGTGAGCCCTGCATGAAGAGGACCCCAATGCCCTGCCATTCCTTGCTCCAGTGGTGTCCCTGGCAGGAAGCCTTGCTGAGTTACATAGGGGTTAATCCCCAGCTGTTGTTCAGAGGCTGTTCAGGGAAGCCCTCCTAGCCAGAAGCTAATTAGATGCAATTGCACCTATTGAGGCTCACCAGCTTCAAAGAAGGATGTGTTCCTCTCAGAGGCTAAACTCACACCTACCCCTTACTCCTGCTTAGAAATCAGGGCAGCGAGCTCTGGGAAAAACAAACACAGGAAATACTCTTTATCACTTGTACTGGAGCTGGGCTGGGATGAGTTTACGGCTTTTAAAATTACATGAATGGAATATGCAGCTAGAGGCTTCTGCCAAATTAGATTAACCATGAGATTTGACTACTCCTATTATTTGAGTTTACATGTAACAATTATTGTTAGTGATCATAAAATTATCTAGCCCATTTGAAAAAAAAAACAGCCACAGTTTTTGCCTCAGTTCAATTCTGCAGCTGTAAGTCCCATGGCCTGTTATAAATTCCATTTGTGTACACCCAAAAGCATTTTCAATTTGCAGAGATAGATTGTCATCCTAGTCGTGATAGAGATCATGTTTCTCTTTTGTGTGGATTTTAGACCTGTGCCCGTACTGGTACTGGCTGTGAAAGCTAAGTAGCTCAGATGTGCAAATGATTGTTCTGGAATTCCCCAGCTCCAGGAATAAACTACCAATGTAAAATTAACATGAGGCTGCTATTTTATTATGGTCAAAAGAAAACATTCATTAGTGGATGAGTGGAAAAAATTAAAACTTCAATCACATTTTCTTTCAGCTAAAAGTTTTAATCAAACTGCACACCCAAGTGGAATGGACAGTTCCTGAGACTGGGAGCTTTTCAAACAAAAGTCAATAAATTACAAGTGAATGTAAATAAAATCTAACTCTATTCCCCTACAACAAAGGAGAACATAAAAAATGCAGACACGTCTGCAAACACCACAGCAACACAAGTTGACATAATGTCCTTGCTTTAGGCTACCAAGAGATCCTATGGTTATTACTAACCTCAGCATTGCAGGTAAACAATGTCTAAAAATACACCCAAGCTAATGAATGATACATTTTTTCACAAGCACATTCATCAAAGTATCTGGCCAGGGTAATAGAAAACTTGATTCATACAAATAAAAGTTTGAGGCAATTAATATCATACTGTTGTCACAAGGGTGAATTGAACTGACAGAAAAATGAGGTTAACCTCATCTATATAATTCATACTCAGTCTTTATAGTAATCAATTCTGCAAACACATGCTTAATTTTATGCACTTGAGTAGTGTTTAAAATTAAACATGGCGTAAATGTTTGCAGGATCGGTACCTGAATCTTCAAAGCACTCTGCAAACATTAACTCATCCTTCCTCATACCAGCTTTGGGAGATAAACATTCTTGTCTCCATTTTTCGGATGAGGAGCTGAGGCAGAGGTCAGAGCCAGGATTAGAACTCAGTAAATTCCTGATGCCAAGACCCTGCTTGGACTAGCTAGACTATGCCTCTTTCTTGTGTAGAACTCTTTCTCTTGTTCTCATAAAATATTACAATTACATACAGTATCTGCCCATAGATACCAAGATGATGGGTGCCTTTCAAAGGCCATACATGTCGCCAGCTGGTTGATGCAAGAGTCTCTGTAGAGGCCAAAGGAAAAGAAAAGGCCATAGATTTCCATCCTTATTGACAACAAAAGTCATGATTATTATTTTTTCCTGATTGTTGCACTTACACAGGGAAATTATTTCCCTGTTTCAGAGATGGGGTCAGAAATGGCAGATCCCTAGAGACTCATGGGTATTTTTAGATTTGTATGTATATGGAAACTTAAGCAAGTAAATAATAGCTAGAGAAAAACTTCAGTGATTCAGAAAATATGTGCATAGCACCAAATACATCCCCTTCTTACATATTTATGGCATGCTGGCTGAGAAGTTGGCTGCAGTGAGCTAAAGTCTAGGTTCAAAACCAGCCGTGTGGTTTTGCTTTCTTATGTGAGCCTTTGGAAGTTTTCTCCCTTTCTTGACATACTTGCTGAGTTCTCTAACAATGTATTCAACTGTTGTGAGGAAAGCATAAGATAAATTAATTGACAAAGGAAAAAAATATGTGTGGATAACTAAAGAAGCTTGTAGAGTACTGGTCTTAAGCCACCATACCAAACAGGAGGAAATGTGAGTTTCAGGGTTAATAAATCCATGAACCTTGGCTGCATGTATGGAAAAGAGACCCAAGACATGTGCTAACATCCACATATTCCACTGCAGAGTGGTGTCAGTAAGATTCCCAGGAAGCTTGGCTCCTTTGAGAATTGCCTACAGGTGGCATTTGTGAGCAGACATTGTGGGGTTTATTCTGTTGATGAACTCACATAAGTCTCAGGCTATGTCTATAGTGGCAATTGAACAACAAAACTTTTTTCGTTAGCTACCCCACCCCTGAAAGACAAAAGTTTTGCCACAACAAGTGCCAGTGTAAACAGTGCTTTGTTAGCAGGAGCGCTCTCCTGACGACAATGCAAACACTGCTCGTTGTGGGTGGAAGTTTTTGGTTGTCAGAAGAGCCGACAAACAGCGGCTACACTGCGCCACTTTGGCAGCACGGCTGTAGCGACACAAAAGCTGTGTAGTGTAGACATAGCCTTAGTAATCTGCGTGGACTTCAGAGGCAGAATACATACTGGAAATGTCCCATATATTCCATTACCTCAACTGCAGAAACACTTACTTTCAGTAGCATAGACCCAGATCCTCAAACCTATGTAGGTACTAACTCCCAATGATTTCAGTGGGAGTTAGATGCCTAAATGCCTTTGAGGAGCTGAGCCTTTTTCCTCCTGACTTAGGGCCATTCTCATCCCACTTACACTGGTGTAAATCAGCAGTAAATCCACTGAATGGCAAGATGTTGCCTTGTTTTGTACTCACTGCTACACCTCCGCAGCATATATTTTAACTCTGGACTGAAATCTTGACCAACAGTGATTCCTGCTCTGAACAAGCTTAACCTGGGTTGCCTTCAGTTAGTCACACACACATCACCATGGCTTTCCTTTTCCAAAACTGGAACTGGACACCTTCATTGTAGACACAGCTCCTCCTGGCAAAAAATCCCCTTTGGTTGCAAACCATCCACCATGTTAACTAAAGGACAAGTTGTACCATAAAAGAGAATCAAAGGACTACATTTTGCCCTCATTTTATGCCTGTGCAACCCTACTGACATCAATGAGAACTGTAAATGCATACCTGAGGGCAGAATTAAGCTCAAAGTCTTCCTGCTATGGGTCTTGGGGAAGGGAAGGGATAGCTAGAGAGGAGGCAAGCAGGGAAGGAAAGGAAGGAAGAGGTGCAGGAGATTTAATCTCTTTGTTCACAGGAGGTCAGAGACAGAGCAAACACACTTAAAATTCCAGCAGCAACAACCTTAAAGTCTGGCAGCCAATTCACAAGGAGAGGAGCCCCCTGTCCAAACCCTTCCAGAGGTTAAAGGTTCCAGTGAACATTTTTTCTTGTTGCTCCACCCCTCAGCCTTCTGCAAACATTTTTTTCTCTGCATTAGAGTGATTCTAAAAATGACGTGATGGGCCTTCAGGGTAGTTGAGGCATAATTACAGTCTCGTCAAATCTGCTTCATTCAAAGGCTAAAACGACCTTTCTTCCTAACTGCCAGCCCTGCAAACTCAGCCTGGATTTGAAAGTCGAGTTGGATTCTCTCCGTCTTGTGTGTTGTCACCACCAGGCCATGTCTGCCTCATTACATCTACCCAGCCCCATCATCTCCTGAGCAGTTTGGAACTAAGTGAGCAATTCCATTGATGCACAAGCCAGCATAGAATCCAGCTCGCTCTCTCAGAGCTAGTTGGTTCAGAGCTACAGGAGCCACTACCTCAGAACATTCCTTTTTATCCAGTGTAATTTGATGCTTATTTACCCCAGATGGAGATCTACTCCAATGACTCTGAATGCACCCAGAGAGCATTGCTGTAGCGTAAGGAAGTACTAGTTTCACATGCAAAGAGTCCTGTGGCACCTTATAGACTAACAGACGTATTGGAGCATGAGCTTTCGTGGGTGAATACCCACTTCTTCGGATGCACGCACCCACGAAAGCTCATGCTCCAATACGTCTGTTTGTCTATAAGGTGCCACAGGACTCTTTGCTGCTTTTACAGATCCAGACTAACACGGCTACCCCTTTGATACTAGTTTCACATATCACTTTTCAGACTGGAACTTCAGTTTTACAGTATTAATGTGCACTCCCTGCTTTCTCCCTTTCCCACCCCATTTGGAAAGATAACCAACAATTTAATTTCCCAAGAGTAAACAATGCACTATGACCCAGAGTTTCAATGGTATAATCTCATTCGCTTAGATTGATTTTACCATCACCTCTTGCCAAAATAAGAAGCACTCTTGTGATGGATGAAAATGTTGACACCTAATGAGTTTAATGTAGGTGCAGCTGAGCTATAACAATATAGTATGAGCCATTACAGCTGTGTTCTTGACTGAATGGGTTTCTGCAGGCTTCTAGTTAGCAATTAGGCTCCATGTAGTAGCTTAAATTGGAGAAACACAGTATTTTACAAGTGTCTTCTGTGCTAAGTGGCAAAACCACTGAAATGTAAGCAAACCCATTTGGACACCGAGGGTATGCCTACACTGCAATTAAAAACCCACGGCTGGTCCATGCCAGCTGACTAGAGCTCGGGCTAAAGGGTTGTTTAATTGTGGTGTGGACATTCAGGACCCTGCAAGGGAGAAAGTAAATAAGGAAGTGTTATTTACTCCTTCTCATAACACAAGAACTAGGGGTCACTAAATAAAAATAATAGGCAGCAGGTTTAAAACAAGCCAAAGGAAGTATTTCTTCACACAATGCACAGTCAACCTGTGGAATTCTTTGCCAGAGGATGTTGTGAAGGCCAAGACTATAACACGGTTCAAAAAAGAGCTAGACAAATTCATGGAGGATAGGTCCATCAATGGCTATTAGCCAGGATGGGCACGGATGGTATCCCTAGCCTCTGTTTGCCAGAAGATGGGAATGGGTGGCAGGGGATGGATCACTTGATTACCTCTTCTGTTCATTCCCTCTGGGGCCTTGGCATTGGCCACTGTTGGAAGACAGGATACTGGGCTAGATGGACCTTTGGTTTGACCCAGTATGGCCATTCTTATGTTCTTATGTCCCAGAGCCTGGGCTGAAGCCCAAATCCAAATGCCTACACCACAATTAAACAGCCCCATAGCACAACCCCATGAGCCCAAGTTGGCTGGCATGGGCCAGCTGCGGGTGTCTAACTATAGTGTAGACATACCCCTAGTTAGTTTATCAGAGAGGTTATTGGTGCTACAGGCAGAACTACGTGATGGAATATAATTGCATCCTCCAGGCCACCAGAACACGCCAATTGCTATTTCCCCATAGGCTGCAGATATTCTATATGTAATCTATATTCTTTCCTTAACAAAGGGGCAAAAGGGGACTGGTCCCATAAGGCTTGCTGATGATGCTCTACCTTGACTAATTTTTCACCAAAAGAAAGAAGCAGCAATGGAGGGAGGACTTAACGGAGGGAAGATAGAGAGATGTGCAGGACCTCATTTGGGCAGGACTTGATTGGATTCAGATTTGGAAAGATTCTACTGGTACAATAAAGAGATTAGAGTAGATTTCCTCTGAGAAAGGATATGGAGCTTCTGGCCACTTGTTCAAACCCAACCCAGGGCAGCAGTGACAGGAATGTAATCATGATAGATATTCCTCCTGCAGGTCTCCCTACTTTCCTTCATAGGTGGCACGAATGGATTCTCTCAAGTCCATTTTACAGCCTGAGTCCTTCACGCTGGTCTTTACATTGTGTTTGGTAATGGGGTCTCAGATATGTGTTGATGCTGTGATTAGAGGTGAGGTGCTTCTCCCTGGCAGTCTGTCTGCAGGTTCGAACTGTGGCTTGGCACCACTTTACAGAAACCTCACATGTATGTGCAGGTTGCTTCCCAAAGGTGCCAGAGTGGCACCGGAGCTCCATGCAGAACCAAACCAGGCGGCCCAAAATGAGACCCTCCAAAAAGCTGGACTTGGGGTTCTCATGAGATGAAAGGCAGGGAGCCTACAAGTGGGAAGCAGGAAGCTATGAAGAGGAGGATCATGAAATATCTAAAGGGAGGTCATGGGGAATCCAGAATGGCTGTAAAAAAAGAATGAGAGATGAACTGCAAAGAGATGTGAGGAATCCCCACATTTTGTGGTGGAACAGGGTGCCAAATATAGGAATTATAGGATAACAAATATGAATCAAGCTAATGAGACATCACAATTTGTTGAAATAATGTCTTATTTACATGTCAAGTGTCACCTCACCTCATTGCTTCCATTGGCATTGTTTGCTTTCACACAAGTCCACTAAAGCTGTGGGATCAATCACTCTGTAATGCATCCGATGTCATGGCAATAAGAGGTGAAGCTTTTGAACCACTTCTGAATGAGATGCTCCAGGCAAGGCCTGGCTTGCTGAATGCCTACAGTGGACTGTAGAGGAAATGTTTTACTTAGGGCATGTCTACATGCACAGTGCTGCAGCGGCACAGCTGTACTGATGCAGCTGCGCCGCTGCAGTGTGCCTGGTGAAGAGATTAATAAAACCACCTCTGTGAACGGCAGAAGCTATGTCAGCAGGAGAAGCTCTGTCGCCGACATAGCGCTGTGCACACGAGCGTGTATGTCAATGTAACTTATGTTGCTCATGGGGGTGGTTTATTCACATCCCTGAGCGGGATAAGTTATACCAGGGGTTCTCAAACTGGGAGGCGGGACCCCTCAGGGGGTCGCAAGGTTATTACATGGAGGGGTCTCAAGCTGTCAGCCTCCACCCCAAACCCCACTTTGCATCCAGCATTTTTAATGGTTTTAAATATATAAAAAAGTGTTTTTCATTTATAAGGGGGGTCGCACTCAGAGGCTAGCTATGTGAAAGGGGTCACCAGTACAAAATTTTGAGAACCACTGAGTTATACTGACATAAACTGTGGTGTAGACATAGCCTTACAAAGTACAGTATACATTTACTTTTGGCTGGCTGTAACTGTTTGACATTTTTATTCCCATGCTGAGTAAGGGTACGTCTACACTTACCGGAGGGTCCGGCGGCAGGCAATCGATGTTCTGGGATCGATTTATCGCGTCTGGTTTAGACGCGATAAATCGATCCCGGATCGATCCCGGAAGTGCTCGCCGTCGACGCCGGTACTCCAGCTCGGCGAGAGGAGTACGCGGCATCGACGGGGGAGCCTCCCTGCCGCGTCTGGACCCGCGGTAAGTTCGGACTAAGGTACTTCGAATTCAGCTACGTTATTAACGTAGCTGAATTTGCGTACCTTAGTCCGAAGTGGGGGGTTAGTGGGGACCAGGCCTAAGTTAACTTTTCTCTTGTTATCTTCCCAGGTGGCAGGGATCCTAAAACAGAACGTCTCCTGTATTTTTGTTCCTCTTGGAAGGTGGTATCCCCCAACCATCTCACCCGGCAAGCTGCCTCTGATGCGTTGGCTGTGATTATGAAATGGAGGATTTGGGGAGGTACTGGACAAATGGTATGGACTAATGTGAGGCTTTGTTAAGATTTCTTTGATCAGTCTGGGCTTCCTTCTCTGTTACTTGGAGAGAGATGGTTTTTCTGCACTAAAATGACCAAGATTCCCATTTGTAAATTTGAAAAGCTAAATCGGCAGCGATGAATCTTTTCTTTGGATGTTGTAAGGAGTATCCAATGTATAAAAATGACAAGTGCTTATAGATCAGTCCAGCAAGGAGTGGCACAATATCAAATTTCAAGGCTTGCCACAGGTGACTACAGAAATCTCGTTAAAATGAAATACAATTATTTAAGGAGCTTGAATGATTATCAGGGATCAGACAGCTTTTGTTAAGAACCAAAAGTAATAAAAAGAAATGCCAGTCTTTCAAAGCTGCTTTGTTAAAGGCTTTAGAGGAGTGAAATGCTGGCTGTGCTGCACCTTCTACCATCAGCTCTGAAAAGTTCTCCAAAGTTGACAGATGTTGTTTTAGTTTGGGTTTACACTGCATGACTCACCTGTTAAGCTAAACGTAGAAGGACACTATCAAACAGTTAGGCCCAAAATTCTGATCTGTAATCAACAATAATTTACAAAACCTAATGTGACTAGAAATGTTTTTAGAACATTTCCCCCCCGTGGGTCCCCTTCCAAAAATTAAAATGAAAACTTACACAAAAGAACCCCACACAGTCATCTGCACTGTGGGAAAATCAAAGAGAACAGGAATATCCTAGTGCAGCACAAGCGGAAAGCAAAATCGTCCAGTCTAGCTTCCTTTTCTGAGCGGAGTAGAATACAAAAAATAAATGCGTGGCAAAAAGAGTGGAAAGATTTTTTAAATCCTTTCTATTTTAATAAGCAGTGTCCCTTTAAGAGGAAATTGCAACTCAGTAGGAGCAGGTTTGGGCCATTTAAACACAACAGGAGATTTGCCAATGACTTCAATGGGATCAGGATCAGACCCAAGGTGCCGTACATTAAGTCTGTATATGTACTTATATGGCTCTCATCATTGTAGTATATGAGCATGTGATGACCTAGACACAAAACTTCTCTATCTTTGCTCACTGAGCTGGAGGATATTTGGCCCAACCACAGATCACATCCATCTTCATCAACCTAATGAGGGAATATACATATGCAATGAAACCAAGGGAAATGCTCTCATGGGAGTCAACATTGTAAAAACATCTGTTAAGTGTTTTCCGCACATCTGTTTATGGTTCAGCCTCTGTTTCAGTATTCACAAAAACATTGCTAAAATTCCTAATAAGGGAAGCCTCGGGTCAAAGGAAGGAGTAAAGACCAGTTGCCATGGTTTGTACCACTTTATGTAAAAATTCACAGTCGTTAGTTTCATGATTCACACTTAATTGAAAGAGATGAAAACAACTTCCAAACATGGGTTAAAACATATTAGAAGATGTCCTCAGAGATCCCCCAGTTATTACCATGTTATTGAGCTGAAGGATGCAAAGCAAAGTGGGACTCTCATATAACTGCATCCTTTTGATTTTTCCATTTCTGATTTCAGTGACAAAGCAAAAGTCACTAGAAATGCAATGTCACTTCCAAACACTGCCAAAAGCACCAAGTGGGTTTTACTGAAATCCAGCATATTTGCTCTCAGGCTGGGTTATGTGCTTCCAGCGGTCAGTGCTCTTTTGTGCTATGTCTGCAAAGCTGTTTATGAAGGATCTGGAGTGATTTATGGGTTTTGCTTTAGAAACCAGACCCTTTGGTTGCCCGTAAGCTTATAGGACAATTACTAATGTGCTGGCGCACGAATACTGAGCCCTGACCATTGCTGATGTTTTTAAGCTTTCAAAAAAATAACATGGTAAAAGATAGGGGAGTTTGGCCAAGTTGGTTCACTTCCATTTTTAACTCATCGGCAACTCATAACGCTGCCCCAAAGGATATCAGTGGCTATGATGGGAGATCCCACCCCAGCCTGCGCGCACATGCATGAATGGGAGAGTGGGAAAGGAGGCTCTCCTGGAATGCCAATTGGATATTAATAAACAAAAGTGATGTATACATGTGAAGTGACTTTAATCTTTGACATTGTTTGTGGTTTCTAAAGTGCTAGCGTTCAGTGAAGTACACCAACAGGTAAGGTTTTTACAGGCAAAACCAGAAGCAGCTGGTGGTACCCTGAAGAGGTACAAATAAAACCACACTTCCTCTTGACGATACACTCTCTCTCTCTACTTATATAAACTTTCTATAGCTATGTGTGTTTGGCTACTCCACAGCCTTTCCATCAGAGCTGAATATTTGGCTGAGTGCACATCACTGTCTTTATAGGGCCCTTCCCTGCATTGTGCACAAATTTCTGCAGCATCTCTGGCAATCAACTTGGAGCACTGATCTCCCTGCAGTGGTGGGACTATGCCAATATTCTCACATTAGGCTGTCTGCTACTGCCATCCTGGATGAACTCCCTCCCGGCACCATGTCAAGCATGTCTAGATTGGGTGCAGGTTCGTGTCTTTGCCTGGGTTAAACACCAACCAACTTAATGTGTGCAGATGAGCCCAGAGTCCAGGCCCTCCTGCATCCAGGGAACAGCATTTAGAATTTGCTCATTTCAACAGCCATTCTGCAGTCAGCTGTGCTGTTCAGTGTGTCACAGATGGTCTTGCAGCCCCCATTGGGCGAGGCTTGGCTGCCAGCAGCGAGATGTCCGTTGTGCTCGGTTGGGAGCTTGAAGGTGAAGAGGTGGCATGAGTCCTTTCGCCTGCTGCCTTCCTGTAGGGGGCCCAGGAAGGAGCTGGAGCTCTTCCACTCCTGGAACGTGTACATTTCCATGGGAGGGTGAGTGACTTTGCTCAGGTAGCTGGGGCTCGGGTTGGCTGAGGATAATGTCCTCTGACTGCCGCTTAGGAAGCTCCTGCTGTCTTCCAACGAGTCCTTGCGGGAGCGTTCGAAGGAGCCTTGGTTCCAGTTCCTGTAGTTGTAGGCCCACCACCCCAGCCGCCTCCGCTGGCGGCACTGGCACTTCAGGATCCGTATAAAAGCCCTCTTGAACTCTTTGCTTGAGCAGGGGTAGATGATTGGGTTCAAGCAGCTGTTGAAGTAGCCAAGCCAAAAAATTATCTTGAAGATGGTTTCAGGTGGCTTCAAAGCAGAAAACATAGACCCTATCAGGGAAAAACAAGCAGAGAAAGCATCTGAGATAACTGGTCCTGACTGCCTTTAATAAAGAGAATAAGGTGAACCCATGATGTTCATGGACGTTCCTGTGAGGATGCCTTTGTTAAAAAGTTATATCACCCTTGCCACTTCAGTTAAAGTCAACTTGACATTCTTGATATTTCTAAGGTACAAAACCCACCTCCCAAAAAAACTCTTTTGGATAAAGAAGCCTGATTTTCTTTTTTCATCATGCAGCTACAAAAAGGTGCACAAATTCAATTTAAATCCCCTCCCCCCCCAACCGCTGTATATATATTTATTTATTTATTTATATTGCAGTAGCACCTAAAGGATCAGGGCCCCATTGTTGTTGGCACTGTAAAAAACACAAAGAGATAGTTCCTACTGCAGAGAGCCATTTGTAGGTCACCTTCAATAGGGACAGATCTATTTATATTCACAAGGTCCTTTTGTGCTTCTCGTCCTGGTGCGTATCTGTGCTCAGACATAACTTGCCATTTCCACAAACTTGCTATGGCAGCCCTAAGTTTGGGCACTTGTTCTTGCCTGTCCTGTCTAGGTTATCGAAGTCACCAATAGGAAATAATATTAAAAAGATACAAAATCTATTTACGCCTGAAATCAGTTAAAGGTCACACAGGTCTGCATAGACCAGGGCTTCTCAACATTTTTATAGCACAAGCAGAGGGATCATCTCATGAATATTTCCCCTCCCATTCACTATCACATGATTTCCTTGAATCAACTATTGCAGTTGTTACATAGTAGGGTTACCATACGTCCGGTTTTTCCCGGACATCTCCGGCTTTTTGGTAATCAAACCCCCGTCCGGGGGGAATTTCCAAAAAGCCGAACATGTCCGGGAAAAATACTCCCTGGTTTACCTTAGAGCGGGCGCTGGGGGCTGCTGTGCTCCCTGACTCCTGGGCTCTGTAAGAGCCGAGCTGCCCGAGCGCTACCGGCTTCGGGCAGCCCCAATGCCTCTGGACCCTGCGCCCCCGGCTGGGCACTTCCCCTCCCAGGCTCCGGGGGCGCAGGGTCCAGAGGCATGGGGGCTGCCCGAAGCCGGTAGCGCTCGGGCAGCTCGGCGCTTACAGAGCCCAGGAGTTCAGGGAGCACAGCAGCCGCTGGAGCGCGGGAGGGGAAGTGCCCGGCCGGGGGCGCAGGGTCCGGAGGCATGGGGGCTGCCCGAAGCCCGAGTGCTACCGGCTTCACGGTTTGCCGGGCAGCCTCCAGACCCTGCGCCCCTGGCTGGGCGATTCCCCTCCCGGGCTCCAGCTGCGCTGGGGAAGCGCCGGCCGGGGGCGCAGGGTCTGGGGGCTGCCCGGCAAACCGTGAAGCCGGTAGCGCTCGGGCAGCCCTTTTCGCGTGGCTGGGAGGGAGGAGGGGGAATGCGGGGTGCTCAGGGGAGGGGGCGGAGTTAGGGTGGGGAAGGGGCGGAGTTGGGGCGGGGCCGGGGGAGGAAAAGGGGCGGGGCCAGGGCCCTGTGGAGTGTCCTCTTTTTTTATTTTTTAAATATGGTAACCCTATTACATAGAAAACTAATATTAGCAAAGCATTTAATGTATTTAATGTATTAATTCAATAAAATGAAATTTAGTTTGGAATGGAACATTCTGAACAAATGCCCGAAGGCTCTGAGTTAAAATTATGGGCCCCGTTCACACATTTATATTTCTAGCTGGAGCAAGCTGAGTAGGTGGATTCAATATGGGAGCTTAATTTCAGGAACTGGTACTAGATTCTTCTAGGCCTTTTAAAAATGGAGAGATGCATCTGAACCCACATGTCAAGGCTCTGAGAACAGATTCCTTTTACACTGGAGCAGTTTCAGATGATCTGAGCCATGAAAGCACCCAAGTCAGCAATAGCTATCAGACTGCTTTACTGTGGCAGGAGGGATGTGATTGTAGGCATATTTCCCCATCTATCCCAGCAATGCAAAGGCTGTGGTCTCTAGACCTCAAAGCTATGCAAAACCCTGGTTAATGGACACAGCTATGTGCTATTTAGTAGTGGAACAGCTATGTCATTCAGATAAGCATAGCTGCAGCTTTTCCAGTCAGCTTGGTAGGCTTGATAGTAACTACAAGGGGCTGAGCAAGCTTAACTCCCATGAAGCTAGGGAGAGAGAAGCACATGCAACACAGCTCATGCCTCAGCCTGCCTTCCTCCATGCACCAACCAGCATGGCTGAGCTGGTGCAGAGGGGGAAGTAAAGTGCTATTAATAGTGACAAACTGGAGATTACATCCTGGGAGTCAGCATGTCTTGCTTTGGGCAGAGGCAGGAAGTAATCTTCAGTTTTAATAGCACATTACTTCCCCTAGCTCTGAGGGTTTAAGTGGAATTTAAAAGGCGCATAGTTCTTTGTTCATGCCTTCTGCAGTGGACTGCATTTCAGTGCACAAACCAGTCTCTAACCATTGTGCTGCCCCTAATATTCTGCAGGTCTCTCCCTCCCATCTGCCGGAGCTCCCAGGAAGTGATGAATGCAGGAAGTGATAAATGCAGCACTGAGTCTAACACTGGAGAAACAGTGAAAAGTACCCAAAAGATTTCCAACGGACAAACCAAAATAATGCAAACACATTGACTGTCTGCTTAGCATTAAGTACTTTTTAATGAAAGATTCAACACACATTCATGTGCTTCTAGTGAATAAACCATGAAAAGGGTGTGAAACCCTTGTACTGTCTTAGTGAAACTTGATCCAAGCTTATGATTTGAGCCAATATCAGGGCCGGCTCCAGGCACCAGGCAACCAAGCTGGTGCTTGGGGCGGCACCTGGAGGGGGGCGGCGCGGCGATCTGGCCGCCGGAGGGGGGAAAGCCGAGCCCCAGCCGGGGCTCGCCGCCCTGCGCTCTGGCCGCCGGGGGGAGAGCCGAGCCCCAGCCGGGGCTCGCCGCCCTCTCGCCGCCCTCGCCCCGGGGCTCCGGCCGCCCTCCCCCCGGCGGGAGAGCCGACCCCCGCCGGGGCTCGCCGCCCTGCCCCCCCCCCCGCGCCCTGTCCCCGGCCGCCGGGGGGAGAGCGGAGCCCCCGCCGGGGCTTGCCACCCTCGCCCCGGGGCTCCGGCCGCCCTCCCCCCGGCGGGAGAGCGGAGCCCCCGCTGGGGCTCGCCGCCCCCCCCCGGCTCCGCCCCCCCCCCCCGCGGGAGAGCCGACCCCCGCCGGGGCTCGCCGCCCTGCCCCCCCCCCCGCGCCCTGTCCCCGGCCGCCGGGGGGAGAGCGGAGCCCCCGCCGGGGCTTGCCACCCTCGCCCCGGGGCTCCGGCCGCCCTCCCCCCGGCGGGAGAGCGGAGCCCCCGCCGGGGCTCGCCGCCCCCCCCCGGCTCCGCCCCCCCCCGCGGGGGAGGGGGGGGCGGCCGGAGGCTTTTTTGCCTGGGGCAGCAAAAAAGCCAGAGCCGGCCCTGGCCAATATGGGCAAGATACGCCAAGTCCTCCCATACACTCAGTCGCAAACACTTTCAGGATTCGTTTTCTAAACAATAATTACAAATATTTTCCTTTGGATTTGAAGAAAAAAGTTTTGTGATTGTACTACACAAATATGAAAACTGATTATATGGAAGAACTAGTCTGGGGCTTATCCTTTAAAGTGTCTCTATTTTTTTTTCCAGAACCACCATAAAGTCTAGATGAACTCAAGATATTAAGGACCAGTAGGACCAATGAAGGCGCTGAAGAGCACATATTATTGTTGTGCAGGTCCTACATAAACATTGGCTCTTCCCCCCAAGAAACTGGAATATATATATTTAATATTGGAAACATTTAGAATCTAGAAGAAATTCCTCCACCAGATTTTAAAGTTTTGGGGCAGGACAAAATTTGGACATAATCCATTTGACAGTGTCTTTTTCCGTAAATAATAAATAATAGTTAAAGAAGAAGGAAAGATTGCTGGAAAGACTTTGCCTATGGGTAAGTAAACAAGAGGAGCTCCACAGAAGAGATGAGTGGCTATACGTATGGGGAAAGATAAATGGGATGCGTCTGTATGTGCTGTCTTGCATATAAACAGAATACGATACAACAGACTGACACACAAAGCTCAAAGTCTAAAACAAAGCAGTGGAAAAGGTTAAAACAAAACTGAAAAAGTGGGTAATATTTGAAAGAGCTAGTGGAAATGTGTATAGTATACAGTTAAGGAAATAAGGTAACAGGCATGTCTCTCTCACACACTTTCAGGATAATCACATTTTCAGATATTGACTGATGACAATCTCCAGTCAGTCAGTTTGAGTTCTCGTATGTAAAAGGGCAACTTCACAAGGGTGAAGAGAATTACTTCCTAACTGAGTCAAGGCTCTGAGAACAGAATCCTTGGCTGAGTGAGGTAGCATGTGTTCAGTTCTTGTTCTTGAAATGTCACTGCACCGTGGCAGATAATTAAAAAAAAAAAAAAAAAATTACAAAGCAACTACAGTACTGCAGTCCATCCATAATCGAGTGCTTAGCAGCATAGATCTGAAGACATATCAATTTGGAAAGTGGAGGTTTGGACTTAAAAAATGATCTACGTCTAGCAACATTTGAAGGAGAGTTTTGCATATTTCTCTATTGCTTTTTTTGAGTAGTATGGGAACAAGATTAAAGATAGATATTTAAAACATTGGTGATTAAATTATTATGTTTCCAAATGTATTTATTTTATTTCCCACAGCCGCTGCAAAAATGAACAAAAACAGTTCTGACTATAAGACTTAGACCCGTGGAGATAGCACACAACACCTAGAATTCATTATTCACACAATAGCACCCAAGATTATGCTTTTCTGAACAAAGAGATACTAATTTGACAAGTGGATATCCTTCGAGCTATTAAATTATAGAACTGTATGGTAATAGCTCTTTTTTCAGCAGTTGTATAAAACCAGTGACTTCTTATCTGAACAATGCAAGCCTTACAAATATGTAAAAACAGCCCTGGAGGCTAGAGAATTTCATTTAGTATGTAATGCAGGATTACTGCATAGTTTTAGGAACATATTAGATGTTAGGATAATTATTTTGAAGGTGAACTGGCAAACAGAGATGTTATCATACCAAAGGAGAGTTAACAAATTCCTGAATAGAAACATAACTATTTTGCTTTTACACAGCACTTTGCATCTATAGGGTCAACTCAAAGTGCTTTTACAAAGCATCATCATCCACATTTTACCAATGGGGAAACTGAGTCACAGAGAGACAAACTGACTTGCTGAGCCAGGATTAGAACCCCACCTCTCATAAATTCCAAAACCATTGTCTTATCATTGTACCATACTGGGTAGCCAATAAGACTTTGTAATAATGACTCAGATAGGTCCTAATCCCACAAAGCAGAGTTGAGGACACCTGAAATTAATGAAAGTTGAGCACTTTGCTGAGTCATTCCTACAGTTGGCAGTGCAGAGGTCATGGACAAATACAGTAGTTATTGTGAGATCAGCAAAAACCCACATGCTATCTGACAGAGAGGGAATATTGACGAAAACTCAGTGATCATCTGAATGATGATGCCTCTACCATAGAATCCCCCTCTAGCTCTAGTCAGTTTGGATTATGAGCCCAAGACCTGGTTTGGGATGTGAAACTACATCCTTTGGCCCAGAAACTGTGAGCTTGTTATCAGCTAAACCAGGTTAAACCTGCCACATTTTAATGCTTTATTTTCTTTATTTAGGGTCATATTGTCCCTGACCTTTGTGCAGGCACACAGGGTAATGAGAGCGCCAATAAGTTCCTACGTGTCCCACGCAAGGGCCAGTAACAGCCTTAGTCTCTGAGCTCAAAGGAGCACGGACTGCTACTTTTGTGTGTCCCCAGAGGAGAATCTAATCCAAAGAGGGCAAAGATGGAGGAGGAACCCTGCCAGGCAGAGCAGGCTACACCGTCCTAAAGTTAGGTGCACTGTGTACATTTCTGCTGCACTCCTGGCAGCTGAGGGAAGGATAATCCTTCCCTAAAGTCTCAGTGGAGTAGGGAGCTCCATAGCAGCCCCAAAGCATGACTGTAACAATAGATGCAATCTAACCCGCAGACACTCACTAATGGGATTGAGACATTTGGTTAACTTACTGCTGAACTTGTAAAGACTGAACACAGTTTCTTCTCTTACTGTTGCCTAAGATCAAATGTAGTATCACTTTCTGTTTAGTCCTCTGTGGGGAGCCTAGGGACTGTGTCCAGCTCCTATGGGGACACACACAATGATCTAGGGTGTGTCCATCTCCTATGTTCCCAATACAGAACTACTGATAATATTTAAATGTTTTCTTTTTTTTTTTTTTGCAACCCAGCAAATTTTACAGTTGCAGTAATGGAGGCCCATTGACAATCTGGCCCTCAGTAAATATATCCATTATTTAAGTGAGGATTGGTGTTAGAAAGACAGAATTCACTACACAAAGAAGCTTCTCAGGACAATCCGTTGCCTTAGGCAAATCTTTAGTCTGCTGCCCCCTCCTGCCTCTGTAGAAAATTGGTGGCAGGCACCCAGTGCCTCCCCCACAGCTGTCATCTCCACCTCCAAACCTCGGGTAGTCACATTGGAGGCTGACAGGGCAGACAATGGCCTGGGGAGGCAGAAGCTGCTGGGCCCCAGTGACAGATCCCATGGGATGAGAGCAGTCTGACAGTCAGGCACTGGCCAGAGCAGCTCCCAGCCAACGTTGTAGAAGTGGGGAGGCCAAGGCCAAAGTGCCCCCTCCCTCTCCATGGCTGGCTGCTCTGGCGATGAGCCACCTGCCCTCTCTTCTGGTGCCACAGCAGGCCCTGGTGGGCAAAAGGTGTAATTGCAGCACCTCCCCAGGAGAATCTGTTCTGCGGGGGGTAAAAAAATCTGCGGGGGACATGAATTCTGCGCTTATGTTTATTTTGTTAAAAAGTAGGGGCTTATGGCCCTCCCGCTTTTAAAAGTGGGCGGCCATTGCCCTGGCCCCTCCAGTTCCAGCACCGGTGCTCTCAGCCCATGGGTAATGGGTAATGGGTATTGCAGACCCCTACCCTGTACAAAGCAACCTGGGCTGGGGACAACAATCCCTCTCACACAGACGCAGCAGGCTCCTTCTCACTGGACACAGTGGGAGTCTCTGTACCTCAGCCCCCACACCACTGGCCTGGCCCCGCACCGCCAGTCCCCTGCCCGGCCCACACACACTGCACCTCCTGGCTGCACCCCCAGCCCACCCCAGCCCACACCATTTGCCCAGCCCCCCACAGACTCACATCTTCCCGCCTGTGTGTCCTGTTGTCGGGCTCGTAGCCCACATCACGGCAGTGCCTCCAGAGCCCGGACACAGTGGTAGGGAAGTGATGATACCTGGGCCCAGAGACTGCCTGGGGGCAGCAGGAGACAGGTGTAGGTTGGCTGCCAGCATGGACCTGGATGGGTCACTGCACTTGTGGCCAAAGCCCCGCAGAGCTCAAGCAGCCCCGAGCTATGATGTTACCCGTTCTGGGGGTGGGGAGCAATTCCCTGGGAGCCCGGCTGTGGTTCCTGCTCCTTGGAGCTCAGCCAGCCCAACAAGCCTTATCTTCCGCAGCTGCTGCCTAGTCATCTGCCTATAGCTGGGGCAGCCTCTAGGGTTACTACCTGACTGGTAGTTGACTGGCCTGGCTGGTTTTTTAAATGGATTTGCCAGTTGCCAGAAAAATAATTTAATCTGACGAGGGTTTTTTTGTATGTGGGTTTAAAGATTGGCATTATTATCACAATACACTGGAATATCTAATGTTAAAAGTTTCTGTGTCCAACGAAAGATGCTGCCGTGTTCCCATTTCCACAGTTTAAGTGATAACAAATCAAAACAGTTGAAAATACAGCAGCTGTCTGCCCATGAACACGCAAGCTCACTGCACGTGTGCGTGAGAGGGGGTTTGAGTCTTGGGAGAGCGAGGAGACTGGGATGTTATCAATCTTATCTCCATGTGTTATCTCTCCAGATACTATAAGTGAAGGGGGGGTTGTGGAATGCCTTGTGGTTGGGGCTTGCGGTTGTGGCCAGGGCCGGCTCTAGCGTTTTTGCCACCCCAAGCAGCAAAAAAAAAAAAAGAAAAGAAAAGAAAAGAAAAGAAAAGAAAAGAAAAGAAAAGAAAAGAAAAGAAAAGAAAAGAAGCCGCGATCGGCGGCAGCTCTACCGCCGCTTCATTCTACAGCAGCAATTCGGCGGCAGGTCCTTCGCTCCGAGGGGGAGTGACGGCCCCGCCGCCCAATTGCCGCCGAATGGCAGGATGTGCTGCCCCCCTCTTCATTGGCCGCCCCAGGCACCTGCTTGCTACGCTGGTGCCGGCCCTCGTTGTGGCGGGCTTGCCTCATGTGCGGGGGTGGATGCTGGATTTTTTTCATTTCAAAGGTAGTTACTCTTGCGGCCTTTGAGTAGGCAAATAGCACCCTGTGCACTTTATGTTCCCTTCAGGACTTTAGAAAGTGTCTCAGGTTTCATATCCTCTCCCCCTTCTGCATGTGGGACCTCCAAAGACATCAATAGGAATTTCCCACAAAGATAGAAGACCCTTTGTTATTAGGAAATTTAGTTTGATCGGGGCCTCTGTATGAACCACTTCATTCTAATCGTGCAGTCCTGGGCACAATTTGGCCACTGTTGCACAGAGCTCCTTTGACACTTATCCGACAGTAAAGATAGGGAAAATATATTTTGATTAGCTTGTATATTTTTAACATCACCCTTTCCCCCCGCCCCTTCCTTGGTATAACAATGCCTTTTATTTCATCATGCATCCATGCCTTACCTTGTAATTAACCTGCCAGGAGGAAACAACTGTGGGCTATTTTGGTACCTTGATAAAATAATAAAACTAATCCTACCAGGCACAGTCTCCAAACAACAAACTAATATTTCCTACTCTAATCTCTAGCTATTTTCCCATCACAGTCTGATAAACAGATTAAATATTTCCCAGTCCTGATTTAGATTGCCTTTCAGAATAGCTGAAAAAATGTCGCCTATAATTATCTCGTCAGTGATTTATTCCTGATGGGGAAGCCAGAATAACTCCCCCACTCTAAACTAACTGTTTCCTGGCACTTCATGTTCAATAACTTCCCAGCCAGGGAATGTATTTTTTCTTCTCTTTTTATTTTTATTTTATTTATTTATATTTATTTTATTTATGATGGTTTATATTGTGATTCACTAAATATAGCATTGCATATGATTTACCTCTGTCTGCAGCCTTGACACCTTCCCCTTCTAGCCATTTTGCAAATCCCCTTATCCAGTAATAATGCAGAACAGGAAATATACCAGGAACTCGATCAGTCGAATAGTTTTTGATGGCATTTTGAAAAAAAAAAATCCCTAATCATTACCAACTGTACACACCAGACATGACAGAGCTATTCAGGTTGGAAGGAGACTGAACAAAAGTGAATAACATAATTAGGAATTAAAAGGTATTTTGTCTAGTGAAAGTTAATTTCAATTAGAATGTCATTAGCATTTCAAGCAGTTTTTAATGAACTGTTTATTACAGTCAAACTATGTAAATCACCCTCAGTGAAATTGGCGAAGGCTGTGGGAAACAATCTACGGGATTAGCCTGTCATTACACATTTTGAAGCATATCAGACCAGCAGAGCATTGGGTAATTGAAATGAACCTATCACTAGCTCTAGGGTGACTGTTCCTCATCAAGGGCCTGATCCTGGAAAACACTGAGAGGTACTGAGCACTTCATAGGATCAAGCTCTAAATAACTTTGTTATGTTCTACTATTTTTATAGCACCCAGGCTCAGCCCCTGAAAATGGGTCCAATCCTGCAGTTTGTACACATCACGGCTCCTGTTAACATCTGGGATTTTGCCTGAGTAAGGACTGCAGTACTGGACCCAGGGCTGTGCAATACAAAACATACGCCTTTCTCTTTTTTGCTCTTCTTTTCTTACCTGATTATATTCTTCTTCTTTTCCCAGATGGAAAAACAAAGCATAGAAAATAATTCAGCACACACAGAAGAACACCCAGCCTTTCCCCACAGAACTGCTAAGGAATAGGTAGCGATGGGCTGGAGCTGAAACCATGGGGGCAACTACCCTCCAACACTGGGAAAGCTTGGATGCAGGTCAGAACTTTGTGGTCAGTCCCATCTCTGCAGTGACCCTCCAAATCTGAGCATTCTGAAACATTGGGGCTCAATGTTAGGGGCCTAATCTATTGCACATTGATTCCATGGGAGCCTTTGAATGAGATTTGGACTTCAGTGGGCTTTGGATCAGGCCCTAAATCAGCAGGGCGAACAGTAGGAAGATCCTCTGGATTTGCCAAATCCTGACACACATAACCGAACTTCACATTGAGGACAGTTCAGATATAGCCTGCTAGAGAGGAGCCACAAACACTGTAATCTCTCATGTTCTCTCTTGCTTTTTTGTTTTCCTTTAATCTAAAGTAAAAGCTATTAACATTAAAAATACTCTGTGTCTGGAAAAACAACACAGACCACCTTTAAAATTATTGGCTGTTCAGGCTTGGCTGTTCAGGCTTATCCGCAATCTGGTCTGTTACAGGAAAAGCCAGATATATAACAATAATCACCACTGCCATATTCTGTATCTTGCATTAAAAGCTAGATCGGAGTATTTCCAGAGTATGGATAATCACAGCTAGAAAAACAAAATTATTTGTGGATCCGCTGACACCTTAACTAGCAGATTTCTAGGAAGGGCATTTCTTCTCCAAGATCTAGATCCATTCTCAGCAGCCTAATATGGTATAAATATTTGCTCAATAGTTTCCTGTTACCTCAGTCCACCAGTAACTATATTCCTGTAATGTGTGACAGCAAGATGGCAAAGTTAAGACTCTTCATTTAAGTACAAAGGATAAATTTATTCTACTGGATACAGTACATCTGAGAGGGTCCTGTTCTCATTTTTGTAGGAAAGAACTGAGCGTAAATAGTTAGACTAGCCAAACTAAACCAAAAAACCCTACCTCAAACAGAGTTTTTACCCTGAAAAGGAGGGCACACGCCAGAGACTCCATGAAGCTCAATAGGGTCTTTGCTATTGCTATTGATTTTTTATTGGTTAAGGTGCTCAAATGCTGCAGTGATTGGCAGCAGTTTAAACCCCTAAGATATAGGACGTGTCTGCGAAGGAAATGCTGTTGAAGTTGGCTTATGCCAGGCAGTTAATTATGCCATTTCCATTCACGCAAAAGGAAATAAATTGTGAACACCATATAAATCAAACTGTTCATCATTTATGACATCATAGACCTCAATTGTGTGGCTACATTTCCTTTCATCTCCTCCTGTGTGCAGGGAATATATTTTATTTCTGCTGTGATGGGCTTGAGAGCCAGGCAGCCTCTGGGTACATATCAATTGATTTACACCTTGTTTTAATGTAAGTGGGTTGATAATCTTCATGCATGGGTGTTCTCGGAATATAGATTTGCCAAGAGTGCTTATATATTTCTCATTTGTGCCCAGCCCGTAGGAAACTGTAAACCATTTTTATTCCAAATTACTGGCATTCTCCTCTTTTCCTTTCCTCCTTCTCTTTACCTCCCCCGGCGTTTCTTTTTCTATCTTCCTATTTTCTGCTTTCTGTCACTTTTCTTCTCTTATTCCTTTCTTCTCTTCATTTTTATCATTTATTCCTTCCCCCCTCTTCTTCCCTCCTACCTAGTTTTTCTCTCCATCTTCCTAGTTTTCTATTTTCTAATCACCCTTTTCTCTTCACAGTTTATGATTTTCCATTAGCCTAGCACCCATCTTTAATTACATGTTGAAGTGGTCTTAAACACATAGGTTAATTACTCATTATTACAGTAGAAACACCTGCTCTGGCCAGACAGATGAAGTACTGGAGATTAATCATTTTGCTATTTTGGCAGATGTATGATCACACAGTAACAAAGTTTTGGTGGATGTAGGTTCTCAGATGTCACCTTTTCTAGCTATAAGTGATAAAGGGACCATATTAAAAAAATCTTATACATTTGGTTTCATATACACTGGGGCCCACTTAGAGAAAAATCTATCTGTTGTCATTTATAGGAACAAATGGGAATCATTTGTTCATACAAAAGTAGGATGATGATCTGGAATTGCCGTTCTGGTAATAGCGCACTTCTTACAGAGAAATGTAATGTGAAAGAATAACTTGATAGTGAGAAAGTTTCACTGGATAGATTTTTTAAAAGATTAAATCAAAGCACACAATAGCATTTAGCAACTACCTGAGTTGGAGCGTAGTCCAGTATGAATGAAAAATCAAGAGTTCCAAAGTTCCAAACACTGAGTCAGGAGGGTTCTATAGACAACACTGTCACCTTCTTGTGTGAATGCCACAGGCTAGGACTAGCTGGGGGTGCTAGTTACTACTGATTCTGAGTGTGGGTGGTAGAATCTGATCCTAAGTTTTTAAACTTCCTAGTGGTGTTGTAGGGGTAGATGTAGGAAATATAATTACTAGGTGCAGAGAGGCTGAGTGTATTGCTGAGCAGAAGAGGGAAATTCCACTTCACGAAGGATTTTAAGATTTTGAAATTTGGCTTCCTTCCAAATTGGAAAGACACCTGAACCTTCTGAAATTCTCCATGAAAGAAAATTAAAAAAAAAAATCATTTCAGATCAATTAAAATGTATGATATTGTACAACATTTAAAAAAAAAATTGAAACAAAAAGTAGCTTCAAACCCCCCCCCCCCCCCCCCAAAAAAAAGAAATGTTTGTTCCGACAATGCCAAAACGGGATGTTTTGACATTGTCTGAACTTTTTTTCCTGGTTTGCTCCTTAGTGAAATTGCAGTTCATGAAGCATTTCAATTTTGAGGGCAATGCATTCTCTGATAGAAAATGGTTCTAAGTGTTTCACATGTGTTCTAGAAGAGAGACTTGTTCAGTGTCACACCATGTGTCATTCTCAAAGCCCAGACTAGAACCCGTCACCTCTTTTCCAATCTTCTGCTCTGCTCACTATCTCATGCTGCCTCCCTTAATAAGGATGAACTAAAAGCCAAGTTTTTATTACTGTAGTTAGTTATGGCATTACACTAGCAGTGAGAAAAACTGGCTTTTATGGGGTTGAAAGTCATTGCTTCCTATCTGTAAAAGGCAATGTTAAGCTAAATAGCAATAAAAGGTTAAACTAACATTGTGTTTGCCTAAGGGTAAAGGGCAGACACTACATGCGTGTGGTAATTAGGTTCTTATTGGATAAGTGAGAAGCATGGAAGCTAGCTATTACCAGAACTGTTGCAAGTGCTGAATATATGAAAAGCAGGAAGACACGCTGAACTTTGCTAGTTTGCTGTAGTCCTTGTTACAATGTACTTGGCCAAATCAGCATGCCAAGTTTTTAATGTTAATTGGATTCCTGAAGCTCCTGATTTTTTTGCCTCCAACATTCAATATTGGTTTACATTCCTCTAAACTTATATAAAACAGAAAAAATCCCTAGTTTACAAACATTTGGTAATTGAAGTCACAGACAGAGGCTCTGTTATCTGTCTCAGTGGTTTATGAATGATGCATACTCATGCTTCCATCCTGTTATAATTTGGAAATGCAACTTGTGCAAACCTATAAATATTGTCAGCATCATTAAATAGCCAATAGCATTTACACACATAGAGCCTGATCTGTATTCTTTGCGCACACAAACTCCTCAGGGAATTCTGTGGGAGTACAGGGCGTGCAGGGAATGCAGAATCAGACTCTGAAAGAGCACTTCTCTGTACTAATACCTTGGTAAACAGGACAAAAAGCTCTGGCAAGGGTAGTCCCTGCCTTCTGGCAGCCTGGAGTAGCTTTGTTTTTTGTCCTCTTAGCCTAATTAAAATCCACACATTCAGATGCCTTCTCTTATCATCCACATCATCTATCTGTGATTAATGGTGCGTCAAATTCCAAGTGAACAACTCACCCTTGCAAACACAGTATGATTTCATTCTGCACTATACAAGGCTCCAGCTCTAGGGACTTGTCTACACACTGGCCAAAACTTCACTGGAGGATGCAATAGTGGAAGCTATAGCGTAGACAGGGTTCAGGCCTTTTTACCATTTGTTGTCTAACACTGCCCAGAGCAGAGCCCTGTCTTCACTTTTCAGTGGTGGCTGACATGGTCCTTGTATGTCCCATATGCTGCAGGCATTGACAGAATGGAGTAGATAAGATTCTACTCCCACCCATCTACATCTTTAATGGTCAGTCCCCTGCCACTCACCCACTCAGTCCTGGAATGTAATAGAGGCACTGGGAATGACCAATGATAACCCTCCTAACATGACAGAGAGTCATTGGCTGGCACATTCCATGATGCCATCTAGGGAATGGGGCCATCTCTGAGGCCCCACCCTGCAATTCAGCCCACGTATGTAGATCTTCAGATGAAAGATGCTGTCAAACTACAAAGCATTATTGTTATAATAAAAGGCTTGATATCTGAATTTAAGATTGGCACAATCTATACGAGGGCTGAAGGACCGATTGATCAAGGTGATCAAGGTGATGGTACAATAGCCCATTTGAAAATAGGTACTAAGAATGATTTCGTAACAGGAAGGACAATGGAAGCTTTCTCTTCTGGGGAGAAAGAAAGAAAGAAAGAAAGAAAGAAAGAAAGAAAGAAAGAAAGAAAAGAGGAAGCTAATATCTTAAATAAAATACCACTTGGAATTCTTTGTGCCCCATCTGTAATATTGTAACTATCAGCAGAAATACAGGACATTTTGTGGATAGCACAAATTCTTTCAAGTTCATTCTCCCTTTTATTTACATGCTGTTAAAACAGTCCTTAAAAATGCATAGAGGGAAATTCAAGCAATAACTTTAATGCAAATAGAAATCTGTCAGCCAGATCCTCAGCTGGGGTAAATCAGTGCGCCTGCACTGAAGCCAATGGAGCCATGACGATTTCTACCAGCTGGGAATCTGGGCCTTTACGTTTAAGTTGTCTTCCTCTCCTGTTATCAAGACTTTCATTTATGGTATTTTTATATTCTAATATAATGTTCTTAGGGCCTAACCTTTCTCCCATTGAAGCCATTGGGAGTTAAATGGGGACAGGAGTCTGATCTTATTATTTTTGGCCAGAATAAAACAGTTTTGCAGCTGGCTAACTGGATAGGATATGGCCAGGGCTTGCTCTTGTTTTGCAAAGGATTAGTTGATTAGGGAAAAGCTAATCTAAGTCTGCAGACATTTCATTTATTACACTTATGCATTTTCAAGTACTCGGCTTGCTTTATAAACAGTTTTTTAAAACTTCTTATTCTTGATGTATGGCCTAAACATTCTTTCTTGGATATCTCTTTGGTAAAGGATAACCCTCTAGCTGGGAGACCTAATAGGAGAGCTATAGAGAGGCTATCTTGGCTTCCATTCTAAATTCTGATATTCACACCTTGATGATCATGGCTTTTTAATTAAGCAGGTTAGTGCACAGGTTTTTAGGCCTCAATCCCAAAGCCATTGAAATAACAAAATATCCCCATAGCATTCAATGGGTTTGGGATCAGGCCATTTGTTCAGATGGTGCTAAACCCTGTACTCTTGCCCCTGACCTTCATTTAATAGATCTGTCCATTTTTGCATTAAAAAGTACCTATCCCATACAGCTACTATGGCACTGATCCGGTAGGCACTTGGGCATGTGTATAAATTTACTCACATGAATAATCTCACTGAAGGCAATAGGATGTGAGTAAAGTTACACACGTTCACAACATCTGCAGGATCAGGACATATGCCCATTGCTCTGCTGGGTGTTGATAGCAATATTCCTCACTAGAAAAATCAATTCCTTCCTCTGTTTAAGTTTAATAGCTGCCCAATGGCTAAATCCCCATATTTCTCCTTTGAATCTTCTGGCTCAATAAAGTATGAGCCTTCCCAACAACAGAGAAATATATTGCCCTAGAAAATAAGAAGATATCCATATTACCTCCCTTCTTGAGATTTGTTATCATTTTTACTGAGGCCAGTTGGTATCACCAGAAATCAGAGCCTCTCTTATCCTGCGATGTCTGTTTAGAATTTGTAGTGTTTAGTGCTGATGTTTATCTTTAGGTGACTAATCTCTGGATGTTCATACAATTTCAGGTGTTCTGACAAACAGCTTTGCTTTGAAAATAAAACATTACAAGCAAAGTAACTAATTGCTTTGGGTATTTTGGATGAAATTCACCACTGTGCAGAAGGGTCTGAATAGGGCTTAAGTGGAACTTGAGTGGTGCGTAGGCCTTGTGCTGCAATGAATCATTTTGAGAAGGGTAAGTACTCCATACATGGCAACGTGTGCTGGGCCTCTGCAGTAACTGTCCATCATGATCTTTGGCCTCATGTGCATTGGTCAGAGAATAGACTGAACTGTTTTGTCCTACAATTTGAGCTATTGAACTTTATTCCAAAGATTTGGGCTGAAACTGAGCATATGATTAAATTGCTATTCTAAAGAGCTTTAATTTGCTATTAAAGGGATTAAATTGCTATTCTACTGCTTTTCTAAAGGGCTGAAATGCTATTAGACACTGAACTGGCAACTTGAGGACACCAATCTTAAACAGCTAGACTAAAGAGGGTTATAGGAAGATATAGGCCTAAAGCGTTTAGGAGCCTACATACAAAGCCAGGACTAGACCTAAAACCTTTGATAAAATATGATTTCCATGGAAAGATGTGAGACCTGATCCTCAATTCCTGGTGCACCGGGAATGCAGAATCAGGCCCCAAATAACACAAACTTACATTGTAACTTTGTACTTATTGGTTGCTTGTAGGACCCCTAATATTATTACTTATTTTATTGTCCGATTTAAAAAGCCTATTAAAAAAAGGCTTTTTTGAAAGTAACATTATTGCTGTTTTCTTTTACATATCTGGTCTCTCATGCTGCGGCCACTGATGTCAGTGGGAATTTTGCATCTCATTTCAGTGGTTGCAGAATCCGAGTTTATTTAGGCCTGCAATGGGTAGACTCCTTGTACCTGTCTGGAGCCCCAGTGAAGTCAAGTTGCAGGACTTGTGTCTTACATGTTAATAATTTTTAGTGCTGGTGGTGGCTTTTTTCCTTGCAACATATGTTATGTCGTGTATAAGCTTTACAGCTGGGCTTTTCAAAGGAGCCTGCAGATACTGGGTGCCAAACGCGTATTGGTCAAATTGTGAGTTGGACGCCTAATTCATTTACACTTCTTTGGAAAGCTCTGACTAATAATTCACCTCATAGAAATAGCATTGACTTGCAACTTGTAGCCCTGCTGTACCATATAGAGCCTTTTCACCCTGGATGCATTTCTTTTTATACATGTAATGGCTCAAAATTGGTTCCACCTTATGTAAAAGAGGGTCTGGATCACCAATGGTTTCAGACTTCTTTTCCCACTACTCTAGCTAAAAGTTGTCTATTTTTATTTGACATTTTTCAACAGTGAGTGTTTAATATGTTCCTGATGCCTTTGAATATTTTTGGGTGAAAAAAAGAAATATTTATTTTGAAATAACCAAGATATTTACATTTTGAAATTATGTTGCTGAGTTTCTGGAGCTACCAATTGCCTTGACAGCATATATGCCTTAATTTTATTTATTATACTGCATCACACATAATTTTGAATAGCAGGATAGCTGGCTATATAAACTGAGTGTTTATAAACATGCACAAGAGGGATATAATGTAGGCCTTATTTACATGAAAGAACAGCTGGTACCTCATGGGGAAAAAAAACTTTGCACAGTATTCTGTTTGGAAACAATTCTGGTGCGTGCATCATCCTATGCTTAGTGCTGGAAGCAGCATGGTCCAGTGGTTAGAGCTAGGTGTGGGCGTCAAGCAATCAGGGTTCTATAGTGACTGGTTGTATGATATGTAACAAATCACAACCTCTGTGCCTTAATTTCTCTGTTTGTAGAATCAGCACAGTACTTTTTCACCTTTGTAAAGTGCTTTGAAGTCTTTGGTTGAAAAGCACTCTGTAAATGCGAAATATTATTTCTCTTCCTTTATTCTTTATTACAAGGAGCACATTTATTAAAACAAAATCTTTGTTTCTCAAGAATTCATCTGATCCTGCTGCGTATTCCCACCCCCGGTGCGCCAATGTTATAATCCTTTGTTTGGGACAGCACAACAGGTAGCTGTGGAAATTATTGCAATGTCACAACCAAAGGATTAGAACTTTAGCTGGGGAACAAGCAGCAGGAGCGGAGGAACTTTTGAGAAAAAAAGAGCTTATTTACATACAAGCAGAATCATTTGTCAAGGCAACATTTTTCAGTGTCCCAGGATTCAGGCATAACTGTACCGTTGTAAAGTGTTTCAAGATGCATTGGGTCAGATTCTGATCAGTCTTACATGACTGCAAATCCAGAATTGCTCTATTTTACATCCATGTATATTGTGGGGTCATGTCATCACTGAATGAATCAGGAGGGGAAAGCCGGATGATTGCAAAGGCGTGTGCATGTAGCTATGACTAGAAATAACGGGTTGGACTTCGGAAAGGGAAAATGTAGGCTGAACTATAAAGAGAAACTTGCAGGGAAGTAGAAGAAGCTGCTTTAAAAACTAGTTTGGACCCAA
The DNA here is from genome assembly GCF_028017835.1 of Emys orbicularis. Lineage (NCBI taxonomy): Eukaryota > Metazoa > Chordata > Testudines > Emydidae > Emys > Emys orbicularis. The sequence continues at coordinate 90,774,962 of NC_088690.1, forward strand.
CAGCAGAAAACGTACCATAGATAACAATCCTGTATTGATCTTATGTTCTTATGGGATGTGGCTGACATAACAGGCCCTTTTCACCTTTAACTTCTATGCATTTTCAAAGCACTGCAGAGGTGAATCTAAATGGCCATCCATCAATGTGGAACAACTATGTATTGTCAAACAAATAGGATTGTGACATCTCTGAATGAATTAAGGAAGATCAGGTGAATTACGACCTGATACACCTTCTGTTTCTGGTGATTAGCAACAATTGAAAAAGTAATAAGAAGAAAAGTACACAGCAGTTAAATAGGCTTGGCTAACATTTTTCTGGGGATCAGCGCATTGAACAAGGATTTGGGCTCCTGCAGTGGGCTGGCAGAGAGATGAGGTTGCAGACACAGACGACTGGATTGCTATTCTAATGTACTGATGAGTATGTATACCCTCTAACAGGAATGGATACTGACAGCAAAAAACATCTCATAACTGATCTAAGTAGCAGCACTTTCAGTATCCCAATCCGGTGAGGTGCTCTCAACTCCTCATTTTGTTCAATGGGAGTTGTGGAAGCTTAGCACCTTGCAGGGTCAGGCCTTAGAGCCCAGGTGCCAGAACAGCTGTTTTCAGCCAGATAGCTTCTCCTCAGCCCCTGCTTTCATCTCTGAATCTTTGTGTCTCCAAACACAGTGTTGAGACTTTTTGATCTGTCACTCCACTTGCAACATCTTGGGCTCATGGTTGAGACAACAGGTGAATTGATGTTTTAAATTCCTCACTCAAGTGTCTTAAGCAATAATTCATTAGCCATCCCATGGGTGAGCAGGGAGCCTGCAGCGGCTTTTAACCTTTCTCAAGGCAAAATGAAGACATGTCAAAATATGGCCTCTCTTGACTCCATATCTATACTACTCTTGTTACTATGATTTTGGGGTAGGTCCTCAGCTAGTGAAAATCAGCAAGTGAAGCTACTGACTTAAAAGGCTACACTTATGCCAGTTGAGGATAGGCTGACCAGATAGCAAGTGTAAAAAATCGGGACAGGGGTCGGGGGTAATAGGAGCCTATATAAGAAAAAGCCCCAAATATCGGGACTGTCCCTATAAAATCGGGACATCTGGTCACCCTAGTTGAGGATCTGTCCCTTTACATTTAAGTATGCCAGGATATAGCAGTGATTTTTTGTAAGGTTCCTACAGCAATCTAAGCACAAAGGGACTGAGCTAATTTACTTTATCAGAGGGTCCTGAACCACTGGATTCTACTGCCTGAGTTTGGAGATTCTTTATATCTAGACTGTAATGTTGTACTTTGTAAACATGCTTTGCACAACACATCTACCCTGTATGGATGACATACGTATTTTCCCAATGATCGGTAGCATTATCCAGTATGGTGGAACTTTCTCTGACAGAGGACAGCGTTTGACATCAGGGGGGCTGAGGTCAGGAGACCTTAACTCAGAATTTCCCTGCCCTTGTGAGTTTGTCACACCGGTAACCTTATGTCTATGTAGGTGTTTATATGATTAATTTTAGACACATCGAGACAGATCTTCCCAATTTTCACCAGCTGAGAATCTAGCACAGAGAATAGCACACCCATAGTTTGATCCAGTAAAAATGATAAACTTAAAACTTTTAACCAGGATCCCTAGATCTTTGACACAGTTTAGAGACAATTTGTTCAGCAGGAGTCAGGGGACCATAGGTGAAATGTATAAACAAATTCTTTAGCTTACCACAATGACTGGATTAGAAATATTTTGTTTTACAGTGACTAAGTAAATATGAGACACAGAACACCGAGAAGGTTATTTTCCACCTTCTTTCATAGTTAGCCAGTAGGATCATTTGCTTTGCGTAACAGCTGATTTTGGACAGAGATTTTAGAGAAGAAGTTTTAAGAATTCTGTGCTAACAGGTTGTGAGATGTTGTGCTGTGATGCTGATTCAAGGTGGTGAATAATATTACAGACAAAAAGGGAGAATGTCGAAAGGATTTCAGGAAGGCAGCCCTGTGTAAGGTTATGTAGGATGCTTTGGTAACATTTTCAGTTAAATGTACATAGTTTTAGAGCATTTAAAAGTAAAAGAATTGATTGCTAGAAGTTCCAGCTGCAGCCTCTTCAAGGGCCTGATCCAAAAGCCCTTTGAAATCAATGGGAGACTTTCCCTTGGCTTTGGATCAGACCCCAAAAGAAGAGACGCAGTCAAGTCACAGTGTATGGATCCAGATCTAGATTCTGAATGCCCCATAGTTCAGAGGTGTTTGGATCTAGAGCTTTGGATCAGGCCATTTCTACTAAAAATGTTACAACCTAGTCTGTATTATTAACAGCTGACAGTATAACATGTTAAAAAGCTTTGTATGACATCTGAATGGGCTGCCTGCATCTGTTCAATTCATGACTTTTGCTATTCAGCATGCCACAAAAATGTCCATAAAACATTTTAAAATAAAACACTTATAAATGGAACCTTAATATAAAGTGTTAAGAAAAAATATGTGAAGGTTTTATCCATGTGCCATCTGTCTACCTGACAACTGAGCTGATTTCTTGCAGGCTGCAAGACACTGCAAAGTTTTTGCATGACTTTCAGCAAGAACAGTGTCAGAGGGAAATTATGATGTAGTTCTATCTATCTATCTATCTATCTATCTATCTATCTATCTATCTATCTATCTATCTATCTATCTATCTATCTATCTATCTATCTGCAGTTCTAATGCATCTGTCTTTATGGCATCTAGACACCATTCAGCTGATTTTTATCTAACATTTCTGTAATAAACAATTGACCCTCATCCCTTGATCCCCAACTTACCTAGAGGCAGAGCTATGAAGAAAGGTAGCCAGCACAAAATAAACATGCCAACTACAATTCCCAAGGTCTTGGCTGCCTTCTTTTCTCGAGAGAATTTAAAAAGTTTGAAAGCTATGGAGTTTCTGGGGTGGTGCCCCTTGCTCTTGCTGCTGTTGAAAGTGTCCTCGTGAATGTTCCGGGAGTGAATCCTTAAGGTCAGCTCCTTGGAATCACACATTTCTTTCATGACCCCAGCTTCCAGGTTTTTAGTTGTCCTTTTGGCCACTATGTAGACTCTACAGTACATCACCAGTATGACAATCAAAGGAATGTAAAATGACCCCAAAGAAGAAAACAAGGCATAGAAAGGTTCTTCAGTGATGCGGCACTCTTTATCATCCTTAGGTGCTGGTTCCTTCCATCCCAGAAGAGGTCCAATGGAGATTACCGTGGAGAGGACCCAGACACTTAGGAGGGCAAGAATTGCTTTCCTCCTAGTTACCAAAGTCGGATACTGAAGGGAATAACTCACCCCTATATATCTATCTATAGAAATTGCACACAGGCTTAAGATAGAAGCAGTACAGCACATCACATCAACCGCTGCCCAGATATCACAAAATATCCTCCCTAAAGCCCAATAGCCAAGAATTTCTAGTGTAGCAGAAAATGGAAGGACAGTAAAACTCAGCAACAAGTCTGCTATTGCGAGGTTAACTATGAAGTAGTTCGTAGGGATTCTTAAATGCCTATTGCAAGCTACAGAGAGAATTACCAAGATGTTACCTACTATAGCGAAAAGTATGAAGGCACCTAGGACAAGCCCCACAATTATAGCCCTAGTGATATCCAAGGCAGGTAAATTCAGATTGCTTGCTGACTGATTAGAGTTGTTTTCAGTGAGACTCCCATTACTTAGTACAGAGTAGTCCAAATATCCAGGTAATGATGAATTATAGTTATCATCAAGGTAGGTATTCATCTTAAAAATCATGCTCCATAGCAAGTTGTAATTGGATCCCCTGGACAATGCACAAAAGTGCTTCAGGTCTGTTGAAAGTTATCTCTCCACTGAAGAACTTGCTGCAAGGCAAAGCCCAGTTTCAGCGTGAGAACTCATCGCCGCTGTAGGTTACGAGCCACCAGCATGCAGAGTTTGCACAGCATGAAATCCTCTGAAGCTTGTCAAAAAGTAATAGGATGCTCAACTTGGTTAATTTTCCATGTCAATTCATTTAAACAGAAATTAGCAGATGGAACTCTTGGACTGAGTAGCAGTTTGGATCATGAGGTCTCTGAAACAAAAGGCTGGTTTACTATCCTCTCGTGTGCATTTGTGGCTTTGTTGGAAGGATGCCCCTGCCTAGCTGTTATGACATGCGTCTCCAAGAAGCGTTTGTAAGCATTTAGGCAGCTCTGCATGGAGTGCCTGCCTTTGCTTACACTGGCTGCTCTAATGACATCACTGGAGCCCTGACACATAACAGCACTAGAGGGCAATGCAGTTTAAGTTAAAACTTCCACATCCAAGCTTCAAAACTAAACAAATGGAATATATCAATCTTAATTAAAGCATTTGCCACATAGAAATCTGGATTGGAAACCTTAAAAAAATAGTTTCATTATCTGAAAAAAATATACTCAGTGGGATATGGAGAAAAAGCAACTGCAGTACAAAAGGATATAGCATCCTAGGACTTTCACTCACTAAATAAATATCTTGTAGTTTATTTTGTAATCAAAATGAATCATGTGCTATTTGACAGATCTAATGATCCCCTACCTTGTAACGATGAACACACAGAGTTGGGAAATGCAGCATTTATGGTTTTGATGGTCAAATATAGATAGACTTAGTATTCAAAAGTGACACAGAATTGCGCATGAGCTAGTTTCATTTCAAAGGCTGTTTTCTCCTGTAAATTAGGAAAAAAGTGCCAGATGATGAAACTCAAAATCTGTGGCAAGATCTTTGATGATGATTCTGTATTGTATTATTCTGGATCCCTCTCTCTTTAGACCCCAGTTTTGCAAGCTGCTGAGTGCCCTCAACTCCATTTGAAGTTAATGGGGATTGAAGGTCCTCAGTACTTCTTAGCAAGCATTCAATATGCTTAAATACCTTGCTGCATCTGTGCCTTAGGGCACGTCTTCACTACCTGCCGGATTGGCGGGTAGCAATCGATCTATTGGGGATCGACTTATCGCGTCTAGTGAAGACGTGATAAAATCGATCCCCGATGGCTCTGCCGTCAACTCCGGAAATCCACCACGGCAAGAGGCGGAAGCGGAGTCGACGGCGGCGCGGCAGCGGTCGATTCGCCGCCGTCCTCACAGCCAGGTAAGTCGACCTAAAATACGCAACTTCAGCTACGCCAGGGGTCGGCAACGTTCGGCACGCGGCTCGCCAGGGTAAGCACCCTGGCGGGCCGGGCCAGTTTTATTTACCTGCTGACGCGGCAGGTTCGGCCGATCGCGGCCCCCACTGGCCGCGGTTCGCCGTCCTGGGCCAATGGGGGCAGCGAGAAGCTGCGGCCAGCACATCGCTCGCCCGCGCCGCTTCTCGCCGCCCCCATTGGCCTGGGACGGCGAACCGCGGCCAGTGGGGGCCGCGATCGGCCGAACCTGCCGCGTCAGCAGGTAAATAAAACTGGCCCGGCCCACCAGGGTGCTTACCCTGGCGAGCCACATGCCAACGTTGCCGACCCCTGAGCTACGCTATTCACGTAGCTGAAGTTGCGTATCTTAGGTCGACCCCCCCCCCCCCCCCGTAGTGTAGACCTAGCCTTAGACTGTGAGGTCTTTAGGACAGGGACTTGTTATTTTTTAGCCACAATGGAGTGCAGTGTATGCTTACAATACCACATAAACAAGAATTTGAATAATAAGTGATTTGTGCTAAGCTGTGGAACTAGCATTTACCCCTAGCATTGCAATGGTGGTAAGATCTTTATTCTGAAAACTGTCACCGCCTAATTTTGTGTAGTCTTGGATCACCAGATGCAGGAAAGTCCTGCAGCTTCACAGCCTAATACCATTAAAAAGTAAAAGCAAAACATCAGCTAAGCATAAAGCTGCCAAAATACTGTTCTCTACTTTCTATCATTATATTATATCCTACAGCTGTTGTCTGAAGAACTCTGAGTAACCATATATTGGTTTTTCTGTTACAAAATGTACCATGTTTAAAATAAAAGGTTTATTTTCAATAAGGCGACAGTGAATGAACAGGGACGTTGTTTTGAAAGACATATTTTGTACACAAAAACTCTGCTTGAATTTTATTTCAGAAAGCGTATGACATGTTTGCATTGCACTTAAGAATGACAGTGACAATGAGAAATAACTTGTGTTTAAAAGCTTTTCTTTGAAGCACCTACAATAACAAACACAGTGAAAACATGTCAAGAGACCACTGGAGTGATAAAAAAAACATTCAATTATTTTATGAATATCTGTTTTCCTGGTTAGACTGAAATATTTTAAGTTCAGCCACCTTGGGACACCAGGGACTCAGGCTCAGCATTGCAAAGCCTAACTGTAAGTGCCTTTCCACCTAGTGGAATCCACAGCTCTGAACCGGGTGCTCAAGATCCCTATACAATGCCTGGGGAGAGTTAGGTGGCTAAGGCCTGGTCTACGCCGGGGGGGGGGGGGGGGTGTTGATCTAAGTTACGCAACTTCAACTACGTGAATAATGTAGCTGAAGTCGATGTACTTAGATCTACTTACTGTGGTGTCTTCACTGTGGTAAGTCGATGGCTGACACTCTCCCGTCAATTCTGCCTGCGCCTCTCGCCTTGGTGGAGTACCGGAGTCGACGGGAGAGCGCTCGGCAGTCGATTTATCGCGTCTAGACTAGACACGATCAATCGACCGCCACTGGATCGATCGCTGCCCGTCGATCCAGCAGGTAATGTAGACAAGCCCTAAGAATGGGATCCACAAAAGCCAGGATGCTGAACAGGGCGCCACCAAAGTTAGCCAATAGGAAATGTCAAGGAGAGAGGTGTGACATAGGCTCCACCCTTCTCAGGGACTTAGATCCCTAACTCCGGGTTGAAGGGAAGCACCTATTGCCACTTGGGATTCCCAGCCATGACTGCTCTCCTGGAGTTAGGCACCTAAGCCAGGTCAGTCCTTTCTTGCAAAAAAACAAAGAGGAGGTGGTGCGTCCTCTGTACCCACTATCCACCAGGGGTTAGAGCACTCACTGAGGGTGTGGGTGACCCAGGTTCATACCCCTCTTCCGGCCATGAGCAGGAACTTGAACCCAGGTCTCCCACTAGAGTACCCTAAATCCCTGAGCTACTGAAGCTGTTCTACTTTGTATAAAGCACATACATATTCATTGGAGCAGGGACTAGAAACTGATTCTCCCACATCCCAGGGGAGTGCCCTCCACGGAGCTAGAGAGTCACTCTCACTGGGCTATAGAGTCATTCGGTCTCCAGCTATATTTTGTGCAGGGCCTGATCCTGTGCCCGTAGGTGAGATAGACTGGGGGAACACCTACCGTGAGCTTCCTGCTAGGGCTTAGGCATGAGCTAGGCACCGGCATCAGGACTTAGTTATGTGCATGCCCACTGGGGAAAATGGAGGTGCCTAGGGGACTTTACCAGTGGAAATGCAGATGCCTAGAGAATGTAAGTGTCTACAGGGGCTGAGTGGGGGCGTTGGGAGTGGCAGTTAGCTGCATAAATCCCTTTGTGGACCTAACCTCTTGCCTCTGCCCTTTCTTGATAGTAAGGAGATGTCTGGGCCATAAAAGCAGGATTTGTAGCTTTTGCTGGGCAGACTTATATTTTTCATTTATTCCTCACATTTTGCTCTATTTCACTGGAATCCCATATCATTCCTCTCAAGTTTATTTGTGATTTGTGATTCTGTTTCCCACCATTTGTCTTGTCCATTCAGATTATAAGCTCTTCAGGGCAGGGACTTTCTCGTACAGTGTGTGTAAACAGTGTATAGTATCATGGGGCATCACTCTCAATTTGTTATTCATCAACAATAATAATGAAATTGGCATGCAAACAGTAAAAATCAGTGTAAAATGAAGAGAGATTAAACCAACAATGCTAGTAAGGGAGTGAGTTTGTTCTAGTGGTTAGAGCAGAAGACAGGACTATTTTACTCTATGTTCTGCCACAGAGTTACTGTATAGCTTTGGGTGAGTCACTTTACCTATCCTTGTCTCAGTTTATTCATCTGTGTAATAATATTTACCTACCTCAGTAACTTGTGAGGCGTAACTGATTAATGTTTTCAAATTGCTTTGAGATCTTCAAAGACAGGTTCTTTAATAAAGCATTGTTAGTGGAGAATGTGCACAGACATGGATATGAACATTAACTCTTTACCATCCTTTGCATGGATAAGAGGAACAGGTACATTTAGGAAACAGGCTTCTTTTCCCATCATGGTTAAGATAGATTTTTATGTTACTGCAACTGAAGACAGAGAAGGTCAGAGAAACATAGATCCTATTGATTGCAAAGTTGCTTTTATCCTGTAATTCAGATATGTCATGTTCCCTGAAAAAAGATTTCTAGAGTTTGGAGTTCCTATTCAAAGCTGTAGGACAAATTGCTGTTCCTCTTAGCCTTTCAAAATGAGTGTGCTATGGTCAAATTGCCAAAGCAACGAGAGACTGAATATAGAACACTTATTTGTGGAAACAAGGAGTACATCTTTAAAGGGACACCGACTAGTTTGAAACTTGAAATGTGCTGAACTCTTTAAAATATATTTTACCTTATCAGATCCAGGATGCAAAAAGATTCTCATCAGGGCCTAGCTTTGGAATTAGTTGAGTTGCTTTTTAAAAAAGTTTTCCAAAGTGCTTTTTAAAATGTATCAGTCTTTTGTTCATTTTGGGCCAGATTTTTAAAGGTATTTTAGTGCCCTAATATAGTTTCTATAGCTCTGGAATAGGCTTGCAAAGGAGGTTGTGGAATCCCCGTCACTGGAGGTTTTAAAGAACAGTTGGACAAACACCTGCCAGGGATGATCTAGGTTTACTTGGCCCTGCCTCACTGAAGAGGGCTGGACTTGACGTTTTGAGGTCCCTTCCAGCTTTACATTTCTATGATTCTAAAGATGCAGATAGGCACCTAGTGGGATTGTCAAGAACACCTACACCATTTATCTCTCCTGGGAGCAGTGGTGGAAGTATGGCGGTACGGTCAGGTACGCTGTACCAGCAAGCTATTTATAGCCGGTACGGCGTACTGGAAAGACACAGGAGGAGCAGAATGTGGGGCTTCCACGCAGCTGCATGCCTGCGTCTCCTGCCCGGGGTCTGTCCCGGCGAAAGGCGAAAGGCGCAAAACCCCATGCTGGCAGCTCCTCCGGTACGGCTGTACTGCCCCCAGCCCTGTCCTCCAGCGGGACTGCTGTACAGACCCCAGACAGGACTCAGGAAACACAGCTATGGGAAGGACTGGGGGCGGGGCTTGGGTCAGTACAACCACGCCAGAGGGGCTGCTGGTGTGGGGCTCGGTTGCCAGCGTGTCTGAAAAAAATATTCTCTGCTGTTAGAGGGAGCTGGCTTGAAGTTCTTCTGCTGGCAATTCCCAAAGCAGGTGCTACTGTGAACTGGCTATTGTTCCAGAGAGCAAGCCCTCCTCTGCTCTTAGCAGCTCATACAGCAGCTGTGCCATGTCCACCCACTGGGCCTGCTTCCCGCCCCCCAGGTAACATGGGATGGATCATGGGGAGGGGAGAGGGAGAACACGGGACCCCGGGCTGGGGGTGGGGTGGGGTCACGTGAGGAGTCACGTGAGGGGTCACATGGGAAAGTCACGTGACCCCCCCCCCCCCCTTTAGCTAGTGCAGTATACCGGTAAGAAATGAATTCTACTTGCACCACTGCATGGGGGTTAGCACCTGGTGGGATTTTCAAAAGAACACCCGGTCAAAAAGGGACCCTGGCAGCTCCAGTCAGGCCGTTAAAAGTCCAATCAGTGGCACAGCATGGCTGGCAGGCTCCGTGCCTGGCTCTGCGTGGCTCCCGGAAGTGACTGGTATATTCCTGGGGTCCCTAGACACAGGGGTGGCCAGGGAGGCTCCGTGCGCTGCCCCTGCCCTGAGTGCTGGCTCTGCAGCTTCCATTGGCCAGGAACCATGGCCAAGGGGAGATGCAAGGGAGGTGCCTATGAGTGGGGGCAGCGCCCAGAGCCGCCTGGTCACGCCTCTGCCTAGGAGTCGCAGGGACATACCGGCCCCTACTGGGGAGCTGCCTGAGGTAAGCGCCACCCAGAGCCCACAACCCAAATGCCTGCCTTAGCCTGGAGCCCCCTCCCACACTCAAACTCCCTCCCAGAGCCTGCACCCTGTACCCCTCCCACACACCAACCCCCTGCCTCAGCCCAGAGCCCCCTCCTGCACTCCAAACCCCTTGGCCACAACCCTGAGCCCCCTCCCGCACCCCAAACCCCTCATCCCCGGCCCCACCTCAGGGCCCGGACCCCCAACAGGAGCCCTCACCCCCCTACACACCCTGACCCCAGGCCAGAGCCCCCTCCTGCACCCTGAACATTTCATTTCTGGCCCCACCCTGGAGCCTGCACCCCCAGCCAGAGCCCTCCCCCCCTCCCGTACCCCAACTCTCTGCCCCAGCCTGGTGAAAATGAGCAAGTGAGCAAGGGTGGGGGAGAGCGGAAGGAGGGGGGAGTGGAGTGAGCGGAGGCAGGGCCTTGGAGAAGGGACGGGGCAGAGGGCAGGGCAAGGGTGTTCGGTTTTCTGCAATCAGAAACCCTATTCCTGCTCTGAAGAGTTTATAATCTAAGTATAAGACAAGAGATAACAGATGGATACAGATGAAACCTTCGTAATATCAGACTTTACTGCAGCACTGTCTCTGCTATTAAATCTTTCCTGAGAAGTGGGGTAAGCCTGCTGCTTTTTGTGAGATATAGCAGATTTGAGGCTAAGGGAGAATTAGTGACATGCTGGGGTCTGACATTTGACTGCAGCTTAAAAAAAGGATTCCTTATAAACAATGTCAGCAATTTTACTCACACGTGTAAGTTAACATTTAAACAAGATATGTAGAAAATGATAAAACTTTTGTCTGTTATCATTGGACACTGCAACATTACTCATCTAAGCTGTCTGACATTAGATTCTGTCCTTTTATTGCTTGCTTTATTAATTGCAGGTGGTGCATAAAATGGTATCACTAGTTTGATATGCTTGTTTTACAATGTTTTTGAGATCTGTTTTCTTTCCATAAGAACCCCTGACATGTTCAGCCAAACTTTTAAAAGCCAGAGACAGTATTTTAAAAAAACGTCATTAAACTGTCAGATATCTCTTCCTTTCCTCTCATTGCCAATTAACAAGATGTTGAGTATAGAAAATCAGTTGGCATTAGAGAGAGTTGTGCAAAAAAAAAAATCCACTGAAGTCCCAGTATCGGAGTGTTTTTGTATTTCACTGTGAAACTGAAAATTGCTCCATTTTGCATTTTTTTGTACTTATGCTCCTCAAAAAAGGGTCCATTTTCAAGATGAGCTGAGAAAAATTGCATTAAAATGGGTCACATTTCAAGAAACATTTGGCCTATTTTTGAGCAAAGGCAGATTCACTTGCACTTTCACCTGTTTTTGGTATGAAAAAACATGAATAAAAGCAAAATTTGCTGGCTTGAAATAAACTGAAACAAAATGCAAACCATGTTGAACAGTCTGTATTTTCCAGTGCCTCAATCCAGTGCCATCACAGTCTTTCCCATGGCACAATAGTTAAAAAAAATCCGCCTTGGCTAGTTAATTTTTAAAGTTATTAATCATTTCAGGCATCATCTCCAGCCCATAAGTCCCCTCCCAATTTTTATTTTTACACTTGCATTTTCTATTTTTAAAATATTTTTCTCTTCCCTGTTGCTGCGCCTAAGACCTACACAATTAACAGAAGGCACTAATACAAACCCCAGTCCCCAAACAGGTGAACCTTTTCAGCTGTGCCGATCCCATTGACTTCAATGGAGCTCTGTGTGGGCACAGGGATCGACCCACCTGTAGTCAGTTGTGGAATGGAGGCCTAACTGAATAACAGCCCAGGGGAAGGAGTGAAACTGACTCTGCCCAAAGTAACAAACTACACAAACATTTTAAATGGTAGGCAGCACTTTGAAGGTCAACAATGAGTATTGTATCATGAATTGGACAGGAGGGTAAGGTGATAATAATAATAAATGTACAATGCCTAGCACAATGGGGTCCTGGTCCCTGACTGGGGCTATACTGCAATACAAGTAATAAATACTACTACTAGTAGTATTTTGTATTTATATAGTGCTTCATACTGAGAGGTATCAAAAGACCCTACAAAGGGCACAAATCCTTTGATAAACACTAATGCTAGGAACAGAAAGGCACAAAAATGTATGCATGTATATTGAAGTTGTGGTAAAAATCTGCTTGAAAGTTTGCCTGTGTGTGTCAGTGGGTCTTTAAAAATAAAGGGAAAAAAGACTGCTTAGCTCTATACCAGCACAGGCGCGTGCGCGCGCGTGTGTGTCTTTAGATTCACAAACTCTGTGAAAACTGATGGGCAAACCTGACTCATTTATAAGTCATTGCTCACCTTTGCCAGTCATTGAGTTAACACAAGAATATGATGATATGACAAAGTGGAACTATTCTCTGTGCCTATAAATTATATCTATATACAAATTCAAAAAGAAAATGCACTTATGGCATAATCTTTCATACACATTAAGTTAAAACCACTCTTTTACTGCACACTGCACTTTCTCAGAATCATTTCATGCAGAAAACTGGAACCAGCAGCACATACAGCTCAAATCAATCAAAATGCAATCTTGTCATGTGCCTGCATGTAACTGTCAGCCTGCCAACGCTCTAATCAGAGCCTCTCACAGACATACACTGTTTTCTGATGTCTAAATGTATAGGAGTGTGACTTGCCTTTCAGAAAGTGCCTGAGATGAGTCCAAAGAAAAACAGAACAACAAAAAGCCTCAGAGATCACAGTAATACTGTCTCAGGGATTCCCACTCACTGTCAGGTGGGCCCAGTCTCCATTTGGACAAGCTCTGGCTTTCCTCGCCTTCCCCCAGCATCCCAGGGCACCACATTAGAGTCCCAGAGAGTGTCAATAACATCAGGTTGTCTTGGCCACCCCAAAATGGGAGCTTTCAAGGCAAAAGAGGTGCTGCAGCTAGGTTCTTGCTCTAGAGATCTCACAAAAGAAGGGCAGTGTGCACTTCCTGTCTACCATCACAGGGCGCTTTACTCCTACTGTGTATTTTACATCTCTACAAGCCACCTCATGCTGTTGTTACATGTGCCCCAACATCACCAGCCCTTCTGAAACAGCCACCTCTCTCTCTCCATAGAGGAGGATGCACTGGAACTGTGACGAGCCAGGGCCAGTATCCTTCAACTGATTCCTGTGGCCCAAACAACTCCACCCCAAAGCAATGTTCCTCCCTGCACAGAGTCCTGATATCAAAGGAAAACATCCAGAGGCCAGGAGCACCATTGAACAGCTGTCAACACTGCCCTTCAGCCACCCCTGAAAAAGCCAGATCCAGCTTCTGACCTTTAAAAACTCACCCCTTCTCTCTGCCCCAAGGGAATGTTATCTGCAGCTGGTCCTGCAGAGGATGCAGCTACAGACAAGCATCACAAGGAAAATGATGGGGGCAAGGCAAAGACATGAAAGATGGTGAAGTCCTGATCTTTCCTGTTGCCTTGCTGGCAAGCTGGCATGCAGCATGAGCATGCCATTCCTTTATTATTTACATCCCTCTTATCAGTTCAAACAATGTTTTTCCCCCCCTCACGGCACTGCGACTATCAGTGGAACAAATGCAAGTCTCTGTGGTGCAGCACCCCCCAACCTGCTAAAAATAAATACTAACAATCAAAATAGATTTCTACAGAGACAATAACTCGTGTAGTGCTTTTATGTAATGCACTTCTGCTCTCAAGTATTCCTACTTACTGGTGTCAAAAAACTGCACATGTTTGGGTGCTGTAGTGAGTCGGTGTGGCTCCCCGCCGCCCCGGAAGGGGAAGAGCCCATCCGGAGGCCGGAGTGGGCGGAGCTAGGGAGTTCTGAGCCCGCCCCTCAGAGGGTCAGGCGGCGACCCGGAAGTATAACACCGGGCCCCCAGAACTCATTCTGGCCCCAGCAGCCGGAGAGACCAGACGTCTCTAGCCTAGCTCGGGGCTGGGAAACCTCCGCGGACCGGAGTGACCGCCAGGACCCGCTGGGCCTGCCCTGCGCCCGCTACCCAGAGGAACCGCCGAGCCTGCCCGGCGCCTACTACCCAAAGGAGCTGCCGGGCCTGCCTCAGCATTTGTTGCCCCGCCCTGACCTAGGGCCTGGGCTAAATACTTTGTTTACTGTTGCTCAACCCTGACTAAGGGTCTGAGCCCTGACCTAACGCTGGTGCCCGCCCTGAGCCGGGGTCGGGCTTCCTGTATCTTTCAGGACTGCAAGGGCTGCCGGGCGAGACCCGATAGCCAGACAAAGCACTCAAGCCCCAGCAGGTAGTGAGTCGGTGTGGCTCCCCGCCACCCCGGAGCGGGTCGAGCCCCGGCCAACTCCTGTACAGGTGCATAAAAATGAATTCTTGTGGTGGATGAGGAGGATTTCATTTTTATTAGATCTTCTCTGACATGTTCCAGGAAGGCATGCTGTCTTGAAGTTAGCTGAAAACAGTGAAGAGATCATGGAGCTATTATAAAACCATATTAGCCAAGTGTAAATCTGGTCTTCTGACAAAGGAAGCAATGATAATGAACTACAAATGTTTTCATAGTACATTGCTCATCTAGAGCTGTGGGGCCTTAGAAGCTGCAGAACATTAGAAACTGGGGGCCATGTTCAACATGTGTTTGTAGGATTACTGGTACTACACACGTGTTTTTGAGGATGCAAACTATTAAAAATTTGGCCTAGAAGCCTGGGTACAAAGGTGTCTGCAAAAATGCACTCATGCTCATTGAACTTGTGCAACTAACTACCCATTTATATGCACGGTTACTCAGTATGTGCACCAATAGTTTTTGTTGCATCCTTTCTACCCATATTTGAAAGTTCAGGCATCACTGTTGCTGTATAAATAGCTCTGTTTTGATAAGTCACAATACATTGTGACTTGAATTAAGAACATAATATAAACTACACTCTGAAACGTATAGGCAAATCATTGCCTCGCTGTATTTGTTGCTTGAAATGTGGATTTATTGAAAGGAAAATAAAATAAAATAAAATAAAAAACCAGGCCTTGACATTAAAAAAGACACAGAAGGCATGCATAATACATGGGGTCTCCTTGCCAGTTTCATGAGACATATAGTTTGGAGCCTAAATTGGACCTTCCCTTACCACTGAGATAATCTGACAATTTCTCTGTTTTCTGGTTTTCCACAACACACTAATTACAACCCAAGCAGTGGGAATTAAAATGCAGTTTACTAGCACGTGAAGCTTACTTAGCTTTGCCTGCAGTGAGCTCATCTTGCAGTCATACAGCTTTACATAGACTAGTTAAGGAGTCATGATTGAGGCACAGGGCACTAACCGATGGTGAATTCATAGCCTGCAATGAATTCCCAATTAATTGACTGGTACGTTGGCTAGCAAGAGTCCAGTTCAATTTATCTCTTTCATCTCCCCTTCTCAACTCCATTTTATGATAATAAATTCTTCTAACCCTGACTACAACTTCTTTAAATACGTTTAGGTGATTTTATAAACATAGCAATCTCTGGGGATTTGGGGGCGAGAGTGAATAAGCAGATTAATGTCCAGCATTTAATAACGCTGAGTTTTGCAGTATTCCGGTGGAAGACTGCCAGGAGCAAGTTCCAGCACAGCCACCTGTTTCCAGGGAATTTAACTTTAAGTTAACTATTGGGATCATTACAGATGTAATGAGGCTGGATACATAAAGGAGGACTATAAAGCTTCTGTCATTTGAGGGAACAGCATTTTAAACAAACAATAACAGAACAGCTAAAAAGTTTTCTGCAATGACATTATTAAGAATTAACTGGTCCTAGTTTGGTGAGCATCAGTAAATAAAATTGTCACTGTGTAATAGAGCAGTGGCCAAGCTAATCTGTTTGGTATCTTGTCTCCTACAGTAGCCAATACAGGATGCTTCAAAGGAAAATGTAACCCCTCCACCCCACATAATTCACCACACTATGCTGTACTGTACCAAGGAAGAAGAATTTCTTCCAGATCTCATCTGGAGATCAGCCCTCAACCTGAGGACTGAAGGATGATTAGCTTTGTGATTTTTATCTTAGCTAGTGTCCCTGAAGGCACTATTTTAGTCAAATTAGTGTCCAGTCCTTTTATGAAATATACCAAGCTGCTTACCTCAGTTACAATGATTCTGCCTGTATGTATAATTACACACAAAAAAACGATGTTAAAAGAACTGTGGCGTTCCCCTCTGGTGCTATCTGGACCGGTGATCTGCTAGGTCACTCCAATCCTTGACTCTGGGAGCCAGCCTTACCCTGTTCTGCTGTGAGAACCCCTACTCCTGGGCTGTTCACGCACAGCCTCTGGCATGTAAGCTGCTCCTTGGATTGTGCAACTGAATAACACTAGCCAATATCTCCGTCCCCAGACACAACCCTAGGAACCTCCGTCTTGCAGTGTCCAGTTATGCCCGCTGGATGCTGGAAGCTTATATGAGTTTGTCAATTTAACAAAGAAATTGATATGTACCAGGCTTGTTATTCCACGGGGAGTCTCTGACAAGCTTCAAACCAAACGCACTGCTTCAGGTAGAATAAACAAACAGATTTATTAACTACAAGGATACATTTTAAGTGATCATAAGTCAAAGCATAACAAGTCAGATTTGGTCAAATGAAATAAAAGCAAAATGTATTCTAAGCTGATCTTAACACTTTCAATGCCCTTACAAACTTAGATGCTTCTCACCACAGGCTGGCTGGTTGCTCTTCAGCCAGGCTCTCCTCTTTGATCAGCGCTTCAGTTGCTTGGTGTGGTGTCTGTAGATGTAAGTGGAAGAGAGGGAGAGCATGGCAAATGTCTCTCCCTTTTATCATGTTCTTTCTTCCCTTTTGGCTTTGCCCGTCCCCCCCTTCAGAGTCAGGTGAGCATTACCTCATCGCAGTCCCAAACTGACCAAAAGAAGGGGGTTGACTCACTCGAGAGTCCAACAGATCCTTTTGTTGCTGCCTAGGCCAGCGTCCTTTGTTCCTGTGAGGCTGGGCTGGGTTTGTCCCATACATGCCCTGATGAGGTGTGAACTGCCCCTCTGTTCTTAGAGAGTTTTTGCCTGGGCTTATTTTAAGCCATGAAGACACATTTTCAGCCTCATAACTATATACATGAAATTATAACCTATAACAGGGATTGGCAGCCTTTGGCACACGGCCCGCCTTGGTAAGCCCCTAGGTGGGCTGGGCCAGTTTTTTTACCTGCCACATCCTCAGGTACGGCCGATCACAGCTCCCACTGGCCGTCGTTCGCCACTCCAGGCCAATGGGGGCTGCAGGTAGTGGTGCGGGCTGAGGGATGAGAGCCACAAGAATTATCTGAGATCTGAAAAACCTGTTGTGATGAACTGGGAAATAGCTGTATATTTTTTTTTATGAATATGGTCCATGTCTATGTGTTTGTTTATGATGGGCCACTTTCTATGGAGTGAGATCAAAAGGGGTTGCCCAGAGCAAGCAGGAAAAGTAAAACAATAGCCTAGATAAGGAGAAAACACTCAAACCCAATAGCCAGGTTTATCGCTGTGAAGAGGCAACTCCTTGGCCCAATGCTGGTGACAGAACTGTTTTGCCGGAGCTGAGAAGAGAGATCCAAGGAAACACTAGAACATTAGAGGAACTTGGTGTGACGAACTGGGACTGTTCTTACTGTGGGCTTTGAATGCTGACAGGGGAGTGTGGCTAGGATAGTCTGCATTGGGGGATGGGAGGCTGACCGACGGAGAATACCTGAGCATGTAACATGAGAACCCAGGAAGGGGTTAGAGGCGAAGTGACACCTTTGCCCGGGAAACTGAACAAAGGCTGTGGGAGGGGTCGCTGAAGGCAGAGTTTCAGGAGCTGGCTAGTGACCATGGCTGGGAAGCAGACGGGGCTCTGACCTCCCAGGGGGGCTAGGGTGCCCGGGGACCCCAAGATGGACCTAACTGAGGGGGTCCTGTTGTCTGTGCCTGCAAGACCTGTCTTGGACTGTATTCCTGTCGTCTAAATAAACCTTCTGCTTTACTGGCTGGCTGAGAGTCATGGTGAATCGCAGGATGCCGGGGGTGCAGGGCCCTGAGTCCCCACATACTCCGTGACAACTGGTGGCAGCGGTGGGATGTACTGCACCCCGTGGACGGCGCATCCTGCAGTAAGTGACTGGGGAGCAGTAAAACGAAGGGGGATCGACGGGGACCAGGTGGGCTGAAGAGTCAGAGAGAGACGGTTCAGGGGGTGAGTGAGCCCTGGGAGTGTGTGACCAGAGAGAAGGACTGTTGCGGAAACAGGGTTCCCCGGGGAGTCACAGCGAGCGGTCCCGGGGCGGAGGAGTCTGCAGCTCGACCCTGGCAGAGAGGTGGTGACCTGAAGAAGGGCTGGCACAGTAGGGGTCCCCCTGGAATGGTGCAAAGCGGAGAGCGCAGGCCGGCGAGTGGCCAGCAGGAGGATGTATGCTAAATGCCTCAAGAGTGACCTGGTGGAGCTGTGCAGGCAGAGGGGGCTGCGCATTGGGAGGTCCACCAAAGAACAGCTAATTGCCCAGCTGGAGGAGAGGGATCGCTTGGATGAACCGAGCCCTGTCCCTAAGAGAAGCCGCCCGGCGGATGCAGCATGGGCCCCGGGGCCTGACACGGCTGGGAGGGGTCAGACTGCTGCCGAGGACATCCCGAGACCCTGCCTACCTATACCTAGGGGAGGGGTTGGGGGAAGCCCACCGAATACCGAGGGCACCCTGACCCCGGCAGCCAGCAGGGGATCGTCCCGGCGGAGCTCCCCGTCCTGGGAGCGGATGCGACTGGAATGTGACAGGGAGCTGAGACTGAAAGAGCTCGAGCTCGAGGTAAGGCGGCAAGAACTGAAGCAGGAGCGGGAAGAGAGGGAGAGACAACGTCAGCATGAGCGGGAAGAATGGGAAAAACAGTGTCAGCATGAGGAGAACCAACGTCAGCATGAGGAGAACCAGCGTCAGCGCCAGGCTGAGGAGCAGTGGGGCCCCGGCTGCGGTGAGTGAGGGGGGACCCAAGACTGCAAAGAGCTTTGATAAGTGCTTGCTGGCCCAGCGTAAGGAGGGGGAGGACATGGATACCTTCCTGACGGCCTTTGAGAATACCTGCGAGCTGCTCCAGGTTGACCCTGCAGACAGGCTCCAGTTTCTCATCCCCTCACTGGACCCCACAGCCAGGGAGGTGTACAGCCGACTGAAAGGGGCGGAGACAGGGGACTATAAACTGTTCAAAAAGGCCCTGCTCCGCGAGTTTGGGCTGACCCCTGAGATGTACCGGCAAAGGTTCCGGAATCAGCGTAAAACCCGTGAGGTCACATACCTGCAACTAGCCAACCGGGCGCAGGGGTATGCCCGCAAGTGGACGGCTGGGGCCCAAACTATGGAGGACCTGCTTGACCTATTCGTACTGGAGCACGTGTATGAGCAGTGCCCATCCGACCTGAGGCGATGGTTGATGGACCAAAAGCCAAGAACCCGCAGCACGCAGGCCAGTTGGCCGACGAGTTTGTGAACAGTCGGGCAGGGGATAACAGGGAGGAGAGTCCCAAAGGAACAGTCCCACCACAACACAGAGCGAGAGTCACCATGGGACCTCCCAGCGGGAAAATACGGAAAAACCCCACCAAAGGGGAAGATCCAGCGTCAGGTCCATCCAACTCACTCGAGGGGACCCACGGGACATGGGCTGCTATCACTGTGACCAGAGAGGTCACATACGGGCCCAGTGCCCCAGGCTCAGGGACAGACTGAGCAGACCGAACCCACAGAGGGTTGACTGGGTAGAGACCCAGCCGGGCGAGAGGCAGCATTCCCAGGGAAGGGGGGCTGGCAGAGTACCACCTGCTAAGGAGGGAGGAGAGCTCCAGGCCAGCTCCTCTGGGGGGCTGGATGCTCCAGACTCAGGGTTTTTGGTTTATACGGTGGGCGCGGGGCGGTCCCTCCGGAGAGAGTACCTTGTTCCCCTGGAGGTGGATGGGAGGAAGGTCAATGGATACTGGGATACGGGCTCAGAGGTGACACTGGTCCGGCCCGAGGTGGTGGCCTCAGATCGGGTGGTGCCCAACACCTACCTGACCCTGACGGGGGTGGGTGGGACTCCATTCAAGGTACCTGTGGCGAGGGTACGCCTGAAGTGTAGTGTGCAGATGATACTAAACTACTCAAGATAGTTAAGACCAAAGCAGATTGTGAAGAACTTCAAAAAGATCTCACAAAACTAAGTGATTGGGCAACAAAATGGCAAATGAAATTTAATGTGGATAAATGTAAAGTAATGCACATTGGAAAAAATAACCCCAACTATACATACAACATGATGGGGGCTAATTTAGCTACAACGAGTCAGGAAAAAGATCTTGGCGTCATCGTGGATAGTTCTCTAAAGATGTCCACGCAGTGTGCAGAGGCGGTCAAAAAAGCAAACAGGATGTTAGGAATCATTAAAAAGGGGATAGAGAATAAGACTGAGAATATATTATTGCCCTTATATAAATCCATGGTTCGCCCACATCTCGAATACTGTGTACAGATGTGGTCTCCTCACCTCAAAAAAGATATTCTAGCACTAGAAAAGGTTCAGAAAAGAGCAACTAAAATGATTAAGGGTTTAGAGAGGGTCCCATATGAGGAAAGATTAAAGAGGCTAGGACTCTTCAGTTTGGAAAAGAGAAGACTAAGGGGGGACATGATAGAGGTATATAAAATCATGAGTGATGTTGAGAAAGTGGATAAGGAAAAGTTATTTACTTATTCCCATAACACAAGAACTAGGGGTCACC
This sequence comes from Emys orbicularis, assembly GCF_028017835.1. Lineage (NCBI taxonomy): Eukaryota > Metazoa > Chordata > Testudines > Emydidae > Emys > Emys orbicularis. Next base: position 90,795,771 of record NC_088690.1, read on the forward strand.
AAAAGAAATTAATAAGCAGCAGGTTTAAAACAAATAAAAGGAAGTTCTTCTTCACGCAGCGCACAGTCAACTTGTGGAACTCCTTACCTGAGGAGGTTGTGAAGGCTAGGACTATAACAATGTTTAAAAGGGGACTGGATAAATTCATGGTGGCTAAGTCCATAAATGGCTATTAGCCAGGATGGGTAAGAATGGTGTCCCTAGCCTCTGTTCGTCAGAGGATGGAGATGGATGGCAGGAGAGAGATCACTTGATCATTGCCTGTTAGGTTCACTCCCTCTGGGGCACCTGGCATTGGCCACTGTCGGTAGACAGATACTGGGCTAGATGGACCTTTGGTCTGACCCAGTACGGCCTTTCTTATGTTCTTATGTTCTTAAGTGGGGGGCCAAGGAGGGCCCCAAGGATGTGGGGGTACACCCGTATTTGCCCACTGAGGTGTTGATGGGGGGGGGACTGGAGGACTGGCCAAGCAACCCCCAGGGTGCCCTGGTTGTGACCCGCAGTCAGAGCCGGCGAGGGGCACTGCGCCCTGGCCCTGGGGAGGGTGCCTTGCCTGAGGCGCAGGACCCTAACTTGGTGGGGAGGGAACACTCAGGGACACTGCTCAGGGAGGCGGCGGCTTCTGGCCCAGCCGGTGAGGGAGAACAGGTGGCCATCCCTGTCCCAGCTGCTGAGTTCCAGGCCGAGGTGCAGAAAGATCCCTCCTTGCGGAAGATAAGGGACCTGGCCGACCTCAGTGCGGTACAGACCATGGGGAGAGGTGGCCAGAAAAGGTTCCTGTGGGAGAAGGGGTTCCTGTACCGAGAATGGGCTCCCCCCGGGAAAATGGAGTCAGGGGGGTTCAGGAGGCAGCTGGTGGTACCCCAGAAGTATCGCCACCAGCTGCTGAACCGGGCCCATGACATTCCCCTCTCAGGGCACCAGGGAACCTGGCGTACCCAGCAGAGGCTGATACGGAGCTTTTACTGGCCTGGGGTCTTTGCTACTGTCCGACAGTACTGCCGATCCTGTGACCCCTGTCAGAAGGGAAGGAAGGCCCGGGACAAGGGGAAAATGGCTTTAGGACCCTTGCCCAGCATAGAGGAGCCTTTCCAGAGGGCGGCCAGGGTAAAAAGGGGGACTCTGACCCAAGAGAGCCCGAATCACCGACATCCAGACTGGAACGCTGGGAGAAGACCCCAGCCCAGTTGGAACCCCAGGGGTATTGGGGTGGGAAAAGGGCACAGGCCGCATAAACCTTCCCACCTGTGAACTACGAGTGCCATCGAGCACACCCGACCTAAGGGGGGGGGGCGTGAAACTGGAGGGGCCTGGTGTAATTCTCACCAAGGAACGGGAGGGATGCTGGGGCATCCATGGGAACGGGGGTAGATTCGAACTTCCCCGGGTCACTGGTTAAAGTGACCCCGCTCAGTTCGTTCTCGAAGGGGGGAGAGATGTGACGAACTGGGACTGTTCTTACTGTGGGCTTTGAATGCTGACAGGGGAGTGTGGCTAGGATAGTCTGCATTGGGGGATGGGAGGCTGACCGACGGAGAATACCTGAGCATGTAACATGAGAACCCAGGAAGGGGTTAGAGGCGAGGTGACACCTTTGCCCGGGAAACTGAACAAAGGCTGTGGGAGGGGTCGCTGAAGGCAGAGTTTCAGGAGCTGGCTAGTGACCATGGCTGGGAAGCAGACGGGGCTCTGACCTCCCAGGGGGGCTAGGGTGCCCGGGGACCCCAAGATGGACCTAACTGAGGGGGTCCTGTTGTCTGTGCCTGCAAGACCTGTCTTGGACTGTATTCCTGTCGTCTAAATAAACCTTCTGCTTTACTGGCTGGCTGAGAGTCATGGTGAATCGCAGGATGCCGGGGGTGCAGGGCCCTGAGTCCCCCCATACTCCGTGACACTTGGTGCCTAGAAAAGGGTGGGAGTTGAGTGAGTGATGAGTGGCAGCCCAAGGAGTGTCAGTGAATGAGGACAGGTTGGCAAGGAATTACACAGTGATAGAAAGAGTCTGCTGAGAGCAAGGCAGTCTGTTTCTTCCAGCCAGATATGGGGGTTAGCTGGGCTGAGGGAAACTTACAAAAGCTGGCAAAGAAAGATTAAGGTATAAGCAAATTACAGGCCTTTATTATTATTGCCCTTTGCTGTATGTTCATTGTACCTTTGGGGGAATTAATAAATAATGCTTTGTTTGGAAGACGCTGTTTTTGAGTCGCTTTAATCAGCTCACTGGTCACAGGTCCCCAGAGTGAAAGAGTGTACAGGTACCAAATGCATTTGGGCCTGTCACATCAAACATGTTTGGGAAACAGGGGCGTTGTAGTCCAGGGATCCAGTCTAAGGCCTGGTCTACACTGGGGGGGGAGGGCCGATCTAAGATACGCAACTTCAGCTACGAGAATAATGTAGCTGAAGTTGACGTATCTTAGATCGACTTAGAATCACTTACTTCGCGTCCTTAGAGCGCGGGATCGACGGCCGCCGCTCCCCCGTCGACTTTGCTTCTGCCTCTCGCCGAGCTGGAGTTCAGCAGTCAACGGGAGAGAGATCGGGGATCGATTTATCGCGTCTACACTACACGTGATAAATCGATCTCCGATAGATTGATTGCTACCCGCCGATCCGGCGGGTAGTGTAGACATACCCTAAGCGTGGTTGGACTGCATGGTCCACCTAGAGTAAGGTGCTGGATGCCAGTTCTGTCACCAGAGGGATGCACTCACAAGGGACTAAAAGGGGGCTAAGGTACATTTCACCCTGGAACCATGATACCTGCCTTTCAGGGAGAGACTAAAGCAGCTCATTCTATTTAGTTTATCTAACAGAAGGTTAAAAGGTGACTTGATCACCATCTGTGAGCACCTACAAATGGACAGTGTTTCTGATAGTAGAGAGCTCTATAATTAAGCAGTCAAAACATAACAAGATCCAATGGCTAGATGCTTAAGTTGGACACATTCAAACTAGAAATAAAGTGCAAATTTTTATCAGTGAGGGGAATTAACCATTCGAAATAACCTACCTAGGGGCATGACGGATTCTCCATTATTTGAAGTCCTTAAATAAAGATTGGATGTCTTCTAAAAGATATGACCAGAAGTTATGGGTTTGATGCAGAAATCACTCAGTGAAATTCTATGGCCTGTGTTATGCAGACTAGATGATCATAATGGTCCCTTCTGGCCTTAAACTCTATGAATGTCCACCATGTGACCAGTCAGATCTCCATTAGCCTCCGAAGTGGGTAATCTGTGTTTGCTGCTAAAAGTCCAGGAGCCCTTTGCCAGAGTATGCAGCCATACTGCTAAATCACTGGCCTGGGCAAGTTATGTGGATGTAACAGGGCCAAGAGGCCTGGGGCTAGGCAATCCTGTTTAATAAGCCCTGCTTTGCCACACCTGTGCTGTGTGTAGGACTTAAAAAAAGAGGAAGCCCATCATTTAGGGGCTGGCCATGGAGGAGAGACGTTGAACTGGGTGAGGGCTGGAGAGCTGAGGCAAAGGGGTGGAACTGACTCCTGTGATAGCCCCTGGAACCAGGGACCTAGCTTTAGGGAAGCAGTCCTGGAGCCTGAAAGATGGTCTGGTAGTGTTTAGTTTTGTCTGTAATGCTGGACATCTATTGGGGGGCCCAGGAGAAGCCCTGGGACCTGCTGCTTTGTGAATGAACAGTGGTATTCTGTTTGATTTAGAAAGACTTTGTTGGTGGCCAAAGGGGAAGCTGGGTGAAGGGGTGTTGAAAAGGCCATCTGGGAGAAGCTAGCTTAGGGCCTGAGCAGTTACAGCTGGACTTGGAATCTTGGATACTCCAGAAAGGGATTCAGCTCTTAAGAGGGCTAGGCCACATAAGGCCCAGACAGAGGTGACCAACAGGGGGTGATGACCCAGGGGAAGGCACAGCAACTCTGCACCCAGCCACCAGGGAGTGCTATCTGGTGAGTCACTTCTGTGCACATGGGGCTTGCTCTGGGGTGGGACCTGTAGCAAGGAGTTAAAAAAAAACCCTAAATCATACAACTGGATTTAAGGTTCCATTGGGTCTTTATTGTGACATGACAAAATAGAGCTGATTGCATGCCATGGATTGTTGCTCCTAAAGGGTAGAATGTAAGGTATGATTTAACAGTGCAATTATTTTAATAAATCTCACAAAACCCCTCCCTACAAAAATTGCTAGGCCTGTTTTGCTTGTTGTGGTTTGCCATGTAGGGTAGCATTAAACTAAACAAACAAAACCACACCCAAAAATCTACCCACCAACTATGGATTAAAAAAAAATGAAGAAATTTATATCAAAGCATTAACATTTTCTACAGCCTTATCTTGAGTTTACTTTGCATGAAAACAGGATACAAAAAAAGGCAGAGAGAGAGGTCATCTTTTTGACTCCTAACTGGGCTTTTGCGGGACTGCTGTCTCCTAGGTCCTCTCCTATCTCTGACTGTTCTTTCAGTGGGTGTTCTCCTGCCTTCTGCTACTGGTGTGTGGGGAGGATGCATCCCTAGGAGATCTGTCCTTGTCCCCCTGCTCTTTTCAATTTACACTGTGTTTCTATGCAGTCTCATCCATTCACATGGCTTTACTTGCCCTCTCTCTGCTGATGACTCATGAGCCTACTCATCCCCCTTATGCTGAAGCACAAGGCCTGTGCATCACTTCAATCCCACTTGAGTCCTATTTTGAGGGTTTAAGTGGGATTCTCTTTCCATTCATTCCTGCTTCTCAGCCTGACTCTGACATCTCCTCTCAGCTTAAATATTAAATGTCCAAAACTGAATTGCTTCTCTTCTCTCTTAACCCTGCTCCAATTTGCCCTTTATCTCTGTTGACAAGAGCACCATTCTCTCTGTCACTTAAGCTTGTAATGCAGGGGTTATCTTCCTTTCCCTTGACCACACAGCCAGACCATGTCCCCATCCTGTGGGTTCTTCTTCCAGAACATTGGTAGGAGACATTCTTTTCTTTCTCCACTATAGTGTCTCTCTTATTCAGGCCCTCATTTCCAATCTTGACTACAGCAACATTTCCTGTCTGGTCTCCCAAACGCCCATATTGCCCCTAGTCTAGACAAAACATTGTCACCAAAGTTCTCTCCCTTGCTTGCTATTTTGCCCCTCTTCGAATCCGTCCACTTCTGCTATCACATCAGATTCAGTCTGTAAGTGGCATGGGGGCTGTATACTGAGTATTAATGCCCTGATTATCCCCTGCAATCTATAACACAAAGCAGCTAGAGGGTGGAAACTGGTCACCCATACCTCTCAACCAATGAAAGAGTAAATGTATAGCAGGGCCCTCAGATTTGTAGCCAAGGACTGAAACATGAAGACTGAATATAAAGGCTCAGTCCCTGGTTGCAGGTGAATGTCCAAACACTAAAGTTGGAGATAGAATAGGGAGCTGATTTACCCAGAATCCACTACAATGTTAAAGAGTTTCTTGATCACATGGGGATTCTTGCTGCATAAGAAGACTCCCTGGGTGGTATATAGCAGCTCGCTGTAATCCCCTTTCATGCTTCTGAAGTAGGGAGCGGACAAAGGGGGCACAGCTGCTGTGCTTTTGCACTGGGACAGTTGCCAGGTGCTGGAATGGAACTGTGTATATTTTAAAGTCGGCTGAGTTTGTTCTAAGATGTGCTGGGGGCTGAACTAGCCCCTGATGAGCCCAAGGATCAGGAAGCCACACATGTGGCACAAAGCCTTTTCCTCCACTTCTCTGGTCCTGCACTGAATCCAGCAAAGCTGGACCAGAGAATCTCGGCCTGTGGCTCTAGAGAACTGGCAATCCAAAGGAAAGCCAAAGAAGAAAGAGAATCTTCTGCATGAAGAGGTATATTCTTTCTTTTTGTAACAGGAAACAATATTGGAGCTAAAGTTATGGAAAGCCCTGAATTCTAAGACATGGTTCTGGCTTCTAATGGTTTTTGTCAAAGTATACTATCACCCAATGTATTGGACACGGAGAATATGTTTGATCCTGTGAAGACCATTGAGTGAACATCAGGGGTCCCGGATTGATGTCAAGGATGAATTTGACCTGATCACTGTCCCCAGGAGCTCACTATATAGGATGTATCCACATCTCAAGTGCAAATGATAGATTGTTGATGAGATCATTTATATTCCCTGAGACAGTTATATAAACAGTAACATATTTGACAAAGGGTCCTAATGCAGTTTTACAAATACTATTGGCTTTACATACCATTGGCTTTCTAAATAGAAAGCCACTAACTGTATTCGCTCAGAACAATGTACCTCAATTCCTAAAATGAAAACCTCCCCTGCAATTTTCCCTTTGCCCTAAATTAATTATTTTAGGATTAAAATGAATAAGAACATTCTAATCCCCTGTAAAATTTGTGACTGCAATAAATTAAGGAAAGGTTTGTCACTGAAATGTTTGCCAAAATATTATTAGTTTTAATGGAAAAAGAGTTGTTTTGCTTTGCCAAAGATTTAAAAACCTGACAGTTGAACAATGCATCCTGTTCTGTAGGCCAATGCCTGACATGGCTTTGTTTCGAAAACTACAATACAATTTTCATGTACTTTATTTCAAGAGCTCTTTTCTTTATGTTTTTTAAAAGTAAAGAAGTTGTGATCCATCCTGCAGGGTTCTGAGTAGAGCTGCAAGAGAACCTGATTTTGATTTCATGGGAAATTCTGCGATTTTTGAATTTTTTTCCATTTTGAAACAAAATTTCCCAGGAAATGAAATTTTTTTTTTAAAAAAATTTCAGGTCAGCTAAAATGTTTTGTTTCAATAAAACTGAAACATTTAGTTTTGATTTTGACCTCTTGTACAATTTAAAAATGTTTTTCATGAAAAATTCATTTTGAAAAGTAATTTCAAAGCAAAAGAATCAAACAATTTTAACCCAGAAATATTGAAATTGGGCATTCCAACATTAGAAAAAAATAAAACTAAGCATCTTGATAAATGAAATTTTATCTAAAGCCACACTTTTTGCAAAACATCTCAATTAAACAAAAAAGGCATTTTTTGTCAAGAAGTTTCATCAAGATATTTCCATCCAGCGCCAGTTCTAAGTGTTCTTTACTCCCAGTAGAGTCAAGGGCAGATGAGAGTCCAGTATTAACACAGGACCAGGCTCTGTAGGTTAAGTAGTTAAATGGAAAAAAATTCAGGAGAAATCTCTCTCATAACTTGAATATTTGATTGCCTAATTACTATGATTTTTGACTCGGGGTTTTAGTCTCTGTAGTAACATCTGTTCTACATCATAGAGCTAAAGACCGATGTATTTTCTTTAAAAAAAACCCATATTGCTCAGGCATTTTACTAAAACAATCTCCATCTGAAATATTTAACATGACATTGAAAAGCAACACATTTAAAATTGAAAAAAGGGTACACACTTTTTTATTTTTTTTAACACAACACATAATTAGCTGGAGTTACTCATTGTCATAAAACAAGTCAGGCCAAGAGCTCAGTAGGAATCTGAAACAATTAGACATTTATATGGGTAATAAAAACATCCACAGTTAGATTAGATCAGATGACAAAGTGGATGTAAACCTTCATGCTTCAGGGCACAAACCTGCAGCTAACACAGAGGTTAGGAAAAAACTTCCCTTATTGGAAGATTATTGCATAATTATTCACTACTATGTTTCTTGCACCAGCTGCTGAAGCAATTATTAATGGACACTGTTAGAAACTGTATATTAGGTTAGGGGTAAAATCTTCAAAAGTGACTACAAGCCAGATTTTCATAGGCATTTAGGCATCTAAAAATGCAGATATACACTTATTTGGTTATGTGCCTACTCCCAATTGAAATCAATGGGAATAAGGTGTCAAGCCTTTTTAGGCATGTCTGTAAAACCTACTAGGCTCCTATTTGCATCTTAAGGTACCTAAATATCTTTGAAAAATCTGGCTTTTAGATAGTCTGAAAATTTTATCCCTGATCTGTTATGATGGAGCTGGGCCAGCTGCTCTTCTTTAACCATTCCTGTGTTCCTAAGAAACCAAAGCTGAATTTTGCCAATGGTTTCTGTATTTATAATGAGCCAAACCAAACCCGGGGTTTAAATGCCCCTAAACTTTGGGGTGATTGAAATCGGAATCTGAATTTTGCAGCTCAAGCCAATTTAGTTAAATGATTGGCTGCTATTTTGCCAATGGTTAAAAAAATAATAGATTTTGTGGTTTCTTTCCTGTTGTTGCAGACATTTTACTTTCCAGGCCTGCTAAGTACATTAGCATCACATTCAGTATTTGAACCTACAATCTAAATATGTTATCACTGCCAATTAAATAATGAAGACTCATTATTGTTGATAGTGAACTGCAATTTGCCATGCTTGCATGTTGGCTCATTAGATGTTTTGCCTTCATGCATATACTTATAAGAGCAAGAGACTGAGTTTTGTACATTTAATATTATAGTTTCTAAAATGACCGTAAGTGACATACAAATCCTAATTTAAACTAGTCTTTGGCAATATTTCAATCCAATTTAATCTATTACTTTCCATAGATTTGTCATTAGATATCTTCCAGGATGTCTTTCTTGGAGCCAACCAACTTATTTATTCTTGAGGAAGCATTTTAGAGTTCCACTTGTGTTAAAATAATGCAGACTCTGAGAAAGCAAATATCTCAAAGCATTAGCTACATGTTCTTTTAGTTTCCTGGTACAGGTAGGAAACTGGGAAGGATAGATTGTGCTTCGTCTCCAGGCCCCAGTGATAGACTTTCCATTTGCTAATGATGCAAAATTCTCAGTGCGTAATCATTACATAGGAAAAGGGTAATAACACAGCTCAGAATGATTTAGACCAGGAAAATGAGCAGATGAAGAGTCTGTGCAACTCAGTGTAGAGAAAATTAAGGTAATAATGAGGCAAGGTCCAAAAAACAAGATGAGGGAATGCTTCATTCAAGGTCAGACTGCATAACATTAGGCCAAAGGATGAAACTCAACCCTTCAGTATTTAGCAGGAGACAAAATACAAACAAATTCTAGGATGCAAAAATATGTCATATCTAAGGTGGAGAAAGTTATCCTGGCACTGCATAAGGGACAAGTAAGAACACGTTTGCAATGCTGTATGTACTGTCAGTCAACATAATAGGGGGATTCAAGAAACACTATGGGGGAAGAGAGGAAGAGCCTACAGAATAGGGATCAAGGTCTAATGGAATAAGTTTCATTGTGTGGATGGTTTGCAGCAGAGAAGTGTTTGGGGAAACTCAAGCAAAACAAAATAATGCTAAAACAATCCTTCGACATCTGCAGAACTGCTACATACAATAGTTCATCTAATTTTAAAACTGACATTTAGCCAAAGCCAGAGAAACGAGTCATGCATAAGGCTAAACCATTCCTTTTTTTCAACTGGGAATAGCAAAAAATTCTACAAATTCACTAGAAAAAAACTGAAAAATGAGCCATCTCACAACACATACTGCCTCGTTTGCTCTATGGATAATTACAGCCCCTCGTTTAAGCAGTGAACAGAATTGTTTCTTATAATACACTTTTTAAAATTAATTCTCTTAAAGGTTCAGTGTGTGATTCAGATATTCAGGTGGGGCAAAAACACCCTCATTCATAGAAAACAATACTTTGCACTTATGTATTGCCTTTCATCTAAAGATCTCAAAGTGCTTTACAAACATTCACTGATTGTCTCCCAACACCCTTGTGAGATATTACAGATGAGTATTACGTACATTGGAAAGGTGAGTGTAAAAAGAGGCACGCACAGATAGATTAAGTTTCTTGCCCAAGATGACACAATGAGCCAGTGGCAGAGTTAAACACATAACCTAGGAGTCCTCTGCTCTAATAGACCATACGAATCTCTAGAAGAATCCCAATGTTGGAGCTGAGAGTTTCCAAGAAAGGAATTTAAATTAAAGCCTTTCATAAAAGACATCTGGGTTTATTTTGTATAGTTCCTTTGAAATGAATGTGACTCTTCTTTGCATTAATGCTAAATCATCATGAAATTTGCTACTTTCCACAAAAGTTTTATATTGTTTTCTCAGTAAAGCCTGTCAAATATATTAATTTGTATTTCTCTAGAAACAATTAGGTAAATATATATATATTTTTCCCCTTCCTGTCTTATGCTTATTCCACATCTTGATGGTATAATATTAGTCACCATGAAAGCCTTTATTTTAATTCTCAACATAAGCAGAAAGCAGTTAAATATAGAAAAGAATAGGCGCATGCATTGCCTCAAAGTTTCTCAGTAGTGTCAGATCAATGATGTGGAGCTTTATTCTATGCTCATCAGCAGAATGAGAAAGATCTCTGCTGCTTAAATATTACTTTGGCTCACCTGAAAATTTGCCTTATTCTTTATTTAACAGGGTGGCATGACATATATGACTGTTGCTTATCCAAGCACAGCCAGCTGCAATTGAAAATGTAGCACAAATCTGGGTACAAGCCAGGGAATTCACATGATTTCTTTGTATTGCAAAGGGGGAAAAATCCATTTTAATTACCATACATTCAAAAATCTCTCCTGTTTATTAACCATTTTTCAGTTTGCTTTATGATCATGTTAATGTTTTTACAAGAACCTAAGTTGTCTCATTTGATACCAGCTCCCACCAAAATACTACATGTAAATGTTTATTATTTATTGCACACATTTATCTGACACCCACCAGTGAACTGGGCTTGCTCTATGTGGCTTAAATTAAAGCAAAAATATTTCCCATGTGTGCAGAATTAACACACCATAACCCTTTTTTAGCACCAGGAATTAAAAAACACAAACAGAACCAATGAGGGAAAATGAGCTGTTCATTATTAAGAAGCGTTGGCCATGCTTCCTAACTATAATGACCTGGCTCAGGATTAGGCAATTTCTATATATAGCAAATTCCAGATAGGAGAGTCTGCTCCCTGGCTCCTTTGAGCCTCATTTTTGAGACAGTGAATGTAAGTGTTCCAGTGATGAGTGCAAATTGTACCACAGGACATAGAAGGAGAGCCAATCCCGGGGATAGTTGGGCCTCAGGACATTTGGGACTCTATAGACTGTAACCAGCAGAGGTAAAGAATTACCTTAAATTTTACCTAAAATTTTGCTGGCAGCATCAGAGTTTTGTGTTTAGAATACATTCTGTAGTTCAGCGACACCCCCTAAGTCTGTCTCTCCATAGAGTTGTTGACATGTCATTACATAACCAACAAAAGCCAGGGCACCAGATATACAAAATAAGTGCATGATACGGCAAAAACCTAGAACCACATGCATATTTACTGTTATATGGGCTCCCTTTGACTCCATATAACAGTGGCACATTGTAACACTCCGGAGATTCATGTTGAATGAGAATACAGTATAGATGAGGCAGTGTAAGGCCTGGGTTATAGTAAATAGGGTTTTAGAGGTCTTTGCTAAAAGATATTGTTGTTTTTAAATAGGACATTTAAAATTATGACTGTTTATATTTTGTTTTATTTTGCTCAAGAAAATGGAAAAATGTCTAGTCCCTAGGGAGAAGGGTCACATTTTACACACCCATTCCATGAAATGTTAATGGGAATGATGTATCTATATAGAGAGGAAAATAGACCCTCAAGTCATTATGGGCCAGATGGATATGTGGGATGAGGCTCTACAGGTTGAGATATACTGACTTTGGCCTGTCATTAACAGCTTCACTGGTACCTTGCAAGATAGTTCTAGGAGCTGTTATCTTCCCAAGGCACCAACTGCAGTCTGATCCAGGAAGAATCATAGCCACCAGCCCTGGGGAAGATCATATGTCTTTTGTCCAGACTGGAGGAAAGGCATTGTGGAGGCAGAACTTATAATGTGGAGTTGAGAACTGGTCAATGACTGACTTTGTAACAGAGGATGGGTCATAGACAACGCAAGCTAGCTGAAGGCTAAGTTAATAAGAGAATCTGCACAAAGGGCCAGCTGTGTAAAGGTATTTAGGCACCTAAAGATGCAGATAGATGCCTAATGGGATTTTCAGAAGTGTCTAGGCATCTGATTCCCAGTGACTTCAATAGGAGTTAGGTGCCTAGGCACTCTCAAAAATCCCACTAAGCACATATTTGCATCTTTAAGTACCTAAGTACCTTTAAAAATCTGGCCTTAAAATACTTTAGTTACATTCTCAATTGATAAAGCTCCACTGAAGAAGCCAAGAGCTAAGCTGATTCCCACTGACTTAAATGGGAAGTGCCTAGATCCTTTTGCAAATCCCACTAGCAGGCCCAGTGCTACTGGGGTGAGGGGCAAAGGGGACATTTGCCCCCCCCCAGTGATCTTTAAGGGGCCCCAAATTATTGTCAAAAGACCAAAATATGTACAAAGTTATCAAATGTTAAGCAGTGCAACAGCAGCAGATTGTAGAGTCTTCATCCTTTCTATAAATTATAAATCACAGCAAAATACAGACAGAAGTCAAATTTTAGTCCTTTAAACTCTTATACTCCTGAAAAATCTTGGATTGTAACTAGCCCCTGGACTCCTGGAAGGTGTGGGCTTTTTGTCTTTTTTTTTTTTTTTTAAAATCGTGACATCCAGTAGCCCCCCAGTACCACTTGCCCCCTCGGAAATGGAGCCTTAGGACTAGCTCGGCCCCCTAGGTGCCTATCTGCATCTTTAGGCCCCTAAATACTTTTAGAAATCTGACCTCTGGTGCTTTGCCTCTTTGTTGGACAGTTACTTGAACTCGATGTATTTCAGACCAACTGGAAACTGTGGTTCTGAATAAATCAACTAATGAACCATGGTTGATACAGTGTATGCATCATATTTTAGTGACCTCTGCAGGTTCTTGCTTGAGGAAACTGTCTCAATCCATGGTCTATTAGTCAGGTTAACTTTTGTTTTTATTAAAAATGACCAGTTTTTGACTCCAGCATGATCTATTTCGTTCAGAGAAAGACCTTGCATCAAGGCTTCTAGAAGGTAACAAGTTAGAAATGCCAAATGAGGTCATTAGACGCTTGTGTTGTGCCTCTTTCAGCAAGGCATAATCTCTTCTGATTAGCAAATTTGCTTTTGTTCTTAGGAGTAACTTTAGGATGCTGGGTGATGGAGACTGACAGTGTGCACCAAGTATCTGATGCCCCCGGCTTGGCATACTGAGCATGACGAAGCGTACTCTTTTGGGGAAAAAGAGAAGTGAGTCTAGACCTCCTAGAGAAGCCACCCAGGATCAGCTGCTGAGAGAACCAGTGAAAATTGGTCCTCAATTCTAGAATGTACAGGAGCAGTCAGAAGTCAATCAGGGCCCAGAAGTGAAGGTAGAAGGAGCTGGCTCCTTCCTCCAGGGTGCAGTCCTGGGAGAAGCTGGAACATGGCAGAGGGGAGTGAGATTTCTCATCTTAACCCAAGAACCCCAGCCAGACCAGGGAGTTAACTCTGACTGCACCTTTTTGGTTAGACCAGTGAAAGACTGTTCCATTTGACACTTGGGAATGTAAAGCCCAGGTAGCCACCCTGAGTTGGCCACATCAATTTACTGCTGTCAAATTAAAGGAAGTTTGCTTCGTGAGATGCATCACTGGCAGGGCCGGCTCCAGGGTTTTGGCCGCCCCAAGCAGCCAAACAAAACAAACAAACAAACAAACAAAAAAGCCGCGATCGCGATCTGCGGCGGCAATTCGGCGGGAGGTCCTTCGCTCCGAGCAGGAGTGAGGGACCGTCCGCCGAATTGCCGCCGAACAGCTGGACATGCCGCCCCTCTCCGAAGTGGCCACCCCAAGCACCTGCTTGGTAAGCTGGTGCCTGGAGCCGGCCCTGATCACTGGTTCAAGTGAACATGTGATGGAGACCCAGCACAATAATCTCTGGGGAACATCAAAATTGCTTGGGGAGTGTCATTTGTAACTGCAAACTATTTCTTTAACAACTCTCAGTTATAAAATAAATCACATTTGTTTAAGGGCATCTATTGTGTGGAAGAAATATAGAATCTGACTTATCTCTAAAACGATCCCAGCTTCTGACTTTTCAGAATGAACATTCAGCCATAGTGATGATAATGGAAGAAAATATGTATGAGAATGAGTCACTGACGTTTTAGTTTGAGAGGCAAGACCCAGGTTCCCAAAGGATCTTTATTTATAGCCCAAACCAGTTCAGTTTAAAGCTTCAGAGGGACAAATTAAACAGCATGATAAATTAAAGACGTGCATAATGATAACTCAGATATTTTATTTCCACCACAATACATCACAGCACTGAGACTGCAAAGGATCTGTGACTGGTTTAGTGCAGCAGAACCCCGCAGGAGCTTTTTGGAAGACAGACTTGAGGAAAAGCTTATTAATCTCATTACTTGTTTCTCAATGTATCTGTTTACCTCTATATTTATATAGACATAGAGGGGTGTGTGTGTGTGTGTGTGTGAAATATATAAAATTGAAAGATACAGATACAAAGATGAGCTGCAAAGTAAAGGTACAGAGGTGTAGAGATACATCTATATCTGCACTCTGCATCTCATCTCTGTATCTATCTTTCTCCACTATCGCTTCCCAAATACATGTGTGAAATTTATCTTAAATCAATTGAAATATATTCAAAGGGAAAAAAGTATATAAAATTATGTTGATTAAATCAGACCATCCCAGTATAAAACTTCCTTCAGTTATGACTTAGTTCTGGGACTAAAACAATTGCAGGCATGAAATAGATTCTGCACTATTCCAAAACTGACCTCTGAGAGACATTTCATGCGTATTTAGTCCAGTGGAAACTCGTTGGGCAGTAGGATTTTACTAATTTGATGCAATTGAGTTACACAGGAACAGTTCCAAACTACTAAGGCATTAGAGTGAAAACTTTATTGTGTAAACATTACACAGCATCACTTCTCAGCCTTTTGGCTAAGATCAAACGTAGAAGCTGTTATCTGATCAATATCTAATACATCCCCCGTGTGGGGCCAGTATTTGAGGCAGTTTTGCCTAGTGGATAGAGCACTGTCTGGGACCCGGAGACCTGGTTTCTATTCCCAGCTTTGCCACTGGCCTGTTAGGTGACCTTGGGCAAGTCACATCTCTCTTTGCTCAGTTTCCCCAACTGTAAAAAGGGGATAGTGATGCTCACTATTTGTGCTTTGACATTCGCAGATAAAAAGTGCTATATAAGAGAGAGGCAATTTTGTTGTTGTCACAAGGGGAAAAGCAATGATTCTACAGGACTTATATATGTGCTCTAGTGCTGGTGTGGTGTTCTCCTTTATAATGTGTTCACAGATCATTGGTTCTATCGGTGTGAAGCTTTCAGTGGACACAGACACACACTCTCTGTGTAGCCTCTTACACATACTAAACAGGGGGAAATCCCTGTTGATGCTGTAGCCTACCATTCTTCTGTGGTGTTACTGAGAACATTGTAAAGAGAAATAATATTAGTGTTTCCTAAAGTTCTTGGGTACTTGTTTATTCCATGCAGCATTGCCTGTGAACTCCTTCAGGCTTGGAGAACTGTAGCTGTTTGAACGAGAATTTGGGCCTTTTCATTTGCTTTTAGTTGATTCATTGATCTGCTGCAGCATGTGCACTGTCTGTAACAAAAGTATTTTTGGAAGAGAAGAACTGGTGATTTTTCTTGGCTTTCCTTGCATGTCACTGTGATCTCCGGGGTGCTGGATATGTGATGTATCACAGGCTGCAAATCTCACTAACAGCAGCTGTGCGGTGAATGTAAACTAGCAGTAACAGAAATAAAGGTTACTTCCAAGCTGAAGATAACTAACTTCCTCACTCTGTTTCATGTACCACATGCCGGTAAAGCAGGGGGAGGGGAAGACCCTGCTTCTAAAACTCAACTGGCTCTTTATTAAGAGAACTGTTTACAGAGATGCTACAACTGCAGCTAGGATTCTAGCCACACTCTGTTAAGTGGTTTTGGATCAATGCAGATCCTCAATTTACCTGATGGTTTTCTCATCATTGCTAGGCTACTAATTCCCTCTGAGCTAGTCTCAACAGGTGTAATGATGCCACTTCTTTGCATGGTTGCCTATACCGGGAGTGGCTCCACCAGGGTTAATGCATTCAGTAGTTTTACAGGCTGCACATTGGGGGTCTACTTCTAACTCCAGCTTGCTATCTGGGTGTCCATCTCCTTGAAATATGTCCTGACATTCTGTTAGAATGCTGGACAGGGCCCTCGGTTCCTGTTCTTCCTCCTCTCACATTGAGGATATTCTGGTATTGTACTGCAAGCAAATCCATGGTTTGCACTGCCCAGCAGTGGGTGGTACTCCAATGTGTCAACTACTATAAATTCCAAGTTATGTCTCTTGTTTCATGGGTTTCTTATCAACAGCCTGCATTTGCCCATTGGTCTCAGAATGGTTTTATTGCACTTGGGTCATATTCCTCCAGTCTAATATTGATGCTTATCTGTGTTGCTGGGTTAAATTGCAGCTGGCTCCACGATCCACCTGGAATCTAACTGGTCATTGATCTAATAGCATAGTTGCAAATATGGCAGTTGAATGGCTGGCTGCCTTCTTCCTCAGTGTGTGTACACTGCAGGTCTTTGGGTCTGCTAGAAGTGCACTGCAGAAACTTCATTGGAAGTCTCTACATCCTCAGTCCCTGCATGTACTTCTGCCTTCTTTCCAGTATTGGGACATAAATTGGTTCTGTTTCCCACATCCTTTGCACCACTACCCACAGGCTGGGCATTTTTCTTTCTGCCTTCAGTGTTGCTTTCCAAAGTATATACACTGCAGCATGATGTCTGCATTCTTGGCTGGTCAGTCTCTGCCCTGCCTCCTGGGTTCCTTCAGCTTGAGCCTGTGCACTTGTTCTGCACTAGTGATTGTTGTTACTTTGATCCCTTCCATGGACAGTTCAGCTGCCCTTGCTATTTGCAGCCACTTCTCCAGGGTTAAATCTCCTTCTCCCCACACTCTCTCCTGTTAACGGGAATCACGTGTCCCACAAATAATTCTTTCTCCAATTAGGGAATTTCTAATGTCTCCAAAGCTACATGTGGATGCCAAAGTTCTCAGCTCTGTAATGTATCGATTTCCTCTTCGGCTTCTTGGTTTCAGGTTAAAAAAAAAGACTCTCTACAGCGATAAGGTGGGTGAGGTGATATCTTTTATTGGACCAGCATCTGTTGGTGAGAGAGACAAGCTTACACAGAGCTCTTCTTCAGGTCTCTCTACAGTGTCATGCTGTTTGGGTTTACAGTACTCAGACACCTTTATCAGCTGTTCCAGTGTTTCAGGCATTATTAGAAAGAATGTCTTCTCACATACTTCTCATCCCTTCCTCCAATAAAATAGTAAAAAAGCACTATCTGTTCCTCACCTGTATCCCCTGTGGTCAGCTCTGTATGAAGGTATAATTCTTGCTTCCATTGCTTCCATTCCAATGAAAGTTTTTTTGTTGAAAAATCTAGCATTTCTGGTGATCCTAGTCCTCTATGCTGCCTGTTTGCTGATGCTATCTATTTGCCTGCTAATCACACTCTCCTCCCTGTTATGGGGCTCACTAGACTGAGTTGCCACCATGTTTCAGGTACCATATGCTGCATAATAACATGACAGGTCTCCATGGTTCTAAAACTAAATTGACTCTTTATTAAGAGAACTATTTACAGCCATGCTACAACCACAGCTAGAATTCAAGCCATGTGCAAAACAAATTGGCTTCCTTCCTCTCTTGCCTTCTCCACATTATTTTCTCCTGCTTCTCCCTCCATGTTCCATGACAATTTGCTACATTTTGGACTCTTAAATAGGTGAACCTTAGTATTGTTTCTGTTTGCTTTAGAATTAAATATAAGCTAATGGGAGTCATTCATGACCTGAATTATGAAATCTATTCACTGCAAGACTTTTAGTTATCTCAAGACATTTTGTCTCATTCTAAGATCAAAACAAAATTAAGATGTGCCCTACACTGTGGTACCCAGGCTTGTGGACTCAGTGTTTCCAAGCCCATGCTCCAGCGTCCACATTGCACTGTAAGACTGGGTTTACAATTGCTGGACCCAATTCTCACAGTTGTGCTAATGCATCCACACTGCACTACACACACCTTCTGACTTGGGTCTGCAGCTTGACCTGCATCCACACTGCAAAATGACAGGGCTTGGACCCAAGTCACAGCAGGACAGAGCCGTAACAAGGAACTTTTGCCCCCAAGGCAAGGGCTGGCTCCAGGCTCTTCGGTGGCAATTCGGCGGCGAGTCCCTCAGTCCCTCTCAGAGGGAAAGACCTGCTGCCGAATTGCCGCCGCCGCCTCATTCATTCTTCAGTGGCAATTCGGCGGCGGGTCCCTCAGTTCCTCTCGGAGGGAAGGACCTGCCGCCGAATTGCTGCCGAAGAAGTGGTGGCGGTAGAGCTGCCGCCAAAGCGCCGCTGATCGCAGCTTTTTTTTTTCTTCGCCCCGCTTGGGCGGTAGAGCTGCGCCCCTCCGCTTTGCGCGCCCGAGGCAAGTGCCTCACTCGCCTTTCTCTTGTTACGGCACTGCAGCAGGACTCAGGCTCTGACACACACACACCCCTAGCAGGGCCCTAGGGCTTGGGATCTTAGTGTTTGCTGACCTGAGTCGCACTGACTTGTGTGTGGACAGGTGCGGGGCTTGGGCCCAAACCTGAATCAGAGTCTGGGCTTAGTGTGCAGTGTAGACATACCCTATGAGCAGAGAGACACAGGGGAGGCAACTTGATCCTCCCTGATCATGGGGCTCTCGGAGGCCCATTTGGCACCTGGTACAGGTTAGGGCAGCTTGGAGGTCTGGTCTAATTTGGGCCATGGTTGCCATAGTCCCTATGAACATAGTGGAAGACAGAATAGCCTCCTCCTGTTATCTGCCTTGGAGTCTTCTGTGGGGGTGGAGAGTGTACAGATGCAGAAGTCTGGCTGGGTTTATTTAAGCATCATTTGCTCTGTGCTATACTTTTCTGGTTCCTTTCCATATTTGATTTATAGCTCTGGCTCAGCATCCCACAAGTTCATGTAAAGCAAAAGAAATAAACAGGCAACTGCACAGCTAACAATTTTCGGAATATGGATTTGGGGGCCAAGTTCATTCTAGTCTAATGATGGGCATTCCAGAACTCTCCTGTCTCCGAGCTGTGCTGGTGCCACCAGCTAGGGATGGTTGAGGAGGAAGGCGCAATTAATTCCAGAAATGCTGGCTGGGAAAGAAATGCAGCAAGGCTTCCTTTTCCCAGGCTACTTCTGATGCCACCAGTCTGGGTGAGAAAGGCCCTCAGAAACTCCCCTTTTTTCTGGGCCACTCTTGCTGCCAGAAGTTGGAACAGATGGGAAGGAGGACTTCCCCTATCCCTGCTATCCATCCTTCCTCCCTTCCTTCCATTTATCCTCCACTCTCTTTCTCTCACACACAGAGTGAAAATGAGGGCAAGGCATGTGGCTTGAGGAGGGAAATTGAAAGACAATGAGTAGCGGAGGGGTGGTGATAATGAATGTGGGGTTCAGAATGAAGGGTCAGTGAAGTAGAAGGAAGGACGAGGTAGGGGAGAGAGGAGGAGGAAAAAGTGGCAGTGGGAGCGCCTGTCCTCTGAGGGTGTTTATTTGAGCTGGGAAGTCATTTGTTCTGCAAAAGTGCCCAATTAGGTTAGGGACCCAATTCCCATTAAAAATGGGATTTAGGCACCTAAGTCACTTAGGCATCTTTGAAAATGTTACCCGTAATGATTTAGAATATGAAAAAGAATAAGTGGCATATGTGCACTGAAAGTTCACTTCATAAAACTTTTCTTGGCTTCTCCATTTTTGGAATGGAACATGAAACTTGTTAGAATTTTTTTAGTCAAGGTATTTATAGTTACTGAAGCCAAAATATTGTTAGTTTCACTTACATTCTTTAGTGCACCACAAGTACATGGAACGTTGACAACGCAACCAGAGGAACTAATATATACAGTATCTAGAACAAAAGTATAATGAAAAAAACCGAGAGCTATGTATATGACTATGGAAAATATCGTAATAAACCCAGGTTACTATAATTGCAAACTACCACACAGCCTGCTTACTTGATGGGGGTCCATAGGTAAAAGGTGAAAGAAGAAAAGGAAAATGTGAGGATTGCGGATCAGTAGAGACAAAGGCATAGGAGGAAGACAAGGGAAGGGAAGATGATGAAGAGGAAATGAATCTGAAGAGGGTGGAAATGAAGAGAAAGGGGAGATGAGAAACAAAGATAAGAGAAACAGAGAAAAGGGATAACAGGAGTGGAGGCATAACAGACTGACAAAACAGTGGAGAAGGTTAATGGTGAATCAAAGAAAAAAAGACAGGAGGAAAAAGAGGGGCAGGTAAAGGTGAAAAGAGAAGGAAAACAGAGGGTGAATGGAGAAAAGGTGGAAAACATTTTTTTTTTCAAGTCCATCCCCCAAAATATAACCAACACTTGTTCACTGTGATTACACCATCATGCATAGGGTTGGCCAAAGGATGTTGGGGGACAGTTATATGGATCTTTGAGGCATCCCCAAATTTACCTGATATTTTTATATAAAAAGGAGATTGAGGGTTCAGGTTACCAGTAGCCTACTACGGGAGAGCTTACATAGAAACCAACATTTAACATAAAGAGTTCTGTCTAGGGAAAACCTGAAAAGAGAATTTGCCCAGCTGTAGTCAGAATCATTGCAAAATAAAAATGGTGCCTTCTCATTCAGCTATATTTTACTTTCATGATAAAGCAGTGGATAACTTTTGACACTATTTGGCATTGCTTAGCTAATACTGCAGTGGAAGAATGAGCTGGATCCTATTCTGCCTTGTGCATCAACTAAATTGTCAGCACTACGTTTTAAAGTGCTCACGATGGGACAGATCATGTTATCAATTGTAAGCCGAAAGTCACATTGGTTCAAGGGGGAATTTCTGCTTTAAAACTGATGGTATATTAATAAGATCTAATATCTATACTGCCACTTCACAGATTCTCCAGTATTATAACTGTGTTGCATTCATCAGTTCCTGCAATACCAAGACAGGCCATACAGGAGGCAAAGGTGTTCATCTAACTCAGCAAGGTATGAAGGACAGCAAAATATTTAAGGACGGATCCGTTCATTGGTACTGACAGTGATGTGGGAAGCAGAAACACAGCTTAACTTTTGGATCCAGGCTACGTTTACAGTGAACATAAAAGAAAACACTTTTTTTTTTGTAATTTTCACACTGACAAAATTTGATTTGGAGATGTTTGGAAGGGAATAAATACAGAACCCTGTGATATCATTTTCAGCATTATAACTTTGCTACTCCTTTTCCTTTGCTCTTATAAAACTTTTTTCATTCAAGGCTCTCAAAGTGCTTTACAAGCATTAACAAACAAAGATTTTATTAAAGTCATAAATTTTTGTGACTGTTAATACATTTTTAATGTCAGAAACAGAACTGCACGAGGCTGAAACGAGCCAAAATTCAGCGTAGCAGACATGATTTGCAGAAACATTATTTATTTGCCGATTATTTTCTGTCGTGTTTCTTTGGTGAAAACAAAAGAAATGTGAATTTAGGAAACTAATCTTGATGGCATTTCTTCCCAGAGAAATAGATTGCAACTAAACTGCAGAGGCCAATGCTGGAGTTTGCAGTCTGACTGGCTACAATTTACTGTTCAGCCTTTTCTGGTGAGTGAGTGCAACTTTAGATAAAAAGTTGCAGATGTTATCCTAAACATCTTTTGATGCGAAGGACCAGATCTTCAGCTAGGCTGATTTACATCAGCTGAGGATTTGTCCTAAAATGACAGTAGTTGGATTAAATCCCTGGCATTCTTAGAAATGGCAGAGATTAATTCCATAGCAATATAAACTTTCATTTTTGCTTTGAGACTCAAGGCTGTATTTTGGATGATCCTGATTATTAATCCACCTCTGGGTTGTGAGGACTCATAAAATGTATTCCTTACCATTCTTAGGACTTGTCTAAATGCAGAGCTGCACAAGTTTAACAAAAAACATCTTTTTAATTTAAACTGATTCAGATAAACTGGTGCAAAGAGCTGTGTGAAACGTGTATTTCATTTTAGCCTAAGTCAATTAGGAACAGGTTTAACGAAACCATAGCAAGACACTTAAACTGAAGCAAGAATGTCCACATAGGGTATGTCTACGTGGCAATTAGACACCAGTTTCTGGTCCTTGTCAGCTAGCTCGGGCTACGGGGCTGTTTAATTGCAGTACAGATGTTCGGGCTCAGGCCGGAGCCCGAGCTCTGGGACCCCATAAAGGGGGAGGGTTAAACAGATGTGGATGCCTAATTGCAGGGTAGACTTACCCATAGGGGTTTGTACTGATTTAACTAAATCAGTTTAAATTAAACCAGTGCAAGTTATGTGTAGGCAAGGCCATAGACTGGAATGATATGTATTGGAATGCTGACATGGTGACCCACACCCTTTCTTGTCCACTTGCAGATCCAATACTTCAGACTTGTATAATAATTAATGAAAGCGTGCACAGCCAAGAGAAGAAAGGGCTGTGGTGGCAATTGCAACAACTGTACTTCAGATACATTCAGAGCTAGATAGTCCATGGGCTTAACAAAGGTAAATGCTGATAGTTCATTTTCAAAACTCTTCATGGACTTGTGAAAGCCTGCTTCATGGATGTTCCACTCTGTACGTACCTTGCACCTATCTTTTCTAGGTTCCCTACTCACTTAGTAATAACACCTTTGTGACGGGTTTGGTCACAGAGACCCCTTGGACTGTCACCTGATGGGCTGAGACTACCCCTGAGCCCGTTTTCCCTGCCAGCTTGGGACTTCAGAACTCTGTCTTGTTGAGCCAGACATGCTAGCCTGCTGCAAACACAGACCCAGGTCTGAACCACGTCCCCCAAAGCTGCAGGCTTTAACTGAAAATGGCTTAGAAAGTGCTCCTGTCTCTAGCACCCAGACACCCAGCTCCCAATGGGATCCAAACCCCAAATGAAATCTGTTTTACTCTGTATAAAGCTTATACAGGGTAAACGCATAAATTGTCCGCCCTCTATAACACTGATAGAGAGATATGCACAGCTGTTTGCTCCCCCAGGTATTAATTACTTACTCTGGGTTAATTAATAAGCAAAAAGTGATTTTTATTAAGTATAAAAAGTAGGATTTAAGTGGTTCCAAGTAATAACAGACAGAAAAAAGTAATTTACCAAGCAAAATAAAACAAAACACGCAAGTCTAAGCCTAATACATTAAGAAACTGATTACAGATGAAATCTCACCTCCAGAGATGTTCCAATAAGCTTCTTTCACAGACTGGGTCCATGAATGATTCAGCTTTTTGCAGGCCAACGTCATTGTTTACATGTTAGTTTGAATGTTCCCAGGAAAGCTCAGATGTGGATTGGCATCTCCCAAAGTCCATTGTTAGTTAAGTACTCCCAATTACTTGAGTAATCCCTTCACAACATGATGGCCAAACCTTTCTTATGTGTTCCCTACAGCAAACACTTTAAATATAAGCATAGAGCCAATGCTCATAATTTCAGATATAAAAATGATACATGCATACAAATAGGATGAATATATTCAGTAGATCATAACCTTTGCAAAGATATATTTACATGGCATATTTAGCATAAAACATGTTCCAGTTATGTCATATTTACACTCATAAGCATATTTTTATAAAGCATTACGGAGTGCAGCATCACAACCTCTTCTTCCCCCCATTTGCCTGGTGAAATATTGTTCCTGTAGGTAAAATAGAATTTAATAGGAACAAATGCTTAAAAGAACTGAAGGGGTCAAATCAAATGTTTCATTGTAGAGCCATTAGCTTTTCAGAATCTGGTACAGGAGTCATTTACTTTTTCTGTGAAGTAATAAGCTGATTTAAATGTCCTTTTTTAACACAGACACTTTTTTACAAATCAAATTAATCATTTGCTTTGAAAGGAGACAAACTTTCTTGTTCATCTTTGATCATTATGATATTTTAGCTGAAAAATAAGTGGATCTAATGAATATACTTGTGTATATGAAAATGAAAATTTTGTTTCCTATAGCGAAGCATTCTTACACATTGCCCTCCTATTGAAAGTCATATTCTTTACTGCTATCCATATGAAGTTGGCTCATTGAACAGAATATTTTCATCAAAATAACATTGTCATAAATTTCATTTCTTTGCTAGTAACACATTTTCTCAATCCAAACATTGGAAATGCCCTAGTGTAGTAATTATATTTAAAATGCTTTTAGTGGAATAATGCTACTGCTACAAATTAAATTTTTTGCTTGCTATCCTTCACCGGAAACACAGGATGTTTTTAGATTAAGCAGCGTGATGCTAAACTCCAGTAAATCAATAGTCATGAGTTGCAATGTCTTTTAATGAGTGGTAATAAATCCTAAAATGCCAATAACATTTATTTATCACTGGCATTATTCATATTGGTGGAAATCTGTTCCATTCCTCTGTTATTTATTCCCACTTGTGTCAATAATTGGTTAACTGGGATAATATTCCCATAATTAAATGTAGCTGGTTTCATTTCTATTAGTATAAAATTCTACAGAAATGTTGTAGGCAAGTTAAAGAACATAATACCCCCTTTGAAACCCACACTCCAAAATACACACGTCCCAGGCACAAAATAGTCAGCTTCTTATAAGGTTTCCATCACCACAGTAGCTGAGCACTTCTCAAACCTTAAGGTGCTCAAGTTGGGCACTCAGAAAATGAGGTACACTAAACTAGAGGGCACTTCTGAAAAAGTGGTCATTAATCTTTGTGCACCAAAGATCCCCATCAGTAAAATGGGGACAATATTTCCTTATCCTTATTTTGCTACCACCTGCCCTTAATGTAAGGACCCTTTGCCTGGGCTTGCCAGGGGTCAGCTCCCTGACTCCACCAGCCATTGGTAACACAAGTGCTCCTGCTCCCCGTCCCCATCCTGATCTCTCTACAAGTTAGTAATAGGCACACTCCCACCCCGAACCTGCCAAGCGTCACCCTGGAGTGCCCAGCCTCTCGTCCACTGGACAGTCACAGTATTTACAAAGTCACTGTTCCAGTGTATGTCAGCTTACCAGTTACACCTTAGAACACAGCTCCACTTAAAACACAGTGCTTAAAGTATGTCTGCACTACAAAATTAAGTCAACCTACTTACGTCGGCAACAGTCACCTCAGTAAGTATATCACTTGGGCGTGTCTACATTTGGTCCTTGTGTCAGCGGTTCACGTCCTCATCGAGAGCACTTATATGGGGCATTGTGGGACGGCTTCTGAAAGCCACTAACAGTCAATGTAAGCAACATAGTGTCTACACTGACTCTGCGTCGATCTAACTACATCGACATAGACTCTACTCCTCTCACGGAGGTGGAGTTATTAAGTTGGCATAGTGGGGCAGTTACATCAGTGGGAGCAAAATTTTAATGTAGACACTTCCATAGGTCGACTTAAACTTCCTTGCATTGACCTAACTCTGTAGTGTAGACCAGGCCTTAGATATGTTTATAATGAAAACAAGTAAAAGATAACTTAAAGTATGGAGATTCAAAGAGTAGCAAGTCAAAGTATTGGAAACAAATAGTTACATGTAAAATAAAATCATAACCCACCTTCTAGAGACTAGTTTTAATTAACAAAATACTGTCTTCTCTAATGAAGTTCAGCAACCCAAAGTCCTTGCAGCATTTTCTGGCCAGGTTGGATGCGATCCCTTTTTCTAGAAACAAGGGATGATCTCAACTTGTCTCCTCACTGAAGGATTTAGGGTGTCTCCCTGTACCCCATGTTATACTTGAACAATCCATTGTCTTTTCTTGTAAACAGGACCCTCCCACTAGTTGTTTCCCCTCCCCCCCCACAATGTACTCCTTTCTTGCTGGTTTTATAATTTCTCTCTGAGTAGTCGGCTCAGACTATAGATAGGCTTCCACTGTGAAGCAGACAGTGCACACATGACCTGCCAGAGAGAGATAAGTGTACCTTCCCTTCTGCCTGACCGAAGCATGTTGACCACCTTTGGGTGACCTACCCTAATTTTAAGAACATAAATTTATTTTAAGAACATAACTTTCAGTAGAGATACATAACTCCTTAAATATTACCTATACATATATTTTGCAATGACTACGAAGACCAGTACATTACTGGCTGTTGGTAAAGACCTCACATGCCACACTTTGGCATGCTATTATGCAGACATCAGACCCAGAGAGCGCGGTAAATCCCTATGCACTCCTTACATCCTCTGCCAGTTGGCACCAAGTGCTCCCTGCTACTTTATTCCTTGCTTTGTCATTCTGACGTGTAACTTTTGGTATGTCTGTTTCTCAGTTTACCCATTTATTAATTTTTTGCCTTATAAGATGAATGAATATTAGGAAAGTACTCAGAGATAATCAAAACAAAGAACTTGTATGGCAAGCATCATTAATGTTAAAGATAAGATGCAACTCTGCATTTCATATCATATTTTATTTTCAGTAAGTGTTATGCTAGCTCTCTCACGTATGTGGAGGTTTCAGTAATGAATAGCATGCCCTGCAATCTGTAGATGCACTGTTGTCCTGTTTGGCTTGGCAGATGTAGAACTGAAGTTCTGTTGGGTACCTCCAAAACTGTCAGCTTGTTTTTATTGATCCAAAGGATAGAGCTACAACATGCTTATTGCTCTGTATGACAACCCGTGGCCTTTTGATGTTAGGAGGATTTCACTGAGCATGCTCCCTGAGTCCAGCGGTGGCTTCCCATAAGATGATTCTGGTTAACTGAGTCACGTAGCTGCTGGGTGATATCAGCTGAAAGACGAGAAGTATGTTCAAGAGCCCAGCTAGTGGGGCTGAAATACGTATTGCAAATGTATTAAGAATGCTAATTCCAAGGGCTTTGTGGGAAGTAAGATGTGTAGACCCTCAGACTTCTGTAACCTGCACAACACATTTGGAGGGGGAAGGTTTGGCAGCTGGGCAGGTTACTGCTGAATGTCTTTGGGGGCATGCCAGAGGGAGGAAGAGACAGATTAACGGTGAGTGGTTCTGACCAGAGTTGGGAATCAGAGGGGTTTAATCAGCTAGAAGGGGGCAAGCTGGGAGTACTTCAGCAATGGAGAGGAGGGTTTGACTCCCAGAGTTCATCTTTCAGGGTGTGTGTGTGTGTGCGCATGGTGGTGAGGGGACAGGGTAGCTGACAAAGCTACTTCCCTCCAAAGGCAGGGTCCTGTGAAACTGGCATGTGTGTCTCATGGTAAGGCTAGCTCTGTATGTCAGGAGACGTGCTTCCCAGGACCTTTCTATACTCTTCCATGTAGATAACAGGCTACCTTCTTAGGAGCAAATTAGTCTGAAATACAAGACTTAAAGCCAAATGGCCCTTCTGGTTACATAAACCTGGAAAGTGCCCATCTGGGACAAAGAGTAAAGGGATGTGCAACATGGAATACTCTTAGTATCAGATCCAAGGTGCTAATTAATTCAATGACACTTGCATGGCCCCTATTAAGCCCAGAATGGGAGCAGATCAGTGGTGCCAGCATAATCCAATTAGAAGTCTAAATTGTATATTTTTTCCCTACTTGATTGGATTGTGGTTTGAAATTTAAACCAAAGGATAGTCCAGGGTATAGTACTGATAATCTGCATGTGTACTAAAACCACAACCTGGCTGCTGCTCACTTATAAACATTCCACTTCCTCTGCCAGCAGCAGCAGCATGTGTGACAGCAGGCACAGAAGTGTGTGATATTTCCATGAAATTAGCCACCCAGGCCCAGCAGAAACGGCCTGTCATCTTAAAGATAAGAGCATTGGAGGCACCAGGGTTTACAATGGTGGGTGAAGGTTGCTTTGTGAGCTCACGAGGAAGAGGATGTCCTTGTGCAATTGTGCAGAGTCCCTGCCTATTGAGGTTTCAGGAAGGAAGGAAACGGGGCACTCTAGAAGTGGTGCCAAAAAAAGAAGCCAGTGTCACCTTAGGACTCAGGGCAGAGCTACACTTAAAACATGGCATCGGCGCAGCTGTGCTGCTGTAACGCTTTAATGGAGATGCTCTAAGCTGGTAGGAGAGTGGTCTCCTGTCGGTGTAGTTAATTTACCTTCCTGAGAGGTGTTAGCTTTGTTGGTGGGAGAAGCTCCCCCCCGACATAGTGCTGTCTACATGGGAGTTTAGGTTGGCATAACTACGTCACTCATGGATGTGGATTATTCATACCCCTGAGCGATGTAGTTATACTGATATAGGTTTGTAGTGTAGACCAGACCTCAGGGGAAGAATAACCCATCCCTCTGCCACTCCAAGCTCTGGAAGAAGGAACATATTCATGATCATATTAGGTGGGGAAACCCTCGAGAACGTTCTACAGGGATGGACAAATAGTATCTTACACTGAAGCACAAATAGAAGTAAAAAAAAGGAAGAATGGGCTTTTGGATTCAAAGAATTCCTAGAGGTCCCTTTACCTGGCTGCAACTGGCTTCCCTTCATGGGCTTTGCTGACTCATTTATGTCCCAGTTCAGCTGAGCACTTATGCATGCACTTAAATCCTATCGGTGTGCATACCACTTCTCAGGCAAAACAGTAGGTCTTGAGCACTCTCCCCACCACATTACTGTTCTTCTGTCTTCAGAGAGAGATAAGAGTGGGACGCCATTCCCACAGGATTCTGCCCTCTTGGAGGGGAGCGGCAGTCCACCAGAGAGGTCTCCCCCAAAATTTCCGTTGCAGCCCATCCTATGTATATCAATTTGATATTGGTTGAAGGCTGCTCTGAACCTTAACTATACCAGCTCATATTCTGATAGAAAAGTCTGTCTTCACTCATTCAGGGCTTGATCCTGCAGGATGCTGAGCACTCTCCCCTCAGTCCAGCAAAGAGCTTAAGTATATACTTAACATTCAGCATGTGAGCAGTACCATTGTAATTAATGGGAGTATTTATGTGCTTACAGTTAAGCATGTCCTTAAATGCTCTTGTTGGATTGAGCACAGAACCTTGCAGAATCAAGCTATGTATGTATCATTTAGTTGGTATAACAATTAGGGCCATGCTCAGACCTGGTGTTAGTGGTGTATTGTTGATCCAAATCAAGAGAATTGGATCTGCTTACACCAAGCCTGGATTTAACCATAAATATTTATTCCCATTTATTATGATTAAAGCAAGTCTTAAAACGTGTAGATCCGAGAAATAAAAAGGAAGTATGAAAAGCTATTGGAATTTAAACTGGTGCTAGAATCTTTTAGCTAGGAAATGAAGATGAAAAGAATCACAAGTACCTGACTCTGCCAGCTAAAGGATGTGCACACATTTTGCACGTAATTCCATACAAGTGTTATGTTAAGCATCTTCTGTGACGTTACTGAACCCATTTGAGATCAACAGCATTAACCACACTGAATTCTTTGGGCTAATGCTTTAAATAATCAGTATCAGATCATTTGGCATTATTTAATCATCTGTCCCTGTGGCCTATAAATAGCTCTCTCTCTCCACCTTTTCTAAACACTTCAAATACTTAGAGCCCTGCAAATCCATGGATATCCGCTTATACCCACAGATCACTTTTGCAGATCAGGAATCGAATGCGGATACAAATTGTGTATCTGTGCAGGGCTCTACAAATACCGTTTAAAAAGATTAGTTCAGGTTTATTACTTTGCTGGTGCTGAGATCCTCCAGACGGCCTCATTTCACCACTGAGTTATACCAGTTTTGTAGGTTTCAGAGTAGCAGCCGTGTTAGTCTGTATCCACAAAAAGAACAGGAGTACTTGTGGCACCTTAGAGACTAACAAATTTATTTGAGCATAAGCTTTCGTGGGCAGCCCACTTCATCGGATGCATAGAATGCACAGTTTTGTACTGGCATGACTTTACTGATTTCCTGCACACTGACTTCAGTAGAGCGCATGATGGTGTATCAGGTTCAGCTGTGTAGATTTTTGATATATGCAGTGCTGTTGTAGTTGTGTCAGTCCCAGGATATTAGAGAGACAAGGTGGGTGAGGTAGTATCTTTTATTGGACCATCGTCTGTTGATAAGAGAGACGAGCTTTCAAGCTACACAGAGCTCTTCTTCAGGTCTGGGAAAGGTACTCAGTGTCACAGCTAAATGCAAGATGGAACAGCTAGTTTAGAATAAGTAGTTAGCACATATTCTAAGGGACCATTCAAGGTGAAGTGGCCTGTTAACACCCCTGTAGTCATAAGACAAAATAGGGTGGTTATAGCTTGATAAGCGCATAAATTTTGCATCTTTATTAAGACCACGATTCTTGGAGTCTAGCAATGTTATACACTTAATTTTTAATTTTAATTGTTTGATGCAACTCTTGAGCTGGGCAATAATGTTTTAATAGACTTTTGCCTTTGATGCATATTTCTGCTCAGATGTTATACAGTTGTATTTGTGGATCGGATGATTATTTGTTATTGTGATGACTTTCCAGTAGAGTTTTCGCATGAAGGTTGTATGATGGAGACACTGAGCTATGATTGCACAGACTATAACTGTCAGAGAATTTATGGGCAGAGTAGCTTAAAGAGTTTTACTGAGAACGCTTTGCCTAAAATAGGAACCTAATTCTTAGAACCATGGTGTAAGACTAGAAGGATAGCAATGCAATTTAAACTCTTATGTGATGAGTGAGAGCTGAGTGTGGAATTTTAGCCAACTGTGAGGAATAAAGGCGGCTATCCACCGCTGATCATTTAAGAATGATAAACGATGACAACATCCTGAAATACTGTGCTGATGCCAAGACGGTAGCCGGAAAAAGTGAAAGTGCTTCCAAGAGTTTGAGAGTCACATGCCATTGAGAACAGTCAAGGCTGTAGGTGGGTGCTGTACTAGAAGTGAGGAAGGGCTACAGCTGATGTGGGCTTCAGTTTTTATCTCTCTACAGTATTCTACAAGTGTTTTGTGAAGAAATTCGAAAAAAGAATTATTTTGTCACTATAGGGGGGAACTGGTAGTGACCCCTATATTTTTGTTGCCTGATACCTTCCATTACAACAGATTCTTGTGATCTTTTTTCAGAAGCTTTAATATCTCTGTTGTTGCAGCAGGGAGAAAAGCCTTGGCCTAGAGAAGGACCTTTTCTTTATCCCATAAAGTTCCATTTGAGTTTAGCGGAGTTGTAAACTGTTAAATCGCCATTTCCCTTTCCCTCACTTGCCTTCCCCAGGAAAACGTTGTCAGCATGACAAAATAATAACCGAACATATGAACATTCTAATGTGTTGTTCATGCCACCACTAATGCAGCAGAACACATTATACTAGGAATGCCTGTGAGCTTCTGACGCACCTGGAGGAAAGACCCGTTCCCTCATCCCAGTCACATCCCCTGGACCCAGCGTATGGCCTGAGAGTCACATTCCCCCCTAAGGAGGCATCATCATGGTGGGCAGGACCACCCCCAGCTCCTGGGAGAGGGAGAGACAAGGGAGAGATGGGCTGAGCTCCTCCCATAATACTCTAAATGGGACAAGCTCATGGTCCCAGTAACTCACCCACCCATTGAGGCACACCACATGGGGCATAATCACATTCTGTCTTTTCCATAGGACCCCTGCCTCATTCAGTGCTCAGGGTGGATGCACAAAGGGATAGAACTGAGGTTGCTTGGGCAACAGTAAATATGTCATTTTCTAACTTTTGAATACTTGACTTTGCAATGTAAATACTTCCCATTTAACATAAATATTTCTATATGGGATGTATAACTTGAGGAAATGTAGCCTATTAATTAGCGCAGGGGACAGGGAATCAGGACTAGGATTAAAGTTATAGTCCTGACCATGAAACTGACTTGTGGCCTTAGGGAAAGGCATTGCACCCCTCTGTGCCTCAGTTTAGCTGCCCTTTATACTGGGTGCAATCATATCTATCTGTGTTGGGGTATATGAGCTAGTCTTAGGGTTGTGAAAGTATCATAGTAGCAGGTGATGACACCCATTGGCAGCCAAAGTAATGGGGCCGGGAGTGACAGCAATAAAGCAATGTATTTTTTCACATTTTAAACAGGAAGGAGTGAGTAGCAGAAACCTCCCAGTGGAAACAGGGGGACTGATGCCCGCATAGGCACTTCTTTCACTTTTCTCTTTAAATGTGTAAGAGCAGCACCAAGGTGACGTCAGTTAATGTTTAAGGGCATTATAATCATAGTAAATATTGAAAAGAAGTAAAATAAAGATTTGGAAGGATATCAACCCGAATGCTTCAGGGCATAAGCCTACCTCTGCCAGGTGTTAGGAAGAAATGTTTCCAAAGTTATCTCCTACTAAGTTCCTCTGGAGACAATTGTTACTGGCTAGATGGCCAACTGGATTGACCCAGTATGGCAATTTCTATGGTCCATTAGATGCTATATGAATTCAAAGTATTATACAATCTTTCTTGGCTTTCAAATGTAGGTTTCTAAGGATTCAGTCTCATGTTTCTTACTCACTTTTTTCCAAGAGCTTACTCATTCTTTTCAGCCGGACTACTCACCTGGGTAATAGCTTCAGGACAGGGCCACTGGGGCTGGTTTAATGCCTACTGGCTTCATTAAGAATTGGATTGGGTCCTTCATACTCCCCTGAAATAGCATGCGTATTGCAGGCTTGCTGAGGAAAAGTTACTGATTTCAAGAGCCTACAGGTTCATCCATCAATGAATGTCACGGACACTTATTGCTTACTCTGCCTCCACTGAGCTAGAACACTTCAGTTAACCTATTTTTCAGAGTGTTTCCAGGTTCATGAGAACCATGTACATAAATCCATGAGCACAACTGAAGTCCCAGACTAGTAGTGCCAAACTCTTCAAAATAAATAGATAAATAAATAAAAACAATATCATATAGCAAGTAGAACGCCTAAGATTCCAAACTCTGGCTAAAAGTAAATGGACTCTTTTTTTCTTAACTAGCAGCACTATCTCACGCTAGGCTGGATTTAGCAATGGCTATTAGAATATATGAAACTGCTATTGGTTAAAATGTTATAAAATGGATGTTTCTCATCCTGGATGTTTCTCACATGTCATATTTTTCAGCTGTGGTTTCTCAGTCATGATATACAGTCCCCTTGTGCCATCATAGTGTGGGAACAGGGTAGTAGGAAAATATACCCTCATAATATATGGATGTTACACATACTGCAACTCTAGACAAAAACAATAATCCTAATGCATGAAAATCAATATTAAAACACACTTTTCATTGTATTAAAAAATATAAGGCAGGCACATTTTGAACAAAGGTAGTGATTTATTTATTGCTCACCTTCCCTAACCTCTACCTGTTTCAGGCTAGGTCTACACTACAGGGGGGGGGTCGACCTAAGATACGCAACTTCAGCTACGTGAATAGCGTAGCTGAAGTGGCGTATTTTAGGTCGACTTACCTGGCTGTGAGGACGGCGGTGAGTCGACCGCTGCCACGCCGCCGTCGACTCCGCTTCCGCCTCTTGCTGCGGTGGATTTCCGGAGTCGACGGAAAAGCCATCGGGGATGGATTTTATCGCGTCTTCACTAGACGCGATAAGTCGATCCCCAATAGATCGATTGCTACCCGCCGATTCGGCGGGTAGTGAAGACGTGCCCTTAGAGACCTGGGACTGTGAGCAATTCAAGCCATGGACTGTCCTTGCTTGAAAGTCTGGACATTGCCTAGCACATCATGGATGTTACAATGAATAAAAAATAAAGTGTAGGTAAACTGTAAAGCCTCCCACATTTGGACAATATTCTTTCAGTTCATACTGCACTTTTAGATCCATAAAGCATTGCCCAGCTGACTTTATTTTTCCCCAAAGCCCACTCCACTCTACTACATCCATATTATCCAATGTTTCCTTTAGCTTAAGGATTCCCAGTGACCTCTGATCATAGAGGTTCTGATCATCACTGTAACAAGCCCTGTGATTGACCTCTGTGGAAGTGAGCTGATATCACAGGCATAGCTTATATCCTCTAGCTACGAAAATCTATGCAGGGGACAAGAAATGTGAGTTTTCAGACTGGCAGAGTTCTGGTCAGTCACATAAAAAATGGCATATGGGAGAGACCAAGACTTGGGGATGCACTAAGGGATGCATCAACAGGACAAGCAAACAGTCATGGGGGATCATGTCCCTCATTTCTTCCAGTCTATTTGTTCCATGTAAATTGGATAGGGCTCTTGGCCTTTGGCTTCTCAATCCACAGATATCTCATATGGCACGTTCAGAAACCACACAATTGATGCCTTCCCACTGGCTGCTGCCTCTGAACCTTCCTCCACACATGGAGAAGGCCCACTGCTTAACCTAGTCGGCAATGTTTTACTTGATTCTTCACACTATGTGCTGGTCACAGGGCTGACAGGAAATTTTTCTGTTGACTTGGTAAATAATCAGATTCAACATAGACACCATTGAGAGAGGAAGAGTTACTTTCCTGACTTATCAGACTTAAGATATCTTCTTTCTGGCAAATGTTCAAAGCAATGAGGAGAAATTGCTGGTCTCTGTTTGAAACACTTCTAAGTGTTGAAAGGGTTTAGTTAGCAGTCTTAACTTTTCCCCAACACTGCCTTGAGCACAAGAGGAACTTCTAGAACCATTTCAGGGAACAGAAGAAAGTCAACAGGCAAGTCAAATGTTATTTCAGTCCACCATTGTTTACAACATTTCTCTACCAACACAGATACTGAGACGCTTAATCTAAGGTGTTATATTAATTAGGCTTCACATTTGTTCCCAAAATGAAGAGACTAAATTCTTTTTTTCCCAAATGATTGGACTATAGCTTTAGTTGGAGTACATCTCTGAAATAAGGTACAGTCATTGAAATGACTTCAACTTCTGTCTAGGGAAATACAAAAATAAATATCTACTGACCTGTGGGAAAATATTATTCTGAATATCATGATGAGGTCATGGGAGCTGATGGGGGGGGGGGGGGGAAGCCACACAGAGAATTAGTTTGTTTTTTAAATTAATCAAAATATACTGTTTGCTATTCTGACTCAGATGTACTGTGATGCTAGTAGACGTTCTAAATGAGATGTGTACAGAAAATACAAAATTTCATAGCAAAGGTTTATTGGCAAAGTAGCATATTAATAATTTCCTTTCATCTTGTGTGAAGACACCATTGCATCTACCCTTACCACACCAAGAAACAATAAGTTAGTAGGGGCAAACTAGGAGACCAGTCTTACCATTATGGCATGCTGTTAATACAATGGTGTTTTTACATGTGGACTTCTGCAGCAGCATTATGATGGTTGTTACATGCGTTTACTGTAACATTGTTCCTACCTATTTCTTGTTAAAATAAAAAACGTAAGTATGCTGCTATGGATTATAATGGCACCACTACTGTTGTGTGAATTGTGACTGCCAATAGAAAAACCATTTCTATAAAATTGGGCTAAATCTTGGTCCTTGACCTCAAATCAAACCAAAACCTTTTATATGGTTCATATTTGTCATGGAAGAATGTTCTCTGCTTCCTTTATTGATCCCAACAGCAAACTTAAGGGGAGTGAGTTTGAGTAAGTGCTGCAGGATTAGGCCTAAAACTTTGCCTTATTATCCTGAGCTTATTACAGTGTAATGGAAACAATATTACAATGGAATATAAATATATTAAACCTACCAAAGATGAAAAAAATACTACCCAAAACCACAATGGTGTGACCACAGCAGAAGAGTTTCCTCTGGGTTTCATTACAAACCTTTCCCACAACTTAATTGAATTACATGTTACTCTCTGAAAAGAGAAGATAACTCAGCTAATAGTTTTTTCTTCCAATGAACATCGTGGCTAGCAGGCTCTTTGTAATGACATAGAAAATTATTTAGCTCCATGTACACTAGCGCTGAGCCACTTTTAACATCAACCCAGGCGGACTCCATCGTTGACAATCATTCTCAAGAGTCAATACGTTTTCTATAGTTGCTGGATAGTAAGGATTCCCCTATTCTCTGACACGGCAGCTAATCAATTCTTGTACTAAACTTGAAAACAATGTGGTGGAGGTGCATGTGCTAGCATAGTAAATAGCATCTACTGTGTGGATTTAGCTGTCAGAAAAATCAATGGTTCATACCAGCCCTAAGTTTTTAGCAAACCGTACACTACAAAGAGCCCAGGATTCCATATGTTATCTTATTTAGAGATTGAGAGCAATCTATTTTCCCTCTTGTTTTTAAAAACAAAGTGGAAGAGAATGGATGAGCCTCAGAAGGATTCAGATTAGCATCCAAAAGTTGGGAGAAAAGCTTGTCATAATATTTCATTCCTTCCGCTTCTATTCCAGGGCAAATAAATTGCCTGCATTATTCGTACACCTTCTTGACCACTTGAAGGTTAAGTGGGTGAAGGCAGTTGCAGTGGGGAAAGGGGACCTAGCATTTCCTGATGCCTCTTAGGCCTGAATTGCATAAAAGCCTGATTTGGGGGACTTGACTTGGATTTTTGCTGGACTTTGGAATGCGTGGGAACCCTACAGACAGGATCTATTGTTAACTGGGCCCGCAGGTTTACCCTAATTGTCGAGCTCAACTGTGAAAAGTGAGTGAAAGTTCATAAAATGTCACAACCCGTAACAACAAATGTTGATGGGGAAAAGTTGCTAATTGAATTGAAAGAGACAAATTGAATTAATAATAATAAAAAAGGCTTCCTGTTACAATTAAACGACTGTACTGAGATCATGCCAGATAAACAAGAAAAGTGTGGGGTCAGACATCAATGAACCAAAACTGGGGTGTCATAAACTAGGCCTAATTGATGGACAAAATAATGAAAGGGTGGGCTATTCTGCCCATCACACCCTTCTAGGATCCTTAAAAGACTTTAGGGGAGGGGAGCAAATGAAGCATGAATACAACAATTGCTGACTGAAAGAAGGGGAAGGTATGAGTTTCATTCATCATGGCTGCCACCCCATCAGTCTCCTGGGACTTTGGGATTCACTATGACATCACTGAGCCTGCATCATCCTGACCTGACCAGGCCAGAGAGAGACCCAGATGACATCACCACCTCCATTGGGATGTGAGACTTGTGTGTCATTTCCCTTCACCACCTTATTTCTTTTCTTTTTATCTTTCTACTTTTGCCTTCTGTTTAATAAGAGTCTGGCTTAGCTGACCAAAACTGTGTCTTTTGCAATACTGCTGTGAACCTGTGACCAGAAAGAGACAGCTAAAAGCAATGTCCTAAACAGTCTCATGTAGGTACAAGTTTGCCAGGTCTCAGAGTGGCTGATTAGACCATGTGCCATGCCTGTGTTTCTCCAGCAGTGAAATTGCAAGTGAGAGTCAACACCAGAGACAGAAGCTGAATTTTCTATCTTTGCTGTTTGCTGTATCTTCTTCCATGTGTTCTCCCCCCCCCCCCACGCCCCACATAAAATTGCATGCAACTTGCAGTGCCTGGGCAGCCTTTCCAGCCTGATTGCTTTTGAATTTATAGCAGTACTAGGAAGAGCAAACTGGTGTCAAGAACAGATGCAAATCCATCTGAACTAAGTAATTCTAAAAGCCGGGCAGATAGAATGAGAAAGTCCTAGTAAATCATAGCAAATTCAGTAAGTGTTGGCCTCTTTCCAGAAATCCTCATGCAAGCATACTCCAGGGAAAGTGATTCCTACTGACCTGGGTTGGCCTTAGCACTTTTTGCCAAGTCTGAAGGAACCACTGGGCAGCTAAGCTGGTGAAATTGACAGCAGGCAGAGGGAGCAGATACGTACCACAAGGACCAGCCCCAGGACTGTCATACAATGAAATTTAAATTAAGAATTATTTCTCACTTGTTCAGCAAAAGTGGTTTGTGTGATATGGTACAGACATAGAAGCAGAAAATGTTCTTGCTCCAAGAAGCGTGTAGGCAAAGGGATTGAACCTGGAGCACCCTCCACTCTTTGGGAAGCTCATTCACTTGAGAAGATTAGGCTCTAGAGGCCAGACTTTTAAAGGTTTTTAGATGCTGAGTGGAATTGAGCAGGCTCAAGCCACAAAATGGAGACCTGAATTTTAAACAATTCAAAGTTAAGAGATGTTCAGATGTTTGATTCAGCCCCTTGTGATTAGAAATGGGTGGGGCATTTTCAG
Source organism: Emys orbicularis (assembly GCF_028017835.1). Classification (NCBI taxonomy): domain Eukaryota; kingdom Metazoa; phylum Chordata; order Testudines; family Emydidae; genus Emys; species Emys orbicularis. The sequence goes on from NC_088690.1 coordinate 90,833,805, forward strand.
ACCTCTAGATCTGGGTTTTAAACAATCCCTAAATTCAGAGGGCTTGGTTTGGGCCTATCTCTAGTTCTGAGTGTAACAGACACTTGACATTCATTGTTAGTCTGAAGTTAGCACAACTGTCCTCAATAACTACATGATGTAGAATAGAGTAGTATGCACATTCAAAAGTGAGTTAAAAAGCATCCTGGACAGTTAGCTCATTTTAAATACAATGTTAAGAGACTACTTACAATGATATTTAGCAAGGACTCTCAGGCTCCATCTATGAACCAAGCAACCATCTATGAACTTTTTATTTTAAAAAATTATGTGGAAGTTTTTCATGAATGGTGGTCAGGAATGATATGTTAGTCAAACTTCAATTGTCTCTTCTGTATATTGTCTATTGATATAGCCAAGTCTTCATTTAAAATACAGAATTCAATAAAAGAAACCTAAATTCACTGCCACAACTTGGGGCAGAAATACCAACTTCAGTGAAAAACTTCATATTTGCAATGATTCCTGTTTTGCAGTTGACTAAGAGACATTTAGAAATGCTTGCCACTATGCAAAGGTTTCGAACACAGATGTTGTGCACAATGGATGAAGCTTTCTTTTTAAAGTCCCCAGTCTGGGATTTCCACCTCTCCTCTCCTATAGCTACCTCCCAGTATTATGGGAGTGGTGATTGCATGGGACTACAGCTTTTATCCTAATATGCATGGGCTTTGAGTGCAAAGCTGCCTCTTTTATACTATAGACATCACTTTTTAACAAAATTTGTGTAATTGCCATTTGAATCATACTGGGATTATTTTTGCATGTAAATATTGAAGACTTCCCAATAGCAGTAAAATGTCTATATTTGTACTATAATTTCATCAGTGAGGTGTTTTGTTTTTTTTAATGGTCAGAAGCCCAGCTAACTTCGTAATAGATCCTGGGAATCACTGGTTGGCAATATGATCATCTCATCTTAAAGTAATTCCCTCTTGTTTCCAGGAGCGGAGCTAGGGTTTTTGGCGCCCTAGGCGGGGGTCCTTCCGTGCTCCCGGTCATCGTCGGCAATTCTGCGGCGGGGGGGTCCTTCCGCGCTCCTGGTCTTCGGGATACTTCGGCGGCGGGTCCCGGAGCGAGTGAAGGACCCGCCACAGAATGGCCGCCGAAGACCCGGAGCGCAGAAGGACCTCCCACTGCCGAATTGCTGCCGAGGGCAGCAAAATGCCGCCCCCCCAAATCCTGGTGACCTAGGCGACCGCCTAGGTCGCCTAAATGGAAGCGCCGGCCCTGCTTGTTTCTCAGCCCAGGATTTTCCAAGTTACAGTGGAAGACCAACAAAATGAAGCATTTCAGAAACAAAATTTGGCATGTATTATGGAAAAGGGTGAGAAACAAACGTTTTTGCGAACAACCATTCTCTTATGTAATAAGGATAAATACTGAGAACAAACATTGTGCTAAGAAAAAGGCATTGAAATGCTGGAAGTGCAATCACTCCCATGGAACTTGATTCATATGTTTTCTCTCTGAGATTGTCTACATTACAAAAAGGGTTGCCAGCATAGCTATAACAGCAAATCTCCCTAATAGAGACACATCTTAGTGTAGATTAACACCTCCCCATTTGACATAAGCTATACTGGCAACAAGACTTTGCTGGTTAAACCGTTTCTGTGGGGTTTTTTTGTGGTTTTTTTTTTTTTTGATGACATAACTATGTCATTTAGGAGTATGATTTCAACCCCTTCCCTCCCACCCCCCATATTCCTAACCAGTGTAGCTATGCCTGTGAAATTTTGTAGTGTAGAACTGGCCTATGTTTTCACATCTCACTTATCACTGCGATGGCTGAATGTTTCATAGGATACACCCAAATTCATGTTTACTGAGTCAGAATATTGCACATAATTAGTTTGATTTAGAATTCAGATTTGCACTGAAATTTACAACTAATTCTCTGGCGTGGATTATTCTTTACAAGAATGGGACTTAATCTTTACAATGTATGATGATTACTACTACAGTGAGACTTAAAAATGGCTGTTAAGAGCTTTATGTTGAGCAAAGAGGTTATTGTTGTTACACTAACGGTTTTTCTGATATACCAAGTGTGACATCAGTTCCAACTTTCAAGTTTCCCCAACACCAGCCTATACGAGCTTCTGCACAACAACCATAGTTCCCATTCTGACTAGCTTGAGAATACCATGGTATTTCTGAATCCTCCTGGAACACAGAGTATCAGAAATGTCATGATAAACCCTCTCCTTGTAAGATTTCCAGCTCTGATTCTAGAGCAGAGGATTAGATAAATTCAGAGAATCCCTGTAAAAGCAAATCTCCAAAATGAACTGCTGAACCTTCCCAGATTTCCCTCTCACTAATGGCAAGGTTACGTTACACTCGTAGTTTCACTAAAAATTCTTAGGGCCCAATTCTGCTGCCATTTAAATCAATGGGAGGTTTGCCATTAGCTTCAAAGGAAGTAGGTCTGAGCTTTTGTTGACATAGGGAAATGTTGGGATACAACATAAAAGAAGGGAGAGACTGTCTTTTATTCATTTGATCTTTCAAGTGAAATAGGATGAGAGCTCTTCACAGCTGCTCCCATATTGCTTAGCTCTGTTTCTTTGGAAAACATCTTGAGTTTCATAGATACATAGATTTTTTTACGTCCAGAAGGAACCATTAGATCACCTAATCTGACCTCCTGGATAACATAGGTCATAGACTTTCATCCAGTAACAGTCCATCAGTCTCACAAACAATAAAATACATCCTTTACAACTTGAAGAAGGCAAAACTAAACATATTGCGGATTTACACTTAAGTAGAATCATCTGTGTGACTGGTTAGTATGTGGGTATAACATATACTCATATCTGTCCATCACACTTCAACCATCTAGTTACGGCCGCTCTGAAGAGCCTCTTTGGCATAAATTTTCATGACCGATGGAAAAATCATCTGTGATTATTGTTAATGAAAGGGCAGCAAAGTACCAGCCAGACAATTCAGGTAGAAAGTTTTGCTTAATCTCAGTTAGCGTGAGAGTGTATTTGGCAGCTCCATGAAAATCTATTGCTGCAATATGAATTCTAGTATTCAAATCACATCAGCTAGGACTGGAGTCTAAACTGAGGATGTATGTAGTGATTGTTTTTGTAAGCATTAACTAGAGAACATTTCATTCTTTTGTGCTGGGCATTGACAAGCAGAAGGTAAAGGGTAAACTGGAAAACAAAGCACTTTTAGCACCCATGTCTTCCTGTGGGAGGGACGTAATGCAGTTGCACAGAGTAGCTTGTAGGAGGAGGAAGAAAGTGTATGCACAAAGCATGCAAGTCTAACAATATATGAACAATCTGCTGGTGGGGAAAAGAAATTCTTATCTGAAATTGAAATCCTTCAATTGAACTAGCAAACAGCTGGGCTACATTACCTGCAATAAATAAGTGCCCTGGCACTAGAAAGAGATCTTGGTACAACTGCATAGCTCTAGCCACTAAAAAAAACCAACCTCTGAGCATTTGAAGTAAGCTGATATAATTTTCTTTTTCAGATAAATATAAATATTCCTGCCAAAGTCAGATTATTACTCTTCATCCATGAATATATAGTATCTCAGCAAAGGGACAGAATGTACTGCAGAATGTACTGACAAGCAAATAGTTTAATAAATAACCCTCTTGACATGTGCAAGATTTTAAAACCTCAGAAATGTCAAGACAGGGCTTGGGGGAGAAGAGGATTTAATCGCTTGCTTCAGTTTGAGGTGAAACTTTTTAAAATTTTACCTCTCAGCAGGAGCTAGAAATATTTCTGTTGGCTGAAGTCTCATCTCCAGCCTTTCTGAATTTCCAAGACAGCATTAACAATGGATGGTGTTTGCCAATGCTATAAATGAGGTTCCCCAACTACACATTTTATTTAAATTCAATGAGACAGTTATTGTTAGATCAATACAACTAATTCATTATGAAATAGGATATGTATGATGAGTGGTAATTGAGTTATTATTCAGCATTTATAGTGCTTAAATCTACATGTCACTATATGAAACGAAGTAAGACTCTCTGCATAGAGGAGCAGAGGCAGTCTCTGCTCCAAAGACTTCACAATGTAACACAGACATGTTGTCATTGATCATGCCTGCTTCAGAGGACCTCCTCACACACACCAGGTGCAATGCATTCAGTATAGCCCTGCTCTCTAGCCATGCTCCCTCTAGTGTCTGGCCGCTTTTGGAGTTACAATGTCTTTCCAAGCACTCACTCCACTAGCTCAACCTTAACCTGCCTGGGCTCCTTTAGTGACTGGGCACCAGGAGTCTCTAAGGCCTTGTCTATGCTACAGGGGGAGAACGATCTAAGTTATGCAACTTCAGCTACGTGAATAACGTAGCTGAAGTCGACGTACTTAGATCTACTTACTGTGGCGTCTACACTATGCTATGTCGACAGGAGACACTCTCCTGTTGACTCCCCTTGCACCTCTCGTTCAGGGGGAGTACAGGAGTCAATGGGAGAGCGATCTGCGGTCGATTTAGTGGGTCTTCACTAGACCTGCTAAATCGACTGCCAATGAATCGATTGCCATGTGTTGATTCCCCGGTAAGTGTAGACAAGATATTAGTCATCTTTTCTTCCCATAAACTTCCTCTTAGTCCTTGTGACAGATATGACAGTATCCTGGGCAAACCTGATGGAATTAAGTTAAATCTGATTGAATTATGTTTAACATAATTAACAAATTAACATCTTTGTGGTCCATTGTATTAAAAATGCAAAAGTTTTGTATAGTTTTGGTTTGTATGGAACTTCTTTAGCAGGAAGACAGGATTAATGCAATCTCCGGGAGATATTAAGAACCTGAAAGGACTTTTGGGGACAATATGTCTGAAGTGGATTTCCTAGGAAATACCTGGGGGTGTGGGAACGCAAATGACCAACTTCAAATCCATCCTCTGGAAGCTATGCCCTGGAAGAGAGACTGATTGTGTACTGATCACCTGCTCCTGAAAACTCCAGATCAAAGACCCTCTGGATTGTATAGAGGAAAGACTAGACTTTGTCTCAAGTGACACCTTTACATCTCTGTCTCTTTCTTATTTCCTGGGCCAGATTTATCCATTGTTTATTTTCCTTCTTTGGCTTTTACAACACTGTTGTTTTCCCCTCAGATATTTTTAGAAGCTCTGTTGTAGTCTGAGTCAAAGGAAATAATCCATCTCTCTGTGCATGGGGCTCTTTCAGCTCTCTTTATGGGACAGGATAATGCATATCAACCATTCTTTGAATGACCAAGTGATTTCCCCAAGAGAATCAGAATGGAACAAAATGTCTTGGGGTAATGAATCTTTTGGACTTTAATCAACAGCTGCATACTGGAGAATAGCAGTGACACATGTTTTTTTTAAACTGGAAAAATTAATTACACTGAAGGAAAAATTCGGCTTCCAGCTATCAGAATCAGCTCAGTCCACAGTGGCTATTTGGCCTGTTGCACTGAGGCAGCACCGTGTTTTTACTTGAAGGAATGCCTATCCAAAGGGCAAAGCACAGTTCAGGGACTATTTAATGCAATAAATAGATAAGTAATTGGAGTTACTAGTTGAAAAATACAGCACCGCAAATCAGTAACAAAGGGGAGAAAGCTATTTATTTATTTGGCATCGGCTCTATCGGTTGCCAAACAACTTTATTAGGACTGAGCTATAAATATTTATAAAAGAGTATCTGTAACCTTGCTGAGTAAAAATAGAAAGAACAGTCTAATCAGGAACCACAAGAATCTGTAACTACTGAAAGCTAAAGCACATGCATTTCAGTGATTGTAGGAAGAAGAACATAATTTATTCTGAAGGGCCTGTGACTTGTATAGTATGGTGTGGGTCCTTAAGGCTTCCAAACTGGAATAATGGCAGAAGGACCCTTTCTGTTTCACTGGGAGGAGACTAAAACATTTCCCCCCCCGGACTCACTTCAAGTAAGACCTGAAAGTGAAATAAACTCCCCCTCCACCTCTGTATGTTGATTCAAGTGATTACAACCATCCTTGACGCCTGCAGTGAAACAGTGAATGATGGAGTCAAATTGGAAACAAAATGGAAACATTTTAATGAACACTCACCTGCATGTCTCTTTTCTCTTTGGGCTAAACCATGCTATCTAGCCATTGGCCTGTGTTGGTGATGGCGTATCATCTTTGGCTCAATCTTTCCTGAGCAGCCTACCATGGAGGGAACTATGTGGGTGGCAATATCCTTTTCCCTGCATGCTTTGGGGTAATGTTTCCCTCAGAGGGAAGAATATAGAGGGATCAGGCCCTCTGCTTCCTGAATGCTGGGACAGCCCTCGCAAAAGGCTGAGAGGGTTTCCTGTGCTGTCTTCCCCACCATCAGACACCCATACAATGGCTTTGACCTCTGGAAGTTCCTCCTTCTTTATTTCTGTCCTGGGCTTTGATCTGTCCAATCTATAAGTAAATATGGCACATGGATGGGTACTTATGTTTATGGGACAATTTTAGCTTGACCCTGGTGTTAATAATTAAATGAAACCCAAACTTGGCACAATTAGTTTCTATCTGAATTGTGAAAGTGTGTATGCGTACGTGTGTGCATGTGCATGAGAGAAACAGACATGCATGATTGCTCTGGGGAGAAAGAGGGAGAATATGCTGTCTCTGTTGGGCCTTTGTTTATGGTTATTTAAGGGACTGAGACAGTAAGTCTGGTATAAAAAGGACAGATGGAGAAAGGGAGATGGGTCAACAAACTGAGGGTTGCAGATGAAGCACATTGTCAGAGCTATTGTAAGGCAGGACTGGAACAGCAAGAGTGCTGCAGATCAAGAGTAAGTTTCATGGGCAGAGATGTGTGTGGAAGTTTGCTCAGCACTTGCCTCGCTCTCTCAGTAAACCCCAAACTGGCCAGTCGGTTTCTTACTGAGCTCCACATTCTAAGAAAAAGGAAACAAAATCAAGGAATCTCCTTGAGTCACTCTAAATGAGCATGTATAATGAAATGTGCATGAAATCTTAATATCCCTTCAGATTAATTTTTTGGTCTTGGAGTTTATATTTAAAGTCATGTAATCACCAATTACAGGCAGTTCCAAGAACACAGAATATATTTTCCACTTTGGATACCTTTTTTGGTATTGCTTCTAAAACCTTGACAACTACAACAATAATTGTCATTCAAATGGAGTGACAGCTGAACATACGGAAGGAGGGTGCGATGCATTAAAGTGGAAGCCTCTTAGAAATGATTGGAATATTATAATTTGACTGCCTTATAGAAGAGATGACATACTTCTGCATAGGAAAAACTTTACAGTAAGAAGGTGCTTGTGAATTTTTGGCTTCTTTCTCCCTAGCTATACAGGAAAAAGCTTTGTTTACTGTGACTCAAGTGAGTTTCCTTAACTGGGGTAGAAATGGTGCAAGATAACCTTGAAAATACAGAGGCCACACTATTAAAGAGCAACTGCTTCATACAGCTACCTCCTGCCAGAGCCTCTTTTTACATTTCAGCAAAAATTTCCTGCCTCAAATTTATCAAGTGCATCACCAATTTAGTTAATAAACGAAGAGACTAATTTTGCTCTTGGGTGCACAAAAGAGTAACATTTTGGTTAAGTAGCAGAAAATAGTTTGTGGTGTATTTTACAGATACATAGTTATATATACATTGCCTTTCTAGCATTCTGAGGAGCTGCACCAGAAACTGCAAACAATAGTTCAAGCCCCCCGTCCATGTACACTAAATGGACTGCTTCTAGAGCTCATTATAGTCACAGAATAAGACATTCTACTTGACATACTAACTCAACATTCTAGGCCAGCACTCGTTTAAAATTTCAAGCCACATCCGCAAGTGAAAGCTCTTTTCTAAGCCCTCTTGTGCACTGAAATCATAATGGCTCCATCTGAGTCACTATGACATCAATGCAAATGTATCAAATGTTAAACAATGCTAGGAATGCAAAGGATCTAGATCGTGTCCCTTCCATCAGTATCTTAACAACACTTCAGTAGCCAATACACTATGTATAGAAAAGCTGTGATTTCATTTTGTAATAGAAAGTATTGCAGATTATTTTCTGAATTGCAGTGCAATGAGACCCATCTTTGCTATATTCAAAACCCACTGTGATTCAATGTGATTGCAAGAAATAGGCATTATCACAATAACAATAAAATATCTATTCAATTTTTTAAATGCAAAAGATTTGAACAGCAGCTATGTCATTTCCTTATGGAATCCTCCAAGTCTGGACATGCTACTAAAAGAATAAAACTGAGGAATAATTGGTAGAAGAACAAAGGTTTGAATAAAAGGTGGATGGAGAGCAAAATACTGCATTAGTTTTAATAGCCTAAGACCTCCAAGCATGGTTCCAGTTAAGATGGAACCAGAAAAAAAATGACATGATTGGACACAGAAAAATATGACCCTATATTTGGCATTTTTAGAGCATCAGTTACCAGAGCACTTAGATTTTGGAGGTTAGCCTCCAGATTTGCCCCTGCACTCAGGTATTTGCATACAGTATTGCATGTGTACCTGAGATGTACATGCAAAATTACATACACAGCATCGGGGCCAACTTTCAAAGTTTGGCCGATATAGTCACTAATTAGGATGTTGGTTCTGTTCATGAAAGGAGGAGAATAATAGATTTATTTCCTGAGCTGTGATTAATAGATTTATGATAAGGTGGAGTATTAAATAACCAGGGAGAGATTTCACTCAGAGGCTTCTCTTGCCAGGCAGAGCATAAGCGATTGATTAAAAAGATGTGTTCTGATTTTATCATAGTTCTGGATAACTGCCGGAAACTGTTTGTCACTACCATGCAGAGGAGATAAAGTACCAGCTCCTCCCTTCAACCTGAGAAAGTCCAGTGAAATAAATTTAATCATTCCAGTTCAGTCTGGAGTGAATGGCAATCCATATTTTAGAAATCTACTGTATAACTTGAGTTGCAGTTTGGCTCATTAATAATGCTATATAGCAAGTAAAATGAGAAAGTAAATAACATCAGGATACAGAACTGATTTACAGCCAGTTGAAAATCTGTTAGCAGCACGGGATCTTGAAACATTACCCTGTTTGATTCTACTAAGCTCACAAATTGATTGGATTGCACTGTTTTTGGATTTATGGGATGGACCTTGTTATTTGAGAATTTATGGTGGTGATACACAAAGTAGTGATGCAATACACAAAAGTGCTCTCATGTTTGCTAATATTTTTCATGGCTAACTGACTTGATGAATGGTAAGGCAGAGGAATACTTTGTGCTAATTACATGAGCGAATGTTTAGATAAGTATTGCCTATCCCATGCATTGAAAAATTATGAATTCAAGTCCCCCAAAATATGAGATTGGCCTAAATATCATGAGGTTTCTTTGAGTTCCCTTTATTTACCTTTTGGTTTTTGAGCTGTTAGGGTGCATTCAAGCTATGTTTTCATGCTTTTCTCTACAACCATGAGGCCTAAAAACTTTGTTTTAAATTAATGCTCACTGTCTTACATAATCACATGACTCCAGGACCTGGGGCTTAAAAAGACACTAATTATCATGATTTTTGCAAGAAAAATCACAAGAGTTGGCAACTCTGCTTCATACACCACACACACACACACACACACACACACACACACACACACACACACACACACACACACACACACACACACACACACACACACCCTATTTCCAGGAAGCGGAGAACTGTTTTTGTCAGTAATGCTCAGAGACTAGTTGTATTATTTTTGACACTTTAAAAAAATAGAATTTAAACGCAATGTGGCCAAATCAGATTGAAGCTGGACTAAGGAGACAAGACAGCTGCTAAGTGTAGCTTTCTAAGAGAGAACCATTTGCCAAGCTGGTAGGCAGCCCAGTCCACAAAAGTAACTAGCTAAAATAAGATGTTAAGGCCTAAATGTAGATCACCGGGTGCCAACACAGTTAGGAGGACGGTTGGAGAGAGACAGAGAGAAACAGAGACCAGGATAAATAGAACAGTCTTATTAGAATCAGATATGAAGATGTGAGCAGAAACCATGAAACCACATAGACAGGCATTCAGTGTCAATTTGGCCCAGAGACAGGCTAAAGAATAGTTGAGCAGTCAGCCAACTAATGCTACAATGCAACATCGCCCCTTTGATCAATTATTGATACTTACCTTTCAAGTTAACATGATATATTTTGTAACCATCCATGTTGTTATTGAGAAGTTAGTTCTCTGAATCCATATTGTATATGTTAGGCAGCAGTGCAGCAAGGTTTGTTGTGGAGATGAGCAAAGCAGTTTGGATAGGAATCCACTAGAAACTGAAATTATTTCAACATTTGAAAAAAATTTAACTAACTTTCCTCTTTCCCCTATTATTTTGTCATGTTTGCACTTCCCCCGTAACTACTGTCAGGAAGCAAAATAATCCAAATACTGTGGGAAAAGCTGTTTTTGTGGTACTTGCAGCCTGATTGGAAGAAGAAACTATTTACCCGAAATCTCATGAGATTTTTAGATTGCTGACACAAGACCTAGGATAAAGTTGAGGCAAGTACCCAATAGCTGGTAAGCACATAAGAAAAAAAATCTGAATTTCTGAAGTTTAGCCATGCCTTATTTGCAGATATTTAGATGTGCAAAATATTCAACACAAAATAAATCAATCAATCAACTGTAGGTCTTGCTGTTTTTCCCATTTTCATTACACCTAAGAAATGGGCCTATTTTAGAGTGAAGATGGGTCTTCACCAACCCCCGCCCAAACAAACAAACAAACAAACAAACAAACAAACAAACAAAAACCCACATTTTTTACAAGGTTATGATACATAAAGAGCCATGTTAAAATGGCAAAATGTTTTTCATGAAATGTAATGTAAAGATTTTGCACAGTAGTGTGATATCTTTTCTAGTACCAGATCTTGGATAAATAGTTGATTTGATACCATGTACATCAGCATGTTTATTTTGTATGAAACTGCCTTTTGTGGATAATCAGAACTGGTAAACCAGATGATGTAACTGGTCAAGATTTTGTTGACCAGTAATGCATTTTCCCAAGAAGCAGTGTACATCTCCTTAAGTGATCCACTTGCCCTTGCAATTTCAGGATGTAATTGTGAATGACTATCTGAATTAATTTCACTGAGGTGAAAAAAAGCCAGTTGGGTTTCTGCCAGTGGTTGCTTTCTGTGTCACCCAGGACTATCTCAGGAATGGTTGGCACAGCCTGATGCACCACAGTTTGACTGTTGTGTACAGCACAGCTAATTTTGGTTTCATAGCAACAATAAAAATCTAGCTTTAGTCTAAACACACTGCATTTGAGGTGGTATGTTTTCCCAGGTGAGATGTTAAATGGTAATGATTAGAACCAGGCAAATAATTTGTAACTAGTCAGTTATTAATAGATTTTCTATTCTTTTTGTTTAAAAACTGTCCACCAGCAGATTGTGATTTTTCTCAGATTTGTCATTTCAATTTATTTGAATTAATTTTGATAATTGGTCTGTAGCTTGTTCATGAGCAGGTTGTTTCAAGCATTAGGTACAATGCAAGCATTTATGAGAGGACACACAACTCACAAGGCATGTTTCTGTCCCGATTGGATGAAAATAACTCTTAGAATCAGGTTTCCAATGTCAATACTGAGAACTGCAAGTTCAAAATTAACTTTCTGCAAAGATTTCTGAAAAAAATTCTTAAAATTCATTGTTCTGATGAACTTTACTGCCAGTTAAACTGTTTGCTTAAACATGCACAGAAAACAAAGTACAGAGGACCAAATCAATACAGTCGAATACAAACAAGGCAAGTTTGTTTAAAATGTGGAATGAGTATTGGCAGATTCTTTTTTTACAGTATTCACCGAACCCTATAAATGATACAGAAGATTGTAAAGTCTTAACATGCTATTAGTGTTCTCAGAAAGCTTGATACAGGCTACAGTAAGTTTACTAGGTAGCTCATTATGCTAGGGATAGTTGTCTGGATATTGATCCAGCGCAGCTGATCCAGCCCTATAGGCCAGGTCTACGCTACACACTTACTTCAATATAACGTCACTCAGGGGTGTGAAAAATACACAATCCTGAGTGATGTCATTGTTCCAACCTTAACCTCCTGTGTAGACAGTGCTATGTCAGCAGAAGAGCGTCTCCCTCCGACATAGCTAGCACCTCTCATGGAGGTGGAATAACTAAGCCGATTCAAGAGCTCTCTCCTGTCAGCTTAAAGCATCTTCATCAAAATGCTACAGTGGCGCAGCTGCATCATTGCAGTTGCACCGATGCAGTGTTTGTAGTGTAGACCTGCCCATGCATAAAAACTACAGGGTTGGGCCACTGTTTCAACATATCTAGTACACAATAGGCAGAATGGGCAATGTGTCCAGATTAACGCACTTCAAAAACCTTTAATGTTTCCAATTTGGAAATGATCAAACATGTAACTGTTAAGCTTAAGGACATATGAAATTATTATTTTGCATTTAATACTGGAAGTAATTTAGAAACCTAATTAAGAATAGAAAGCCCCTTTTCCATAACATGCTACTTAATTCAGCCATTCCACTCAATTTTCATTTCACAAAGTACTCTGTAAAAAAGGTTGACATTATTTATTCTTCACTCATGACTGGAAAAGGAAGGGTTGCTGTGTACACTAAGCATTTTTCAATAGCAGAATTTTAATTACATTGTCCTCTTTCAAATGGATTATTGACTTCCAGTCATACACAGTCATTAATTACAGCTCAGTAAGTCTAAAAATGCACAGGCTATAGACACGTGGAGTAATGACCAGACATTGCAGCCTTACAATTTATTTTTAAAAGCATTTATTTACATATCAATAGAAAATTGCTTTTAGGCCAGATTTTTAACAGATTTGAATTGGGGAAACTCAATTTACAGGAACCTGTTTGAAAAGTTGGCATTTCATCTTCTGGTATGTACAGACAATGAAGATGTTCAACATTCTCAAAGACATTTCTTTTCAAGACCATAAAGAAATATATTCATTATTATTATTTAATTATTATTATTACACTAGTACCTATAAGTCCCCGTCACTTCTGCAAATGTTGGCCAAAAGTTCATTCAGTGGCTTGCTGTCAAAGCAAAGTTGTAAAATATGAATTGGAAATATGGCTGTAGTCTTCCTACACAGTGTCATCTGCTTTCTGTTTTTATAATCAGTTAAGCACATAGGGAGAACTTCATTATTGCAAAAATACTTTGATCCTTTTATAATGTAGGACTCAATCTTGCTCCCACCAAAATCAATGGTAAGATCAGGCCTCGACTTTATAAATAGTTCAAATGTGACCATTAAAACCAAGGCCAACCTGGAATACTCTGTTCTCTTGGAAGTCTGCCCTGAGGCTAAGGAAGTTCTGAAAGGGACAATTCATCAGTTAGATGCATTGAGAGATTACTGAATTTCTGAGTTTTAAAGGAAGCTCCTAAATATGGAGATTGCACTATTCAAGGTTTGTTAAGTGGCTTTAATGATGCATTTCAAAACCCAGCAATTATTAACTCTGTTACGTATTAGCTATCAAATGTAAGCAAACAGGAATACTGTGTATTCATTGCACTTAAAAAAATGAATATCAACCCATTTCCCTGTTGTTAAGCCCCACCTGAAAAATCCCACAGCACAACTTCTCCTTCCATGTTGACTGGTGTGTACACTGAGCCACCGCACTGTGTAGAGTGAGTTATAACATATAAGGAGATAACACGGAGGGCGGCTATTAATTGCTTTTTAAATTCAAGTAGCCCCCTCTTTTCCTTCCCCCATCCTTTTGCAGCCTCCACTGCTTTTTCCAAGAACACTGTGGTCACACATTGTTTTGGAAAACATTACTGCTTCTCCCATGCTGAAGAACAACATTTCAACATTGCGCAGAAGGTCAGTCAAGACTCTTGACAACAATCAAAACAAAGCAATAATGCCAGCAAACCTCCTTCTGCTCATTTTCAATCTTTGTCCTTTATAACGTGGCATTTAACTTTCCGGAGGCAGCATTTTATTTACATGGAAAATAAATGCAAGGGTCCTTAAAACGTTTTGCCCTTGAACTCTTGTTGAGTGTTGAAATGTAGCAATGGTGAAGTTGTAGAACAAGTAGACTCTGATGTGTACCTAGCAAGCTTGACCAGTGCCAACAGTTCCATCAAGGATGAGCTTAAAAGGAGATTGTGTTTTAGCTACAATCTCTGCACAGAAATTGATTAAATTATGGACCGATGAAAACACTACATTTGGTGCCAAAGTGAAAATTTATCAAATCAGTGTATTAACAGTATTATTCTATGGCCTGGAAGCAGCTGCATTAAATGAAACAGACATCAGAAGGTCGGAGGCAGTAGAGATGGGAGTTCTTCAAAAGATAACAGGTGTGAAGTAGAATAATTTTAAGACAAATGAAGTTAGAAGGGGACTAGGCTGTGAAATCAGTGCATGGGACTGGCTACCATTGAAAAGATTATGGTGGTTGGGACATTGCAGAAGACAAACAGATGATAAGCTACCAAAGAAAATAATTCAAGCACAATCAAGATCAGTCTGACCTAGATACTGACCACCAACTAGATGGCAGGACATCACACACAGGACATGACCAGATGTGACTTAATAGAGGAACAAGCCATGGACAGGAATGGATGGTGACTCTGTGAATGCAAAGATGCTCTGGGATGAAAGAGAAAGATTGAACTCTTGACTACCTGTGGCTATTAAGGCTGGTTTGAAAGCGGTAAGACATCAAAGATATTTTAAAGCTCAGTTAGCCAAACTATGGTTATAAAACAAAACCCTACATGATGATGGAGTTTCCATATAATATACCTGCATTAGGTTTGACACAAAGAGATAATTATGTTTTTCTAGCAGGAAATGTTGCCATTAGCCTCAGCTGCAAACAGGGAGCCAGGCTCCAACTAGTGTAAATCAGTGTAGTTTCACTGAAGTCAATGAAGTTACACCAATTTACACCAGTTGAGGATCTGACCATCAGTTTTTAAAGGTAAAACTTGTATTATAGTTACCTGGTACACTAACACTGGGGCAACTTTCTATAGTGCGGGAGAAACAACAGTTACATTATTCAGAAGGAAATCCAAGTTCTTTAGAGTAAAGTAAACCCACAGTCTTTGCTGATTAATCTGACCAGATGAGAGCATTTCAGATAACGCTATGCATAACTCATATTCATAGGTGGAAACTCATGACTTGCACAGAATTGCATGCTCTACTGGTTCTTTTGTGGCTCAGAATGGTGTGGCAGTGGCTGCTGACACATGTTTTCAGGGCTGATGGCGGGAGGGGAGGAGGTCAATCCATTCCTTATTTCATTAACGTGATGGAAATGTGCTTCCCATATGATGGAAATGTGCAAAGCTTTCCATTTCAAATAGAGAAAGGTTTTCTCATTAAAAGACATCACTACAGTTTGGCCTATGGCGCATCGTGTTTGGAAATTCAAATACTAGGTGAAATTCACCCAGGTGCAGAGAGGCTGCACAAGACATTAAATAGGGCTTAAATGGAATGTAAGGGGTACAGAGGCCTTGTGAGTGTCCTCTCCACTGGCAGAGGTTGGAAGTGGTGGTGAATTTCAACAACTGAAAGTCTTAGTGTAATTACTACTGATAACGTACATTGTGGTAGCACCTGGATGCTCCAATCACTGTACAAACACGTAAAAAAGACATTTCTTGTCCCAGAGAGCTCACAGTATAGGATTTTGACAACATGCAACAAGAGGATAAACAGCCAAATGGGGATAAGGTAGGAGACAGGTAATGGTAAAGATGGAAATGTCTGCATAAATTAATAGTCTCTCTGGTGATAATAGTCACAGGTTGGCACCAGCTTAGCCAATACTTGGTGGGAGTGATCTGTAGGAATCATAGAGGTAGGTTTTAAAGGAGGGATTTAAAGGGAAAAGATAATAAAAAGAAACATATCAGATCTTTGCGGCAATTTAAGAGCTCATTTTCTGGAGTAAAAAATCTACACATTCATGGAGGGGCAGTGGACTGGAAATAATTTAGCATGAAAAGAGGTTAATTTAAGTTATGGTCACTGGGTGTGGGAGTGGGAAGGAAATAGAATCAAGGACAGAGACGATCATTTCCTAGGAATGTCTGGTAATTAGTCACAGTTTTTATGGCCTAGAAAGGCTGATCAGTAAATCTATGACTATTATTGCAGCATGGAACTGGAAACCAAATGCAAGTGCAATACAATTTCCTGATTATGGGTACATGCTGCTTCCCTGCCAGGGTTTTTTATTTTTAATCCCACTTTCAGTAACATTTCTCTTTCTTTCTGACTGGTTTAAACCAATCACCAATGCCTGCCAAATCTGCATTTCTGACTCTTCTTTCTGCAGTAGGGTGGTAACTTAATGAGCTGGGTCCTTTATCTCAGGCAGTGGAAGCTTATTTTTGGGGGGAGGGATAGCTCAGTGGTTTGAGCATTGGCCTGCTAAACCCAGGGTTGAGTTTAATCCTTGAGGGGGCCATTTAGGGATCTGGGGCAAAAATCTGTCTGGGGATTGGTCCTGCTTTGATTAGTGGGTTGGACTAGATGACCTCCTGAGGTCCCTTCTAATCCTGATATTCTATAATACTCCAAAGCAGCAGCAGGCAGCAAAGGGCTGCTCCTGGATATTTAGTTCTGCAGGCCCTTCCCCTTCCTTATCTTGATTATAATGAGCAAAGGGTGGGAAAGATCCTATTTAGAAAAGGGGGTAGATTAGTGGGGTCCCAGTCACACAAATTGGTCACTATAACCATAACTTTTCTAAAGGAGGCTCCTGTCCCCTTTAAGGTTCTTACTGCAGCCTTGCTACTGGTCCTTGGGTACACAACATCTGTGCAGTGGAATAAAATGCTGCACACCTGCAACTAAGGTAGAGAAGAAGGTAGAGTTTAAATGGATGCATGATCCTGTTTACACAGCATTATTGGAGGAGCAGCAATAAAGACAAAGCCACAAAACCATACGATTGTCACATCTGCAATCCCTGGGCTGTAGAAGTGGCTGCCGCTCATTACATACCTCCTGTGTGGATTCTGGCTAGTGGATGCACACAGTTTGCCTTTCTCCCTAGCTTGCCCACAATACCAGGCATACTGCTATGGAGAGGGCTTGCAGAAATGCAGCTCTCACTCATCCCCAAGGCTCACTGAAATCATGGCGTTTTTACTGCTTAGGTGCATATGAACATAGGAGTTGCCACGGTGGGTCAGACCAGTTGTCCATCTAGTTTAGTTTTCCATCTCTGACAGTGTTCAACACTAGCTGCTTCAGAAGAAGCCCTGCCAAGGGCGGTTATAGGATAAACATCCCCCAATGAAAGTTTTCTTCTTGCCCCCTATCATTAGAGTTGGTTTAAGAGGGTTAGAGGCTATCTTACAAAAGGAGGCTTGCACAAGAAGCATTCTCTCCATGAGAAGAAAGCCCCCTGCATTGCATGCAAGCCTCAGGGCAGGATCAAGGGTAGCATGCAGACCTTAACGCTGTATTGTATGCTTTGATGTTTACACAATTAAAATCTCCCATGTAATGTTGCACCACTGTAATGTAGTCATTAACGTTTGAGAAAGAATTGGAAAAAGTGATGCATTTCATCAGAAAAGGCAGCCACCTGAATGTCCAGCCCTCAAAAGTGGTTCAACAAATGAACTTTGGTGTAAAATTTGAAGGAAACCTCCTCCCCCCCCAATATTTTGGCTGAGAACTAGGCTGAGAAATTTCAATCCAAAATGTAATTACTTCAGACACCTCAGAATATTTCACGTTAGGGGTAGCTCAATCTTAACAATAGCATTGTTCTTATGTGGCTAAAATAAATGATTAAAGGGTAAATATTGCCTTGATTGTGCCTGTCTCCTAAACCATTATCAAAATATGGTCTATTTATTAACATTTTCACGAAATGACAACTTAAAAATTATACCTGACCATACATCCTCGATATACATGTCAGCTGGGATTTTCAAAGCTGCATATGGGAGTTGGACACTGAATTTCCATTCAAATGAATGTAATTGGGCAATCAGTCACTCAGGTCATTTGCAAATCTCAATTGACATTTATTTCTAGTTTGGCGTTTGATAAAAAAAAAGTGTGCAGCCTTGCAGTTGGTTAATTTAAGCAAATAAAATCTACATTATGTAAAAGCAAGAGAAAGCCACAAGAAAGGAAGTAAATATTAAATCTGTCCATCTGATGGCAGGTCAATTTTATTTCAGAATGTTACCTGTTTTATGAGTGTATTTTTCCAAAAGTTTTTTAAATTAAAGTTCACTGAACATTCTAAAGTTATAGTGTAGACAATGTGTTTTTTCAATAGTTGCACCTTGTTTTTATTTTTTAACCTGCTACGGACTAAACTGGATTACCCCTTTGCAGCGCTAAATACTGTTGCCAAACTGATGCAGAACATAGTGTTTTATTAATACGTGGATTCTTTGCTTCTAAATTACGGTCATCTGCAAATTATTTTAAATGAAAAGCAGAAGACAAAAGAGGGTTAAATATTTCTGGGTCATGGGTTCTTGAACTGAAAATAACTCAGCACTAAGAAAGATTACTCAATTAGAATGACTACAGAACCCTAGTAACCAGTGAACAGCTGTGTCCATATGTTGTCCCTCTCTAGTTATAGAAGCAGTTCTTATGCTGATACAGAGGCTGATGACAACTCACAAACATGCAATGCCAAAGACTTCTTTCTGATTGTTAATCAGTTCCTTTCAACACCTCTTCAATCTGCTTTGTAATCCGATCTTCAGAGAATACACATACATACACAACTGGGAAAGTCATGTTCTTCCATGCTTTACCAATAGAAGGCACTTCCGATATAATTTAGTGCTTATGAAACAAAAATGTATTTATATACCGCTGAGTGACCAATGTAGATGAAGAGGAATAGGCATAATGATGCAAACAGTTGACATGGAAACTGTTGCTCAGGCAAACAGCCATTATCTTCTATCAAACATTTAAAGAAAAATAAATATTAGGTTGTACATTGAGGGATAGCTCAGTGGTTTGAGCCTTGGCCTGCTAAACCCAGGGTTGTGAGTTCAATCCTTGAGGGGGCCATTTAGGGATCTAGTGCAAAAATCTGTCTGGGGATTGGTCCTGCTTTGAGCAGGGGGGTGGACTAGATGACCTCCTGAGGTCCCTTCCAGCCCTGATATACCTCAGCTTTAGAGAATGCATCTGACTTTCACTTTTCTGATTGAGAGGTATTTGAATGTTTAGGGCTCAGTCCTCCACTAAAGAAATTGAAGGCACTTTTGTGATCAATGTCAACTAGATCATTACCAAGCCGTAACATTGATTAGTTAAATGCATCTGTTGGTATATCCATGAATGTGTATATCATAGCAATTACCCTGGTCTATACACACAACATGTCTTCTGTGAAAAACTGTGGTTGTAGAAACTCCCATTTTAAAAGGAAAGTATTGCAAGTTAAGTTCTGGTACATATAGGCCTTTAATGCAAAAATAAAATATTGGAAGTGTGACTTTGATTCCATTCACACAGCAATTTTTACCATGGCTCTAAATGGTTAGGACAACAGTCTGTCTGAAATATGCTTCCTAATCAGTTAATAACAAGTTAAACTTATCCAGGAGCTGCCTCAGTTAGCTGGGTTCCATTAAGTGGTTAGACACATAGGTAGGGTACGTCTACCCTACAGCTGGGAGCAGACTTCCCAGCATCAATAGCCAGATAAACACTAGCTCTGCTCAAACTAGAGCACTAAAAATAGTGGTGAGGCTGGGGGTAGCCGAGCGGTACAGCTTAGGCTAGTTTCCTGAGTGTGTACCCAGAGAGTCTGGGCAAGCTGCCACACATGCTGCCCCTGGTTACACTGCTATTTTTAGTGCACTAACTCAAGCAGAGCTAGTGCATGTCTGTCTACTCATGCTGGGAAGCCTGCCCCCAGCTGTAGTGTAGACATACCCATCGAATGTTAGCTGTTTAGAATGGAGGTGGTCAATCTAGTCCTCTTGTGTCCCATAACTGGGCAGTTAGACATCCCATAGTATTCTTTCCCACGCTGTGAGGGTACTGCTCCAGTTATCACTCCACTTTGAAATAGGAGTACATCAGTGCACACTTGGGGCAAGTCTACACTACAAAATGAAGTCAACCTAAGCTATGTCAACTTACAGCCACCACAGTAATTAAACCTCTTTTGCACATCCATGCTAAGCTCCTTGTGTTGGCAGTGCACGTCCTCACCAGGAGCATTTGCACCGATTTAACTGTCAGCGTGGGGCATTGTGGGACAGCTTCAGAAAGGCAGTAACATTCAATGTAAGGAATGCAGTGTCTACACTGACACTACGTCGACCTAACTACACTGACGTAAGCACTACGCTTCTCTTGGAGGTGGAGTTATTAAGTCAGTGTAGTGAGCGAGTTACATCGGGAGAGCTGCATTTTACTGTAGGGTCTAGACTCTTACAGAGTTGAGTGGATGTAAGCTGCCTTATGTTGACCTAACTCTGTAGTGTAGACCAGGGCTTGGAAAATTGTAGTGCTCAATTACAGCATCCACTGCAGCAGATAGTGCAGGGCCTACTAATGTGCTGTAGCTTTACATCTCAACTTGCCCCGCACTAACTGTTCACCTAGACAATCCTTATGATATGTAGTACTCTATACTTGTTAGTATTGTTATGAGTTGGCCAAAACCTTGTCATGGACTGAGTTAAAACCCCATTGAGATTGGTAGGTGTAAACTTACCTTCAGTTAATATAATGTAAGCAGAAGCCCCCCGTAAGATAAAAGGTGTGTGTGAACCTGCCCAGGAACTTTTGGCTGAGTATTGTTTGGGCAGAGGGTGGCGGGAGAAAGGAGTGTAGGCAGAAAGGGGAAAGAAAGCACAAACTGAGATCAGACAAGAAGGGACAGGGACAGCCTAAAAAAGCAGCTGAAAACACAGGGCTGACTCTGGAAGAAACCTGGGAAGAGGTTTTTGGGACTTGGCTGCAGGCTGAAGAGAATGCTCTTAGTGCTGTGAGCTAAAGAAGCTGTTTCTTGCTATTTGAGTCCCTCTGCACTCTGAGACACAGGACTTTGTACATTCTTTGTAAATAAACAAAACTGCATGAAAGAAACCCCTGACTAACACCAATTTCTGCTCTCAACTGGAATACCCACAGGGCCCCAGATTTCGACTAGCTGCTCAGGTTGAAAAGGGGCAATAGTATATTCAGCATGGATAATGTGAACATTTAGAGCCAACCACATTAGTAAGGATTAAAAAAAAACCCAAAAAACAAGTTTGGAAGCTAACCCCTAACTGAAGAGTTAGGAGGAGACTTTGCCTGTGGGCAGGTGATAATTGTCCATTTCATGGTGTTTTGCAACCTTCTCTAAATGGTATTGACCACTATTGGAGACATAAGACTGTGCTAGATGGATCACTGGCTCTGATCTAGAATGGCAATTTCTATGTTCCAAGTGTTAAAGTTTTATTAATGTGTATTTTATAAAATCATTTTTAGAACTAGACACTACTGATTGCCACATTGTCAATACCCCCTAAAATAATTGGCTCAGTTATGACTAATCTAAGGTGACTTTACAATCAACAGTTCATATACTCAAGCTGCATTGTGACAGAAAGTTAAGTTGTAACTGATAGTCAACGAGTCCATGATCAATTGCATAGCTTTTGGTCCAATCACTTTTTTTTATTTGTTTTTGTTTTGTTTTTTTTCTAATCATGAAACATACAAAAAACTAAATATTAGAAAAAACTCAAACCAGAAATAAGGCAAACGTTGATATCAGTGAGGGTAATTAGCCATTCAAACAGTTTCCTGAGGTATGTAGCAGATTCTTTATAATCTGTGGTCTTTAAATCAAAACCGGATGTCTTTCTACAAGATATTATTTAATTCAGCCATAAGTGAGTGAGCTCGATGCAGGAATGACATATTCTCTGTTATGCCGGAATTCAGAAGAGATGATCAGAAGTGTCTCTTCAGTCTTTAAACTCTTTGAACCAATATGTATCACACAAAGATTACATATTATGAGAAAGCCTGAGAGCAGTGTTTCTCTACAACTGGGGTACAACTACAAAGAGGTGGGGGGGCATGAAAGCTAATTGGGGGGCGAGGGAGGAGACACTGAAGCAAAGAGCCAAAGAAAATCTCAATCCACCACAACCTTACCTTTCAAGATTAAGTATTTTGTCACCTTTTAAAAAAAAATACACATACAAAACTAAAGATTATATATGTTTTACTCTTATTTTTATAGCAAATGTCAGAGGGTTGCAAACATTTGACTTCAAAAGGTTGAAAAAATCCACCTTAAGGAAAAGCCACAAGAAACATTTGGGAAAGAAGACAAAATCATTGCCTCCTTCCTTATTTGTTTTCAGTCTTCATTTAATGAAATCTAATAGGTTTCTTGAAAAATCTTCTTGTCTCAGCTAAACCATTCCGTGTATTTATCACCTCATCAATAGCGGACGAATTAATGACATTCTACTGAATTTTCAGACATAAATTCACTTAATAGTTTATGCACCATTAAAGCTGATTCCTTATTCTTTCAAATGTATTGAAATAGTAACATTCATTGAAAAGCTCTTGCCGGCTGATCTTAACTGGTTTTTGCCCATTCCATTGGCTGATTTTTTGTTATTTAGTTTGTCTTTATAAATCTTCCCATTTAATCCTGGGATTAACCTTTCTGGTTTTCTCCACAATGAGGTACAACGTTATGACTACCGGTAGTCTGTTGCATGAGATACTGGAGGTACATGTCAATTTAGAGAGACCACACACAGTTACCTCGACTTAGTTTTAGCCTTCTAGAACTGAGTTGGGCCTATGTTGGGAAATGTTAAAATGAACATGCATGAAACAATTTTTCACACATTGTTAGGGAGCTGCAGCAGGACACTTGAGTTAATTTTATTTGCATTTTCTTCTACTAAGCAATGTATTAATATACACATAATAGCTACATTAATAGAATGTCAGAAAAAGTCAAAGCAAGTAAACCTACTGATAAATGTTAAATCTGCCAATCTGATGGCTGTCTCAATTTCCCAATAGGTAGCTCTGCACACCACAGGTACAACCAGCACAATCAGAATTCTTGGGAGAGGCCGAGGACTGAGAGGACATGGAGACTCTGAACCCTAGAAGTGGTGCCCCCAGGTCATTGTTGGGAAATATTGATGCGCAGCATAAAGAAAATTGAATTGACACCACCTGTGCTTTCCCTGTTCTGTGCTTAAAGACAGATTATCAGTATCCACAGATGTCACACCAACACCTTTCAGAAATACTATATTAAACATACACATTAAATCTACACACGTTGGAAATGTTGTTGACCCCAAAAGGAATTCTGTATGTGTTCTGGGATGGGGCAGTCTTCTATTCTGGAAGCAAGGACTTTTATCCCTCTTGAGGGACCCTGAATTAAACTGTAGGAAATCCATGTGACAATTAAATTTCAGAAAATGCTTGATATGCACATGGTTAACAATGAATTGTATTGATTGCCAGATGCATTGTATAACCAAACACTGCTGAGTTTTCTTAGTGTGTTTTTCCCTCTCTTTCCAAGTTTGTATTTCTCTGCCAGTCTAAGTTTGTTACTAGTACATTTAACTTGTTTACATATGATGTCTTCTAGGAAATTTACAAAAACAATCCATTGCCCTCAATTGTCCTGACATGGCCTGGCTCATCTTACAAATATTTCCCTTTCCCTGCAGCACATACGTTTTTCATCCACTACTGTATCTTATTAAGTGAATGTTCTCCTCTCATCCCCAGCGTGGTTTTGAACACATTCACGTGATAGTTATACAATCTTTTGGATGAAAGCAGAATACGCCCTTCTATTTCTTAGATGCTTCACGTTTCTTCATAAATTATATATTCAGTTACACGCAGAACAAGGTCAAATATACGTTCTTTCTTGGAATTAAAACTAGATTCATTAATATAGAGTAAGTTGCTATGACTAGAGCATCCCACTTTTCAGGTTGATAAAGACAACCTGGAAATTGATGAAAGCAATGATTTATCTTTCACACTGTGTTGATGGGACAATCTTTTCCTAACACAGGTTCCCAGGACATTTGGTCATGGTGACATTACATTGCTCTTTGCTCATCTTATTAATACTGAAATATACCTCTACCCCAATATAATGCTGTCCTTGGGAGCCAAAAAATCTTACCGTGTTATAGGTGAAACCGCGTTATATTGAACTTGCTTTGATCCGCCGGAGCGTGCAGCCCCCCCCACCCGGAGCACTGCTTTACCGTGTTATATACGAATTCGTGTTATATCGGGTCGGGTTATTTCGGGGTAGAGGTGTATTGTATAATTTAGCTGGTCATTCAATACAATCATTATTTCCAAAGTATAATTTTAATTTAATAACAACAATATTATGCAACTGCACAAAAATGTATTCTCACTGTTGCCACCTGGCATTTGCTGATAGAATGACAGTGTAACTTTACAAAGGACTAAGTAGTAAAAGTATTTCAACATTATGGCCAGTATGGCTGGTCTTATGTTCTTAACACAAATATTATTGGGACCTAGGTCATGAAACTCAGATTGCATCAGGAGAGTAGAATTTAGCTGATGTCATTATATCTGAGGGCAACAAATAGTCACCGTTAAAAAAGTTTTGGTAAAAATGTTGCTAGAATTAAACATTAGCAATAGAGCTGTCAAAAAGACAAGGAAATCATTCAGAAAAATTACATATTCCACCTTATTTTTATTGAAATTTTGACAATATTTTCTAGTTGAAATTTCTGACTTTAAAATTTTTTGACCAGCCATCATTTGCAACAAAATGCCCCGTTTTGAAATTATGGGATACAAAATGTCACAATTCAGGAGATATACTAACTAGTCAGAAAACCTATTGCCAGACTAAGTGGCATTATGGCTGACTGGAGTGGGCAAAATAGGATTGGAAATAATTAGTATCTTCCAAAAACCAACATGAAATGGCCCATGAAGGGATCATGAGCTTTGTTATGTGATGATATGGAACTTTGCATGTATTTGGTGGTGTTCTTTGCAGCGCCATTCAAGCAGCACTCCTTAGTATGATACTGTAGCCTCTGAAATGTACACTGCCTACTCTTGGGATACCATTCTCAGAATCATTGCTAGTAGTAGCAAGAGCCATGCCTCCATTGGTTAATGGCATCCTGTAGTCAGAGCAGAGAACCTGGATTCAGAAGTCCTGGCTTCCACTCCCCCTTCTGGGGGGGGAGGGATAGCTCAGTGGTTTGAGCATTGGCCTGCTAAACCCAGAGTTGTGAGTTCAATGCCTTGAGGGGGCCATCTAGGGAACTGGGGTAAAAATCTGTCTGGGGATGGGTCCTGCTTTGAGCAACAGGTTGGACTAGATGACCTCCTGAGGTCCCTTACAATCCTGAGATTCTATGATTCTGCCACTTAACTTCTGTGTGACTTTGCTCTATAGTAGAAGCCTTTTACTGTAAGAGGAATACCAGTATACTATATTGGAAAAGTGCTCCTAGTGTGGGTGAAACTATACCAGCAAAGTTGTGCCAGTATAGCGGGTTTGCCGGTATTGGTTTGTCCCCATGCACCAAACGACCTATAACCGTAAAAGTGCAGCTTAGCCAATATAGCTGCATCTATACTAGGGACTTCTGTCAGCCTAGCTATGTCAGTTAGAGATCACACCTCTCCACGCCCCTCACAAACATAGCTGTTCTGGCAGAAGTCTATAGTGTAGATCTGGTCTAGGGGTGTCCACCTGATAAATGAGCATTCTGATAATTAGCAAACTGCAGCCCTGGTGAAAAGTGTCTGTCTGTCTGTCTGTCTCTCCTTTGTATGTATATATTAAAAAACCATGAGTAAGACAGCACATGCCAGTTCCAGCTCCCCTTTTTCCATATGACTCCATCAGCCATTTAGAAATAGTACTTTAATAGGGTGGTCCATGGAGCCAGAGATATATGGAGCCATGGCATCTGGTTAGCTTCTGGTACACCTTTAATCATACACTAGGGGACAGATTCTCTCCTGCAATCTAGCACCTTTTCACTACTCTGGTTGGAGGAGGTATAACCCACACACTTCCTGGGTGTGGTGCTCTGTCCCATCTAGTGTCACTGAGACCACTTAGAGAGAGATTAATAAATCTGCTACAGCCTTAGCTAACAGCCATGTGGCTTTTAGCTTATGCAGTAAAGGCTCTTGCATTTAGCTCCAAAGGTCCCAGGTTTAATCCCGCCCACCGACGACTGGGGTCTGTCGGCATTACAGAGGCATGCAGGGAGAGAAGGGGGTGTAACAGGCATGATGTTGCTATAACCAGTCATTGTACTTTAAAGAAGCCCTGAGTCTGCTTTAAAGTATGCCGGGAACAGAGCTGATGTATAACTGGGTCCCAAATCAAGGAGCCACAACTGGGTCCTCTGTAGCCTCTCATCCCTTCTTCACCTCAGCTGTGCCCAGCAGGCATCAGACACAGCTGAGAACCTAGTCCCTCGGTCTTCAAATATATTTATGCACAATAACAGTATTTAATGACTAGTTTCAATAATCACATTAGGAAAAAGTTGAGGATCAGGATGCAAGTCCTTCTTTTCCCCCCACTCTTAATCTAAAGTGAAGATTTTGGTTTATGAAGTGTGAGAGGAAACATTAGAAATGCTGACAGTTAAATTAAGCAACTGAACATCTTGTGTTTATTTTTAGTCTGAAAAAGTGGATTTTCCCTTCCTCCTGCTGAGGCTCTGCTGTCACAGCCCTGCTGGTAACGTGCGTGTTTCTGAAAACGTTGTGAACAAGTAAATGTTAGCCATGCTTAGGTGGACCTTTGCCTTGGCTTCTGACCCTTTCATAGTTATTTTTGGCAAAAGAGTTCCATACAATAATAAGCAGTGGAGCTGAAATCTACTAGAACTGCAGATGAAGTAGAGAAGGGCCATGCTTTGTGTTGATGAAAGTTCTTTCAGATGGCTTTTCCCAAAGGAAACCTTCCCTTTATTTAGGCTGCTATTCATTATATGATACGATCTGCAGCCTCCCGTAAACTCAGGCCCAGGAGACAGGTTTAAGATAATGTTTTCACCTCCTCTATCCAGCACGCATATTCTTGTTAGAGCCACTGGACATTTCCTTTAGCTCATTCCATGAGTAAAATCTGTGAAGATTTAGAAATAATGATATGGGTCTAATACCATAGAACTCTGCCTGATTTTTGAGAGTCAAAAATACCTTTACTCAAAGTCACAACAGATGCCTTCTACCTTTGCTGAACAGCTAATTCAGCCTGCAACTAGAATTTCAGGCCCAGAAGTTTTGGGCAGAAGGCTGAAGCCATGTTAGATGGGAACAGCATATTCTAAAGAAGTGTCTTATGTACATATCTGGTCTTTGGCCCACGCACACCCCTAGCCCTCTGCTCTGAGACAATAATACTGTGTCTGTTAATAAATACTGTAAATTGGACTAAAAAACAGAGCATATGTACCAGGCAATGAGGAGTTTATTATGGGCATCGTGTGTGTGTGTGAATGAGAGAGAGACAGACAGACAGACACTTTAAACACAGACATTTCCTGTTAAGATGTACAAAACATTATCAGCATCTAAGATTGTGCCTTCTTCTTGAATATAGAACTATTGTGAAAACACTGTTACCTAATAAAATCTTTCATGTCTGCAGAAATTTAATCAAATTTGTCCATAAAAATATTCAATACCTGGGTGTCAGAGAAAGTTTCAATGTGTTTTTTGTGATACATTTTCATGTTTGAGCAGAGCTCATTTGGTTTTGTCTCATGGTTAAATTTGCATGTTATTTCTTCAGGATCCCTGATTGGTTGAGCCTACTTCATTTGGTCACAAAGGTCAGTCATTTGACGCTTATTGGAACTAAACGCTAGTCTCTCCCTGGAACTCAGTTTATCCTGTGAAACGTCTGCTGTTCCTTACATTACAGAAGAGCAGCTCTTCTGCTGTTTCGCCTGTTTAATCTAATGTGCTTAATTTTCATTTGCTGATGCACAATTATGTCATTGTCTGAAAATATTTTTAGTGAAGGTACTTTTATTATGTGACTTTTCTGTATTTTCTTTCTACTCTCATTAAAAAAGTATTCTTCATTAGCACAGTCTGTTTCTTTTAGTCTTGGTGTTAATCTGATAACTATAGGAATATAGGCGGTCAAAGTTCAGGGCAACTGCACCTATATTCTGCCTTTATGGTCCAGCAAGGGCACCCATTCTAGGCTCCTGGCTCCTCAGCTGTCACCGGTCTTGGATGGAGACCCACGTCTCTCTTCCTCCTGACCAGGGTATTTTCAGACTGCACAGCTCCCAGACTACACTGTGAACTCCTCAGCAAAGTCAGACTGCCTAGGCAGGCCTGCTTTACTTTTCTCCTCAGAGATGGAGAACAGTGTAAGTGCCACAGTTAAGTTACCACACAGTTCTTTGTAAGCAAGCACATTTATTCTTAAGGTAAAAGCACTAGAGAAAAAAATATTAAAAACAATAAAAGAATCTACACATATGCTAATAAGTTTACCACAGATCACGCCCTTACTCCAAGAAGAGCTCTGGATGGTGATTAGTAATTCAACACTCCCCTCCCCCCCAAGGGATTTTCCTATGGTTAAAAGTTCAGCACAGCTACAGCTCAGAACAAGCACACTCATGAGTCAGTGAATCCCTCCTTTACCCAGTTTGGGTCTTTGAAGAAACTGTGAATAGATAATCAGCCAGACAATGGGTTACACGCCCCCCCCCCCGAGGTGAAGCTTCAAAAGACTTGAGTTCTTGCATAAACAGAATAGGTGCGTTTGAAATCAATGGAAGTACCTTTGAGTACTGTGTCAGTAATTTACATACTTTATTTATGTTTCCCTCATTATTTATTCTACAAAACAATTAAAATTGCCATATTTTATTGTTTTGAAACAAGAAACATTGTATACGTCTGTTAATGAAAGACAACTATAAAGAAGTATCTATGAGGCTGTTGACAATATGATTAGAGGAAATTAGTTTCGGTTCAAATGCAGCTTTAAATATCTAGACTTCACATTCCATTTTTTCCAGTGTTATCTGACCTGGAATAGGTCACTCACCTCTTACTAATGATGTGTCTTTGTATTTCTGCATCAGTTCCATGGTTTTATATCTTGGGTTTTTAATCACATTTATATTAATATTATATTAGAAAGGACTGATGTCTGACTATTAAGGAAATGAAGGTGATAAATATAGAGATGCCTCACTGGATATTAGCATAAATGTGTTTGCTTCTGGCACATTTTTATGAGAGGCTGGTGGGGAGGAAACTTAAATAAAACCATACAACTATATTTTTAATATATTGTTTTATGAATTCACAATAGTTCTGAAGTAGTCTGTTATGATTCCAGCCTCTAAATCTCTGTCAAAACCTCCTTTGTCATGTGTATCTACCCAGAGAAAACATCTGAGACCACCAAACACTCAAATCCAAATGTTGACTCTCCCATGCATGTGCTGTGCAAATGGCAAACATCTTGTCAATGGGATAGCCCTTACAGAGCCACATTAACTCGTGCTATTCACCTCAAGATCCACCAGGGAAACCGGAGAGCCTGCCACAGAGAGCATTTTCTGCCCCACTTCCAGATGTCCAGACTCCAGCGTGAATGGAAGAGCATGCAGTGGAGGTGCAATCAGAGCAGCTCAGCTGGTTGTCTCAAGGTGTGCACTGTTTCTTCCACAGTAGGGTGGACTTGGCACTGCCAAGGGGCTTGCAGCTAGGGTCCTGTTGAGTTTTACCTGCAGATTTAAATCACAAACTATAAGGCATTTAATATGGATAAGCCTTATATCTGATAAAGTTCAGTTATATGAATGGTAAAAAAACCAAGACAATGCAGGTTCCCTGGCTTCCCATCATGTATGACATCAATAATACAGTTTTTCTTCTGTGGATCTCAAAGCACATTACAAAAGGAGGTCAGTATCATTATCCCCATTTTATGGTGGATAAACGGAGGCACAGACTGGGGAAGCAACTTGCCCAAGATCAACCAGCAAACCAGCAGCAGAGTTGGGAGTTGAATCCAGGTCTTCTAAGCCCTAGGTCAGTGCCCTAGCTATTAGGCAATACTGCCACCTCAGGTCTGTTGTAAGGCCTTGGTATTCCATGTGTCAGGGTTCCCTCCTCACTCTGAACTCTGGGATACAGATATGGGGACCCGCATGAAAGACCCCCTAAGCTTATTTCTACCAGCTGAGGTTAAAAACTTCCTTGTCCTTGGATGAGTACTGCTGCCACCACCAAGTGAGTTAGACAAAGATTCAGGAAAAGAACCACTTGGAGTTCCCGTTTCCCCAAAATATCCCCCCAAACCACTTCAGCCCCTTTCCAGGGAAGGCTTGAGAGTGACCAAGGTGAGCACAGACTAGACCCTTGGGTTTTTAGGACACTAAAAACCCAGATTCTTAAAAAACAGAACTTTATTATAAAGAAAAAGTAAAAGAAACACCTCTATAAAATCAGGATGGAAGGTAATTTAGAGGGTAATCAGATTCAAAACACAGAGGATTTCCCCTCTAGCCAAAATTTTAAAGTTACAAAAACAGGGATAAACCTCCCTCTTAGCACAGGGAAAATTCACAAGCTAACACATTTCCTTGCTATTACTTACTATTTCTGTAATATTAGATGCTTAGTTCAGATATGGCTTAGAGAGATGTATTTTCCCTGCCTTGGTTCCTCGCTGACCCAGAGAGAACCAAGAAACCAAAACAAAAACCTTCCCCCACAGATTTGAAAGTATCTTCTCCCCTTATTGGTCCTTTTGGTCAGGTGCCAACCAGGTTATTTGAGCTTCTTAACTCTTTACAGGTAAAGGAGGGATTTTATGCTACCCTTAGCTGTACGTTTATGACACCATGGCTTATTATTTTCTCAGTATTTGGTAGTGCATATATTTAAAAACACAGCTGTCCAGTGCACTCTCTTGAAACTACAGTA
This sequence comes from Emys orbicularis, assembly GCF_028017835.1. Lineage (NCBI taxonomy): Eukaryota > Metazoa > Chordata > Testudines > Emydidae > Emys > Emys orbicularis. Next base: position 90,864,909 of record NC_088690.1, read on the forward strand.
GAAAGTGCATGTTAGCAGGGTTCCCAGATAAAAGAAAAATAAATAAAAGTGCATTGTTGTGTCTTTAAAACTGGGTCTTCCCTCCATCTCTCTCCTCCCTTTTTAATGAACTTAAAATATACAGTTATAATTGAATATCCTCTTATTACATTAGGGAAATATCTCCGAATCACTGGCAAGGTCAAGAGGCTCAACCAGGATGTGAGAACATAGCCTTCTAAGACCCCAGTCCTGCTAGTAGAGCCATGCTAGCATACTCTTGTGCCTATGAGGAGCTCCAGTCACTTCAGTGAATCTCTGTGTGGGTTTAAGTGTCTGTCCACACAAATCCAGTTACAGGACTGGGGCCTAAATGCCAGAATTATTATGATCTAGAGTTTGGAACATGAAGTGTTGATACCAGAGGCTATTATGAGTCATCACCTTTAGTATCAGCTAAGATTCTTCTTTTGCTCTCCTTCCCCATCAGTCTACAACCCCTTCTCTCTCCTTCCTGTCCCTGGTTTTTGTCCAGCTACTCTTTTCTTTTAAAGGGGAGAAGTACAGGAATACCTCCTTTACCTTTTGTACCAGAGTCTTTCAGTGTTTGTGCCATCTATGCCACAGAAGAAGGAGGAAGGTTCTGGTAGCAATCTCCCAATCCCCATGCTTTAATGAGGGACCCAGTGGTTCCTGCAGTGATGACCTCTCTTGTTGAGAAGGGATTTCTCTTGCCCGCAAACAATGCTCTTCTCCCTGCCAGAGAAAGCAGAGCACTGATCTCAGGCAGTAGCACTCTGTGGTTCAATCAGACAGGGAAAGCTCTTTTGATTGCAGAGATGCTCATTCTGCTTCTAGAGAATATAGTTCTGCTTCTAGAGGCTATAGTTCTGCAGCAGAATAGGTGCCTCTACTGCCCCACCTCCCTTTTTAGGGGCTGGTAAGAATCCCCCTGGGGAACATAGTCTGTTCTCTCCTAGCAACCATACGGGCACTAGCTTCATAAAAGGAAGCAGGAAAGAGGTTGGGTAAAGGCAGGGTCATACTTCCTTCCCTGCTCTGCACCATCTACCAGAGCTGGCCAGGTGCAGACAAGTGCATGCTGCACTTTTTTCAAGGGTGATTATGACATTCGAGGGTGCAATCCAGACCAGTGAGGGGCTGTGTCACCGCTGCCCTGCAACCTGGGGTGCCTCACAATGCATTGCTGCTGTAGCTCCCAACCTGAGCCCCTCCCAAACAGCATGCAGGCTACACCCTGAGTGTCTGTGTATACCTGCAGCCTGCCAGCACACTCCAATCACACTCTGGCGTCCACCAGCCTTGGTTACTACTTGCAGTGTGACACCCCCCCCCAACACACTTAGTCCCCAGTTTCCTCCCAAAATGTGTGTTTTGCATTGTCCAGCCCTCTCCTAGCCCAAGTGCACTATATCCACTGGATCACCCTTGTCCACATGTTTGCTATTGTTTCAATCAATTTGCTTGGGATTGAAGTTAGGTTTACCAGCCTGTAATTGTTACGATCAGTGTTACATTAGCTATCCTCTAGTCATCTGGTACAGAGGCTGATTTAAGTGATGGTTACATACTACAGAGTACAAGGGCCTTTGAGTAATCCCTACACTTCATGCATACCAAAAGCCAGCCTGAGTGTCTTATGCCAACCATTTGTAAGTACCCATCATCTATTTGGTGCTACAAAGAATTCTAGCTGCAGATGTGTTCTGAGGCTTACGCTGGAGTGCTGATGTGCCTGGTCTTGCAAGGTTTGGTAAAGAATGCATTCTAATTTCAGAGCACATGCAGACGGTCCCATTAGTACCACAATAATCCTCGTAGGACCCATCTACTATAGCTGTCCCAATAGTATACAAACAGTGGCCTGAAAATGAAAACCTGCTGCTGTATTTTATTCATTCTCGGTACTCTGTTGCTCTCGCCATGTTATTTATTTGTACTCAGGTGGGTAATTCAAAGTCTCCAAAATCAATTAACAGCTTAATTGGAGTTGCAAAGAAATAATGTAATTGGGAATGTTATGGTCCAATAAAAAAAAATGTGTTACACTTCAAATTGATTCCAGCCAGGAGGAAGCTAGGTGAAAGACTTATTTTTCAATATGACAAAAACCCAAATACAAAATTAAAGAGAACCTCCTTGGTGGAAAATAAAAGTCAAGAGCCCAATAGTTACTCTGGTGCAAATCCAGAATAACTGTAATAAAGTCAAAGGAGTTACTTCTGATTTACAAAGTGTAAGTCACAGCAGAATTTGACCCCAAGTAAACTCCGTCAGTGACGGTCCCAAGCCCAGATCAAAAAGGAGGAGGGTTTGTCCATGGGGTGGCTTCCCATCACTGTAAAAAAAAATTCTAGCTACAGAAACTACTCATATAAACCAAAAATCATGGCCTGAGGAGGATGTGTTCAGATGCACGTCTGACAGTGGATGATCAAATTCATTGGGAAGTCACCCACTTGATGGTCCAAATTCTGACGGCCAAAAAGAGTACATCCATAGCTACCTGGAATGTATGAACTCTAAATAGTGCAGGAAAATTAGCACAGGTAATCAAAGAAATGGATAGATATAAAATTGACATCCTAGGATGTTGTGAAGTTAGATGGAAAGATCAAGGTATGATAACATCTGGAGAAAAAACAATGTTATATTCAGCTGGAACCAAATATGAGAGAGGTATAGGAATCATCATGAATAGCGCTTCAAAGAAATCACTTATGAATTGGCAGCCAATATCAGATAAGCTACTGGCAGCTAGATTCCACTCTCGGCACATTAAGTGCACCATAGTCTAGGCATATGCTCCAACAAACAATGCAGATGAAGAGGACAAAGAGAGATTCTATACAGAATTGAACGATGTAATGAAAGAAATACCAAACCACGATCTTGTCCTAGTTATGGGAGATTTTAATGCCCAGATCGGAAATGAAAGAAGAGGTTGGGAAACAGTCATCGGCCCACATACACAACTGGAACAATAACAGATAATGGCACAAGACTTCTTGAATTTTGTGCTGAAAACAATCTTGGCATCTGCAATTCTTTCTTGCAACATAAAAACCATACACAAAAAGACATGGATTTCATGGCCGTACACAAAATGAGATCGATTATATCTGTGTTAGTCAGAGGTGGAAAACATCAGTGTTAGACACAAGAGTATTCAGAGGAGCAGATATAGGGAGCGATCACTACTTGTTGAAAGCAAGTATCAAATTGAAGTTTAAAGCACTCAGAAAGAAAGAACACAGACTCAGATTATTCAATACATAGAAACGCCAATATTGCAGGATATGAAAAGAGTACCAGATAGAGGTCAAGAACAGATTTGAGGCCCTTAAAGATGTTGAAGAAAATGAAGTGAAAAAATACTGGGATCTTTTCAAAACAGCTATGCTACAAGCATCTGAAAAGATAATTGGTAGAAAGAGAGGAAACAATAAAGAACAGTGGATTTCAGAAGAAACATGGGAGATTATAGACAAAAGAAGAAAACAAAAGGCTCTAGTACTACAACATGTGACTGAAGGAACAAAACAAACCTACAGGAACCTTGACAAAGCAGTAAAGAAACAATGCAAAAAATATAAGCAAAGTTGGATAGAAAATAAGGCTAGTGAAACTGAAGAAGCAGGGGAAAGAAATGATACAAGAACAGTCTACATGATCCTGAAACAGTTAACAGGATATGGATCAAAATTCAGAAGTGTCCCAGTGAAAAGGAAACAAGGATAAATTTTGAAAACACAGGAAGAAAACAAAAATAGATGGGTAGAACACTTCAAAGAAGTGCTAAGCCAACCAGAACCTATTACAAGACTGGAATTTAACAACGATAAACTATTAGACCTAGATATAGATGTATCTAAGGTAAAAATCAAAGTAGTAAAAAAAGCATTGCAGAAGCTGAAAAACAACAAGGCACCTGGGTTGGACGGCATTCATCCTGAGATGCTTAAATATGGAGGCGAAGACGTGGAATCAGTCTTCTGTTCGCTTTGCAACAAAATGTGGACAGAAGAGAAAGTGCCAGAAGAATGGACCCTTGGTATCATAATCAAGTTACCAAAGAAAGATGATCTAAACAATTGTTCAAATTGGAGGGGAGTAACACTTCTATCTGTCACAGGAAAAATATTAGCAGCAGTCCTTCTGAACAGAATGAAAGGAAAGATGGATACCATCCTATGTGAACAACAATCTGGATTTAGACAAGGGAGATCATGTACAGACGCTATTTTCACCCTGAGACGGATTATTGAGAACAAAATTGAATTCCGGGGCAGTCTTGCCATCAATTTTGCAGACTTTCAAAAGGCATTTGTTAGCGTAAACACAGAAAAATGTGGAAAATTGTGGAACAATATGGAATTCCAACAAAATTAATCAACATTATGAAGGCATTCTACACCAACTCAAAATGCTGCATTAAAATGGAAAATGGATTGAGCAAGCCATTCAACATCAAGACAGGTATATAAGGCAGGGGTGCGTCCTGTCTCCGTTTTTGTTTATGCTAGTCATCGACTACAGATTAAAACAATGTGACTGATACATATGGCCTAAAATGGAACAATTCAATGCTATTTGATCTAGACTTTGCTAACAACATTGCTCTTATCAATGAAGATGCCAATGGACTACAAAAATGCACAAACCAAATAAAAGAAGTAATGGAGAAGATAGGTTTGAGATACAATGCAAAGAAATCTAAAGTCATGTTAATGGGGACTACAGGGACCGAAATCAAAATTGAAGAAGAGAAACTGGAGAAGGTGGACAATTTTACATATCTTGGAAGTATCATCAGCCAAGATGGTACTAGTTCTGAGGAAATAAGAAGAAGAATTGGGAAGGCAAATGCTGCATTTGGAAGACTCAAAAACATCTGGCAACTCAAAAACATCTCCTTCAAGACAAAACTGAATAATTACAAAGCAATTGTTATCGCCATCACAACATATAGCAGTGAGATATGGCAACTTACCAAGAAAGATAAGCAAAAGCTGGATGCATTTCATCACGAATGTCTGAGAAGACTATTGGGAATAACATATAGAGATAGGAAGATGAATGAATAAGTCAGAAGAATTACTGGACAGGGCACCCTCTAACAAATAATCTACAAAAGAAGACATCAGTGGCTGGGACATATGCTGAGAATGGACTGCTCTAAGTCATGGCAATGGCTGTATATACTCAGCTAGGATTCAGCCCACTACTGCTAGTGAAGTGTCCCAGCAGAAATTTGATGGGGTCTTGCAGCACGTACATGCTGTACTTTCCAGCCACTATTTAATTTTTATATATTAATCTGATGTTTACATCATAGGTCTGTCTGCTTGGGGTGAACTGAAAAACCATTCATTCTAGTCATTCTGAAGTCAATAAATCCCAATACAGAACATCATGAACTCTGAAGGCTTTAGAATTAGCACGCGTAGGAGATGAGGCCACTCAACTTGATTTTATCTGGTTTGTAGAGAATGGTCTGCCGATCAATTTCATGCATGAGCTGAACCACACTAGTGATTGTGCCCTGGGAATAAATGATGGACCCACCAACAAATCTGAGGAATTAAATTATCCAAATTCCTACTGCAAGATTCAAATTAATTGTAGACAAGCAAAATCTACCATTGATCATGGAAGCATATCTGAGCAGCTGTTATGTTGCAAGGTGTCACTCTTCATAGATTTATTGTTTTCAAGGCCAAAGTTGTCTTGTGTTCTTTCCAGGTTCTTAATACCACTTATCCATTTGTTCTGAATGGAATTAAGAGTAAGTGTGATTGTAGACAGGATATATCAGGGGATTTTCAATGGGAGACAAAGGGTGGAGCTAGTTTGTGATGCAAGTTGGTAATCTCAGTCCAAGAACAACCACCACAATTGTTGCTCCACTGAGGGCACTAAGGGAGGTAGAGGCCATACGTCTTGAATGCACATAAATACCCAAGTGTCATCTTAGCTCTTGGAGGTGATCCCATGAAAGCAGGGTTGAAGGTGGGGAAGCTTGTACTGTTACTGTAGGCATTAAAGAGGTACTGTGGATAAATAGAAGGCTGATCTTCATTGGGAACTACATTTGCATAGCTACATCTCTCAGGGGTGTGAAAAATCCACACCCCTGAGAAATGAAGCTATGATGAGTATCGTAGGTGTTCTGTCTGTTTGACGTTGGGAGAGAGACTGTGGGTGAGCTAACTTTTATGAGATGGGGAAGGTCTTTTTTGTTAAGTTGAGGCTCTAGAAAGTGGGTTATATGTTTATTTTATATGCAACCATTTGTTCCCATTAATTCTACTTGCTTATCAAATCTCTTTTCTTTGTGAAGTAAAAACTTCTTGTTTATAGTAAAAACATGTGTCGGTGCTGTGTGTCAAGCAGAGCTGTGATTTATGGTGTAACTTGTGAGCTGGGGTATACTGTTCATTTAGGAGCAGAGGATGAAGGAATTCTGTGGGTGTTCAGTGGATCAGGGGCAGGGCAATCTAGGGAGATGATCAGGGGAGTTGGGGGTAGGAGTGTGCCTATCACTAACCTGTACAGAAGAGAGCGGGACGTACCAAAGCGCGGAAGGCAGGGCTTGTGTTGCCAGAGACTAGTGGAGTTGAGGAACTGAGCAACAGCAGGCACAGACAAGGGTTCCTTATGCTAAATGCAGGTGGTAGCAAGGTGCCTCACAAACTAGCGTACTCCAAGGAAGCATCCCATCCTCCACTTTTAATTACTGTTGTTACATAAATTTTGGTTTCAATTATTTGTTCTCACAATCCCTGAGAAAATGTCACATGTTTTCTAAGTCTTAATGGTGTTGCAGTTCTCACCTGATGCATTTGCTCCATCCAAGACAATATCTACATTTAGATTTTCTAAGAAATAGTTCTGCTGATTAAAGATTTTATAACCAGGGCTGGCTTCACGGTATTGCTCTGCCCTGCTGTGATTTGTCCTCATCTCTCACTGCCTGTGCTGATCGATACTGAACATTCTGCACAGCTCCTAACAAAATTACTGCTTCATAACAATATTTGAACAGACTCTGCCGCTCTTTTCTTTTCCAAAAAGAACTGTTGCCCTTGTATCTGAGGTAATGCAGCCAGAAGCGACAGAACAGCTGGAAAACAAGGACAAGAGAATCATAAACAAGCAGTGAGTAGAGGAGTACACTGGAGTTGTTAACTATAACAGTCAGAGCCACTAACAACAGTGACCTCACTATAATTAAATGCCACATCTTTGGGGCAGGACTAGTACCAGAAACCTGTGCCCTGACATTAAACTTCAGAAAGTGGATTTTTAAAAAATGTTTTAAAGAAATTACTCAAAAAACCTGGAGTCAAGAACAAGGAAGTGAAAATCCTTAAATTTATCATGGAAAGTCTATAATTTGAGTCACAAGTGCTATTCAAATCTCTAAAGCAGTGTTTCCCAAACTTGGGACGCTGCTTGTTTAGGGAAAGCCCCTGGCGGGCCGGGCGGTTTGTTTACCTGCTGCGTCCGCAGGGCCGGCCGATCGCGGCTCCCACTGGCCACGGTTCGCTGTTCCAGGCCAATGGGAGCTGCTGGAAGCGGCGGCCAGTATGTCCCTCGGCCCGCACAAGAAAACGAGAAAAAGATATAGCAGGGTTAAGTGGAAAGGTAGTATAACAGTTTGACTATTGGAGAGTTTCCATGCACTATCCTTTGAAACAATGGGTTCTGGCCATTGTTGCAGAAAAGACGATGGACTGGATGGGCCACTGGTCTGATCCTGTATGACAACTGTTATGTTCCTAATACTGCCACAGCAACTCATGGAAGCCAGGAGAAACACTGCATTTCTGAAATGCTCGCAAATATGAGCAAAAGAAAGCCCTAGCTAATGCTTAAAAAAAAAAGTCTAAATAAGTCTCCCCTTCTCAATAGCTGACAATAAACTACCCAACTTTGACTCAGCAGATAATTCCAGTTTTTATTTAGCTACTAGAATTATTTTAAAATGAAAATATTCAATCAATTTTATATATCTCATAAGCAGTTCATCTGTTTCTCTAGGGTAGATAGCTCAACTGAAGGGAGGCAGTTTAGGGAATGACTGCTCTTGTAGAACAAGCTGAATGACATTAGAAAACAATATTTAGAAAGCTCTATAGCCCATCTCATTATTTTTATGGGAAGAGGTTATTCTTGATGCCTCTAGGTGCTGCAATGACCTCTGGCCAAAACTCTCGGCTGCAGCCTGCTTCTGCTGCTGTAACCTTAAGCGCAATTTTTCATGACAGTGGTAAAAAGGCTGGACTCCTACATGCAGTAGCAGCTTAGCATCAGTGCCGCTGCACCTTTGTTGCTGTAATAGAGACTACATTTTCCAGTGTAGTCACATCCCCAAAGTTATCAGGCCTCATGTTTAATGCCCAACCATCAATGGAAGGGCACATAAATTGCAAATATATTTGTCAGAATGGACAATTCTATTAGCAGTAGTAGCAAGATGAGAAGAGCTGTGGCTTTCCTTTGTGAAGAGCTGAGAGGGAGAATATTTATTACAACGGCTAGTAAGCCTCCTATGGCAAGAACAAATTATCTGAATTTTTCCACTGGCTGCTCTTCAATCAGTGAATTGTTTATAGCTTTAACTACAAAAATTGGTAGTAATCCTTCAAGACTGATTAGAGTTTAGTTTCAGACTCGATAGGATACTATATTTGTGGATTTTTTTCTTAATCGATTACTAATTTGTTGCTGGGGGAGTAGGTGGCTCTGGGGACTGAGAGCCTTTTATATCAGGTTGTCAGGTCAAATCCAGCCTGAGATTTGTAGTGACAAAGCTGTTACTAGGCTGAGGGTCTCTGGCAGTCTTTGTGAAATGCGGTTGGTGGTCTCACTCCAATTGAGACCTGGGTGAATACAGCAAAAACATATTTGCAAAGGAAATTTTGCAATCTCTTTTGTTCACTAACAGTCTGATGAGTGAATTTCTTTATTTGCAAGAATGTTCATGAAAAGCGAAAGTGTCATGATACTTACGTAGATAATTATGTACGAGAGCATCAGCACTGGAAGTAATCACAGGCAGTTTGGGAAGCTCTTTTTACGACGTGCACAATAGATTTATGATACTAATGTTTACAGGTGATTTACAAGCAAGAGAAGGGGGCGCCTGTTTATAAAGCTTAGGTCATCTAATCAGACAACAGAAATAATACCATGTAACATAGATGACCAATCATACAGTCAGTTTTTAAAGGCATTAAAATTGCTGGAAAGCCTTCTGGGAACATAGGCCCTTGCAAACACTACTCAGTACATTGAGTGGTGTCATCTAAGCAAAAGGACCATCAAATGGAACATCTACATTTTAATCCTTGTTTTGGGATCCCATCGTGATTTTCAGGAAGTTTCTTAATCTGTTTGATTTCCTCATCTTGTGAGTGGACCTAAACTTCAGAAAGCTGTTAAAAATCCATAGTTAATGTCTACAGGGGTGAGTGGAAGATTGAAAGAGCTACATAATTGTTAAGTAAACTACATGTGTAAATTATATAAATGCATCTTGCTATATCAGTTTTGTGGAATTTCTTTACAATGTATAGCATACATAAGAACATAAGAATGGCCGTACTGGGTCAGACCAAAGGTCCATCTAGCCCAGTATCCTGTCTACCAACAGCAGCCAATGCCAGGTGCCCCAGAGGGAGTGAACTCAACAGGCAATGATCAAGTGATCTCTCTCCTGCCATCCATCTCTACCCTCTGACAAACAGAGGCTAGGGACACCCTTCCTTACCCATCCTGGCTAATATCCATTAACGGACTTAACCTCCATGAATTTATCCAGTTCTCTTTTAAACACTGTTATAGTCCTAGCCTTCACAACCTCCTCAGGCAAGGAGTTCCACAAGTTGACTGTGCACTGTGAGAAGAAAAACTTCCTTTTATTTGTTTTAAACCTGCTGGCCATTAATTTCATTTGGTGGCCCCTAGTTCTTGTATTATGGGAACAAGTAAATAACTTTTCCTTATTTACTTTCTCTACATCACTCATGATTTTATATACTTCTATCATATCCCCCCTTAGTCTCCTCTTTTCCAAGCTGAAAAGTCCTAGCCTCTTTAATCTCTCCTCATATGGGACCCGTTCCAAACCTCTAATCATTTTAGTTGCCCTTCTCTGAACCTTTTCTAATGCCAGTATATCTTTTTTGAGATGAGGAACCACATCTGTACGCAGTATTCAAGATGTGGGCATACTTGGATTTATACAAGGGCAATAAGATACTCTCCATCTTATTTTCTATCCCCTTTTTAATGATTCCTAACATCCTGCTTGCTTTTTTGACCACTGCTGCACACTGTGTGGACGTCTTCAGAGAACTATCCACAATGACTCCAAGATCTTTTTCCTGATTCATTGTAGCTAAATTAGCCCCCATCATATTGTATGTATAATTGAGGTTATTTCTTCCAATGTGCATTACTTTACATTTAGCCACATTAAATTTCATTTGCCATTTTGTTGCCCAATCACTTAGTTTTGTGAGATCTTTTTGAAGTTCTTCACAGTCTGCTTTGGTCTTAACTATCTTGAGCAGTTTAGAATCATCTGCAAACTTTGCCACCTCACCTTTTACCCCTTTCTCCAGATCATTTATGAATAAGTTGAATAGGATTGGTCCTAGGACTGACCCTTGGGGGACACCACTTGTTACCTCTCTCCATTCTGAGAATTTACCATTTATTCCTACCCTCTGTTCCCTGTCTTTTAACCAGTTCTCAATCCATGAAAGGATCTTCCCTCTTATCTCATGACAACTTAATTTACGTAAGAGCCTTTGGTGAGGGACCTTGTCAAAGGCTTTCTGGAAATCTAAGTACACTATGTCCACTGGATCCCCCTTGTCCACATGTTTGTTGACCCCTTCAAAGAACTCTAATAGATTAGTAAGACACGATTTCCCTTTACAGAAACCATGTTGACTTTTGTCCAACAATTTATGTTTTTCTATGTGTCTAACAATTTTATTCTTTACTATTGTTTCAACTAATTTGCCCGGTACTGACGTTAGACTTACCGGTCTGTAATTGCTGGGATCACCTCTAGAGCCTTTTTAAAATATTGGCATTACATTAGCTATCTTCCAGTCATTGGGTACAGAAGCCGATTTAAAGGACAGGTTACAAACCATAGTTAATAGTTCCGCAACTTCACATTTGAGTTCTTTCAGAACTCTTGGGTGAATGCCATCTGGTCCCGGTGACTTGTTACTGTTAAGTTTATCAATTAATTCCAAAATCTCCTTTAGTGACACCTCAATCGGTGACAATTCCTCCGATTTGTCACCTACAAAAGCCGGCTCAGGTTTGGGAATCTCCCTAACATCCTCAGCCGTGAAGACTGAAGCAAAGAATCCATTTAGTTTCTCTGCAATAACTTTATCATCTTTAAGTGCTCCTTTTGTATCTCGATCGTCCAGGGGCCTCACTGGTTGTTTCTGCTTTCTGCTTCTGATGTACTTAAAAAATATTTTGTTATTACCTTTTGAGTTTTTGGCTAGCCATTCTTCAAACTCCTCTTTGGCTTTTCTTATTACATTTTTACACTTAATTAGGCAGTGTTTATGTTCCTTTCTATTTACCTCACTAGGATTTGACTTCCACTTTTTAAAAGATGTCTTTTTATCTTTTACTGCTTCTTTTACATGGTTGTTAAGCCACGGTGGCTCTTTTTTAGTTCTTTTACTGTGTTTTTTAATTTGGGGTATACATTTAAGTTGGGCCTCTATTATGGTGTCTTTGAAAAGCGTCCATGCAGCTTGCAGGGATTTCACTTTAGTCACTGTATCTTTTAATTTCTGTTTAACTAACCCCCTCGTTTTTGCATAGTTCCCCTTTCTGAAATTAAATGCCACAGTGTTGGGCTGTTGAGGTGTTCTTCCCACCACAGGGATGTTAAATGTTATTATATTATGGTCACTATTTCCAAGTGGTCCTGTTATAGTTACCTCTTGGACCAGCTCCTGAGCTCCACTCAGGACTAACTCGAGAGTTGCCTCTCCCCTTGTGGGTTCCCATACCAGCTGCTCCAAGAAGCAGTCATTTAAAGTATCGAGAAATTTTGTCTCTGCATTTCGTCCTGAGGTGACATGTTCCCAGTCAATATGGGGATAATTGGAATCCCCCACTATTATTGAGTTCTTAATTTTGATAGCCTCTCTGATTTCCCTTAACACAGTAAAAGTCAAAATTCATCCTCAATATATGTTTGTTAATTTTTGTAGGGCTTCAATGCAAGAACCAAATCCAACACTGTGGATCTACAGACTCAGCAGTCCTAGAACCAAGGCTGACTAGATAACAAGCAGTGAACTGAGTGGTGCACGTACTTCTGAAATATAGCATTAGAAAAGCAATCTGAATAAATCACTCAGACTCGTTCACTTTTGCATATGGCATGCATGTGCTTGACAAGGGATTTTGAAAAGCAACATTTTGTATTAAAACCAAAAAAATAAACAGGATTTACAATAACTTTCACTGTAGCTCTCAAAGTGCTTTACAAATATTTCTTGAAAACATTCTCTCACTTGTTTGAAGATTGCTACAAACTTGAATGGGATTGGATTTAGACAACAGAAGTTAAGAGTGTACATATATAAATGATGTGCAACCTTTGGCATTTGAGATTTTAGTGCTGCAAATCTATAAGGTATTGTACACTGGGTAAATATTCAGACTAATGAATAGCGGAGCTCTAGTTCCATTGTACAGCACATTGCATGCTGGCAGCACAAATAAGGAGAATACAAAAGAATGAAAATATCAAAGAATACTCACTAAACTCCAAAACATATTTTGTATTGCCACGATTTACAGCTTTAAAAGCTGATCCTGCAACTCTTCCTCATGTATTTGAAGACAATCAATGAGACTACTCATGAGTAAGAATTAGAGCTGGTCAACATTTTCCAGTTAATTTTTTAAAAAATCAAAATTCCACATTGATAAGATTTTTTTTTTTGCAATTCCCCCACAAAAACAGTTTTGCCAACTATTGAGTTGTCAAAATGTTCCTAGTTTTGAAATATTGATAAGCTATTGAAATTCTGAATGTTGACCAAAAAGGACTGTCATTAACAATTTTGCAATTCCTTGCCCCCCATTTATGCATGAGTAAGTGCGTCAGGACTGAACACGTGGGAAGGCAAAGCTATCAGGGAGCTCTAAATATTAGAGTTATGAATGTGATTAATTTCATATCAAGGAGAAGCTGTAGATGTATTAATGCCCTAGGAAAGTATTACTAGTTCAATTTGCTTTAATGCAAATGCATTTGGAGCACTTTGGTAAGAGCTATTGAAGTGGATCATCATTGCTGTTCAAAGCTCGTGCGTTGCACTTGTGGGTGGAGGGCTATCAGATGAAAGCACAAGCTGATGATTATGTAAAAACACCGATTGATTATTGATTATGTTTTCCATTCATATACAATTGATTCCTTTTCCTTCCCCCTGAGTAGTGTAGTTATATATTACTTATGAACTCTCCTCTTCTCCCCACTTCTCCCCCAAGAGTTACATTCATGAGCACACTGTTGTCATTGGCTTGCCAGGACGCCACTGAAAAGGACATGTACATTTCAAAGGTAGTTTCCTACTTAAATGAAATGAAAGCAAATTGCATCAAAAGCTATAGACAATATCCATCAATAAGTCTCCTTTCAAGATCAAGCTTTCAGTCAGTCTCCCCTCTGATGTGTATCTACTCTGCTACTTTGACCGTATCAGCTAAAGCTTACATTTGTAGTTTAGCTCAGAGCAGAACTGGAACTGAGCCAGAAAGATAAGTCCCTAAATTGAAAGATGTTAGGAGTGATGTTGGTTTGGCCCTTTATAAATATGGTTGTTAGCTATGAAAAATCAGACTGGTTCTGACCCATCTGTTATTAACAGGTTTCCTGAAAGTGTTCCCACTTTGCAAACAGAGACAATCAGCAGTGCTCATGGTAAAAGCTATAATTCAAGGCCTAATAAAAGCACCAATTTGAGCAATAAAATTTCAAAAAAAAGGGACACTGACTTGGAAATACTAATCAAGCAACCTATAGAATAGCAAGTCACCTGAAATAACTATTGCCACATGAGATTAGGCCTCAGTTATCTGTGGTGAGCTTTTTTTTTTTTTAATTTGTCTATCTTGAAATTTACAACTTTAGAATGAATTCGGTGATTATATCCATAATCTAGCATCTATTTAATGGATACTCTTAACACTATAGCATTCTATACTAGTGGTCTTAAGCCCTGTCTTCTTGAATATTAGAGTTATTTAGATTGTAATATTATCCAAATGGTATTAGGTGCTTTCCAAACAGTGGAAGATGCTCTGCAGTAAAGAGCATACTCTGTAAGCACTGTAGGCTGTAGTGCTTTAGACCATTTGTGTAGAATAATGTAGGATATTTTTATATAACAGTAAAAAGTTTATTTTATTTGGGCATTTGATAAATGACCTTTGAAGAGAAGGTTCTGAGATAAGCATAAAATAGATGATAGCAAATAGAAAATTTCCATACATAATATAGAATCTCAATGATCCCCTTAGATTTAAAAAGATCCAAACAAATCCTCAGGGAACATCCTAAGACCAGGCCCATAAGCTTGTGAGCACTGTGTGACGGGTTGGATCACAGAAACCCCATGGGAGCTGCCACCTGATGTGCCAAGACTACCTCTGCTCCTGTTTTCCCTGGCAGCTCAGGACTCCAGCACCCTGTCTTGCTGAGCCAGACACTTCCGTCTGCTCCAACAAAGACCCAGGGTCTGAATTACCTGCCCCAAAGCTGCAGGTTTACCTGAAAGCAGCTCACAGAAGTGTGCTTGTCTTTAGCACTCAGATGCCCAACTCCCAATGGGGTCTAAACCCAAATAAATCCGTTTTACCCTGTATGAAGCTTATGCAGGGTAAACTCATAAATTGTTCGCCCTCTATAACACTGATAGAGAGATATGCACAGTTGTTTGCTCCCCCAGGTATTAATACATACTCTGAGTTAATTAATAAGTAAAAAGTGATTTTATTAAATACAGAAAGTAGGATTTAAGTGGTTCCAAGTAGTAACAGACAGAACAAAGTAAGTTACCAGGCAAAATAAAATAAAATGCGCAAATCTATGTCTAATCAAACTGAATACAGATAATCTCACCCTCAGAGATGCTTCAGTAAGTTTTTTCCTCAGACTGGACACCTTCCAGGCCTGGGCACAATTCTTTCCCCTGGCACAGCTCTTGATCCAGCTCAGGTGGTAGCTAGGGGATTCTTCATGATGGCTCCTCTCTCTTGTTCTGTTCCACCCCTTGATATATCTTTTGCATAAGGCGGGAATCCTTTGTCTCTTTCTGGGTTTCCACCCCCCCTCACTGGAAAAGCACCAGGTTAAAGATGGATTCCAGTTCAGGTGACATGATCACATGTCACTGTAAGACTTCATTACCCACTTGCCAACACACACGTATACAGGAAGACTTACAGGTAAAACACAGCCATTTGCAGACAATGGTCCTAGTTAATGGGAGTCATCAAGATTCCAAACCACCATTAATGGCCCACACTTTGCATAATTACAATAGGCCCTCAGAGTTATATTTCATATTTCTAGTTTCAGATACAAGAGTGGTACATTTATACAAATAGAAAGATTACACTCAGTAGATTATAAGCTTTGTAATGATACCTTACAAGAGACCTTTTGCATGAAGCATATCTCAGTTACATTATATTCACTTATTATCATATTTTTTATAAAACCATATAGACTGCACACTGACCTTGCTGTGCAGGGTGGCTTTTCATTTTTCTTTTTTCCTTTGCTAAAATCTGGAAGCACCAGTTCTTAGTGCAACTGAGTTGACGACCAACAGGTAAGAGTCAATGGCAGCTGAAAAAAAAGAGTCAGTTACAAGAAAGACTCAACACTATGGAGAATCTGGTTCTATAGTGTTTTAGATGCTGTAGAAAAACCCTGACTGGTCCATATTGTGACATCCTTATTAATAAGGAATGGTCTTTTCTAGGAAAGATGAATGTAATTGTTCCTAGGTAGGTCTTGTGAAATTATGCATAATATTCTTCAGCTTGGAGAATGACATGATTTAGTTCTTATTTTGCCCATCAATGTTTAGATATATTAAAAAACTTAAATAAAACCCTCAATTATTCTAGGTGCACTGAAAAATCAATACAATACCCATGTTAATAGAACTCAGTAGCATTCCCTGGATTGTGGCTTTATATTTTCTTACATTAAATAAAAGGTGAATGATTGCCACTCTGCAGTGCAAATATTGATGTTACTCAGGGAAACTGACATACTTTCTGACATTCCAGCCCTGCCTTGGTTTTACTGCTTGCTCCTTCAGACATGACTGAGACACATCCATACTAGCACTTTAATATTGTTAGTAGGTGGATCATTTCATTATTGTATTGCACTTTATATGTTGAAATAGTCATAGCAAAGCTTTATTCTTCAGAACAATTATGATCATGGTACAGATGACAGGTCATGAAAAAGATAAAATATGATTTGTATGGCTTTTTGAAAGATTATGCGAATACAATTCATATGCTCTGATGAGTGACAAACCATATGCATATGCAACATGATTGAATTTGCAGCTGTAGGAAACAACATTTTATTAGGACTGGTAGAGAACTATCCATTAAAACTGTTTGTTGATAGAAAAAAAAGGATTTTTGACTCATTTTCATAAAATGTCTGCTTCCAATAGAAAAATTGGACTTTTTGTTGAAAAACAAAAAGCCTAAAAACGTCAGTTTTCAGCCAGAAGCCTTGTGGTTTGCTTTTATCCTTGTTTGTTTTTAGTATGTTTGACAAAGTCAAAATTTCCCCATGGGAAATTTCTATAAAACATTTCCCCCATTGTATTGATCATTTTGCACTGAGTTGAACTTAGTATATTTATAGAATTTATTTTGTTCATTTACTGTAGATCAGAAGAAGAACATAGTAATTTAGGAAGTTAACTGTATTGTTCTAATTTCGCCTGGCTTATTAGTCTAGGACTATCTCAGAGACAATTTAGATATAAAGCACCCCATTTTAGGAGTCTAACTTCAGGTACTCTTTTTGAAAGTGGTGACTTACATGGTATGTAACCATTAAAATCAATGGATTTTGAATCACTTTGAAGAGTGTACTGTACCTTCAGTGTACAGTATTGTTTTTCCTATTATGACAGCAAGATAGATACTGGGCCAAACCCTGTGGCCTCTACTTTGTCCACTGGCTTTAAAGAGATTTGCCTGTGACTCTGGGGCTGTAGGATTGAGCCCTATATTTGTGCATTTAGTAAGAAGAAGGGTTGAGAGAGGGACTATATCCTATCAAAATATTAAGCAAAACATCTGGCATGGCATGGCACAGCACACATTTGCAAGGTGGCTCAGCAGTGCCAGGAATAGGCTTTAAATATGCTGACACAATACTGTTGGATCTGTGACTTGCTAAGCAGTTAGTTAGCCCTGAGGTGATACAGGGAAGGAGTGTGGCTGAGCAGAAAAGCATGGACAAGGAGTATTTGCATAGTGCACAGTCAGTAATAAGAGTACAATGAGGGGAATCAATCCTGCATCCACCTAGTCAAATGGCAAATGGACACTGAGGTCCAGTTCTTTAGCTAGAGCCAATACTCCCTTCTCTTTTCCAGATTCTGAGTCATGGTGGATCTGCCTGGAATTGGACAGGCACAAGTGAAACAATCTTCTGTATTGTCAAGCTGGTTCAAGCAACAGAAGTGCTGGCTGTCTCCCCCCTCCCACCCTTTTAAAAAAAAGTTTGTAATACCATTGGGACACATTCTGCTTTTGGTTATGCCCCTATCACACCACACAATTGTAGGAAAAGACCCTACTAATGTTCAAGTGTGCTGCTGTTTTCCTGCATCTTATACTGCAGTGCACAAGGCTCAGATATTAAAGCAGGGTAGATAGGATAGCATTAGTTGCAGAGCTTTGCCATGGCTTGTTTTTGTGTTGCAAACACAGTAAATTGCTTTGGGTCTGATACATCAGGGTGGATAAAGCTGTACACAATTTGACAAATAGTTTTTCAATTGTAATTATACAACACAACTAGTGTGGTTTTTGTTGGACAGCACCCTAATGAAATTGGATATAGAGGCAGTGACAGCAGCAGGAGTAGGTGGTAGAATAGCATGGTTCTTGAAGTACTGGTTGATGTAAAAAGAAACAGGATTAAGAATCCATAGAAATGGGCATAACAAATTGCCTCTAGGGTAACAGACTTAGTCTTTAATGATCAAGTCTTTCTGTCACAGCTCTCAAGTGTGGGCATAGATGGGGGAACTGAAATACAAAGATGTTAGATGAATTGCCCATGGTCCATCATGAGCGAGTAAGGATCAAAGCTAAGAATGTGATCTTGGTCTCTTAACTTTCCATCCTTTATCACCAGGCACTGTTGCTTCCCCTTCAGTCTTTGGGATGTTTATAACAAGTAGTTGATAAATCTTTCTTTGATCACCCCCATTCTCCTTCCGGTTTACAGTTCCTTGGATGCTTTGAAAAGACAAACTAGTGATGAGTGTAACCCAGAAGGTCCAGGAGTTTGATTTTAATATGTACCCCAAAGCTCAATAACACATTTCATGAACTTCCAAAATCAGGTAGAAATGTTTCCAAAACAAGCTCTACCAATGTATTTTGGTATTCCAGGGTTTTGGTCACAAGACAAAGCAGCTCAATACTTGGTCCTAGTGCCAGTCAACATTTTTCAAAATTTCAATAAAATTGTTGAAATTTTGTCAAAGTGTAATTTATAGAAGTGTTATGACTTTTTACCCAGCTCTACCTGGGTCTTATAAAGAGGCTGTTTTTCAATGTCAAAGCACTTTACAAGCATGAATTAGTCCTCACATCATCCTGTGAGATAGATACCATGTTCCCCATTTCGCAGTTCAGATGGGGAAACCATGGCACAGAGGTTAAGTAATTTGTCCATAGTACGGAGCCCAAAGTCAAAGCCAGGAGTAGAACTCAAATTTCTGGCTCCTAGTCCTGCACTCAGAGCATTAAACCACATTAAAGAATGAAAAGTGGTGAAAAATATTAACCAAGCTTTATTCAACCCCCAACAGTTTTTGTTCAGATTTGGTTTGGTTTGGGGTCTTTATTTTATCTCCTTTTCTACTTGCTCATCCTCTTTCTTCGGATGGAGGTAGGTGGCAGGAAATTACATTCCAGCGTGCTTTATCCTAAGCAAAACATTCAGGAGTACGGACTTGTAGTGCTCAGTCCATGCACTTCTAACTCTCAGTCTGACAATATCACTAAACTCTGGCTCACCTCTTGCACCTCAAAATAAAGCCCCACTCAACCACAGCTCAGCATCGTGTTCTATCTCCTTTTGAATGGCACCCCGGGGGTGGGGGCGGGGAGAGAATCCTAGCTCCACAGAAGTCAATTCCCATTGATTTCATCGGGGGTGGGATTTCATCCTGTTTGGCAGCTCTATTGAGTCCTGTTTCCAAAAGTTTGAATTTAATTGCTGGTGTGTTTTTGAAGCATTTAAGCTCACAGTGAAGAGTGAATCTACTAAGATCAAGAGGTAGCTTGGCAGGGCTGACAAGAACTTGCTTTAGGGTTTACAACATGATCTAAGGGCTTGACCCAAAACCCACTGAAGTCAGTGGTGCAATTCCAACTGATTCCAATGGGCTTTTGCATCAAGTCCTTATTGGAGAAGACTATCACAGTTGGATTTCATCATCCCCATGTCTTACTACTATAATGGACCTTTTCCAGTCCCACAAAATGAAGCCATCATTTATATTATCTTGAATAATATAATTGGATAATGTGTTTTGGTCAAGGATCAAGTCATATTTTGATAAAGGATGTCATGTGTTTCCTTTTTCAAACACACTCTAAGGTCAGAGTTTATATTTAAAAACAAGCAAACTATGTTACCCTGGAATAACACAAAGAAATTTTAACTTTATTTTTGGGAGGATCACAAACCCACACTAAATGCTGCACAAAAACAAGATCAGATTTTCCCGAAAGCTCAGCGAGAGAGAGAGAGAGAGAGAGAGAGAGAGAGAGAGAGAGAGAGCATGCCTGACAACTCATTGAAGAGAAGTCACATCTGAACACCACTTTAACAAAGCAGTTCCATGCTGAGAGCCAGATTCACCATTCGCACAAGCCCTAGCAGTGGGCCCCCAGTAGCAGACAGTCTTGCTGGAAGAGGGGTTGTGGCAGTTTCACTGCATGGGGGGGGGGGGGGAAGTTCCCAGCACAGCCCCAAAAGTGAGCAGCCTACTGCAGTGCAATTGGAGCAGTGCACTCCATGTGTAGCCTTTCCCAAAAGGGCATTATCCCTTATGGAAAAACCCTATACAATTCTTTAACATGATTTAAAAAACAAGCCCCATACCCCTTTAGAAAGGAGCTTATTCTCTATTAAATTCTAGGATATCCTAGAGTAATTTATCAGGAATGTTCTCAAAATTCCATAAAATCATATTGGTGTAATCAGTCTATGTAAGACTTTGATAGGGGATGGCAGTCTCTGGTGTAGACGGAAGCTTCCCTCCCAGCAGACATTTCTCCCCACCCACTTCTGCACTGAGGAGGGTGGCAGTGGACACTTCCTCTGGTGATTCCTCCCTAGGGAGCTGGTGCCAGGAGGTAGAATCTGAACCTCCCTGGACTAGCAGGGGTATATAGAGTCCCAAGCCCATGAGAGACTCAGACTATTGATTCTCTAGTGTACCATAAAGCAAAAACAGCATGAGAGGGAAGATAGGAATACTCACCATCTGTCTAAAGGGCTTTGCAGAAGGGACAAACAAATGAGCACTTTTGCCACCATCAGGTAATGAAAAGAGGGAGAGAAGGAGCCACTGTTCAGCAGTGGAACAGCAGCTAATTTAATTATTTCTGTTTTCGAAAGAAGCTGAGTTTTGCAGTGGATGCAATGATTATATTGAGTGTAAAAGGTTTCAATCATTATTTCTGGGGAGATAAGGCAGGACTAATGCTTTTTATGCTGTGAGCATTGAGAGTTAACAGTAGTAGTAGGAGATCAAATAGAGGATTTAAAGAGATGAGGTCCCAAGGAAGATGGGTGAACATAAGATGCTTATAGACGAAATAGGATTCATTTTAAAGCCAGAGGAAGTGACAGCAGAGGGGCAGCTGTGAATGTTACAGGGGAAGTGGATTAGACACATTGCACAGGAAAGCGTATTTAAAATTGAAAGATGGTGAGTCAACTTTTGATCTTAGTTAAACTGGTGTCAACTAGAAGCACCTCCGATATCATTGGAGTTACTCCATATTTACACTAGCGTAACTGAGATCAGAACATGGTCCAAAAAATAGACTAACATATCAAGGGTGGGATCAAAATAAAGGGACAGATTTTTGACAGGTGTAAATCAACATAGCTCCATTGGTGATTTACACCAGTAAGAATCTGGCTCAAAGACTCAGCTCCCACAGAAGTCATTTGGAGTCTTTCCATTGATTTCAGTGAAAGGTGGATTGGGCAAATAGAAACAATTCAGGCCCCACTAAGGCTTCACTTGAAGCTAAACTGTGATTGAGTTCAAAGGAGGTCTTACTGGGCCCCTAATGTAGTAGCTATCTGATAAGGAGTGTATAATATCTAGGTTCATACTTAACTCATGTATATGTACAATACACACTATTATTTCCTTCAAATATATATGGGGGGAAATGGAAGCTGAATCATATCTGTAGCTGTAGGAAGATATTAGGATAGAACAACTGACATTGGGGCTAAATTAAGACATTATTTGCACCTGACCTAAACATGAACTGAGCTCAAAATAAACCTCAAGTTATCCAAACATTTTGGACCTTCACTGATTTCCCAATTTCACTTGACTCAGTGCTGGCATTTTCTCCTAACAACTCCTCAGTAGCAATTGATAGGTGACCTTTCTTCTCATGTCCAACAAACCCAAATGATGAGATCAAGAAATAGACTAGGATGCTTGTTACTAGAGAACTCATTTCTGGGAGTATTTTCCCTTTAGTGCCTATTATATCAGCAGCAAGCTACAAAGCTGCAGAAAAGGACCTGGGGATTACAGTGGATGAAAAGCTGGATATGAGTCAGTACTGTGCCCTTGTTGCCAAGAAGGCCAAAGGCATATTGGGCTGTATTAGTAGGAGCATTGCCAGCAGATCGAGGGAAGTGATTATTTCCCTCTATTTGGCACTGGTGAGGCCATACCTGGAGTATTGCGTCCAGTTTTAGTCACCCCACTACAGCAGGGATGTGGACAAATTGGAGAGAGTTCAGTGGAGGGAATGAAAATTATTAGGGGGCTGGGGCACATGACTTACGAGGAGAGGCTGAGGGAACTGGAGTTATTTAGTCTGCAGAAGAGAAGAGTGAGGGGGGATTTGATAGCAGCCTTCAACTACCTGAAGAGGGGTTCCAAAGAGGATGGAGCTAGGTTGTTCTCAGTGGTGGTAGATGACAGAACAAGAAGCAACGGTCTCAAGTTGTAGTGGGGAATGTCTAGGTTGGATATTAGGAAACTATTTCACTAGGAGGGTGGTGAAGTACTGGAATGGGTTATCTATTCTAGGGAGGTGGTGGAATCTCCATCCTTAGAGGTTTTTAAGGCCCGGCTTGACAAAGCCCTGGCTGGGATGATTTAGTTGGTCCTGCTTTGCTTTGAGCAGAGGATTGGACTAGATGACCTCCTGAGGTCTCTTCCAACCCTAATATTCTATGATTCTAAGCTTCAGGCAATGATCTGTTTGCATAGCCATTATAACTTATGTTACTCAGACTTTGTGCACACAATAAAAAAAGTAGACTATATCCTATTAAGTTTTGTGAGCCTATTTGCATAACGTTGCACAAAGACAATTAGGAATGAGCTAGGAAGCACTTAGATATCACAGTGCTGGGTGCTTTGAAAAAACCTTAAGATTGTTGACTCACGTCAGAAATTATGAGTATGTGTTCATGTGTCCAAGATAAAGCAGGCCGCCTTTATGTTTCCACCCCCAGGTGTACGTCAAATAAGATGTTGAAAATATGTAGTATTGGACAGCAAGCCTTCAGGAAACAGCAGTGGCTTATATCAGTGTTGCATGTTGATTTAGCCACATGATTCTCTCAAACTCCTCTTGCAGATAGTGATGCCTGGATGCAGCCCCAGGGTAATATATATAACTGCTTTCATAGGGACAATTTGATCCCATTGTACCTCTCCAATACAGTCTCCCCAGCATGTGTTGGGCAGACAGGGAATCCAGTGCGCACCTGGGGTTGTGTTTCAAATACTCTCCCACGTGGCTCCACTTAGGGTACGTCTATACCCTAGAAGTGCTACAAGTTGCAATGCTGCAGCTATGCCACAGTACACTGTAGTGTAGACACTTACTACAGTGACAGGAGGTGTTTCCTGTTGCTGTAGTAAATCCACTCCTTGGAGAGATGGTTCCTAGGTTGACAAGAGTTCTTCCACTTACCCCCACTGTAGATGGAGGTAGGTAAAGTCACCCTAACTATGTTGTATCTGGATGTGAAATTTTTCACAACCCTGAATAACATAGCTATTTCAACCTACGTTTTAAATGTAGACCAGGCCCTCGGGTGCCATCTACTTTCTTAATGCATGTTGTAGGATATGCTATGAGAGCACACCCTTAAAAATGCATTTAAAAAAAATCTCAGTTACAGTGTTTGTGTACTATTGACAAAGCAAGCGGACACAAAGTAAGAGAAAATTAGAGATGGAACCCTCAGAAAAAATACTGGCATTTTAATACCTTGATGTTTGAGAGTGTTCAACTCTAGGGTTAAAGTTTGGTATATATAGAGAGGCAGGGCCCACCTCAGGTTCAGAGGGAGCCAGGCTATTGGTTTTTCCAAAGTTTTGAAACGTTTTTCAAAATATTTTCCTGTTTTTTCAAACCACCTTTAGTTTTCACAACAGATCAACTATTGGCCTTCAAAAACCTGACTTCTACATCAGATGTGGACATTTGCTTCAACAATATATTCACAATGGAATTTTCTAGCATAAAACAAAATGTGGTTTAAGGATTTTATGGAAACTATCAGTGCCAAGGAATCAATTCTTGAATAGCCATTGTACAGAATAACGGCTCCGTTACATGAATGCACAATGAACAATGAGCTATGGTCACATTTACCATTCTCCTTTTCACATGCCCATCTGGCTCATTGGCAATATACCTGGTTACACAAAGCCTAGGAAAATGCTTTGAGCAGACCTTGAGCTAAATGGGTGTTTCATATGTATCCTAGTATATCAGTTAGACAAGGAAACAGGTTTGGATAAAATAAAAAGGTCTGAACCTTTGTCCCATATTTGGCTCAGAATGGAACTGAATCTTTTCAGAAGCTAGATTAGCCTTTTAAAAATCAATCCTGGCCCTATTGAAGTTGAGGGGAGTTTTGCTATTGACTTCAGTGTGTGGGGAGGTGTTAGGATTTCACCAATCTAGCTAGACCACAAGGAGATGTGACAGGACATGGAGAAAAACAATTCTTCCTGTTGTTCCATCATGAGTGGGAGGAGGAACTACTGGAAGTCTCACCAGAAAGCTGATGTGCATGTAATTTCCAGCCGCAAGATTGGTTCAGGAAAGCACCCAAAACTATCTAACTTCCAAACCTGCAGGGCTAGATGGTGCTTCTTAGGCACAGCCGAGAGTAAGGGTTGGTACAAAGTTGTACCGCCTCATATGGAACACATGGGAGTGTGCCCCCTACTCAATCCTTTTATAGAAGTGGTTCTCATACTTTGGTACTGGTGACTCCTCTCACACAGCAAGCCTCTGAGTGCGACCGCCCTTATAAATTAAAAACACTTTAAAATATATTTAACACCATTATAAATGCTGGAGGCAAAGCGGGGTTTGGGTGGAGGCTGACAGCTTGCGACCCCTCCCCGCATGTACTAACCTTGCGACTCCCTGAGGGGTCCTGACCCCCAGTTTGAGAAACACTGTTTTATAGTGTGCAACCTGGCCCCCTTCCAACTCTTCTCTGTTTCCTCTTTGGAGCATGCACCCTTGGTGAACAAGGATGGAAGAGACCCTGTGCTACAATCCTTCCAGGCCGTTGTGGGCCAGAGCCTCACAGCCTTTACTAAGGCACCAATTAACAGGCCTGTCTCAGCTGCTTACTCAGAGACTGCGCAGCTCAGTTATGCAGCCCATGTACAGACAAACAACCAGCAGATGGACCAAATACACCACAGCCTACTACCTCCAAGCAGAGTCCATAACTTTTCCCTCCTGGTTTCAGTATCCAAGTGCTGGATTTGGATATCTTTTAAGCCACCATCCTTTAAAAATTGGATCTGAACAGACACACTGTCTCCTTAGTAATTCTGTACTGAGCAATTGACAAAACATACAAGACCCAGTTTACTGTTGCCCTACACCCTGGGTAGCCATTTATACCAGTGCAAAGTGGGTCTAAATTCCTATCAAGTAAGACTGGCAGTATTTTACACTTACTTTGTAAGTGACTATCTAAAGTACAAGAAAGTAGGGAATCAGGCCCACAGTGTTCAGAAGCCCTGTGCACTTCTCCTTTCCTCCACGTGTCAGCAAAAAGAACAAACATTTGCTTTACGGGCACATATCAAACGCCCCAAACTGAAAAATGTGAATAATTTTCTAAAAAGGAGCAGATTGAAGACTTGTCAGAAATCCCTATTTTGTTGGCAGGTGTTTGTTAGAAAAAGTTGTCTGCAGGATTTATTCTTTCCCTATATATATATATATATATATATATATATATATATATATATATATATATATATATATATATATATATATACAAAGGCATTCTGTAAATGGACACTGATATAAGATACTTTTAGTTCCCACATCCCACGTTCTGCTGTAGTCTCTTGACCAGCAAAGGCTTTTTATTCTCCTCGCTGATCATCATTCATGGGCCTATGCTGGAAGCTTGACTCAAAGCCTATTCAGGATTTCAGGGGATGGGAGAGGGTTGTAGAGTCTGCATCTGAGCTGACATTTCCCCTCTCCTTTCTTCTCCCATGATCCAGTTTCTTAGTGGTTTCAAAACTGGAATGGGCCTATCTCCTAGTGTCAGTTCAGATGCAGCCAAAATCTGGCAAGAACATGTCAAGAAATGCAATTCTACTATTCAGCCTCAGTGGATCTAATGAGAAAGCAATGAAATCTCTCAAACCTGTTTAAATGCCCCCCCTCCCAATCTAGCCCTGATTATCCTAATGGTCAGGCTCAAGGCCTAAGCCTAATAGAGATCTAATTATGGACTCTATTTGGCTTTCCTTTGGGAAGGCCAGAGCCCCATGGGGTACTAGAAAGAGAGTGCTGGGGCTGGGATTGAAATTTTGACTGAATCCTGCATGAGTGTAAATGGAGGGAGGGGAAGGAATGTCCCTTGTGCCATTACCTACCCTTCTCGTGCACCTGTGCAGTGGCTGAGCTCAGTCTGGACCCAGTTGCACATACTTTGGTACTACTTTGTTCTTTAGATTAAGAGTAAAGACAGAGGAAGGATCCCCTATACAGTATTATAGGCACTGCAGCTTTCTGTCAGTGTAGATCAGGGGTCGGCAACGTTTGGCACGCGGCTTGCCAGGATAAGCACCCTAGCGGGCCGGGCCAGTTTATTTACCTGCTGACGTGGCAGGTTCGGCCGATCGCAGCCCTCACTTGCCGCGGTTCGCCGTCCCGGGCCAATGGGGGCGGCGGGAAGCCGCAGCCAGCACATCCCTCGCCCGCGCCGCTTCCCGCTGCCCCCATTGGCCCGGGACGGCGAACCGCGGTGAGTGGGGGCCGCGATCGGCCGAACCTGCCGCGTCAGCAGGTAAATAAACTAGCCCGGCCCGCTCTGGTGCATACCCTAGCGAGCCGCGTGCCAAACGTTGCCGAACCCTGGTGTAGATGAATTTCATTTGAAGATGGCATCAGAGTGCAGGTTTAGTGTATGATATTCCATGTTTGTCCAGCTAGTAGCAGCCCACTTGTTTCTAAGAAGCTGATTTTTCGCATGTGTCATTTTTCACTGTGAGTAGGGAAAAGTGTCATTTCCTCAGGCTATATGTAGTCCAATCCATTCTGTTTTTATGGCCCGTCCTTAATTCCCACTATCACACAATGGTACACTGCCAACTGCAGGCCAAAGAAGAAGAGATGAACACCAAATGCTACTCAGTTAATGATGAAAACAGGCCAAAGTAATTAGACAAGATAAATTGCACATGAATAAAGCTTAATGAGTTGCAGTCAAAGATAAGCTCTTTCTTATCATCCAGAGGTATCAGAGAAAATACTGATCCCTCTCCCCCCCCAGTAATGAAAGATTGATCTGGTAACATTATCCTTAACATGCTACTGCAATAGTGAGATTTGTCAGCAATGCATAGTCCTCAATAACTGAAAGAGACATTAACAATAAATTATAAAGATGTTGCAGTAATGTAGTACCGGGCACTCATTAAAATTATAATTGAAAGAGCACTTCATTGAGCAGGATTATGTTTCAAAAAGAGAAAGGGTGAGTGTTATTGCCTGAAGTCTAATCAAATGTGCCTAATTAAGAGCTTCAACTTAATAACGCCATTATGCATTACAAATTTTGATCAAATTGGTTTGATTTGTTCTGAGGACAGATGCTGTTTACAGATGAGGAAGCAGATTGTCAGAGCAGTGCTGTTGGAGCTAGCATGAGCTGTGAATTATCACAGTGCTAAGTTTCTAAATGAGTAAACTTTTGAATATAGGACAGCTGGGCTAGAAAAAGATTTCCCCCCTAACATCCAGAGAAGTTGAAGGATTATTTCTTGAAGCCTTCCCTGTGTTGATAGTCCTGTATACGAAGTGCCTTGGGTTCAGATTCATGGGTGCCGCTTCCCACAGCTCCCATTGGCCTGGAGCAGCGAACCGCGGCCAGTGGGAGCCGCGATCGGCCGGACCTGTGGATGCGGCAGGTACACACACCGGCCCGGCCCGCCAGGGGCTTTCCCTAAACAAGCGGCGTCCCAAGTTTGGGAAACACTGCTCTGCTTGATACAGCACTTGGACCAAGGAGCAGTAAATATGGCTTTAAGCCACCTTTGCACTCCCTGCATTCTTGGGCTGCCCAGGTGCCAGTTCATCAGTGCAGTATAGAGCAACCTCAGGATTGCTCTAAGTTTTGCTCAGCTGAGAACCTCCAACAGGGCTTTCTGGCAACCAAGAATAGCCAGCGTATAGTAGCACTCAGGCCATGCCTGCTCTCTGCAGCCATGTCCCCGGCACATTGTGGCTATAGACCAGTGTAAAATTTCTGTCCCATCCAGGGAAACCCTTATGCTGCTGGCATTCCCCAGGGGCTGAGGCAAGGCTATGAATCAAGCCCCTTATCTCTCAAACCCTCACTAACCCATTAATATAGAATACTCTCATATTCATTTCCTAAAAATGAGCCTCATGCTTCCTTCTGCATGTGTGGCATAGAAAGGATTGAAAGAAGGAGGAATGGTATTAAGGGTACAGAAGAGCTTAGTCCGCATGGCATGCTGCCTTCTCCCCTGATCCTGAGAACACCTCCGCTACATGAGCACAGGGAGAGGCCCTAATCATTTTGCTGCCCATTTCTGCCCCCTTCCTCTCCACTGAGCAGCCAAGCAAACAAAACAAAATGCCCAGACAGCTAATCAGTAGAGCAAAACCAGACAGCCCATCAGAGGGAAGGGGAAAAGCTGGGTGGCACAGCGGTACCACGTACCCAGGGCGACCACCTTGCTCGCCTGCCCCTAGAACTAGCCATGATGAGCGCAGTACAGATGTATGTACTACTAGGGCTGCTGCAGCAGGACTTCCATCCATCTGTCAGGGCAAACTAGACTAGCACCCCCTTTTTACTTTCAGCCTTGTTATGAAAGGAAAGGCTTATCCAAAGGCCTGGTCTACACTACGACTTTAATTCGGATTTAGCTGCTTTAATTCGAATTAACGCTTGACCCGTCCACACAACGAAGCCATTTAATTCGAATTAAAGAGCCCTTTAATTCGATTTCTGTACTCCTCCTCGACGAGAGGAGTAGCGTCAAAATCGGTATTGTTAATCCGAATTAAGGTTAGTGTGGCCGCAATTCGATGTTATTGGCAATTAGATGTTATTGGGTACCCACAATGCAACGCTCTGGAAATCGATGCTACTACGGTAGCTTGGACGCACACCACCGAATTAATGGTGCCTAGTGTGGCCGAATACATTCGAATTTATAAAATCGGTTTCCTAAATTCGAATTATATAAATTCGGATTAATCCTGTAGTGTAGACATACCCTAAGAGAAATGTCCTTTTCTGGTTCTTGGTTGCTTGTCCTTATAAATGCACAGACTGGAGAGATTGCTGGCAATTTAATTTTCCTCTTTCCTTATTTCTTTAAGAGCTTTTTCTCATTGATTTTTCAGACAAACAAAAGGCAAGCGCAGGCCAGCTGTCTTCATGCCATGCTCTGGCAACTTTAAGTTTATGTTTGTCAGCACCATTTTTAGATGACTGTACACCCTCAACAACTGTAGATGTTTGGTAGCCCGCAGCCTCCCCATTTAATCCCCCAACACCACAACAAGCCATTTGTGTGCCTGTGATATGTACCACACTAAGGCTGTTCTTATGAAGAACAGGCAATTTGGCAGTAAGGATTTAAGTCTTAGGGTAGGGTTTCTGGCTTTAGTTCTCTACAAAGGTTTTTACCTAAAATTCTGGGAGCTAGAAATGAATTTGAATGGCAAATATTAAACCCAGCTTAATTGACTGTGATAGCATTTTTAACGGGCCAGGCGTGTTTCACAACCACAGCAGAAACATTTTGCTGACTAGCTCATCATTTTCAAGCACTTCATCTCAAACTCAGCACGGTTTGTCTCCATTTAGCTCAGATTGTTTCCCCCAGTTCCATCTGTGGGGATAACAAATTTAAAGTCAAACTACAAATAGTGTTAGAGATGGAGAAACCAATGTGAGTTCATTTTACAAAAGGTGGCAAGCCATTTTGACAAACTATTAGGATTTTTATGTTGAGAGAAAAATCCATTATCTCTTGGATCTGATTCTCTGATAGCAAGTGGGATTTGGTTATTGATGTGAGTTTTAGAGATGCAGTGACCTTTCATAAATCTATTCACTGAAGAAGTATCCTGTTTTTAAAAAGCTGAATTTCCATGAGTCCTGTGGTCTTCCACGTCATGCCAGATGGGAAAGATGGCTCAGAACATTCTGAGAGTGTTTGCTATACAAGCCTGGTCATTTTTCTTTGAGGGAGGTGTGTGTTGATCCTCTTCCTATTTGGCTAAGTTTCCCCCTTTATATTTAACTGTGTCCTGGTGTTTGTCTGTTACAGGTATTTGAGCAGAGAAAACTCAGGGCTGATAGTTCCCCAGCTGGACAGCACAGAGGTAATTTCAGCATGAATCTCCCTCCCCCATTCAGTATGGAGATGGTTCTGCTCCCTATGCAGCACTGTCCGTCTGGCCTATACCCTGCTGAGGTCTCTCCACAAGACTGCTGAGGTCTCTCCACAAGACTGGGGGCAGACCAGAGGTATGCCTCCACTACCTGGAACTCCCATCCCTATGAGGAATGTGGCAGAAAGATGGTGTGACTTTACACCTTTAGCTTTTCTGCAGCCCCAGCCGCTCAGAGCTTGGGAATCCATGTTGAAGGATGGTTGTCCAGTAGATAGCAACCGTCTCATTCTCCCTGGCAGTGCAGTTCCAATGAAGTCATGCTACAAGGAGAAGTGGCCCTAGAACCACTCTGGTGGTATAGGCCTTCTACAAACACCCCGAGACCTGTGGGTTTTGGGGGCAGAACCACAGCTCATTTCTCAGGGAGGAGGATGTTAAACTCCACCCTCAAAGGAATGAAGAATTTCCTCCAAATCAAGGTAATCCTGGTGAAGTTCTCTTCCTCGGGACCCCTCTCTAAGGGTATTTCTGCAGGGGTTGGAGGTAAGGGGGCACAGTGAGCACCAATATTAACATTTCTTATTATTTGACTTTTTCCCCATTGTTATCAAGACATGGGATCAGCTTTTCAGTCCCCCTAAATTCAGGCAAAGGACTTTGTCACTCAGCACTACTCCATGGAAAGGGAGGGCTTTGCCTTCCTGATTCCGTAATCCCTTGCTTGCAGTTCTTCATGGAACCATCATTTGATTCTGGATATACTAAGCACATTGAGCTATGCTAAAAGAATGCATTTTACCAGACATACCGGGCATATTATTCACCAATGAGAAACTTAAGCTGAAGATCTTGCCTGATTTTGAAGTGTTTTGTAAAGCTCAGAAATAACATTACATAGAGTCATCTAACTAAACTACTGGGAAAAGTGCTAAGAATAATAATATCACTGCCTGATTTTTAAAATTAAAATATTCCAATGAAAATCCTATTGTGCTCTAATTCTGTAGTCTTTATTTAGGCAAAGATCCCAGTGCCATCAGTGGGAGCTTTGCCTGAGTAAGGACTTCAAAATAAGCTCCAGTGAGTGGAAACCTGCCGTATTTTATTTTGACAGCTTGCAATGCAAAGCCTTTTTTGCTGTCCTTCATACTGAACTGGCAAAACTGCTCCCTTACATGTGAGTACATTCCTCCTCAATAAAACTTAGGCTGCCAAACAAACAAACACTAGGAAGAACTCAAGTGATAAAATATGCTTTAAATTCAAATGTCTGTTCAGATTTCTTCGCAATATCATTACTTTTCTCGGAAGCTGACTGCAGTCATATCTCAGGAACAAGTAGGGTGATGTTAATAGAAATAGATTTAAAATTTTTATTAATGTTTAAAATTAAATATACACAAGTTAAGAGGGAAGGTACTGTACATCTGGGGTCAGGCTTGAGTTATGAGGGATTACAGGTATCGGTTGCAAGGATGAAGAGATACATACATATATAACCAGCATAGACCCAGATTGGAGTGCAAGAGTTTTTAAAGTGTCAGTGGATAAGTGGGCTCAGGTACGCCACCCATGGAATGTATAAGGAGTCCAAGTCGGTGTAGCGAATAAGTACATGGGTGGGGTGCGTCCCTTGGTTCGTCAGGGAAGGAAGTGGGTTATTTCCCTGGTCGGCGGTCTCAATTACTCAATGTGGTATTGACTGTGTCCTGTGATGTGTTCCGTATAAATGTCTCTGGACCACCTGATGGTGTCGGACACCATGAGCTGTCTCAGGAGCCGGGCGTAGCATCGACCGACTCCACATGCTCTCAGAACCGGCTCGTTGTGGGGGTCCCACGAGCCCAGGGCTCCCACGATCAGGGTGTGTATCTGGACCTCGTAGCCTTGGGCTCTCAGGGTCTCGGCCAGTGGGGTGTACTTCAACACCTTCCATGCTCGGGCCTCGTGGAAGGCCGGTGACCTGTTTTCAAATGGCACCGTGACGTCTACCATGAGGACCTTCTTCTTTTCTGTGTCTGTCACGACGATGTTGGGTCGCAGTCTGCTGTCTGTTCCCGGGATGGCCGAGTCGAGGGTGATCTTCCCCAGGGACGGCGGGATGGCTTTCACCAGCCGGTTCTGGATGGCGTTGTGGCGGTGCTGCCGGATATAGTTCTAATTAGTTAATATGGCTAAGTCTAGTAAGAATTTCAACATTTAACTGTATAAAGAATTGCAACCAAGTCCACTCACCACTAAGTGTCCCCTTGTGGCCAGGTATGACATCACAGCTGTCACTGGATTAACAACCCTTGCCGATGGTCACTCCATCATTATGGCAGTTTCTCTGCCTGGTAACTCAGACCTCCAGGCAGGTCACCATCTTTATTCCATCCCTAAGAGTCCACAACTGTTCTTAACAGAAACAAAAAAGCCTTTCTGGGGCTCTTCTGCAGCCAGTCATCAGTTCAGCCTACTGAACCCCTGCTAGGCTCTGCCACCATTGCAAAGGGCTTGTACACAAACTCGTTGGGGCCAGTAGGGGAACCCAGTTGCACCCTTGACTGCACTCCAGCCCAGGGCCCTGTATTGCTCATCTAGGTCTGCTCCTTTACCCATATTACAGTTTTTCCAGGGCTACTTCCTACCTCACCTCGTTACTTCCCCTCTGGGTCTCAGAGTCTCCTCCCTGCCTGGAGAGCTTGCTTTACTCACTCTCTTACAGCTTCCTTTCCTGCTCTGAGCTTTTCCCTAGATTCAGGATCCTGTAAGAGCCTTCTTACTCCCAGCCTAACTTTTTTCTCTCCAGCTCTTTCACTAAAGAGTCTCTATCAACAATTAACCCTGGATCCTTTTATGCAGGAGTCACGTGACCAGCTAAATGGGACTAAATCGGGTGGACCAGATGATCTCCATCCTAGAATATTGAAGGAGCTGGCGCGAGAAATTGCAAGCCCCTTGGCGATAATTTTTAATAAATCTGTAAACTCGGGGGTGGTACCGATGGACTGGAAAATAGCTAATGTGGTTCCTATTTTTAAGAAGGGGAAAAAAAGTGACCCGGGTAACTACAGACCTGTTAGTTTAACTTCTGTAGTATGCAAGGTCTTGGAAAAAATTTTGAAGGAAAAAGTAGTTAAGGACCTTGAGGTGAATGGCAATTGGGACAAATTACAACATGGGTTTACGAAAGGCAGATCGTGCCAAACCAACTTGATCTCCTTCTTTGAGAAAGTAACAGACCTTCTAGATAAAGGAAATGCGGTGGATCTAATTTACCTCGATTTTAGTAAAGCGTTTGATACTGTGCCGCACGAGGAATTATTGGTTAAATTGGAAAAGATGGGGATCGATATGAAATTCCAGAGGTGGATAAAAAACTGGTTAAAGGGGAGACTGCAGCGGGTAGTACTGAAAGGTGAACTGTCGGGTTGGACAGAGGTCACCAGTGGGGTTCCTCAAGGTTCGGTTTTGGGTCCGATTTTATTTAATCTATTCGTTACTGACCTCGGAACCGAATGTAGGAGTGGGCTGATAAAGTTTGCGGATGACACAAAATTGGGAGGTATTGCCAATTCGGAGAAGGATCGGGATATTCTGCAGGGAGACTTGGATGACCTTGTAAATTGGAGTAATAATAATAGGATGAGATTTAATAGTGAGAAGTGTAAGGTGATGCATTTAGGGATGACTAATAAGAATTTTAGTTATAAGTTAGGGACGCATAGGTTGGAAGTGACGGAGGAGGAGAAGGACCTCGGAGTCCTGGTTGATCGCAGGATGACTATGAGTCGGCAATGTGACGTGGCTGTGAAAAAAGCTAATGCGATTTTGGGATGCGTTAGGCGAGGTATTTCTAGTAGGGACAGGGAGGTGCTCCTTCCGTTATACAAGGCGCTGGTGAGACCTCATTTGGAATACTGTGTGCAGTTCTGGTCTCCTATGTTTAAAAAGGATGAACTCAAACTGGAACGGGTACAGAGAAGGGCCACTAGGATGATCCGAGGAATGGAAAACCTTTCCTATGAAAGGAGACTCGAGGAGCTCGGTTTGTTTAGCCTAACCAAAAGAAGGCTGAGGGGGGATATGATTGCTATCTTTAAATATATCAAAGGGATTAATACCAAGGAGGGAGAGGAATTATTTCAGCTCAGTAGTAATGTGGACACGAGAACGAATGGATATAAACTGGCCGTGGGGAAGTTTAGGCTTGAAATTAGAAGAAGGTTTCTAACCGTCAGAGGGGTGAAATTTTGGAACAGCCTTCCGAGGGAAACGGTGGGGGCGAAAGACCTTTCTGGCTTCAAGATTAGGCTTGATAAGTTTATGGAGGGAACAGTCAATTAGGCATTAAACGTGCAATCGCGGGTAAAATGAGGGTCCGGCTGTAGAATCTTGCCTGTATGCTCGGGGTACTGCTGATCGCCATATTTGGGGTCGGGAAGGAATTTTCCTCCAGGGTAGATTGGCAGAGGCCCTGGAGGTTTTTCGCCTTCCTCCGCAGCATAGGGCAGGGGTCGCAGGCTGGAAGATTCTGTTGTGGGTGGGTCAGCTTTTGTGGCCTGCATCATGCGGGAGGTCAGACTAGATGACCATATTGGTCCCTTCTGACCTTAAAGTCTATGAGTCTATGAGTCTATGAGACTCCTTACAGGTGGGGCTCATCCTGTAATCAAGGTTGGCTTAGGCCTAGGCTCTCTGCACCAAGGCCAGGACACCCTGTTAAATGAATCACAATGTTTACATTTCATCTTAGTTACAGGAACGAGATTTTTAATGAGAAATTGAGGTCCATACTTGCACACAATACAGTAAGTTCAGTTCATAGCATAGAATATTGAACGTCCACTTTTCTGTCAGTCCATATGAAAGGAATATGTTAGTTCTATCAAACTAAAAACTTTCTACAAGCAGAGGATCTGATCCAGAGCCTACTGAAGTCAACGGAAAGACTCCCTTTAACTTCAATGGGCTTTGGATCAGACCCAAAGAGAATTACATTCAAACTGTGAAGCCATGGTCTCCTTTCTCTCTTTCTTTCAATATGCAGAAGACCATCGATGATTAAAGTGGGGGAGGTTCAGAAGATGCCAGACATCTAAGGGTGGGGCTTTTTGTTTTTTTGTTATTTAAGTATAATTTCTTACTTTGTAATAAATATTTTTGTATTAAGGAATGGGAATTGGCCAAAGCTTCATAGCTGACTTCAAAATTCAGTTCCCATGGAATGAACTTCCGCTAATGTTACTTTGGGGAAAACCAGCCCTTTTATGCTCTGATGCAATGAGCTCACACTGGCTGCTTTCGGGTGTACTACCCTTAAACAAGAAATATGAGAAAAGAAAAAGATAGAGCTATTGCTTAGGCAGTATGTTGGGAGTGGCTGCTAGTTGACTGGCCAGTAAAACGGAAGGGTTATCTAAATATCCTCCTGAGTGATATTGCATTTCTGTAGCACTTTCCATCAGAGGCGCTCCCAGCACTTTACAAACTTAATGAATTAAGGCTCGCTACGCCCTTATTAGATAACTATTACCAGGCTTGAGCTGGCAAGACATCTCTATACAAAACTTTCCATGGGCTCAATGAGATTTCCTCAGACGGAGCTTGCAGCACTGTACCCAGAATCTAGGTTTTACAGATGGGGGAACTGAGGAACAAAGGGTCAAATCCAGGTCCCATTTTGATCAATAGCAAAATTCACATTGACTCCAGAGTCACCTAAATCCAGTACAGAGATGAAGATCAACATTTTCAAATGGCTCAGCTAATTTTGGAGTGGCTTCACTTTTTGGTGCTCAACGTGAAGCACCTACAGCCTGATTTAGGGTGACCAGATGTCCCGATTTTATAGGGACAGTACTGATTTTTGGGTCTTTTTCTTACATAGGCTCCTATTACCCCCCACCACGTCCCGATTTTTCACATTTGCTGTCTGGTCACCCTAGCCTGATTCCCAAAGGTGCTGAGCACCCACAACTCCCATTGACTTTATTTGGGGTTGAGGGTACTCAGCACTTCTGAAAATCAGGCCAAGGTATCTCAAGTTGGGCACCCAAATGGCCAGTTTTGCCTAAGCGCTTTGCCCATTGTCATGGTCAGCTGAGAAAAGAATTCAGCTCTCCTGACTCTCAGACCTGTGGTTTAACTGCAGACTGTTCTGCTGCCCATTTTTGTAGATAACTACAATGATTGGAGGCATGGGAGAGGAAGGATTTCCATACAAGATGAAATTTAAAGGAGTCTAAGTAATTTGTTCAGGGAGCAAAATAACAGCTAGTATAAAGACAGCCAGATGGGTATGACTATTTACACTGTCCCATAACAGAACAGCAAGATGAATTAATCAATGGAATTACAGGGCATTTAAAATAGAACAAAGGAAATGCCTATTATGCAACATGTAATTAACTTCTGGAACCCACTGCCACAAATATTTAACGGAACACACTTCTAAGCACAGTTCTATAAATAATAGGGTACAAACTGTCTTAATAAAAGGGATATTCTATCTGTAACAATGACCTCAACAACAGCAACAATAATTATTAGTAAAGTGTTATGATTATTGCTGGAAGAAGTTAAAATCAGTGTGGGTAGGGAAAGGACTGTGTGCCCAAGCCTTTGCCAGTTTATGTAAGCACACACAAGCACTGTACATGCCTTTTCTGACCCCTGGGACTCAACTAGAATCCTCCCTCATGGTTCTAGTTACAGAAGGTTTGCAAAGTGATCTCTTCATAGGTACTG
The DNA here is from genome assembly GCF_028017835.1 of Emys orbicularis. Taxonomy (NCBI): domain Eukaryota; kingdom Metazoa; phylum Chordata; order Testudines; family Emydidae; genus Emys; species Emys orbicularis. The sequence continues at coordinate 90,902,160 of NC_088690.1, forward strand.
GGGGAAACCAGAACAGGAATGGCCGAATTCCTCCTTTAGCTACTGCTGCTGGGCAAGCGTTTTTCTGGTGAGCACTTACATGCAGTGCTTCCTTGAATTTGGCCTATTTTCTAAAGCAATGAACAGATTGCTCTGATATTGTTTCTTTCATGGGAAGCAAACCAGAGTCATCTTTGTTGGAACTGGTGCTGCTCTGTAATAATTTATGAATGCTGTGTGTTCATCTGTTTTTGGGGATGTTTACAGTATGAATATTTTGGTTTAGTAGGGGCTGTAAGGAAAAACAACCAGAAAGAGAAGCGAAATTACTCAAGATAAGTCACTTCTCTGCAGCCACTTTTTAGCAGTTTAAAAAGGGATTTTTTTCTCCAGAGAGAGGGGAGTTGTATGGGGGAGTTAATCAGAGGAAGCAGACTGAGAGGCAGGAACCCATTGGGATATCTGAAGAAATTAGGCCTACCTAGCTTACTATCAGAGGCTGATATGCCTTTAGATACAATAGACACATGTGTAGGCTGTTTGAGAGACAAGGTGGGTGAGGTGTATCTTTTATTGGACCAACTTCTGAAGTTGGTACAATACAAGATATTACCTCACCCACCTTGTCTCTCTAATATCCTGGAACCAACACAGCTACAACAACTTCAGACAATGAAGGCTGTTTGTTATTTTAAAATCCTTTTTCCTCTTATGCTTTTCTCCTACTGCAAAATAACAATACTTATGTTTAATAAGGCTGTCTGGACACTATATTCACCATTGGTCAGAGATTCCTGAAGGGAAGAATTGTAGGCACCGAACCCAGTCAGACCTGCTGGATAAACACAGTTGGTACACTGGGTGTTGTAGCCCAGGGCCCAGTCTAAGAATGGGAGAATCATGGTATTCCACCCTAGGAAAGGTAAAGGCATGAGCGCTAACATGGGAGGAGGTAGACTCAGAGAGCCCAGGGACAGAGGTGTAGCTAGCCCTGTATTTGTGATGGTTTCATAGCCAAGGGCTCACAACTTGTATCATTTCACCAACTCCTCTCTTGCTTCTGTGCAATAATATTATCTGCAGCTGAGGTTCACCTAAAATATCTTGAGAGGAAACAAATTCTTTTCTGTACCTTGCAGAACCAGATGAGCTTAGGCCAGAGGGATGACCCTATCTGGGCCTTCCCTTCTTTGCTGTGTTGGAGCAGGCTCCGATAAATATCCAAATCCTGAAATTAAAAGCTTGTGAAGAAAGACTGTTGGATAGAAATTTACTCATGACAAGTGTGCGTGCGAGTGTAATGATTCTCATGATGTGGTTTGGGAAGGCCACAGATAACCATTTCTGAATGAATCACCGAAAGATACTAAAAGCAAAGCTCACTGAACACTCCAAACCTGGTAAGGATCTGGAAACTAGTGCTTAAGAAGAAGAGGACATGGTTAGAAAGGATCTTGTCCGCACATGGTGCTGAACCGTTCAAAGGCCCAACTGCCCCATCTCCATTGCCAGAGCTCCTCCAGCTCTGGTCTGCTTCCAAATCAGCTTGGCAATTGATTCTCTTGACTACAGAGTTGTAGTTAGAAGCAACATTTTCATGCCGAAACTCATTTTCTTGTGCTAAACTAGATGAAACAAGAAAGTTGGACCAACAGCCCATGTGATGTTGGCCTGATGGATTATCTGCGGTTGTCTGACAGCTGACAACAAACACTTTTTTAGTAATTGACAGTGTGAAGATGCCCAGAGGTTTGGACAGGAGAGAAGTTTGGTATTGCCTTTGAAGCTATTGAAAAAATCTTCTGTGCTCTATCCTGGAATTTAACTCTGGCTTTGGAAGTGTTTAACATATGGTAAAGCATAGTTTTCAGAGAAACTACAGATTTCTTCAGAAATCTAAAAGCTAGGTGCCTTTTACTGGTTCATAGGGGACCCTGAGGTTCAGTGGTTGTGGCGGTGGGGCTGGAATAAGGATTCCACCTTCTGCTCCTTGCTTTACCACTCCTCGCTGTGAATGGCGAGTCTGTTGTCCTGCAAAGCCCTACAGGGGGAAATGAAGCATAGGCACAACTTATGGCAGCCTGGACGCTGTGCCAGAGGCTGAAGCTTCCCTATAACTACTGAATAGGAACAGCATAAGGAACACCTCTAATCCCTCCCTGCACTGGAGCCTGCCCAAGCATGGGGATGAATCTGGCTCAGAGAGCTTGATTCTCCACTGCCCTGCACCTTGTGTAGCCGTTTAAACCCGTGGAAAGTGAAATGTTACCATGATGTTTTACCTCCAATTTTCACTTGCTTTCCACAGGGGTAAATGGCTTCACCAAGGTGCCAAGCAGCGAGGAACGAATCCCAAAAGACGAAGATTCCTGTCAGAGCAGGATTTGAGATTGGGGTTTTAAAGGTGCCACTTGCCAACACGTCTTACGTAATTATTATTTATTTATTTTTTACAGCTTATACAAAAGACCTTTTTCTTTTCTAAAACATGACTTCAGTGTAAAGTAGAATCAGCCACCAGATTCACTCTGCAGACGGATCAGGTACACCTCATCAGGCTCAGAACTGTTTCTTTGCTTTCATAGATCAAATTTGCCCTGAAAAAAATCTTCAGGTATAAATGACAGAAAGACACATTTGGGAAATAAATATGCTTGAAGGGGAAGAGTTTTTTATATTTTATATTTTATTTTTAATTATTATTATTATTATTCAAAGTACGTCTTATCAACAATGTTACAAACACTGATGGGAATGAAGAATAAATCAAGAAAGAGAAGCAAGGGGAGGAGGATCACACTGACAGCCATTTATCATCGCTTTTCAGTATGCTAGATGGCTATTTTCCTGGCATGTCGCATGTTCTCGGTGCCATTTGGAAAAAGCACCAAATAAGGTAAAGCTGCAAAGACAAAGAACACAAATTCTCAAGAGGAAAATACTTAGACAGAGAGCAACTCCCCTGTAATGTTTCCCAGCAGACATTACAAATGTATTACATTTTGAAAGTGCAATGCCCAGTGTGACAAAGTGTGATGCCCAAATGCTGTGATCTGTCAAGAGAAACTCCCAGATGCTTCATCACTGGAAGAGATCTATGGCTTTTCACACGAAGCAATGATCTCTCTGGCCTTTCACGTACATAAAATTCAGAAAGAAAGCCAGGCCTCGTATCAGCTTTTCACACAACCAGTCCATTCATCAAGAACTTGGCTGACCTATGAAAGCCTTTTAATCATATACACAGGTCAGGCTGCAGAAAGTGGCACAGCAGTGAATGTTTCATGCAAATAATCTCTCACCATCAGCCACCATACATCTGGCCATCTCTCATCCTGATTCATTACAGCAAAACATGGTTCTCTCTGACTGGAAAATTTAAGAAGCTCCCATGCTGGATTAACTGCTCTAAGAGAAAAGGGAGCATTGGCTGGTTTAAAGGATGACTAATGGCATACTGAACTTTTCCTCTGTAAGTACATGGGTTCAACTCCTGCCCAAGTCAGGAGAGTGAAAGATGTTACCATTCTCTGGAAGCAAATGAATCTTGCCAAGGTAACTTAGTGCAGTTCCCATTGAACAGGTGTCCACATAACAAAAACTACCAACGAGTTTGGCACAAATTGGTCCTCTTCTTGGCATGCTGAGCAGAGAAAGGGCAAGCAGTGAAACTGAATTACTCCCTTACCCGACAGTATCTCACTACCAGGTCTGGGCTAGGTTATATTGGTGGGAAAGTACAACCTGGTGCTTGCCTATATTTGTTCCATGGATAAACAGAGGAGTTAAGTCTCCAGGATTATCAATCTGTCACTTCACATCACCACTTAATTAACCAAATTTGGGGTTAAACTGGTTCAGAGGGCTCAGATCTCCATTCTGGTCCCTCTACTCAGTCAAAATTATCTTGACCTCTGCTTATGGGATGTCTTGCCAGTCGCCACTACAACAGAATCTCTCTCATCCAATCCTTCAAACTGCATTTTCCTTTCTTTCAGTAGATAGATGTTCATTCTACTTTTTTAATGCTTAGAAAGCACTTTAAGATCTTCAGATGAAAGTTGCTATACAAGTGCAACAAGTATTGTTAAACCCAACCTTGAGTTCCTTGGAATTCGATAGACCTGAATCATAACTAGGCTCTGTAGTTATGTACTGCCAGCTAAGATGAAAAGGCCTCCCAGCATGCATTTATAAACTTAGGACATAGGCAATGACCACCTGTATGCTGTTGGCTTTATAGACTGAATCAGATCTTTTTTTAATGTTGGCAAAGACAAAAGGAAGTTGCAAGAATGGCTGATCTCATGGGATTCACCTCAGAGCTTTTCAGCAACTTCAAACCTGACCCTTAGCTTGGATTTGACTTCAAATTTGAATTCTGAACCCCAAGGTAACCCTACTCCAGATCCAGATCAGATCTGGCTTGATCAGCCCATCTCTATTTAAACTGATATTGTGCAGCAACTACATTCTGAACTGGACGTTAAAAAGGGAGGGAACACATGCTGTAATAGTCTATAATTAAACTAGATGCCATTTAATTTCCACAGAAATATCTGACTGTGGGAAAGAATATTTGCCCCTGAAATGGATAACGCTGGATTAATAACATCAAGCTGTACATGCTAGCTCAACATGCCTGTGCTCTTTTTTTGGAAGTCATCAATGCTTTCGTATGGCCAATGTGAGACATAAAAAAATGGGCAGGCCTTGCTCTGACTGCAGAGACTCTATGAGTAAGAGAAAGACATCACCAAATGTGTGCTAAAACACTAGCATATTATTTTTCACAAAACAGCACTGTTATTAATTATGACAACTAGCAAACTCTGGGTGGGAACTGGTTTTCGTTGGCAGTACTCAGTGTAAAAATGAAAATAAAAAACACCCAAAAACCAAAAACAAGGTTGGGGTGGAGGGGTGATGAAAAATGAAAGAGAGTTGGTCTGACACACTTTGTAGCCTTGAAAGTGAAAACCCAAATGGTCTGAAGATGGAGGCTTTTCCTTCAAGTGAAATATCAATTACCAGGATTTTCTTTTTATCCTGCTCGAAGTAAAGTTGTAAAATTTCTCTTATTCACTGGTTTCAAGGTATGCTACTATCTTTTCAGATACAGATTGATTGGTATGTGCAGCTAAATCCAAGTACATGCTGTTTGAACTCTGGCCAAATTCACTTCCAAGAGACTGGCTTTTCAATCTTGAACAAATTATGACTCAGTGAACTTTTATGCTGTAGCAAATCTATGTTTTCTGGTGAAGGAGATTGGAAGGGTGTTTACACAGAGCTGCAACTCCAGCCAAACTTCTCCCTCCCCACCCTCTAGAACATCCTAACCCTTTTCAGGAGAGTTTTGCTCTGGGTATACATTGAACTATTACATGCACTGAGAATGCCTTTCTAGTGGTCCCCTCTAATGCACACAGAGAAACCGCTGTAGATGTTAGCTGATCCATTTAGTCTACTTGGCTCCCTGGCCTGATTGATGACTATATTGATTGCTTAATTAGTACTAAACTCAGGAAACAGAACAGGAACAAACAAGGAAGAGGATGTAATAAATGTTTCTTCCAGTCATAAGAGAAGTAATAAATGGAGATGAAGAAAGAGCTGAGATATGGAGGACACTTGGAATCTGATAGACACAGTCTCTCTTCTATACTTTGTAGACAGCTTTATCACATGGAGATAGACTTAGGCTCTAGCAGGCTTGCTGGATACAAAGATGAACACATCAAGGAAAGGCTTCAGGATGGAGTAACAACTTATGATGTAACTGACAGAAAGTGAAAGTTTGAAACTAAGGCTTGAACATCTTAGCATAGTTGAAAAGGTATCTGGATAGTCACTGCTGGAGCCTTTGAAAAGTGGTGTACAAAATTGTTGGGGGAAAGGAAAGAAAGGAACTTTCTTTCTCAAAGAGCAAACAAGGCCCAGAAAATGGCACCCCATGAAGTAAGGGAACCAGTTCATGGAAGATCAAGGGGTGGTTTGAATAAGGAAGGGAGACTGATTTTTCTTCAATGATCTTTCTGAATGCATTGGACAGGGAGTGACATGGGAGCTGAGGAGAATGCTGCTACACTGGTACTGAGAATACTGGTATAGTGAACATTTTTTCAAGCCCCAAATGCATATGCATCCCAATCTGTACTCCCACAACCTCTTACTTTGTACTCTGGTCTAACAGCTTTCATTTTATTCTATTTGATTATCTAAGCCTAATTCTATTCTTACCAGTCTCTCATTTTCTCTTTTCTTCTCTTATGTTCTTGGATCACTTCTCTTTCATTCCACTTTTTCTCTCAGTCTGCTATTCCTTGTATTCTCTAAGAATCATTTCAGTTCTATGTTTAATTTATCTTTTAATATACAAGAATAAATTAGTCCCTTGAGGCATTTCCTGGATTTAGAAACATCAACATTCTTTTCACTTATTCTTAAAGCACTTTACAAACATTAATTAATCCTCACAACAATCTTGTGAGCTAATTAAATATTCTTATTTTACAAATGGAGGTAGAGAGGTTTACTGACTTATCCAAAGCCTTGTTTGTTCCTGTTACGTTTCCTGAGGGAACTGGATTCCTGGCTCCCAGTCCTGCACTCAACCTTGTTCTCATTTGTAAGTTAACAATCCTATCTGCCAAGCCTTAGATGTAGGAAAAATACACAAAATGATCACTGCAGGACACATAAAATGAAATGGATTAATTTCTTCAAACAAATACAATTTCTGTAACTTCTGTTTCAGTATTTTGTATGTCTGATGTAAATAATTTGCAACAGATTAAGTGAGATAGCACCAGGTCTTTATGAGCTGGATGTAAATATGGGATAACTGCCAATCGCAGGTATTACCAACAGAGAATAACAGAGAATTGAGAAAGGGGATTCAACATCCAAATATAAAAACTGATTTCTTCTATTTATTTATTACCAGAAGAAGAATTACATGTAATTCATAGGTAAAAGCAAAAATTGTGAAGGGAAACATTTTTGCCACGAGAGCAGATATACAGGGACATTTCCAGCTCTGATATCTATGATTAAACCTCTGCTCCTTCCTGAATTTTCTCTGCTTTATTTTTCTTTATGCAAATAAGTGATAAGAAATCTCTCATTATTTGGCAGCAGAAATGAACAGAAAACCAGGTGGTCATCTAAAAATTAAGAAATGTGGGCTGGTGGGGGTTTGCAAGAGATTTGAAATAGCGGAAATAATAAAATCAGGGAATAGTGGCCAAAAGCAAATGAGCTATTCAATAAGAGACTGGTTCACAGCACATTGAAGTCAGATCATCAAGAGGAATGGGAGAAGGGAGTATAATGAAGTAATACACTAGAACTTCACTCAAAACTCAGCTCAATATGATTGTTTCTCAGTGTCTGAAAATGCTCAGGAATCCTTTTGTTTTTCTTTATTTTCCATTTATTAAGAAGTTTTGATCTTTTAGGTTTCAGCTGAAACCAGAAACAGAAATGTCAAAATGCCACAAGACAGCCTGTTCCTGAAATGTTTTTGACCCAGTAGGAAGCAGAAAATGCCTGAACTTGCTCAAGAGAACCCAGTCTCATGAGATTTCCTTCTCAATTGTACATACCAACCATATAAGCCTCAGAGCAGCATCCTAACTCTTGGGTACTTCTGCAAATTAACTTTTGATGGTCACCCATTGTTAGACAAGGTGGAAACACAGCCTGGGAAGTGGTCAAGAAAATGTAAGTGGAAATGGAGCAGGGTAGAAGATCTAGGAAGTCATTTGATGTGCCCATCTGACTGTCTGCTTCTGTATCCCTTTTCAGTTGCCTCTGCATCCTATGTTTATTGTGGGCTTTAGAATGTACTCTTGAACCTTCTATGTATCATATTTTTAAAAATCTCTTTCTCTGTCATCAGTGTTGAGAAAAAGCCAGAACTGGGCTCTGCTGTTCAGAAACGGAAATCCTGAGTCATACACCAATAATGTGAAGAAGTCATTTCTGGACAGATTGTCTTTCTGGCTATTCTACTGAAAATATCAGGCTCTATCGCATTATCTAAAATGACAGTGGCTATCCAGTTTTAAAAGAAGTGCGTCCTTCAGGGCTAAGGTCACTTAACATCATATCACCCAGGGTAGCACCTTATATCATTCAGTCCATCTTATTGGTCTGGTGACAAGATGCCAGATTCCATAATTCCAGCTGTCTAGGACAGAGGAGTCCAAGCATCCTTTGGAGGTGACACATAGGCTAACCGAAGGGAGTCAGTAGAAATAACAACTGTTTTAATTCACAATTTCTATTCCCATTTGTGATCATCTCAGTCAGTCAGTCAGCCCTGAGCAGGCTATCTCTGTACTTCATCATATTGGGTTACATATCATATTAACTATCACACACATTTTAATCATCGTGACACAATATAATTCAGTAGAGCAGAAAGAAGATTTTTAAAAATAACATATTCTTTGACCTTTTTCTTTAAAATACTTAAAGTGTAATAGTATCACAATTGCATATAAAATATCAAGTATTTGATATTTGTACAAATATGCTCTCTTTTTCCATAATAAGGAATAATTTCAAATGACAAATATAACTTCTGCTATATTGTTTGGGGGAACTTCTTCACCATGAAAATGTAACTCATTTTCCCCCTCTTTTCTCCTTATCACTTGGTGCAATAACCAAATAAACTATCTGATCAGTTGGCCCACAATCTGCTAAACTATTTCCAAGAAGCACTGAGACATCCACCAAATCAACAGATGTAATTATACTTTGATCTTGTATTCCAGTTCCTCTGAGAAAAGTTGAATGACATTAAGAAAGAAGGTCCCATCTCACCAATTTTAACATCCATAACGCTTAATATTGGCTATAGAACTGCTTGTCTTTGATTAGCTACATTAAGCAATGTTTTACTTAAGCTCCATCTCTTTAGAAATTTTTCTTGAGTGTCATAATTTGGCACTAATGAATTACATCTCATGGATTTTTTTAAGTTTTCTTAACCCCATTTTCATAAGTACCAAGAAAGATTTTAGCTACTATTATTATCTTAAATACATATCTTACTTTAGACTCAATCCACTCTACAATATTGACTCATAAAATGCAATAAAAGTTGTTTTTACATTAAATTGGACCTGAACTATATATTTTATTTGAGCAGATCAACATTTTCTGGGTTTTGAATTTTGATAGAAAATTTTCATTTTTTTGGCCAGCTCTATATTTTATGTTGTCTAATTATTTGGATCCAGTACAAATCCAATGTTTGAAATGCCCAAAATATGTTTAAGTAGTTTGTTGTCTGACCATCTCATCTATAACAGAGATTTGAACAATTAACTGTCTTCTCTTTTGAATTACAGAGGTATAGAAAAATAGATCATCATTTTCCACTGAAATACCTCCCCGGAAAAGAGTATGTTAGAATATTGTATTTGTCCCAATCTCACTTTCAATGCTCTCAATTTTGATTTTTCAATTTCTTTTGAAATAACTTTTTAAAAAAATTTGATTTCTACTGCTGTAACATTCTGGCTATTGAAACATTCTACCCACAGGCAGCAAAACCCTGATAAATTACATGAATGATTAGGGGAGCCATTATGAATTAATGAAATTTGCAATTATCAAGGAAGTGAAAGAATACAGTAGAAAGCTAAGATAATGCATGGCAAAATGTATGTGGTTAGTTTATTTTGGCAACTGCAGTTTAGTTTCAATTAGTTATATTAATAATTCACAATGTACTGCAGCATATTTAATAAAAACTGTATAAGGTCTCACTCTGCTAATAATATTGTGATAGATGAATGAGAGCACTTTTGGGGGGGGCAAATAAGGTGGGTATCAGTGTTTGTCTCTATCTGTATTTACAATCGGGTTATCAGATGATCCAACGGAGGCACTGAGCTCTTTCAATATCTATTGAAGTCAGTGAGAGTTGAGGGCACTCAGCACTTTGCAGGATAGAGCCCTGAACTATTTCAATCACATGTGTCTGCAAAGTTGTGCTGGAAAAGAATCTCAGAAACAGGCTACCACAATACAGTATTTCAGCGTTTCTGCTTCCAGTTCCTGCTGGAACTGGGCAGCGCTAAGTGGGGCAAACACGGAATATAATGGGGCTAAAGAGTTACCAAAACTTTTCCAAACCTTACAGTGTTGGATGGAGTTTCAGGTCAACAGTTACTTTCTTCAGAGTGGTTGTTTCATCCCAAAATAAGGGTCTAAGTTCCAGTTGTACCATGAAGGCACAGCCATGGGAATAGGCAGCATGGAGAACCTCCTGTCCATCCCGGGAGAGATCTGTGGAATTCCTTCTGGAACTCTCAGGCATGCTGGGGAAGTGTATAAACCACACCATTCCACAATTGGGCCTATTAGGGTGCAGGCTAGCCATGGACCCACCTCCTCCCTGTCCCCTTAGAGCGTCTGGCACCTCAGTGATGCTTTGAGAGATCAGTTCCTAAGCTACCCCAAGCATAGAGAGTGATTGTCCCTGGCCCTGGTGCAGGCTCCCATTTCATGCACCCATGCAAGGACTAGACATAATCTGTCACTCAATCTGTATATCCTTATTGATGCATGTTAACAAATGATTACTTTCTAACTAGAGAAGCATGGATCCAAATATTCCTTGAAATGTATTATCTCTGCTCACTCTGATTGCATTCAAAATCCAGACTTTTCAACCAGCCCCTATTTCTGTGATGGACTGAATCTAAACTGCTGATCCAAATATCCCTGAACTTTGGGAAAATTCTAATCCAGTCCCAGACTTTGCAGCTCAGGGTGTTCTCTGGTTTTCACATACTGATGGACTGAGAGCAAATAAAACCTTCCATTGTTGATTTTTAGTTAGCTTCTTCCTAACACATTTGTTTCTGATTAAAACTCCTTCAATCCCTGTCCCCTGCAACATTTATTTTCTTTAGTGTGTGAAGCAAACTCAGGAAATAAATATTAATTTTCACTTTGTTCCCTTTTCTGAGATATTTTTGACTGGAATGGAACAGCTTGTGTGAGAATATCTGATTATATAGAATGTCTTCATAAGGCCGTTTGACATAATTTGTTAGTTCCCCCATCTGCACATGGAGATATAATAGAAACTAATGCCTGGGAAAAATGAACATTCAATGTATTTTATTCATTTCTTGCATAGTAGGTAAGTGTGTGACAAAGTGCCATTAGAATGATACATTACAGCTGTTTTAGCACATTAATTTGGCATTCATAGATTGAAATAAGTAGCATAGACCATTTACTAACCTCCTCTCTGGCAAAAACAGTCACAGACTAAACAAGAGATAATATTAGAAAAGTTTGACATGATTTTACTTTTATGATTGGGATTATTCAAGGTAAGTCTTTTCATTAGTTTGTAAACTGTAAATTCTCTGAGGTTAGGACCATTCCTTTTTATTTGCATAGTAAAGACTTAGCACACTTTAGGTTGCTGCAAAAGTAAGAAAGAAAAGAAATTTAAAGTGCACTAAAAATTGAATAATTCAACAAATAACTTTTTGTGCTAAACAGAAAAATTGATAGATAGCTAGTGTTTAGCATGAAAAACCTGATTGTGTGTGAGCACTCATGTAACAATAATGCTAACTCATGATCACTTATAATGTTAACTCTCATCCTCACATACCCCAGACTCACCTATTATTTATTGTCAGCCCTTTATGTGTTATTTCTCACATAGGGTCTGATTCTATAAATTGTTATTCCTGGGTGTAATCTTTACTTACGCAGATTCCCCATACTGCTGATTTGAGGACCCCCAAAAGAAAACTTTTAACATATTAACTCATAAGTTGATGAATGTCATTTTACATATTACTTATTAGCATTATTTATTATTATTTTTACAGCACCCAAAAGTGTGTAGGTGTTTTATAGTAGACATAAGGAGACATGTTTCTTGCTCTCAAGAACTTACAACCTCAGGGCCAGATTCTGCAAACTCATAAGGCCTGATCCAAAGCCTGTTGAAATCAGTGACCATTTTTTCACTGACTTCAATTAAATTTGGATCAGGCCCTTACTAATAAAAATGGTGCTTCCTAGGAATAAATATTTGGTGCCCTGGGCCCTAGTTTTAGGTATGATTTAAATGTAAAGAGGTAAAAAGCAGTAGAGAAGGGAAGAGATAAAGAAAGACAAAGGTTACAGTGCTATGGTATATGTAAGTACATTAAAAAAATCTGAGGATGTTCTCCTTTTGGGAGGAAGTGGGTATATTTTTAAGTAAACAATATGCATTTATACTATGGGAAGGGATGGGGATGGAATGGGTTTTAAATGGGCATTTCTGGCCTTTTCTTGTTTCAGAATAACCTCATTCTTGCTTCCGGAATATCATGAGACTGTTTCTCATTTGCACTAAAGCTCTTATTACTTGTTACTAAATTACAGAATTTAAACCCACCTTTAGGCCCTTTTATGCTGCCACATTGGTGTAAAGGAGAATCAGAACCCATATGTTTCAGCAGCTGATCCCGCAGTGAATTTCTGTTCATTTTGATGGACGTTTGGAATGTACAGCACCAGGCATGTTGGGCTGTATTAGAGAGAGATATTTTTTGCACCCTGCTCAGGATTGAAGACTTAAAATAATATTTCTAACTAGTATTTATTGATTGTATTTATTTCAATGTATAAAGTCTATCATTCTTATTCAACAGGCACCCAACCCTGTGCTGTCCTTTTACACAAGTTAAAACTTACAATACTCAGATCAATAGTCTATAATAAATAATAACCTGCTCATTGTGCCATAAATACATATCCCAGTGCTCCAGACAACATATAAAGACTTGTCTTCCTTCAGGAAACTTCTACCCCAAATGCATAGAAGGAGGAATTGCTTTGCAGATTAGACTTGACAGTTTATTACTGACCCTGGAATTTAATATGGGGTCCAACACCCATTGAAATCAAGGGAAGACGTGCATTGACTTCGGCAGTGTTATGAGGTGTTGGGTCAAGGCCTATATGACTAAAGGATATCTGATATTGTCACATGTTAGAAGGTCCACCTAAAAGATACATCAAGAAAATAAATGTTATTCTAGCACAGCAGTCTGGTGGACTGTTTTTCCCTGTTTGTTTTCTGATATGAACATGATGTTAGCCTGTAGCTCTCCTAATAATCTTTATTGGCTGGTAAAATATTTAGTTATGCTTGCCCTTAGCGGAAGGAGCTGGGATTCAGTCCTCCGTTCTACAGGTTTCAGAGCTGGATACTTGGAAACAAAGCCAACTTTTAAAAACAGCATATTAAAGCTGATACAGCTGGTTAGTGGCTGAAATGTGCAGTGGAAATCATGATGAAATGAACTAGTGAAAAGCAGAGCCTGTGACTAATCGGTTGAGATTTTAATGTAATGAAAGTGAATATGAGCCAACCGTGTAGCTTGGTGCTTCTGGCCTGTCATTTGGGAAACCCAAATTTGGATTTATCGTCAAGACTACAATTGCCAGTAGCAACGGAGTGCAGGGATAAAATGCTTGATCTCTGGGGAGGGAAGGGAACTAGTATACTGTTGCTGAATAATCTGTACCAGCTTACCTCAAAAGTACTTTAGCACTAATGGTATAATCAGACTGCCATGTAGCTGCCCTTTAGAAGAGAAGGTGCCAGTTTGAACCTGACCCTGTGAGGGGCTGAGTGCCTCCAACAAGAGGTTGAGCAGCCTCAGCTTCCACTGACTCTGCTAAGACTTCAGAGCACTCAGCGCCTTACAGGAGGTGCTCAGCACATTGCAGGATAAAGCCCTGACGACCAGGAATTAGGGACAAATCAGTCAGTTAAAGTGAATAAATGAGAGCGGGTCGATTTACAGTGCAAATTACCGAGATGAAAGGGGTGGGTGAAAAATGAGCTCCTTTGCCTGAGAGGAGAAAGATTGGGCTGCCAGGCACATGCACTGTGGCTAGTGTAGCTGTGTGTAGGTTCCTCTGAGCCATCCCAAACAACAGAAAGTGGAGATAAACACAGCCAGCGGCGTTTGAGATTGTCTGAGGTGACCTTGTTGTCAGGTTCTAGGAGAAAGCTCTCCAGGCCTGGTGGCAGAGGTAACACCCTTGAACATTCTGCCTTAGGGCCAGGCTTGGGTAAGTTCTGGAAGTGATGTAAGGTTTACCCACTGGCTTTTGATAATTGTAACTATCAACATGAAGGCAATTTGACTACAGAGAGTTGTGGGTTTTGACCAGGTAACAGTGTGGTATATGTTGTGTGGTACCTTTTGTTTTCCATGTACTGCACCTTTGACTTTTCCAAGCACTCTTTCTAACCTTGTGTGCAGAACTGCCATTTTCATGTGAGATTTCAGTACAGACCATAAGAGGAGACACACACACACGGCTCTCTCACAAAGACTTTACTTTTGTTCTTTCTTTTCTGGTGTTCCCTCAATATAAAACAAAGGCCATTTTCACTGAAAATATCAGAGGTGGGTGTTGGGGCTGCATGGAGAAACTGATGCTTAGTGGGGGGTTTTAAAGAGACAAGTTGAAAAATTCTTAAATATAATACTAACTATTCATGAACGCCTTCATTTTCATTCACCATACATATTTCTCAGTTCATTATTCAGGTCTGATCAGTGCCTTATAGCTTTATGTCTGTCTTTGTAATTTAGCAAAGCTGGTCAGCTAAAGAAAAGAGGGTACTAGTTATGTAAAAAAAAAAAACCTTCACAGAAGATTTAAAAAATAATCAGCACATAAATCAGGCGGTAAATCTAAAGCATTGATATGATGTTGACTAGTGTCTCTCTGGAGGCCAACATATTTATAACTGACCAGAACATGCAACAGGTAACAGCGTGTGACATTCACACTGAATTATATATCTATCTTAGGTCTCTATATGGCAATCTTTAATGTATTGTAATGTACCTCACAATCTTTAATGTATTCATCTTCACAACACCCTGTGAGGTAGGCAGTTCAATTATCCCCATTTAACAGATGGGGAACTGAGGCACAGAGAGACTAAGGCCTAAATACCTTTGAGACTCAGGGCCTAAGTGACTTGCCAAGGAGCACACACAGAAAGTTTGTGGCAGAGCAGAGAAACAAACACAGCTCTCTAGACTCCCAGGCTAACAGCTTAACCACTAGACCAGTGGTTCCCAAACTTGTTCCGCCGCTTGTGCAGGGAAAGCCCCTGGTGGGCCAGGCGGTTTGTTTACCTGCCGCGTCCGCAGGTTCGGCCAATCGCGGCTCCCAGTGGCCGTGGTTCGCTGCTCCAGGCCAATGGGAGCTGCTGGAAGTGGCGGCCAGTATGTCCCTCGGTCCGTGCCGCTTCCAGCAGCTCCCATTGGCCTGGAGCAGCGAACCGCGGCCACTGGGAGCCGCGATCGGCCGAACCTGCGGATGTGGCAGGTAAACAAACCATCCCGTCCCCAGGGGCTTTCCCTGCACAAGCGGCGGAACAAGTTTGGGAACCACTGCACTAGACCATACTTTCCTGTGGACTGATGAGAGCAGGGGAGCAGCAGGGGCACAACTGTACTGGGGCCCTCCCAAAAATCTGTAACATCTGTGTAAATAAATTGAAATAGGAGGAGATAGGGCCCCCACAGACATGATGTAGTGGGGCCCCACATTTTCCTTGATGGGCTGTGCTGCTATTATGCAGCATGTTTATAAACCCTACATTGAATATGACAAATTTCTGTTCCCAGGAATATTTATGATTTGTTTAAAGTAATCCCATCAAAATGACACCAGCAAACCCTGCTTTTCCCACCCCCTCAGAACAGAGGAACATGAACTGAGAGAGAACTTTGAAAGTTCTCCTTTGATTGTTCCACCCATGTGCGTGAAAGGTGCAGACTGCAAACAATCTCACTCACTCACTCACTCATGCCCGTCACCCCAATCGGGGTATGGGCCGCCAACCACAGATCTCCAGAGTCCTTTATCCTGGGCCATTTGCTCTAGCTCGTTCCAGGTATAGCCCATTTTTATGCTATCAGCCTGAAGGTCGCGTCGCCAGGTGTTTCTTGGACGGCCTCTTTTCCGCTTGCCTTGGGGGTTCCACCGCAATGCCTGTCTAGTGATGTTGGTTGGCTGCTTGCGTAGTGTGTGTCCTATCCAACCCCACCTTCTCCTTCTAATTTCTTCCTCTGCTGGAAGTTGACGGGTCCTCTCCAAGAGGTAGATGTTGCTGATGGTGTCTGGCCAGCGGATCTGGAGAATCCTTCTAAGGCAACTATTTATGAAGGTCTGGATCTTCCTGGTGGTTGTTTTAATTATCCTCCAGGTTTCAGCTCCATACAATAAGACTGATTTCACGTTGGAGTTGAACAGTCTAATCTTTGTTGCCAAAGACAGCTCTCTAGAGCTCCAGATGTTCTTGAGCTGTAAGAAAGCTGCTCTTGCCTTACCGATCCTTGCTTTGATGTCTGCATCCGTGCCACCCTGTTGGTCGATGATGCTGCTTAAGTAGGTGAAGGACTGCACTTCTTCCAGAGGGCTTCCATTCAGTGTGACTGGGTCATTACTGATGGAGTTAATCTTGAGGATCTTGGTCTTGTCCTTGTGGATGTTGAGGCCAACCTGTGATGACATGGCTGCCACTACGTTGGTCTTCTCTTGCATCTGCTGTTTGCTATGCGAAAGGAGTGCAAGATCATCGGCAAAGTCCAGGTCATCAAGCTGGGTCCACAACGTCCACGTTGTGGACCCAAACAATCTCATCTTATCCATTACAGTGGCATTTAGCAGGCTTCAGCTCAAAATTCTCCATGAGGTGGGGAGAGAGATGGGGAATTGTAAGGATTTCAAACATTACCTGAACTAAAAATCTCCTGTCATAAAAAAAATACAGATTAGAAAGGGAAAAAATTATGACTGACTCACTTCTTAGTCATTACTTAGCCACTTCTGTAGCAGGGTATTATTTATAAAGTGCTCTTGGAGCACCTTTTCCTCATTCTCCTTAACTGGCACAGGCTTCTGTTGCTTAAAAGGGGGAAGTTAATTATTTTTTCCAATATCTCCAACACTTCAGCTTTGAACATCACAAACATCTCCTTCACTTTGACATACATTTGTTCTATATCTCCTCTGTGTCTATGAAATCTTTTTATACACTCAGAGCAGCCCAGCAATGATGCAGTCTCCCTTCTTCAGCCAAGTACAATGTGAAAATAAGCCTTCATTGCTGGGTTATCACAGTTTACAATAACAAACCATCCCTTTTGATTAAGAAATCATGTCTGTATTCTGTCTGGAATGTTTATATGTGCAGTGATGGACTTTAGTTGCCTAGTGCCTCGAGCTGAAAGAAGGAAACATGTCTTCTCAGTAAGCTGAAGGGAAAATGCTTGTTTTACTTAGGTTTTATTCAATAAATATTTAAAATATAACTTACTATTTGCCAACATTTAATTTATAACGCGGTTACTACTCAAACTCCCTCTTATCTTTTAACTTCTTCCTGCCTCTCCTGCCTGCTATCTTGAATGCTTAAACTACTGAAGCTTAAATGAGCCTTGGCTGACTGACTGGGTAGCTGACCAGAGATCTTGGCTTCCTTTATTTAGCTGTCCTGTAAACTATGTGTGTCAAGACAGTGTGTGACATTACTCTCTTCTGCGCATAAGAATCAGCTGCCGTAGGCTGGAGGCCAAAAATATTAAGGGATATGTGATGGGTTTGGTCACAGAGACTCCCTTGGGACTGTCACCTGATATGCTGAAACTATCTCTTAGTCCGTTTTCTTTGATGGCTTGGGACTCCAGATCCCTGTCTTGTTGAGCCAGACATGCTAGCCTGCTGTAACACAGACCCAGGGTCTGAACCATGCCCCCAAAGCTTCAGACTTAACTGAAAATAGCTCAACAAGTACTCCTGTCTCCAGCACCCAGACACCCAGCTCCCAGTGGGTTCCAAACCCCAAATAAATCTGTTTTACTCTGTATAAAGCTTATACAGGGTAAACTCATAAATTGTCCGCTCTCTATAACACTGATAGAGAGATATGCACAGCTGTTTGCTCCCCCAGGTATTAATAACTTATTCTGGGTTAATTAATAAACAAAAGTGATTTTATTAAGGATAAAAAGTAGGATTTAAATGGTTTCAAGTAATAACAGACAGAACAAAGTAAGTTACCAAGCAAAATAAAACAAAACACACAAGTCTAAGCCTAATACATTAAGAAACTGAATACAGGTAAAACTCACCCTCAGAGATGTTCCAATAAGCTTCTTTCACAGACTAGACTCCTTCCTAGTCTGGGCCCAATCCTTTCCCCTGGTACAATCCTTGTTAGTTCCAGCTCAGGTGGTAACTAGGGGATTTCTCATGACTGGCAGCCCCCTTTGTTCTGTTCCACCCCCTTTTATAGCTTTGGCCCAAGGTGGGAATCTTTTGTCTCTCTGGGTCCCCACCCATCCTTCTAAATGGAAAAGCACCAGGTTTAAGATGGATTCCAGTATCATGTGACATGGTCACATATCACTGTAAGACCTCATTCATGTACACAGGAAGGCTTGCAGGTAAAGAGACCCATTCACAACCAACTGTCCTAGTCAATGGGAGCCATCAAGATTCCAAGCCACCATTAATGGCCCACACTTTGCATAATTACAATAGGACTTCAGAGAAATACTTCAAATTTCTAGCTCCAGATACAAGAATGATACATTCATACAAATAGGTTGAACACATTCAGTAGATTATAAGCTTTGTAATTATACCTTACAAGAGACCTTTTGCATGAAGTATATTCCAGTTACATTATATTCACACTCATTAGCATATTTCCATAAAACATATGGAGTGCAATGTCACAGGATAACAAGAGCAGGTAAAGCAAACTAAAATGAAGGAGAAACCAACTTGGAAATAAAGGGCTGCATTAAGGCTGCTCTCCTGTCCTATAGAACAATGGTTGTCAACCAGGGATACACGCACCCCGGGGGTACGTAAAACCAACTCATCTAGATATTTGCCTAGTTTTACAACAGGCTACAAAAAAAGCACTAGCGAAGTCAGTACAAACTAAAATTTCATACAGACAATGACTTGTTTATACTGCTCTATATACTATACACTGAAATGTAAGTACAATATTTATATTCCAATTGATTTATTTTATAATTATATGGTAAAAATGAGAAAGTAAGCAGTTTTTCAGGAATAGTGTGCTGTGACACTTTTATATTTTTATGTCTGATTTTGTAAGCAAATCGCTTGTAAGTGAGGTGAAACTTGGGGTACGCAAGACAAATCAGACTCCTGAAAGAGGTACAGTCGTCCAGAAAGGTTGAGAGCCATTGCTATAAAAAACTATTTAAAAGGTTTTCTTTCATCTCCAAGACTTAAGCTGTCATTGATCTTGGAACAAACTGTGAGCAATGCAAGCTAGCTGGGCGAGTATTCACTGGGATTTAAAGGCTTACTATAATCGGTGTCTGATAACTACTGGGTGGTAGAGATGCACAGGGTAGGAAACACAAATTCTGCTGGTATGTGTGTGGTGTGCATGTGTATGATGGGTGTGTTCAGTTATATTCTTTTTGTTGTTGGCCTGAAAACTTTCCCCCTTCCTTTTACTGTGATGTGGGGTATCCCTGACTCATGAAGCTGACACCCTTAGACTGGGAAAAGCAGGGTGACTGTGTAAGTCACTCCCAGGACACAAATCTCAGCATTTTCAGAACAAAATGCATCTGATATAGCTTTCCTATGATAAATACATAAATAAAGACATATGGGATGGTGGGGGGCAGGGAAGGAAGGGTGAGAAACTTCAGATAAAAAAGCTGTAAAAATAGTTTCTAAACGTGTTCTCGGATGTCATTGTGATGGGCACAATATATAAAGTATATAGATAAGTGAGATGAAAGAATAATGGAGTGCTTGTGGAAGCTGCCAACATAACATCACTAGAGACTGAAATCCACAATTTCTAAACCAGAGAATACAGCAAAGGCAGGAAGTGCAGTGTACATTTTCCCACATTGCCCCGCTAATGCACCTTAATCCTGCTTTGGGGTGACTTCTAGGGGGAAAAGAGTAGATTAATCTTTGCTGAGATTGCAAGAGGGCTAATATAGTGTGTGCGTGTGTGTGTGGGGGGGGTGTTATATAAATTGGGATAACTGTTCACCTGCAACTGAACTGAGCTCACCGTGTCATATAATCATAGAATCATAGGACTGGAAGGGACCTCGAGAGGTCATCTAGTCCAGTCCCCTGCATTCATGGCAGGACTAAGTATTATCTAGACCATCTCTGACAGGTGTTTGTTTAACCTGCTCTTAACATCTCCAATGATGGAGATTCCACAACCTCCCTAGGCAATTTATTCCAGTGCTTAACCACCCTGACAGGAAGTTTTTCCTAATGTCCAACCTAAACCTCCCTTGCTGCAATTTAAGCCCATTGCTTCTTGTCCTATCCTCAGAGGTTAAGAAGAACAAATTTTCTCACTCCTCCTTGTAACAACCTTTTATATACTTGAAAACTGTTATCATGTCCCCTCTCAGTCTTCTCTTTTCCAGACTAAACAAACCCAATTTTTTCAATCTTCCCTGATAAGTCATCTTTTCTAGACCTTTAATCATTTTTGTTGCTCTTCTCTGGACTTCCTCCAATTTGTCCACATTGTTCCTGAAATGTGGTGCCCAGAACTGGACACAATACTCCAGTTGAGGACTAATCACATAGGATATTTCTCCTCCAGTGGTTTAAAAACCTTGTAAAAAACCACAGTGTGCGGGACAAAAAGTCCCAAAGAGCAGTTTACTGGTAAGTTCAGGACCGGTGAGCATTTTCTTTGGATCTTGCAACCCCATTGCCACATTACTGCAGTAATCCCATGATGGGCAAAGATATTGAGTTATTTGTATAACTGGTTCAATTTTGATAGAACAAGGTGTGTTTTGCCTAAGTTCCAACTGTTTCTCTAGACCCTTCTCCTGGTCAGCATAAGATCCTTTTGATCCTTCTGTGTGGTTAGGGATCTCTAGTTCAGGATGGTACATGGCTCATCAGAACAGGCTAGCTGCTCACCACAGCATTAACTGCTCTGTGGGAATGTTAGAGTCCAAGATAATGCAGTCGCTGGGTCAGGCTTGTTACAGAGTCACTACCATTCAGTAGTCTGGGAACAGGAAGATTTTGCAAAAAATTTGCCTTGGATTGGATTTGCCCAGAGGCGTGACTGACATTGATTTCCTGGGCCCCAATGGAGCTGTTTGCCTCCGACAGCCTTTGACTTGGGCTAAGACCACTGTAGAATGGCCATTCTGTGCTTTTCACAAAGGTTGCAACAGCTAGCACGAGACTGTGTTTTATTATCATAGCAAAGGTAGGCAAAACCTCCATTCATTACAGAGTGGCAAGGCCTGTGACATCCTATAAGAACTGTATTGCTAGGATCACTGTCATACTATGTGATTTATACTCAATTCATGATCAAATGCTCCCGTGTGTTTTCAATCCAGGCTTGAAACGGAAGAGTATAACCACATTTGTAATATTTCAACAGACTTTTCCTTTTTTTCTTTTTCCTTGTAATGATAAATCACAACATGTAAAACACCATGACATGTTGGGAATGCAATACACACTATAGCAAGGATTCTAAGGCAGTGGTCCCCAACCTTTTTTGTCTGGCAGGCGCCAGACGACGAGCCACCGCGGACCGTGGCTGGCGGACGAGCATCCGCCGAAATGCCGCCGAGAAGCGGCAACATCAATAGGTGTTGCCGCCGACAAGCAGTGTCATCCAGAGGTGTCGCCGCCAAAATGCTGCCGAAAATCGGCGGTGACACCTCTGGATGCTGCTGCTTGTCGGCGGCATTTTGACGGATGCTCGTCCACTTGCCAGTACGCGGGCGCACATAGATGCCCCGGCGGGCGCCATGGCGCCCGCGGGCACCGCGTTGGGGACCACTGTAGGGATCATAGTCTCAGTAGTTATAAAACATTGTTTCAAAATAATTTTACTGAGCAGTAGCACTGTGCAGAGGATGAAAGTTCCATTTCACGAAGGACTTTGAGATTTTGACATTTGATATTGTTTCAAACTGGAATGAAACCTGAAAATTTCCAAATTCTCCACAAAGCAAAATCCTCCCAAAAATTTTGTTCCAGGTCATTTGAAACAGTACATTACAACCAAAAAACCAAAATGTTTTTGTTTGAATTTTGACTTTTTAATGTTGCATTATATTATAATATCTGATGTTAAAATAAAATAAAAATTGAAAACAAAAAGCTGTTTCAAAACAAAAAATTGAAACGTTTCATTCCGAAAATGTCAAACTGGGACAATTCAACATTGTCAGAACTGTTTTTTCTAAACAAAATTCAAGCGAAATTAACCTGATTTCAGGAAGTATTTCAATTTTGAGCAAATCACATATTCCCACAGAATATGGTTCCAGTCAAGTTTCTCCAGCCAGCTCTACTCCGCCGGCATTTACTGCATATAGACTTACATTTCCATTGTAACTGGGCTGTTCTCAGAATACCTCACAAACTGCAGTTCATGTTCACACTAAATGGATTTTTTGGCAAAAGGTCAATATGGTCATCCTCATGGAAATACACAGACTTTTGTTCATATAGTGGGCCAAATTCTTGCTAGCAATGTACATATGAAACAGCCTGGACTAAGCAATAAACTCTACCCAGCCAGCTGCACTAATTATTCCTGTTCTTAGCACTAATAGAATGCATGGGGAAGCTGGGCAAAATACAGGATCTATTAACTCTCTTTAATAAGCTAAGACTGCAGCAGGAGAGGAGCAAAGATGGAAGGTAGCGGTGAAAGCCCTATTTCCACAGGGAATAGAGAGGCATAAGAAAAGAGAATAGCGTGTATATGTGCCTGGGCTGTTTGAGCACATGTATTGTATTTTCTCTGCACAAACCAGAATTTGACCCTATACATATAGGAAAACTTGTAATTTATTGGGGGGTAATTTTCAAAGCACTGGGACTTGTGCTCCTATACAATTTAGCTGTGGTTGGAAATCTCCCCCATGATTAATATATTACAATGCTGATCAATTTTCAGATATAAAATACATGGAATTAAACTCACTGGGTCTGCTTTTGATCTTATTTACAGCAGAGTAAATGAAGAGGAACGCTGAAATCAATGACGTAAAAGAGATTGAAAATGAGCAAAAGCAAGATCAGAATCAGGCCCAGTATAGCTAAATATATTATAATATATTGAAAGTGATGCAATAGATCGTTGCATTGCAAAATATGTAATGAAAAATTTAACAACATTCTGGATATTTTATATAAAATATATATAGTTAATTAATTACATGGAACATCATTCACCATTTTTAGCAAGCTATTAAATACCAAACTAGTCTATGTTAGCAATGTGCAACCATTTCTGTAAAAAACAAAATTAGCTGCGGAGACAATCTAAAGAGACTGGGCCAATCACTGGGAGTTTGGACTGAGCAAGAACTGCAGGATTGAACCCAAAGAAAGTAAGGGCCAGACTGTGGCTGACCCGTACAGGAGCTGTCCCTGACTTGCACACCTGGTGTAAACTGCAGTCTCACTCCCAGGCTTTCTGCATGCAGATTAGGTGGGAGTGCACAACACTTCCAGCTTCCCCAAAGGGAAGAGCGTGAGGCCATGACACCATATCCCTTCTACACAAGCTGTCAGACGGAAGCCAGCATGGGAGGAAAGTACACACTGTGCCCTTTCAAGGGGTGTAGCATTTACTGTCCGGGTATTGCTTCCCTAGGACTCTTGCGAGCATTCTGGATGCCTTAACACTGAGGCAAGCAGGAGGCCTCAGTGACCTGCTGCTGGTGCAGAGTCCCTTCTTGTACCCACCTACGTAGCAGCCTATGGATAAGTGGAAAATCCCAGCAGAAAGTGTTCACCGAGAGGGCAGTGAGCATGTAGATTTAGCTGCTAAGTAATGCCATTGAAATGAACACATATAAATGAAGTCAGGGACTACAGCAGACAGCAAGCCATTTTAATGAGGAGAATGGGGACTGGAAGGTACAATGACAAAGTAGGAGGGAAGGGTGAGATAAACCTAAAGGGATCAGTCTTGTCAGAGAAAGTGCCGCTATTATTGTCTTACCAGTTCAATTCCCCTGAATAAATATTATTGAAAGTAAATAACCTGACAAAGACAGGGTATTATGTCAGGATGGCTGTATTGCTGCACTAAATTCATGCCCACATTAGGAGTCAGAATATTCAGTTTAATTTGGGTGTCATCCGGGGGATTCCTCTTGCAGCATTTGCCTCTCCCACTGCAAGATCTCCTGCCTTCGCTAAGCATTGCTGTTTTCTAAGAAAGCCTGTTCTGATGTTAGTGATAGGGAAACTCTAATGGTTCCAGTTAGAGAAGCATCTAAAAATTCAGATGCATGGACGACTTCAAAGCAAATTGTCACTTGGGCCCTGCATTCCATGTTATCCCTGCAATTCATGAGCAGGTCTTGTCTCTCTCTCTCTAACAGCCAAACTGAAAGGTGACAAAACAACTCAATGCAAGATTCCCTTTCTGTCTCCAACAACGGGGCAGCTGATAACCTGATTTCCTCCCCTCCTTGGTTTCCAGTGGGGCTTCAACACTGGTCTTCTTGTGGGATTCCTAATACTGTCTGTTTTGGACTGGATCAAAAACATTATGAAAACAACTCTTTTGCATGTTTCTGCATGTTCCTCTTTCAGTCCCAGCTGAAACAGGAAATGCAGCAACAAGGGAACATTAAAAAAAAACAACCCTAAACTTTAGCCAAGTCTTACAAAAGGTTAGAGTTTTAGGCAGAGGTTTGTGCTCAGCCATTCACTGCTTCTGGCAGACGGGGTCCAGGGCCAAATAAGGCAGCTAGCTGCCAATTCTACAGCAGCAGGGAGCCCCTAGGACAAGTGGAACAGCGAGGCCAGCGTTTACTGCTTATGTTCCTGGGACATGAGGTGTGGGGTGTGAGCTGTTATCTGTGTGGCTGACCTAGAGCGCCTTGGGGATAATAATTCAAGCCAACTTGGAATCAAGATTTCTCTCTCTGTATCAGCGCTCAGGATAGGGCACAATGCAGGTCCCCTCTCCCCTCCCCCTGTTTAACAGGAAAACTCCATCATCTTCCCCCCTAACACTCAACAAAGCAGTTCCAGGCTCATTAACTATTCCCTGACCTCCCCCTATAGGACTAAGCCCCCCTCCTTTTCTGGTCTGGCAGAGAAGATTGTAGTAGGTGTGGGGACAGGGGAAGGTTGCACACTGAGTCTTGAGCCTGGCAGCTGAGGGGAGTGGGGCAATGAAAACAGCTTCAGAAAGAGACCCAGATTTGGTTGTACCTCCCCAGATGCATGTACGTTTTATTTACTGGAATTGAACAACCTTAACTTTTTGCCACCATTAGCTGTCCAGTCTCTCGCCGGCCCTGGCAAACCCTCTCCTTCTATGCTGTCAAACGTCTGTGCCTCTATTATTTATCTGGCCACATCTAAGTCCCGGCAAAGTTAGGAGGTCACTTTAACCCATCTCAGAGTGGGTTTGCTCTGTATCTGGGAAGCTGAATGGCAGTGGGTTTATGTTTTATTTACGCCATTAACCTGTTACTCTAATTGAGGCTGTTCTATGATTAAACACAGAGGCAATGGGTTTGTTCTCTTTATTATCCTATTACTCTATAAAAGGATGTTGCAGGCATTTCTGTGTAATATTAAAATGACACAGTCAAGGTTTTAAAACAATTCCCCCCAGTTGTTTATATGAACTTCTTGAAAGATAAAAGCCAAAATTGTCTTCCTTACTAAGGGCTTTATGGCTGTTTCTGGTGTGGAGGGAAGCAAAACTACATCAATCACATGAAAACAGGCCTCAGGATATGGCAGAGGAAAGGGCAGTAAATAGCATGTTCCTCTCACCTCCTGCGTTACAGGAACTCCTTCCATTATTGATTCTCAATGGGATTTGGGTGTAGTTCCAAAGCATCAAGAGGTGCTGAGCTGAGAAGCAGCCTGTTTTTGTGGAATGATGCTTTCCTATCAAATCTACACAAATTCCACTTACTTTCCTCTTGGACATTAATGCAGCTCTGACTGAATGCACTCCTGTATTCACACCCTACACACCGCTGTAATAATCTTTGTATAAAATATGCCTTGTGAGGTATCATTTGAAACTAATAACTCACTGGTCAATTATATCACAGTGAAAGTATGTAGCAACACTATATGTAAAGTTATGAACA
Organism: Emys orbicularis; assembly: GCF_028017835.1. Taxonomy (NCBI): domain Eukaryota; kingdom Metazoa; phylum Chordata; order Testudines; family Emydidae; genus Emys; species Emys orbicularis. The sequence continues at coordinate 90,928,382 of NC_088690.1, forward strand.
TAAGCTGAAGTTATGACTGATACGTGTTTGCCAGACAAGTCTGGGGAGTGGGTAAATCAGTTTCTCAAAAACAAAGGACAAACTGACACCTCTAGCTAGGTATCAAAGTTGACTGGCAATCACCAGTCAAGTAGCCATTCCTTGGCAGCAAAGGGGGACAGGAACAGATCAATTTCCACTTTAACAAACAACATGAAACATCTTTCAGCACGAGACCCCATGTCTCCATCCTCACAGCTGGTAGAACTTCATCTAGTGGGAATCTGTGACTGAACTATAAAAGTGAGGTGCAAAAATGCTCTGGGTATTCTCTCATCCTTCTCGCTCTTTCACCTGAGAAGACAAAGGAACCAGCCTTTGGGCTTTGGGAGGGGTTTCACCTGAGAATTTGGTCAGCCTTGTTGCTGGGAACACGTGGTAAGAATTTTACCTTTAACCAAGTCTAGCTTATTAAATTTTAGTTACGAGAAAGCATTTTGATCTTTATTTCTCTTGGAATCATTTCTGACTTCAATTCCTTATACCTGTACTCACTTAAAACCTCTTTGTAGTTAAAGCAACTTGTTTTATTCTTTAACCAAAACTAATCCAGTGCTGTCTTTAAACTGAACTGTGTGAGCAACTCTAATTAAAGTAGCAAACAGTTGTACATTGACCCCTTAAGGGGCAATGGACCTCTAATATCTGGACTGTCCAGGAGAGGGCTGGACAGTGTCACACACATGGTGCTTTTGGGAAAATCCAGGACTGGGAGTATGTTGGGGTCACCCTGCAAATAGCAACTAAGGCTGGTGGAAGCCAGAGTGTGACTGATGTGTGGCTGCCAGGCTGAAGCTATACATAGACACTCAGGGTGTGGCTTGCATGCTGGAAGGCTGTTTGTGAGCAGCCAAGAAGGGAGCTACCACAGCACAGCATGGTGAGGCACCTAAAGTTGCCAGGCAGGTGGTAACACAACCCCTCACTGATCTGGATTGCACCTCGCAATGTGATAGCTGCTTCTTGAATTTGGATTCTTCACCCTTGCCTAGAGGGCATCAGATTAATGTGCAGATGCAAATGAGGATCAATGAGGGTACAGATCTAGCTATGCTGTCAGGTAAGTGGGGAAGCCTCCTACCTTGCATAGAAGGGTACGCACACTAAGCAGATGTCCTGAGAGCCTGGCAGTTGGGATCAGGACTCCCCATTAATATAATGCACTCCAGGCAGTTGGACGGTCATGTCCCCTCCATGCTGGCACTAATCCCTTCCTACTGAAGAGAATCTGCTTCTCTATTCATTGCAATGAGATTTGCTATTTTACCTGAAAGTAGATGACATAAGTCAGACATTTTCATCCCACCCCATACACAAACACCCGTTTGAGGTGTAGGATTGTCCTTCCCTATTTGACCGGCTTTTGATTTTTTTTTTTTTTTTTTTTGTGAGAAGAGATTAAAACATTTTAAAATACCACTCACATATAGAGAATTGCACTGACTTTGCAGACCCTTTGCTAAAAATCAGGTTATTTAAAATACACTCTTGTTTAATTAAACCTGTGGATATCAGAGTCCATAAATACACAAAAGGTTGTGAACCATATTTTGGCAGTAATCCTTTTATGACTCCTACCTAATTCTATTGTCTGCCTTCTCCATTTTACTGGGATGACTGGCAATTTACTATAGGCAAATGTGAGGATGAAATATTCATTGCTGGTTCAATATTGTCTAATTTGTATGGCTGTGTTGACATATGAGAATACTTTGCAGCAGTCTGAATTGTCAGTAATTGTGAATTAACATGCAGAACCAGCTCTTTAATTCAAAGCTGAGAACCAGTAGATGAAAAATATCATACAAACTGGCAGAATCACCATAAATTGCTCTAAGATTGTGGTTATCATTTGAAAACAAACATTATAGGGCAAATTTATCTGCACGCACAAAAACTCTAGTCTGCATATGTAAATCCTGATTTGCAGGTGTATATGGGTTTTTCATAACAACACACCTCTTCCTCTTACAAGATTGGTCGCTCCTGCTCTGTACGCTCTTTTCTGTTGTCCTGTATCGTAAGTGGTTTTAATTCCACCCAAGTTTGAAATCATTACCTTCAATAAGAACTCTGCCATCATGATCTTTTATTATGCTTGGTAGTGGGGGAAACTTTTTGATAACAAGTCTTACCCCTGTGAACAAACCTTTTGAATTATTACTCAAGTTCGTTGCATTTTGTCCTGATGTATTCACTCTTATCTCATTTGGTCTGCCTTTGAATATGTCAGTTCAATTACTTGTATTTCCTGCCACATTCTTCAGTCTCTAAGCCACTCTCTTTCACTCCATGTTATTTTTTCACCAGCACAAACATGTTCTCCGTTATCCAGGTGTGGGCCAATGGTGACTTTTAGGAACACGTCCTTTGGGGGCTTTGAGCATGACCATTTTCATTTTATTCCAAAGTTTGTTCAGGTTCTTCTCCTCTTTCACCTGTGACAATGTGTCAAACTCATTCTTCACAGAAGTCATGTAGTCATGCACCAGGTAGATAAAGTATCAGCAGAATACCTAATGATGTTTGGTGACCACGGTATTGATCTCACTTGGAAGATTTGCAATGATGTATGGATGACTAGCAATTGGCCAGACAACTGGATGAGAGGAATCTTTCCACCCTTACCAAAGAAAGGGTATATAACAGAGTGCAGTAATTATTGTACCATCTCCCTGATATTGCACATGAATAAAGTGCTGCTCTACATAATTCAGGATCTCAGGAAGTGGATGATAAAAGCAGAACTACCAGCCTGGACGTATGTCCTCTGGAATGATGTTGAAGCATGAAGGGACATATGAATCTTTAGTGCATCTGGCATATAAATATCTTGCGACGCCGGCTACAACAGTGCCATGCAAACCTGTTCTCACTTTCGGGTGACAAGACGCGGGCAGCATTATCTCCTGCAAATTGTAACCAAACTTATTGTGAATAATTTGGACAATTGTATTGTCAATGTTAGGCCTCAAACTTCCGGAAGCTTCACAAAGTGAGCCTTGTAAAATTAGCTTTAAAAAGCAAGCTTTGCAAAAGGAAACAGACTTGTGGTCAAAAAGTGCTGCAACCAGATAACACATAATGCTGACTCCTATAAAGTGAGATAAGTTGTACCCGCCGGGCACAGCTAGTCTGACCCACATTAACCATATTTAAAACAATTGGCTACAAGGAGATAAGTAAACATAAATTATACAGTAAAAGCGACAGCACAAACCACAATGAGAATTTGGCTCACCCTGATTGGTCGGTCTGTTTTGGAACACGGCCGACAGATAAGATAAAAAGAACGAAGGCACGGGACTGTGTGTGTGTTTTGGTCATAAGAGAAACTTGACCCACACCCCCTGAACTGAAGGGACGTGCACTTCGCGACTGTCTGTACCTGGCCAGTGCGGAAAACGGCCGACTGAAGGGCAACGTATTTTTCGGATAAATGCAGGGTAAGGTTATGGAGTAAAGAAGTCTGGGTTGCTCGAGCTGATTTGATCTCAAGTTGTGTTGACACTACAGTATTAAGAATAGTAGTGTCGGGATAATTTGACCTCAGATTATATCAATACTGCAGTATTAAAAATAGTAGTAAGTACCTGATGCATAATATTACATGTACTTGTGCTTGCCTTCAGTATAATTTGCCATTTATATTAATCCTTATTTAGTGCTGGTCTTTAATTCTGCTTTTCTTATTTTGTCTGTGTTGCCTTTATAGTCGAAAGTCATTAAAAGTCTTTTTTGAGGAATAATAAGTAGTTTTAGTTTCTCTTATATGGACACTGCTCAACCTCATTACATCTGTGTTGGGTGGTGGGAAGTAGCGATCACCAGGGCACCATTGGGGCCCTGATGCGTGTCTCCTTCTTCCTTTATCTCCGCACTTATTTGTCTGAATGATTGGCTGAGTAGGACTGAGTGGACTTGTAGGCACTAAAGTTTTACATTGTTTTATTTTTGAATGCAGTTTTTTTTGTACATAATTCTACATTTGTATGTTCAACTTTCATGATAAAGGGATTGCACTACAGTACTTGTAATGGGGGAATTGAAAAATACTATTTCTTTTTTTTTTTTTTTACAGGGCAAATATTTGTAATAAAAATAAATATAAAGTGAGCACTGTACACTTTGTATTCTGTGTTGTAATTGAAATCAATATATTTGAAAATGTAGAAAACATCCAAAAATATTTAAATAAATGGTATTCTATTATTGTTTAACAGCGTGATTAATCATGTGATTAATTGCGATTAATTTTTTTAATCTCTTGACAGCCGTACTTGGTACCACACAATTTTTTTATTAAAAAACTAGAAAGTTATAAAATTAACATGGCACACATTAAATAAATTAAAACTGGCTAACTGATAGGTCTTGAAATGTGATTCCCAACCACGAATCTTCATCGAGAAGGTGTGCTTCCAGTGGGGTTCCCAAGGATGGGTTCTTGGCCCTATGCTATTTAACATTTTTATCCATGACCTGGAAGAAAGCATAAATTATCACTGATAAAGTTGGCAGACAACACTAAAATTGGAGAAGTGGTAAATATTAAATAGGACAGGTCACTGATTCAGAGCCATCGGGATGCTTGGTAAATAGTCATAAGCAAACAATATGTGTTTTAATATGATTAAATGTATACATCTAGAAACAAAGAATGTAGGCCATACTTGTAGGATGAGGTACTCCATTCTGAGAAGCAGCAAATCAGCTGAACATGAGCTCCCAGTGTGACACTGTGGTGAAAAGAATTAATGTGATCCTGGGATGCTGTAACGGTGCAGGACTCACCCCTGCGGCGCCTCCTGCTGGTGTCTTGGGAATTAGCTCATTTCCAGCCTTGGCGCGCCCTCTGCAGGCTGGTGTCCTACTGCCTCTAGGTCCCCACGTCCCTCCCTGGACTCCGGTGCCCTATTATTTGGGGTGCTGCCCCCTGGCAGTAACCCCTCACTCTCGGGGTCTCCCCTCCCCAGGGAACCCCCACCTCACTATCCCTCCATCTACAGCTAGAGGAGACTGTGTGTCTGCTCCTGGCTTCCCTGGCTTTTATATAGGGCCAGCTGAGGCCTGATTGGGGCATGGCCCAGCTGCGGCTGCTTCCCCAATCAGCCTAGCAGCTGCTTCCCCCTGCAACAGCCCTCTCCCAGGGCTGTCTTTATACCCCTCAGGGCAGGAGCGGGTGACCACCCCGCTACAGATGCGTAAATAGGGGAATCTTGAGTACGTTATTTTACCTCCACAGTTGGCACTGGTGCAACTGCTACTGGAATATTGTGTTCAGTTCTGGTGTCTATAATTCAAGAAGGATGTTGATGAATTGGAGAGGGTTCAGAGAAGAGCCCCAAGAATGATTAAAGGATTAGAAAACATGATTTATAGTGATAGAGTCAAATAGCTCAATCTATTTAGCTTAACAAAGAGAAGGTTAAGGGGTGACGTGATTACAGTCCATAAGTATCTACAAGAGGAACAAATATTTAATAATGAGTTCTTCCATCTAGCAGAGAAAGGTATAACGCAATGCAATGGCTTGAAGTTGAAGCTAGACAAATTCCGACTGGAATAAGGCATACATTTTTAACAATGAGAGTAATTAAACACTGGAACAATTTACCAAGGGTTGTGGTGGATTCTCCATGACTGACCATTTTAAAATCAAGATTGGATGTTTTTCTAAACCATATGCTCTCGGAATTATTTTGGGAAAGTTCAATGGCCTGCGTTATACAGATCTGACTAGATGATCACAATGGTCCCTGCTAGCCTTGATATTATGAATCTATGCATGCACGTCTGGTGCATTTACTTTTGAAAATATAACCCTCTATCTCACAATTATTTCCCCCCCGCATCACACAGCTCTGTGAAAACATTCACGAAGGAAGTCTTTTATCTTCGCTTTGATGTTTTGGTTGCTCACATGTCAGTGGACAGTGGGGAAGTTTAATGAAAGGCTTGAAACATCCATTGACTGGGCAAACCTCCTCAGACAAGGTCCTCAGAATTAAAACTGTTCTTGGTATTTAAGGCATTTTAAACGGCAGCTGGCTTCAACTGCCAAGCTTCTTCAGTAGTCCAGGCATCACACCAATGATTATGGCTAAAAGATAATATTAATCCCAGTTAATCTGAAATTAGGGCTGTAAAGAGAGCCTGCAGTCCTGCTAAGAAATGCCACTCCTTCAAGACTGATAAACTTGAAGATGTTGTTTTCCCCTGGAGTTTTGCAGGCTTACCTGCAATATAATCTCCACAGTTTCTGAACATAACTCCTTATGTCAGCCTCTCTTCATGCTGTATTTTCTATATCCCAATATTCCAGGAATGCCTTTATATCCTCCTTCTGCTGGTTTCATGGAGATTCATGATCCTGATCCCCAAAGTTTGGAACTGGATCTGAACATCCTGGATGTTTGGAAGTGACCAGATTTGGAATGTTGGCTTATGCCTATCTTGAGCTTATATGTTTGCATTCAGCTGTTTTTCTTTTTTTAGATATGTCTTTGTCTAATTTATCTAGACTACTGTCTATTATCATTTTAAAGAATAATTCATACCATTGCCTGACACACTGTGAGATGTCTTTTTCATCTTCCTGTGACTCCTGTTTTCCATGCACAATATTTCTGTTTGCTGTGATCCTGGGTTTTTTTGTTCTAAGTTTGTACAACATCATTATTTTCATCCATTTATCTTGTTACCTTTTCTAACAAGCCATCTTCCTTCCTCCATCAGGTTCTTTCTTTGCAGGTCAAGGAGTAGGACAATTGTTATGAATAGTCATCATGAAAGCATGCAAAACTCAGAGCCCTCGGAGAAGCTCTTATAATGAAGGCAGAATTAAACTAGGTTAATGGAAAATGTCATGGAGCTGCTTATGATAATAAGGCTGATGTACAGAAAGAAGGCTAGGTTGTTTAAGGGACAGGTTTAAGAATGAGGAGGTATGAGTTATGTTGTAAATAACTGGGCTACAAATTTACCCTAATTATGAGCTCAACTGTAAATAGTAAGTGTAAGTTCATAATAATCTATAGCAGCAAATGTTAATGGAAAAAGGTACAGAAGCAAGACAAGCTAAATTATTCCAAACAAAAATGTGTTAACAAGTACTGTGTTAAAATTATGACTGGTAAACAAAAGGAGTAACGGACAGGAAATCAATGAACCAAAATTGGTGTTTCAGAAATTAGGTCTAGTGGTGGGCAAAATAGCGAGAGCATGGAGTATTCCACCCAACACGCCCTTTTGGGGTTCTTAAAAAGAAGAGATTTTTGGGAAAAATTAGTAGAAGAAGCAGTTTTCTGTCAACACCTGCTGCAGGGAGCTTTATCATCATGGCTGCCACCTGACTATCTCCAGGGACCCTGGACCTTCTTCATGCTAATTCTGAGCGATATCCTGACCGGACTAGGCCAGAGTGAGGGACCCAGGTGACAATGCAATCTCCACTGGTTTCGGCTAAATTCTGAACACCATCGGGGATGTGAGCCTTCATCTCCTCTCCCCCCCGCATGTCTTTTTCCTTCCCCAACTTATTTCTTTTCTTTCCTATAATTTTGCCTTCCGTTTAATAAGAGTCTGGCTTAGCTATCCCAGACCACATGTTTTGCAATGTTGGTGTGAGCCTGTGACCAAAGAGGCAACTAAAAGCAATGCTCCAAACAGTCCAATGGTGGTACGAGTTTGCCAGGTCTAGGAGTGGCCGATAAGATCATGTGATTGGCCTGTGTTTCTCCAGCAGAGAGGTTGCAAGTGAAAGTCAGCACCAGAGACAGAAGCTGCATTTTCCATCTTTGCTGTTCTTTTCTCTCCCCTTTTGTGTGTGTTTGTCTTGTTTTGTCTTCTTAGGAAACAGGATTGGACTTTAATATTAATAACAACAACTCCAGCCCTTCTCAACTAACTTCTCTTCTCCCCAAAAAGGACAGTTATTACAGTCTTTCATACCATCTCTATGTCTGGGGGAGCAAACAGCTGTGTATATCTCTCTATTAGTATTATAGAGGGCAGACAATTTATGAGTTTACCCTGTATAAGCTTTATACAGAGTAAAACGGATCTATTTGGGGTTTGGATCCCATTGAGAACTGGGTGCTGGAGATAGGTGACCTGCTGAGCTGTTTTTGGTTAAAGTCTGCAGTTTTGGAGGCGTGGACTAGACCTGGATCTGTGTTGCAGCAGGTTAGCGTGTCTGGCTCAACAAGACAGGGTTCTGGAGTCCCAAGCTGTCAGGGAAAACGGGCTCAGAGGTAATTTCAGCACGTCAGGTGACAGTCCCAAGGGGGTCTCTGTGACCAAACCCGTCACAACTACCTTGGATGGGTTTTGGCTCTTCCACTAGGGGTATGTCTACACTACAGGATTAATCCGAATTTATATAATTCGAATTTAGGAAACCGATTTTATAAATTCGAATGTATTTGGCCACACTAGGCACCATTAATTCGGTGGTGTGCGTCCAAGCTACCGTAGTAGCATCGATTTCCAGAGCGTTGCATTGTGGGTAGCCAATAACATTGAATTGCCAATAACTTCGAATTGCGGCCACACTAACCTTAATTCGGATTAACAATACCGATTTTGACGCTACTCCTCTCGTCGAGGAGGAGTACAGAAATCGAATTAAAGGGCTCTTTAATTCGAATTAAATGGCTTCATTGTGTGGACGGGTCAAGCGTTAATTCGAATTAAAGCAGCTAAATCCGAATTAAAGTCGTAGTGTAGACCAGGCCTAACAATCACAGGAAGACCTTTGAAACAAAGATGTTGATTAAGAGGAAGTTTGTCAAAAGCATCTATAGATTTTAAGGACAAAAGTCAGTGGGACTTGTGCTCCTAAATCCTTTCAGGAGACATTTTCAATTTTTTTTTTAAATATTAACCATAAATGTCCAGACCTCCAAAAAATTTTGTTTCTGATTAGGGGAGAATGTCTAACTAGGATTTGCCTGTTCCTAGTTATAATCAGCCCATAAATATAACAGAGCAGTCAAGCCTTTAACCAAATAATGAACAGTATTTAATATAAAGCATTTTTTAGGTTTCATGAGGAGCTGATGAGAAAAGACTGGCTGTCCAGAATGGACAAGTTCCAACAGCAGCATAAGGTATGAAGCTCTCCCTAGCAAACTACAGCTAGAGATCAGCACCAGCACGGACATGTAAAGTTCATGGCAAATGATTGAAGCTTTTCATTTTGGAATTGCCTAAAGGACAAAAATCTACATTCAGTATTCATTAATCACTATTAGCTCCGTGTGAACTTCCTATCCTGTCAAGATATCAGTCTACCAAAGCAGATATTTGCTGTACCTTGTTTCTTTTATCTGTACTCAATTGTCACATCCCGCTAAGCGTTTTAAATGATTTTCATTTGAAGGCAGCCTTCCTGACACTAATAACTATAAATGCAGACATTATCCTCCCTGGGAGAAGAGAACTTGAGAGTCAGATGTAAACCTCCTTCTCAAAGATTTTTCAACAGAGACACACAAAGTTTTGCCTAAACTATCACTTGGGTTTGCTTTAGCAAAGCTAAGCCAGCACAATACATAGTTCTAGGCATACCTTGCACTGAATATTGTCCTTTTGTTTTTTAATCTACTAGGTAAAATGTTTGCCTGCTAATTGGAGTAACTGGATTGATCCTTTGTGCAATATCCAGTTACAGCGGTTTTGGCCAACACCAACATGGTCGAGGGACATCTACATAGAACACATCACCGGACATCGGCAATACCAGGAGGGATGAGCTGGAGTTCCAATGAGAAGTGCAGTGCGGAAAGTAACTGAAATACTTTCCCCATGGATTGTATTTTCCAAATGGATAATCTACCCTAAATGCTCAATTACTGAGGGACAATCTACACTCATTCCTATATTTGCTTTCTACAACCAACTCTCTGTATAACTTTTCATGAATGATGTACCCGAGTATTCGGATTCTAATATTTAAACTGTATTGTTAAATTTATTCACCTTAATTTGGGTTATTGCTGATTATGCACTATATGTATCTTATGACTTTAAAAACAAACTTTGTATTTGTGGATAATCTAAGCACTATACCCAGATGTACAGACACTTTTCTTAACCTGTGTACTATATATTTTTTTTAACTTTCGCCTTAATAAATTTTTTTAATTTGTTCATTGCCAAAACTGTAAGGTATTTACAATTAATTTTTTTTACAGCTTCTAAAACACTCCAGAATTCAGCAGGAAAATTGAAAACTTCATTGCTCAACACACATGTTCTAATAGGATCTGCATCGTATGTTAGCCATTCACCTGGGCTGAGGCTGGTACAGCTCCTTAAGTGTTCTGGCTCTTTAAAGTTTCACGCTCAAATATCATGCAAGGTGTTTTATATTTTATATTTTAAACCTCCAAGGTGTTGAGCTACAGTCTAAAGAGTAAAATTAATCTAAGTTAGAAATAAATGCTGATTTGTATCTTAGCCCATCTCTATTCTGCAGGACCAGTTGACATATAAGGGAACAGTTTGAAAAAGTGGTGCACATACAAAATCTGTGATCAGAGAGTCTGTCAGCCCCTCCATTGGAGAGAGGAAGGGTGGCCCCGTGGTTAGGGTACTAGCCTGAGACATGGGAGACTACTCTGCTCCAGATTTCTTGGGCAAATCACTTAGAGCCAGTTTTTAAAGGTATTTAGGCACCTAAAGTTGCAAATGGGCACCTAGTGGGACTTTTGAAAGTGCCTAAATGCCTATCTTAGTTAACAGAACTAACAGAATTATGTACCTGGGCACTTTTGACACTCCCACTAGGTGCCTATCTGCCTCTTTAGGCACCTAAATACCTTTACAAATCTAATCTTTTCTCAGTACCTCATTTCCCATCTGTAAAATGGGGCTAAGAACATTTCCTTACTGCACAGGGAGGATAACTCGTGCTTCCCTTCTGTGTCTCCGCCTGTTGTCTCTTGCCTGACACTTTGATTGTAAATTCTTTGGGGTGGGGACTATTTTTTTGTCTTTTTTTGTATAGCCCCTATTACAATGGGGTCCTGGTCCATGCCTGGGGCTCCTTGGGGCTCCTCCTATACACATAGTAATGAATAATATATATATTATATATTCTTATATATTATATAAGCATAATATATATACTATATATTTGGACACCATCAAATTAGGCCTGAATAAAGATTGGGAGTGGATGGGTCACTACAAAAAGTAATTTTCCCTTTGCTGATACTCACACCTTCTTGTCAACTGCTGGAAATGGGCCACTTCCACCTTAATTGAATTGGCTTGTTAGCACTGACCCCCCACTTGGTAAGGCAACTCCCATCTTTTCATGTGCTATAATATATATTCTTCTTACTGTATTTTTCACTCCATGCATCTGATGAAGTGGGTTTTTGGGCATAAGCTTTTATGGGCTAATAAATTTGTTAGTCTCTAAGGTGCCACAAGGACTCCTCGTTGTATATAAACACTGGGGCATCCATCCCAAAGTTATAACGCACTTAACTTAGATTTCAAAAGTCATTTAAAGGAACCTTCCATGCCATGTTGTTATAAGGGGAAGACTTGTAACATTTGCTAATATATGTCAATAATTCTTTATGCACAGCCCCATCAATGATGTAAGCGCACAGCAGAGCTTGTGATCACCTAAAGTTTTCCAACTACTAGTCTAACAATCATTTGAAAGCTCTTATGGATTTGAATTACTTCTAATGGTTTAGAGGGACACCTTGAAACGTGGTGCTTCAAGCAGTTCATGTGCCAACACTTTAACTGTTGATCAACATGAAGTGCCTCACAAATTTCACTTTGATTTTGGGGTTCAAAATCAATAACACCTGAGATTGTCTTGGTCTGGTATACAAGTGGAGAGATTTTACATGAAACCATAAATTGGCTCATGTTTGCAAATCTTTCAGTGAACCTGAGCTGAGTTTAATATTTTTAACAAGAGCCAATAGAAACATTTAAAAATTTGAAATTTCAACATAATTTTGGTGTAAAATATGGAGAAAAATGTCACATTTTTCTGTTTTTTGACCAGCTCTCTGTGTAATGAAACCTAAACAACGAAGTTTCATGTAGTTTCACGGTGACTATATCACTCATCAGCTTACAGTGAGCATGCTTTAGCATTAGGATCTCCCTTGTCCGTCCAAAAATGATTTATTACAAATAAAACACGTATCACTTTCTTATGCTGAAAGTAAGAAACAGAACATGTCCCTAAACATCTTTCCTTAAGAATTACAAAGTAACTTTTAGATATTGTACAAACAACATTGGGCATCAGTATTTTCTCCTTTCAACTCCCAGGACACAATCAGAAACCACTAAAATGCACTGTGCTCTATAAATATGCAAGGTTTTTTCCAAGGGCTTATGGCCAAATTCTGCCTATTGTTACATTCATGTAACCACGCTGAAGTTGGTAGGGTTGAACATGTGTGACTGTGGGCAAAACTTGGCCAGCTGCATTGATACAGCTTGGCTGCCATCTGAACCAGGCTTCTTCCTGCTTTTTGATCAGACCCGGGCCCAAAACCACAGGGACAGTTTCAGACCTGACGATTTGTAGTTACACTTTCTGATATTTGAGTGAGTGGACTTTGGATTTGAAGTTCTAGTTCAGGCCCATTTCTAATGAGAATTACATCATTGTTGCAGATACTGGGCCAGATTCTCCAGTCTGCTAAGGCCACTTAGCAACAGAGAGTGGCCTTATACCAGACAGAGATTCTGAGTGGAGATTTCCTCTGATGTTTGGGGAATCTACAACTGGCATTGAACTGGTGGATGCAGCATGGCTGCCTCCTATGGTAGCTGTCACCTCACTTCCTGCACTAAGAGCATGTCAGGAGTAGCCTGGGGGCATACTGGAGGTGGGAGGTGTCCACCAAGCCTGATCCTTCCATGCAGCAGCGCCAGCCTCACAAGTTAGGCTAGCACTCTCCAATACATCTGAGCACAGCTTGGACATAGTGGAGAACTGGTGCCATTATTACCAATTATATCAACAGCACTAATAGCAAAAACATATCCATTAGTTTCAGAAATAATAATAAAAAAGACAGAAAATAAAAAACATACATTGCTATTTCGCTTTGTTAACTATTTGTTCCACACCACATTGTTCTTCTAAAATAACTACAATCAGACCCTTCATTTCTGAAGTCTCATCTGAATTTCAATAGGTTCTCTTTGCCTGATGAAGAGAAATAATTGTGTCCCTCTTGAAAAGATGATGGAGAAGACTCTTAAGGACTCAAAACAGCTGTCTGTCATCATACACTCTTTGAACCCACCTTCAACAATGTCTCAAATGCTAGATCCACTTTCAAAATAAAGTTCTTTCTAGGGCTGTGCCTTAAAAATATGTTGGCAATTGTACTATGTAGGGATTGCAGTTAAATTAGATGGCTCTTTAGATTAGATTTTCCAAAAAAAACAACAACAAAAAACAAAGATCAAAGTCTTGTCTATGTATAAGAAGAAAGAATTAAGATGTAGCATCCAAGTCAGGTTTTACTGTTGAAGACACATGCCAGGCCCATCCTGCAAGTTCCTTTCCACAGATTTTTGTATCCTTAAAATCCTATTACCAACGCAAAAGAGCTTCTGCTCATAGAGTGTACCAAATGCAAGTGTAACAATCATGTGAAAACTCATGGGGTTTAATTGTTTTCAGTGATTTAAGGACACATTTAAAACTCAGGCAGTGGGAAACTCATTGTTTCCATTCCCCAGGGATTCCGGTGACAATATTTTCTTCATTTTCCATCCACTTGAGATCCTCCACAAATCACCTGAACCACTGAGTTTCTCTTGCTTTGGCATCAGTGCTTTGAGTTTAGCTTGGTTCAAGGAGCTCTGTGCAGGGTCAGAGTCCCTCTGTATGGAGTAACTTGCAGGTTAAGGGCCTAATATAGCACATTCAGGACAGTAATATCCCAGCCCAATGTACGACATTTGGGGCCAGATTCTCATCTGTGTGGACAGGGCCGGCTCAGGCTTTTCTGCCGCCCCAAGTGGCGAAGGGGGAAAAAAAAAAAGCTGCGATTGGCGGCACTTCGGTGGCAGCTCAACCGCACCGCTTCATTCCTCGGTGGCAACTCGGCGGCGGGTCCTTCGGTCCGAGAGGGACTGAGGGACCCGCCGCTGAATTGCCGCCGAAGACCCGGACGTGCCGCCCCTTTCCATTGGCCGCCCCAAGCACGTGCTTCGTTCGCTGGTGCCTGGAGCCGGCCCTGTGTGTGGAATTCATGCTCAGTTGAGCTGAGGAGGTGGAAAGTGTCTCTAAGCCACCTGTAACAAAGTTATTATGCTGACTGGAGAGTGGGGGTTTCTTGGCTCACCCACTGACAGGCCCAAAAGAGCACATCTCCTCCCAGATGACCAGGCCCCCTGTCTGAGGAGGTAATTTTGAGAGGAGGCTACTGGGTGTGTCTGTTCTTCCTGTCTCTGGAAAAGGAGGATATTGTTTGGCTACAGCAATAGCAGGAGAGGGAGCTGCCTCTGTACCCTCTACCAGTAATAAACAGGTGTAGCTCTTGGGTTACTGAACTCATGTCTCTCTATCATTATCTTGAGGCCTGTGTCTGTTTGTATTAATTTGCCAATAAGTATTGACTGTAAATTTGCATTCCTTTCCAAATTCCGCCTATCCTGGGGCCCTGGGTCGATTCATTTGTGTTTGCTGTGAGTTACTGAACAAGAGCCCATTGTATTGCAACATGGCCTGAAGCTCTAAAACATTTCAATCAAAATGTCCTGACATTGGTGTTTTATCCTTATGTTTGTAGTGTGGGTTTTTCCATAAGGGTGTTTATGGGGAGATGGAAAGGTCAGGGCTGGTAAGGCTCTCGATATGCCCAAGGACACTCCATGTAGAGAAGAAAACTGGGTCCCTTCTTAGGCCTGGTCCACACTACCCCCCCACTTCGGACTAAGGTACGCAAATTCAGCTATGTTAATAACGTAGCTGAATTCGAAGTACCTTAGTCCGAACTTACCGCGGGTCCAGACGCGGCAGGCAGGCTCCCCCGTCGATGCCGCGTACTCCTCTCGCCGAGCTGGAGTACCGGCGTCGACGGCGAGCACTTCCGGGATCGATCCCAGAAGATCGATCGCTTACATCCGGACCAGGAAGTAAGTATAGACGTACCCTAGGAGCAGGCAGACATGGTAGCAAGAGACAGGATGAATGGAATGTGCCGAAAGGAAGCTGTGAGCTTTGTTTCAGTTTTAAGGCAAACTAGTGAATAGGTAGGGAGATAAAGGGTGAAACAGCTTACAACAGGACAAACCTGAAAGGCCAGAAAGCAGGGTAGAGGTCTGCCAGTCCTATATAATCAGTACTGTAATGGGGGCTCCAGGTGCCGAGGTGGGCCGCCCCCCTTGGCCCAGTGCGGGGTTGTTACACCCTGTCACACAGTCGTTAGGTTTTCCTGCTAATACAGGGAGTTGCAGCAAGTTGGGCTCCAGTCCCCTGTTGGGGCCACGTAAACAAATAGTCCGTGGTCCCTGAGCCTCCGGGTTAGGCCCGACAACCGCAACTGGAGTCCTGGCCCCCTTGGACGAGGCAGAACAATGACCAGTCCGTAGCTCCTGGGCGGGGCAAAACAAACAAGCAGTCTATGGTCCCTAAGCCTCCTGGCCGGGGCGGGCAGTAGCAACTGTGGAATCAGCCCCCTGGGCAGGGCAAAACAGCAGTCAGTCCATGGCCCCTGGGTGGGGCAAAACAATCAGGCAATCTATGACCCCTAAGCCTTCTGATGGGGCAGGTAGTAACAATTGGGGGAATCAGCCCTTTTGGGAAGAGCAGACCAGCAATCCAACTGTAGCCCCTGGGCAGGGCAGAGCAAACAAGCAGTCTATGGCTGGGCAGGTGGTAGCGATAAGGGAATTGGCCCCCTGGGCAGAGCAAAACAGCAATCAGTCTGTGGCCCTTGGGTGGGGCAAAAGAAACAGTCTATAGCTTCTAAGCTCGTGGGCTGTGATGTAGAGCAGACAGCAGCCATGCCTTGTGGTAGGGGAACCTGGCCCCACCCTCTCCACCAGGTTCCGACCCAGGGCCCTATGAAGCCAGGGAACTCCCCATTAGGGGTTCAGGCATTGGCTTCTACCACCTTCCCTGGGTCACTTCCTACCACAAGTTGCATCCTGGGCATCTCCTCAGCTGGTGGCGGCTTGGCTTCCCTGTCAGTCTCCGCAGTCAGTGAGTCATCTGCAGTGTAATCCGGGTCCTCGGGCTCTACCACCTGGAGCGTCACAGGCACCTCTACAGGAGCCTCAGTACATGTCCTTCCTCCCCCGTAGCCAGCCCCGACTGAGCTGGGCTGCTTCCTTTTATTTGGCTCTTTCACCTGTAGCATGCGCAGCAGGGGAAAGGGGGCATGGCCTCTTGGGCCCACAGCAATTGGTCCATCCCCATTGGCCCGGTAGGGCTTAGTCACTCCATCACAAGCACATCATGATCTTTTTAAAGTTGCATGTGACAGCCATGCCTGCTTTTTTCCCTCAGATAAACAGGGTTTTAGTTTTGTTCAAATGTCTAAAGAGTGAAGTCAACCCCAACCTGTTAGTGTCTGCAGAGCAGAGGTATATTTTGGCACGCTCTATTCTAATTAGAAGGACAAGAGAAGATATCCAAACCCTTGTTTAGATTTTCTATGATACACTCAGAGTTTAGAGAGAGACATATTGGCTGGAAATGGACAATGTTTATGACCTAGAGTGTAATTTCAGGCACAGCCCTGAACAAAGTGCGGTGTGTAAACAGCACCACTTCAAGAGTAGCCCAAGGAGGCACAGTGAGTCACAATTGCCTTCCTTCTTACTCTCGGAAGTGCCATTAGTAATTTACGGCTGGCCCACACTAACATTAAATTAGGATACCCCTTGTCCTGGCTCAGTTGCACTGGCCAGAGAGGTTTTTAAATTACTAAAATATATCATCTGAATATAGGTTAATTTGTACCCTTCCTTTCTGAGCATCACGCATTTAATATTTGGTGATGTTGTGCTGGTAGGGGCTCCAGGGAAAGCTCAGAGGAAAGAGTGTAATTATTCTTATTTCTGCAAGGTTCATTCAGCACATTGCAGGATTGACTTTCCCCTTGATCCATTAGTCCTTGTCCCTGACAGCCTGGAAGTAAACACAGATACTGTTTTAATTCCAGATCACCGCCCTGTCCTCTTAATAACTGACCAGGGACACACCTCTTAAACATTCAGGATACCAACTTAATCGCTTTATCCTACACTGAGAGCCTTCATTCAGTCCCTCCAGATACTGCATTCTGGGAAACCCTGAAAGCAACTTCTGGGGAGTAGGTGTCAGCACAAAACCAAAGCTGTGATGGCAAGAAAGCTGCTGTGTGGACACAAAATGAGCCAAATAACCTATAATAAATAGTTAAGCTGACTGTGACTCTGATTACAAAATGATGGCTGTAGCTGTAGTGTGATCAAGACTTGAAATTGGTGAGGGGAAGGGGGAAAAACATAACAAAACCCCATAGAATCATTGCCTTTCACTGATTCAGACCAAAGCATAAATTGTATATAATACCAGCAGACCTGCTAAGACTAAGGAACAACAGGCACTATCTACATTTCCAAATATTTATTCTTATTAATTATTATTATTATTTTATTATTTTGCTTTTCTGAGACTTGAAAATATTATTTTACAGTTTAAGGTAAATATATGTTTTGCTTCCCATTTGCTGTTTTTTTCTTCTCGAGGCTGGGCCAGCGGGGAAAGGTGTGAGCAGAACAGACAATCTACATAGACTGTAAGCTTGTTGGAGCAGGGGCTGTCTTTTTATTCTGTGCTTGTACAGTGCTTAGCACAATGGGGTCTTGATCCAGCACTACAGTAATGCAAATAATGTATAACAACAATAATAGTATTCTTAGGGTGAAATCCTGGCCCCATTAATTTCACTGCAGCCAGGATCTCACCCTCAGTCTTTTATGACCTTAATGGGGTTAGGACTCTGAATTTCCAAAGGAGAGCTTTAGATTTTAAATTTGTTTCAAAATTTGGCTTCATTCCAATTAGAAAAATCCCCTAAATTTCAAAATTATCTGAGAAAAGGAATGGTGCCCCCAGCTCCAAGACAGTCTATCTGGCAGGCTGCCCCAGGGCCATAGATTGTGGGAAATCCTGTAGTCGTTGGTCCTGGGGCAGTCCGCCCAGAGCAAGAGATCCTGGAAACTTTGGCTCCTCTGAAGCCTGATTGGTGGGCTGCCAAAGAGCTGGGCCGGGGAGCTGGCAGGAAATCATGCAGGGTTCTGTCAGAACTTCAGTGAAATCGAATGATCTCTGCGTAATGTTTCGATTTCATGAAATCGACAGTTCTAGTGGATAATTCAAGCTAACTCTGCAGCAAAGATATGCCCTAAAAGTCAGCTGTGAGGCTGGGTTCCCTTTTCACTGCCCTGCAGCTTCACCAGGCACATTAACAGCATAGTCACATCCCCTGACTTAATCCAAAGGAAAGAGAAAAGTCAGTTAGGCATCTTGGGCATAGACTTCATTTTGATGCAGCATCACAACAGTATTGATGGCAAGTCTTCAGAACTGGGAATCAGGAGAAAGTGTTTGTGGGGTTTTCTATGTATAAAATTTCAGGAAAACACTCATTTTTACAGAAATTGCATCATCTTCAAACCCTGAAGGCAGATTCCAAATGGGTCAGCAGCTATAATCAATAAAGCAGGGTTAAATGGACCTTTTGGGTATGTCTCCACAGCAAAGAAAAACCTATGGCTGGCTGTGACAGCCAACTCAGGCTTGTGCTGTGGGGCTGTGTCATTGTTGTGTAGACTTCCAGGCTCAG
This sequence comes from Emys orbicularis, assembly GCF_028017835.1. Classification (NCBI taxonomy): domain Eukaryota; kingdom Metazoa; phylum Chordata; order Testudines; family Emydidae; genus Emys; species Emys orbicularis. The sequence continues at coordinate 90,947,269 of NC_088690.1, forward strand.
GCTGGAGCCCGAGTTCTGGGACCCTCCCACCTCGCAGGGTCCTAGATCTCAGACTCCAGCCCGGGATTGGAAGTTTACACAGCAATGAAACAGCCCCACTGCCCGAGCCCAGGCCAGCCACAGGTGTCTAGTCACTGTGTAGACATACTCTTAGGCACTCTGGCAGTGGCTCAGGAATTGACTAGTTACCCATCTCTCGTGCACTATGCTTTATCTTCAGTTAATTACCCAGGGCTAATTGCAGACAATGAGAATGACAATAGCTTGGTTTGAGGCCTGGTCCACACTACCCCCCCACTTCGGACTAAGGTACGCAAATTCAGCTACGTAATAACGTAGCTGAATTCGAAGTACCTTAGTCCGAACTTACCGCGGGTCCAGACGCTGCAGGCAGGCTCCCCCGTCGATGCCGCGTACTCCTCTCGCCGAGCTGGAGTACCGGCGTCGACGGCGAGCACTTCCGGGATCGATCCGGGATCGATTTATCGCGTCTAGACAAGACGCGATAAATCGATCTCAGAACATCGATTGCCTGCCGTCGGACCCGGAGGTAAGTGTAGACGTACCCAGAGAGACAACTGGACCAACTTCCGTTGGTGAGAGAGACAAGCTTTTGAGTTTACACAGAGCTCTTCAGCTTGAAATCTTGACTCTCTCACCAACAAAAGTTGGTCCAGTTAAAGATATTGCCTCCACCACCTTGTCTCTTTAGTATCAACACAGCTACTACAATACTGCACACAAATAGCGTGGTCATTTCTTAAAATTTAGAATTAGTTTTCCAGAGAAAAAATAAAGATCTGGGACTGATGTACAGTCTCATGCTTCCTCGGAGCCTGCTCTGTGTTTTCCAAAACACAGATCTTAAACCAGGTCTACTGCATGCTGCAAACAGGGGATTCTGCTACCAGGTGATAGCCTAAGTGCTGCCTCTTTGCAAACAATATAAGCCCGATTACACAAACAGCTTTTGTGGGAACATCCAGTATTTTCAGGGTTTGTTTACAAAGGGCCCCTCAAGATTGGGAAGACTTAAGCCCTTTAATAAGAGCCAAAGGAACAGACGTTCCTTCTCCGTCCTCAAGGCAGAAGTCTGTGGAAGAGCTATGGATCCTTCATTGGCTAGCAGCATTTTGTTTACTCTGATCAAGGTAAACAATTGTTTGAAACAACTTTGGACAAGCATAAACACATAAACCCCAATGGGGAAGCTGCCCATTTCCCCATCTGGTGCTTTATTTTTTAAACATAATGTACAATAAAAAATATGGCAGCATTTGCCATATACAAAGCACTTGCATGCCTCCGGTAGGGTGTATGGCTCTCCGCTCTCTTGATTATTCTCTGCTGCATTTTGACTGCCAGCCTTTCAGGTCCATGAATCAGATTCAGGGAGCATTGGGGGTGGTGAAAGATTTGAGTGAATGGACACATTTTACTGACTCCTGTATACATTTCAACAGGATTTCTATTCAGCCAGGTAGCAAACCAATCCACGTTTTTATGTTAAATAAACAAGATCCCTGTAGTGAGGCGGCCGGGCTCACGGTCGCCCCTGCGAGGGACGAGCCAGAACAGCCGCCAGAGTGGGCGGAGTCACCGCCGCCTGTCCCCGTCCCCTGGAAGTCAAGGGGCGGGACAGGAAGTATAAAGGCCCGGCCCCAGTGCTCAGTTGGCGGCCGGCCGCGGGAGAGGACGGACGCTGGGGCCCGAGCTCCTGCTGGACCGAGCCTGCCCCGAGCCCGGTATCCTGAGGAGGACGGGCTGAGCTGGCCCCGAGCCCGGTATCCCGAGGAGCGACCTGAGCTTCCCCTCGCTGAGGGTCCAGAGGAGCCGGCCAACCTACCCAGCACTCGGTGCCCTGAGGAGCCCATGGTCTGGGACACGGTGGAGGAGACTGAGGACGTGTAGGTACCCATGGAGGGGGAGATTGGAAGTGGCCCGGGGATAGCAGACCCCGAGCCCATGTCAGTGTGTTGCGGTCAGGATCCCCACTGATCCAGCAGCAGACGGACTGCTGCTGTTAGGGCCCCAGGCTGGGACACAGTGGAGTGGGTGGGCCTGTGTCCCCCCTGCCACCCCACCCCGGGTGGCAGTCTCTCCCCCCTCCCCTACCTTCACGCCAACGCTCAGCTGGAGGGGCCCCTAAAGTACTGTTTGTTTGCTCAGCCCCTGCCTGAGGGCCTGAGCCCTGAACTACTGTTTGTTTGCTCAGCCCCTGCCTGAGGGCCTGAGCCCTGAACTACTGTTTGTTTGCTCAGCCCCTGCCTGAGGGCCTGAGCCCCTAACGTACTGTTTGTTTGCTCAGCCCCTGCCCGAGGGCCTGAGCCCTGAATTACTGGTTGTTTGCTGCCCCGCCCCGACCTAGGGCTTGGACTTGCAAGACTTTTATACTGGGGGAAATATCTCATCTGTCTTGCTTTTCATATGCCAGATCTTCAGCTGGTGTATCCAGAGTAGCTCCATTGACTTCAATGGAGTTACACAGATTTACGCCAACTAAGGATGTGGCTCATACTTTTTAAATCATCTTTCCTGCCATTTTTGCTAACTAGCAAATAAAATTGTTGTTTAAACAAGGGTTTGTCTCACAGCCCCTCTCAACCTTTGTCTTGATCCTGCTATGAAGCCTGGTTTAGACTGTGTTCCAGTCACAGCCATTTTCATGATAAACTCTTTTGCCATAGACCCAGAAGTGTGACTTACCATCAAGATTGAGCAAGTGAAGAAGAGAGAGAAAGCTCTCATTTAAACACAATTGCAAGAGCAGCAGCAGGCAAAAATCGACATAAGGACTGGAATTGGAGTAAACTGCTTTTTGATTAATGCTCTTTTTTCAAGTTTATCCCAGTGTGAAAGACCCTCCCTTTCAAACAATCTGGTCTGAAGTTTGCCTCTTCCCTTTCTCTTGTTCCACACATCCTGATTGTGTTCAAATGTTGCCTGTCCTTCCTCCAAAACATTTCTGAGATCAGTCCTTTTCTTTCTGTCCAGATACTCTAAACTCTCATCCACTCATCATATACCGACTTGATTATTGTAACTTCTTCCTTCCTGGACTCCCTATCATTCCCCCCACCTCTAGTCCATCTAAAATGCACTGCTGAGTTCATCTTCCTTGCTTATTGTTCTGACCACATCACCCCTCTTCTTTGAACACTTCCACTGGTTTATAATGGAAAGTTGGTCATAACCCTAACTACAGTTGTTACTGGTGGCTTCCTAAGAATATGCTGAAGAATGCAGTTTTCAGAAGTGTGTGAGCATCAAGAGACTTAAATGAACTTAGCTCATGAATGAGACCATGAAGCAATAGTGACCTTAGCAACACAATGGTTTGTTGCAGCAGCTGTATTAGACGCAGCACTTTTAAATTTAATTAACAGGCATTTGAAGCAGCATCCTAATTTTTTTTTATACTGAGCAAGGGCTCGCTTGGAAATATACAATGTCTGTTTCATAATCAATGAAAGATTTAAGCACCATAGGAAATTAAATACAGAAATAAGAATTAATAAAATAATAATAAATAACCACCCCAAACTGGGCATTTCACTGCTTAGGCTAGTGATCTGTGCAAACCTCAGTACTTTTCTTATGTAGATCTCCATCATTTGACCAAGGAAGGTAAATACCATTATCCTCATCCTACTGATGGAGAGAGTACAGAGAGATGTAGTGACTAGACCAATAGGGGAGAAGGGGCTAGATGGGTGGAGCCTCAGAGGATGGCAGGAAGCTTCATTAAGGGAAGGGGAGGAATTTTGGAGGTGGGATGGGTGAGGATTGATTGGGAACACGGTGAACTTCAATAAGGAAATGGGATTAGGGAGTTAACAAACCTTTGGATAGGACCAGGAGGCTACTGGGGGCTCCCCTATGTGATTCCTGTGCAGCTGTTTACATTCTGTAAGACTGATGTCATGTCCGGGGGGCATCTCTTCCTGATTCCTGACTGGGCCTTTTGGAACAATCAAAGGAGAGACTGTCTTCAGAAAATGCATCCTGGGTCTTACACTGCGTCCAGAATGTAATAGGACAGGACTACATGAGTTCATGGAGTGATGGACAGAGACTCATGCAGTTCAGACATGATCAATACATTTGGAAGTCAGGTACCTTGTTATCAAGTCTCAGTGCCTTGATTTAAGGCGCTCACAGCAGCTGCGGACACAGTAATGCCAAATACATTATATTTCCTACTTTTCTTCAGCCTCTTTCCTGAAGAGTAATGATTGCTAATGAAACTGACATACATTTTCATATAAGTAACAGTGCAGTTCGGAGAAACTACTGTATCCCAGACTCATGATTGGCTCCCTTTTCTTTTTCATTCCTTTTCATTACAGATGGACCTGAATCAAAAGCCTAGATTTGAACTCCCCCAGGAATTTGGGGACATTCAGAATCCCAGCCTGGATTTGAACTATTCAGCATAAGCTCATCCTTAATGCTCATAGGAACGAACTGAGCTGCTTTCTTTGTCCTCCACCAGTGGGTACAGCTAAGATCATTGCCAGCAACTTCAAAGAGGAAAGCATTGAAATATTATTATAGTTTAAATTTCCATTTTCCTCTTCATGAGCCATAAATTAATGTAATTCTGTTAAAAAAAAGACTTAATTTAAATGTGGACCTGGGCTGCTGATCTTAACTGACAACAAATGGTTCTTTAACTTGGCTTTTCATTGCCAAGATGTATTTAAATCAGTCCATATCTCTCATTGAAATGGCCCTTCCAGTCAAGCTGGTTTAATTTCATGCTCCACTTCACAGCCACAACTTCATTGTACACACACGTTTGTTCCCAAATCTAGCTCTTCTGTGAAATGTACAAACCATATTGGCCTCTGCTACAGCATTAAATTATGCAACAAAGAAAACCCATGGAGTATTCTTGCCTAGCGTTTCACAAAGACACTTTCAAACTTAACATGGAGATCTCTAATTGACGGTCAGATTGCACCTTGCTCAGTGTGGGTGAGCAATAGCTTTCCACCCCAGCTTATGCAACTGTAACCATTAATGGAGTTCATCTGGATTTACACCAGTATAAGGAGAGTAGAATTTGGCCAAAAACAAACAGTACTTTTCCCTCCAGGTACTGAATTAATACTCTAGTTGGTGTTGGGGTACTGCAGTGTTGTAAGGGCTTTCATCAGATGAGATGTAAAATCAAGGTGCCAGCCACTTCCGGTTATTAGAGGGCCCATAAAATTTTCACATGAGGAGAAATGATAACCTGGGTGTTCTGGTTAAATACTAATCTGGGTTACTAAAGTACTTTATAACACCTAAATTCCCCTGAAGTTAATTGGTAATGTTCTCCACTAACTGCTCTAAACTGTTGTGTTGATGTGAACTGTTAGGTGGTTGCTGTGTTTTCAGCAGCAGAGGCTGTATTTCAGCGATGGTGTCACAGCCTGCTCACTGCTATTGCCCCCCCCCCGGTCAGTCTGAGCAATAGCTGAATGCAGGTCCAAAGCCTCCTTTCCACCTCTTGCCACACACCGTGCCTTCTCTTCCTGGCTCTCAGTGAGGCAAGATGCTCTGTGTTCATGGCTTAGCCTCTGGCCAAGTCACATGTGTCCTCCCCTTCCAGGGTATCAGAGTCTCTTCTGATGAATGACTCAGGCAGTCTTCCCATTCACTGCCCAGCTGGTCCCACTTCCCCAGGCCTTCTTTCTACTCCAGGTACCAGCTTAGGGACCCTCTAATCAGCAGCCTAGGTCTATTCCATTCTGCACCTTACTGCATTTTCCCTGAGTCTTTCCTAACCTTCTGGCTCCCTCCCCAGAAAACCTTCTCTGGGTTTGCTAGCCCCAAAACTCCCCTGCCAGGGAGTAACTGTAGGCTACTTTGGCTCTGTAGCCTCTAACCACACCTCCCTTCTCCCACAGAGTGCTTGCACTGCACAGCACACCACATCTGCTGCCAAATTCCTGTCTTTATAAACCCAGCCCAGCTCCTTCCTCCTCAGCTGGTGGGCTCCTGCATTATTCAGTCAGGGGATTACTTAAACCACCTGATTCCCCTCAGCTGTGGCCTGTCTGGTTAATTGGTCCCCTTCTTAGCCTACATTAATCCCTTCAGGGGTTGGGATAGCTCAGTGGTTTGAGCATTGGGCTGCTAAACCGAGGGTTGTGAGTTCAATCCTTTGAGAGGACCATTTAGGGATCTGGGGCAAAAATCTGTCTGGGATTGGTCCTGCTTTGAGCAGGGGGTTAGACTCAATAATCTCCTGAGGTCCCTTCCAACCCTGGTATTCTATAAGTGTGGGGTGAACACCATCACAGATGGCTAATTGGCTCCTGTATGTGTATTGATAGGAAAGCACATCAGGACTAAGGGTGCTATATATGATCAAAGTAACAGTAAAGAGGTCATGGACTTTAGTATTTGAATTCACTAGTATCTCCTGTTGGACAAAGGGTCCTGGAGGTGGAAAGTCTCCAAGCAGGGGATGGGAGATGGGACTTCTGAAGTAGTCAGTGCTGGCCAGAGAGGGCACCTGGGTGCTTTTCTTCACTAATAGTCTCAATAGCAATAAGAAAGACCAGCTGATCTATGGTATGGGGGTAAGGGGGGCATGGGCACAGGATACTTTTTAAATGCCTACAGTCAAAGCAGCTCTAGGCATCCCAGAACCTGTTCTTACAGGGGTCAAATTCTCAAGGGCCCCTCATTTCAAGCAGTATTTCCTGGTGTTTTGTTTCCCCCCCACCTTTTGGGAGATGCAAGGCCCTGGCCTTGGGCCATCTCTGCACATAAAGTTTCTGCTCTTCATTTGGTCGACTCACTGTACTCTTTGTCTGTGACTGGCATCTCTTATCCCCTGTTTATATCAGACAAGGTAGGAGAGTTGCTCTGCCTATTGAGAGGGAGTAACTGAGTGGTATATATTCCTCACTCTCAGGTATACCCTGGCATAATCCCACAAATTCATTCCCGTCAGTGAAACCACCGAGTGGACTGAATGAACACTAGGCTGTGCTATGGGTGAAGTCTGCATGACTGCACTTTGCAGTGTGATAAACTTTTCTAGTTTGTTGGCACATATGGAAAAAATAAGAACAGCCTCTGTTTCAATTCTTTTAATAGAGGGATATTTTAGGATATTGCGGGGTCTGAATGTTCACATTCTTTCCCAACACTAACAGAATCCGCAGTAATGTAGTATGGTAGCAGTCATTTGGCTAATGCCATAAGTTATGGCTTACTAACTGTAGTCATGACAAAGTGAATTAGGAAAAATGTTAGCACAATCAACTCATTCCATTTCCCCTCCGCTTCCCACCCCCTCCTCCCCAAGTAAATAAATAGATGCTGGGGCATATAGCGAACTATTAAACCAGCAGAGCTGGGGCTAAGTTCCACAGACCCCTGGCTCCCAGTCCATCGTCCTTCCCCCCTGCCATGATTAACAACCCTGCTAAATGAAGTTCTCTCTTTGTCTGCAGAACAAGCCCCCTGCAATACATGCTCCTCCCCATTGTCTTGCTAATGAGGCGCAGCCATTTCTAGGAAATAGAGGTAGTTCAATGGACCTGCTTACAAGTCACTTGTTCCTTCTGCTCATTGTGCCATTGTAGTGGCTTTTCTGGTGATACATGTCTGTATAGGTCAGGTCTCGTCTGCTAGGCACTATCTGAATAGGTACTGCTATAATTACTGTTATAATAATTCTGGACTAGATCTTCTGCTGGTGTAAATCAGCACAGTTCCTTTGAATTCAATGGTGCTAAATTGGTTTATACCATCTGAGGTTCTGGCATGCTACAGTTTTAGGAAGGTCATACGTAGCCCTCTAGCCTTCTGAAGTTCGTATTCAAGTAAAACTCTGATTGACATCAGAGGGAGTTACATGCCTTTAAGAGCTACATGCATTAGGACCAATGTGCTAAACACACTAATGTGGAAGCAGGGCTTTATTTTATGTAGCTCCACTCCAAAAAATGATCTCTTATAGACTCAGAGTGAGATCAGTAGTGTTCCTCATTTGCCTCCCTCTCTACAGTTCACACATGCACTGTTCAGAATCCAGTCCTCGCTAAAAGCCAGATTATTCCACCCTCCTTCGTGCTGGAATGTTTATATCGGACAAAGTGAGAGAGTTGCTCTACCTCAGGGATCGGCAACCTTTGGCACGCGGCTCGCCAGGGTAAGCCCCCTGGCAGGCCGGGCCGGTTTGTTTACCTGCCGCGTCTGCAGGTTCAGCTGATCGCAGCTCTCATTGGCCACGGTTCACCGCTCCAGGAAATGGGGGCTGCAGGAAGTGGCACAGGCCGAGGGATGTGCTGGCTGCTGCTTCCCACCGCCCCCATTGGCTTGGAACGGCAAACCGCGGCCAGTTGGAGCCGCGATCGGCCCCACCTGCGGATGCGGCAGGTAAACAAACCAGCCGGGCCCGCCAGGGGGCTTACCCTGGCGAGCCGCATGCTAAAGATTGCTGATCCCTGCTCTATCTACTGGGAGGCAGTAACTTACTTCCAAATAATTCCCAATGAGACTAAGGAGTGACGTAGCATGAGTAATAGGGGCAGAATCTGGCCCTGAATGATTTCTTTACTTTCCTCTTTGCCTTCTATAAATAACAAACTCTTTGTGCTGGCCTGGCATCTCTGCTCCCTGGAGAAGTGGACTGACTAGATGCAGTTTAATTACAGCCCTCACAAGACATGGCTGGGCAGGGAAGGTCATGCTGCTTGGATCTCATCTTATGCTCAGTAACATCACGGAGACTGGTTCTTAATAAACACTGATATATACCCAAGCTGTCTGCTGGGAGAGAACCTTTGAACAGGAATAGTCATTGGAGCAGTGCAAATGGAAGGGTCCCAATGAATGAAAGCAGGAGTCACCAGGGATTTCCCTATACACCCCCCCTGAATTTCCCCAACACCTCCCCTCCCCCAGTTTTGTGAACTAGTTACATGCAGTGTTGCCAATTTAGTGATTGTTTGGAAATTTGAATTGAAATTGAAACACTGATACACACTTTAAAAGCATATAACGTGATAAAATAGGTGTATCTGAAAAAGTATAATAGATTTGAAAAGTATGAACATAGCCTAGCTTCCTAATACAGCTATTGTTCTTATGACAATGTCAGTGCATTCATTTCGGTGATGTCGGCCAACCTAATAATTTCATATTATGATTTGTAAGCAAAGTCTAAATGAGCTCTCCCTGACAGCTAGTGATGAGCTGGGGGGAAAGGCTTCAGGACCAGATTGTATTTACAGTCACACCTAATCTACCTAGGTATCCAGCAAACAGAGCTGTGTTGCCCAAGTGATAGATTTTGGCTGGGGTTGGGTTACAAATCACTTGAATGCGGGGGTGGGGGGGGAATTAAATGTTGTTATTCTTATTGTATGAGTAAAGGGCAGTAGAACTGTACTTGACCTGTGCTGATTGAGGGCATCAAGAGAGAGGATGGGGTCAGGTGTTTTGCTTGATGGTCTGCCTGAGTCACAAGTACTATTTGACCTGCCCCTCTCCACTGTTTAAAGTCAGAGCTGATTAGGCTCTATAGATAGTCTTTTGTTTTGTTAAGTGACCACTACAGGTGAAATCACTGATAATCGGGTCTAAGTGCTTCGATCTGCTGGGGGACAGTGTTTCTGTGGAAGAGACGGCCTAGACTGCACTAGCAGCGAGGTTCCGCCACTGACAGCTCAGCTGAAATCACTGAGAGCTAGGTGGAACCTGAAGAGATCAACACCGGTGAGTGTTAATGAGGCTGTTAAGAATGCTGGAGACACAACACAGTTCATGCGAACAAACATGGCTGTGGCATCATACTTTCTATTTAAGCAAGAGATACCACACATTACAAACTGGAGGCCAATGTTAAGGGCATTGTCACTTGTTCATCCTGAAGTTGAATACTGGTTCTGAACAAGACCAGTAAATGCTCACTATCTTTCTGCAAGAAACTCAACTGACTGGCTAGAAGCATGTGGTACAACAGTGAAAGACTCAACAGTTGAAAAAATGAAAACTCTCTCACCACATTCAAAAAATTTGCATACATGGCTGATGAATGCACCGATGCAAATGGACATCAAGTATTAAGTCATTGTGTATGTTATCTGGATGTCAGTGGTAGGCTAGTAGATGCATTCCTAGATGTTCAAGTTATAGAAGACACATCAGCGGCATCTGTGACAACCCACATCTTAGAAGAGTTAAATGCTTGTCAATTGGAACCTAAACAGATGGCTGCTTGTGCATTTGATGGAGCTGCAAACTTCTCTGGAAGACATGGTGGAGTACAAGCTTTGCTCAGAGAAAAGTGTAACCCTAATCTCACCTATACACACTGCAGAGGCCATCTACTCCAACTAGCGTTAGTACAAGCTGCAGACTCTTCAAAAGACATTAAAAAAGCTATAAATTTAATGTCTTCATTATATTATTTTTTCAGCAAGAGTCCATAAAGACTGAATATCTTGGAAAATATAGAAGATACACTGGGACTGAAGTTCAAATTAGTCCAACCTGGGAAAACCCTCTGGCTTTCTCATGAGCGATCCTTGACTGTTGCCTTAAAATTACTCCAGCTGTTATTACTGGCTTTGGAAAGTATCTACCATGATGGGATGGATCTAAGTAGTGAGGCTGGTGGATTACTTTTGCTACTACGGTCAGAGAAGACTATTGCCATTCTCTCTCTTGTAAGTTGTGACGCAGTAGGGAGCGGGGCGGACTGACCTGGGAATGTCATCTAGTTTTACTGGGACTGTCTGCATGGGGGATGGGATAGCAGGGGGTGACTTTACTTGAGTGACGATACCTAAGCCTATAACCTGAGCCGAGAGGGAGATGGGGGCCAGGTAACACCTTCTCCCCGAGAAACTGGACAAAGGCTGGAGGAGGAGCCAGGGGAAGGCTGGGTGAAACTGCTGAAGGGGTTTTTCAGTTTGAAGCGGTCTGGGAAAATGGAGGGAACCCCAAGGCTGGGGTCTAAGCTCCCTTCCCCTCTCCTCCCCCCCGAGGGACCTAACTGAGGGGCCCTGGTTGTACCTACAAGCTCTGTTTGGGACTGTGTTCCTGTCGTCTAATAAACCCTCCATTTTACTGGCTGGCTAAGAGTCACGGTGAATCACAGGAAGTGAGGGTGCAGGGCCCGGACTCCCCCACACTCCGTGACAACTGGTGGCAGTGGTGGGATGTACTGCACCCCGTGGATGGCACTTCCTGCAGTAAGTGACTGGGGAGCAGTAAAACAAAGGGGAATTGACAAGGACCAGGTGTGCTAAAAATTCAGAGAGGAGCGGTTTTGGGGGGCAGAGGAACTACGCTTAACCCCTGGAAGCGTGTAACCAGCAAAAAGGACTGTTGCAGTAACGGGGTCCCCCTGTGGACTGCGGTAAGCAGGCTCAGGGGCGGAGAAGTCTGCAGCTTAACCCTGGAAAAGAGGTGGTAACCTAAAAAAGGGCTGGCACACTAGGGGTTCCTCCTGGAAACTGTGGGGAGCTAAGAGCACCCAGGCCTGCGAGTGGCCAGCGGGAAGATGTATAAAAAGCACTTTAAAAGTGACCTGGTCAAGCTGTGCAGGCAGAGGGGGCTGCGCACTGGGAGGCTCACCAAAGAACAGCTCATTGCCCAGTTGGAGAAGGAAGATCGCTAAATAAACTAATCCCTGTCTCTGAGGGAAGCAGCCCGGCAGATGCAGCGCAGGCACCAGTGTCTGTTCCAGCTGGGAGTGGTCAAACGGCTGCTGAGGGCTTCCCGAGACCCCTCCTACCTATGCCTAGGGGAAGGGCTGGAAGAAGCCCAGCAAATACCGAGGGCACCGTGACCCCTGCAGCCAGCAGGGGATTCTCCCGGCGGAGCTCCCCATCGCTGGAGCTAAGGCGGCTGGAATGGGAAAAGGAAATAAAACTAAAAGAGCTAAAGTTAAGGCAGCAGAAACTGATGGCGGAGGAAGCACAACAAAAAAAGTAGCGTCAGTATGAGATAGAGAAGAAAAAAAAGCAAAGGCAGCATAAGCTGAAGTTGGCCAAGCTAAGAAGCAGCAAGCCCCCAGCTGCGGTAAGTAATGGGGGACCCAGGACTGCATGGAGATTTAATAAGTGCGTCCTGGCCCGGCATAAGGAAGGGAAGGACGTAGATAAAGGCATTCAGGAAGTTAAGGATGCTTGCAAGCTGCACAGAGTGGACCCTGCAAACAGGCTCCAGTTTCTCACCCCCTTACTGGACCCCAAAGCAGTGGGAATGTACAGCCGCATAAAAGGGGCGGAGGCAGGGGACTATAAACTGTTCAAAAAGGCCCTGCTACGCGAGTTTGGGCTGACTGCCAAAATGTACCGAAAAAGGTTCTGGAGTCAGCATAAAACCCTTGAGGTCACATATCTAAACCTGGCCCTCCGGATGCAGGGATACGGCCACAAGTGGGCAGATGGGGCCCCAACTAGGAAGAACGTGCTTAACCTAATGGTACTGGAGTAACTGTATGAACAGTGCCCATCCAATCTGAGACTATGGTTGGTGAACAAAAAGGTAGAAGACCTGCAATGCGCAGGGCAGCTGGCCGACGAGTTTGTAAACAGCCGGTCAGGGGGTGGCAGGGAGCTCCAAAGAAACAGGCCCGCCATAATGAAGCAAAAGAGTCACCCAGGAACCTCCCAAAGGGAGGAACATGAAAAACCCCCTCCCAAGGGGAACATCCGGTGTCAGGACCAACCGACCGGCCCAAAGGAATCAACGGAACATGAGTTGCTATTACTGTGGCCAAAGAGGCCACATACGGACACAGTGCCCCAAGCTCAAGAACAAACTGAGCAAACCAAACCCGCACAGGGTTAACTGGGTAGGAACACAGCCGGAGGAGGGGCAGGCTTTCCAGGCAAGGGGGGCTAACAGCTTCCCAACTTCTCAGGAGGGAGGAGTGCCCGAGACCAGCTTCTCTGGGGGGCTGGATGCGCCGAACAGAAGGTTCTCAGTTTACAGGGTGGGCGCGGGGCTGTGCCTGGGGAGCGAGTGCCTTGTTCCCCTGAAGGTGGATGGGAGAAAGGTCAATGGATACTGGAATACGGGTGCTAAGGTAACGCTGGCCCAGCCCGAGGTGGTGGCCCCAGATCGGGTAATGCCCAACACCTACCTGATCCCAAGGGGGTGGGCGGAACCCCATTCAAGGTGCCCGTGGCGAGGGTACATCTGAAATCGGGGGTCAAGGAGAGCCCCAAGGATGTGGGGGTGCACCACCATTTGCCCACTGAGGTGTTGATGGGGAGGGACCTAAAGAACTGGCCAAGCAACCCCCAGAACGCCATATTTGTGACCCCTAGCCAAAGCCAGCAAGGGGCACGACACCCTGACCTCGGAAAGGATACCACACCAGAGGCATAGGACCCTACCCTGGTGGGGAGGATGCGCCCAGGGACAAGGCTCAAAAAGGCTGTGGCTTCAGACCCAGCCGGTGAGAGGGAACAGGTCCCTATCCCTTCCCCAGCTGCTGAGTTCCAGGCCAAGTTGCAAAAAAATCCCTCCTTGAGGAAGCTCAGGGACCTGGCCGACCTCAGTGCGGTACAAACCATGGGAAAAGGTTGCTAGAAAAGGTTCCTGTGGGAAAAGGGATTCATATACCAAAAGTGGGCTCCCCGAGAGAAGATGAAGTCATGGGAAATCAGGAGGCAGCTGATGGTACCCCAAAAGTATCGCCGCAAGCTACTGCGCCTGGCCCATAACATCCCTCTCGCAGGGCACCAGGGAATCCGGTGCACCAGGCAGAGGCTGCTATAAAACTTTTACTGGCCTGGGGTCTTTACTACTGTCCAACAGTATTGCCAATCCTGTGACCCCTGTCAGAGGGTGGAAAAGGCCCGGGATAAGAAAAAAGCGGCTTTAAAACCCTTGCCCATCATAAAGAAGTCTTTCCAAAAGGTGGCTATGGACATCGTGGAACCTCTCAGCAAGACAACCCGGTTGGGGAAAAAATACATTCTGGTGGTGGTAAATTTCGCCACCAGCTACCCCAAGGCAGTGCCCATTGAAGCAGACACCATTGCAAATGCATTTCTGACCATTTTCAGCCAACTGGGGTTCCCCAAGGAAGTCTTAACAAACCAAGGGTCCAATTTCATGTCGGCCCTGCTCCGGTGCTTGTGGGAAAAATGTGGGGTCTGGCAAAACTGGGCATCAGCATATCACCCCCAGTCCAATGGGCTGGTGAAAAGGTTCAACAAAACACTAAAGATCATGCTAAAAACATTTATGAACCATCACCCGCAGGATTGGAACAAGTACTTATCTGACCTGCTGTTCGCATACAGAAAAGTGCCCCAGGAGTCTACCGGGTTTTCGCTCTTCAAACTGTTATATGGCAAAAGGGTAAAGGGGCCCCTAAACCTAATAAAAAATGAATGGGAGGGAAAGGCCACTCCCAATAAAAAGTCAGTGGTGAAGTATGTCCTAACCTTCCAGGAAAAACTTGCTAAACTCATGGGCCTGGCCAGAAAAATTCTGGCCAGAGCCCAGAAGAAGCAAAAGGTCTGGTATAACTGCACGGCGCAGGCCCGTGCCTACGCCACCAAAAATCAGGTGATGGTTCTCATCCCCGTGAGAAAAAACAAACTACAGGCCACCTGGAAAGGTCCTTTCAAGGTTGTCAAGCAACTAAATGAAGTAAACTATGTGGTAAAGCTGTCAAACCGGGCACACCACCGCCAGGTGTACCATGTCAATATAATGAACCCATATTATAACAGGGGAAATGTGGTGTTGGCCATGTGTGAACATTGAAAGGAGCAGGAAGATAACCCTTTAGTAAATCTATTCCCTGGAACAAAAGCTAGCTCCCCCCTGAAAACAATTCCCCTCTCGGATCGGCTAACCCCTACCCAGCAAGCTAAAATTAGAGTGGTGCTGCATCTGTACCAACAGCTGTTTTCCAACCAGCCTGGATGCACTAATCTGACTGTCCACGGGGTGAAAACAGGATCGCATCCTCCTATACAATGCTCCCCCTCCGAGTCACAGGAAAAACTGCGCAGAACCTAAAAAAAGAGGCTAGGAACATGCTGGCTTTGGGGGTGATCCAGCCATCTTCCAGCCCTTGGGCCTTGCCGGTGGTGCTGGTCCCCAAAAAGGATGGGTCAATCCGGTTCTGTGTGAACTATCGAAAGCTTAACGCCATCACTGTATCTAATGCCTACCTCATGCCCAGGCCTGACAAGCTCCTAAACAAATTGGAAGGAGCTCGGTACCTTACCACCATAAATCTTACAAAGGGCTACTGACAAGTGCCGCTAAATGCAGATGTCAGGCTAAAATCGGCCTTTATCACCCTGCTGGATCTCTATAAGTTCCTGACCCTGCCTTTCGGACTCAAGAGGGTGCCAGCTACCTTCCAGCGCCTGGTGAACCAGCTACTAAAGGGAATAAAAAGTTTTGCCGTGGGGTATATTAATAACATCTGTGTCTTTAGCCAAACCTGAAAGAACCAGGTGTCCCAGGTTAAACAAGTGCTGAACCGACTCCAGGAGGCTGGGCTAACTGTAAAGGCTAAAAAGTGCAAGGTGGGGATGGCTAAAGTACCTTACCTGGGCCATCGGGTGGGAAGCAGCTGCCTAAAGCCAAAACCAGCCAAAGTGAAGGTAATAAAAGACTGGCTCGCTCCAAAAACCAAAAAGCAGGTCCAAGCCTTTATTGAACTGGTGGGGTACTATCAAAAATTTGTGCCCCACTTTAGCTCCATAGCCGCCCCCATACTAAGCTATGTAAGAAGGGAAGCCAGACAAGGTGGTCTGAACCGAGCAGTGCCAGAGGGCTCTCTGTGCGCTGAAGGAGGCTCTGGTCAGTGGCCCAGTTCTGGCAAACCCAGACTTTAACAAGCCCTTTATGATGTTCACCGATGCCTCAAACACGGAACTGGGGGCGGTGTTAATGCAGAATAATAAAAAGGGGAAAAAACACCCCATCGTGTACCTAAGCAAAAAGCTGCTACCCCGGGAGCAAAACTAAGCGGCCATCAAAAAAAAAAATGCCTGGCCATGATGTGGGCCCTTAAATAACTAGAGCCATCTCTATTTGGGCAACACTTCACCATTACACCAACCACCCTCCCCTAACCTGGCTACACCAGATGAAGGAAGCCAACGCCAAGCTCCTGAGGTGAAGCCTGCTCCTGCAAGATTATAATATGGACGTGGTCCATGTGAAGGGAAGTGCCAACATGATAGCAAATGCGTTGTCCCAAAAAGGGGACCCTAAACTTCCCCAGGTCACTGGTCAAAGTAACTCCGCTCAGTTCAGTCTCGAAGCGGGGAAAGATGTAACGCAATAGGGAGCAGGGCGGATTGACCTGGGAATGTCGTCTAGTTTTACTGGGACTGGGATAGCAGAGGGTGACTTTACTTGAGTGACGATACCTAAGCCTATAACCTGAGCCGGGAGGGGGATGGGGCCAGGTAACACCTTCTGCCTGGGAAACTGGACAAAGGCTGGAGAAGGAGCCGGGGGAAGGCTGGGTGAAACTGCTGAAGGGTTTTTTCAGTTTGAAGAGGTCTGGGAAAACGAAGGGAATCTCAAGGCTGGGGTCTAAGCTCCCTGCCCCCCGCCCCCCGCAGAGGGACCTAACTAAGGGGTCCTGGTTGTACCTACAAGCTCTGTTTGGGACTGTGTTCCTGTCGTCTAATAAACCGTCCGTTTTACTGGCTGGCTAAGAGTCACAGTAAATTGCAGGAAGTGAGGGTGCAGGGCCTGGACTCCCCCACACTCCGTGACATAAGTCTACTGTTGAAACCACTTGGGTCATTAAACAATGCCATCCAGGCATCTGCTACAACAGTAGTAGATCTTTGTCCACCACTAGAAACTACATTTGGATCAATCAGAAAAAGTATCCATTGAACATGAGCATATCAATTGAAGGAATGGAAGTTCCGGACACACGAGAAGCCACCAAAGATGAACGCATTGCATTCAAGAAGTTCATTAACAGAGTTGTGCAAAATTATAACAAGAAACCAAGAAGGATGTAGATATAATGCTTCATAGAAGACTTGAGTAGCCAACTTTAATTTGTGTGATGATTTTAAAACATGAGTTAAATCTAATAAAATGGTCATGAAACATTTTTCAGTTTTTACTATGGTGCCATACAGCCCACCTTCACCTTCATGGTCTGACCCCACATCAGCCCTAACCCCCCCCCATTAATTCGAACACGCCCCGTAATTTCAATTCCTGGGGAAAACAATGGGAGTCTCTGAGTGTCTCTCAGCTCAGCAGCTAGTGTGTGCCTGTAGCATTTGTGCAGATGATACATAGCAAAGAGCAGCTGGCAGGCTGTTACATTATTTCCTGTGACAGAAATGATGTGGGGGGAAGAAAACTCAAGAAAAGAGCTCCTCTTTCCATTCTCAGCTGCTTACCCTGAAAATAAGACTGTAGTGTTGGCTCACAACATTACTGTGCGAGTCTGAAGGTAACACCAGAATCATTGCTGCTGTGTTCTAATGTGATTTCCAGCTGAAAATGCTGATAAGTTCCAAGTGATGAAAGAAAGTAACAGAAATATCTCAGATAATATAACACCACAGGTGAGATGGTTGTCATCAGTGTCTTCTCAATACTAAAAATAGTTTGTCTCCCTTTGATGTGTTCTTTGAGGTGCGGCTGGTTTGGATTTCTTGGTGTGCTGTGGTATGCACCCTGCTCAAAGCCCTGTGAACTTGGAAGCTCATATTTATCAGCACCTCCTAGACAATACATTACCGAAGAATACAGAAGTATGTATTTTATGATTACACCACAGACAACTACAATGCAGTGGTGATGTCTGCTTGCTTTCCTCGGTGCTTCCCATAAGATGCGATACTTATTCAAGTCCTCTTTCCAGTAAGTGCATCTCCTGAGTTAAAGCAATGCTTATCACCAGCCAGAGTCCTCTCTGGAGATCCCCTTTGGTAAAACTGCAGCCTGTAAACATGCAGAACTGCTGGGAGGGGCAATGTCACTGAATAAGTCTTTAACTCACAGCCAGAAAGTGAGACAACACAGAATTCCTCTGGCATATGTTCCACTGTTTCTTTGGATACAGCTTCCCTGATTTTATATGACAAACACTTCAGACCTATTTCTAATTTTCAGTCTGGTGCATAAGCGGTTTCTAGAATGTTCAACCATAATCTTACTTGTAGCCAGACCTCTGTGAAAGTGTCAGCTTTTTAAAAATGAGACGACAGGATTTTTTTTTTAAATTGAAATTATGAATGCTGTTGATCATCTTATAAAAGAAGGTGAGCATGGAATATAATTTTTCAACAAGAATGTTTCCACATAGAAAGCTATGCACACATGTTTTTCTGGGATGTGTCTATTTTGGCCGTTGTTTCTGGAGTGACAAAGCTTCACTTTCCCACCTAGTATTGTTTGTATTATGGTGGTTTTTAAAGGACTCTCAACCAAGACCAGGGCCCCATTACACTATGCACTCTACATACATATTATAAGAAACAGTCTTACCCCAGATAGCTGCCAAGCTAAACGAACAAGTCAGAGGGTGAGAGAAAGGAAGTATTACTATCCCCACTTCACAGATGGAAAACGGAGGGCCAGAGAAGTTAAGGGACTTGCCAAAGGTCACACAAGAAATCTGTAGCAAAGTTGGGAGCTGAAGCCAGATTTCCTGAGTCCCAGTCTAGGACTTTACCCACATAACCAACTTTTAAAGGTAGAATTGGAGTTTGCTCTTTATTTTCATGCTTTATATTTATCAAATATGCCCAATTACGTCTCATGAGAAAGGCCTTCCCAGTATAAATGACCCCCAACTCATCCATTCCACCCTGTGGCAAAATGCTCAGAAAGAGATGAGCCTTTCACCATGGCCCCAAAGCTCAACTAACTCTGGCTTTATTGGGCCAGCTAGGCAGGTGAATTCCGGAGTACAAGATCTTCTGATGAGCATGTCCCAGTCCTAATCCCAATCCCCATATCTTTAAGTCTAGGAATGGTTGCATCATCTATCTTCACAGAGATGCCAGCTCAGCCACAGCATGCCAAGGGAAGGGTCTCTCATGGGGTGCTCTACTCACCACTGGATCGCCTCTTAGTGGCCACAGCCAGGGATTAGCTCTTCCAATCTGACTCCCCTTCCTGCAGATGTTCTCTCTCTCTCAGGACTCAACTGGTCCCCCTTTAGGGCTTGGGCTCTCTGGCCTAGTCACTGAAGTTTTCACCTTCTAGGGCAGGGCGTGTGGGAGGGTTGAGTACCAAAGCCTCTCTGCACCCACCGTCCAAGGAGTGTTCCAATCCACTGCCCCTCAATGGTGCCACTTTCTCAGCGGCTAGTAGGAGATCCTTCCCCTCCCACACACACACACCCCCTCTTCTCCAGGTTCCAGCCTAGGGACCCTACAACCAGTCACTAAGGTCTGCCCTGTCTCACTCCATACTGCTATTTCCCAGGACTGCTTCCTACGTTGCCTCTATCAGGTTCCTTCTCCACCCTCCTCAAGGTATGCGCTTCCCTCTAGGCCAAGCTCCATGCTCTCTCTAACCTCTAAGAGAATGACTGCAGGCCTCCTCCCTGCCACCCCTTTCTGCCCTCAGCTCCCTGGCTTTATACAAGCCCCACCTGTTACTGTCCAAATGAGCGTAATCTTTTAATTAGTCCTCATTGCTCCTTGGTTCCTCCTCCAGTTGCAGGTTAATTGGCCCACCTAGGCATCTTAACCCCTTCAGGGGCAGGTGTGGGGTGCACAGCCCATTGCAGGGCCTCTGTCTGGCGCTGAAGGCCAAATGTGATGGGCCAAGTTTGGCCAAGGCAGAAGTCAGAGGTTCACATTTACACAGAATAAGTGGGCCCAGTAACCTATACACCTCGAATGGAAGGGCTGCAACTAACAGGCTAGAAAAGAAACTATGGAGGAGCTTCAGAGCAGTTTCACACCTAGCCCTGGGTTGAGGAGGAATGGATTTCACCTTTCCAACTGCTCCATATTCTCCCTGTATACACCCCAAATACTCACCAAATAGGTTTTATGACAGCTGCCTTCATTATCCCCATCCCACCCTTAAATTTACACCCATACTCAACCAAGCCAATATGGGCCAAAGCCTCACCTGGTGTCAAATCTACACAGTTCCATTGATTTCAATGAAGCTACTCTGATTTACATTAGCTGAGGACAGGGTCGGCTCTGGCTTTTTGGCCAGAGCCAAGCAAAAAAAAAAAAAAAAGAAAAAAAAGCTGTGGCGCGGCCGGAGCCAGGGTGCAGGGGGGAGGGGGAGGGAGCGGGAGGGAGGGAGAGAGAGAGAAGAAGGGCGGCCAGGGCTTCAGCGGGGCGCTGCCACGCGGCCCCTCCCGCCCCGCCGCCTGTCAGGAGGGCTCTGCGCTGCTCCGGTCGGCTGGGAGGGAAGGACGCAGGCTGCAGGGTGCTCCCGTCCTCTGCGCCGCCGCCCCCTACAGGGCGGCCGGAGCGTAACAACAACAACAACAACAACAACAACAGCGGCTGTGCTGCCCTAGGATTGGGCGGAATGCCGCCTCCTACAAGCTGCCGCCCCAAGCACCAGCTTGCTCGGCTGGTGCCTGGAGCCAGCCCTTGCTGAGGATCTGGCCATATATATATTTTGCACATGCATCTGTTTGCTCTGAATTGGATCTAAGACCCCTCTTCTCCCCCGCAGAACACAAACATGAATTAACTGTTTTTTTAAACTATTATACAAAATTGTGTATTGTGTCTGCAGGAGCCAGGCACCAGAGACTGAGTCTATAAGGAATCCCTTAGTTAACTTTTCACCGAAAAGAATAACATAGAATAATCCCTTTTATTGGTAACAGACAGCGCAGCTCAAACAACAAAGGGATGAGGAAAAGCCTCTGCAAAAATATAGAGCGTGAGATCTATTAATGCTGGGTGGAAGTCTCAGGGAAAGGATGGACAAGAAACATGAGTTTGTTGCATAGACTAAGGTACATAGTTCAAGTTTATTTTGTTTCTTAAACTGTTTAGGATATAGAAAAGTTGAAGTGGATAAACATTTTGCTTCCCCAAAGCACGCTGTCCTCTTTAGAACTGGGTGGAAAATGTTGAGGAAAAAGTAGGGCTGTCAAGCGATTAAAAAAAATTAATCACACTGTTAAACAACAGTAGAATACCATTTATTTTAAATATTTTTGGATATTTACTACATTTTCAAATATATTAATTTCAGTTACAACACAGAATACGAAGTGTGCAGTGCTCACTTTATATTTATTTTTTATTACAAATATTTGCACTGTAAAAAACAAAAAAATATATTTTTCAATTCACCTTATACATGTACTGTAGTGCAATCTCTTTATCATGAAAGTTGAAGTTACAAATGTAGAATTATTTACAAAAAATGCATTAAAAATAGAACAATGTAAAACGTTAGAGCCTTCAAGTCCACTAAGTCCTACTTCTTGGTCAGCCAATCACTCAGACAAGCAAGATTGGTTACAATTTCTAGGAGATTGATGATGGGTTCTGCTTGATAACGATCCAAAGCAGTGTGGACTTATGCATGTTCATTATCATCATATGAGTCAGATGTCACCAGCCGAAGGTTGATTTTCTTTTTTGGTGGTTTGGGTTCTGTAGTTTCCGCATCAGAGTGTTGCTCTTTTAAGACTTCTAAAAGCATGCTCCAAACCTCGTCCCTCTCAGATTTTGGATGTCACTTCAGATTCTTAAACCTTGGGTCAAGTGCTGTAGCTATTTTTAGAAATCTCACATCTTTTTGTCAAATCTGCTGTGAAAGTGTTTTTAAAACAAACATGTGCTGGGTCATCATGAGACTGCTATAACATGAAATATATGCAGAATGCAGGTAAAACAGAGCAGGAGATGTACAATTCTCCCCCCAAGGAGTATAGTCACAAATTTAAGTGACGCATTGTTTTTATAATGAGCATCATCAGCATAGAAGCATGTCCTCTGGAATGGTGGCTGAAGAATGAAGGGGCATATGAATCTTTAGCGCATCTGGCACGTAAATATCTTGCAACGCCAGCTACAAAAGTGCCATGCGAATGCCTGTTCTCACTTTCAGGTGACACTGTAAATAAGAAACAGGAAGCAGTATCTCCTGTCAATGTAAACAAACTTGTTTGTCTTAGCGATTGGCAGAATAAGAAGTAAGACTGAGTGGACATGTGGGCTCTAAAGTTTTACACTGTTATGTAACCAAAAAAATCTGCATTTGTAAGTTACACTTTCACGATAAAGAGATTGCCCTACAGTACTTGTATGAGGTGAATTGAAAAATACTATTTCTTTTGTTTATCATTTTTACAGTGCATATATTTGTAATCAAAAATAATAATATAAAGTGAGCACTTTGTATTCTGTGTTGTAATTTAAATCAATATTGAAAATGTAGTTAAACATCCAAAAATATTTAATAAATTTCAATTGGTATTGTATTGTTATAAGTGCAATTAATTTTTTTGAGTTAATCACGTGAGTTAACTGCGATTAATTGACAGCCCTAGGACAAAGCAGTGTCAGTGAAATATTAAAACTTTATTTCACAAACATTGTCACTTTTTTTTTCTGTTTTCCCACTACTCAAGCCCATAAGACCAGAAATTACTGGTAGGGGAGAGGATATAAAAAACATAGTCATGGCCTACATTTTTAAAAAGTAAGATATTTTAGATGCCCAACTTGAAGTGCATGAAAAGGGCCTAATTTTTAGAGAGTGGATGCTCAGCACTTTCTCAAAGTCAGGCCCCAAAATAAGGTGTCTCAAGTTGTGTACCCAGAAACGGAGGCATCTAGAATCAACATCCATTTCTGAAAAGCTAGGCACAGCTTTTTATAATTGTGAGTACACCATTGTGTATGCAAAAATGTATGTATATATTTTTCACGAGCAATTACCATGTTTGTGCAATTGCAGCAACTACCTAGAGAAATGATTGCTTTGTGCATATAGGCCCGAGCTTAGAACAGCACTAAAATTCATTCATATTCAGCATAGAACTTAAGCATATGCTAAAGATGAGCATGTGCTTAAATGCTATTCAGAAAAGGGTTGCTCTCCTGAATAGAGGTCATAATTACTGCAACAGGACTCACAAATGCCATAATTGTACATACACTCACATAAAGTATTTAATATTCTAAAACTCTGGTCCATTCGTTCTTCTCTAAGTACTGGTCTGAGTGTGGCCCAAGCCAGTAGAAAGATTGTTGAGTGGGTTATGTGAAATGAGCTGGTATTTTTAATCTAGGGCCTTGTTTGGAGGATGTCATCACAATTGCCAATTTATTGGCAGTATCACCGGAGATACCTAAGGTTGAATGGAAGTGGAGACTGAACTACCACCTTACACCTAGAAGCAGGCTGGAGCTACATTAACATGGTGAGGTGAGTAAACTACTAATGCTCATTTTGTATTTATTCTGCTGGTGCAGGACTTCAGTCTCTAGGGCTGTCAGTCATGAACACCAAATTTACTTTAACTAAATCCATTCCACAAAAAGAATACTTCACTGTAAAATAAAATCTAGAAATGAAAGGATGAGCAACCTAAAGTCAGAAAAGCAAATGTAGCTTGCCCTATTGAGTTGGTCTTTGCCATTTCTCATGTATGGTGTATCTACACCACAAATGAAGGTGTGACTGTAGTGCAGGCATGACTACCCAGAGTAGCTTTAATCCAGCTGGCACTGGTAACATCTGCAGTGAAGATGTGGCAGCATGGGCTTCAGCACAAGCTAGCTGCCCTAGTACAAGCCCATAGGGAATCCTAGTACATACTTGGGTTGCTTGCCCATGCTGAAGTCTGGGCTACCATGTCTTCAATGCTATTGTTACCTGTTCTAGTGAGATTAAAGCTAGCATGGGTATGCCTACCTGTGCTACATTCACACCTTAATTTGCAGTCTAGACATACCATTAGGTAGAAAAAACTGCAAAACTCTCCTGACTGCACTGAAGTTGTATAAGGGTCATGCATCATATAAAGGTTATGCATCACTGCAATGGAAGACAATGTATACTTACTTATTGCTCTTAAAAAACACACACACATGTTATTTTTATCCAGCACAAACCATTGACAAAGTGTGAGAACAGAGAATGGCCATAAAGACCTATTGACTCCTGTGTTTTGGGAAGAGAAACTATTTGATTGTTGACCCTTCCATAAGGGTGTCATTTTACAGTGGAAATCAAGCAGTGACCCACCAACTGCAAAACAAGAGAGTCACTCCTCTTTCTCATGCCTGTTACTCTAAGCGATTGAGTCATGACTCATGGCACATACACACCAACAAGTGGACTCCCCAGGTTCTCAATGAGTGAAAATATGGGGAGGAGAAAAGCTTTCCCACCAGCAGGCATTTATTTGGTGCCCTAGTGTCAGAACCTTCACATGCAATAACTCCCATGGTCTGCTTCCATGCCTTCCTTAATTGCTCTTCATTTCAAAGCTGAACTTGCAATGACGAGAAAAACCCATGGGGACAGCTCAGAGGGATGGAGGTTGAGGAATAACATCTTTCATCCTGACTTGTATTTATGATCCCCAGTATGACAAGTCTCTGCTGTTGAGCACCCGCCCACGTCCTGCATATTTCATAAAAATGTATCTCTTAAATAGACAAAAACGTACAGCTGTGTACGAAGACTTGTGCACACAAGATTCAAATGTTTTCCACATGCAGGGAGATGTGGCAGGTCTCAGCTCATATAGTATATTATGGCTTTTCGAAGGACTGTGGGAGAGAGTCAGTGATGAAGCCAGTTAGGAGACTTTCAGGGTGAAAGTGTTAAACTCATTTAGACTCTGATTTAGCAAAACATTTAAGCATGTGTTTAACTTTAAGCATTCAAGTTCAGTGTGTTTAAGTGCTTCACTGAATAGAGATGTGATTATTCATGTGCTTGAAGTTACACATGAGTTTAAATGCTTTGCTAAATCAGAGCCATAACAACTAAAGTGGAGAAAACATTTGTAATACTAATTTATTCATTAAGGGGCAGATTGTGATGCCCTTATTTATGCTGGTGAAGTCAATGTGAGTAGTTGCTCACCAACTTGAGCTCCACCGTATGGCCCTTAATAATTTACAAACACACCAGAAGAGAGAGAGAGAGAGACGGTTATCAGATAACAGAGCTTACCTTCCAGAGCAGCCTCAGCTCCCATGAACTTCGACTGAAACTAGAGCTGATCAGCATATTTAAAAGTGAAGCCCAAAACACCAGGGCCGGCTCCAGGCACCAGCCCACCAAGCTTGTGCTTGGGGTGGCACCTGGAGGGGGGCAGCGCGGCGCTCCGGCTCCCACCGCCGGGGAGAGCGGGGCCACAGCTGGGCTTGCCGCCCTCCCCCCGGCGCTCTGGCCGCTGGGGGCTCACCGCCCTGCTCCCGGCGCTCTGGCCGCCGGGGAGAGCGGAGCCCCGGCTGGGGCTCGCCGCCCTCCCCCCGGCGCTCTGGCCGCCGGGGGCTCGCCGCCCTGCTCCCGGCGCTCTGGCCGCCGGGGAGAGCGGAGCCCCGGCCGGGCACTCTGCCCTCCTCCCAGGGCTCCGGCCGCCCTCCCCCCCGGCGCCCTCCTCCCGGCCGCCGGGGAGAGCGGAGCCCCGGCTGGGGCTCGCCGCCCTCCCCCCGGCGCTCTGGCCGCCGGGGAGAGCGGAGCTCCGGCCGGGGCTCACCGCCCTCCCCCCGGGGCTCCGGCCGCTGGGGGGCGGGGGCGGCCGGAGGCTTTTTTGCCTGGGGCGGCAAAAAAGCCAGAGCCGGCCCTGCAAAACACTTAGCACTTGAAATCTTCAAGACACTTTTTACTCCCTAAGAAGGAGTCAAATATTTTGATCAGAGATGGAAAATTTGAGACGAAACACCAGGTAAAGAGGGAAGTCAGCACTGGGATCAGCACTGAGAAGTTTTATTCCATAAAAGTAATAGTGAATGGACCAAGTGGTTCATAATGGGATAAAAATTAACAGTTCACTTCCACACACAAGTCCTGTTGCAGAACATGTGCTGAAACTGCAGTCAAAATGGAAATCGCACAGCTGCAAGTATGCAGTGTTGTTATAGCCATGTTGATCCCAGGATATTAGAGAGACAAGGTGGGTGAGGTAATATCTTTTACTGGACCAACTTCTGTTGAAAACCAACTTCCTGTTGAAAGCTTGTCTCTCTCACCAACAAAAGCTGACCCAATAAAAGGTATCACCTCACCCACCTGTCTCTCTAATAGCTGCAAGTAGCAGCCAAAATAGTGAGGCATCCACTAAAATGGTTCATTGGAACATTCCTACCAGCAAAGTTCAGTATATATTTTTTCTTACTTCATTAAATGCCATTAAAAAAAAAGCATTCACCTGCACAAAACTCCTCCACCAATATTTGAATCCATAGAGACACATACATTAGCAGAGCATTCTGTCCTAAAATATTTAAGCTGTATCTAATGATCCAAGAAAACATACTATTTTTTATTGTCTCCTACTTAAATACATCTTGTTCACTTCACAAGAAAACCAAGAGAGAATCTTGCAGCTCCCTATCAAGTAGCTTACAGTCACCCAACTTTGAACACAGGATTTTCCATGCTGGGCCAGATCATTGGTCCAATCCCATCCTTCAGACAGTGCCAATATAGCACTTATGTAGGACAGAATAGCAAAATCAGAGATTGCTCTTCATATGGAACCTGATTCAATGACCATTGACATCAGTGGGAGGGTTCCATTGACTCCAATGCTCATTAGATCAGCAGAAGCTAGTGATAGCCACACTGCAGACTCCTTATTATGTTGAAGCCACTAGCCATGGACTCATGAGCTGAAATCTTGAAATACAGTGAAAACAAATATGATTGTATAATACACTGGCTCCTTACCTGGCTGTTTTATGGGCCCTCAGCACCGGTTTCATGGTGGCTATAGTGCTGCCTGCCACCTCTCTCCTCCTCCTTCTTGTTTCCAGTGGATGGGCACTTCCTAACAGCCTCTGGCACCAGCTGGAGCATCTGGAGCAGAAATTGATCTTTTGCTGTTTTAAATTATATATTTAAATTTATGTTTCTTTTAAATAGCTGGTTTGAAGAGAGCTGGAGCCAGTTTCGGGGCTGGGATGATAGCTTCTGCTATATTTGGATGGAGGAGGAACAGTTTGTGGGATGAAGAACTATATTTGGGTGGCTAGGGACTTCCATGATGCAACTGCCTACCCTCAAAATGAAGGGAGTCTACGGCATTATGGGAGATGTAGTCCAACCAGGAACCCAGCGTATAGAGGAGAATAGGAACATGACACACACAAACAACAACTCCCATGTGCACTATGGGGACATTTCTGAATAGTAATATTTCAGCATTGGGGCAAAATAGTTCAATTTAAAAAATTTTGCTGAAAAGTTAAAATATTCTGTGAAAAATGTAGACTTTTTTTTTTTTTTTTTTTTGTAAAAATTTTCGGTGTGGGCAAAAAAAAATTCTGAACAGCTCCAGGTATGATTTCAAGGCTCTGAAATCCATGGGAGTATTTTCATTGGGTTTGATGGGATTTGTATGAGACTCAGTCCCTCTCATCCCACATAGGCCTATTGAGAGCTAGAATCATTATTAGAGCTGGGCAGGAAATGGTTTTTCTGTCCCACAAAAATTTTAAGTTTTCAAAAGTTTTTCCCATGCCAGATCAGGACAAAAAGTTGAAATCTCAAGAAAAAAAAATCCCTAACTGAAAATCTGGAAAAAAAATTCTGTTCAGATCAATTTAAACATTTTATTTGATAGTTTTTGAAATATTTCATTTTCAGTTTAACCATTTTAATTAAAATTTAGTCTCAACTTATTTTTTTAAAACAAAAAGTCATTTTGAACTGAAAACTGGATTTTGTTCATTTTGAAAATGTCAAAAAGGGAGACTTTTCACAATTTTGAAGCTTTTTAAAAAAAAATGTTTGAGTACAGAAATTAATCGAAACCAACCCTTTCCTGCAAAGAGATTCAATGTCAATGAATTGGCATGTAAGCCATGGGCCCACATCGTGTGTGCTCTGCATGCTCTAGCAACGGCTAGGCCAACTAGAGGTTGTTGAGCCTGCTACAGCCACAGCTAAGGGAGTTGGGGCTCATGCATTAAGATCCAGAAAGTCCCAAGTTCCACCCGGTGGGGTTGGTGTTTTAGGTGTCTTTCAATGAAAAGTGTTTTGTTGAAAAATCCCAAGCATGTTCCTACCTTGCTGATAGACACAGTCTATTTTCATACTGAGCTGAGCAGTCACAACCCTGGTTGGTGATTTACCACCCATTCCTCTTTTAAGGCTTGTGATTTGATGCAGTTTCTCTTTCCCCTCTCTGGTGATAGAGCTGGAAATTTGGTAATAATCAAAGCGTTATTGTCTGGGAAACTAAAATGAGGCAGCAAGAGTGGCTGCTGGACTCCTTTGAGACTGCTGAGAAAGAATTGAAAGGAAGTGAATCTTTACTCCAGCGTGGATGATTTCACTAGGGTCTTTTGGTCTCTAATGGAAGAAGTTTTCATTAGTAAAAGTCACAGAGAGGTCAAGAGAATCCCAGTTACCACCCAAAACATTTAGCAGAGTTCTCATCTATTTGCTGTGGTTTGTGCTTGACAGGGTGAAAGTCATGCTCCTTTTATTCATTATTCACCAAGTTCTGGAAAATTTTACAATCTCTGCAAACTTAAGTAACAAGCAAACCCTGTGGCTAACAACCTTAACCCTTAGAATGGATGGTTGTCAGTCACTAACCCACTACTGTAAATAAGCTCTAAAGGGACAGATCCTCAGCTGCTGTAGATCAGCAAAGCATCACTGGAATTAATCACACTAGCTGGCCCTCAGTGAAGCCCTTCTGTGTATCCAGGGGACTTCACCAAGTGCCGCTGAAATGGAGACACTTTTCAGACCACCACATAAACATAAATAAATGCCTAAAGTGGGAGTGCATAAGGTAGGGGAAGAGACGAAAAGCCAGCCACTGCTCAGAGGTATGACACTACCATGAGCCTATGGGACAGAAAAGCGATGGAAAATGAAAGTCAGTTTCTCTGCTAAAGTCCAAAATATTAAGAAGAGCCGGAAAGATGGTCCCCTCAAATGACTGGAAATAGTAAAAAACTTTCCATTAAAATACAAGGAGGCAAAAACTATGCATGACCCTGTGAAAAAGGAAACTGATATCAGCAATAGTATCACGTCATGTAGTATTTGTCCCCAGATCAGAAATGGACAACATGGCAGATGGATACATGGATAACACCCTAGGACACTGTAGAGCTATGTACTGGGTAGGTGTTTACGTACTGTACCCACTGCTAACAAGTACCATTTTACACTCTTTGTAGTTTGTCCTGCCAAGAAAGTATTTTTAAAGGTGAATTTGTGTGTAAGGGAGCACTGAGGAAGCAAACTATAAATACTTTTTCTACCTCTGAGGCTGGCCTAAAACAAGGCTGGTTAAAAAAGAAGCAAATTAAATCAACACAAAGAGAGAGCAGAAAGAATCACTCATCATGGAATCTGATTTGCACATGTTTGCCCTCAAGTAAAATGCAGGGGGGGAAAGACAAAAGAAACAATGCAAAAAAATGCTTTTCAGACAGAAAAGAAAAAGGCAACTTCTGTGTCACACTGGAAGGTGCTGCAGTTCCAAGTGCCCATGTGACACCAGAGTTCAACTTTGAGCTTCATGCTCTCTCTCTCTCTCTCTCTCTCTCTCTCCCTCGGTCCACTTTCAGTTTTGCTAATCTGCACTGGTTGAAAAGTCAATTTCCTCATTAGCACAAACTCTCTAAGCAAGAGGCATTTTGGCAGTTCTGTCCTTTGAGGAGAGAAGCCACTGGATTTTCCTAATTGGTGCTGAGTTTATTCATGTTATCTAGAAAAGGGAAGCTCTGAGTGACAGTTTCCTTCCTATTGTATGTCCCACCCGTCTCTCACAGAAACAGCTACTGATCTAGTTTTCTCCCGGCTTTGCTTCTTTCAGTGAAAGCATTCTTCAGAAGAGAGAGCACCTGACTCACGGAAAAGTCAAAACTGGTAAGTATCTTCTCTAGGGCTAGAAGTACTCACTAAGAAATGGGATCATCATTTATTTTTAAGAGAAAATTGACACAAAAATCACATTATCAATCAAACAAACACCCTTTCTTTAAAGCTTTCTACCTTTCTTTAAACCTTTATTTATCAAAGGTAAGCTAGAAGTAATATATTAGTTATACAAACACTGGGTCTGATCCACTGTTCCATCCAGGCCCCTTTAATCCACTCCAGTGTCATAAATAGGCCATAAACTAGGTGGAAATTGCCCCCAGGGCATACTCCAGCAAAAGAGGAATTTTGGAGGGGAAATTTCATGGGAAGCGGCGCGGGCCGAGGGATGTGCTGGCCGCCCTTCCCGCAGCCACCATTGGCCAGGAGAGGCGAACCGCGGCCAGTGGGGGCCGCGATCGGCCGAACCCGCAGACGCAGCAGGTAAACAAACTGGCCCGGCCCACCAGGGGCTTTCCCTGAACAAGCGGCGGACCGGCTTTGAGAACCACTGACCTAAGGAACATGTTCCACCTCCAGCATCAAAATGTGCTGTATAAGAAAGCATTTATGCAAAGAGTTTCAAAAGTACAAGGGATTAAGGTTTAAGCTTTATTTTGGGTGATACTTCAGTGAAGCATAGGCTTTGTGCGGCCCCTCAGCATGGGGTGAATTTCATCCCTTGTAGCACCTAGACATTCGACCTGACCACCTGTCCAAGGCAGTGATCTCTCTCTCTCTCTCACACACACAAACACTTCCACCGGACTGTCTAGGTGATTTATGAACAGTGATTGGAAACTTCCACCGGACTGTCTAGGTGATTTATGAACAGTGATTGGAGATCCTACCGAGAGAATGAGTTCTTGCTTTCAAACAAAGCAGAAAGCTGGATGCCAACCTCAGAGCAGCTGCCATTTCTCAACAGCTGGTTGGTACCTTCCTGGTGGCTGTTAACTTTCCAGCTTTCTGTTATAGCCCCAATGGGTGCAGTCAAGCCCATGGAGCCAATGGGCGATTAGCAGTCTGCAGGCTTTCATGGGTTTGTTGGAATTCTGGTGATGATTACAGAAGAGCTGAAACATTCTGGTTATAGTATTTGCTGTTATTCAGGAAGTAAATTGCTGGGATGTGAAAATGAGGTAGCATGTCTGATTGCTGCTCTCCTCTGAGATTACTGAGAGACAAATGAGAGGAAGAGAGTCTTAATAGCAATCCAATATGGACCATTTCCCTAGACCTTCAATTTCTTACTGAAGATTTTTTTTATTAAGTGAAAATCACCCTAAAGGTCAAGAAATTCCTAATTATCACCCACATGCAGTATTATGCATTCAGCAGCACTCTCAGCTATTTGCTACAGTGTAGGCGTTCTTGAGCAAAACTTCTTTGGGGAGTTCTCCTCATTGCAAATAAATTACAATATTTTAAGGCCTAGTTCTGTAAATGGAAGTAATAACCTTAAAACAGCCCTTTTAATGGAAGTACTGCATTAATTACAGCCCAATTTCAGGAGAGATTGTTAAAAGAAATCCCATTTTAGGATGTTTGGGGAATTTTGCCTTCAGTAGGACTTGACTGCATTCCAACAAATATGCAAATGTTTCCCAGAGTATCCATAATATACCAGGCACTGCACACTCATGATGGAGGGGATGGTGGATTCAGGAAGGGAAGCCAGAAAGCAGGCTGTACTGGTGTCTGGACAGTATGGCTGTTGAAAGATTTCATTCATATGTTTTTAGGGTGACCAGATAGCAAGTATGAAAAATCGGGATGGGGGTGGGGGTAATAGGTGTCTATATAAGAAAAAGCCCCAAATATCAGGTCTGTCCCTATAAAATCAGGTCTGTCCCCTATAAAATCTGGTCTCCCTATATGTTTTGTTAAATGCATGCGATTTGACACAATACCAGTCAAAATAAACAAAGAGAGATGTATAATGGCTCCAGGGCTGGATTAAGGCAATATAGAGCCCTCGACACACCATGACATGGCTCCGCCCAATGTCATGGCCTCATCCTCCCTTTGGAATGGTCATAGCAGGGGGAAGCCCTTCCCTCATAGAGTAGGGGCAGCAGAATGAGTACCCCTCTCTTAGAAGCAGGAGGAGCAGCCTCAGGCATCTCTTCTACCAACCCAAGAGAGGCTAGGGTGTCAGCAGGAAGACCCCCAGTATTTACCCCAGGACCTGAGGTCTCTCTTCTGGGATGGATGTACTGGGCCTTCTGCACTCTTCTCTTCCAGCCACTCACAGGGACCTTGAAGAGACAGCCCCAGAACAGTGAGTGACTGGGGCAGTTCACACAAACACTGAGGTTCTGATGCAAACATATAACCCAGGAGCCAGCACTCTAGGCAGGCACCATTAGCAGAGCCGGCTCCAGGGTTTTTGCGGCCCCAAGCAGCGCAAAAAAAAAAAAAAAAAAGCCACGATCGCGATCTGCGGCACTACCACCGCTGCTTCAGTTTTCGGCGGCTGGTCCTTCGCTCCGAGAGGGAATGAGGGACCCGCCGCCGAATTGCCGCCGAAGAGCCCGGTGTGCCGCCCCTCTCCCTTGGCCGCCCCAAGCACCTGCTTGCTGGGCTGGTGCCTGGAGCCGGCCCTGAACATTAGTGTCTGTTGCTTTAATCCGGCCCTGATTGGCCCCACTCCTTAGCTCTGGTTGAGGAGCACACAATGCAACTCTGAAGAGGGACTTAAAGCCACATTTGCACTCCTGTGATCCTGGGCTGGCTGTGTGCTGGGCTGGTCACCCTGCATAATTTAAAGCAGCCCATAAACTCTTCTAAATTTCCTCAGATGTGAAGGTGTCATAACTATAAAGGGAAGGGTAACAGCTCTCCTGTGTACAGTACTAAAATCCCTCCTGGCCAGAGACTCCAAAATCCTTTTACCTGTAAAGGGTTAAGAAGCTCGGGTAACCTGGCTGACACCTGACCCAAAGGGCCAATAAGGGGACAAGATACTTTCAAATCTTGGGGGGGGGGGAAAGGCTTTTGTGTGTGCTCTTTGTTTTAAGGGGTTGTTCGCTCTTGGGACTGAGAGGGACCAGACATCAATCCAGGTTCTCCCCATCTTTCTAAACAAGTCTCTCTTATTTCAAAATTGTAAGTAAAAGCCAGGCAAGGCGTCTTAGATTTACTTTGTTTTCTCAACTTGTAAATGTACCTTTTACTAGAGTGCTTATCTTTGTTTGCTACACTTTGAACCTAAGACAGAGGGGAGTCCTCTGAGCTCTTTAAGTTTGATTACCCTGTAAAGTTATTTTCCATACTGATTTTACAAAGATAATTTTTACCTTTTTCTTTAATTAAAAGCCTTCTTTTTAAGAACCTGATTAATTTCTCCTTGTTTTAAGATCCAAAGGGGGTTTGGATCTGTATTCACCAGGAGTTGGTGAAAGGAAGGAGGGGGGAAGGGTCAATTTCTCCTTGTTTAAGATCCAAGGAGTTTGGATCTGTATTCACCAGGGAATTGGTGAAAGGTTTCTCAAGGCTTCCCAGGGAGGGAATTCTTGAGATGGTGGCAGCGGACCAGAGCTAAGCTGGTAGATAAGCTTAGAAGTTTTCATGCAGGCCCCTACATTTGTACCCTAAAGTTCAAAGTGGGGATACAGCCTTGACATGGTGGCAGCGGTGGGATCGTTTTAAACCCAAAAGCCAGTAAGAGATTTTTTTTTCCTTCTAGCTGCTTGGAAAGCAGAGCTGAAGGTAGATGTATATCTTATCTCTCCTTGCCTGAAGGCAGAGGTGTTAAGTTTTTTTAACAAGGTCCTTTGTTAAGAGAAGTGTTCAAATAAGCAAACAAACTTGACTGGTAAAAGGAATTTACAAGCTGAATTGTTTTTTTTTCTTTTTACATCCTTGGGAGTAGCTTGTTAGAAAGTCTCTGTTAACTCAGCAGCAGCCAGAGCTAAGTACATCCCAGTTTCAGTCAACTGCAGAGGGGTGTGACCCAGCACAAGAAAACCAGGAAAATAACTACCAAAGAAAAAAAAGCTAAAGAGGAGGCCCACAAAAGAGCTATGAAGCTGAAAGAAAAAGAGATAGAGCTGAGAGACAGAGAAGAAAAAGCCAAAGAGGGGGCCCACAAGAGAGAGATGGAGCTGAGAGACAGAGAAAAGAAAGCCAAAGAGGAGGCCCACAAGAAAGAAATGGAGCTGGAAAAAGCCAAACAGAAGGCCCATAAAAAAGAAAAAAAAGCCAAACAGAAGGCCCATAAAAAAAAGATGGAGCTAAAAAAAAAAAAGATGGAACTAAAAGCAGCAAGAACTAGGCAGGGTGCATCAAACCATCCTAACAACTCCTCTCCAGGTACCACTTCCCATCCCAGGAAATTCCCCACCTACAAGGCAGGCGATGATACTGAGGCCTTCTTAAAAAATTTTGAAAGGGCCTGCCTTGGATACAACATCCCTCCAACCCAGTGCATGGTAGAGCTGAGGCCGCAGCTCAGTGAACCCTTAGCAGAGGTGGCGGCTGAAATGCCTAAGGAACACATAAACAGTTATAAACTTTTTAAAAACAAGGCCAAAATCAGAATGGGGCTAACACCTGAGCATGCCCGTCGGCGGTTCAGAGCCCTAAGGTGGAAACCTGATGTGTCATGTACCCGACATGCCTACCACATTGGGAAAAATTGGGATGCCTGAATATCAGGAGCAAATGTTAAATCTACGGAAGAGTTGCCCTTCCTATTGCAAATGGAGCAGTTTTTAGAGGGTGTTCCTGAGGAAATAGAAAGGTACATCCTAGATGGGAAGCCCAAAACTGTAACCGAGGCGGGGGAGATTGGAGCCAAATGGGTGGAGGTGACAGAAAAGAAAAAAGCTAGTAGCAGTTGGAGCAAATATCAGAAGGGGCAAGCCGAAACAAAACCTTATCACCGGGGACAACCCAAGGCCCCACCCACATCCCAAGGAAAACCCCAGACGCCTTCTCACCCCACCACACCAGTCTCCATCAACCAACATCGCCCCGGTGATACCTTAGCAGAGCGATGTTTTAAATGTAATGAACTGGGGCATATAAAGGCTCACTGCCCCAAGAACCCCAACCGATTACAGTTCATTACACCCCAATCACACCAAAGATCCCCAGACCCAAATGCCTCTCTCATACCCTCGGAGCGAAGGGAAACCTTGAGAGTGGGCGGAAAAAAGGTTATCGCTTGGAGGGACACTGGGGCACAAGTGTCAACTATCCACCAATCCCTAGTGGACCCCAAACTCATCAACCCTGAGGCTACAGTGACAATTCAACCCTTCGTGTCACAGTCTGTAACCTTGCCTACAGCCCAGTTGCATGTCCAGTACAAGGGCTGGTCAGGAATGTGGACTTTTGCAGTCTATGACAATTATCCCATTCCCATGCTGCTGGGGGAAGACTTGGCCAACCATGTGAAGCTAGCCAAGAGGGTGGGAATAGTCACCTGCAGCCAGGCTAAGCAAGCTTTCACCCCCATCCCTGTTCCTGAGCCGTCCACCAGGGCCCCGTCTGTGTTACCAGAGACCCAAACAACGGTGGTGGAACCGGATCCCCTGCCAACGACTGCAACAGCCGTAGTGGATCCAATCCCAGAGACCCAGCCAAAGCCAGTCCCAAAACCGGAACTGGCAA
Organism: Emys orbicularis; assembly: GCF_028017835.1. Lineage (NCBI taxonomy): Eukaryota > Metazoa > Chordata > Testudines > Emydidae > Emys > Emys orbicularis. The sequence goes on from NC_088690.1 coordinate 90,982,894, forward strand.
CGCACCCAGCACCAGAACCATTGCCAGCACTGAGTCCAGCGCTTGCAAGCCCGTCTACAACTCCAATGCCAAAGGGCACCAGCAAGTCTGAACTGGTGGAAGCAGCAGATAACCCTACCCAAAAGGCTCAGCCAGAGCCTGAAATACCACATAGTGCACCAGCGGACAGCGGTTCACAGTCAATGGAAACAGCCCCAGCACCTGCATCGCTTCCAGAGGGACCAAGCCTCAGTCCACAGTCCAAGGAGGAACTGATGTCTCCAGCATCAAGGGAACAGTTCCAGGCCGAGCAGGAAGCAGATGACAGCCTTCAAAAAGCTTGGGCGGCGGCACGGAGCACCCCACCGCCTCTCAGCTCTTCTAACCGATCCCGGTTTGTTGTAGAACAAGGACTTTTATACAAGGAGACTCTTTCTGGTGGGCACCAGGAAGACTGGCATCCTCAAAAACAGTTGGTAGTTCCCACTAAGTATCGGGTAAAGCTCTTGAGCTTAGCCCATGATCATCCCAGTGGCCATTCTGGGGTGAACAGAACCAAAGACCGGTTGGGGAAGTCCTTCCACTGGGAGGGAATGGGCAAGGACGTTGCTAATTATGTCCGGTCTTGTGAGGTGTGCCAACAAGTGGGAAAGCCCCAAGACCAGGTTAAAGCCCCTCTCCAGCCCCTACCCATAATTGAGGTCCCATTTCAGCGAGTAGCTGTGGATATTCTGGGTCCTTTCCCAAAAAAGACACCCAGAGGAAAGCAGTACGTACTGACTTTCATGGATTTTGCTACCCGATGGCCGGAAGCTGTACCCTTAAGCAACACCAGGTCTAACAGTGTGTGCCAGGCATTAGCAAACATTTTTGCCAGGGTAGGGTGGCCCTCCGACATACTTACAAATTCGGGAACTAATTTCCTGGCAGGGAACATGAAAAACCTGTGGAAAGCTCATGGGGTGAATCACTTGGTTGCCACCCCTCATCACCATCAAACCAATGGTCTGGTGGAGAGGTTTAATGGAACTTTGGGGGCCATGATATGTAAATTCGTAAATGAACACTCCAATGATTGGGACCTAGTGTTGCAGCAGTTGCTTTTTGCCTACAGGGCTGTACCACATCCCAGTTTAGGGTTTTCACCATTTGAACTTGTGTATGGCCGCGAGGTTAAGGGGCCATTACAGTTGGTGAAGCAGCAATGGGAGGGGTTTATGCCTTCTCCAGGAACTAACATTCTAGACTTTGTAAGCAACCTACAAAACACCCTCCGACACTCTTTAGCCCTTGCTAAAGAAAACCTAAAGGATGCTCAAAAAGAGCAAAAGGCCTGGTATAATAAACATTCCAGAGTACGGTCCTTCAAAGTAGGAGACCAAGTCATGGTCTTAAAGGCGCTCCAGGCCCATAAAATGGAAGCGTCGTGGGAAGGACCATTCACGGTCCAGGAGCGCCTAGGAGCTGTTAACTATCTCATAGCCTCCCCCACCTCCAACATAAAGCCTAAGGTATACCATGTTAATTCTCTTAAGCCCTTTTATTCCAGAGAATTAAATGTTTGCCAGTTTACAGCCCAGAAAACAGATGACGCGGAGTGGCCTGCAGGTGTCTACTACGAAGGAGAAAGGAATGGTGGTGTGGAAGAGGTGAACCTCTCCACGACCCTGGGACGTCTGCAGCGACAGCAGATCAAGGAGCTGTGCACAAGCTTTGCACCGATTTTCTCAGCCACTCCAGGACAGACCAAATGGGCATACCACTCCATTGACACAGGTAATGCTCACCCAATTAGAATCCCACCCTACCGGGAGTCACCTCATGCCCAAACTGCTATACAAAGGGAGATCCAGGACATGCTACAGATGGGTATAATCCGCCCCTCTACCAGTGCATGGGCATCTCCAGTGGTTCTAGTTCCCAAACCAGATGGGAAAATACGCTTTTGCGTGGACTACCGTAAGCTAAATGCTGTAACTCGTCCTGACAACTATCCAATGCCACGCACAGATGAGCTATTGGAAAAATTGGGACATGCCCAATTCATCTCTACTTTAGACTTAACCTAAGGGTACTGGCAAGTACCACTAGATGAACCCGCTAAGGAAAGGTCAGCCTTCGTCACCCAGGCAGGGGTGTATGAATTCAATGTACTTCCTTTCGGGTTGCAAAATGCACCCGCCACCTTCCAAAGACTTGTAGATGGTCTCCTAGCAGGATTGGGAGAATCTGCAGTTGCCTACCTCGATGATGTGGCCATTTTTTCTGATTCATGGACAGAACACCTGGAGCAACTGAAAAAAGTCTTCAAGCGCATCCGGCAGGCAGGACTAACTGTTAAGGCTAAAAAGTGTCAAATAGGCCAAAACAGAGTAACGTACCTGGGGCACCAGGTGGGTCAAGGAACTATAAATCCCCTACAGGCCAAAGTGAATGCTATCCAAAAGTGGCCGGTTCCAAAGTCAAAGAAACAGGTCCAATCCTTCTTAGGCTTGGCCGGATATTATAGGCGATTTGTACCACACTACAGCCAAATCGCCGCCCCGCTAACAAACCTAACCAGAAAGAAACAGCCAAATGCAGTTCAGTGGACTGATAAGTGTCAAAAGGCCTTTAACCAGCTTAAGGCAACACTCATGTCTGACCCTGTGCTAAGGGCCCCAGACTTTAACAAACCGTTCCTAGTAACCACAGATGCTTCCGAGCGAGGCGTGGGAGCAGTTTTAATGCAGGAAGAACCAGATCAAGAATTCCATCCTGTCGTGTTTCTCAGCAAGAAACTGTCTAAGAGGGAAAGCCACTGGTCAATCAGCGAAAAGAAATGCTACGACATTGTGTACGCGCTGGAAAAGCTACGCCCGTATGTTTGGGGACGGCGCTTTCAACTACAAACAGACCATGCTGCGCTACAGTGGCTTCATACCGCCAAGGGAAATAACAAAAAACTTCTTCGGTGGAGTTTAGCTCTCCAAGATTTTAATTTTAAAATACAACACATTTCGGGAGCTTCTAACAAAGTGGCTGATGCACTCTCCCGGAAAAGTTTCCCAGAGTTAACTGGTTAACAATTGTTCTTGTAATGAAACATATTGTTAGTTTTTATATAATCAGTAGTATGTCTAAAGGTACATGTGTCTTGTTAACTCTGTTTTCTCCTAGAACTCCAGGAAGAAATCACAGCCAGTGTGGAACCGAACGTCCAACACTATCTGTGATTTGGGGGGCGTGTCATAACTATAAAGGGAAGGGTAACAGCTCTCCTGTGTACAGTACTAAAATCCCTCCTGGCCAGAGACTCCAAAATCCTTTTACCTGTAAAGGGTTAAGAAGCTCGGGTAACCTGGCTGACACCTGACCCAAAGGGCCAATAAGGGGACAAGATACTTTCAAATCTTGGGGGGGGGGGGGAAAGGCTTTTGTGTGTGCTCTTTGTTTTAAGGGGTTGTTCGCTCTTGGGACTGAGAGGGACCAGACATCAATCCAGGTTCTCCCCATCTTTCTAAACAAGTCTCTCTTATTTCAAAATTGTAAGTAAAAGCCAGGCAAGGCGTCTTAGATTTACTTTGTTTTCTCAACTTGTAAATGTACCTTTTACCAGAGTGCTTATCTTTGTTTGCTACACTTTGAACCTAAGACAGAGGGGAGTCCTCTGAGCTCTTTAAGTTTGATTACCCTGTAAAGTTATTTTCCATACTGATTTTACAAAGATAATTTTTACCTTTTTCTTTAATTAAAAGCCTTCTTTTTAAGAACCTGATTAATTTCTCCTGGTTTTAAGATCCAAAGGGGGTTTGGATCTGTATTCACCAGGAGTTGGTGAAAGGAAGGAGGGGGGAAGGGTCAATTTCTCCTTGTTTAAGATCCAAGGAGTTTGGATCTGTATTCACCAGGGAATTGGTGAAAGGTTTCTCAAGGCTTCCCAGGGAGGGAATTCTTGAGATGGTGGCAGCGGACCAGAGCTAAGCTGGTAGATAAGCTTAGAAGTTTTCATGCAGGCCCCTACATTTGTACCCTAAAGTTCAAAGTGGGGATACAGCCTTGACAGAAGGGTCTATTAAAGCAGCTGGAGATTGCTGGGGCGCAGGCACACCCAACCACGCCCTCTTTCATCTTTATCCTTTACGCCTGCCGCTGGGAGGTTAGTGATGTGTGAGCCATTACACCAGCTCTATGCCATTCAAGGATCTTCTTCTGCAGAAGTGAAGCTCCATGGCTGGTTAAGCTAGCTTGAATATTGTGTGCATCTCTCTATTTTTCTCTTTCCTGATTAATAGTCCTTGAAATAAATTACCCACTGCAGCCATTTTTGACTATTGAGTTTATCCAGACTACTATGCTAAAGGCTATGATAGCTTTTGCCTAATTAAACAGAGTTTGTTTTCCAGAAAACTAGAATAGTAGGGGTTTCTGAAATACAGCACAGAGCATCTGCAGGCAGTGGGAGAATTTTTTCTAAGTGTGAAAATCTGTAGGGAATTCACATCTTAGCTAATTTTATTTACTGCAGTTGTCTTACTGAAGTCCTAAAATATACAGGGTGTGATATGGCAGAGATCTGTAGGGATGAAACTACACTTACATGTGAACATGCACAATTTATTGTTTTGGAGGTAGAAGTCTGGGAAAATATTGACCTTAAACTGCCAACTTCAGTGTAGAGAGCGCTTTAAAGGAACAGTTCCCTTTTGACGTTAATTATGAACTATGTTCTAATGCTGGAGAAACCCAGGGAGCCAGTGCTCCTAGAATAAAAAGGACATAAGACAGAGGTGTTGAACTGCACAAGACACAATGAAGATAGGAATGATTCAAAGGCATTAAATGGAAGAAGAACATTTTAAAAAGTAATTAACAGAAGAAAAAAAATCATATTCAGCACCTATCTGTATCTTTAGGGAGATACCTAAATATCTTTGAAAATCTGGCCTCTGCTACACAAGATTGCGAAAAGACATACATAACCAAAGGTAAAGCCATGGAGAATGCAAACCCAAGACACCTGGCAGATGAATACTGGGTCTGATTCAAAGCTCACTCAAATTAGTAGGAGTCTTTCCATTGACGTGGTGGGCTTGGATCAGGCCCTCCCATTCCCTCCACACACAGGTGTGTGTTACATGAATTTGGAACCAATCAGGTCATCTTATAAAGGTCATTGTGCAATATCTGGAAATATATTTAAAGCAGAAAACAAAGGCATGTTCCCAAGCTTCTGCTTCCACTCTTTGCTTTCATATAATGATACAACTTTTCAAATAGACACAGGAGAAATTAGGAATATAGGAACTGCTGTAGCATGCTTCATCTAGTCCAGTATCCTGTCTCTGGCAGTAGCCAGTACTAGAAGCAAGAAATTCCATGAAGGACAAGTATGAAATAAATTGACCATGAGGGAAATTTCTTCCTACCCCTGAGCAGTTAGCAGTTACCTGATGCTGAAGTTTCACAGGATGCCAATGCACAAGAATCCTTTTATTTTACCGGGAAACTAATGTTTATAATTCTGTTTGTCCCAGCTAAGCAATCGGGTATTGTGCTGTGGTTAAAAGGAATGGCATCTGAAGAAAATGTTGCTGTGGGTTTGTAGGAAACTGTGACTGGGTCGTCAGGCCGTTAAAGGTAGTAGTGCCTTGTAGTCAGCCCACTCCACCATGTGGCATGGCCTTTTAAGGATTTGAAAGGTCCAAACTAAGGACCTAAACGGGATATGGAGGGAGAGGAAGCAGTTCTAGGTACTTGGGAGAAAATCCCGTCACTATATCTTTAAGGGCCTGGGAGCCAGGCGCCTTGCAGAGAGGGAAAAAATGTAGGCCATTATCAGACAGACTTTCTCTGCTGCCCCAAAGAGGCAGAAGCCCTCTGCTGGTAGCAGACAGGCTGGCTGGCAAAGGGGCCTTGAGTGACCCGGGATCCCATGATTGCCACCATCACTACTTTCAGAGAAAAGGCAGGTTATGGGGCTAAATAACTGCAATTCGGGTGGATGTGGCCCTACAGCAGGAGAGCAGGGAAGGTGGTTGAGGGTGTATGTAATGGCAAGGGGATGGACAGGATAGTTGTATCCAAAAATACATCCTTGTCAAATTTTGCTCTCAGTGGCAAATTTTGACATGATACGTAGCAGTTTATACTTCTTTGTTTAAAATACGATCCTATTGAAATGTTCATTCTGTATTGCAAGAACAGGGAGCAATTTCTGTGCTTTTCTCTCTTTTATTCATTGGAAACTATACTCCCCATACTAGGGATAAGAGTGTATCATGCAATGGGACTATTTGTTTCAGTAACTGACACGATTAGTGACATGCGCTAGGGCTGCAAGATCAGACATTACCTCCCGATGTGTAAGGCACAACATCTTTCCTGTAACACCAGGTCTCAAGGTTTATCTTTAGGGTTGAAATAAATGGGCCATTTACAATCAGATCTTATCAGTATCTCATCAGCCATAAACAGGTTGTGGAGAGGAACTCTTTCACTCGTAATATCTTTAAAGAACTGTTGTCTGCTAGGAAAAGCTAATAAAGGGAGCTGATGTGAAAGTTTGCCTGGACTCAAAAGGTATGTTTACATCAGCCCATAGCAGTGATAGATCAATAGATTTGGGTTTCCAGGTCCTGTGTAGACTAAGACAGTGCTTTGAAGTTGCAGCTTGGGCCCTGAAGCCCACTCCCCTCCTTAGGCTTCAGAGCCCAAGGTCCAGCCTGAGGTGCAATATTTAAACAGTTATTTTTAGTGCAGTAGCATGATCCCTGCAAGCCCAAGTCTGTTGACCCAGGCTGGGAGGCTCATTGCTGCTGGCTGTGTAGACATACTCAAAAAGGAATATCCCAGGAGACCTCTCTACACAGCGAGCACTTTATCAGGAATCCATGCAATCTGCTAGCTTGCGTTGCAATGTTAACTGACCACCATTCACCTTGGCCCTGATTCACCAAAGCACTTAAGCACATGCTTAACTTAAAGCATATTCTTAAATCCCTCCCTATTCAGCAAAGAACATAAGCATGCGTTTAACTTAAAACACTTGCTGCTGTAGTAAAATGTCAGTGATCCGTATATTTGCTCATTATTTATAAAGCATTTACACAATGTAAACTTTGAAAATCAAGAGCACGAATTTTAACCATTTCATCTTATTTGTTTTACATGGAAAAAGAGCAGTGGCAATTTCATGGAATGCTGTGAAATGCTTCATTAAATGATGGGAGAAGGTCATAGAGAAGGGAGGCAGGGCGGGGGGAAGTGGTATAATTGATGAGATTAAAAAAAGGGAATCTTCTCTTCCCAAATCCATTCCTCAACTCTTACAAATAACACTCCTCCACAAATGCCCAGCTGCAGAACAGCTCCCCACAACAACAGACCAGATCCTTGGTTCCCACAAAGTTCCCTTTGTCCTCCAAGGGATCTTAACTGGCCCTAAATAGGCAACTGCGAATTCCCCCATGCTTGCTTTGCATCATTTGCTCCATTGTACAGGGTGGGTAGAAGGCACATCAGGGGCAGGATGGGGTGGAGGCAAAGCACAAAGCACTTTGGTTATCCTGGTATGTTGGAACAGTGCCTATGAACCATTGCAGCCACTGTATGTGACAGCATCTCCCTGGTTTTTCTGACTTGTGCCAGAAGCTGAATTGGCCCCCACCCAGCCCCAGGATCAGGTGGCTCCAATCCAGTTTAGCCTCCCCCCCACCAGCTGCACCAAGCTTGAAACAGCTGAGGATTCAGCCTCGAATAAAAATAACTTTATTTTGTGATTTTAAACATACGTAGTGTAATCTTCCAACACAAAGGGGGAGAATCATAATTTCATGCTTCATGAAATTTGAGAAAGAGCAAGAGAGACAGAGACATCAATCAATCAGATACTACAGTGGTGAGCACCACAGAAAAGACCACAAGGAAATTAATAAATCTATGTTCAGTACAGGGCTTGAATAGTGTGCAGTAAATAAAGCATGAGGCCATTAGACAATGAGGATATAACAAGATATTGAATAGCTGCTCATTCTATTGTATAGAACATTGGAAAAAATCCCTTTTCAATTTCATTTATTATTGTCTCTCATTTTTGAGTAGTTGGAGAAAGAGCATCCCATTTTCTATCTATTTTTATTATATATCCATTTAAAGTAGACACTGTAATACCCTCTTCCCAGGAGTCACAGAGCCAAAGCCTCCTGGGAGGGCTGAGGGTTTCTGAGATATGTTTCTGCCCCCACAATATCTGACAGAGGTTACAGCAGGACATGGCAGAGGGGCTGGAGTGGTTACCACTGTGCATGAGACTGGGCCAGCTCCTCTCCTCTTCCTGCCTTTTAGCCACCACAGGTCCTAGTGGAGACACGTGCCTGGAAGGAGGGGCAGGAGCAGGTGTTGAGGGACCAGGCTTGGGAGGAGGTACAGAGGAGACGGGGATGGTTAGAGGTGTTTGATAAGAGAATCACGAGGATCTAGTGCTCATTGAACATTGGATATACTGAGCCAGTTTCAGCCTATGAAATGCTTGTTTTGGGGATTTGGGGGTGTCTGGATGTGGTGTGAAAAAAAATTAAAGGGATAGTGGTTGGAGACTTTCTGTTACATAGGAGGAGGTTGGAAGCTGTGATGTGCCCCCTCTAAAGCTGTAGTTAAAAGGATGGACATCCCAATTCCCCAGGAGGCTCAAGCTGTTATCACCAAAGGGCTCAGTCAACATGAAGCCCTGCCTGTTCTTTCTCCACCAGAGCGCCCACACAGTAAGCATCACGCTAGTATCAGCCCTCATGATTTAAGGCTGTTCTGCAGCTGCAGGTCTGGCAGCGTTGCCTGCATTGGCCCTGCCGAGTGCAGAATTTGGCACCGTTTCTGTGGTTTTTTCACACTATCACACACTGCTCCATTCCCACCAATATGTCCACCACACTGTTGAGTCTGGTAGGAAATAGCTGGGTTTTCAAATACAGTGAGTTTGTCTTGACAGTTTTTCAGTTTTCCTGTGGGAGTCTCTAAACCCTTTCATCTCCTTTATACTTCTGTGTTTCATGTATTCAGAAAGGTTCTCCAAGTCTGGCTCCAGTGGAGTGCAGATCTGACATTTAATTTTCTTATCCAACAGTTTCCCCATAAGTACTGGTACTTTCGCAACAGGTCTGTGCTACAGTTGTGAAATTAAAGGAAAAACAATCCCACTGATTCAACGACAGTAAAATATTCGCATAACAAAGATGAGACAGACTGATAGATCAGTTCAAAGCTTGAAAAAGGGGAAGTTGTAGGGAGACATACAGTCCAATAAAACATATAAGTTACGCAATTTTTCTTTTCTTTTTTGTTTATGTAGAGAAGGGAAAAAAAGCCTTCCATGCAGTTACAAAGATCCAAATCCTGATAAGACCTAAAGGTGCTGCATAGACATGGATGATTACATTGATGAAAGCAAAACCCTTTCAAATATCTAACACATTAATTTCTTTGAAAGAATTAGAAAACAACCAAGATTACCAGGTGAAGGGACCCAATGAACTTTCATGAGAAAAAAAAATTAGAAGAGAGTTATTTTTAAGTACCTTTTAATTTCATATAGAAAAATGTGCCTGGTTTTCTTTTTAAACACAAGAAATCAACCAAAAGAAAGAGAGTTATTAATTGCCTAGGCCTTGATTTGACGAGATACTTAAGCACATGCATAACTTTAGGCACATGAGTAGTCCCATTGACTTCAGTGAGATTACATATATGCTTATGTACATTGCTGAATTTGTCTCTATTACCTGAGGCAGCAAACAGTCATTGGTCTTATTCATTAGAAGAAAGAGCAGCAAGATCCTGGAAGAGCTAACAGTTCTACTTGGCTTCTTGTTTGCACATTGGCCAGGAACTAGATTAGGAAAAGTGGTTCCTGTTTATTGTGCTTGGTAATCATGCACAACCGAGACTGCCCTTTGAAACAAGTTCTTTCAAGATGAATGCTTCCCTGATAAACCTATGGGCCAGATTCATCCCTGGCTCAACCCCATTGGCTTTGATGGAGTTACTCTAGCAATGAATTTGGCCTAATGTGTATAATGCAGAGTAAAAGCAGGAGAAATAATAAAACAGAGGCTGTATATATCAGCCCTCTCTGAAAGGTGATGCTATAATGAAGACTTTGCAGAAATCTTAATCTTTGTGTGGACACGTGACAGGTAGCGAGGTCTGCTTTTCATTTCCCGCATGGAAAATTGGTTACACAAAAGTCTTAACATTCATGCTATTTTTTTATCTTACAATTTCTTGAGTTCTGTAACATGTTGAAAACAACCAACCTTTGGTAACATGACAGTGATAGGATATGGATGTAAAAATATTTATTGACAGGCTGAATTTTTGGTTTTGTTTTGATGGTTTCCATAACAAGAAGATTGTTTTCATTACCATATAGCTACTAAGGGGACAACCCAATTCTCCTTACACAGGGAGAGCTCCCATCGAGTGGACAGGACATTTGCCAAAGAAATAATGGCACGAATTGTCCCAAAATAATTCACATTAAAACCAATGGAAAGACTCCCATTGATTTTAATGGAAGTTGGAGCAGGCCTTACATAGTTTGTTATCTTGGCTCTGGTTCTGGTGGTAGTGTGGGAGAGAGGACCTCACTCTTTTGGCTGACAAGACGCAGCTTGAACAGTGACTTTTTTTGTTTAGTTGGGGTGTTTTGGTTTAGAAATGCCTAGCCTGTTTTATGGCATGTCTGCACATGTGTATAAGCTAACATTGGTTAAAACCAATCTTTGCAAGCCCTTGATACAATACTCTCTTTTTCTTCTCTCTCCTCTCGTTCATCCACACAAAAGCTACAACTCATTGGCTGCCAACTGTACCACATTTCCAGATTATATCACCCTTGCCATACCCCTCCTTTTTTTAGTTGATTTTTAAATGCTTTGCTCCCCAGGATGGTCTTATAAAGAGGCTGAAGAGTCTCAGTCATACAGAAAAATGTTCTGGCTTGAAAGGAGCTCTATAACGGATACAGAAAGCTGTCAGCTGTTAGACAAAATGGTGCTGGTTATAGGCAGCAGCAAATCTTGGACACTTTTCACATGCCAGATCCCCCAGAGGCCCAAGCACTAGAATTTTCCTTGGATTTACTGGATAGAAAACTATATCAGTGTGTGTACAGTTCAAGGTTTAAAGAAGATTACAAGAAATTGGCTGTTGCTTTCCAAGCATGAATTTGAAAACAGAGAGCACTACGTGCATCGCAGAGGTTGTGAAAATACCAAGCCATTCCAATTTTTTATTTAAAGAAAGCTGTTACTTCCTGCCACCACAAATAAGCAATGCATTCCTGTGAGGTCTGCATGATCTAGAGCAAATAGTCCTATAGACCAAACCCTCCATCCTTACCCAGGCAAAACTCCCACTGACTGCGGTATTTGGCTCGTAATGTGGGTTATCATCAAATCACACGCCAAAGAGAATAGGTGTAAGATGAATGGTGATAAAGAACAGGCCTTTTGGAGTTTGCGGGCCAGATCCTGGGCTGCCATTGTGGATGTTTTCCATACTCCTGCCTGTGCAAAGCAACCCTAGAGCAAGCATAGCTGGCCACAGTTGGATCACTCCAATGCATAGGGATCTTCCAATAGTGTAGGGTTAGTTGACTGCCCAATACAGTACAGAGGGAATAACTGGGGCGTCCCTTTGCTCCAGTATCAACCTTGTGTGGTTATTGGCAGCCAGTATAACTTAGAGCAACCTTAGAGCAGTTAGCCCCGACTCCTTAGTTTCACAATGAGCTCCCTGCCCATAGACAAGAATCTGTGCCTACATTTGGAGTTACATACCACATGTGTTTCTTGAGTTACGCTCTTTCAGAAAAGAGCAATAAGGTGCAAAGACAGGAAAGATCCTCACTGCATCTTAATGATCTCTAATTGCAAACATAGATTATCTTCTCCCGTTGCCTTATATTATCTCCACATAGTATGAAACTTTGTGTTTTAGTGCCTGTGTGAACCCAAGAGCGGCTGGTCACTTACAGTACTCACATTCACACCTAGTGGGCTCCTGTCACTGAATGCTGCTCTTGGCCTGTTGATAGAAGAAACCTCCGTAAATAAATTTACATTGACTAGGGTAATTGTTGAGCCTCCCCAGTACACCCAAACCCTAGGGTGCCAATAACGTGCCAGGTGTACGGAGGCAAGCATTGTAGGTGCTTCAGGTGCTAGACCTTGTGTTTCCCAGTAACCACTCAGATACATGGACTAAGTGAAAAGGTGTTTTATTAGCGCTGTCAGGAAAGGGGAAGGTTGCAGATACCCTAGGTACAGAGGCTTAAACAGTTCCAGTTCACACTGAGTGATAGTGGTTCTTGTTTGGGCTCCTGGGGGGCAGTCCAATTGAGAGTTAGGACTCTTCAAGCCTAGTGGCTGGGGTGCACTTGCCAGTCCAGTCTCTGTTCCAGCAAACAGGAGCTTGTGGGCTTACAGACCAAGCTCCGATAGTGTCTCTCAGTGGGGCCCCTCTGTGATGGATCTCTGCCCAGTCACCGCTACTCCCCGATAAGTTCCACACAGACCTGCACCCAACTGTATGTCCCAGCCTGTTCCACATGTGGCTCTGTCCACAGTTCCTGGGGCTTCTCTCCAGCTCCCTGCTGCCATGCAGCTCCCACACCCCAACAGAACCTGGCCGCTTCCTGGTTCAGGACCTTTTTGCTTATCTGGCCAGGGGAAAAGGAAATGCAGTGGGGAAGCTGCTGATGGGAATTTTAATCCCCTGCTTTGCACACTAGGTGCAAATCAACAAATGTTGTACAAATTAATTCACACCAAATATTTCCAGGTCTACAGTAAAATGCAACACTTACTTCCTGGTCTGGCCGTAAGCAATCAATCTTCTGGGATCGATCCCGGAAGTGCTCACCGTCGACGCCGGTACTCCAGCTCGGCGAGAGGAGTATGCGGCATCGACGGGGCAGCCTGCCTGCCGCGTCTGGACCCACGGTAAGTTCGAACTAAGGTACTTCGAATTCAGCTACGTTATTAACATAGCTGAATTTGCGTACCTTAGTTCGAAGTGGGGGGTTAGTGTGGACTATAGTGATGGTTTCCATATAGAGTCCTGAGAATATAACAGTTGTATTTCATTCAAAAAATATTTCCTGTATATGAGTCAGTGAGGCAATATCTATCCCGGGGAAACTAGTAAAAATCCCATTGCTTGAGTCATTTGTAAGTGGACTGGAGAAGGTACTTGAGACTGTAAAATGGACAGTCCTGCTGTGGCACTGGGGTATAGGTAGAAAGAATTAAGGCCTAATGAATTACCTGTTGAAATCAATGGAAAGGCTCCTCCTAGCTTCAATGAACGTTTGATTAGGCCCTAAAGGGTGCTCTTTTCCATCTCTAACTCTCATGATTTTTATTAAAACCTCCCTTTTCACAAACATAGGGCCAAATTTCACCCTGAAAAATGGATGCACAAATCCCATTGTCTTCAGTGGGGTTTTTTGCATGCATGACTTGGGCCTGTTAAAAGTAAATTATAAGGAATTGTCTATAGGGCTTGTTCACCTTGAAGGGCTATTAGAAACTTCGCCAAACATTACCTTTAAAAAGTGTGTCTGTTTAACAAATCAGCATGTGGACACACATACAAGATTGTCTTTTTTGTTATGTTGGTACAGTGCCTAGCAATAGATCCTTGATTCGTGATTGGAGTCCCTAGGTGCTACCACACTACAAATAATAAATAATTATAACATACACCTACACTGTGATGAAGTAGTGTTAAAAAATATTCACTGTTTTCATTTACACTTGAATACAAATAAGCCCACAAGATATTCCCTATTCTTTTCAATTCCAAGCTCTTCTTATTAGACCAAGATCACAGATTTTCTTTTAAGACCATTTAGTTCAAACAGTGATGCATTGAACTAAAGAACAGCCAAGCAATATCTCAGTGCCAGCTTAAAGAGTAAAATAAAGGTGGTTTTACAATTTGTTATACACTTAGCATTAGAACCCGTGGGAAACTGGAACGCACAACTATAATGTAAGATGTGACTCCATTTGCCCTGTTTAAATAAACATTGGCACTAAAATTTGAGATTTTTCTCATGTCCTGGGAAGAGGCAGTAGCTGCTGAGTTTGCAGGGCCAACAGAATTTCTCCCTCTCCTTGTCTTATATCTCCCTCTAGTGGCTATATTGCCCTTGTGACTGAGGCATCATAATTTAAAGAAATAAATTGACCGAAGATTTCCATGTGACACCTTTTAACCAGGGCCATATTTACACCATATGTGCTGCTAAGTACAGCATCTTCAACGCCGTCCCCTTCCTCCCCCCTGCCTACAGCTGACCTTCATGTTGCACACAGTTTTAGAGATGTAAGGCACCCCTAGAATGCCAACACCCCTAGGCACATGCCTACTGTGCCTAATTGGAAATCCGGCCCTGCTTTTAACTGGCCCGCACTTCAGCCCTTAGCCTCGAAACTTCCAGGATGTGCTGGATCTTGTTCTTAATAACTTTCTCTGAAACAACAGTCATGGCTAAAGTTTTGCAGTAGAAAGATCGAATTGTACATCCTTGAGTGATGTAAATTTGAGAAACAGCTATCTTGCCAGGATCAAGAACAAATAATAATTCTCAACAATAGGAATGGAGAGACAATAAGATATATATGAAAATAGTTTTGTAATAATAATATAATGTTGCCTTTTTCCTATCCTGATATCTTTTAGGATTAGGTGATGAACAGGAGAAGCAGAAAGATTATGATCTTAAACATCATGAACTTGAAAGTCGACAGCATATCGGAACTGAAATTCCATCTTATTAAAGGGATAGAATGGAGGGGTAATTTAGAACCGTATCCAAGATTCCAAAGGAATAAAGCTATTTTTACATTCAAGCTGCTTCTTTTCCCCATTGTATTGAAAGGTTGTGGGTCAGTCGCAGTTGACCAGCCAATACAACCTCAAAAAAACAACAACGTTGCACAGTAAAGAATTTAGGTTCTGAATAATTAATGTCTCTTGCTCTTTTCCAAGAATCTTAATAATATGTCCACCAGCATTACCAATTTTGCATCATTTCATATAGCCGTACTCTTGCTAATGCCCAAGCAGATAATTCAACAAGAATAATTTATCTGGCAAATTTCACTTTTTTATTGTTTGCATACGCTCCATGATATTCTCAACTGTATTTGTTATTCAAAACAATTCATTTAATTTATTAATGAACTAATGCTCAATCTTCTAATGGTTCATCAATTTTGAATTATGAATGCTCAGAATTTGCAAATCACACTGTATTTGTTAATTGTGTGAGTTGTGATATTGTTTCTGTTCTCTGATTTATAATTGTCAATATTACAACTGAATGTGCAATTCAAACATCATGCTGTTTTGGTTAGTTATATAAATCATGCAATCTTACAGAAACAATTCCATCAGATTTATATAGCTAACCAACACACTGTAAATTTCATATTGTATCTTAGGTAGTGTTATTCTCCTTTCACAAATCATTTTGTATTAGTTATGTAACTAATCAGCACAGCAGGAATTCTCAGTGGAGATTTTTACAACTGGATATACAGTTTGAAATTC